>NC_132911.1:147454790-148654790 GCF_047675955.1 Chlorocebus sabaeus | reverse complement strand
GACACAGGCCCACAGCGGGACACAGACCCACAGCGGGACACACCCCCACAGCGGGACACAGACCCACAGCGGGACACAGGCCCACAGCGGGACACAGGCCCACAGCGGGACACAGGCCCACAGCGGGACACAGACCCACAGCGGGACACACCCCCACAGCGGGACACAGGCCCACAGCGGGACACAGGCCCACAGCGGGACACAGGCCCCACAGCGGGACACAGACCCACAGCGGGACACACCCCCACAGCGGGACACAGACCCACAGCGGGACACAGACCCACAGCGGGACACACCCCCACAGCGGGACACAGACCCACAGCGGGACACAGACCCACAGCGGGACACAGACCCACAGCGGGACACACCCCCACAGCGGGACACACCCCCACAGCGGGACACACCCCCACAGCGGGACACAGACCCACAGCGGGACACAGACCCACAGCGGGACACAGACCCACAGCGGGACACAGGCCCCACAGCGGGACACAGACCCACAGCGGGACACACCCCCACAGCGGGACACAGACCCACAGCGGGACACACCCCCACAGCGGGACACACCCCCACAGCGGGACACAGGCCCACAGCGGGACACAGGCCCACAGCGGGACACAGACCCACAGCGGGACACACCCCCACAGCGGGACACAGGCCCACAGCGGGACACAGGCCCACAGCGGGACACACCCCCACAGCGGGACACACCCCCACAGCGGGACACAGACCCACAGCGGGACACAGACCCACAGCGGGACACACCCCCACAGCGGGACACACCCCCACAGCGGGACACAGACCCACAGCGGGACACAGACCCACAGCGGGACACAGACCCACAGCGGGACACACCCCCACAGCAGGACACACCCCCACAGCAGGACACACCCCCACAGCGGGACACAGACCCACAGCAGGACACAGACCCACAGCAGGACACAGGCCCCACAGCGGGACACAGACCCACAGCAGGACACACCCCCACAGCGGGACACAGACCCACAGCGGGACACAGACCCACAGCGGGACACACCCCCACAGCGGGACACAGACCCACAGCGGGACACAGACCCACAGCAGGACACAGACCCACAGCAGGACACAGGCCCCACAGCGGGACACAGACCCACAGCAGGACACACCCCCACAGCGGGACACAGACCCACAGCGGGACACAGACCCACAGCGGGACACAGACCCACAGCGGGACACAGACCCACAGCGGGACACACCCCCACAGCGGGACACAGACCCACAGCAGGACACACCCCCACAGCGGGACACAGACCCACAGCAGGACACACCCCCACAGCGGGACACAGACCCACAGCAGGACACACCCCCACAGCGGGACACAGACCCACAGCGGGACACACCCCCACAGCGGGACACAGACCCACAGCGGGACACAGACCCACAGCGGGACACAGACCCACAGCAGGACACAGGCCCCACAGCGGGACACAGACCCACAGCGGGACACACCCCCACAGCGGGACACAGACCCACAGCGGGACACAGACCCACAGCGGGACACAGACCCACAGCAGGACACACCCCCACAGCGGGACACAGACCCACAGCGGGACACACCCCCACAGCGGGACACAGACCCACAGCGGGACACAGGCCCACAGCGGGACACAGGCCCACAGCGGGACACACCCCCACAGCGGGACACACCCCCACAGCGGGACACAGACCCACAGCGGGACACAGACCCACAGCGGGACACAGACCCACAGCGGGACACACCCCCACAGCGGGACACAGACCCACAGCGGGACACAGACCCACAGCGGGACACAGACCCACAGCGGGACACACCCCCACAGCGGGACACACCCCCACAGCGGGACACACCCCCACAGCGGGACACAGACCCACAGCAGGACACAGACCCACAGCAGGACACAGGCCCCACAGCGGGACACAGACCCACAGCGGGACACACCCCCACAGCGGGACACAGACCCACAGCGGGACACAGACCCACAGCGGGACACACCCCCACAGCGGGACACACCCCCACAGCGGGACACAGACCCACAGCGGGACACAGACCCACAGCGGGACACAGACCCACAGCGGGACACAGACCCCACAGCGGGACACAGACCCCACAGCGGGACACACCCCCACAGCGGGACACAGACCCACAGCGGGACACAGACCCACAGCGGGACACAGACCCACAGCGGGACACAGACCCACAGCGGGACACAGGCCCACAGCGGGACACAGACCCACAGCGGGACACACCCCCACAGCGGGACACAGACCCACAGCAGGACACAGACCCACAGCGGGACACAGGCCCCACAGCGGGACACAGACCCACAGCGGGACACACCCCCACAGCGGGACACAGACCCACAGCGGGACACAGACCCACAGCGGGACACACCCCCACAGCGGGACACAGACCCACAGCGGGACACACCCCCACAGCGGGACACACCCCCACAGCGGGACACAGACCCACAGCGGGACACAGACCCACAGCGGGACACAGACCCACAGCGGGACACAGACCCCACAGCGGGACACACCCCCACAGCGGGACACAGACCCACAGCGGGACACAGACCCACAGCGGGACACAGACCCACAGCGGGACACAGACCCACAGCGGGACACAGGCCCACAGCGGGACACAGGCCCACAGCGGGACACACCCCCACAGCGGGACACAGACCCACAGCGGGACACAGACCCACAGCGGGACACAGGCCCCACAGCGGGACACAGACCCACAGCGGGACACACCCCCACAGCGGGACACAGACCCACAGCGGGACACAGACCCACAGCGGGACACACCCCCACAGCGGGACACACCCCCACAGCGGGACACAGACCCACAGCGGGACACAGACCCACAGCGGGACACAGACCCCACAGCGGGACACAGACCCCACAGCGGGACACAGACCCACAGCGGGACACAGACCCACAGCGGGACACAGACCCACAGCGGGACACAGACCCACAGCGGGACACAGACCCACAGCGGGACACAGACCCACAGCGGGACACAGGCCCACAGCGGGACACAGACCCACAGCGGGACACAGGCCCACAGCGGGACACAGGCCCACAGCGGGACACAGGCCCACAGCGGGACACAGACCCACAGCGGGACACACCCCCACAGCGGGACACAGACCCACAGCGGGACACAGGCCCACAGCGGGACACAGGCCCACAGCGGGACACACCCCCACAGCGGGACACACCCCCACAGCGGGACACAGACCCACAGCGGGACACAGGCCCCACAGCGGGACACAGACCCACAGCGGGACACAGACCCACAGCGGGACACAGACCCACAGCGGGACACAGGCCCCACAGCGGGACACAGACCCACAGCGGGACACAGACCCACAGCGGGACACAGACCCCACAGCGGGACACAGACCCCCAGCGGGACACAGACCCCCAGCGGGACACAGACCCCCAGCGGGACACAGACCCCCAGCGGGACACAGACCCACAGCGGGACACAGACCCACAGCGGGACACAGACCCACAGCGGGACACAGACCCACAGCGGGACACAGGCCCACAGCGGGACACAGGCCCACAGCGGGACACAGGCCCACAGCGGGACACAGGCCCACAGCGGGACACAGGCCCACAGCGGGACACAGGCCCACAGCGGGACACAGACCCACAGCGGGACACAGACCCACAGCGGGACACACCCCCACAGCGGGACACAGACCCACAGCGGGACACAGACCCACAGCGGGACACAGGCCCACAGCGGGACACAGGCCCACAGCGGGACACAGACCCACAGCAGGACACAGGCCCACAGCAGGACACAGGCCCCAGAGCAGGATAAAGGCCCTATGGGGGCTGCCCTATCATGGTAGGCCTGGGCACCGTTACCCAACTTTGCCTTAGGGTCAGAATCTTGCCCCTTTGTAGCTGTGGCCCTGGCTTGTGAGTCTTTGTCTCTGTGGCTGACTCCCTCTTTTTGGGTCCAGGATCAGGGAACATAGCATCAGCCCCTGAGACCAGGCAGCACCAGGGCCTCTTCAGGTCTTGGGCTGCAGGGATGGAGGAAGAGACCCCGACCTGATGGGAGGATGAATCCCTAGAGCTAGCCTGTCTGTATACTCACCTGTTTTCTTGCTGGTCTTCAGGTCCTAGTCATGCCCAGCCTCAGAACTCGCCGTGAGGAGGCAGAGATGGAGCTCTCAGCTCCAGGACCATCCCCTTGGACCCCTGCAGCCCAGGCCCCTGTGAGTGATGCTCCTGCTGTGACCCACCCTGGATCTGCAGCCTGTGGTCCCCCCTGCTATAGTGATACTGAGCTGGAAGCCATCTGCCCTCACTATCAGCAGCCAGGTACTTTAAGAACAGTTCCCCCTGGTGCCCTTATTCTGAGGAAGTGATGTCCATGGAACCCTGTGCTTACCCCTAGGAGGCATTTGTGTCATCTGTGTCATCACAGGTGGGGAGGGTGGTGGGGGGTACTCTGACTCAAGGAGCCAAGGCTGGATGTCAGCAAGGAAGTTGACCTGGCCTGGCCCCTGGCACCTTGAGCAGAACTGTGCTTTCCCCACTTGGCACAAAGAAGTATGACATGATGGCTACCAGGGTCCTTTGATTTGCCCTGTAGTCCTGACCCCTTTCCAGTTCAACAGCCAGGCTAGTGGCAACCCCATCCCCTCAGGACTCTACTCTGGTCCAGGCCTTTGTACCATGGTTACCCATACAGTTGGCCATCTAAAGCCTAGGAAGAAAAGCTGAGGAGTTTCTTGTGGGGAAATAAAGGCATTCAAAGGCAGCCTTGGAGTGGGTGTGGTGGCTCATACCTACGATCTGAGCACTTTGAGAGGCCAAGGTAGGAGAATCGTATGAGGCCAGGAGTTCAGGACCAGCCAGTATAGCATGGCAGGACCCTGTCTCTACTAAAAATTAAGAAAGGCTGGGTGTGATGACTCACGCCTGTAATCCCAGCAATTTGGGAGGCCGAGGCGGGCGGATTGCTTGAGGCCAGGAGTTCGAGACCAGCCTGGCCAACATGGCAAAACCCTGTCTCTACTAAAAGTACGAAAATTAGCCAGGTGTGGTGGCACATACCTGTAATCCCAGCTACTTGGGAGGCTGAAGCACAAGAATTGCTTAAACGTGGTAGGCGGGTGTTGCAGTGATCTGAGATCATGCCACTGCACTCTAGCCTGGGCAACTGGAGTGAGGCTCTGTCTCAGAAAAAAAATAACAAATTTTTAAAAAAAAAGCACCCATATATTTTGGGGAATCCAGGAAGTCACATGCATGCCCAGGACTGGATGTGTGTTCAGAAAAGACCTTAAGACCATAAGCTTTCACGAGAACTCTGGCTAATCTCTAGGCTCAGTGAAGGTAGTCAACTCAGAGTTGTAAACAGTGTTAAAAAAGTACCCCGACACAAAGACTGGGAGAAGTGTTTTGTTTTTATTTTTCTCTTGGTATTCAAAGAAATCTCTGTCAAAACATTAGTTGAACACAAGCTAAAGAAAAAGACTTGAGTGACTGTGCTCGACAAAGAATAGTCTTTGCAAAAATAGTTTGGAAAAGTCACTAAATGAACATGTGACTCTAGTCTTCAACAATCAAAAACAGCAAAGCCTAGGGGAGGGATACCACATTTTCATATTCAGTTGTGCAGTTTTTAACAAAGCAAAAATCATGAAGCATATAACGAAGCAAGAAAATATGTCCCATTCAAAGGAAAAAGTAAGCTGACAGAAAGTGTCCTGGAGAAAGCGCAGACATTGTACTTAACTAGACAAACACTTTAAATCAACTGCTTCAAATATGCTCAGAGAGGTAAAAGAAACCATAGAGAACTAGGCTGAACGCAGTGGCTCACGCCTGTAATCCCAGCACTTTGGGAGGCCGAGGCGGGAGATCATGAGGTCAGGAGATTGAGACCATCCTGGCCAACGTGGTGAAATCCCGTCTTTACTAAAAATACAAAAAATTAGCTGGGCATGGTGGCAGGCACCTGTAGTCCCAACTAGTCTGGAGCCTGAGGCAGGACAATGGTGTGAACCCGGGAGGTGGAGATTGCAGTGAGCCAAGATTGCGCCACTGCACTCCAGCCTGGGGGACAGAGCGAGACTCTGTCTCAAGAAAAAAAAACCAGGAAAATGATGTGTGAACAAAATTAATATATCAATAAGAAATACAATTGTAAAAGAAACATAAAAAGTGTGGAACTAAAAAATGAAGTGGAAATTTTGCTAGAGGGTTTCAGTAGTAGATTTGAGCAGGCAGAAAAATTGGCAAACTTGAAGACAGAACAATTGAAATCAGTCTGAGGAGAAAAAAAAGATCTAAGAAAAGTGAACTTCATGGCTGGGCACGGTGGCTCACGCGTGTAATCCTAGCACTTTGGGAGGCCGAGGCAAGCAGATCACTTGAAGTCAGGAGATCGAGAGCATCTTGGCCAACATGGGGAAACCCCGTCTCTACTAAAAATACAAAAATCAGCCGGGCGTGGTGCACGCGCCTGTAGTCCCAGCTACTCTGGAGGCTGAGGCAGGAGAATCGCTTGAACCCAGGAGGCGGAGATTGCATTGAGCCGAAATCGTGCCACTGTACCCCAGCCTGGGTGACAGAGTGAGACTCCGTGTCAAAAAAAAGAAAATAGAAAAGTGAACTTAATGGACCATGGGACACCATCAAGTAGACCAACATATATAGTAGGGATGTTCAAGAAGGAAAAGAGTGGAGAAGGGGATGGAAAAAATATTTGAAGAAATAATGACTGAGAGTATCCCAAATGTGATGAAAGGCATGTCTACACATGCAAGAAGTTCAACAAACTGAGTAGATTTAAAGAGATCCGCACCAGGTCTCTTTCTAATCAAATTGTTGAAATACAAGGAATCTTGAAAACAGCAAGCGAGGAGACCTATCCTGAACAAGGGGTTCTGGGTAAGATTTCTAGCCAGTTTTTTATCAGAACCCAGAGGTCAGAAGGCACTGGGACAGCTTAAACTGCTAAGAGGGGGGGAAAACCCTGTTAACTAAGAATTCTGTTATCTGGCAAAATTATTCTTCAAAGTGAAGGAGAAATTAAAACATATCCAGAGAGATAAAAGCTGAGGAAGCTTGTTACAAATAGGCTGCCCTACAAGAAATGCTTTTAAAGGGAATCCTAAAGGTTGAAATGAAAGAACACTAGACAGGGACTCAAAGCCATACAAAAATAAAGACCTCCAGTAAAGGTAACTACATGGGTAAGTATAAAAGTTAGTATCCTTGTATTTTGGTTTCTAGGTACATTTTGTATTAGGTTGGTGCAAAATTAATTGTGGTTTTTGCCAATACATATTTCCTAAGTGATCTAAAGGACAAATGCATAAAAGGTCAGCATCGTAAGTCTATGTTTTTTACCCCACTATATATAAAGATGTAATCTGTGATGACAACATAAGTGGGGGTAACATTTGTAGAGAAGCAGAGATTTTGTATGTTACTGAGGCTTAACTGGTCTAAATTGTTTTAGGATGTTAGAACGTTCAGTGCAATCATCATGGTAATCACTAAGAAAATATCTTAAAAATGAGCTTGACACAGTGGCTCATACCTGTAGTCCCAGCACTTTGGGAGGCCAAGGCAGATGGATCACCTGAGGTCAGGAGTTCGAGACCAGCCTGGCCAACATGGCAAAACCCTGTCTCTACTAAAAATACAAAAATTAGCCAGGCATGGTGGTGGACACCTGTAATCCCAGCTACTCAGGAGGCTAGGCAGGAGAATCACTGGAACCCAGGAGGCAGAGGTTGAACCCAGGCAGAGGCATTGAGATTGTGCCACTGCACTCCAGCCTGGGTGACAGAGCAAAACTCCACCTCAAAAAAAAATCTTAAAAATGAGCCGGGCATGGTGGCTCACGCCTGTAATCTCAGCACTTTGGGAGGCCGAGGCAGGTAGATCACGAGGTCAGGAGATCAAGACCATTCTGGCTAACACAGTGAAAACCCATCTCTACTAAAAATACAAAACAGTTAGCTGGGCATAGTGGCGGGCGCCTGTAGTCCCAGCTACTCGAGAGGCTGAGGCAGGAGAATGGCATGAACCCGGGAGGCGGAGCTTGCAGTGAGCCGAGACTGCACCACTGCACTCCAGCCTGGGCGACAGAGTGAGACACTGTCTCAAAAAAAAAAAAAATCTTAAAAATGGACACAAGAGACCAGGTACAGTGGCTCACACCTGTAATCCCAGCACTTTGGGAGGCCAAGGTGGGCAGATCATGAGTTCAGGAGATCAAGACCATCCTAGCTAACACAGTAAAACTCCACCTCTACTAAAAATACAAAAAATTAGCTGGGTGCGATGGCACCCGCCTGTAGTCCCAGCTACTTGGGAGGCTGAGGCAGGAGAATCCCTTGAACCCAGGAGGCGGAGGTTGCAGTAAGCCGAGACCACGCCACTGCACTCCAGCCTGGGTGACAGAGCGAGACTGTCTCAAAAAAAAAAAAATGGACACAAGAAGTAAGGCAAGAATTAAAATGGTACAGTACAAAAAAGGTAATACATAAGAATACAGCAGTAGAGGAATTGAGGAACAAAAAGGTAAAAGATTTATCAAAAACAAAATGGCAGAAGTCCTTACTTTTGAGTAATTACATGTGAAGTCTCCAGTCAAAAGGCAAATATTGACAGAATGTGTAAGAAAGCATGGTCCAACTATATGCCACAAGAGGCTTTAGATTCAAAGACATAATAAGTTTAAAGTGAAAGGTGGAAAAAATATTCCATGCAGAGAATAACCAAAAGAGAGCTGGGGTGACTATACTAATATTAGATGAAATAGACAACAAAGAAAGACAGTGTATATTTGTAAAAGAGTAGAGTCATCAAGAAGATACCGCAGTTATAAGCAGATGCACATCAAAAAAGAGCGCCAAACTGTCTGAAACAGATTGGAAGGGAGAAATAGCTCTATAGTAATAGAGACTTCAGTACTCCACTTTGAAAAATGGATAGAACATCTAGGCAGAATAAAAACTCCCAATAAAATAAAAGTCTAGGATCACAATGGCCTTTTTTTTTTTTTTTTTTTTTTTTTTTTTTTTTTTTTTTGAGACAGAGTCTCACTCTGTTCCTCAGGCTGGGATGCAGTGGCACGATCTCAGTTCACTGCAGCCTCTGCCTCCCGGGTTCAAGTGATTCTCCTGTCTCAACCTCCTGAGTAGCTGGGATTACAGGCATGCACCACCATGCCCAACTAATTTTTGTATTTTTAGTAGACACCGTGGTCCCCAGGCTGGTCTCAAACTCCTGAGCTCAGGTAGTCCACCCACCTCGGCCTCCCAGAGTGCTAGGATTACAGACGTGAGCCACCACACCTGGCCCAAAATGGATTTAAAGGTGAATTTAATGAATTAATACCAGACCTTCACAAAGTCTTCCAAAGGAGGAGAGAACACTTCCTAATTCTATAGGATCAACATTACACTGATTCCAAAGCCAGATGAAGATATGGCTTGAAGACAAGAAAAGAAAATTGCAAACCAATATCCTTTATGGCTAGAGATGTAAAACTCCCAACAAATAAATAGAAAACTGAATCCAATAGCATATTAAGGGTATTATGCCTCGTGACCAAGTGGGATTTAACCCAGGATGAGGGTGGTTCGACATAAGAAAACCTAGTGTTGTAATTCATCACGTTAATAGAATGAAGGAGAAAAACTGATCATCTCAATTTATGCAAACAAAACATTTGACAAAATCTAATGCTTTCATAATTAAAAAAAAAATAAAAAGCATTCATAAAACTTGTAATAGAAGGGGACCTCCTGAACATGATAAAGGGCATTTGTGAAAACCCTCAAGCTGACATCATACACAGTAGTGAAGAACAAAACTTTTCCCCTAAGGCCGGGAACAAGACACACATACTACTATGTAGCCTTGTATTGCAAGTTCTAACCAGAGCAATTAGTCAAGAAAAAGAAATAAAACGCATCCAGTTGGGAAATGAAGTAAAATTCTTTTTCCATGTGACTCCATATATATGAAATCCCAAAGAATCCACAGAAGAGCTACTAGAGCTATAACAAATTCAGCAAAGTTGCAGCAACTGAACAACACACAAAATCAGTTGTTTCTGTATACCAGCCATGAACAGTGTGAAAAGGAAATTAAGAAAGCGATTCCATATACAATAGCATCAATAGGAAAAATTAAAACCTAGGACTAAATTTGACCAAGGAGAGTTAAGACTTGTTCACTGAAAACTGCAAAACGTTATGGAAAGGAATTAAAGAAATGGAAGGCATCTTGTGTTCATGAATTGGAAGACAATATTGCCAAAACTACCTAGAGTGTTCTACAGATTCAATGCAATTCCTATCAAAATTGCAATGGCCTTTTTTTGCAGAAACAGAAAAGACGATCCTCAAATTCATATGAAATTACCTAGAGCCCTGGGTAGCCAAAACAATCCTGAAAAATAACAAAGAGGACTTAGACTTTTCACTTTCAAAACTTGCTACAAAGCTGCAGTAATCAAAACAATGTGGTACTGGCACAAAGATAGACATACAAACTAGTGGAATCGAATTGAGTCCAGAAATAAACCCATACGTATGTGGCAGGTGGATTTTCAACAAGGGTACCAAGACCTTTCAATCAATGAGAAAAGATAGCTCTTCTGCAAATGGTGCTGGGACAAGTAGATATCCAAATGTAAAAGAATGAAGTTGGAGCCAGATGTGGTGGCTTATGCCTGTAATCCCAGCAATTTGGGAGTCCAAGGTGAGAGGATCGCTTGAGACCAGGAGTTTGAGACCAGCCTGGGCAGCATAGCAAGACTCTCTCTACAAAAAAATACAAAAAAATTAGCCAGGTGTGGTGGTGCTTACTCCAGGGGTGCTGAGGCAGGAGGATCTCTTGAGCCCAACAGCTCAAGGCTACAGTCAGCTGTGATCACCACTGCACTCCAGCTTGAACAGCAAAGCAAGATTCTGTCTCAAAAAAGGAGTGAAGTTTAACCCCTACCTTATGCCATATACAAAAATTAACTCCAAATAGAACAACAACCTAAATGTAAGAGCTAACAACTCTAAAATTCTTAGAAGAAAGTGTAGGGGTAAATCTTCCCAATCTTGGATTTGGCAGTGGATTCCTAGATATGGCACCAAAACATGAGCAACAAAAGAAAAAAATAAATAAATTGGACTTCATCAAAATTTAAAACTTGAGTATCAAAACATTATCAAGAAAGCAAAAAGAAGCCAGGTGTGGTGGCTCACGCCTGTAATCCCAGCATTTTGGGAGGCCAAGGCAGGCAGATACCTGATGTCAGGAGTTTGAGACCAGCCTGGCCAATATGGCAAAACCCCATCTCTACTAAAAATATGAAAATTAGCTGGGCATGGTGGCACGCGCCTGTAGTTCCAGCTACTCTGGAGGCTCTCACTTAAACCCAGGAGGCAGAGGTTGCAGTAAGCCAAGGTCGCACCAGTGTACTCCAGCCTGGGTGACAGAGCAAGACTCTGTCTCAAAAAAAAAAAAAAGAAAAAAAAAAAAAGAAAGTGAAAAAAGCATCCTGCAGAATGGGAGGAAATCTGCAAATCATATTTTTGATAAGGGTGTAGTATGTAGAATATATAAAGAAGTCTTACAAATCAACAACAAAACACAACCCAATTTAAAAACGGCCTGAGAATGGTGGCTCACACCTGTAATCCCAGCACTTCAGGAGGCCGAGTCGGGTGGATCACTTGAGGTCAGGAGTTCAAGGCCATCCTGACCAACATGGTGAAACACTGTCTCTACTAAAAATACAGAACTTAGCCGGGAGTGGTGGCATGCACACGTAATCCCAGCTATTTGGGAGGCGGAGGTTGCAGTGAGCCGAGATCATGCCACTGCACTCCAGCCTGGGTGGCAGAGCAAGACTCCGTCTCATAAATAAATAAATAAATAAAAGGCAAAGAACTTGAATAGACATTTCTCCAAAGAACTATATGAATGGCTAATTAGCAAAAGAAAAGGTGCTTAATATCGTTAGTCATTAGAGAAATGCAGATCAAAACCATAATGAGCTTACTATTTTACATTCACTAGGATGTCTGTAATTAAAAAACCAAAAGATAAAGGATATTCAAGAGAATGTGGAGAAATTGGTATCCTCATACATTGCTGGCGGAAATGTAAAATGGCACAACTACTCTGAAAAATAATTTGGTGGTTCCTCAAAAGTTTGAACATGGTACTACTCCTAGATACATACTCAAAATAATTGAAGACACATACTCAAACAAGTGCATGTGTATTATGTTCACCGCAGTAGTATTCATGATAGCCGAAAGGTAGAAACAGCCCAAATGTCTGTCAATGATTAATTGTGGTGTCTACATGCAAATGAGTATAATATAGCCACGAAAAGAAAGTACTGTACATGCTACACGCAGATGAACCTCTAAAACGTGCGAAGTGAAAGAAGCCAGACGCAAAAGGTCACATACTATGTAATTCCATTTGTATGAAATATCCAGAATAGGTAAATTCGTAGAGACAATACAGATTGGTGGTTGCCAGGGGCTGGAGGGAGAGGAAGATGGGGATAAACTGCTTAATGGGTAACAGGTTTTACTTTGGAGTGATGGGAATGTTTTGAAAATAGAGGTAGTGGTTGCATAACATTGTAGGTGTACTATATGCCACCGAATTGTTCGTTTTAGAATGATTTTATATTATGTTAATTTCACTCCAGTAAATTTTTAAATCAAATGAAAACAACTTGCTGTAGGAGATGAAGAAGTAAGGAGCCCCCCATCTGTGTGTGAGGTGCCTCTGGGGATTGTTCAACACACAACCCAGCCAAGGCACTGAGGGAGGATGTGGTGCAGCCACTGGCGCATCACAGCTACACACGGCGCCCGCACAGGCGTGGTTTATCACAGCCACCCACAGTGCCCATGTGGGCATGGTTTGTCACAGCCACGCACGGCGCCCACACGGGCGTGGTTTGTCACAGCCACCCACAGTGCCCATGTGGGCGTGGTTTGTCACAGCCACGCACGGCGCCCACACGGGCGTGGTTTGTCACAGCCACCCACGGCGCCCACGCGGGCGTGGTTTGTCACAGCCACCCACGGCGCCCACACGGGCGTGGTTTATCACAGCCACGGACGGCGCCCACACGGGCGTGGTTTGTCACAGCCACCCACGGTGCCCCCACGGGCGTGGTTTGTCACAGCCACGCACGGCGCCCACACGGGCGTGGTTTGTCGCAGCCACGCACGGCGCCCCCACGGGCGTGGTTTGTCGCAGCCACGCACGGCGCCCATGCGGGTGTGGTTTGTCACAGCCTCACGTGCCTACACAGGCGTGGTTTATCCCAGCCATGCACAGCAGCCACACATAGCACCCACACAGGCATGGTTCATCACAGCCACGCACGGCACCCACACAGACATGGTTTATGACTCGGGTAATTATCCCACTCATCGTAAAAGCCTTTAATCGTAAAGATGTTTTCTCTTCACAAAAGGTATGTTTTGTTCTGGAAGGGCTCAGAGCCCTTGTCCTTTTCTCCAGTTGGGTGTCAAGAGTAAAGTGCAAGCAACTGTATTTGCTTTCAAATCTTTTTCTTCACCTTTAACCCCAAAGTTTACTGACTTTTTAAAAAGATTTTCTTTGGCCAGGCACGATGGCTCACAACTGTAATCCCAGCACTTTGGGACGCTAAGGCAGGCAGATCACCTGAGGTCAGGAGTTCAAGACCAGCCTCACCAACGTGCAGAAAACCCGTGTGTACTAAAAATACAAACAAATTTAGCTGGGCGTGGTGGTGTATCCCTGTAATTCCAGCTACATGGGAGGCTGAGGTTCAAGAATCACTTGAACCCAGGAGGCAGAGGTTGCAATGAGCTGAGATGGTGCCATTGCACTTCTGCCTGGGCTATAAGAGCCAAACTCTGTCTCACCAAAAAAAAAAAAATTTCTAAAAGGAAAATGAAATTTTTTTATTTTACATTTCCTTTCTGTAGAGGAACTCATTTTCCCCACAGTTCTTGTATTACAGAGAAGAATTACATTGAATTTAGTCAGCCCAAAGAGTGATCTCTCACCATTCTCACGTACAGAATTCACCTTTAGTTCCTGTCTCAATAAAAGACTTTGATCTATGTAAACAGTGGCTCAGGCTAGACAACCTGTTCCTCATAATCACCATCTCCTGTTCCACACCAGTGACATCTCAGCCAGAGGTCACCAAATCCAGCTAGTGGGCTGGTTTTTATGTCCTGCAAACTAAAAATGGTTTTGAGGTGTTTTTTAACCTCAGGAACAAGGAAGACCATATGACAGAGATCATAGAGCCGTAACACCTGACACAGCTCCTCTCTGACCCTTCACAGAAATACCTTCCTGACTCCTGTCTGTTGTTTCCACAGCCGCCTTCGTCCTTCCTTGGGTCACTTCTCCACACAGCCAGAAGAGGGCAAGGGTCTCCCAAGTCAGGGTCTTGGCAGGGGCGGAGGATAGCTGGACAGCGAGTCCCAGGACATCCCTGTCAGGGCTGAAGACTTCTGTCCAGACCTCACCTGTCCCAGCAGCCCCCATTCCTCATTGTTCCTGGGAGCCCAGCAGCATGTAGATGCCACGTTTCCCAGACACCCCCTGGAGCCACGGCTGGGGCTTCTGACATGGAGAGCTGAAGCTCGTGGGGGACATGGGGGAGCCCCTGCAGCCCATGTGGAGTGTATAACAGCAGGCCTGCCAAGGGACAGCAGGGTGGTAAAGAAAGGCACCCACATCTGTGTGCTGGCACGTAGGGCAGCTCTGTAGGAGAGGAGAGGCCTGATCCCAGACTCCAGGAAGCAGGGAGCTGCAAGCGCGTGTTCTGGCTGAAAGCGGCACAGCACGACGTGTCTGCACCTCAGGTGTCAGGTGACCCAACATGAAGTGTCACCAGGAGACACATGGGTGCAGTGGGCAGAGGGGCAAGTCCCAGGAGGGTCATGGTGAGGGCTGGGCCAAATTGGGTCTGCATTGACACCACAGCTCCTTGGGAACAGACAGTTCCAGACTGGAGGTGGAAATGGAATGCTGTTATGGCAGATTCTAGAAGTCCCAGACAGGGAGAGGCAGGGAGGGAGCAGGGTGGATGCCGCAGGGAGGGGCATCCTTCACACCCGCTCAGCACTGCGGACTACAGCCAGACCAGAGGTCCTCTACTTTGGGGGATGCAGCCCTGTGTCAGGGAGTGATCCAGGCTGTGGGTGACAGCCAGGGTGGGGGCGAGGAAAGTAGGTGGGGTGGTGGCATTTATGATCAGGGAAGGACTCTCTAGCGAGGCCTGTGCAAGGGAAGTGGGTAGCACGAGGGCCATGTGGAGCGTGCTCTGGGCAGAGCAGACCCAAAGGTGGACACATCTGCCCTGCTCAGAGAATAGCAGGAGCAGAGGTAGAGGTGGGGTCTAGGAGGGCCTGGGCCACACAGGCCCAGGAGGCACTGAGAGGAAGTTTGAGTGCATGATGGTGCTAGGTCTGATGTCACCAGGCTGTGGGCAGGAAGGGAGGTTGGGGGCCGGGGAAGCCGCTCAGCATCCAGGTGGCAGTGTGGCCTGGCTTGTCAGTTTGAATGAGAGACTCTCGACGTTTTCATTTGAGTAAGGGACCCGGGGACGTGAGGGTTTCTTTGTTCTGCAGGTATGAAGAGGGGAGAGGGAGATGCTGAAGCCTTTTCTGGCAGACACGGAGCTGTGTGTACATTTCTGTCTGCAGAACGATGATGCACATTGTTACTGGGCCAGAAGTCATCCAGCAAACACCAGTCAGAATTGCAGGTTTTCAGAGGTACAGGTGGCTTTGACAGGACACGGCAGTCTCTAAAGGGTCCTCTGTTGAACAGGATGGAATCTGACGTTCCACACAGGTCCCTGCCACACCGGAGTGGTTGAATGATGCCTCCATGCAACTCGACTTGCCAGGCTGTGAGAGCCAGCTGGGTTTCTTCTCTGTGTGCAATGGGGTCTCTCTCTAGTGTCTCCTAAGACCAAGCTCAGTGCCATTAGTGTGCACTGAGAGAACTGGAGATAGGCTGGTAAGGCTCACACCTGGCAGTGTGGAGAGAAAAAAGGGTAAAATATGTAACAGTGTGAGGAGTGGTGTGAGATGTTTTTCTGGTACAGGTGGGAGAGGTGAGAAGCACCTGGATTTGGGTTGCATTCCAAGGTAGAGCCGACAGGACTTGCCAGTGGTTTGGTGTGGGTGTTGAAGAAGAGAGGAGTCAAGGGGCACCCAGGATTTTGGCCTGAGCCAGAAGGCAGACTGCAGTAACGTTTGCTGAGATGTGGAGTCGCGGGGAGGGCAGGTCAGTGGTACTCATCTGCAGCCCCATGCAGCCTGGTCACCCAGCACTCCTCCCTGATGCCCTCTAATCTGGACTGTCACCCTGGAGGGTCCCCGCTCCCCTTGCCTCCTCCACAGTTAGTGGGTGCAGCTCTGGCTGTCTGCATTCCTGCTCCTGCTGCAGCACTGCCTTCCAAGTGATACTCTATGTGTTGTTTCAGATTGTGACACCAGGACTGAAGACAAGGAGTTTCTGTACAAGGAAGACATTCATGAAGATATGGAATCACAGGCAGGAATATCAGAAAACCGTGCTGGTGACGTTTCCCAGGTGCCCGAGCTTGGAGATCTGTGTGATGATGCATCAGAAGGAGACTGGGGAGTCTCTGAAGGCAGGAGGCTGCCACAGTCCCTCTCCCAGGAGGGGGACTTCACACCAGCGGCCCTGGGGCTCCTTAGGGACGCCTTAGAGGAGAAAGATCTGGCCTGTAATGGTTTTGACAGTTGCTTCAGTCTGAGCCCAAACCTGATGGCATGTCAGGAAATCCCTACAGAAGAGAGGCCACATCCGTATGACATGGATGGCCAAAGTTTCCAGGACTGCGTGGACCTAACTGGTCACGAGGGGGTTCCCACAGCTGAAAGTCCACTCATATGTAATGAGTGTGGGAAAACCTTCCAAGGAAATCCTGACCTTATTCAGCATCAAATATTCCACATTGGAGAGGCTTCCTTTATGTGCGATGGTTGTGGGAAAACCTTCAGCCAGAACTCAGTTCTTAAAAGCTGTCATCGATCTCATATGAATGAGAAAGCCTGCCAGTGCAGCGAATGTGGGAAAGCCTTCCGAGGGTGCTCAGACTTTTCTAGGCATCAGAGTCACCACAGCAGTGAGAGGCCTTATATGTGTAACGAATGTGGAAAAGCCTTCAGCCAGAACTCGAGCCTTAAAAAGCACCAAAAGTCTCATATGAGTGAGAAGCCCTATGAATGCAATGAATGTGGGAAGGCTTTTAGGCGGAGCTCAAACCTCATCCAACATCAAAGAATCCATTCTGGGGAGAAGCCGTATGTGTGCAGTGAGTGTGGGAAGGCCTTCAGGCGAAGTTCAAACCTCATCAAACACCACAGGACTCACACAGGAGAGAAGCCTTTTGAGTGTGGCGAGTGCGGGAAAGCCTTCAGCCAGAGCGCACACCTGAGGAAGCATCAGAGGGTCCACACTGGAGAGAAGCCTTACGAGTGTAATGATTGTGGCAAGCCCTTCAGTCGGGTCTCCAACCTCATTAAGCACCACAGGGTTCACACTGGAGAGAAGCCCTATAAGTGCAGCGACTGCGGGAAAGCATTCAGTCAGAGCTCCAGCCTTATTCAGCACCGGAGAATTCACACTGGAGAAAAGCCTCACGTGTGTACCGTGTGCGGAAAAGCCTTTAGTTACAGCTCAGTGCTCCGGAAGCACCAGATCATCCACACAGGAGAGAAGCCGTACAGATGCAGTGTCTGTGGGAAGGCCTTCAGCCACAGCTCAGCCCTCATTCAACACCAGGGTGTGCACACAGGTGACAAGCCTTATGAGTGCCACGAGTGTGGGAAGACCTTTGGTCGCAGCTCCAACCTCATCCTTCACCAGCGAGTCCACACTGGAGAGAAGCCCTATGAATGTACTGAATGTGGAAAAACCTTCAGCCAGAGCTCAACCCTCATTCAGCATCAGAGGATTCATAATGGGCTGAAGCCCCATGAGTGTAGCCAGTGTGGCAAAGCCTTCAACCGAAGCTCCAATCTCATTCACCACCAGAAAGTTCATACTGGGGAAAAACCCTACACCTGCGTTGAATGCGGTAAAGGCTTCAGCCAGAGCTCACACCTCATTCAGCATCAGATAATCCACACTGGCGAGCGCCCCTACAAATGCAGTGAGTGTGGGAAAGCCTTCAGCCAGCGTTCCGTCCTCATCCAGCACCAGAGGATCCACACTGGGGTGAAGCCCTACGACTGTGCTGCTTGTGGGAAAGCCTTCAGCCAGCGATCAAAGTTGATCAAACACCAGTTGATTCACACCAGGGAGTAGCTTGTTGGGCTGGCAGGAGTGAAATTGAGCATAGTTTCCTCTCCAACTCCTCTTTGGCCATTGTCTCAGCCTCTGCCACTTCCCAGACCGAAAGCCTGCACTCAGCTCACTGCCCCACATCCAGTGGCCACATAGCCTGGGACCCTCCTTTGAAATATCCTTTACGGGCTCCCTTCTCACTGCCACTGCTCTTGCCTCTTGTCATGTCTTGAGTTTGGGTTTGCTTTTACAGCTTGTGAACAGACTGCACGTTTGTTACAAGGGAGAAGATTATGGAGGCTACATATTCGTGAATAGAGTTTATTATTGTAATCAAAAGTTACCAAAAAAGTAAAGTGACATTTGGTTTGAGATAACCATAGTAGTTTTTTTGGTTGGTAATTCATTGTGTGGGGTGAATTCTTTGTCACTGGCTGTAATTGATATTTTAAGTAAGTCAAGTTTTCCAGGTCTGATTGCTTTGTCATCTTCCCCAGAAGTGGCACCTACTCATCACCAGTTCCCTGCCCTTCTTTGTCCCTCCTGTTCCAAAACTTGAACCCAAGGCTCCCCTGCCACCCCACTTTTCTTTATACAGATCTGCAATCTGAGGTCAGCTTTCTCCTCTCGCTGGTCTGCTGTGACTCAGGCCCCCATATCCTGTTCTGGGCTGCTGCACAGTTCCATGTGGCTGTTCCAGCTTCTGGCTTCTGGGCCACAGAGGAAGCTCTCTCCATGCACCTCATTTTCATGCCCAAGAGCTTGCAAGCTGTTTTTTCCACCTAGTAAGTGCCCTGCCTTGAGGACCCAGCTCACTCACCCCCATCCTTAGTTCTCAGAGCCGTGCTCCTGTTCCCTGAACAAGGAGAAAGCCCAGATGCTGAGCAGCCCCTACCTGCTAGCCAGTGGGTCTGAGGGTGTCAGGACACAGTTTCATGAAAAACCTAGCCCTGACCTGTCTTAGTAGATAAAAGTTTTGTTGGAACACGGCTGTGCCCATTTGTTTACAGAGAGCTGTGGCAGCTTCTGCACCACAGAATCGAGCACTGGTGGTGGATTCCATATGGTGCACAAAGCCAAAGTATTTCTTTCTGGTCCTTGGTAGGAAAGTTTGCACATCCTGCCTTGGGATGCTCCCTGTGACCTCAGTTGACTCTCAGGACTCAAGAGTTCTTGCAGGAGTTGAAATGTGTTTTGTGACCAAGGGACTAGTCTGTACTGTGGAGTGGCTGACTGTGTGCAGATGGGTGATTCCTGCACAGTTCCCACAGCCCCAGAACCTTCATCCTCCTTACCACTCCCCAACACACTGTACGCCCTCTGGAGAGATGCAAGACCTAAGTGTTGACCTGAGTTCTTACTGCAGTTAAGAGTTTTGTGAAGATTGAAATGGTATGTGTAAAGTATTTTATTTTATTATTTTTATTTTATTTTTTGAGACGGAGTTTTGCTATGTCACCCAGGCTGGAGTGCAGTGGCGCGATCTCAGCTCACTGCAACCTCCACCTCCTGGGTTCAAGCGATTCTCGTGCCTCAGCCTCCCAAGTAGCTGGGACTACAGGCACCCGCCACCACGCCCAGCTAATTTTTGTATTTATAGTAGAGACAGGATTTTACCATGTTGGCCAGGCTGGTCTCGATCGCTTGACCTCATGATCCACCTGCCTCAGCCTCCCAAAGTGCTGGGATTATAGGTGTGAGCCACCACGCCTGGCCATGTAAAGTATTTTAAACTGTACCTAGTCCTTGGCAATCTCTGCTCGGCATTACTAACATTAACTGAAAATTAGTATCTCACAGAAGCACTAAGAGAGCTGAAGAAATAGACTGGAGTCCAAGCTTCCGGGAAATAATCCAGAACCATCCCGTGGAACTCCCCTGACAAGGGAACTGCTGACTACTTAGGAACCCCACGGCTCTGCTGTGACGTAGGTGAGCATGCAGAAGTCTGGTTTTCCTATTTAACTCTGCCTTAAGAGTCTTGTGCGGACAGATCTGACCACCCAAACCAATTCTTGTTCTCCACAAGCAGCAAGGAGGCCAGGAAGTGTAGATGGTGGCTTCTGTGTTGGAAAGGTTGCAGGGAGCTTCTAAAACATGAGATTTTAGGAGATTTTGAATAGTCATAAATGCCCTTATATGTCCACTATAAGCTACATTTTTGTAGTTTTTAAATTGTGAAATAATTTCACACACAAAAGTATTACGAGCACCACAAAGAACACCCAAATATCTTCACTCAAATTCCCCAGTTAGCATTTTGCCACATTTGCTGTGTCATCATCATCATCTCCCTCACTGTGGATACACGTTTGTCCTGAGACTAAGTTGCAGATGTGATGCACCTCACCCCTAAATACATCAGCATGTGCTTCCTAAGAACAAGGATGTTCTCTTTCACGACCATAATATTTGTTGGAAAATGAATTGGGTTTTTCTGAGGCCGGGTCTTGCTCACCCAGGTTGGAGTGCAGTGGTGTAATCACAGCACACTGTAGCCTCAACCTCCTGGGTTCAAGCAGTCCTGTCACCGCAGCCTCCCAAATAGCTGGGACCACAGGTATGTGCCATCACCCCCGGCAGGTTACTTTTGTTTTTTGTAAAGATGGGGTCTTCCTGTGTTGCCCAGGCTCGTCTTGAACTCCTGGCCTCAAGTGATCCAGCCAAAGTGCTAGGATTATAGACGTGAGCCATTGTGCCTGGCCAGAAAGTGAGTGTTGGTGACATGCTCTAATCTATAAACCTTGTTAATGTTTTGCCAGTTGTCCTGGTAATGCCCTTTGTAGAATTTATTTATTTATTTATTTATTTTTGAGACAGAGTTTTCCTCTGGTTGCCCAGGCTGGAGTGCAATGGTGCAATCTTGGCTCACTGCAACCTCCGCCTCCTGAGTTCAAGTGATTCTCCTCTCTCAGCCTCCCAAGTGGCTGGGATTGCAGGCATGCACCACCACGTCCAGCTAATTTGTATTTTTATTAGTAGAGACAGAGTTTCTCCATGTTGGTCAGGCTGGTCTCAAACTCCTGACCTCAGGTGATCCACCCGCCTTGGTCTCCCAAAATGCTGGGATTATAGGCGTGAGCCACTGCACCTAGCCTATAGAAATTTAAAAATATATATATATATATATATTCCTGGCTGAGGACCCAGTCTGAGATCACCCATATGTAGTTGTCATGTCCTTCCATCTGGAGTACTTCTTTAGTCTCTTTTTTCTTTTTTTCAAACAGAGTCTTGCTCTGTTGCCCAGGCAGGAGTGCAGTGGCATGATCTCGGCTCACTGCAACCTCCACCTCTCAGGTTCAAGCAATTCTCATGCCTCAGCCTCCCAAGTAGCTGGGACTACAGGCACCCACTAATTTTTTTTTTTTTTTTTTTTTTTTTGGTGATTTTCAGTAGAGACAAGGTTTCACCAAGTTGTCCAGGCTGGTCTCAAACTCTGGACCTTAAGTGATCCTCCCACCTCAGCCTCCCAAATTGCTGGGACTACAGGCATGAGCTACTGCACCCAGCCAGTCTCTTGTCTTTCAAAGATAAATGTTGCCATCTTTGAAGAGCATGAGGCAGTTACTCTGTAGACTGTTCTTTACCTTGGGTTTGTCCAGTGTTTCCTGATGATTTTGCCAGGAACCACGGAAGAGATGTGTCCTTGGTGTGTCATATCAGGAGGTCCATGATCGGTTTTGTGGTCCCTTTCACGTGATGTGATCTTTATCACTTGGTTAAGACTGTGACTTCCAGGCTTCCCCATGGTAAAGGCCCAGCTGTGGAATAAGTTCTTTTCCCAGGAGTCTGGTACCTTTCTGTGGAGAATAGTTTTTAGAAAACAAGATCTGGGTGTTAGGTGTGCTCACTGTCATGAGGGTGTCACTGCTTCTGGGGCTTCTCAGCAGAGAGCTAGGAAATAAATGTGTGTGTTTCTATGTAAACACACCATCTTGTATCAATTTCAATAGCCATCAATGTATTTAAAACCATGAATTTATTCCAGTGCCACGAATTCCAGTCCAGTACCACAGGGTTCAGTCTAGCCTTCCTTCTCTCCATACTTGTAGCCCCCAACACCCCCTTTTTTTAAAACAAAAATATGATCCCTATTATTCTCAGTATTTTTACACAGTAGATTTTCTCAATCTTGGAATATACTAAAAGTAATTTTTGAATTGCTAATCCGTAACCACTGTGTAACAACAAACTGTTGATGGTCCAATATCTGTCTACTGGCTTTTGCACTTTGATTTGAGGCTCTGTAGTCAAAATACTTCATAAAAAAGATACTTGAGTCTTTGTTTTGTCTTGGTTTTTTTCTCCTTCATGGTGGCTATGTTATTCACATGTAACAATTCATTGTATTTGTTTCTGTTGTGTTCCGTATTAGTGGTTTCCCTCAACCTTGTTGATTTTCTTTTTTTATAGGTAAGTGAGCTCCCTTTTTAAGCCATGAAATTCTTCAGAGGGACATTAGGAAAAGAACGACATGAATAAATACTGAAGTCTATCTTGTTTGTCCATAGACTCAATATCATGAAGATGAAAATTTTCCTAAATTGATCTGCGAATTCAGTGCATCCCCAGTCAAAATCCAGACAGGAAGCGTTTGGGAACTAGTCCACATTATCTCAGTTCACCCAGAAAAGACACATGTAAGTAGCAGGTGTCTTCATGTTTGTTTGGTAGCAAATAAAGACATCCACTGGACTAGCATAAGTTAGAAGGGCATTTCTTGTCATGGGGAACAGGAGGTGAGTGCCGTCAGGAACAGCTGCAAGCTCTTTGTTCCTCCGCGTCCATTTCATTCTTTTCTCTTTAGGTGTGGCAAGGAAATGGCTGCCTCACAGTCTGCTCCCCAGTTCACTTGTCCTCACACGTCTGGGGACAGAACCAGTCTGTGAAAGTTGCTGTGTCCTCAGCTCATGGTCTCTAGGAGAAAGTCTGACAGGGCCAGCCTCAGGCGGGTAACCCAGTTCAGTCACCTCTAGGACGGCAGGGTGTGGGTCTCGGCCCGCAGGCCAGTGCCAGTGGGTGGAAATCAAGATTTCTCTTTTGGGCATGTTAAGCTTGAGGTGTCCGTGAGATACAAGAGAAGTTGAGATCTCAGTTAACTATTAATCTGGAGCTTAAAGACAGATTTGGGATGGAAATGTGAATTTGGGGGTCATTAGCATTTTTCTTAAATGAGATATGCATCTTTGGGAAAGCATGAGTTACCCTGGGAAAATCATTAGAAAGAGGACTCGGGACAGGGGCCTAACATTCCCCAGCTTTGAACATTCCGGTGGATAAGAAAAGCAACAAAGGCGCCTGAAGGGAAGAGACAGAGCTGACCAGGAGAGGAGCCGTCGCATCAGACACAGGAGGAGGAAGTTGAGACTTGGCTTCAGGGAAAGGGCTGGTGGTCCTGCCAGGGCCCATCTCGATGTGACAGAGGGACAGAGGCTCGGTGGCGTGCGAGGGTGACAGAGGGACAGAGGCTGGGTGGCGTGTGAGGGTGACTGGAAGGTCTGCACAGTCAAGGAGAGCAAAGGTGGGGGCTGGTGGAGCTGAGAGGGAGGGAGAAGGAACAAAGATCCCCTAGAGGTCAAGGGGTTAGTCTTGGATAGACAGATACCTCCTGTATTTCCAAGAAGAAAGAAGAAAAATGGGGCAAATGTACTCAGTTTGTAGGTTTCATGGGATGGTTTCAAGGATGCAGGAGGCAAAGACCTCAATTGCAAATGGGGAGGGAGAGGTTGTGAGAAATTTGAAGAGAGAAGAAAGTGTGGAAGTGTCGACTTGAGATTGGGAAGGTCAGTCCCACAGGCCTCAGCCTGTGCTCACCTCAGAGGCCGGCACCCCACCCACAGGGACTGTTGACTGCACACACTCCCCTGACCCCAGGTCTCACCATCACCTCCACCACAGCGCTTTTTCCCAAGGCAACACCCAGAATTTCAACAGCAGCATGGCCCTGTTACCCTCCTAACTGGCCTGCCCAGTCTTTCAACATCATGCTGGCCAATCTGCTGACATGTGCCTCCTCAGTCAGGCTCCTCTCTGGCCTCATGTTTCTCCCTTTCTAGCCTGGATTTGGTTACTCATTGTTCCAGTAAATACTTGTTGAATGCTTTCTATCTGCCAGGCATGAGGTGCCAAGGTGCAAGGATACAACAGGAACAAGAGAGGCATAAGTGCCTGCCTTGTAGAGTTTACGTGCCAGTGGGAAGAGAAAATGACCTAATGGTGATGATTGCTGGAAAACAGCACAAAAGCAGGGGGGCGTCGAGGTCTGTGTGGGGTGATGATTGCTGGAAAGCAGCATGAAAATGGAGGGATCGGGGCCCATGTGGGGTCCAGGAGGGGTTTGGTTTTAAATGGGGAAGGTCTCACTGAGATGACATTTGAGCAGTGACTCAAAGCACATGAGAGAGTTTCAGATGAAAATAAAAGGATATTCAAGTATCAGGCAGAGAGAATAGTTAATGGGACACCAGGCCTGAGACCTGGAGTGTTGCAGGGCAGCATGGCTAGGAGTGGAGTGAGCAAGGGAGAGAGGTGCTGGGGTGTGTCATGAAGGTCTGTGGCCATGACCAAGATTTTGGCTTTTACTCTGTGTGAGAAGGGGAGATCCTGGAGGGTTCTGAGCAGAGGAGGATGACCTTACTTGCATCTGAATATGATCACTGCTGTGTGGAGAAGACTCTGCATTCCTGACTGTGTCTGCTCCCTTCTGACTCCATTTGTTCCTGCAAGTCCACCCTTCCCCTCACCTCAGTGCCATTGGGAGACGGCCACCAGGAGACCCACTGCAGCTGAGGCACAGGGTAGGCCACACTGATGGATGCAGTGGACTGTGCAGGGGCCACAGGAAGGAGCTGCCTAGGACAAGTAAATGACCAGCTCCTCCTGGTCCCTGGTGCTGCCCAGCGTCCAGCCAGACTTGACATGTGTTGGGGTACTTCATCCGAAGCCTAGGGAATTTTAATTTCATTACGTCGTCATGTTTCCAAAGAGAAAGAGTCTTGAAATTTCTGTCAACCACAATTTGTTTCTTTCTTTTGACCTTGGTGATGTCATCGGAAATGTGTTTCTCAGGGAACAAATACCAAGTCCATATGATGGAGAAAGCCTAGGCCATATATTTACTGACTCCATGAGCCTGAGAGGCCTCTGTTCAGTGGGGGCTGGGGCATGTGGAAGATGATAGGAAAGCCCTCTTTTTTTTTGAGATGGAGTCTCGCTCTGTTGCCCAGGCTGGAGTGCAGTGGCCGGATCTCAGCTCACTGCAAGCTCTGCCTCCCGGGTTCACGCCATTCTCCTGCCTCAGCCTCCCGAGAAGCTGATATTACAGGCACCCGCCACCACACCTGGCTAATTTTTTGCATTTTTAGTAGAGACAGGGTTTCACTGTGTTAGGCAGGATGGTCTTGATCTCCTGACCTCGTGATCCACCCACCTCAGCCTCCCAAAGTGCTGGGATTACAGGCGTGAGCGCCTGGCTTTTCTTTAAAAAAAAAAAAAAAAAAAAAGTCTTAGTAGACTAATTATGTTTCTCAAAAGACCCTTAATTATTTAGATAAGTACTTAATATCATAATTACCAAAAACTGGGCCTTCACAATCGCAAAACAGAAATTGGAGATAGGAGAAGAGAAACGAAAAAGGAGGGGAGGGTGGAGGGAAAAGACACTCATTCTGTCTGCTGGGATTGGCAGTCTCAGTACTGACCCCCAAACTTCCGCCGTGAAAGGTCCATGCCTTTCTCCCAGCAGCGGCCGTGTGGCCCCTGCCACACACTCATTGCCCTAGCTGCTGCATAGGACTCCGAATGGTATTTGTAAAAGGGCTTGAAACTGCCCCTATAAACTTTATCAAATTAATCAGGGAAGAAGAGGGGAGAAATGAAAGTAAACGAAGCTTGCAGCACATTCAGCGTTCATCATTCGGTCAGCCTTCCCCCTGACGTGCTTCCATGTAGGCGTCTGTGCCTGTGTCCTGGAGTCACATAGACCCTAGATTACAGTTCCCTTCAACTGGTCTATAGATAACAAGTTGAACGTTATGAAATGTGAAGTTTTCCCTTTGAGATACGCCTTCAGGTCCTGCATACCTCAGACTACTGACTGAGCTGGTCCGAAGAACCCCACGAGGAGCTGACCACACCAAAGAATGCAGTTTCCACATCCTGGTGATGTCATCCCCTCAATTTTCCAGCCCCTCACCCTCCATGATCCCCTTAAAAGCCCCAGATGGATTTGAGGGTCTCCTCCCATCTCCTCACTTGGTGCCCTGCAATAATTAAACTCTCGGCTGCATCCCTGCTGTCTCAGTGTCATTGGCCTTTACTGTGCAGCCAGCATACAAACCTGTTGGTCCTGTAACAGGCTTACATCAGTGAACAAGTGAGAACTGGTGCCCACCGCCACCCCTGCCCACTCTGGTGCTGCCTCAACTGTCCTGTGATCCCTTCTCACCTCATGCGGGGGCTGGGGCCCACCAAGGACTGCAGCACTGAGGTGGTGACATCACATGCTGCACAGAAGCCCCTGAGAGGGTTGCGGTCCAGATTTCAAATGTGGCTTGCCCACTTTACATTTTTTTAATTTTAAAATCAACGTAATTCTAGAAAATGCAAATTTGAAAAAGGGAGAATATGTGTCACACATAATTCCAGCACTGAACACATTCCCTTAACACCACTTCCAAAGCCGAGACTTAGTGTCTATTAAGCTCTCTCTAGGACTATTTTTGGCAGGAGCATGAAAGAATCCTTAGAGGCCGGGCGCGGTGGCTCAAGCCTGTAATCCCAGCACTTTGGGAGGCCGAGACGGGCGGATCACGAGGTCAGGAGATCGAGACCATCCTGGCTAACCCGGTGAAACCCCGTCTCTACTAAAAAAATACAAAAAAAACTAGCCGGGCGAGGTGGCGGGCGCCTGTAGTCCCAGCTACTCCGGAGGCTGGGGCAGGAGAATGGCATGAACCCGGGAGGCGGAGCTTGCAGTGAGCTGAGATCCGGCCACTGCACTCCAGCCTGGGCGACAGAGCGAGACTCCGCCTCAAAAAAAAAAAAAAAAGAATCCTTAGCAAGTTAGATGGACAGAAAAATAATGTAAGCAAGGAGGAAGGATTACACATTGTATCCAGAGGTATACCCTTTACACTGTAGGAAGATAGCCTGTTGCACGGCAAGAGTGGTGTCATCTTCAGGCAAAATTGTCATAATGGCCAATGGTTGACTCCTGCACCAAGGTCTGTACCCAATGCCTGTAGCATAGATAAACCCTCATAAAGATGCTCACCTAACTTCTCCAGCAGTCATGAATTTTGCAAGAAAGTCTGAGATGTGACGGCTGCACATGTTTTACCAGAAAAGCTTGCTCTATAAACAGTACTTTCTGGAGGACAGGTGTGGGGATCGAAACATCGCTTCTGTTTGCAAATTCCTATTAAATGTTTATTTTCTGAGGAACTGGATTTGTCAGCCTCTTTCTTCAGCCTCTCAGCTTTTGAGGGTAGGTTTGCGTGAACCTGCTCACCATGGAATGTGGCAGTCCCAGCCGAGAGACCCAGGGATGGGTGGGGAAACCCAGAGTGGCAGTCACTTCCATGTGCAGTTGCTGCGGCTCACTTTTTAGACACTTGTGGACAACCTCGTGAGTGTGGGGACTCCCTGAAAATGCTGGCGGCTTTAGAGGGATTGGGAATGGAGAGCCGTCTGTCACACTGGTAAGGAAGGGTGGCGAGCAACACTGCAGTGTGATGGCCACTTCTGTGGGCTGCCCATTTGGTGAAGAACCCAGCTAGCAGCAGAAGTTGATGTAAAATGGCTTGAGGAGGAATTGTCATTAGAGAAAAGATCTTTTTAAAGGCGCTCTGTGGTCAGAAGTCAGCTTAATTAAAAGCAGATATTCAGGCATTTATATATTTTGCAGTGGGGGGAAGACCTTTCTGCTTTTTTCTATTTTAGACCCTGTTTCTGGGAATGTTTTTTTCAGTCAACTAAAACACCCTCCACCCTTTTTTATATTATGTTTGGCCCCTCTGGTTTGATGGCATGACTTTTGCCTTCTGGAAAGCTTAAGAGCTCCTTAATTTGGCTCCTCCAAAACTTGTTCTTCCATTTCCTTCCACTTCTGCTGCTTCTTCCCGTTGCCATCTTTGATACCACATGCAGAAATCTAGAGACTTAGCAGCCCTGAGACCCCCTGAAGAACACAAAAAGGCAACATACATCCCCTTTTGGGAGTCTTCTGCGTTCCTTGTAGAGTCCTGAGTCATGAGAAGGTTTCTCTCAAGTGTGAAGTTCTGCTGTCTTTGGCATTGAGTTCCTGATCCCTCTAGCTTGGGGGATACCAGGAATTATTTTGTACTATGAGAGAACAGGACCTTTGGGTATATAGTGGTTGACAAGTCCCTGATGAGGGCTGCAGTTTTGGAGATGGCTGACGGAGTTTGCCATGAGTGGTTATTACTGTAGGGAACCACTCATTTCTTTATGTGTTTAGATAAGAAGAACATGGTTTGGACACCTGGAAGCCATAGAAACACTCGCCACTGAGAGACAAGCCTCCTGTGGGGGATGGGCTGATTGGTGATAGGCCACTCAGCCTCAGGGGAATGTCTTTGCTGGGAGGTGCACTGTGGAAGCATCACTGTGTCCCGTCCCGTGGAATTGCCCCCTTTTTGGGGACCCAGGATTCTGTGTAAAATGGAATCCTTGATTTTGGGAGATCTAAATGTTGCACCTGCTTTTCACATATATATGTATGTATTAGAGCCAGGAAACTGCAAGTGCCTTCTTGGCCCTATTAGTTAATGGGCTCCACCCTGAGCTCAGTGGTCCAGTTGGAAAGTGGAGGCTCAATTTGAAGCTACCTATGTAAATGAAATTAGTTTCCTGCCGGGCGCGGTGGCTCACGCCTGTAATCCTAGCACTTTGGGAGGCCAAGGCGGGCAGATCATGAGGTCAGGAGATCGAGACCATCCTGGCTAACATGGTGAAACCCCATCTCTACTAAAAATACAAAAAATTAGCTGGGTGTTGTGGCGGGTTCCTGTAATAGCAGCTACTTGGGAGGCTGAGGCAGGAGAATGGTGTGAACTCTGGAGGCAGAGCTTACAGTGAGCTGAGATCATGCCACCACACTCCAGCCTGGACGACAGAGTGAGACTCCATCTCAAAAAAAAAAAAAAAAAAGTTTCCTTATAAAATGCTATGGTGAATTCCTATGATTTTGTGTTACCTTGGCATCCATGGCATCCATTTTTTACTGTCCTATAACACACTCAGACTCCTTTTTAAAAACCTTAGGCTGGGCGCAGTGGCTCATGCCTGTAATCCGAGCACTTTGAGAGGCTAAGGCGGGCAGATCACAAGGTCAGGAGTTCAAGACCAGCTTGGCCAATATAGTGAAACCCTGTCTCTACTAAAAATACAAAAATTAGCCAAGCATGGTGGTGGGTACCTGTAACCCCAGCTACTTGGGAGTCTGAGGCAGGAGAATCGCTTGAACCCAGGAGGCAGAGGTTGCAGAGGGCTGAGATCGTGCCACTGTACTCCAGCCTGGGCGACAGATCGAGACGTCTCCAACAACAACAAAAAGTTCCTCCCTGGCTTGGCACGGTGGCTCACCCCTGTAATCCAAGCACTTTGGGAGGACAAGGCAGGCGGATCGCCTGAGGTCAGGAGTTCGAGACCAGCCTGGCCAGCATGGTGAAACCCCATCTCTACTAAAAATACAAAAATTAGCTGGGCCTGATGGTAGGCGCCTGTAATCCCAGCTACTCAGGAAGTTGAGGCAGGAGAATTGCTTGAACCCGGGAGGTGGAGTTTGCAGTGAGCCAAGATCCCGCTATTGCACTCGAGCCTGGGCAACAGAGCAAGACTCCGTCTCAAAAAAAAAAAAAAAAAAAAAAAAGCTTAAATTCTTGCTCTGTGCTTTGAGATGTAAATTTGTTATCCTTTTTTCCTCTAAAACTCAGTAAGGTCTTTGGTCGTGTGGGACAGATTAACTTGTTTCATTTGCAAAGTTTGAATCCAACTGTTGTTTTAAACTAGTGAGTTTTACCTATCTCGTTGCTAAAATTTTAAAATCAAAGTTATAAAATCTTTGTATTTTATTTGTGTGTGTGTGTGGTGTCTACATGGTACCAAATTGATTTATAAATAAGTGCTCATAAGTTAATAAGCCCAAATATTTTTCAGGTTCATGTGACTTTAGTAATCTTTGGTAAATAAAACTAGATTTTAAATTGGTGAGATAGGAATGTCTTCAGGATTGTCAGTATTAATTTAGACACGTTCTCCTTGGTCTACTAGTCAGACAGGTTTAGAATATCTCTGCTAGATGTTTTAAGGTCATAAAACTGTTGATTCTGTGATATTTTTGATACTTGTTTAACTTGTCTGTGAGCTTAGGTCTTAGACCCATTCAATTATGGGCTCTAAACAAATGGCCATGGTGAGACCTGGTGACGTGTGGAGTTCTCTTTGCCCCAGCTGTGCCTCCTGACTATGCTGGGAGGTGCAGACATATCTTCACATCTGTCCTCTGTGATGAGCTCTCTACTTGTAAATTCAGGACCCAGATGGGCCATGCTCTTCATACTCATCCCTGGGTGCCATGTGGGTATTCCCCAGAATGTCTGGGGAAGACATTAGGATGGTACTTGTGTCATAGTTTCAAAATTATTTTCAGTAATTTTAAATCGTAAAGTCACATTTTGCCCAGCACTTTGGGAGGCCGAGGCAGGTAGATACTTGAGGTCAGGAGTTTGAGATCAGCCTGGCTAACAGGGCAAAACCCTGTCTCTACTAAAACTACAAAAATTATCTGGGCGTGGTGGCACACGCCTGTAGTCCCAGCCTCTCGGGAGGCTGAGGCAGGAGTATTGCTTGAACCCAGGTGGCGGAGGTTGCAGTGAGCAGAGGTCATGCCACTACACTCCAGCCTGGGTGACAGAGCGAGACTCTGTCTCAAAAAATAGTAATAATAAAACATCAGGATGTGGTTTGCTTTTTTCTTTTCCTTTTTTTTATTTTAGTTTGAGATGGAGTCTTGCTCTGTTGCCCAGGCTGGAGTGCAGTGGCGCCATCTTGGCTCACTGCAAGCTCCACCTCCTGGGTTCACTCCATTCTCCTGCCTCAGCCTCCCGAGTAGCTGGGACTACAAGTGCGCACCACCACACCCGGCTAATTTTTTTTTTTTTTTGTATTGTATTTTTTTTTAAGTAGAGACAGGGTTTCATCGTGTTAGCCAGGATGGTCTCGATCTCCTGACCTCATGATCTGCCTGCCTCAGCCTCCCAAAGTGCTGGGATTATAGGCATGAGCCACCGCGCCTGACCGGTTTTTTTTTTTTTTTCCTTTTGTTTTGTTTTCTGGAGACAAAGTCTGGCTCTGTCACCCAGGCTGGAGTACAATGGTGTGATCATAGCTCACTGCAGCCTCAAACTCCTGGGCTCCAGTTATCCTCCTACCTTAGCCTACCATGTAGCTAGGACTGTAGGGGTGTGCCACCACACCCAACTACCTTTATTTTTAAGTTTTTTATTTTTATAGAGACAAGGTTTCACCATCTTGCCTAGTGTCATCTTGAACTCCTGGGCTCGAGCAGTCCTCCTGCCTCGGCCTCCCAAAGTACTGGGATTACAGGCATAAGCCACCACACTCAGTGGTTTTTGCTAAAGAAAAAATAATTTTCTCTAGTTTAGAGGTTATTTACAGGTTGTTTCAAAATGAAAGAAAAATCATATAAGTCTAAATGGATCTAAAAGTTGGGAAAGAGAAAAAAGTAGAAAAATGTGTAAGAAGTCATAAATGGGCTATGGAAATCTTGTGTAGTCAAAAGCTGAGAATGGATGGATTAGTTTATAAGGTTGTATTAAAATTAGCCTTAGTATTGATAATGGATTAATACAAAAATAAAATTTGGTTTTCTCTTTTGAACAATAATTTCATGTATAATAATATTAATAACACAAAAATATTTTTATTCACCTTTTGAGTAAACTCCAAAAAAAAACAAGGAGAGGAGAGATAGATTCTGTCTCATGCTGTCTTTCTTAGGTCTTTTAATTGTTCCAAAAACTGAGTCTCCTCTCTATCATTTTTTATTATTTTAATTTATTTAGTTTTTCTTCTGTCTATCAAAGTGTAGAGGTTTTTGCTTTCTAAAATCTTTGAATTACCACTTCGGCTAAATGAATGACTATTATCTTACAGTGAACTGTCATCCTATGTTGATCAAGTGTTTTAAACCTTTCTCATTTTAATATCAGGTGTTTTAAACCTTTGATATTTGACACACTTCCCAAAATCACATTTCAAATTCTAAAATTAAGTTTTTTTGACCTGAACTAACTTGGACATAACAATTAGGGCCCCTGGTGGCCAGGCACGGTGGCTCATGCCTGTAATCCCAACACTTTGAGAGGCCAAGTGGGCAGAACACTTGAATCCAGGAGTTCAAGACCAGCCTGGACAACATGGTGAAACCCCATCTCTGCAAAATATACAAAAATTAGCCGGGCATGGCAGAAAAAGTTTTCTTTTCTGGAGTCCCAAACGAGGTACAGGACGAAGAGGGGTTGAAGGCCAGAGGCCCAGGGCTTCAAGACCGCTGTCTGGAGTTGCCTGTTCCAGGCCATGTCAGGGCCCACCTGACTGCCCCTGAAGAGCCAGAGCCCACCAGAGCCCCTCAGGGGACAGCGATCCCCCGAGGCACCCCGGGGCCACCACCGGGCCACGGAGCAGCACTCCAGCCCCACTCCAGAGTCATTTTTTGTCCTCCCATCTGAGCAGTGTTACCAGGCCCCAGGGGGACCGGAGGATCAGGGCTGGCCTGGGTGCGGTCCCATGGAGTACTCCAGCGCACTCAGGGGCTCCCTGCAGACAGGGGGGGCCTTCGCCCCGGAAGCCTGGACGCTGAGATAGACTTGCTGAGCAGCACGCTGGCCAAGCTGAAGGGGGTCGGGGTCATGCGCCCCTGCCAGCAGACCGACAGGCAGAGGAGCCCCTGCCACCTCCTGCCTCCGGCACGGGCTCTCTGAAGCCGAACCCAGCCTCGCGCTCCCCGCGTCTCCCTATGGGGGCCCCACTGCAGCCTCTTATGCTGCCGCCAGCGCCCCGGCCGGCCTTCCCAGTGCAAGCGAAGGTGGCACAGTCAGTGAGGGGCTGCGGCCCACCCAGGCGGGGAACCTTTCAGGCCTTTGGGCCTCTCCCGGGCCCCCACTTTCCTGTCCCAGGCCAAGGTGAAGTCTGGGGGCCTGGCTATAGGATCCAGAGAGAGCCAGGGCCAGGGGCCAAAGAGGAAGCTGTGGGGGTCTCTGGCCCCGCAGGAGAAGGAAGAGGACGCGAGCACGGGCCCCAGGTGCCCCTGAGCCACCTCCGGAGGATGAGCTTGTCAGGCTGTCGAAGAAGCAGGTGCGCGACATGAACCACCCGCCCAGCCGGGAGTACTTTGGCCAGTGTGGTGGCTGCGGAGATGTGGTCAGGGATGGGGCTGGGGTTGTGGCCCTCGATCGCATCTTTCATGTGGGCTGTTTTGTGTGTTCTACATGCCGGGCCCAGCTTCGGGGCCAGCATTTCTACGCCGTGGAGAGAGGGCGTGTTGCCAGGGCTGCTACGTGGCCACCCTGGAGAAATGTGCCATGTGCTCCCAGCCCACCCTGGACCAGATCCTGCGGGCTATGGGGAAGGACTACCACCCCAGCTGCTTCACCTGCCTGGTGTGTCACCGCGGCCTCCACGGCACCCCCTTCACAGTGGACACTACCAGCCAGATCCACTACATTGAGGACTTTCACAGGAAGTTTGCCCCAAGATACTGAGTGTGCGGTGGGGCCATAATGCCTGAGCCAGATCAGGAGGAGACTGAGAATTGTTGCTCTGGATCGAAGTTTTCACATTGGCTGTTACAAGTGCGAGGAGTGTGGGCCACTGCTCTCCTCTGAGGGCGAGTGTCAGGGCTGCTACCCACTGGATGGACACATCCTGTGCAAGGCCTGCAGCTCCTGGTGCATCCAGGAGCTCTCAACCACCTTCACCACTGACTGCTGAGTCTTCCTAGAAGTACCTGCTGGGTTCTTAGTTCCAGTTCCCATCCTTCAATCGATCACCCTCCCTGACATCCACCTGTATGACTTCCTCACCAAATGCTGTCTCCTCTTTCTCCAATCAAGAAATAATAATCCCTTGAGTTTACAAAACAAAACAAACAAACAAATCAGCCGAGCATGGTGGCTCACGCCTGAGCCTGGGAGACAGAGGTTGCAGTGAGCTGAGATCGTACCACTGCACTGTGGCCTAGGTGACAGAGCAAGACCATGTCTCAACAAAAAACAAAAACAACTTGCCACATTGTGTCCAGGCACAGTGGCTCATGCCTGCAATCCCAGCACTTTGGGAGGCCAAGGTGGGAGGATCACTCACAGAGTTCAAGATCAACCTGAGTAATATAGCAAGACCCTGTCTCTAGAAAAAAATTAATTAATTCATTTTGAAAAAACAATTAGGCCGGGTGCAATGGCTCACTCCTGTAATCCTAGAACTTTGGGAGGCCAAAGCAGGCGGATTGCCTGAGCTCATGAGTTCAAGTCCAGCCTAGGCAACATGGTGAAACACCATCTCTACTAAAATACAAAAAATTAGCTGGGCGTGGCAGCATGCACCTGTAGTCCCAGCTACTCAGGAGGCTGAGGTAGGAGAATTGCTTGAACCCGGGAGGTGGAGGTTGCAGTGAGCCGAGATCGTGCCACTGCACTCCAGCCTGGGTGACACAGCGAGACTCCATCTCCAAAAAAAAAAAAAAAAATTAGGGTTCCTGAAAGGCCAAGAGAGACATATTAGGCTAATTTGGTACATTACAATTATATAGGAACCACTGTCAAATAAGTAATGGTGTCTAGGCCAGGCACGGTGGCTCACGCCTGTAATCCTAGCACTTCGGGAGGCTGAGGTGGGCGAATCACCTGAGGTCAGGAGTTTGAGACCAGCCTTGCTAACATGGTGAAACCCCATCTCTACTAAAAATACAAAAATTAGCCAGGTGTGGTGGCACATGCCTGTTTTAAGTTTCTTCATGATGTTTTTAGTTGGCTCATTAATGGAATAAGTTCTTTTTTTTCCATTTTGGCATACAAATTCTGTCTCTGTCTTTTTTAAAAAAGAAACAGGATGTTACTCTGTTGTTCAGGCTGGGGTGCAATGGCACAATCACAGCTCGCTACAGCCTTGACCTCCCAGACTCAAGTGATCCTCCTATCTCAGCCCCCACAGTAGATGGGACCACAGGTGTATGCCACCATGCCCAACTAATTTGTGTGTGTGTGTGTACAGAGTCTTATTATGTTGCCAAAGCTGGTCTCAAACTCCTCAAGCATTCCTCCTGCTTTGGCCTCTCAAAATGCTAGGATTACAAGTGTGAGCCAACACACACAGCCCAGATTCTCTTTTTGATTGTAATCCTTCTGCACATTATATTTCTACTATTCAAATTATTGTTACATATCTCTCATTTTACTTCTTCTGAGAAAACAAAAATGGTATTTGTATTAGTCTGTTCTCACACTGCTGATAAAGACATATCCAAGACTGGGCAATTTATAAAAGAAAGAGGTTTAATGGACATACAGTTCCACATGGCTGGGGAGGCCTCACAATCGTGGCAGAAGGCAAGGAGGAGCAAGTCACATCTTACATAGATGGCAGCAGGCAAAAAGAGCTTGAGCAGGCAAACTCCCATTTTTAAAACCATCGGATCTCACTAGACTCATTCACTATCACAAGACCAGCACAGGAAAGATGCACCCCCATAATTCAACCCCCACCAGGCTGCTCCCATGATGTGGGAATTGTGGGAGCTACAATGCCCATGAGATTTGGGTGGGGACACAGCCATTCAAAATGAGATTTGGGTGGGGACACAGCCCGACCATATCCCTATTGCAAAGACTAGAGATGGTTCAACAAAGCTGGCAAATCTCCGTAATTTGGAATCCTGCTGGGCCCAGTCTGTTTTCCGTCAGCAATGCTCTGCTGCTAAAGCTATATATCAAGCACTCTCCCTCTGTGCCCAGGGACTCCTCCAGAAGAGGAGGGCACTTGAAATCAGAAGGGTGGGTTTCACAGAGTGGAATGTAGGAAAATAGCCTGTTGCCTGGCAAGAATGATGCCCTCTTGAGGCAAAGCCACTGTGATGAGCAGTGGTTGACTCCAGCATACGAAAGGGTCTTGTGGCAAGGTCTTTACACAATGCCTATGGCATAGATAACCCCTCATAAGGATGCTTATCTAACCTCCCCATTGGTCACAAGTTTTGCAGGAAAGTCTGAGACATAACCAGCTGCACATGTTTTACAAAAAAAGCTTGCTACTTTTTGGAGGGCAGGTGCAGGGATCCATTATCTCAAAGCTGCCTAAGACATGACTTCTGTTTCTAAGTCCCTGTTGAATGTTTTCTTCTGGGAAATGACTTATCAGCCTCTTTGACCTTTCATCTCCCTCTGCCTTTGGCAGTAGATTTGCATAGACCTGCTCACTGCAAAACATACTTCTCACATGGTATAATGACCAATCTGGGGCCATTTTTTGATGTTTGATTATTGTCAGTGTTTAAGTCTCACCCTCTTTCCTTTGTGCTCACACCTGGGGAAACCGGTAAGAAAGCCTTCTTTAGTGTCACCCTTCTTGGTGACACCAGAAGATTCGAACCACACAAGCCCCTGCCTGCATGTGGGGACTCTCCCATCAGTCCCACCCCAACCACAATAAAAACCCAGTCCAGCCTCCTTTCCTTGCTGTCTCAAGTCATTTTGGACCTGCCTGGGAAGCCTCGCTGCTGCCCTCAATTATGTATAAAATAAACCTTTTCACACCCCCCTTGGGGTGTATGTGTTTGTGTAACATCATCAGTCTCAAAATTGTGGGTGGGTCATCTAAGTCTGCAGGTAACCATACAGTCGGCACTGTCAGCAGATGTCTGGGTGATGACCGTCCCACCCAGTGGTATGTCTTCCATTGCCTCAGCATATTCATTCACCAGCTCTCTGCTGGCTGACCAGCATGTGCTCTGAGCTGTGCTGCTTTGTGCGTCGTCGTTGAGTCCAACAGAACCCTCCAAAAAAAAGCTCCAGGGTCTGGGGGGAAAATTGGGCCTTTACTGGGCAAATTTCAGCTGGACCACCCGCTTGAGGCTTGAGGGGCAAGAATCACAGTCACCACTGGCCCCTGTCGTGTGTGGGGAGGGGTGGGGAGCACCCTGGCTCCCAGATATCCCATGTGGCTTCTTCTATGTGCAGAGTTTTCTCTCCCCATGGGCTAAGCCCTGAGCATTTCCAAAAGTCAGAACATCAACTGTGGAGACTGCTCCCCTATGGAAATTTGATACAATCAAATGATGGGTTAAGGATAAATGTCATAATGTGGGTATTGGAATAACCAGCTAGCCATTTGGAAGATGAAATTAGATCCATTCTCCACACCATGTAGCAGAATAAACTGCAAATGGAACGGAGAGGTAATTGTAAAGAAACAAACCAAACAAGCACTAGATGAAAACATGAATAAATTATTCTAGAAACTGAAAGTTAGGGAAATTTTACTATTACTCAAAATCAAGAAACAAAAGAGAAAATATCCATAAATTTAACCACATGAAATTTTTTTACATGATCAAAACCAACAACGTAAAAAAATGACAAAACTGAGAAAAATATTTATAACATATTACAGATAGCACATATAAAATAATATACAAAAGATTATTTTAAGATTAGAGTTGTCAGGCCAGGGTGGTTCATACCTGTAATCCCAGCACTTTGGGAGGCCAAAGTAGGGGGACCACTTGAGCCTAGGAGTTCAAGACCAGACCTGGCAACATAGGGAAACCCTGTCTCCACACAAAAAAATTTTAAATTAGCCTGGCGCGGTGGCACGCTCCTGTGGTCCCAACAACTTTGGAGGCTGAGGCAGGAAGATTGCTTGAGTCCAGGAGGTTAAGGATACAGTGAGCCATGATGGCACCACTGCACTCCAGCCTGAACAACAGAGCAAAACCCTGTCTAAAAAAGATAGGGTATCATTTTCAAGAAATGTTGAAACCACTGAGTAACACAAGTGAACTCCAGTCCTTACCTCATACAATATATAAAAAATGACTCAAAATGTATCATCAACTAAATGTACAAAACTTAGAAGAAGAAAATATAGGAGGTCGGGCGCCTTGGTTCACGCCTGTAATCCCAGCACTTTGGGAGGCCAAGGCAGGTAGATCACAAGGTCAGGGGTTGAAGGCTGAAACCCCATCTCTACTAAAAATTGGCCAGGCATGGTGGCAGGTGCCTGTAATCCCAGCTACTCAGGAGGCTGAGGCGGGAGAATTGCTTGAACCCAGGAGGCAGAGGTTGCAGTGGGCTGAGATTGCGCCATTGCACTCCAGCCTGGGCAAAGACCAAGTCTCAGTCTCAAAAAAAGAAAAAAGAAAAAAGAAAAACTTAGGGGAAAACCTTAGAGACCTTGACTTGGCAAGAATTAATTAATTTCATTATTATTACTTTTTGTTTTATTGAGTGCTTGTGTGCTAAGCACTAAGCGCCAAGGCTACATCAGTGAACAAGCAACCTCCACCTCCCAGGTTCAAGTGATTCTCCTTGCCTCAGCCTCCCGAGTAGCTGGGATTACAGGTATCCACCACCATGCCCAGCTAATTTTTGTATTTTCAGTAGAGAAGGGGTTTTGCCATGTTGGCCAGGCTGGTCTTGAACTCTTGACCTCAAGTGATCTTCCCGCCTTGGCCTCCCAAAGTGCTGGGATGACAGGCGTGAGTCACTGTGCCCACCCAAGAATTTACTAAATAAGAAACAAAAAGTATGAACTTTCTTTTTTTTTTTTTTTTTTTTTTTTTTTTGAGACGGAGTCTTGCTCTGTCGCCCGAGCTGGAGTGCAGTGGCCGGATCTCAGCTCACTGCAAGCTCCGCCTCCCGGGTTTACGCCATTCTCCTGCCTCAGCCTCCCAAGTAGCTGGGACTACAGGCACCAGCCACCTCGCCCGGCTAGCTTTTTTTTGTATTTTTTAGTAGAGATGGGGTTTCACCATGTTAGCCAGGATGGTCTCGAACTCCTGACCTCGTGATCCACCCATCTCGGCCTCCCAAAGTGCTGGGATTACAGGCTTGAGCCACCGCGCCCGGCCAAAGTATGAACTTTCAAGGAAAGAAATCAGTTAATTCATTTATCAAAATTTAAAACTTTGGCTCTTCAAAATGAAATGAAATGAAAAGGCACAACTGTGAGAAAATATTTGCAAAACATATATTTGCAACATAGGACCTGTATCCAATCCTATAAATAATTGATAACTCAATAAGACAAATGACTATTTAAAATGGGCAAAAAATGTAAACAGCTGCTTCACCAAAGAATATATGTACATATTAAATAAGCACATGAAAAGATGCTTAGCACCATTAAGCTTGCAGTGAGCTGAGATCCGGCCACTGCACTCCAGCCTGGGTGGCAGAGCGAGACTCTGTCTCAAAAAAAAAAAAAAAAAAAAGAAATGCAAATAAAAACCACAATGAGGCTGGGCACGGTGGTTCACACCTGTAATCCCAGAACTTTGGGAGGCCAAGACAAGTGGATCACTTGAAGTCAGGAGTTTGACACCAGCCTGGCCAACACAGCGAAACCCTGTCTCTACTAAAAATACAAAAATTACCCGGGCGTGGTGGTGCACGCATGTAATCCCAGCTAGTTGGGGGGCTGAGGCAGGAGAATCACTTGAACCCGGGAGGCAGAGGTTGCAGTGAACCGAGATCACACCAAGGCACTCCAGCCTGGGCAGCAGAGTGAGACCCCATCTCAAAAAAAGAAAAACACATGAGATGCCACTGTACTCCCACCAGCATGGCTAATTTTGTACAGATTGACAATACCAAGGGTAGGCAAGTATATGGAGCAACTGGTGCTGCCACATACTGCTCAAGGAGGGTAAAGTGGTGAAAAACACTTTAGAAAGAGGTTGACAGTTTCTTTAAAAGAAACAAAAGCAGGCTGGGTGCAGTGGCTCACACCTGTAATCTCAGCACTTTGTGGAGCAGAGGCGGGTGGATCACTTGAGGTCCGGAGTTCGAGACCAGCCTGGCCAACATGGTGAAACCCCATCTCTACTGAAAATACAAAAATTAGCCAGGCGTGGTGGTGTCTGTCTGTAATCCCAGCTACTCAGTTGGCTGAGGCAGGAAAATTGCTTGAACCCAGGAGGCAGAGGTTGCAATGAGCCTGGATCATGCCACTGCACTCCTGCCTGGACAACAGAGTGAGATTCCTTCTCAAAAGAAAGAAGAGAGACAGAGAGAAAAAGAGAGAGAGGGAGGGAAAAAGAGGGGAAGAGAGAAAGAAGAAAGAAAGAAGAAGAAAGAAAAAAGGAAAAGAAAAGGAAGGAAGGAGGGAAGGAGAAAAATGAAAGCAAAGAAAAAGAAAGAAGAAAGAAAAGAAAGAACGAATGAAAAGAAAGAGGAAAGAACAAAAAGAGAAAGAAGGGAGCACAGATACACACAAAAACTTACATACAAATGTCTGTAGCTAAAAAATGGAAACAACCCATGTCCAGTATCTGGTGAATGGATTACAAATTGTGGTACGTACAATACAATTGTTGGGAGTCTTGCCCAACAATGTAAAGGAGCACACTATTGATATACACAGCAAATGGCTAAATCTCAAAATACCTCTGCCGAGTGAAAGAGGCTACATCCACCCATACTCCAAAATAATGTATCTTCTATGATTATATAATACCATACAAAGTACAAGCTGAGTTAGAGTGGCAGAAAGCAGGCCCAGGGATGGGGGCGCTTGGGGTTGATGGACATGTTTAGTATCTTAATCGTGGGGATAGTTTCACAGGTATCTACTTATGTCAACATTTTCATCAAACTATACTTAAAGTACGTGCAATTTATTGTCTGTGTAATTTATACCTCAATAAAGCAACAAAAATAAAGCAATAAGGACATAGCAGTCAAATATATTTTTAAAAATCAATGTATTATCAGCCTTATAGTATATCTCCCCATAAGAAATGTTTATTTCTCTTCTCTGAACACAGTATTTCTAAATATCCTCAGTTGTACATATTAATTAGGTTGAGGATAAACTGAATGATAGTTAATGAAATCAGATCCGAGGTCATGAATTTTAAATTGATTTTTAAGTTTACTCTTTATCACTTATCTGGTGTCAAATTGATTACCTGTAAGTTCTCAGGTTCCATCAAAAAAACACTATCAGGGATTTCTGGCAATTTTTTTTTTTTTCTTTTTTTTCCTGAGACGGAGTCTTGCTCTGTCACCCAGGCTGGAGTGTAGTGGCGCGATCTCAGCTCACTGCAAGCTCTGCCTCCCGGGTTCACACCATTCTCCTGCCTCAGCCCCCCAAGTGGCTGGGATTACAGGCGCCCGCCACCACACCCGGCTAATTTTTTGTGTTTTTAGTAGAGACGGGGTTTCACCTTATTTGCCAGGATGATCTCTCTCTGACCTCGTGATCTGCCCGCCTCCGCCTCCCAAAGTGCTGGGATTACAGGGGTGAGCCACCGCGCCCAGCCTGATTTTCGGCAATTTTTAATCTTAAACATGGCACTTTACCTAGCTGAAAAACGACATTTTCCTAGTCACCCTTGGAGCTAGAACTGGTAACACACTTTAGGCCAAAAAGATATTAAGTAAAAGTCGCAGGGTGCAGTTCTGAAACAGCTGTTTCACGTGGGGTTGACTGAGCATACATTTGCTTTTGTCTTTTGTTTTTTCTCATTCTGCCTGGAATCTGGATGTGATTCTAGTAATGAAGCAGTCTTCTTGCAATCATGAGGCAAAAAAAAAAAAAAAAGAAAAGAAAAGAAAGGAAGGAAGCGGCTTATTAAGATGGCCAATGGGAAATAAAGGGGGAGCCTAGAGTCCTGGTGGCATTGTGTGGCCCTAGATGGGCTCCATATTCCTAGAAAAACTGACTCATAAAAAAAAAAAATTATTTGGTTCAGCCACTGTAATCAGGTTTCTGTTGCACAGTCAATGCCAATCTTAAGTGAGACAGTAACATAATACGTTAAATTGGTTTAAAAAAAATGTGAACACAACCTCAAAGAATAGTTTCCAGCATAGCACTTCTGGTCTCTCTCTTTCCACCCACACACACGTTTGTATGGTTTCTGGCTTATAACTGCCATAGCCCTTGTTACAGTCGTTTGTTATAACGTTGGATGTTGTAGCAATGATTCTCCTGCCTCAGCCCCCCAACTAGCTGGGATTACAGGGGACGACCTCAGGAAACAAAATCTCTCTGACCTTCTCCTGCCCGCAGGACCCTAATCTTCCCCTACCTTTCCGACTGTGGGTCATAAGACCATCATTCCAGAGAGGGTCCCACCTCATAGCCTGGTGGAAAAAATATTGATGTCATGAAGCTTCCATGAAAACCCAGAGGACTGGGTTTGTAGAAGCTTTCAGAGAGCTGAACACACGGAGGTTCCTAGAGGGTGGTGTGCCCGGCAAGGGCAGGGAGGCTCTGCACCCCTCTCCCCATGCCTTGCCCTACACATCTCTTTATTTGTAGCCTTTGTAATATCCTTCATTATAAACTGGCAAACATAAGGTTTTCCCTGAGTTCTGTGAACTGTTCTAGCAAATCAAACCCAAAGAGGGAGTCATGGAAACCCCAACTTGAAGGAAGTCAATCAGTTCTGGAGGCGCAGACTGTGACTCATGTCCGGGATTGGGGAGTGGGGAACTGAGCCCTCATCCTGTGGGATCTGGCAGTATCTTCAGGCAAACAGTGAAGGAGCTGAATTGGAGGACACCCAGTAAAATTGATTGCTTGCTGATGGGGAGAAATCCCCATATTTTGGGGTTACCTAAGCCTTCTGTGTTGATTGTTATTGTGTTAGTACGAGAGCAGAGGAAAAACAGGGTTTGAGAGTTTTTCTGGAACAATTTTCTGGTCTCCTAAGGTAGGTGTGGGTTTGAATCCCACTTGTGGCAGTGTGAGAGCAGAAAAAAAAGTTTGAGTTTTTCCAAAACAATTGGTGTCAAAACATAGTGAAACCCCGTCTCTACTAAAAATACAAAAATTAGCTGGGCGTGGTGGCAAGTGCCTGTAATCCCAGCTGCTTGGGAGGCTGAGGGAGGAGAATGGCTTGAACCCGGGAGGCAGAGGTTGCTGTGAGCTAAGATCATGCCATTGCACTCCAGCCTGGATGACAACAGTGAAACTCGGTCTCAAAAAAAAAAAAAAAAGCAAAATGTATACTTATGAACGATACATATATTGTGTATATATATTTTATATATATATATATATCATATACTATTTGTTGCAGGGATTGTGCCTCACACAATTGTGGGACATAGTTCCTGTAAGGCTGTTGTCTTTGCATCTGATGCTGGAACAGGGCAGACAGTTAGAAAGGGAAGATGGATGTAAAATGAGGAGAGTAAGGACAAGTTGAGATCTGTGACCTCAAGCTGGAGCCCAGGATGGGCTGAAACCCCTTTGTTGCCCTACAGGAGAAGCTGGAGCCTTTAGTCTTGGAACTGAAGAAGCCAGAGGAAGAGGGGGAAGCTGTTGCCTCATGTCGCCAAGGTGAACCAGCAGACACACTGCACCTGCCCAGACCTTCTGTAGTCCTCACCATCTCTGGACACTCTGTAATTCCTACATTTATTCTGCGTATTGCCTACTGTCTCCATTCACATATATGGTCCAGAAAGACATGGATTTGTTAGGCACGTTGCTTGTTCACTGATGTAGCCCTGGCACTTAGTGCTTAGCACACAAGCACTCAATAAACATTGTGCTGTTGAAGGAGACAGTCACAGAGACACAGAAGGGACATGCTAGAGAGGATGTCAGCTGCTAAATCTAAGTGAAGAGCATGCAGGTATTCATTGTATTATTCTTTCAACCTTTATGAATGTATGAACATTTGCAAAATAAAAAAAAGTTGTGCAGGAGGGAGAAAAACAAAAACCAGGATGCACTGAGGTCTGAGGTGAAGGTTCCAGAGCATCAGTTCTCTGTTGGGATCAAGGTTGCTGGGACAGAGTTTGATCCCTCTCAACTGCTAAAACAATCCAGGACAATCCAATAGTAGAGCTGAATTTCGATCACCTTGGCCCTGAGCTTCACAGCCCTTTGGCAGATGGAATCCTGTGACACTGAGGTGTGTGTAACCACAAGACTGGCCCAAACTGACCCTATTCTGTTGGTAACAGGAGGTATAGCAGAGCCAAAACTGAAAGTCATGTCATAACTCAGAACCAACGTTTCCTCCCTGCGGAGCCAAGAAGACGGACATGACCGGAGCTTGAGGGGCGGGACGCTTTCAGAAAGGAAGAGTCCATCATCCTGGAAGATGTGGTGCTGAAACCTGCCATTCCACACCTTACCATAAATGGCCAAGTTTAAAGCCCTCCTATCGAAACCTGCCCGCCAGCACTTCAGTGTGCCAACCTGTCCTCCCTAACCCATCAAGTTTGACCTAAGCCCAGTGTGGAACACACGTTTGAGCCGTGCCTCCGGTCCCCTTGGCCGTCGACCTTGAAATAATAAAGCCTTCCCTTTTCTCAAACACCGGTGCCATAGTATTGGCTTCTAGTGTGCCAGGCAACGGGCCCGTGGATGGAAGCTCCGTGAAGTGCGAACCCCTGCCCGCAAGGGCTGCTGTTAAACGAAGTTCGCTGAAGCGCAGCACAGACTTGGCGTTTGCCTGGTGCGTGGCAATTACGGAATTATCGCCACATCCTCCCGGCCTCCGCTTCCAACAGCGCGGGCCGGGGACTCGCTTCGAGCCCACCCCCCAACCTTAAGCCTTCCCCGCCGCCCCCCCAGCAGCCCCCAGCCCCGCCCTGTGGAGAAGCCTCTTGACAGTCTGGGCCTGGCCACGCGCCCGATGCACGACGCGGACCTGGCCTTCGGGAGTGAGGCCAGCGGAAAGTGGACTCGGCGCCGGCCTTCCCCTCCCCTGGCACCGCTCCAAACCAGCCCCACCCGCCCTGCCGCGGCTGTCAGGTCCTGGGCTGTGCCGAAGCCTCCGCGCGGGTGTGGCCCGCCCCTCTCCCCCAGGTGCGCGGTGTAAACACCAAAAAGCAAACACCAGCGCCGAGTGGGCGACGGAGGCGGTCGCTGTTCAGTGTCGCCCCCTGCCGGGACCACGCCGCGCCGGGCACAGCGAAGAGAGGCTGCGCCTCCGACCTCGCAGCGCTCAGCCTCCTAAGTGGGCGGAATAACCTCACGAAAGTCATCAAACAAGAGGACTTCAGTGTTGCAACGAAGGAAGAGAAAGGGCCCCTGAGGAGGCGACATTCGCACTGCAGCTGCGCAGGGACCAGCCAGGCGGCTGAGGGCAAGGTCGTTCCCAGCAGCGGGGACCGCAAGGGCAGAGGCTTGGAGGGGGGAACGAGCTCGAGTTCCAGGACGGCCGAAGCCAGCGCAGATCGAGCAGGGGCTGCGGGGCAGGCAGGGGTGTCCCCCACAGGGCGACGGCGGCAGGAACTCGGGAACCGGGACTGCGAGCTGGTAAGGCTCGAAGGTGGGCTGTAGCCTACGCGCCCGGAAGTGCGGCCGGGGAGCCGGCCGGGCCCACTGCCCAGAGCAGTTCGGCCCCTCTAGGGATCGCGGAGGCCTGGCTCTCGGTGGCGCCTGAGAGCTCCCTGCAGTCGGTCACCGAGGGAGGCTTCGGGCGGGGAGGCGGGTCAAGTGACGTAAACATGCGTTGCCCTCCAGGATTGGCGAACTCAGCCGTGGGGGCGGGAACGGAGGGGCAGGAGCCCCCAGGGATTGGCGGCTGCGCAGACGGGGCGGGGCAGCCCTTTGTCTGAGGGTGCTGCGGGATGCCGCTTCTTCGCGCGTGAGGCTGCGGCGTGGACGGTGAGTGGGGGCCGCGTGTCGGCGGCAGCCAGGACCCTCTCCCATCATGGACACCCGAGCCGGCGCGTCCTCCACACGAATCGTGGACTCTTCCCCGCGAGCACGCACTGCCCCTTCCGTTTACGCTGATCCCCTCCCCTCCCGGACGCGCGGCTGCCGCCTCCCCAGGGCCAAGGCCGCGCCCTCTCCCCCTCCCTTCCCCTCGCCCGGCCTTGGACCCCCTCGGGCCCTCCCGCGCCCCCGCCCGCCTCGGACCCCATCGGGCCCTTCCGCGCCCCGCCCCCCGTGGGCCCCTGCGGAGCCCCGGCGTCCCTCCCACCTTGCATCTCCTCAGATCTCCGGCGTTGCTCCCCCTCGGGCCCTCCCGCGCGCTTTCTACCGGCGCCGTGCCTCGGGCCAGGTTGGCCGGAGTCCTAGGGGCGCAGTCCGGACCCCCGGGCCGCTCTCCTTGCCGCGCTCCTGGGGATCTCGTGTCCCCTGGGATGGGCCCGGAAAGGGGTGGGGAGCTTGCCCAACATATAAAAATGGAGGTTTTTTCTGTTTTATGCACAACCTGAGGAGCCCCATGAAGACCCCGGCGGCGCACCGGGAGCGCCACTTTATTTAGCTGTAAAAAGTCTTCCCGCGTCAAGACGAAAACGAGCTGCTTTCGTCTCAGCAGTTGGTCGAGTGTGCTGCTTGCCGGGTGTCTTATCCTCTCCCCGTTTTGCTATCGATGCTGTCTTTTCTGTTACTTTGTCAGAGCCCTATTTTAATGAAGGAGCCCAACGCTTTGCAACACAGCAAATATTTTCCTTGTTTATTGGCTTAATTTTAAAGTTGAAAATAATATGCAGTACTTGTAATGCAGGCACGTCAGAGGAATATAAGTCACCCCCAGCACTCTGCCAGTGCGTGAAGAGGCAGGAACTGGGAACAGTTTCGGATGCCGTGGGCGCTCTAGGCACGCGCGCACGCCCTTTTCTCTGTCATCAAAGGGAAGCTGCTGTCGTTTGGACTAACACGGGGCGGCAGGGGGCGCTCCGCTCGTCCTCCGCCGGGTCGGTGCGCGTGGGTTTTTCAGTTCGTAACTGTCTTCTGGACGTAGGTGTCTCTGCCCGGTGGACTCTACCAAGGGGGTAACGGTGAGAGGTTGCCATTGCCATTCCCGCCCCCTCCGGGGCTCTGGTCCTGTGCCCTTGACAGGTCACTGCATTCCTGCCAGGTCGACGTTTTTCGTTTATTGGTGAGGTTGAAATCCCTTCATTTGTGTTTTAACCGTTTGTATTACTTTGTGATTTACCAGCTCTTATTTTTTTCCATGTGTTGAGAAGATACTTCTCAATTTGTCTTTTGACTCTGATTATGGTGTTTGGTTCTGGTTTGGGCTTTTTCAAAATAGAAAATTTAAAATTTTTAAGAGTCAAATATTTTGCCTTAAGGCATTTGGGGCTTTGTGCTGTGTTTTAAATGGCTTTCCCCACTCCAAGATTATTTTTAAAATAAACTCTTGTTTTTCTGTGGTACTTGTAAAATGTTGGATACCTCTGGAATTCATATTTTCTTGTGGGGTGAGCGTGGACGCCAGCTTCGTTTTTTCCCCTAAATCATAGGCATTTCTAATACCATTGATCTTTCCATTGATTTGAAAAACCGCTTTTGTCATACACTAAATTGTTGCATGCCTTTAGGTCCATTTTTGGAGTTTGGTAACTTTGATGCGCATACGATTTTGATTTATAAGCTGTGGATCTCTGGATCTCTGCTTTCTGCTTTTGGTATTTTGCTTAGAACGGCCCTTCCCACATAAAATAATAAAAATATACCTGTATTTTAAAGTTCTTTTTTATTGAATATAATAATTATACATATTCATGGGGTACATGTGATATTTTGATACAAGGATAGCATACAATGTATAATGATCAAATCAGGGTAATTAGGATATGTCACCTCAAACATCATTTTTTGTGTTAGAAGCATTTCACATCTCTTCTGGTTGTTTTGAAATATACAATAAATTATTAACTATAGTCACCTTACCGTGGTATCAGACACTGGAACTTATTCATTATATCTGACTGTATGTTTGTAGTCATTAACACCTATGTTCACCTCCCTCCAACCCCACCCTTCCCATCCTCTGGTAACCATCATTCTACCCTCTACCTCCATGAGACCAGCTTTTTAAACTCACACATACAAATGAAAACATGCAATATTTGTCTTTCTGTACCTGGCATATTTCAATTAACATAATGACCTCCAGTTCCATCCCTGTTGCTGCAAATGACATAATTTGATTGTTTTTATAGCTGAATCATATTCCATTGTGTACATATACCACATTTTCTGTATCCATTTATTTGATGTACATTTTGGTTGATTCCATATCTTAGCTATTGTGAATAGTGCCGCAGTCAACATGTTTGTTCAGATATCTTTTTGATATACTAACTTCCTTTCTTTTGGGTATATACCAAGCAGTGGAATTGCTGGGTCACATAGTGGATCTATTTTTAGTTTTTCTCATATGCCTGTTGGCCATATTGTCTTTTTTTGATATATTATTCAGATCATTTACCTGTTTTTAAATCAGATTAGTTGTTGCTTTCTATTGAATTGTTTGACTCCCTTCTGCGTTCTGGTTATTAATCCCTTATTGGATGGACAGTTTGTAAATATTTTCTCCCATTCTGTGTGTTGTCTCTTCACTCTGCTGATTGTTTCCTTTCCTGTACAGAAGCTTTTTAGTTGATGTAATTCCATTTGTCTAGTTTGCTTTTGTTTCTGTGCTTTTGAGGTGTTACCCAAAAAATGTTTTCCCAGATCAGTGTCCTCAAGTGTTTCCTTGATGTTTTACAGCTTTCTTTATAGGGATCCTGTGCATTTCTAAGGTTTAATCTTGTTTCTTGTTGCTATTTGTTGAATAGATTTTTTTCCCTTCATATTTTCTGACTAGGTGTTACTGGTATATAAGCTATCAGTTTGGTTGTTTGTTTTTTGTTTTGTTTGTTTATTTGCTTTTCATCTTTTGAGATGGAGTCTCGCTCTGTTGCTCAGGCTGGGGTGCAATGGTGGGATCTCAGCTCACTGCAAATTCCACCTCCCGGGTTCAAGCAATTCTCATGCCTCAGCCTCGGGAGGAGCTGGAATTACAGGCATGTGCCACCATACCTGGCTGATTTTTGTATTTTTAGCAGAGACGGGGTTTTATCATGTCACCCAGGCTGGTCTTGAACTCCTGACCTCAGGTGATTCACCCACCCTGGCCTCCCAAAGTGCTGGCATTACAGGCATGAGCCACTGTGCTCAGCCAGAAAGCTATCAATTTGGATACATATTTCTGATCATTAATTCTGGAAAGGTTGCAGGTTAGGGTTAGTTTAGGTTACTTAGTTTAGATTAGGTCAAGTTTAGCAGTGTTTTGCCTTGTGCTCACAGGTGACTCAGAAGCTGCCTCTCTTGAAAGTGCTTTCACCCTGGAGGTAGGGGCTCCTTGGTGATGAAGAGGGAGCAGTGCTTGTTAGCAGGAAGTCCAGGGAGTGAGGATGATGAGAAGCAAGAGAAGGCAGTGGCTCTGCAGGAGATCCTGGCAGCTCACCCCAGACCAGGAGACTCCAAATCTGCCTGTCCCAGTGTGTCACCATGTTCAGGGTCCTCTGGAATGGCAGGCATACTGCTTTGTCACATCAAGACAGTCAGGAATTCCAAAAAGAGTGATAGGAGTGTCTCACTGCGATGTGGCTTTTGATCACCTAAAGAAAACTGGAAAGCCAGTTGCTGTTAACAACATTGATCTATTGTTTTTGTTTTGGATTATTCCTTAGGGAAATTTTCAAAATTGAAATTTCTGAGTTTGAAAAGTGAACTCTTCATGCTGCCACCTTTGTGACCAGTGGGTGGGTGGGATCGTTGCTCAGCCAGTGCCCCGAGTGGGTGTTCTTCATACTGCCCATTTGTTAGCTGTTGGTATGGCCCCAAGGGGGGGTCCTCAAACTCCACTTCCAGTATTCGATGGCGGTGATTTCCAGCCTGTCCCAGCCCCTGGCCTTGGAGCCTGGCATCTATAGAGGACTCGTCATGAGCCTTTCTTTTAATTTTTAAAAACGGTCCACATCACGCTCTCTCCCTGCCTGAACTGTGTTCTCATGGAACAAAACTTGGAGTTGGACCTCAGAATCCCATGAAGTGTGGATGGAGTGTGTTGTTAAAAGCCAGTTTCTGTCACCCCAGATAGCTCTTACGTTTTTCTGCTTGAGTATGCAAGGTTTAGGTTGAGGCCCATGGTGTTCGCCTGGCCTGGTTTCCTGTTACAGGCTTGTTCCAGGAGACTGAAACCTTTTATCTGCCATAGTATAAGGAAAAAATTTAAACTAGTTAATACCACTTTTAAAATGTATTTTGTATATATTTTTAAATATTTAGTTAGTTAGTTATTGAGACAGGGATTCATTCTGTTGCCCAGGGCGGGGTGTAGTGGTGCAGTCACAGCTTACTGCAGTCTTGACCTCCTGGGCTCAAGCAGTCTTCCCATCTCCGCCTCCAGAGTACCTGGGTCTACAGACTAGCTAATTTTTAAAATTTTTTTGTAGAGATAAAAGTGTAGGTCTCACTATATTGTCCAAGGTGGTCTTGAACTCCTGAACTCAGGCAATTTTCCCACTTTGGCCTCCCAAAGTACTGGGATTATAGGTGTGAGTCACCATGCCCAGCCATTTTTGTTCATTTATTACCAGAATACAATCAGACTGTGATTTTTTTTTTTTTTTTTTTTTTTTGAGACAGAGTCTTGCTGTGTCACACCAGCTGGAGTGCTGTGGCACAATCTCAGCTGACTGCAACCTCTGCCTCCCAAGTTCAAGCAATTCTCCTGCCTCAGCCTCCCGAGTAGCTGGGGTTACAGGCGCCTGCCACCACGCCTGGCTAATTTTTTGTAGTTTTAGTAGAGATGGGGTTTCACTATGTTGGCCAGGCTGGTCTCGAACTCCTGTGGCCTCCCAAAGTGCTGGGATTACAGGTATTAGCGACCGCGCCCGGCCGATTTTTTTTTTTTTTACTTAGCAATATGTGAAGGTCATCTTTCAATAGAGACCTGATACTGCATTTCGTGTTTATGCTTTTCTGAGACTCACCCCAGGTGGCAGTCTCTCCCTTTCACTTCTCCTTGCCGCACACTTGTTGACAGCCTGGTATTGTCCGTTGGAGTTTTTCTTCTGTGTGTTAATTTAATCAAATAGATAATAACACCTTATCCAGCAGCATCCTCCTCTGAGCCAAGCCTGTTCTTAGTGCTCTCCTCTCACCAACCACATGATCTCCAGGCCTTCAGAGGAGTGTGTCATCTCCTGAACTTACAGGTGGGGCCTCAGTGCAGCTGGCCCAAGTGAGGCAGGTGAACCAGTCCCAGGTCCTTGTGATGCACGTACCCTTCATGGGCTCAAAGTCATAGTTTATAAAATGAGATTGTCCCCTGCATGCTGACCCCATACTGCGTTTTCACTCACCCATCTGGCGACCTGACACAGCATACATCTTCCTCTTTAGCAGGTGTGTAACTTGTTTTTTGTTTTTTTTTTTTTTTTTTTTTTTTTTTTTGAGACGGAGTCTTGCTCTGTAGCCCGGGCTGGACTGCAGTGGCCGGATCTCAGCTCACTGCAAGCTCCGCCTCCCGGGTTTACGCCATTCTCCTGCCTCAGCCTCCGGAGTAGCTGGGACTACAGGCGCCCGCCACCTCGCCCGGCTAGTTTTTTGTATTTTTAGTAGAGACGGGGTTTCACCGTGTTAGCCAGGATGGTCTCGATCTCCTGACCTCGTGATCCGCCCGTCTCGGCCTCCCAAAGTGCTGGGATTACAGGCTTGAGCCACCGCGCCCGGCCAGGTGTGTAACTTGTATGTGGAAGGACCAACATAGCATTTGCCTCAGCAACATCCTTGAATCTGCACGCTCACCCACATCCATTCTTATAAGGTACCCACTATCCAAGAGCCAGTCTGATTTGCCTAAATACTGCTAGGTAGCCTTCTTAAGAGTATGAGAAACTTCACTTTCCCACGCCTGCCAGTTTCAAGTGTTGACTCCGTACTTGCTATTACAAATGGCATAAAGTGTGAGCTCATTGCTCTTCATTCATTTATTCAACAAACAGGCTGGGTGTGGTGGCTCAGGCCTGTAATCTTGACACTTTCAGAGGCCAGGGAGGGAGGATCCCTTGAGCCCAGGAGTTCAAGACCAGTCTGGGCAACATAACAAGACCTCGTCTCTACCAAAAAAAATTAAATTATCCAGGCCTGGTGCTGTGACCTGTAATCCTGGCTACTTGGGAGGCTGAAGTGGGAGGATGACCTGAGCCCAGGAGATGGAGGCTGCATTGAGCTGTGATTGAGCCACTGTACTCCAGCCTGGACTACAAAGTGAGACCCTGTCTCTAAGAAATTAATTAAAAGTTTTAAAAAGTACATTGCCTGGCAATTTTTAATCATTAGCCTAGAAGTAATTTAAAAAAAAAAAAAAAGTCGACCACTGATGACTCTGTTGGGCCTGCTTCTTGGTCTGCTGGTGCAGGAGAAAGGGACAGGGTGAGCGCTGGGGGGGGCCCGGGCTGCTGCGGTGGGTGGGGCAGAGGTCTCTGAGAGATGGACGGGGGGCCCGGGCTGCTGCGGTGGGTGGGGCAGAGGTCTCTGAGAGATGGACGGGGGGCCCAGGCTGCTGCGGTGGGTGGGGGTGGGGCAGAGGTCTCTGAGAGATGGACGGGGGGCCCGGGCTGCTGCGGTGGGTGGGGGTGGGGCAGAGGTCTCTGAGAGATGGACAGGGGGCCCGGGCTGCTGCGGTGGGTGGGGCAGAGGTCTCTGAGAGATGGACGGGGGGGGCCCGGGCTGCTGCGGTGGGTGGGGCAGAGGTCTCTGAGAGATGGACGGGGGGGGGGCCCGGGCTGCTGCGGTGGGTGGGGCAGAGGTCTCTGAGAGATGGACGGGGGGGGCCCGGGCTGCTGCGGTGGGTGGGGCAGAGGTCTCTGAGAGATGGACGGGGGGCCCAGGCCAAGGGATGAAGGGCTGCAGGGCTCTGAGGAAAATCACAAAGTTTGGGGCAGGCCCAGAGGAGCCAGTGGGGTCCTGGGAGGACCTCGGAGCAGAGGACAGTCACTGCGTTCTCACAGGAAGGTAGATGGAGGGGCCTGGCTGGCAGACTGTGCTGAGAGCTGCTGAACATCTAGGGGTGGTTGTCGTGGGGCAGGGAGGGCGAGATGGGCAACGTGGTCAGGTTCTGGATGTGCTTGGAAGGTGAATTAGAAATGTGAGAGTGAAGAAGGAAGGAGGCTTATGTACAAGTTCACAGACCAAGCTGGGCGCAGAAATGGTGGTAGAGGAGGTGCTCGGTTTGGAATATTAAGTGTCTGAGATGCTATGAGACACCCATATTGAAATGTTGAGTCAGAGGGACGGGGGTCACCAGCTCAAGTGTACCAAAAGAGCTGCTGGGCTCAACTGACTTTTCAGACTCACAGGACAACCATGCCTAGCAACAGGTTCATGGAAAAGCTAGCCAGCATCATTCAGCAGCCATCCAGGGAGTACTCAGGTGCATAAACACAAGATGCAGGTAGGAGGACGAGTTAGCCTAGTCAAAAGCCTCGTGGTCATACAAGCCACACCTCCTGTGTCGGGAGAACTGGCTGCAAGACCTGCTCAGGAGGCCCTGAATGTACTTCCTGTGGTTGTTCATCATTGAGTCCCAGCCCAGGTGTGGTTGGGCTGTAGAGAGGATGACCACCCACCTCTGCCAGGTTTCCAGGGGACTAGAGCTGTGCATTCACCAAAGGTCAAATTCGTGTGCAGGGCCAGGCACAGTGACTCACGCCTGTAATTCCAGCTCTTTGGGAGGCTGAGAGGGACAGATCACTTGAGCTCAGGGGTTCGAGACTAGCCTGGGCAACATGGTAAAACCCCATCCCTACAAAAAGTACAAAAATTAGCCGGGCATGGAGGCAGGTGCCTGTTGTCCCAGCTACTCAGGAGACTAAGGTAGGAGGATCGCTTGAGCCTGGGAAACGGAGGTTGCAGAGTCGAGATCATACCACTGCACTCCAGCCTGGGCAACAGAGCGAGATTCTGTTTCAAAATAAAGAAATGGCAGATCTGTGTGCTGGTGGGTGACCCATGGAAAGGGTCAGGGTGTGGTAGGAGAGAAGGCACTTCTGCCCTTGAGGATAGGCAGATGTCAGACAGGGGGACCAGGAGCACATGAGGCCACTGTTAATGATCACACTTGGTCTTCGTCTTAATCCAAAATTGGTTACTGTTGGGCTGGGCGCAGTGACTCATGCCTATAATCCCAGCACTTTGGGAGGCCAAGGCAGGTGGATCACTTGAGGTCAGGAGTTCAAGACCAGCCTGACCAAGATGGTGAAACCCCGTCTCTACTAAAAATACAAAACAAATTAGCCGGGCACGGTGGCTCAAGCCTGCAATCCCAGCACTTTGGGAGGCCGAGGCCAGCGGATCACGAGGTCAGGAGATCGAGACCATCCTGGCTAACACGGTGAAACCCCATCTCTACTAAAAAATACAAAAAACTAGCCGGGCGAGGTGGCGGGCGCCTGTAGTCCCAGCTACTCAGGAGGCTGAGGCAGGAGAATGGTGTAAACCCAGGAGGCGGAGCTTGCAGTGAGCTGAGATCTGGCCACTGCACTCCAGCCTGGGCGACAGAGTGAGACTCTGTCTCAAAAAAAAAAAAAAAAAAAAAAAAAAAATTAGCTGGGCATGGTGGTAGGTGCTTGTAATCCCAGGTACTCGGGAAGCCGAGGCAAGAGAATTGCTTGAACCTGGGAGGCGGAGGTTGCAGTGAGCCATGATCGCGCCGTTGTACCCCAACCTGGGCAACAGAGCAAGACTTCGTCTGAAAAAAAAAAAAAAAAATTGGTGACTGGACACGGTGGCTCACGCCTGTAATCCCAGCACTTTGGGAGGCCGAGGTGGGCGGATCACCTGAGGTCAGGAGTTCGAGACCAGTCTGACCAACATGGGGAAACCCTGTCTCTACTAAAAACACAAAAAATAGCCGGGCATGGTGGCGGGTGCCTGTAGTCCCAGCTACTCGGGAGGCTGAGGCAGGAGAATGGCGTGAACCCAGGAGGCGGAGCTGGCAGTAAGCCAAGATCGTACCACTGCACTCCAGCCTAGGCGACAGAGCGAGACTCCGTCTCAAAAAAGAAATACAAAAACAATTAGCCAGGTATGGTGGCACATGCCTGTAATCCCAGCTACCGGAGAGGCTGAGGCAGGAGAATCACTTGAACCCAGGAGGTGGAGGTTGCGGTGAGCCAAGTTCTCGCCCTGCACTCCAGCCTGGGCAACAAGAGGGAAACTCTGTCTCAAAACAAACAAACAAAACTGGTTATTAATGTGTCCCATCTGGGTACACACAAGTTACTGAAGGAACCACTGATTTCCTGCTGAACTAAAATGTACCATTTTTGTTATCTTCCAACTTCCCACATACCTACCTGGCCTCATCTGTTCCTCTGTCGACAACCTGCTGGTTTAATTACAGTGCCTTCCTACCCACCCTTGGCTCTGATTCCTGGCAAGGCAGGCCCTACCCCCTGTTCTTTCCAGTTTCATTCTTGGCTATTCTCTAGCATCCATTCTTATGAATTCTCAAGTAGTTTTAGTCATTCCTTTAAAAGACTTCCATTGGAATTCTAATTAGAATTGCATTGCACGTACACAGAAATGTGCACACACACACACATTTGGAGGGAGTGGGCATTTTTGGAGAACAGCAGCACGGGGGAGGGTTGAGAGTCAGCCTTTCTCCATCCATTTTTCCCTGTCCTGTTCTTCAGAGGCAGGCAGTTAGTTTATTGTATCTTCCTGAAAGTTGTCTATGCAAATATATACATATATCTGATGTGTGTTTGTTGTTTTGTTTTGAGACAGGGTCTCACTCTGTTGCCCGGGCTGGAGTGCAGTGGCACGATCTCAGCTCACTGCAACCTCCGCCTCGTGGGTTCAAGTGATTCTCCTGCCTTAGCCTCCTGAGCAGCTGGGATTACAGGCACGCACCACCATACCCAGCTGATTTTTTTTTTTTTTTTTTTGAGATGGAGTTTTGCTCTTGTTGCCCAGGCTGAAGTGCAATGGCGTGATCTTGGCTGATCGCAACCTCCACCTCCCGGGTTCAAGCAGTTCTCCTGCCTCAGCGTCCCGAGTAGCTGGGACTACAGGCATGCACCATCACGCCCAGCTAATTTTGTGTTTTTAGTAGAGACGGGGTTTCCCCATGTTGGTCATGGCTGGTCTTGAACTCCCAACCTCGGTTGATCCATCTGCCTCGGCCTCCCAATGTGCTGGGATTACAGGCGTGAGCCACTGCGCCTGGCCTGATTTTTGTATTTTTAGTAGAGACGGGGTTTCACCATGTTGGCCAGGCTGGTCTCAAACTCCTGACCTCAGGTGATCTACCCACCTCGCCCTACCAAAGTGCTGAGATTACAGGTATGAGCCACCACGCCCGCCTATATCTGATGTTTTATAGACAATGGGATTATGATATCCCTTGACTTCTGCCCCCAGGCCCTTTCTTCCGGGCAGCCCTGACACCGATTTTGTCACTCTTAAAGCACCGTGTTGTGGTGCCCATCTGAGCCAAGCATGTGAGGGGGTTGGTTGCTTTCTTATACCATGTTTTTCTGGAGTGATCTCCCACCTTTGGTCACCTGCTTGGTTTCTGTGAACCTGTCACAGACGTTGATGCTCCAAAGGACTGTGAACCCTATCCTGTACAGGACCAAATGTGTCAGGAAAGCTCTTGCCCCCGCTCCCCCTTTTTCCCGGCCGTGTGGGTGTGTGTCAGATACCCTTGCTTACCTTGTGTTATGTTCCAGCACCGGCCCCACTACCCCAAGCATCCCTTTCTCACTTGATGACAAGTTTTCCTTCAGCTGCTCAGACCAGATCCCTGGGCCACTGTTGACTCAGTTTGTCCAGAGCTGACCACTTCTCATGCCTCCCCTTTGAATACCTGGTTGAACCTGGTGCCACACTGGAGCACCAGGGCTGCCTAAGGGTGGGGTGAGGGGAGTCTTATTGTCACCCTGGTGGCCAAGGCTTTCTTAATTGGGAGGGTGTTTGGGGAAACAGCTTTGCCTGACGCCTGTATCCCCCACATGACTTGGGGACAGTCTGGTACTTGTGTGAGTGCCTCAGGTATAGAACACACAGGGCCTTGGTGAGCTGGTGTGGGCCTTGGTGACCTTGTGTATGGCAGGACCATGGGCCAGGACCAGGGTGCAGCAAGTGCCTTGCACCTGGTGTTCAGAGAGCCCAGTACTGGCTGGGCAGACCAGGAACTGTGTGTTCAGAGCCTGGACAGGCTCCTGAACCATAGGGTCAGAGTTCATGGGGGAGGCAAGGCAGACCAAGGCTGCAAAAGTAGCAGCTCCTTGCACCTGACCTCAGTGTGCCCCTCACTGACTCTGAGGCCCAGGGATCCCCTGAGGGCCCACCAGGAAGTTAGGGTCTCAAGGCCATGCCCCTCATTTGCCCCCTCCTCTTCCTCAGCCCCACAGGCTCCTTCAATTTCTGTGATCCTCAGAGGCCCCAGGAGACCAGGTGATGGCAGCAGCCAGGCTCCTGCCAGTGCCGGCAGGACCCCAGGTAAACTGTCCCCAATGCTTATGCAGTGCCCCCAGCCAGAGCCCTGTGGTTCCTTCTGTGCCCCATAGAGCTCCTGAGAACAGCCAGAGCATCACTGCATCCCCTGAACTCTGTGGCCCCTTCCCATTACCCACCTCAGCTCACAGAGCCCCCTGCCCCCCATTGCCAACTGCTCATGTCACATGCACCCACTCCCCATCACAGAGGTCAGGATTTGGTCTTACTTACAGCAGCCCCTGTCATTCCAGGCCAAATTGACCTTCGAGGATGTGGCTGTGCTCCTCTCCCAGGATGAATGGGACCGCCTGTGTCCTGCTCAGAGGGGCCTCTACAGAAATGTGATGATGGAAACCTATGGAAATGTAGTCTCATTGGGTAAGCCCCCTTAGCAGGCCTTGTCTGTGTATCTGTGTATTAGACTGGGGTGGGGGCTTCTCAGGGTACGGGGCCTGGGGCAGGCTGGTCCTGGAGGTTTGTTCTCATCACCTCTCTGGGTGCTCCGCTCCAGCAGAAGGTCAGTCCTGTCCATTCTCATGTCCCCACAAGTGGCTTGGGCAGGGGGAGGGGGCTCTGTAAATATTGTATAAACAAAGACTTCCCTCCCCACGAGCAGGACTTCCAGGATCCAAGCCTGACATAATCTCCCAGCTGGAACGAGGGGAAGATCCCTGGGTCCTGGACAGGAAGGGGGCCAAGAAGAGCCAGGGCCTGTGGAGTGACTACTCAGGTGAGTGAGGAGAGCTGGCCCCTCCCTCACGAGGGCTAAACAGGTCCTGAGCAAAGCTGTGGACCTAGTTCATACTGAGCCGCTGACTGGAGTGGCTTCCACCTGGGGTAAAACCTTATCTGGCCTTGTCTGGCAAAGGAGTCTGGACTAGGGGTTGCTGAATCAGGTGGCAGTCAGCGGTGGGAAGTGAGCATAGCAGTGAATTTCAACAAGCTGATGTGCAGAGCCATGTAGAGGAAGTTAGGGCGTGGCTGCAGTGATTCTGTCCCTGGACTGGTTAGCCAGATTTGGTCCTAATAGGACATTCAGGTTTTGAGAGTTACCTGATGATTTAGAAAAGAACAAAGCATCCTAAATATGGAAAGAAAGTGTCTCAACCTGACACTCAAGGTGAAGTGCTGAAAACACACAGCTTCATCTCAAGAACAAGACAAAGGAGCCCGTCATCCCCATGTCTATATAAACACTGTACTGGGCATCCCATGTATGAAATAAGGCAAAACCGGCCGGGCGCGGTGGCTCACGCCTGTAATCCCAGCACTTTGGGAGGCCGAGGCGAGCGGATCACAAGGTCAGGAGATTGAGACCATCCTGGCTAACATGGTGAAACCCTGTCTCTACTAAAAATAGAAAAAAACTAGCCGGGCGTGGTGGCGGGCGCCTGTAGTCCCAGCTACTTGGGAGGCTGAGGCAGGAGAATGGCGTGAACCCGGGAGGCAGAGTTTGCAGTGAGCTGAGATCACGCTACTGCACTCCAGCCTGGGTGACAGAGTGAGACTCTATTTCAAAAAAGAAATAAAAATTAAAAATAAGGCAAAACCAAAGCTATAAGAATTGGAAAGAAAAAAGCATTTTTTGCAGTTTATGTGATTGTCAACCTGGAAAATGATTGATTAAAATTTCACAAGGGAAATTACCAGTTTTGCTGGATACAATTTTTTTTTTTTTTTTTTTTTTTGTGACAGTCTTGCTCTGTCACCCAGGCTGGAGTGCAGTGGCATGAGTCTCGGCTTACTGCAACCTCCGCTGCCCAGGTTCAAGCAATTCTGTTTTTGTTTTTGTTTTTTTTTTTTTTTTGAGACAGAGTCTCACTCTGTCGCCAAGGCTGGAGTGCAGTGGCGCCATGTTGGCTCACTGCAAGCTCCACCTCCCAGGTTCACACCATTCTCCTGCCTCAGCCTCCTGAGTAAGTGCCGGCCACCACACCCAGCTTTTTTTCTTTCTTTTTTTTTTTTTTTTTTTTGAGACGGAGTCTTGCTCTGTCGCCCAGGCTGGAGTGCAGTGGCGCGATCTCTGCTCACTGCACGCTCCGCCGCCTCCCGGGTTTATGCCATTCTCCTGCCTCAGCTTCCCAAGAAGCTGGGACTACAGGTGCCCGCCACCACGCCCAGCTAATTTTTATTTTTTTTTTGTATTTTTAGTAGAGACGAGGTTTCACCGTGTTTGCCAGGATGGTCTCGGTCTCCTGACCTTGTGATCCGCCCGCCTCAGCCTCCCAAAGTGCTGGGATTACAGGCGTGAGCCACCGCGCCTGGCCAATTTTTTATATTTTTAGTAGAGACGAGGTTTCACCGTGTTAGCTAGGATGGTCTTGATCTCCTGACCTCGTGATCCACCCATCTCGGCCTCCCAAAGTGCTAGGATTACAGGTGTGAGCCAACGTGCCTGGTCAGTTCAAGCAATTCTTTTGCCTCAGCTTCTTGAATAGCTGGTATTACAGGTCCACGCCACCAGGCCCAGCTAATTTTTATAGTTTTAGTAGAGACAGGATTTCACCATGTTGGCCAGGCTAGTCTCAAACTTCTGACCTCAGGTGATCCACCTGCCTCAGCCTCCCAAAGTGCTGGTATTACAGGCATGAGCCACTGCACCTGGCCAAAAATATTTTATTTATATTTGTCAGCAACCAGCAAAGGTGTAATATTTTAAAAGATAACATTTATAATAGCATCAGGAATATAAAGTATCCAAGAATTAATCTAACAAAAGGTGTACAAGACCTTTAGATGGAAAAAATTATAAAAGGAAAGATGGTGCATAGATCCAACCCTGAAGTTCATGTTTGTGGTTGCTTAAGGCAAAGAACCTCTGACTTCAGTAAGGTGATGTCTGAGTCTTAGGAAAACCTCTGTCAGCCTGTCCTGCCATAGTGTGCCCCACCCGGGGTGAGCAGGGACAGTTTGGGCAACACCTCCACTGGCTGATCAGCTTTGGCGTTTCAGATGTGGTGGTTTTCCCCTTGTAAGCTCCTCCTTATTTCTGAAGTAGCTTTATGTGGATAGGGCACCAGGTGTTACAGTCTACCTCTTCCTGGCCTGCAAAATCAGATATCCTCAGAGGAACAAGGTACATGCCAGCCCTAGAGGAATTTAATTTTCCAAGTGACTGTAAACAAGAAGACACATCATCACGTCTTGGAAATCTTGCATAGAACTTCTGCTTGCTGACTGCACCTGTAGGAGGCAAGAAAACACAGGAGGGCGTTTTGCCGCCGCTGCCAAACCAGTCCTGGGCGCTCTTGTGTCCAGCTATTCACTCACCTGATGGAGAGCTTAAACTCCCTTTGAGTGCCCTTTGAATTTGATACCACAGAGACTGAAATTCTCTGGGAGCATGGCTGGTTGGAGATGAGAAGTTTTTTCACAGAAGCACCTGGTCACCTCACCTCTGGCACAGGCCACAGAGGACAGTGGGACTGAGTGAGTTTTAGATTACTGATGTGCACAGAAGCAGAAGCCACCTGCCACAACCTGGATTACTGCCGCTGGCATCAGAGCAGGTGAGGAGTAGAATATGCCTTTGTCTTGTCCTGGCAGTTCCTCAGGATAGATAAGTGTGTGCACCTGCCCAACCCTGCCTCTGCTGTTTATAACTCAGTAAATTACACATTGTAATAGCAATGAAAGGATTTTCCACTCTTTTTTGTTTTTCTTTTTGTTTTTTGAGAGATGGAGTCTTGCTCTGTCCCCCAGGCTGGAGTGCAGTGGTGCGATCTCAGCTCACTGCAACCTCTTTGCCTCCAGGGTTCAAGCGATTCTACCGCCTCAGCTTCCCGAGTAGCTGGGACTACAGGCATGCACCACCACGTCCCACATCCAGCTAATTTTTGTATTTTTTAGTAGAGATGGGATTTCACTATATGTTGGCCAGGCTGGTCTCAAACTTCTGACCTCAAGTGATCCGCTCGCCTCGGCCTCCCAAAGTGCTGGGATTACAGATGTGAGCCACCGTGCCCGGCCAGGATTTTCCACTCTTGAAGGGAGTATTTTGTTGTCACTTCAACTTGCTGTTTTTTTTCCAGACAACCTCAAATGTGACCACACTACAGCCTGTACACAAGACAGTTTATCTTGTCCATGGGGTAAGTATATACCTGATCTTTTTAATTCTGTACAATCTCTGAAGGTGTTAATGCTCATGTTCTACAAGAATGTAGAGGCTACTCAGGGTGCCATGAAGCATGTTAAACAACTCACACAATTGCTACAAAACACCAGGGAGGGGCTTTTTGTGTTTTTTAATACTTAAAACATTTTTCCTTTTCTTGTGAGCCATAGTAGGCCTAGAGGGATTACTGGGTTTTTATAATTAAAAATTTATATCCGTGAAATCACTTTTTTTCCCTTTTTTGTCATGCTTAAAACATACTTCCCTACTTTATACTTAAAACAATAACTGAAACCGTCATTCTAAAAGCAAGTGACTCTTGGCTGAAGTCCAGCTTCTGCATAGTATGGATGCAAGGTGCAGGCAAGTTTGACCTTCACAGCAACTTGAGTCTGTCTCACAGTCAGTCATATGATGCTTTCGTGCCATGGATGATTGAGCGAGTAATCTCTTATACAGTTAGTTGAGTGTGTGTGTGTGTGTGTGTTTTTTTTTCAGGCTGGAGTGCATTGTAGAGACAGGGTCTTGCTATGTTGCCCAAGCTGGTCTCAAACTCCTGGGCTCAAGCAATCCTCCTGCTTCAGCCTCCCAACATGCTGGGATTACAGGCATGAGCCACTGTGCCTGGCCTATGTTTCATTATTAAAGACATCTTGCCCATCTTGTCATCAGGTCAGAAGCCACCCATTCAGGAACCTTTTTTTTTTTTTTTTAGACAGGCTGTCACTCTGTTGCCCAGGTTGGAGTGCAGTGGCATAATCATGACTCACCACAGTTTCAACCTCCTGGGCTCAAGCATTCCTCCCACTTCAGCTTCCCGAGAATAGCTATAACCGCAGGTGTAGACCAACATACCCAGCTAATTTTTGTAGAGACGGGGTCTCACCATGTTGCACAAGCTGGTCTTGAACTTCTGGCCTCAAGTGATCCTCCCGCCTTGCCCTCCCAAAGTGCTGGGATTACAGACATGAGCCACCACACCTGGTGAAACTTCAGACAATAGAAATAATACTTTTCAGTGTAAATGAGTAACTATTTCTTTAGCCTATAGGCTTTTATTCTGTGAAGATGAGGCTTATACATTAAAGAAAGAAAGAACTAAAACTTCTATCAGTTTAAAAAACAGGTAGCCAGCCTAGGCAAGATACTGAGACCCCACACTACAAAATAAAATTTAAAAATTAGCCCGACATGGTGCATTCCTGTAATCCCAGCCACATGGAGGCTGAGACGGGAGGATGGCTTGAGCCCAGGAGGTGGAGGTTGCAGTGAGCCATGATCACACCACTGCACTCCAGCCTGGGTGACAGAGTGAGACCCTGTCTCAAAAAAACCCACACAGAGTAACTTTCTAAAATGAGATATGTTAAAAATTGTATTAAACTGGGCCGGGGGCGGTGGCTTACGCCTGTAATCCCAGCACTTTGAGAGGCCAAGGCAGATGGATCACCTGAGGTCAGGAGTTCGAAACCAGGCTGGCCAACATGGTGAACCCCCATCTCTACTAAAAATACAAAATATTATCTGGGCGTGGTGGTGCATGCCTGTAATCCCAGCTCCTCGGGGGGCTGAGGCAGGAGAATCGCTTGAACCTGGGAGGCAGAGGTTGCAGTGAGCTGAGATCACACCATTGCACTCCAGCCTGGGCAATAAGAATGAAACTCCGTCTCAAAAAAATTAAACTGAAGATAGTGAATTTAAGTTTTTTAATTAAAAAAACTTAAATTCTCACTGTTTCAGTTTGTCAATATATTTAATAAATAAATTCCTCTGAATAGAATAAAAAGACACAAATACTCAAAAAGAAAAGTAGGCACAAGTTTCTGTGTAGATTAGGAAAACCAAAGGGCCAATAAACAAGAAAACTGCTCAGCCTCATTATTCATCAGTAAAGTGGAAATCAGAACCACTGACACGATGTTACACCTTCAGAATGGAAAAAATAGAAAGATCTGACAATATCACATGTGGGTGAGGATGTAGGGCAGCTAATGGGGATGTAAATTCACATAGTCACTTTGGAAAAGTTTGGCATTATCCAATGAAATTGAAAATACCACATTCTGAGAGAATGGAGGTAAACTGAAGGAAAAAAACCCAAAAAAACCCTGAAATTGAAAACATGAATTCCTCTGTTTACCACTTCCCACTCTTGCATATGTATACAGCAAGGGCATTTGTGTGTAAGCACCAGGAAACATAGGAGAACCTTCACAGAAGTATGCTTCATGATTTAAAAAAAATTTTTAAATAATTCAGGACTGGGTGCCGTGGCTCATGCCTGTAATCCCAGCACTTTGGGAGGCCAAGGCGGCTGCATCACAAGGTCAGGAGTTTGAGACCATCCTGGCCAACATGGTGAAACCCCGTCTCTACTAAAGATACAAAAAAATTAGCTGGCCATGGTGGCATGTGCCTGTAATCCCAGCCACCAGGGAAGCTGAGGCAGGAGAATCACTTCAACCCGGGAGGCAGAAGTTGCAGTGAGCTGAGATCATGCCATTGCACTCCAGCCTGGGTGACAGAGTGAGACTCTGTCTCAAAAAAAAAAAAATTATGTTCATAAACAGAATAGACATAAACAAACTATGGTATTTTAACGTAATGGAAAATACTGCAGTGAAAATGATTGCATAACTGCTGTACAACAACATGATATATCTCAAAAACATAATGCTGACGGGAAAACAAGTTCCAGAAGACTGTGCTCCATGAAATTATAGAAAGCTCAGAAACATGCATAACTAAATAAAATAAAATAATGTTTAGAGCCAGGCACAATGTGCTGGCTGTAATCCCAGCACTTTGGGAGGCAAAGGCAGGAGGATCATTTGAGCCCCCCCCAGGAGCTTGAGCCTGCAGTGAGCTATGATAGTAGCCACTGCACTCCAGCTTGGGTGAGAGAGCGAGACTCCTCTTAAAAAAAAAAAAATCACTGTTGTCCTCAGCACCTCTTACCTCCCACCCACTCACACACAGTCAGCCTGCAGAGCACTCAACCTGCTCCCCGAAGGGTCTCCACTCCAGCCTTTCCCGCCATCTGTGCTGCTGCTCCTGAAGGTCTCATCTGTGGCCTAAACTTGGCAGCAGATTCCCATTATGTCCCTCTGCACCTTCAGTCTTGTCCTTCCCTCCCCTCCTCCTACCACTGCATTCTGCACATGAAATTATCTTCCACATGGCAGGCCCGGTGGTTCACGCCTGTAATCCCAGTACTTTGGGAGACCGAGGTGGGTGAATCACTTGAGGTCAAGAGTTCAAGACCAGTCTGGCCGACACGGCAAAACCCCATCTCTACTAAAAATACAAAAATTAGCCAGGCATGGTGGCGTGCGTCTGTAATCCTAGTTACTCAGAAGGCTCAGACACGAGAATCGCTTGAACCCGAGAGGTGGGGGTTGCAGTGAGCCGAGATGGCACCACCGCACTCCAACCTGGATAACAGAGCAAGGCTCCGTCTCAAAAAAAAAAAAAAAGAGAGAGAGGAATTATTTTCCACAAACAGGTAACAGCACCACCACCCCTACCTCATGTACAATGTCTATTGGTCTCCAGATGGCACCCCCCAACTTGCTCACAATAGCTCACACCTCTCGCTGCCTGCCCAAGTGCTGCTGTCTGCCCCACAGGGCACCCACGTTGTGTGGGCCTGCATTTCAGTTCTGTCCACATGAGGACCCCTGGGAGGGCAGGGCTCAGGCACCACTGGGCTGTTGCCCTGCTGTTCTGTGGACTCCACGCAGGGGTGTGACCTCAAACTGGAGTTTACACCTTTCTCTTAAACCTCACTATTAGCCTTGGCACATTCCTGTTTGGAAACATTATCTTCGGATTTCTAGTTGTTTGACACAGTTATGGTGGTTCTGTTCCTCTCTAGCTCACACAGACATGTGCATTGAGGGATTTTGCACCTTCATCAGCAAGGCCAGTTTCAGTGTTGCACTAGCTCTTCAGTTTTGAGTAGCGTTAACATTTTCATTTTGGATTTGTTCTTTCAGAATGTGAAACCAAGGGAGAGAATCAAAATACAGACTTGAGTCCGAAGCCATTAATTTCAGAGGAAACAGTGATTCTGGGGAAAACACCCTTGGGGAGGATTGATCAAGAAAATAATGAAACAAAGCGAAGCTTCTTTCTGAGTCCAAACTCTGTTGACCACCGTGAAGTTCAGGGCTTAAGCCAAAGCGTGCCACTCACTCCACACCAGGCAGTGCCTAGTGGAGAGAGGCCCTACATGTGTGTTGAGTGTGGGAAGTGCTTTGGCCGGAGTTCTCACCTCCTTCAGCATCAACGTATCCACACTGGAGAGAAGCCCTATGTGTGCAATGTGTGTGGGAAGGCCTTCAGCCAGAGCTCAGTCCTTAGTAAACACAGGAGAATTCACACAGGTGAGAAGCCCTATGAGTGTAATGAGTGTGGAAAAGCCTTTAGAGTGAGCTCAGATCTTGCTCAGCATCACAAGATACATACGGGAGAGAAGCCTCACGAATGTCTTGAGTGTCGGAAAGCCTTCACTCAGCTCTCACATCTCATTCAGCACCAGCGGATCCATACGGGAGAAAGGCCGTACGTGTGTCCATTGTGTGGGAAAGCCTTCAACCATAGCACTGTCCTGCGGAGCCACCAGAGGGTACACACTGGGGAGAAGCCTCACAGGTGCAATGAGTGTGGGAAAACCTTCAGTGTAAAGAGGACACTGCTGCAGCACCAAAGGATCCACACCGGGGAGAAGCCCTACACGTGCAGTGAGTGTGGGAAGGCCTTCAGCGACCGCTCAGTCCTCATTCAGCACCACAACGTGCACACCGGGGAGAAGCCCTATGAGTGCAGTGAGTGTGGGAAGACCTTCAGCCACCGGTCCACCCTGATGAATCACGAGCGGATCCACACCGAGGAAAAGCCCTATGCATGCTACGAATGCGGGAAGGCCTTCGTTCAGCACTCACACCTGATCCAGCACCAGAGAGTCCACACTGGGGAGAAACCCTATGTGTGTGGTGAATGTGGGCACGCCTTCAGTGCACGCCGGTCTCTGATCCAGCATGAGAGAATCCACACGGGTGAAAAGCCCTTCCAGTGCACAGAGTGTGGCAAAGCCTTCAGCCTGAAAGCAACTCTGATTGTGCACCTGAGGACCCATACGGGCGAGAAGCCCTATGAGTGCAATAGCTGTGGGAAGGCCTTCAGCCAGTACTCAGTGCTCATCCAGCACCAGCGAATCCACACAGGCGAGAAGCCCTACGAGTGCGGGGAGTGTGGGCGTGCCTTCAACCAGCACGGCCACCTAATCCAGCACCAGAAAGTGCACAGAAAGTTGTGACCCATGGCTGACACAAGAATCCATTCTCACAGAAACTGCACGTGGAACCACAAGCAGCCTTCAGCCCAAGAGAAGTTTCTGTTAACTCTATAGGAAGCCTTTCTTTGGTGATTCAGTGTCACAAAATAACTCAAAAAAGAAGCACTTAGCATGCTGTTCCTGTGGAAAAACTTCAGAGACTGCCTGTTTTATTTTCCTCAACATCTTGAAGTTATATTGGAGAGTAATCATAAAATTGTAGTGAATTTTGGTAAAAACAGCCATAATTTTTCTTTGACATTAGTTTATTTGAACTAAGGGAATTTAAGGCATAAGAACTATTATCCCAATAAAATCTTACATTCCAAATAAAGTTCTTTTTCTAAGAACATTACATGCCCTTCCTAAATGTCAATTAACCATACTAATTATTGCACTTAAAATTTGAAAGTTGGACTATTTTCAGTATTCTCTTAAAACACTAGTGTTATATGGATAAAGTGATATAAAAAGATATTTTCATCAAGTATCATGTGAAATGGATGGAAAGCCTAAGTGTGTGGAAACACCTGTTTTGTATGAAATAAGGAAAAAGTCTAAAGATATATTAATGAGAAATTACATAAATTTAGAAAACTTTTTTTTTTTTTTTTTGGAGACAGTCTTGCTCTGTTGCCCAGGCTGGAGTGCAGTGGCATGATCTTGGCTCACTGCAGTCTCTGCGCCCCCAGATTCAAGCTTTTCTTGTGCCTCAGCCTCCCAAGTAACTAGGATTATAAGTATGCCCCACCATGCCTGGCTGATTTTTGTATTTTTAGTAGATACGAGTTTCACCATGTTGGCCAGACTGGTCTCGAACTCCTGGCCTCAACTGATCCGCCCACCTTGGCCTCCGAAAGTGTTGGGATTACAGGCATGAGGCACCATGCCTGGCCTAGAAAACCCTTTATCTGGAGCTTTAACTTTATTCAAGATCAGAAAGGATATGCTAACTTTTTAGTAAAAATTCAACTCAAAAATGGGTATTTTCCTCAAAACCTGCCCTTATGACCTGCAGATCCTGTGCCCCAGAAACCATAGAATGTCTCAATTCCTATGCAGGCAAAGGAGGGGAGCTTCACACTCAGCAGACCTCATAGCTGTTACACCAAGTGGGTACCTCTTTACATCTTATGGTATTTCTCCCAAAAAAATGCTGAAAATACTGTTCTTTGGTAGATATATTTAAAACATGCATTTCTCAAATTCAGATAGCTCTTTTACTATCTCTAATATTTCTATTCCTTTATTTGATTTTTTTTCATTTTTTTACTCCTGATTCAAGAGTCTAGATTCCATTGCCATATTACTATGATGAAGATGAATCTGGTTTATTCATAATTAAAAATTTGTATTTGTTCAGAATTATTCTAAGTTTTTGTTTGTTTGTTTGTTTTTTGAGACAAAGTCTTGCTCCTGTTCCCCAGGCTGGAGTGCAATGGCACGATCTCGGCTCACTGCAACCTTCGCCTCCTGGGTTCAAGCAATTCTCCTTCCTCAGCCTCCTGAGTATCTGGAATTACAGGCACCTGCTACCACACCCGACTAATTTTTGTATTTTTAGTAGAGATGAGGTTTCACCATGTTGGCCAGGCTGGTCTCGGACTCCTGACCTCAGGTGTTTTGCCCACCTTGGCCTCCCAAAGTGCTGGGATTACAGGCATGAGCCACCGCGCCCGGCCAAGGATACAGTTCTTAAAACTGAATCAGAACCATTTCTGGTAGCAGCCAGCTACAAAGGAATCAAATGTATGAGATTGAAGCCACTTCAAATTCTCAACATGTTAAGTGCTTGAGATAGAGAAGGGCTGTTTTCACCCCAGGCCCCCACCCCCAACATCTGTCAGCTTGGTGGGGAAGAAATAGGCACTAGGATATTATTCCTTTTTGTTTGTTTTACAGATGGTCTTGCTCTGTCACCAGGTTGGAGTGCAGCGGTGCCATCATGGCTCACCGCTGCCTCAAACTCCTGGGCTGAAGCAATCCTCCCACCTCAGCTTCCCAAAAGGTTAGGATTACAGGCATGAGCCACTGTGCCCATCCAGGCATTGATCCTTAAGTCCACAGCAAAACACCACGATGTAGACAAAAGCTTGTTCCCCCTTCTGTGTACAGACACTGGTGAGAGAAACTGACAACAGTGAGGTATTAACTCCAGAGAGGAACTGGTAACTGATTTGTTAACTTGAGAAAGGAGCTGACATCACTAGTGTTTTACTTCAGAGCAACTGAAACCACTGAAGTGAAATTCCAGGGGAGCTACTATTACTGAGATGTTACTTCAGAGGGACTGAGATCACTGAAATGAAACCTCAGATTAGCCCAGGTAACCGAGGTGTTAACTTTAGAGGCGTTGTCCATTCCCTGAGGTGGTGTGTCCGATAGATGAAATAACTAAGGTGTTACTTCAGAGAAGACAAGAGTGTAACTTTCTTTGGAGAAGAGCTGAGATCACTGAGGTGTCACTTCAGAAAGAGAGACAATCTGTGTTACTTCAGAGGATCTGAGTACACTGAGGTGTTTCATCAGAGAGGAGGTGAGATCACTGGGTGTTACTTCTGAAAGGAACAGACATCACTAATGGGTACTGCAGAGTGGCTCTGACCACTGAGGTTTACTTCAGAGGAGCTGAAATAATGTAAATGGGATCACTAAGGTAATACTTTAGACATCATTGAGGTAATTCTTCAGAGAAGCTGAGATCACAGAGGTGTCTCTTCAGAGAAGTTGAAATCACTAACGTGAAACTCCAGAATGGAGGTCACTGCTATTTCATAAAGGAAGTGAAATCACTATATTGTGCCATCAGAAAGATGAGAATGCTGAGATGTTACTTAGGAGCTGAGATCACTGAGGTTCTGCTTCAGAGAAAAGCTGAGATCAATGAGGTGTTACTTAAGGGAGGAGCTGAGATTACTGAGGTATTATTCAGGACCACGATGATATCCCTCAGGTGTTAGAAGCTGAGATCCCAGAGATGTTACTTAACAGGCTGAGACTGCTGATGTGATTCTTCAGAAAGGAAATGAGATCACTAAGCTGTTACTTTAGAAAGGAGATGAAACAACTCCAGTTGTTAACTGGAGTTGAGATCACACAGGTGTTACTTCAGAGGTGGCTGAAATCACAAGGTGATTCTTTAGAGAAAGGTTGAGATCACTAGGGGTGATGCTTTAAAAAGAGGTTACTTTAGGGAAAAGCTATGACCACTGAGATATTACTTCAGAATGGGGCTGAGATCACTGAGGTAATAGTCCAAAGAGGAACTGAGATTACTGAGTTGTTACTTCAGAGCGAAGAGATCACTCAGGTTCCTAGATGAGATCACTGAGGTGAAAGTTCAGAAACCTGAGATCACATCAATGTTAATTTAGAGAGAAAATGAGAACACTGTGGTGCTATCTTAAATCTGTGAAGGGAAGCTGCCAACCCGTGTTAGTTGAGTCCGTAGCTGGCATGTGACTCAGTGGTAGCTGCTCAGTGCCCACTACTATTCAGGCCCCAATTTCTAATCATTAAAGACAAAGTCATATTCCAATTAAGAGGAGAATAATTCAGTTAAATTCAATACACAGGGACATTTGTTTAGAAAGACTGTGTATCACAGGACAACTTAAGTTACACAGTACAAGTTATTCTGGATTCCAGTGACCTAGGGTTTTCAGGGAAATCCTTCCAAAAAGTATAGTTTGTTTTCCTGCTTTCTTAAAGTGAGCTTAATATCATTCTGCCTGTTCTTGCTGTGTCAGGCTGCCATTGATCCACTGGCGAGAATGCAGGCTCAGGTGTCCATGGAGCCAGGAAGTGGGCTTCAAAGCCCTTCTTTCTGAGGAGGATTCCTCAGAAATGTATTCTTGCCACTCACTTCCTTCTCTCCAAGGAGAAAGGTGGCACATGACCTACTGGAACATATGGGCTATCTACCTTTTTGGAATATAATATCAAAGGCCAGGGCCCTGAATTTTCATGCTGATAGCAGCCTTCTCAACCATTATCTGCTGCCTCTGATTTGTTGGCAGCATTCCACCTTTATTTTGGATTTGTTTTATTCAGAAGTCTGTATGTTTTAGGTATTTAAATACTTCTCTTCAGCTAAGCACAATGGCTCACACCTGTAATCCCAGCACTTTGGGAGGTTGAGGTGGGCAGATCGCTTGAGCCCAGGACTTTAAGACCAGCCAGACCAACATAGTGAAAACGCTTCTCTAAAAAAAAAAAAAAAAAAAAAAAAAATTAGCTGGGTGTGATGGTTTGCGCCTGTAGTCCCAGATATGCAGGAGGCTAAGGTGGGAGGATTAATTGAAGCTGGGAGTTCAAGACTAGTGAGCTGTGATCATACTACTGCACTCTAGCCTGGACAACAGAGCGAGACCTTGTCACAAAAAATACATACATATTTCTTTTAAAATTGTTTCTCCTAACGGCTACTAAGAATTTGAAACGGTTCTCTTCAAATTTTCTATTATTTTGGAAAACATTTTAGTCTGCCTGGAATTTATTTCTGTGTATAATCTGACACTTTGCAATAAAAAAGTAGTGACTGGAACAAGTATTTGCAGTGAAGAAAGATCAATAACTTTGGCATAAAGATCTACAAATCAGTGATCATGGGACATGAAGAGAACACTCCAAAGAAGAGAATATACAACCATGGAAGCCTGGAAAAGGCTCAAGTGTGCCAATCCCAAAACAAATAACATGCTACCTACCCACTAATCAGTAAAGATTATCCTGTAATGACCAGGTATGAGAAGATGTGTGCTTTCATGCATTGTTGATGATGTTATCAATTAATATAATCCTTTTTCCCTGGAATTTCTCTGGGCCATAAAGTGGCTTCTTACCTGGGGAAACCCCACCCCCGATATTCAATGTGGGTTCTTTTCTTTTTTTTTTTTTTTTTGAGATGGAGTCTCACTCTGTTGCCCAGGCTGGAGTGCAGTGGCCTGATCTCAGCTCACTGCAAGCTCTGCCTCCCGGGTTTATGCCATTCTCCTGCCTCAGCCTCCCGAGTAGCTGTGACTACAGGCGCCCGCCACCTCGCCCGGCTAGTTTTTTGTATTTTTTAGTAGAGACGGGGTTTCACCGTGTTAGCCAGGATGGTCTCGATCTCCTGACCTCGTGATCCGCCCGTCTCAGCCTCCCAAAGTGCTGGGATTACAGGCTTGAGCCACCGTGCCCGGCCCAACGTGGGTTCTATTCTATTTCCCGAAGTGTCAGCTGGTCTGAGAAATAAAGGGAAAGAGTACAAGAGAGAGAAATTTTAAAGCTGAGTGTCTGGGGGAGACATCACATTTCAGCAGGTTCCTTGATGCCCCCTGAGCCGTAAAACTGCAAGTTTTTATTAGCAATTTTCAAAGGGGAGGGAGTGCACAAATAGGGTGTGGGTCACAGAGGTCACATGCTTTAAGGGCAATAAAAGATCACAAGGCAGGAGGTCAGGGCGAGATCACAAGGTCAGGGCGAAACTAGAATCACTAATGAACTTCCATGTCCCACTATGCACACATTGTCATTGATAAACAAGGTTCAAGAGCAGAGAACCAGTCTGACTGTCATTCACCAGGTGGGAATTTCCTAATCCTAGCGAGCCTGGGGGTGCTGCAGGAGACTAGGGTGTGTTTCATCCCTATCTACATCTGCAGAAGGCAGACACCCCTAGAGCAGCCATTTCAGAGGCCCCACCCTGGGAATGCATTCTTTTCCCAGGGCTGTTAATTATTAATATTCCTTACTGGGGAAAGGATTCAGTGATACTTCTCTTACCCGTTTTCAGTAATAAGAGAAATATTTCTCTGTCCTGCCCGGCCCACAGACAGACTTTAAAGTTACCTCCCTTGTTCCCTGAGAAATCGCTGTGATCCTGTTCTTAAGGTGCCCAGATTTCACATTGTTCAAACACACATGCCTTACAAACAATTTGTGCAGTTAATGCAGTCATCACAGGGTCCTGAGGCATACATCCTCTGCTTATGAAGATGACAGGATTAAGAGATTAAAGTAAAGACAGGCATAGGAAATCACCAGAGTATTTATTGGGGAAGTGATAAATGTCCGTGAAATCTTCACAATTTATATTCTTCTGCCATGGCTTCAGCCGGTCCCTCCGTTTGGGGTCCCTGACTTCCTGCAACAGCTTCTGCTATGGCTATCCCATGTCCGGTGTGAGGAGACAGTGGTATGACTCATCCCTTCTCTGGAGGAAGATGACAGCACACTGGGCTTGGCATGTGCCAGGCAGCCCTGAGGCATCCCTGAGGGAGAGGGGGCATTCCCAGAAAACAGGCTGGGAAATCTCTGGCCACCAACAGCCACTCAGTATATGGAGGGGCTGGTGATAGAGGCTGGGAGTGTCTTGTCTAGGAGTTGGACTTGCCCTGGAGTGGGGGAAACTTTTGGGTGGTAGTAGTGTGTATTAGGGTTCTCTAGAGGGACAGAACTAATAGAATACACACACACACACACACACACATATATATGGAAGAACTTGGAAGTCTGATGTTCCAGGGCAGGAAGCGTCCAGCATGGAAGAAAGATGTAGGCTGGGAGGCTAGGCCAGTCTCTCCTTTTCATGTTTTTCTGCTTGCTTTATATTTACTGGTATCTGATTAGATGGTTCCCACCAGATTAAGGGTGAGTATGCCTTCCCCAGCACACTGACTCGAATGTTGATATCCTTTGGCAACACCCTTGCATACACACCCAGGATCAATACTTTGCATTCTTCAATCCAATCAAGTTGACACTCAGTATTAACCATCTCAAGTCTACCCCTTGTCAACTTGAACCCATACACATCTCCTGAGATCATACATAATCTTCAAATAAAGACAATAATAAGGTTATAATTACGCCTAAAATACAACTATCTTTTGACAACTGGAAACAAACCAATCCCCAACCCAAATACTATTACATAAAGTTAATGTTTAAATGTTGACATGAAGTCAATAAATCTTATGTCACATGATAAAGGAAAATGAAATAAAATGAAGACATTCTTAGTACAAGTGTATACATGCACAAACATGTTTGTTTTTTTTTCTGAGATGGAGTCTTGGTCAGTTGCCTGGGCTGGAGTACAGTGGTGCAATCTCAGCTCACTGCAAGCTCCGCCTCCCGGGTTCATGCCATTCTCCTGCCTCAGCCTCCCGAGTAGCTGGGACTACAGGCACCCACCACCACATCTGGCTAATTTTTTGTATTTTTAGTAGACACGGGGTTTCACTGTGTTAGCCAGGATATTCTCAATCTCCTGACCTTGTGATCCGCCCACCCCGGCCTCCCAAAGTGCTGGGATTACAGACGTGAGCCACTGCGTCTGGCCAACACAAACATGTTTTTAACAAAAGAAGGAAAAATACTCATGACAATTACAGTCCCCATTTCTGCAGCTGGTCACATGGTCGTAGCTGATATTGATCACTACTTTCTTCTACTGCCCATTCTGTATTTCCTTTGCCTTCAGCAGGCACCTCCACAGACCATGGTTTTTTTCCTGGTGGAGTGACCCAAACCTTCATTCCTGAAGGGTCTGGGCCATTTGTAGTCCTGCCTGGATTGGGCTGTTATAGATTCCTACTGACCTTAATCACAGGGCATGGTAATATTAAGAGATGCCCCAATGGATCGCCTGTATTCCACACATACTCTTCCATACCTCCGTTGTGGAGTAGACTGATTTCATCTTGATAGTCCAGGTCAAGCACCGCAGGCAACACTGTAACTCCCTCTTAGCTTGTTGACTTAAAGGTAGGAGGAGCCCAAAGTGTCCAGGTGGGAATCTGAACTTCCAGTTTAATGGGATCATTGTTGTGTCTCTTGGTAGCAGCATTCCTCTCTCTGAAACTAAGACCTCTAGGCCAGCAGAATGTAATGTCACAGGAACACAAAGCAAAAATTTTGCTAGTGGATCAGTAGGGGTGATGGTGAGTGGTGCCACTTCCACTTCTACCCCTCGATTCCTGGACCCGTGAATCCTGGCTATGGGAGAAACAGTACCATATATTGGACACAGATTCAGAGCATACACGGCCTTCTGGAGAACTTTGCCCCAGCCTTGCAAAGTAGTGTCACCTAGTTGGCATTGTAATTGTGACTTCAAAAGGCCATTCCACCGTTCTAGCAATCCACCTGCTTCAGGGTGATGGCGAACATGGTAAAACCAGTGAATTCCATGAGAATGAACCCACTACTACACTTCTTTAGCCATAAAGTGAGTGCCTTGGTCAGAGGCAATGCTGTGTGGAATGCCATAACGGTGGATGATGAGGCATTCCATAGGTCCACAGATGGTAGTCTTGGCAGAAGCATTGCCTGCAGGATAGGCAGACCCATATCCAGAGTGTCTATTCCAGTGAGGACAAACCTCTGCCCTTTCCATGATGGAAGAGGTCCAGTAAATCAACCTGCCACCAGGTAGGTGACTAATCACCCCAAGGAATGATGGTGTCATATTGAGAGCTCAGCGTTGGTCTCTGTTGATGGCAAATTGGGCACTCAGCAGTGGCTGTAGCCGAATCAGCCTTGGTAAGTGGAAGTCCGTGTTGCTGAACCCATGAGTAACCTCCATCCTGGCCACCATGGCCACTTTATTCATGGGCCCATTGGGCAATGACAGGGGTGGCTGGGGAAAGAGGCTGAGTGGTGTCCACAGAATGGGTCATCCTATCCACTTGATTATGAAACTCCTCTGCTGAGGTCACCCATTGGTGAGCACTCACATGAGACACAAATATCTTCACAGTTTTTGGCCACTCAGAGAGGTTCACCCACATACCTCTTCTCCAAATTTCTTTGTCACCAATTTTCCAATCATGCTTCTTCCAAGTCCCTGACCATCCAGCCAAACCATTGGCTACAGCCCATGAATCAGTATATAATCACACATCTGCCCATTTCTCCTTCCATGCAAAGCGCACAACCAGGTGCACTGCTCAGAGTTCTGCCCACTGGGAAGATTTCCCTTCACCGCTGTCTTCCAAGGATGTCTTAGAAAGGGGCAGTAGTGCTGCAGCTGTCCACTTTCAGGTGGTGTCTGCATATCGTGCAGAACCATCTATGAACCAGGGCCTCGTCTTCTCTTCCTCTGTCAACTGATCATGGAGAACTCCCCATAAGGCCATCAGTGCAGGCTGGGGGAGAGAAGGCAGGGGGGCAGGAGTGGAGTCATGGGCATTTGAGCCACTTCCTCATGTAACTTACTTGTGCCTTCAGGGCCTGCTTGAGCCCGATCATGTACATACCACTTCCATTTGATGATGGAATGCTGCTGTGCATGACCCACTTTATGGCTAGATGGGTCAGAAAGCACCCAGTTCAAGAAAGACGGTTCAGGTCACATGGTGACTTGATGAGCCATAGTCAAACATACAGTTTCCACCGAAGTCCAGTAACAGGACAAGAGCTGTCTCTCAAAAGGAGAGCAGTTATCTGCAGAAGATGGCAGGGTCTTGCTCCAAAATCCTAGAGGCCTCTGCTGTGATTCACCTGTGGGGGCCTGCCAAAGGTTCCAAACAGCATCCCTATCTGCCACTGACACCTCAAGCACCATTGGGTCTGCTGGGTCACATGGCCCAAGTGTCAGAGCAGGTTGCACAGCAGCCTGGACCTGTTGCAGAGCCTTCTCCTGTTCTGGACCCCACTCAAAACTGGCAGCCTTTTGGGTCACTCGATAAATGGGCTGGGGTAACACACCCAAATGAGGAATGTGTTGCCTCCAAAATCCAAATAACCCCACTAGGCATTATGCTTCTTTCTTGGTTGTAGGAGGGGCCAAATGCAGCTTCCTTCACCTTAGAAGGAATATCTCAACAGGCCCCACACCATAGACCCCTAGAAATTTTACCGAGGTAGAAAGTCCCTGAATTTTAGTCAGATTTGTTTTGCATCCTCTGGCATGCAAAAGTCTCACCAGTAAGTCCAGTGTGTTTGCTACTTCTTACTCACTGGATTCAGTCAGCATAATGTCATCAATGTAATGGACCAGTGTGACATCTTGCAGAAGCAAAAAGTGATCAAGCTCTCTCTAAATAAGGTTACGACGCAAAGCTGGAGAGTTAATACACCCGAGGCAAGATAGTAAAGGTATATTGCTGGCCTGGCCAGCTGAAGACAAATTGCTTCTGGTGGGCCTTATGGACAGGAATGGAGAAAAAGGCATTTGCCAAGTCAATGGTTGCACACCAGGTACCAGGATGCCGAGACCAGCTTGGTTGGGGAGACCCTAACCCAGCAGTGCTAGAGGAATTAAAAACACACACACACAAATACAGAGGCATGAAGTGAGAAATCAGAGGTCTCACAGCTTTCACAGCTGACAGCCCCGAACAGAGATTTACCCACATATTTATTAACAGCAAACCAGTCATTAGCATTGTTTCTATAGATATTAGATTAACTAAAAGTACCCCTTATGGGAAACAAAGGGATGGGTCTGGCTAGTTATCTGCAGCAGAAGCATGTCCTCAAGGCACAGATCGCTTGCGCTATTGTTTGGGTTTAAGAACGCCTTTAAGTGGTTTTCCCACTCTGGGTGGGTCAGGTGTTCCTTGCCTTCATTCCAGTAAACCCACAACCTTCCAGTGTGGCGTTATGGCCATCATGAAAATGTCACAGTGCTGCAGAGATGTTGTTTATGGCAGTTTTGGGGCCAGTTTGTGGCCAGATTTTGGGGGGCCTGTTCCCAACACCAGGAGGTTGTTGATTTGCACCAGCAATGAAACCGCACCTGGTACGGCAGCTGCAAGTGGAGTCACCACTTGGTTTAGCCCACGATAATCCATGAGTGTCATTCTCCAAGATCCAGCTGTCTTCTGCACAGGCCAAACGGGCAAGTTGATGGGGAGGTGATGGGAGTCACCACCCCTGCGTCCTTCAAGTCCTTGATAGTGGTACTAATCTCCACATTCCCTCCAGAGATTCAATAGTTTCTGATTTACTACTTTTCTCAGTACAGGCAGCTCTAATGGCTTCCATTTGGCATTTCCAACCATAATAGTCTTTACCAGTCAGGGAGCCAATGTAGGGGTTCTGCCAGCTGCTAAGTATGTCTATGCCAATTATGCATCCTGGCACTGGGAAAATGACCACAGGATGAGTCTGGGGACCCACTGGACCCACTGTAAGTTGGACCTGAGCTAAAACTCCATTAATTACTTGACCTCTGCCTCCTGACCTCAGGTGATCCACCCACCTTGACCTATCAAAGTGCTAGGATTACAGGCATGAGCCACCTTGCGTGGCCATTGTTTTCTTTCTTTTTTTCTTTTCTTTTCTTTTTTTTTTTTTTTTTTTTTGAGGCGGAGTCTCGCTCTGTTGCCCAGGCTGGAGTGCAGTGGCACAATCTTGACTCACTGCAAGCTCCGCCTCCTGGATTCATGCCATTCTCCTGCCTCAGTCTCCCGAGTAGCTGGGACTACAGGCACCCACCACCCACCACTCCTGGATAATTTTTTGTATTTTTAGTAAAGACAGGTTTTCACCGTGTTATCCAGGATGGTCTTGATCTCTTGACCTCATGATCTGCCCACCTCGGCCTCCCAAAGTGCTGGGATTACAGGCATGAGCCCCCGCACCTGGTCCAGCCATCATTTTCTTTCACCACCTTGTCCACTGAACTTAGGAGCAACCAACCAGCTTCATCATGTTCGTTGGTTCTCCACATATAGTCAAAGGTATTATGTGTAGAGTTACCAAACTCCTTGCCTCTCATGAGCCGTGAATCAGGAGCATCAAATGCATTTATTTTGCATAACTCTCTAAACAGTTTACGCCAAAGACTGTCAGTGTTCTCCATACTATTAGAAGTAGAGTCCTTAACATTTTGGGGTTTAATCATATTAACCAGCCAAATCCAGAAACCCCAAAACCAACAAAAGAACTCCATCCTTAATATTCTGTTCCTCCAGAACCACTCCTGGTACCAAAATCTGTATTAGTCAGAGTTATCTAGAGGGACAGAACTAATGGAATAGATATATAAAGGGGAGTATTAACTTACACAATCACAATTTCCCACAATAGGCTGTCTGCAAGCTTGAGGAGTAAGGAGAGCCTGTCCGAGTCTCAAAACTGAAGAACCTGGAGTGAGATGTTGGAGGGCAGGAAGCATCCAGCATGGAAGAAAGATGTAGGCTGGGAGGCTAGGCCAGTCTTGGCTTTTCATGTTTCTCCAGTATTAACCATCACACCTATAAATTTCCCCAGCCTGTAAGCAGCTGTGGGCTCTGGAATTAAGCTCATCCCCCATCTCTACAGGTTTTTGCAATATACCTGTGTTGTTGTTGAGCTACAATCTCTCTCTCTCTGTCTCTCTCTCTCTCTGTGTGTGTGTGTGATTCTTTAACCCTCGCCTTCCCTTCAAAACCTAACATTTTGATGCCAAAACCCAGGATGGGGATTGGGTTCTAAATGGGTAAATCTTTTCTTGCAACCTGGAAAGCAGCAAGCAGCAAAAACCAGACCCGGGCCTGCTTCCAGATCCTGAGTGGACTCCCTATTCCCAGTCCTGTTCCTTTATTCTCTCTTCTTCTCTGGCTGACTTCCAGATCCTGATCAAACTCTTCATCCTCTTTTTGCTTCCTTCCCCTTTCCAGGCAGCTCCAGCAAGTATCAATCCCATTGCTGGATATCACATCCAATACCCATCTCCAATTAGTGGGTGAGTCTCCCTTTTTTTCCTTTCTGGATTCCTCTCATATTTCTGGGGGTTCACCAGAAAATTCCAGCACTGGGAAAGAGGTCTCCCTGGTCACCAGGTGACTGTGGCCTGCCCTCTGAGGGGACGCCATCAGAACACTCACCACTCTGGCCACTGCAGCCTCTGGGGGACTGCAAAGAGCTGTAGGGATGTCCCGGCTCTCCTATGTCCCTTCTCCCAGGAGGAATCGGGGTACTTACTCCCCTCCAGGGTATTCATTTCCCTCTGGGATACTTCCATCCTCTAAATTTCTCACCCTCTGGCCAGCAGTATGGGGCAAGACTCCTGAAAACCTCTTCAAGACACCGCTCTTGGATGCTTCATCCAGAACCTCCAAGCCCAGGGCTTGGCAAACTGCATTAAAACTGAATGCCTTGCTGGTCGAGCTCAGTGACTCACGCCTGTAATCTCAGCACTTTGGGAGGCCAAGGTGGGCAGATCACAAGGTCAGGAATTCGAGACCAGCCTGGCCAATATGGTGAAACTCTGTCTCTACTAAAAATACAAAAATTAGCCGGGTATGGTGGCAGGTGCCTGTAATCCCAGCTACTTGGGAGGCTGAGGCAGGAGAATCACTTGAACCCACCTCCTGCAAGGAGGTGGAGCTTTCAGTGAGCCGAGATTGGACCACTGCACTCCAGCCTGGGCAACACAGCGAGACTCAGTCTCGAAACAAAAACAAAAAACTGAACACTTTACTTTCCTCTGTACTTTCCCCTGTAATGTTGCCTAGTCCCCGTGTAAACTGGACAATAATAGTCAATACCAAAAACCAAAACATTCAATTTCCAAATCTAACATAATCTAAAAGACTTCCTCCAACAAAATCATAAATGATCTGAGGTGCTTTGCTTATCTGTGTTCCTGGCTCACTCTCTCTCTGCCAATCCCGTTCATCTTTTCAAATCTTCCTCCTCAACAAAAAACCCGCAAAAACGCCTTCTCCTCCAGACAAGCCTTCTTCCTCTAATTTCAACCTGGCTAACAAACTAGGCACATGCCCAGCCCCCTTCCACCAAAAACCAGGCACAAGGTCAAAGGCCCTCCAAAGTTCTCCCTTTGCAGGAGGTCACAGGGACCAAAGGCATAATCTGAGTTCAACTTCTCTCAGCTTAAAAAGAGACTCAGCTCCTTTTGCACAGATCCCACCTCCTTCCTCAAAGAATTTCTGTATGTCACTCAATTTCATGACCTTATCTGGCATGTCATATATGTCATCCTCTCCTGCACCCTCACCCCTGAGGACAGGGAATGCATCTGGATAGCTGCCCAGACACATGTAGACACCCTCCACCAACAAAATGCTGCTCATAACCCAGTATGGACCCTAACTATCCCCAGAACTGACCCCAGTTGGGATTATCAGGCAACTTCTGCAGACAGATAGAAATAAGGCCATATGATATGCCTCCTAGCTGGCATAAATAAAGCCATTCCTGGCCAGGCATGGTGGCTCACGCCTGTAATCCCAGCACTTTGGGAGGCCAAGGCAGGCAGATCACCTGAGGTCAGGAGTTCAAGACCAGTCTGACAGGCCGGGCGCGGTGGCTCAAGCCTGTAATCCCAGCACTTTGGGAGGCCGAGACGGGCGGATCACGAGGTCAGGAAATCGAGACCATCCTGGCTAACACGGTGAAACCCCGTCTCTACTAAAAATACAAAAAACTAGCCGGGCGAGGTGGCGGGCGCCTGTAGTCCCAGCTACTCCGGAGGCTGAGGCAGGAGAATGGCGTAAACCCGGGAGGCGGAGCTTGCAGTGAGCTGAGATCCGGCCACTGCAGTCCAGCCCGGGCTACAGAGCAAGACTCCGTCTCAAAAAAAAAAAAAAAAAAAAAAAAAAAAAAAAAAAAAAAAAAAGACCAGTCTGACCAACATGGAGAAACTCCGTTTGTACTTAAAAAAAAAAAAAAAAAATTAGCCAGGCATGGTGGCGCAAGCTTGTATAAAGGGGATTAACTTACACAATCATAAGGTCCCACAATAGACTGTCTGCAAGCTTGAGGACCAAGGAGAGCCAGTCCGAGTCTCAGCTAGTTGGGAGGCAGAGGTTGTGGTGAGCCGAGATCGTGCCATTGCACTCCAGCCTGGGCAACAAGAGCGAAACTCTGTCTCAAAAATAAATAAATAAAGCCATTCCTGCTCTTTTCTTCTGCCTTTCAGAGGCCATACCTAAATATGCCACACCTAAATATGCCACCTTGAACCCTAATGCCAATAAGGGAAGAATCTACCTCCATTTACACTTCATTTTCCAGTCAGCTCCAGACATTCTAATGAAACTTTAAAAACTGGAGAATAGCCCTCAAACCTCCCAAAGAGACTTAATCAAAGTGGCATTTAAGGTCTTTAACAATAGAGAGGAAAAGTTAAAAAGAGACAAGGCTAAATGCCAGATGTTGGCAGCTGCCATTCAACAGAGTTTCCAACATGTACAGAAATCCTCAACCCTGCAACAAACTCCACCAGAAGCCTGTTTTAAGTGCAGCCAACAGAGCCACTGGGCAAAGGCCTACTCTCAAAACCTTGCCCCATCTGTGGCATCAAGGAACACTGGAAGTGGGACTGTGTTCAGCAAAGCTCCTCATCTGCTTCACCACCTGTGACCGAAGACTGATGGGGCCAGGGGCCTGCCACCCCAGCTGCCATCACCACCTCGGAACCCAGGGTCAGTCTCTGGTAAGCCCATGTCTTTCCTATTGGATACAGGGACTAGTTACTCTGTCTTATTAGAATATTCCAGACCCCTCCTCAGTTCTTCTATCTCTATTGTGGGAGTTGATGGAATCCCCTCTAGGCACAAACAGACTGGTCTTCTATTGTGCAACCTATTCAACACCCCCTTCACCCACTCCTTCCTGGTTATCCCTCAGTGCCCCACTCCTATCTTGGGGCGGGACATACTAAGTAAATCCCAGGCCTCCATACAATCTGCCCCCTGCAATTCCGCTCCTTTTATTTTACTCTGCCACTCAGACGCTTCCTTCTCCCCCTCATTCTCATTATCCAGCCTCTTACCTTCTGTTAATCCTGAAATTTGGAACATTTTTAAACCCACAATAGCCACACATCACATCCGGGGTAAATAACCCTCCAAAACCACTCTGTTTTCCATCATCAGTCTCAATATCCCCTAACCCAGGCAGCCTCAGTGGCCTCAAACCTATTATCTGTAAACTTTTACAAGCTCAAATTCTCAAGATCCTACCACTTGGTCCAGGATCTCTGAGTTGTTAACCAGGTGGTAATACCAGTGCATCCAACACTCCACTCTCATTTCACATACGCCACTCTCCCATAGTCCCTCTTCTACCACACACTTCTCTGTATTGGATTTAAAGGACACCTTTTTCACTATTCCCTTAAATTCGGCTTCCCAAAGTATTTTTGCTTTCACTTGGTCAGATCCTAATACCCACACGTCCACCCAACTAACGTGGACCATACTCCCACCAGGGTTCCGGGACAGCCCCCACCGATTCAGACAGGCCCTCACCAAGGACCTAGCTGAACTTCCCATTGCTCCTAGCACCCTCCCCCAATAAGTCAATGACCTACTTCCCTGTAGCCCCTCCCTTAACCAGTCTGTCCAACACACCACTCAGCTTTTAAACTTCCTCCATAGGTAAAGATACTGGGTCTCACCAGCAAAGTCTCAGGTAGACCAAACCCAGGTCACTCACTCAAACCCAGGTCACTCACCTGAGTTCTAACCTCTAATTCTTAGGCCATCCCAACCCAACAAAAGGAGCTAATTCAAGACATTGCCCCTTCCCACACAAAGAAGGACCTCCTCTCCTTCTTGGGCCTCGTGGGATACCTCTGGCTGTGGATTCCCAACTTCTGTTTGCTGGCCAAGCTGCTCTACATGGCCTCACGTGGGCCCAGCCTAGAGCCTCTGAACCCGGCTTGTCCCGTCAATTCACACTTTAAAAAAACTAAAAAATACCCTTTCAATGGCCCCAGAACTGGGACTGCCCAACGCCCCAAGCCCGTTACTCTGCGTGTTCATTCTGATAAGGGCTTGCTCTTAAACTTTTTGCCAAACACAAGCCATGACGTGCCTCTCAAAACAACCAGACTGTGTCGTCCAGGGCTGGCCACCCTGCCTAAAAATCTTGGGTGGGCCACACTGCTGGCCTCGGAGGCAGCTCAGAAACTCACTCTACCAACACATCATAACCTACAGTACCTCAGGAGCCATCAATCTCTTCTATCCCTCCCACCATCCTGCTTACAGCAGGTACACACCTTATTCATAGGAAACCATCTAATCACCTTCCAGAAACGTAAAGCTCTCAACCCTCCCACCCTCCTCCCTGTAAACACCTCTGACTCTGAGCTGTCTCAGTCCTCCCTGGACCTCTTAGGCTCCCTCCCCTCCCTCTTCCAACACATTTCAGAAGCCCCTTTGCAGGGAACAACTACATGGTTCATTAACAGAAGCTCTTTAAAGAAGCCATGTCCAGCATCTGGTTACAACATCATTGCCAAAATAAACTCCTAGAATCCAATGCTCTCCCCCCCATACTACCTCGTAACAGGCAGAACTAACTCTCAACAGATAGAGATAGATGACCTAACCAGGGCCCTCACCCTAACAAAGGGAAAGAGGGTTAACATTTACACTGATTCCTGCCCGGCATGGTGGGTCACACGTGTAATCCCAGCACTTTGGGAGGCCAAGGCGGGCAGATCACGATGTCAGGAGTTTGAGACCAGCCTGGCCAACATGGTGAAACCCCATCTCCACTGAAAATACAAAAATTAGCCGGGCATGGTGGTGGGCACCTGCAGTCCCAGCTACTCAGGAGGCTGAGGCAGAATTGCTTGAACCTGGGAGGTGGAGGTTGCAGTGAGCCGAGATTGTGCCACTGCACTCCAGCCTGGGCAGCAAAGCGAGACTCCATTACAGGAAAAAAGAAAAAAATCACACCAATACCAAATATGCATACTGCATCCTACACTCTCACACCTTAATCTGGCAGGAAAGGAGTTTCCTAGCTAAAAGGAGCCCCCATAGTAAATGGCAAACACACACAAGCTGGTGGAGGCAGCTAAACTACCACTGCAGGCCACCATCATCCACTGTAAGGGACACCAAAAGGCTACAAATGCCATAACCAAGGGAAATTTTTTTTTTTTTTTTTTTTTTTTTTTTTTTTTTTTTTTTGAGACGGAGTCTCGCTCTGTCGCCCAGGCTGGAGTGCAGTGGCGCAATCTCGGCTCACTGCAAGCTCCGCCTCCCGGGTTCACGCCATTCTCCTGCCTCAGCCTCCCGAGTAGCTGGGACTACAGGCGCCCGCCACTGCGCCCGGTTAATTTTTTTCTATTTTTTAGTAGAGACGGGGTTTCACCATGGTCTCGATCTCCTGACCTTGTGATCCGCCCGCCTCGGCCTCCCAAAGTGCTGGGATTACAGGCGTGAGCCACCGCGCCCGGCCAACCAAGGGAAATTTTTTAGCAAATTAGGTAGCCCAGCAGGCAGCCCTTAAACCCCATCATTATTGCCCAGTTTTCCCAGCATATACCCTGTATATACCCAGGAGGAACAAACCTCACTTGTCCTGGCTGGTGCCATTCGGGAAAAAATGGTTCTACCTCAGTGCTAAAATTGTCTTGGCCAAGTTTTAAAAACCTCCTGGGCCGGGCATGGTGGCTCACGCCTGTAATCCCAGCACTTTGGGAGGCTGAGGCAGGTGTAAACAAGGTCAGGAGTTCAAAACCAGCCTGGCCAACATGGTGAAACCCCGTCTCTACTAAGAACACAAAAATTAGCCAGGTGTGGTGGCATGCACCTGTAATCCCAGCTACTCAGGAGGGTGAGGCAGAGAACTGCTTGAACCCGGGAGGCGGAGTTTGCATTGAGCCAAGATCACGCCACTGCACTCGTCTGGGTGACAGAGCAAGACTCTGTCTCCAAAAAAAAACCAACCTTCTGTACTTTTATATGTGCACAACCATTTCCATGCTGGTTGCCTCCCTCTACTTCAGCTCTTAAAAACGTATACATTCTCCCACCATGGCCACCAATCTCAAAGATATCACTAAGGCATGTTCCCTTTGCACTCAGGATGCCATCAGATCACCCCCTTTCCCCACACGCCAGGCCCGAGGACACCTGCCAGGACAGGACTGGCAAATCACCTTCACCTGCATGCTCCCTGTAAAATAAGTCCAGAACCTTCTGACAATAGTAGATCGTATGGATGGATAGAGGCTCTTCCTACCACTACTACTACTACTGAAAAAGCAAACTGTCACTTCTATTCTCCTCACCCATACTGTCCTCCGGTTTGGACTCCCCTGTTTCATCCAGGCAGACAGCAGGCCAGCATTTGTCTCACAGGTTAACCAACAGCTGGCAAAGGCTCTGAACATCAACTGGGCCTTCCGTATTCCTTATTGCCCCCAATCTTCAGGTAAGATTGAATGGGCCAACGGCCTTCTAAAACAAGTTATCCAAACTCTCCCTGGAGGTTAAAACGGCCGAAACTTCACTTCTCCTCATGCCTTTATAAGCCATTCCTCACAAGCCCCTCAGCCTAAGCCCATTTGAACATATGTATGGACACCCCTTTATCCTCCAAAATCTCCCTTATCTCCCCGCCCTTCCGCATGGGATACTTGGCCAGCATTACAGCTCTCTCACCATCTAATAGACAGTCCAGAAACGCTTACTTGCCTCCGCCTGAAAGTCCATCCTCAAAACACTCCTTCCTGTCCCTACAACCAGTGGGGACTGGGTCTGGATCACAGACTCCTCCTCCCCTCTCCTAAGTGGACGAGTCCTCACCAGGTTATTCTAGCTACTCCCACAGCGGCAAAGCTAACACGCTTTCCACACTGGACACACCATTCCAAACTAAGAAAAGCTCCAGATCCACATCCCGAAGTTTTCTCCCCCCGCAAAAAGTATTCTTCCCCCTCACAGGACCCACCTCCCTGTGCTTAACAAGAGTTGCAGAAGTTGCCTCTCCAGAAGGCCCTGGTCCGTAACGCTCTCCGCCTCCAATTTCAAATCTTTTATCTCATACCTTGTTTCAGATCTCTCCCTCCCCACATGCCTGGATACGCCACTCGAATTCCTCACATCAATCCAGGAGCTATGGTTACAGGGCACCTTTCAGAATTTCACTCCTACTCAAATCGCCTTTTTTCATTTTGTCCTTTGTGGATATGCTAAGTCCTCACCCCCAACCTCTGGCAGCCAGGCCCCCTTTGTCAGCCTCTCACACTGCTCTTAAATCACTCACACTCCCCTCTTTCTTCCAACTGTTAAATTTGTTTGTCCACACAAATCCAGCAGTTCACAGCCCTTCCTGTTAACCTAACTACAGAAACTTGGTCCAAAATAAACCTGCATCTCACCTACTCTGCCAATTCATTCCCAAAGCCTGTTTATAATCTTGTTTGGCTGAACACCTTTCCCCGCAATCCATCAAATCCACCCACACTGTCACACACAGGGCTGTTACCCTCCTTTGCCTCATAACCTCTAAACATGTTACAAGCTGGATTCCATAAAACACCTCTTACCAACCCCTCCCCTCTCTGCCAGCACCGCTCACTCTCCATGTATCCCACTCAAGGGCGCTCCCTGGAAAAAATGCACACACAATTCCCTCAGCTGCAACCTATATCCTTCTGCCCTACCTGTACTGCAATAGCCACTTGTTAATGAAAACCTACTTCTCTCTCCGAAACTCAACAGCCTTCACCTCCTCCCCCAGCAACATCCCTTATCTGGCCTTCACAGGGGTTACCCTTGTTAACAGCTATTCAACCTGGAAAAACAAAAAGTTGGAACAAAACATTTGTTCAGGGTTCACCCCCCATCTTCTCACAGCTCGCTACCTTCGTTTACAACTTTAGCCTGCCAACCCCCTCCCCACCTTTTCTTTCTGTATGAAACAAACTTATCTTTGCCTGCCGGCAGCTCGGTTACAAACATACACCCTGGTGTTTCAGTCTCCAAACATTAACATTTTTGCCTAACAACCAAACCATTCAGGCTCTCCCTATTTCCTCCTCCTCTGAGCACGAGCACGCCAAGCTGGCTCCATATCTCCTTCCTCTGGTAACAGGATTAAGCCTCTCTGTCGAACTTGGCACCAGAATGGCGGGTCGGGTGTGTCAGCCTCAGCTGCCTTTTACATATATAAAAATCTCTGCAGTCCTCTATAATACCTAGAGGACATGCCTATTTCCATCACAAGCCTCCAAAGGCAGGTAGGTTCCCCTGTGGGAGTTGTTCTCCAGAACCGAAGGACTATAGACCTGTCAGCCACTGAGAAGGGGTGCACATGTGTGGATCTCCAAGAAGGCTGTTTAAATGTTCATGAATACGGCACTGTTCGAGACACAGCCCACAGGCTCCGAGACAGGGCTGCAGAAATCCAACATCAAGCCACTAACTCTTGGAGGCAGGGGTCGTCCCTCCTAATGTGGATACCTTGGGTAACCTCTTCTTAGGCCCCTAATTTTCTTCCTCCTAACAGTTGGCCTGTGTGTACTCACCTTCATATCCCACTTTACCTCCCGAAGGCTGAACTCCCTTGTCCAGGCAGCCACCCAGAAAGACACTGATATGATCCTACTCCGCCAAGTCCAGTATCAGCGCCTCCAGGAAAGTGACTCTGAAGTCAGACACCCACTGCTTCAAAACCCAAACCCTGATTACAGCACCCCTATTCAGCAGGAAGCAGCCAGATAATCAACAACCACCCTCTTCCCTTTATATAAAAGTAGGTGGCCAGGCGCGGTGGCTCACACCTGTAATCCCAGCACTTTGGGAGGCTGAGGCAGGCAGATCACTTGAGGTCAGGAGTTTGAGACTAGCCTGGCCAACATGGTGAAACCCCATCTCTACTAAAAATACGAAAATTAGCCAGGTGTGGTGGCGCACACCTGTAGTCCCAGCTACTCAGGAGCCTGAGGCAGGAGAATTACTTGAACCCAGGAGACAGAGGCTGCAGTAAGCTAAGATTGCACCACTGCACTCCAGCCTGGGCGACAGAGTGAGACTGTCAAAAAAATAAAAATAAAAAATAAAGTATAAAGCAAGAATGTTAGTCCAACTTGTGCCATTTTGTATGTCCCCACCATTTTGCAGACCTTGTTCAAAATGAAACATTCCACGGGGGTTTAGGTGGTGAGAAACAGCCTGCCTCTTATATTCTGCTGGGAGAAAGTGCAAGGAACACCACATTCTGCTGGAACAAGGGCCAGAACTGCCTCATCCTGAGAACATGTTATCAACATTTTCCCAGGAAGCAGGCCATGCCCCCCGGCCCCGACCTCTCCCACACAGGCCTATAAATTGCCCCAGCCTGTAAGTAGTCAACGGGCTCTGGCACTAAGCTGGTCTCCTATCTCCACAGGTTTTTGCAACATACCTGTGTTGCTGTTAAGCCACCGTGTGTGTGTGTGTGTGTGTGAGATTCTTTAACCCTTGCCTTCCCTTCAAAACCTAACATCACCCAGGCTGGAGTGCAGTGGTACAATCTCAGGTCACTACAAACTCCACCTCCTAGGCTCAAGCAATCCTCCACCTCAGTCTCCCGAGTAGCTGGGACTACAGGCATGTGCCACCATGCCTGGCTAATTTTTTGTATTTTTTGTAGACACAGGGTTTTGCCATGTTGCTCAGGCTGGTCTCAAACTCCTGGACTCAAGCCATCCTCCTGCCTCAGCCTCCCAAAGTGCTGGGATTTCAGGTGTAAACCACCACACCCAGCCAGTTCTAATTCTTATCAATTCAGAAAACCCTGGTTCCCATGGGTCTTTCTTCCTGAAAAGAAACTCAGAAGGAAGTGGTTAGTTGGATTAGCTACAGTCTTCATCACTGGAATTGGTCTCAGGGATGAAATGTTCTCTTCTTTTCTGTTCATTACTCATCTAAAATTACAACTATCAACACAGCAGACCTGGTAGGTCCCTGGGTTTGAGAAGCGCAAACGTCCTTGCAGCAGCTGTAGCTTATTCAGTAGGATCCTTGTTGTGTGCTCCTGGGGCACTGGACCTCCAACCCTACAAAGTCCAGAACCATGTAGAGAGGAAACACAAAATCTCCCAGTAGGTTATGGGAGAGTTTGGGTGAGTTGGGCCACTCCTGCTTCAAATCTGTTTCCCAGACTCATGTGTTCTTTCTGTTGGGAGCACAGTACCATAAAAAGTATCCAAATTAATGCATGGCATCCCAAAGGATGGTGCCATCCTTTCAGAGCATCTTCTCTACGCTGCTGCTTCAGCTGAGCCTCTAGAAGGCCAGTGCAGAGTTGCGTGAGGCTGGCTGCTACAATACAGGTACCAGTGGGTCCCACTAGGATGCTGCTGTGTGAGGATTCATGCCTCTGAATGAAGCAACCTAAGCCCCAGGCAGTGGTGTGGGCTGAGGCTCTGTAGGAAAGGCCAGCTGGTACCTGAAATAGGCATCCATCCGTGTGAGAACAAACGGCCAGCCTTTCCAGGACAGAAAGTGCATGATGGCATCCAATCTGTTACGGACAATTTGGACATCCAGAGGTGGCAGCTGCCAGGCAGGCCCTGGTAAGGGAGTTCATGCTCCTCCTCCTGCCTCAGCCTCCCAATGTGCTGGAATTACAGGCAGGAACCACTGCGCCCGGCAACATGAGACCCAGGGTGAAGGAGGTCTTCCATATGGAATCTTCATTTTTGTTACCAGGGTCACCCCTTTCACGCTCCAGAGTGGCTGGCGGTGAGGACTGGTGTCCACTGGTGAGTGATTTCGTCTGCTTGGCTGCTCAGTGCCTCGTGTGCTGGATGCCTTGGTGGGCAGATATGTGCGAACACCTTCTCACTCTGTGCCCTCCTGTGTGTTCACCACTGCCTCAACCCAGACCTCGTCTGCAGGCTCCTTTTCCTTCTGGCCCCCACAGAAGGTGGGGACACAAGGCCACTGTCCAGAAGTCTGGGCATTCTCACCTCAGGCCACTTCTGTTTGCAGACATGGGTGGCCGGGCATGCTGCCTGCAGTTCTGCCCACTGGGAAGGTTTTCCTTCCCACCCTTGAGAGTGGCAGTAATACAGCTGCTGCTGCCCATTTCACGTGTGCCATGCACTGAGCCCATCCATCTACAAATCACCCTCCGTCAGCCACGCAGGAACCCGCTGCAGCTATAGACTTGAGCTGCACGTCACGTGTGCCATGTACAGCCGTAGGCTTGAGCTGAGGGAGGCACGTGGGCTGGGCTGCCTGCTCCCTCAGCTCACTCTGGCGCTCTGGCCCTGCGTGGATACCATCCTGGCCATGCCATTGCCACATTCTGATGGATGCTGCTGGGCTGCCTGACGTCACGCCTGGGGAGGCCTGACAGAGCTCAGCTCATACTGGAAGCGTGTGTGGATGCAGGGCCATTTGAGGTCCCATAGACAAGTGTTCTATTCTCTGCTGCAGGCGGTGCAGTCTTGCTCCGGGATCCGGCCATCCTTGCACCTTTCAAATGCCTGCATCATTGTCCCTTGCACAGACTCCTTTCTGCTGAGACATTTTCCCAGGTCACAAGGGAAAGCTTAGCAGTGGAGCCTCACCTTGTGCCAGGGACTGTCAGTGCCCCACCTCCTAATCAGAACAGTACCCTCTTCACCTGCAGATGGTGGGTGGGCCAGTCCCAAATGTCCGTCTGATCACTGGTTTTCTCAAGCTGCTTCTGGCTCATTTGTGTTGGTCTGGGTCCTCCAAGAAGAAGATGTCAAGATAGGATTAAGGATGCAAACGTCTTGTTCAGAGAAATGCCTGGGATAGAAAATAGTGAGGTAACCAGGAAGATGGAGGAGCCATCAGATGGCTTCAAGCTTGACACCCAGCAGAGAGAAGTTTGGGTGGAAGTGTCTCGGGCAGCTGTGCAGTGATGTCTTCCCACCACAGCTGACAGTTGGAGAATGGCATTAGTTTATGCATTAATGGTTTTATCTTAGATCATTTGACCAGGGTGCTGTTTGCCTGGTTTGTCTCCTGTGAAGTTACCTTATTCCCTTTTATAATTAATAATAATTACACTGCATGGTGATGTTTTGACACTGTGTAAATATCCTGAGCCTCAGGCCCTGGAGACACCTGGCTTTCGCAGGTGTTGGTGCTTCTTGCCCGAGTTACCACCACGGTATCTGCTGTGGCTGACTGAGGATGCCACAGGTTCTTTGGCGTCCCTCCCGTTGAGAGCAGGAGCAATGTCTTCTTGAATCTGGGCAGGCTCTGTCACTGCTTTGACCAAGAGAATGGTGATAATTTGAGAAACATTTTCCATAAGGACTGCATATAAACATTAAACTTCAGGGTCCTGAAAGTCCAGGGGATGGAAAGGCTGTTCTAGATTGAAGGAGACAAGAAATAGGACAAGTGAGTGCAACTCGTGACCCTCGGCTGAGTCCTCATGCTCTGAGGGATAGCTCTGCAGTGAGCAGGTCACACAAACCTACCCCCAAAGGCCGACGGAGCTGAGAGGTTGAAAAAAGAGGCTGACAAATGCAGTTTCTCGGAAAGAAACATTTAATAGAGACTTATGAACGGAAGTAGCATCTCGGGCAGCCACAAGACAGTGGATCCCTGCACCTGCCCTCCAGAAAGCATCCTTTATATAGCAAGATTTTTGGTAAAAACGTGCAGCTGGTGATGCCTCAGACTTTCTTGCAAAATTCCTGACTGCTGGGGAAGTTAGGTAAGCATCTTTCTGAGGGGTTATCAACGCTACAGGCCTTGTGTGAAGACCTTGGTACACAGGAGTCTAACATCGGCCACCACAGTGATTTTGCTTCAAGATGACACCACTCTTGCCAGGCAACAGGGTGTTTTCCTTCAGAGACATTGCAGGGACACCTGGTGACCCTTGAATGGGGGTCTCTGGGAAGGTGCACTATTCACAACCTTTTATCTAAGCTTGAAATTGTTTCAAGCTAAATTAACTTACAAATGTTGATCATAGTAAGGAAGGAGACCACCACTTCTCATGCTGCCCTCCTCTCCCCCTGTCTTGACTAGTTTAAAAGACAGGAGAAGAGGGAGAAAACAAAAAGATAGAAAGAAACAGAAGATAAATAGCCAGATGACCTTGGCACGATCACCTAGCCCTGGTGGTTAAAAATAATATAATAATAATATCAACCTCTAACCTGAACTGTTTGCGTTATCTGTAAATTCCAGACATTGCATAAGAAAGCACGGTAAAACTTTCTGTTCTGTTAGTTGATGCATGTAGCCCCCAGTCACGTTCTCCACGCTTGCCCGATCCATCATAATAACCCTTTCACATGGACCCTTTAGAGTTGTAAGCCCTTAAAAGGGCCAATAATCTCTTTTTCAAGGAGCTTGGCTCTTCAGACACAAGTCTGCCGAAGCTCCTGGCCCAATAAAACCCCTTCCTTCTTTAACCCGGTGTCTGAGGAGTTCTGTCTGCAGGTCATCCTGCTACAATAGGATGAGAGTTCTCCAGGCACGCTGGCCTTTGGGTGGGAACTGTCTCCAAAACTCACCCCCAGGTTCCTGGCTCTCCTCACTTCTGGAGGGGGTGGGTCTGCCATGTAACCACTGCCCTGACCTCACAAATGATAGCACTTCGCCTTTTTGCTTCAGATATTTTAAAGGGAAATAACACCTTACAGATGCAGTCTCTTTCTAAACTTCCCAGATCCATTCCCTTTAAACAATCCTCCCTCAGCATGGTTTTTAGACTTGATTTGTTTTGTTTTGTTTTAGAAATGGAGTCTTGCCATGTTCCCCAGGCTGGTCTCAAATTCCTGGACTCAAGCGGTCTTCACTCTGCCTCTCAAGTAGCTGGGCCTATAGGCTGCCCTCACCTCCTGCTGTGAGGCCAGGTCCTAACAGGCCACTGAACTGTAGTGGTCCATAGCCTGAGGGTTGGGGACCCCTGCTATAGGTGCACACCACCACACCTGGTTTTTAAAAAATTTTTGTAAAAATGAAGCCTTGATACGTCGCCCAGGCTGGTCTTGAACTACTAGCCTCAAGTGGTCCTCCCACCTAGTCCTCATAAAGTACTGGGATTATAGGCATGAGCCACCACACCCAGTCTCCACTCCTATTTGTTATTGAACACTATTCCATTGTATGGCTGATGTGGTTTGCATCTGTGTCCCTGCCCAAATCTCAGGCTGAAAGGTAATCCCCAGTGCTGGAGGTGGGGCCCGGTGGGAAGTGATCGGATCGTGGGGGTGGCTTTTCAGGAATGGTTCACTGCCATACCCTTAAGTTATGTGTTCATGATAGAGTTCTCCTGAGATATGGCGGCCCGCCTCGACCTCCCAAAGTGCTGGGATTACAGGCGGGAGCCACCACGCCCAGCCTGTCATTTTTATTAGAACCCTTCTGGCCGGGCGCGGTGGCTCAAGCCTGTAATCCCAGCACTTTGGGAGGTCGAGACGGGCGGATCACGAGGTCAGGAGATTGAGACCAGCCTGGCTAACATGGTGAAACCCCGTCTCTACTAAAAAATACAAAAAAACTAGCCGGGCGAGGTGGCAGGCGCCTGTAGTCCCAGCTACTCGGGAGGCTGAGGCAGGAGAATGGCGTAAACCCGGGAGGCGGAGCTTGCAGTGAGCTGAGATCCGGCCACTGCACTCCAGCCTGGGCCACAGAGCCAGACTCAGACTCCCTCTCAAAAAAAAAAAAAAAAAAAGAACCCTTCTAATGGTATGAAATGGCACCTCCCTGCGGCTTCAATTCGCATTTCTCTAATAGCCAACGATGCTGAAGGCTTCAAGTACCCATTACTCACTTTGTATCTTCCTTGATGTCCACTCAAATCTTCTGCCCATTTAATTGGGTTGTTTCCCTTCTTTTCAGTCTAAAAAAAAAAAAAAAAGTTTTATTGGGCTATAATTCACATATCATATAAATTCACCCATTTTATACAATTCAATGATTTTGGCACATTATTTTTCACTATAGTAAAATACAATTAAATAAACGTTTGGGAGGCCATTGTTTCGGACCAAGCTCCTGCACTAGGGCCCAACAGAGCAGCCCAGGGCGGAACGGAGTCACCCGCGCCGGCCGCCACCGGACCGGAGGGGAAACGGGGCAGCTCTCAAAACCCTGCAGGCGCAGACCGTGCACGCGGGACAGGGACGCCCGCTCGGCTCCGCTCCGCGCTGATCCGCAAGGTCCCGTTCCCCGCCGCCCACCCGGAGCCGACGAAAGCCAGCGAGCGCCTCAGCCTCAGGTGACTGGAATTCTGACCCCGATCACGGGAGGCGTCTCCCGCTTTACCCTCCTCTGCGCGAGCTGGGAGGGAGACGCGGGCCCGGGCTGCAGTTTCTACCTCAGAAACGGAAACAAAACACCGCCTTCTGTTTCCCTTTTCCTCGGGGGAAGAAAAAAAAAACTGTCTAAGGCCAGGCCTGGAACCCCGCCGCGGCGACCCCCGACTCACCAGGGCGGGGAGGGGGCGGGGCCTGGCGCGGCCTCGGCTCCGCCCCTCGGGCCAGCTGACCACAGTGGGGCGGTCCTTGCTGCTTTCCTAGAGCGACCCGGAAGTGGCCCTTGGGGCGCTTCCGGGGACCAGGCCCGCTTTTGGCTGCATCAGCTGGGGATCGCCGGCACCAGGTGCTGGGGGCGACTCGGACCGCGGGAGCGTGGGGTGGAGTCGGGTGGAGTCTCCCTCCCGGGCTGGGGGTGCGGGCCTAGGAAAGGCTGCTTCGCCGCTGTGTCCGGGGAGCTCTCCATACTGCGGGGTTTTTCCGCGGAGGAGCGCCCGCCGGTAGGTTGAGCCCGAACCGTGGGGGCGGCGACGGGCGCTCGACTCTGTGCACCAAGGCCCCCGCGCCCCCATCAGAGCCGCGGGTACGGAGTCGGGGTGCGAACCCGGCCTGCCAAGCCGCGTGACCGGAAGCAGGCAGCTCGGAGGCCTTCCCGGATGCCCCTTTGGAGTGGGAAGGTGCTGCTGGTGCTGGCAGGGCGGTGAAGGAGTTGGCAGTGGGTGGTCGTTGACTTTCAGGGAGAATGGAGGCGCCGTGAAGCCGCTGAGGAGCTCCCTGGGCTCCCCCAGCGCTGTGCAGTGGCCTGACAAGTGCCTTGAGGACAGGAGCTGTGCCCCGCCGAGCTCTGCTCCAGCCCCTGTTGTGCTGAGGTGAGCAGGTGCTTGTGCTGCTGCGCTGCCCCATCAGGTGCGTCGGCACCCTCTTTAGATGCGGCACTTGCCTCTGTTGCCACCCGTTACTCAGCGCCTCCAGCCCGGGGGTTGAGGGCTGTGGTGGAAACCGCTGGGACTTCTGAATAGACTGGTCTAGGCTCCAGTCCTTGATTTTGGCAGCTGTGTTTACAGCTTTGATTTCTTTTTACTTTTCTTTTCTGCCTCCCTCCCTCCCCCCTCTCCCTCCCTTCCTTCCGTGCTTCCTTCCTCACAGCATCTCGCTCTGTTGTCCAGGCTGGAGTGCAGTGGCTCGATTTCGCCTCACTGCAGCCATGATCTCCTGGGCCCAAGGGATCCTCTGTCCTCAGCCTTCTGAGCAGCTGGGACTACAGACGTGCACCACCACGCCTGGCTGGTTTTTAAAATTTTTTGTAGAAACGGGGCCTTGCTATGATGCCCAGGTTGGTCTCCAACTCTTGGGCTCAAGCAATCCGCTGGCCTCACCCTCACAAAGTGCTGAGATTTCAGGCTGGAGCCACTGCACCTGGCCTAGAGCTTTATCTCCCTGTCAGGTGAAAATGGTATTTCTTCTTGCCCGCTGTTGTGAAGGATTCAAGGTTGAATAGTTAAATGGTCTCAGTGTGGTCCATGGCGCCAGCTGCCCGTGTCCCTCTGTTCCCTGGACCTTTCCCCTAGTTCATTCTTTCATCTGTTAACTTACTTGGAGAACTTGTGCTGTTTCCTGGTCCTCCTCCCTGCTCTGCCACTTCTCTGCCAATTCCTGCTTGCCTTTCATGCCTTAGATATCACTTCCTCTGGGAGGCCTCCACTCCTCCTGGGACTGTCATGGACCCCTCTGCCACCTGCTCCCAGGGCCACCTCCCCAACATTGACTCTCATTGGTAGTTAACACTGTCAGCATCCTGATGATGGGGACCATATCAACCCTCACTCGCTGGCCCAAAGGACGTGAGAGTCACTGGTCTTCTCCCCCTGCCCCACTCTAGGCATCTGCATCTGGGACCGACCTCCTGGGCTGGCTGATCAAGGAGGAAGCAGCAGCAATGTCTGCTGTGGGGGCTGCAGCTCCGTACCTGCATCATCCTGGTGATAGTCACAGTGGCCGAGTGAGTTTCTTGGGGACCCAGCTTCCTCCAGAGGTGGCAGCAATGGCCCGACTACTAGGTGACCTAGACAGGAGCACGTTCAGAAAGTTGCTGAAGCTTGTGGTCAGCAGCCTGCAGGGGGAGGACTGCCGAGAGGCTGTGCAGCGTCTTCGGGTCAGCGCCGACCTGCCGGAGGAGCGGCTGGGTGCCCTGTTGGCAGGCATGCACACGCTGCTCCAGCAAGCCCTCCGCCTGCCCCCCGCCAGCCTGAAGCCTGACACCTTCAGGGACCAGCTCCAGGAGCTCTGCATCCCCCAAGACCTGGTCGGGGACTTGGCCAGCGTGGTATTTGGGAGCCAGCGGCCCCTCCTTGATTGCGTGGCCCAGCAGCAGGGGGCCTGGCTGCCCCATGTTGCTGACTTTCGGTGGCGGGTGGATGTAGCAATCTCCACCAGTGCCCTGGCTCGCTCCCTGCAGCCCAGCGTCCTGATGCAGCTGAAGCTTTCAGATGGGTCAGCATACCGCTTCGAGGTCCCCACAGCCAAATTCCAGGAGCTGCGGTACAGCGTGGCTCTGGTCCTAAAGGAAATGGCAGATCTGGAGAAGAGGTGTGAGCGTAGACTGCAGGACTGACCCCTCACTTGGCCAGTCCCATTCAGGTCAGGCTTGGACAGGCACCTGAGATGGTGCCGCAGTGCAGCTGACTCTTCCCAGGACAGCTCTGCCCTTGCCATGAGGCAGGCTCTTAAGTGAGAGTGTTTGAACGTAATTATGTAGTTTTCTGTTTAATTGAAAAAGAGAGCTATGCCTTTTTTTCTTTTTTTGAAGTAAAGCAGCTGTAAACAACATGTTTCTCCAGGTGGGTGTTGAACCTCACACCCTCCCTTTCCCTGTACATTTGTCTTTGCTGCTGGGCGTGGCTATGTGGCCAGGTTGAGGCCCTTTGTAGACACCATACAGTTGCTCAGCCTGGCCCCATGTAGCCAGGTGCTTTTGTAGATCTTGTATTTTAGGTTGGGCATTTTCATTCTTCTGCCTTAAATCCCTGACCCCACCGAGCTGACTTATTCTAGTGGGGCTGAGGGGAGGGGAAACATTGTAAAATAAATAATAAAAATTTACTGGAATAGCTTGTCAGAGGATGGGATGGGATGCAGCGAATAGGGTGGGGTCTGCGTGCTGATGGGGTGACCTTCCTTGAGGGTGTGACATCTGAGTGAGGACTTGAAGGAGTGAGGGGCACAGCGCTCTGAGGGGGGCAGCACAATGTAAGGAGGACGGTGCACAGGCAGCCAGCATGGGGAGGCCTAACGTGCTTAAGGCCTGCCTGGCTGCAGCCAAGTAGGTGGCAATCACTGGGGGGAGGTGACGTTGGGGAGGGTACAGAGGTCAGGGCCCTAGGGCCTTTTAAAGACTTTGGCTCAATTCTGAGTGACAGAGGAGCCCTCTTGAGGGTTTTCAGCAAAGGAGAGACATGATCTGGTGATTGGCTGCTATGTGGAGGGGCGCAAGGGAGGCAGCTAGAGCCTAGCAAAGAGGCTGTCACCAGGGTGGACTTGGTGGCAGGGACCTCTCCCGGGTGCCTCTAGGGCGGGTGTGTGCAGGGGTTGTAGCCAGCTTTGCAGCTTCCAGCATAACTGTGTTCCAGGAGGGGCCCTGGGGCTCAGTCTTTGCAAAGCCATTTTCGGTCAACTGGATTCCAGCTGACTGCCCCTGCCTCCATGGAGCACTTCTGGCCATGTCTGGTCTGTTCTCTGCCAAGAAACCTCCCCTTGTCTTTGAGTGCCTGGGGTTGCTTGGCTGTTTGTCTTGTCTGCAGTTTTTGGTTTGTCTCCTCCACTAGCCTGGATTTCTTCCTCATCCTCCATGGGCAGTTCTGACATGTCGGGGTGCAGAGGAGTACCTGGGGGCGGGGTCAGCAGACTCTGGGAGGGGCCCAGGTGCCCTCTAAGGCGCATGCTTGTGGCTTCTGCCATCTGGTCGTTCACTCGACTTCGTCCCACCCTGAGTTCCAGGTACAGCCCTCCTGTCTCCCCAAAGGCACTGTCCCTACCACTGTCTTTGGGTCAGGAATATGACCAGCCACTTCCTGCATTCTCCGTCCCCAGACGTGGATGTGGCTGGGGCTGCGGCAGCTGAGACCATGTTGCCTTTCTCACTCACTGGCCCTGGCCCTGCAGGGACAGCAGCTTTAGGGACACCCCATCCTTCTGCTTCTCCCAGCTGCTTTGCAAAGCCTGTGTGGAGCCCAGAGCACAGACCTGCCCTCGGTCCTCAGGCTGACCTCTCACTGTCTCTCATAGGGAATCTGTTTGCCTCAATTCATCTGTGAACCCTTGGGCTTGTCTCAAGCGGGGACCCAGGCAAACTAAGACACAGCCATGAAAAGACAGCTTATGAGACACAGGCAGGGGAGTGGGCCATTCCCGGGACTGGGGCTGGCACTGCCTGAGTGCAGGGGAGTGAGGGAAAGAAAGGGCAAGTGCAGGGACAGCAGCTGGCATCAAGGCAACACACAGGATTTTGGTCATTCCACTGGGGCAAGGGGGAAGTGGGGTTTTAATCAGGGCAGACATGATCCAGTTGGACCTGAGATCCCTGCAGACTTAGAGGCCACTTCCTCTGGCTCAGCAGTGAACAAACTCTTCCCACAAAGGGCAAGAGAGTAAACATTTTAGATTTTGTGGGCCATGAAGTTTCTGTCCACCCTGCCATCGTGGCTTGAAAGTAGTCACACAATACGTAAACAAATAGATATGGCTGTGTTCCAATACCATCTTTTTTTTGAGATGGGAGTTCCACTCTTGTTGCCCAGCCTGGTGTGCAATGGCACGATCTCAACTCACTGCAACCTCTGCCTCCCAGGTTCAAGCAATTCTCCTGCCTCAGCCTCCCAAACAGCTGGGATTATAGACGCCTACCACCACGCCCAGCTAATTTTTGTATTTTCAGTAGAGACAGGGTTTCACCATGTTGGCCAGGCTGGTCTTGAACTCCTGACCTCAGGTGATCCGCCCACCTCGGCCTCCCAAAGTGCTGTGATTACAGGCATGAGCCACTAAGCCTGGCCTCCAATAACATTTTTTAAATGGATATTGAAATTTTCCCTTTTTTTGAGACAAGGTCTCCCCGCCATCCAGTCTGGAATGCAGTGGCACGATCGTGGCTCACTGCAGCCTCCACCTCCTGGGCTCACAGGCACACCACATCACGCCCGGCTAATTTTCATATTTTTTGGAGAGATGGGGCTTCACCATGTTGCCCAGGCTGGTCTTGAATTCCTGGGCTCTGGTGTTCCGCCCACCTCGGCCTCCCAAAGTGCTGGTATTACAGCAATGAGCCACCGCACCCAGTCATGAAATTTTAATTTCATGTGTCACAAAGTATTTTTTTCCATTTAAAAACCATTCTTGGCCGGGCGCGGTGGCTCAAGCCTGTAATCCCAGCACTTTGGGAGGCCGAGGCGGGCGGATCACAAGGTCAGGAGATCGAGACCATCCTGGCTAACACGGTGAAACCCCGTCTCTACTAAAAAATACAAAAAACTAGCTGGGCGAGGTGGCGGGCGCCTGTAGTCCCAGCTACTCGGGAGGCTGAGGCAGGAGAATGACGGGAACCCGGGAGGCGGAGCTTGCAGTGAGCTGAGATCCGGCCACTGCACTCCAGCCTGGGCGACAGAACGAGACTCCGTCTCAAAAAAAAAAAAAAAAACAAAACAAAAAAAAAACCATTCTTAGCCCAGGCATGGTTGGGGCCAACCCCATGAGCCCACCGGACCCCTCCAATGCAGAGCACCTGTCCATCCTTGTCAGTGGTCAGTCTCCATTGGACCTGGACTCCAGGGCCGGGGCTGGCTCTGTCCATCTTTGTCCCCGTGGTTTGCGCAAGGCCGTGCAGAGAGAACAGATGTCTGCATCTGGGAAATTACTCCCTTGGTTTTCTTGGCCTTAGCTCTCTGTGGAAACTTGACGGCGAGTTCCCTCTCCTGCGGCACCGTCCTGAGCTCAAAGCCTGGACACCTCCCCGGCTGCATCACTCATTCATTCAGCAAACATTTCTGGGGCTCTGAGTCCAGCTGCATGCACTGGGGACTTGGGGATTTATAAAATGGCCTGGGCCCGGCCCTTGCTCTGCTCCACTTTGTGAAGCTTCCAGAAAGCTCCAAATAGTTTCAATTCAGTGTCATAAATTGAAGACTATTCTGATAGTTGAGATAAAAAGCAATCCCAGGCCTAGGTTATAATTTATTGTCTCCAAAACAGAAACCCAAAATGTTTTTATTTATTTATATATTGTGGAAACGGCCTCACTCTGTCCCGCAGGCTGGAGTGCAGTGGTGCGATCACAGCTCACTGCAGCCTCCCAACTCCTGGGCTCACGTGAACCTTCCTTGGCCCCCCAAAGAGCTGGGATTACAGGTGTGAGCCACCGCGCCTGGCCTGGAAACCCTTCAGCTGAGTTTCCTGAAGCCCAAATTGCACAATTGTGTGAGCAGGTCACAGGATAGTCCAGCACCTGCCCTACCCCGAGCAGCCCCTCCTCTCCCTCTGCACAGAAGAACCAGAGCCTATGTGCCAGGGTTGCCTGGCCTCCTCTCCCTCTGCACAGGAGAACCACAGCCTGTGCTCCGCGGCCGCCTGGCCTCCTCTCCCACTGCACAAGAGAACCACAGCCTGTGCACCGCGGCCGCCTGGCCTCCTCTCCCTCTGCACAGGAGAACCACAGCCTGTGCGCGGGGGCCGCCTGGCCTCCTCTCCCTCTGCACAGGAGAACCACAGCCTGTGCGCCAGGCCGCCTGGCCTCCTCTCCCTCTGCACAGGAGAACCACAGCCTGTGCGCGGGGGCCGCCTGGCCTCCTCTCCCTCTGCACAGAAGCACCACAGCCTGTGCGCCAGGCCGCCTGGCCTCCTCTCCCACTGCACAAGAGAACCACAGCCTGTGCGCCAGGCCGCCTGGCCTCCTCTCCCACTGCACAGGAGAACCACAGCCTGTGTGCTGGGGCCACCTGGATGCTTCCATGTGATACTCGGATCTCAAAGCTGTGCAGCAGCTTGAATTTTAACTCGTGTGCTCACACCCTTGGCTCTCCACAAGCTGCCCTAAGAACATGATGTGTTGTTTCCACATCCTGCAGCCAGGACTCCTCCTCAGCCGGGCGCGGTGACTCACACCTGTCATCCCAGCACTCTGGGAGGCCGAGGCAGGTGGATCACCTGAGGTCAGGAGATCGAGACCATCCTGGCTAACACGGCAAAACCCCGTCTCTACAAAAAATACAAAAAAAAAAAAAAAATTAGCCGGGCGTGGTAGCAGGCACCTGTAGTCCCAGCTACTAAGGAGGCTGAGGCAGGAGAATGGTATGAACCCGGGAGGTAAAGCTTGCAGTGAGCCGAGATTGCGCCACTGCACTCCAGCCTGGGGGACAGAGTGAGACTCCGTCTCAAAAAGAAAAGGACTCCTCCCACCCCTCCGTGGCTAATGTCCAACCTGGATTGTTGGACTTCAGGTTTACTTCTGTTGACCTGACCCAGCTGCCTTATTCTCAGTGGTACCGTGACATTCAGGTGAAGAAACCACTAAGGGCTGAGAGGAAAAAGCAATCCTTCAGTGGCTAGAAGGCATGAAGTTATTTTCCACGTTAAGGTGATCTGGCTGGTGTGGTCAACACTGCTGAAACAGGAAAGCTGCCAGAGGCTCCATGAAGACACCTGGGCATCACCAAGCCCAGGGACACTGTGCACGCATTTGATTTTAACATGGTCTTCAAATGTCACAAGTCTCTTATTTTCTCCCCAACCATTCAGAAATGTAAAAAGCTGCGAATGGTTTGCCTGGTTTGCCAACCCTGATCTAGGACCATGTCAGTCCAGAGAGAATCCAGGTGCTGAAGCAGCATGAAGCTTGCACCCCAGCCCTTTTGGCTGGTTGCTGTTAGTGGAAAGAACACAGCATTGTGGTTAGCGCAGAATCTGGAATTTTTGGACCATCCATATGGCTGATGTTCCCCTCCTTTTGTCCTGATCATAAACCAGGAAGTGGCCAAGAGGAGATGACGAGAGCCCAGGAGGAGGCAGGGTCGGAGTCTCTGACAGCAGGGTTCAGAAGGCCAGGAACAGGAGCTGCAGGTAGTGCATGTGGATGCCTTGGCTCTTGTCCCATGGTTGGGCGGCCCAGAAAGCCTGAAGTGGAGAAAAAGCAATGCCTGTGCTAGACCTGAAGGCGACCACCTGGCTAAGCACATTACCTGCCAAGACCCTCATCAGCAGCCACACAGCCCAAGGCAGGGACATTGCACACATACTCAGCATGTACAGAAGTTCCAGTGTGGGTAGGGCGTGGCTGGAGAAGAGGCAGTTACAGTGGACGCTGATTTCGTGGCTGTGGAGAGCACCATCGCCCTTGCACACCGGGAGGAGCCCCTGAAGGGGCAGGTGGGAGGTCACCAGTCAGGGCTTTGCCCCCGGGAGCGCAGCACTGTAGTCTGGGAACACACTCACAGCGTGTTCAGCTAAGCAGCAGCGGCTGGTGGTCACTCGGGCCCACCAAGGGGTCAGATCCCCATCCACAGGCTGTGAAGACGAAACTCATGTGGACATAAGCACCCTGGACTCTGCTGTGTCCTTTGCCACCAGGGAAAGCTCTGGAACCTGCAAACACATGGACCAGCACAACCTGTTTCAACCTGATACAAATTCCCAAGTTGCTCTTGGGTTAGGCAGCTGAGGCTGCAACTTCTCAGTGACCCTGCCATGATGCCTAACCAGTGTGGCATGACCCAAGCCAGTAGTCACAAGTAGTCACAAGCCCTGGCATGACCTGTGTCCCTCTAGGCCACATGTTTGGGAGGAAGGGATCACAAAGTGTCCCTCCACTGGGGATGGGGGCCTTTGGGGCCCAAATATTTCTGTGTAATTATTGGCAGTGGCACCAAAAATCAGCAGGTTCCCCCTGGAACTCCTTCATACCTGAATGACCAGGACTGTGGACTAGGCTTGAGGTCTATTAGATGCTGTGTGAGAAAATCAAATGGACAAGGTCCCAGCCTATTAGATTAGGGTTCAGCAGCAGATTCACATGAAAATTCAATTTCAGCAAAAAAGCATCATGCCTTGAGTAGATTACTGCAAGCCACCTGCCATCAGCCACACCTCCCTCCATATTCCTGCATGTGCCAAGAACCCCCACCATGCTCCACCTGGGCCACTTCTCAAGGTTGTGTTGGCAGCAGAAAACCTGAAGGGTGAGGTAATGGCCCCCCAGCTCCCAACAGAGCAGGCTCACTCCTCACCTCCAGGTTTCTCAGCTGTGCCTGCACCTGCTGGGCCTCTGCGTCATGGGAATGGTGGACAAAGGGAACTGATAGGGCCCTGACAACTGCGGTGAGTAATCTGCCTGCCGTCCCCTCCTAGATGGAGCAGCTACAGGATTTCTCATGAGCTTCTACAAAGAATTAAAATCTCAGACCCTCAGTTCTTGGCAGTTTTTGTTTCAGGCTGAGTTTTAAGGAAAGCTGTCCCACAGCATAAATTACATCCAGACCTGTAAAGTGGAGCAACTGGGGTTCTCCTCCCTGATCCTGCTTCTCCTCCCATCTGTCCTTTTGCCCTATGGTCTGCTGGTCTGCCCTACTGCAGCTCCTTAAGTTCTTTTCCCTACCATCGTTTTCCCCCACTTCCTCTCCCCAAGTTCTCCCCAGAGTCCTCCTTCCCCACTCCCTCGCCACCGTCTTCCTTCCCCACTCTGCCACCTTCTTCCTTCCCCACTCTGCCACCTTCTTCCTTCCCCACTCCCTCGCCCCAAGTTCTTCGCTCGAACATCTTTTCTTCCCACCATCTTTCCCCACTCCATCTCCTCACCCCTTCTTCTCAGGTTCTTCTCCCCATGTGTTTCCCAACCACTTCTTTCCATCCCCTTTTCGTCTTTTTCTTTTATTTTTTGAGACAGAGTCTCGCTCTGTCACCCAGGCTGGAGTGTGGTGGCGCAATCTCGGCTCACTGCAAGCTTCACCTCCCAGGTTCACACCATTCTCCTGCCTCAGCCTCCTGAGTACCTGGGACTACAGGCGTCCACCACCGCACCCGGCTAATTTTTTTGTATTTTTAGTAGAGATGGGGTTTCACCGTGTTAGCCAGGATGGTCTTGATCTCCTGACCTCGTGATCCACCCACCTTGGCCTCCCAAGTGCTGGGATTACAGGTGTGAGTCACCGTGCCTGGTCTATTTTTTCTTTTTCTCCACTGTCTGTATTTTCTCCTATGTTCTGCCCTCCCCCCCACCCAAAAAAAGTGGGGCAACTGCGCCGGTACAAGACAGTCATCAGCCTGAGGGTCTGTGCACACACGGGTGTGCTGGAGACACTGGCATGGACAGGGGTGGGTGTACTAGCATTCACTTGCGTGCTCGTTCTCTGACAGGCACAGTGAGACGTGTTCTTCTACATTGTTTCCTCTCAGTGCCCTCACAGTGCATGTTTTCAGATACGCAAATAAGGCTCCGAGTTTCAGGGAGGGCAGTGATGTCCTGGGTCACACAGCAAGCCCCTGGGACACAAGTGTGACCTCAGAACACGTGCTGTGACACCTTGCTTCTGTGCCTGGCACTGATATGTGCTCCATGAATGCCAACCGCACCGGTAGTGACGGTGTGTGCCTGCTAGCCCAGCCTGCCTCTCTGAAGAAGGGGATAGGGCTGGGCCCTTTGGTCCTGGGTGGCTGGGTTAAGTTCTAAGATAAGGATCTAATGTGAAGTTGGAATTCTAGGCACTCCTGGACCTCCTCCAACATGAGCTAATGCATTTCCTTACTGTTGAAGCCAGTGTGAGCCATTGATCCTTAAGGGGAAATAGTTGAGGTAAATTATTTTAACCTACTAAGTCTAGCAGTGCTCGTAGAGCCTTTCTTGTGCCGCTTCATCATTCACAGGGACCTGTGAACTCAAACTGCAGACTGCACCCTGGGTGTGAGGGACACAGGCTTTATTAAACAGGTTAAGGTCAAACATTTCAGCAAATTAACATACATTTTATATGAAGTTGGATTTTTTCTTTTTTTTGAGACGGAGTCTCGCTCTGTTGCCCAGGCTGAAGCGCAGTGGCACGATCTCAGCTCACTGCAAGCTCTGCCTCCTGGGTTGACACCATTCTCCTGCCTCAGCCTCCCAAGTAGCTGGGACCACAGGTGCCCGCCACCACACCCAGCTAAATTTTAGTAGAGATGGGGTTTCACTGTGTTAGCCAGGATGGTCTTGATCTCCTGACCTCGTGATCCACCCACCTCAGCCTCCCAAAGTGCTGGGATGACAGGCATGAACCACCGAGCCCGGCCTTATGTTGGATTTTTTTGAGAGTAATTCTGAATCTTTACCAACATTCTACGTGTTTGTCAGTATAAATGATCCCATATAAAATAAGTTAAGGCTGTAGGTTTATTCACATATATACACATTTATACGTAAGTGGTCTATCCCGTGTGAATTTTTTGATGCTGGGTAAGCCGTGAGCTCCGATTAAAAGCTTTGCCACAGTCATTGCATTTATAAGGCTTCTCCCCGGTGTGAATTCTCTGGTGTATAATTAGGTGTGAACGCCACCTAAATATTTTCTCACAGTCTTCACACTGATGCAGTTTCTTTATAGTATTAACCTTTTTACGGCTCACAAAGGTGGACCCTTCCAGGGCATTCCCATATTCGTAAAACCACTGGGCCCTAGTGTGTATTCTCTGGTGTTCAATAAGATACGAGCTCCGGCTGAAGGCTTTTCCACATTCACTGCACTCATAGGGCTTCACTCCTGCATGAATTATCTGGTGCTGGAAAAGGGTTGAGTTTTGACTGAAGGCTTTCCCACATTCGTTACATTTATAGGGCCTCTCTCCAGTGTGAACCCTTTGATGTATTGTAAGCTGTGTGCTCATGCTGAAGGCTTTTCCGCACTGGAGGCATTCATAGGGCTTCTCTCCTTTATGGATTCTCTGATGGTAAATAAGGCTGGAACTCTGACTGAAGGCTTTTCCACAGTCATTACACACATAGGGTTTCTCTCCAGTGTGGATTCGCTGATGCTGAATAAGGTGTGAACCCTGAACAAAGCCTTTGCCACACTCATCACATTTAAATGGTTTTTCTCCAGTGTGAGTTCTCTGATGGCGAATAAGTCGTGAACTACAACCAAAGGCTTTTGTACACTTGTTGCATTTATAAGGCTTCTCTCCAGTGTGAATCAGCTGATGCTGACTCAGGCGAGAGATCCACCTAAAAGCTTTCCCACACTCATCACACTTAAATGGTTTCTCTACAGCGTGAATTCTCTGATGTGCAACAAGGCTTGGACTGTCTGAGGCTCTTAGAATTTGAGCTTTCTCCCCAGTGTGCATCCTTTGATGCTGGGCTAGGGTGGAGCTCTGGCTGAAGGCCTTCCCACACTCCTTGCAAGGGTAGGGCCTCTCCCCAGTGTGAGTTCTCTGGTGTCTAACCAGCTGCGACTGCTGGCTGAAGGCTTTCCCACATTCACGACAACCATAGGGCCTCTCTCCTGTGTGGATTCTCTGATGGTGGATGAGGCTTGAACTCTGACCAAAGGCTTTTCCACATTCCTCACATCTGTAGGGCTTCTCCCCAGTGTGAATCCTTTGATGCTGAATAAGTTTTGAGCTCAGGCGGAAGGCTTTTCCACACTCAGTGCATTTAAAGGGTTTCTCTCCCGTGTGGATTCTCTGATGCTGATTAAGCTGCGAGCAGAGCCTGAAGACTTTCCCACACTCTGCACATTCGTACGGCTTCTCTCCATGACAGTTATTTGGATGTTTCCCCTGCAAGCAGTCAGATAACGTTTTTTGGCACTCTTGACATCTGCTAATTTTCTGTGTATTAATTTCCCAATGCAGAGCAATGTCTGAAGTGGCTCTGAAGCCTTTCCCACACCCCTCGCATCTCTGGGACATCCCTTCTGCACTCTCTCTCTGACTTTCAAGAGGCTGACAATCCAGGATGCTGCTTCCCAGCTCCTTACATCCCTGGGCAGCATCCTTGATGAAGGTCTTCGGAACCACAGTCTCCTCATTCAAACAGTTATTCTGGAAGGTAGAGCCTGTCACTCTCAGCCCACGACTGCCCAAATGACTGTCTAACCAGACCTCAGAATCAGAAACGTCTCCAAAGCCAGGATTCTGAGGAGAGTCCTGTGGGGAGATTCTGATGACTGTCCCATAGGATTCCGATTTTAGGATGTCCATGTCCTCACAGGACTGCTCATTTTCAGTCCTAATCATAGAATCTGAAATAAACACGAACAAAGACGTTCCTTAGGCCTTGTGCTCAGAGAAATGACAAGACTACAAATGCGGGGGCCGGGAATCAAGGCTCCCAGGACGGCTGCACTGAGCCCTGCGAGGCCCCAGGTGGAAGCGTGCAAGAGAAGGTGGAGCCTTTGGCAGTTCTCAGATCTGGTTTCATGCTTTTTACTTTGTTCACTCATTCAGTAGCAATGAAGTGTTCATTATGCACAGGGCAGAGTGCTGAGAGCAACACGGCCTACAGCGGGGCTGGGGTCTGTGAGCAGAGAGATCCATCCTACAGGGCACTGGCGTGGGGCAAAGTCCATGCAGAGGCAAAGAATACAAAGCAAGACCGGAAGGGTGGGTAGCTACCATGGGCTGTGGGGTCAGGGGCTCCAGCATCCCAGCTGGTGAGGAAACAGTACAGGGTCTAAGTTCTGAATGGAGGGCATGGATTCTGACGAGGAAAATGGGGCTGGAAGAGCTGCCAAGGGACTTAACCTGGTGAGCTCAGAAAGGCACTGGGCACGTGGGCCGCTCATGGCTACCCCCTGGGGTGGGGTTCTCTGAGCAGGACCCAGCCCCCTTGGCTGCCTCCTGCTGCTGCTGCCAACTCACACCTGGCCACCTCCCCTGCTTCTCCCTGGGCTGTGCGTGGCCACCCCCAAGACCACACTGACTTCTTCCCTGGGGCTGCAACTTTCTGGAGGCCCCCAGGAGGTCTTCCAGACATCTGTGCCCTTTCTGGACTCTCCAAGTAAGCACAGGCTTCTGTCCTACTCTGTAACCCTAGAGGGCACCTCTGCTGAGGTCAGACATCTCCTTGATGACAGGACGCAACCACAACATACGGCTATGGTCATGACAACCACGGTCCCCACCACGACACAATCACATTCACACCCACGACCACGTGGCCACAGCTATAACCAGCCCAAGTCTACCCCACATGAATGCACAGCCCAGTTACAGGGCTTCAAGCTTTGGTTCCTGCCCACTCCTAACCATCAGTGGTGAGTCTCCAGCTTCCAGGGACCTCTAAAGGTCTTCCAGTCAGTCCTGGAGAGTCAGAGTAGGCAGCCGTTTCAGCTTCACTGTGCAGCAGGAACGCTCAAGGGCTGTGAGGACAGGAGGCATCTCCAGGCCTGGTCCTCATGCGCTTCTTTCCCTGCACAACTGCACCACCTCCGAATGCCTGCTCCTTCAACAGGGCTCACTTGGCACTCCTCCCAAGCCTTCCCCTGCTGTAAAGATAAGAGAGCAGGGTGGCCAGGCACGGTGGCTCATGCCTGTAATCCCAGCTACTTGAGGGGTTGAGGCACAAGAATCACTTGAACCTGGGAGGCAGACGTTGCAGTGAGCCAAGATCATGCCACTGCACTCCAGCCTGGGCAACAGACACTCCATCTCAAAAAAAAATAAAGCAGTGGCAGAGAGAGCAGGGCCAGGCTGACAGCAAGGCTTTGTTGAGGAGTGCCAGGAACCACCCACCAGGGGGCACAGTGGTGGTCAAGGGCGTGGGGGTGCACAGCTGGGACCTGGCCCCTCACCCACTGCTCTGGGCTAATATCCTTCAGTATCTGATGCTGACAGTACCAGCTGGAGACAAGTAACATATCTGGGCATTTCCGCCTTATTCTGGTTTTACGCTGCTGCTTGTTTTATCTAAGAGGCCACATCCTTGCCCTGGACTCTCGGATCTGTGAGCAAGTGCTGGGTGCATCAGCAGCAGCTCTCAACTACTGTGGGATTATATTTTTGGTTGATGCTCTATCACAGTAAGGACCACCTGCTACATGTAGCCACCGAACTAATTCTGCCAGCTGTAGCTGGCTTTTCTGCCACAGCGCCCTCTTTAAACGCTCCTGTCGATGTTGGAAATATTTTCATGGGCGGCTGGATTTTAACTGGGCCACCCTTATAGCTGAACCTCCTTCTCAGGGAGGCTGAGCGGAAAGGATAACATGGGAGTAGCCCGCAGAGCCAGTGAGGCCAGGGTTCCTGACCGCTGTTCCCACATGCAGCCTTCCTGGGTGGCTGAAAGGCCCTAGGGTGCGAAGAGGCTCAGAAACCCTCCCTGTCCTTTGAAGCTGCCTAGGATCATATGAATGGAAGGAAGATCACAGCCTGTACTTTTCTTTATTTTTTTTTGATGGAGTCTCGCTCTGTCACCCAGGCTGGAGTGCAGCGGCGCAATCTTGGCTCACTGCAAACTCCGCCTCCCGGGCTCACGCCATTCTCCTGCCTCAGCCTCCCAAGTAGCTGAGACTACAGGCGCCTGCCACCATGCCCGGCTTATTTTTTGTATTTTTAATAGAGATGGGGTTTCACCGTGTTAGCCAGGATGGTCTCGATTTCCTGACCTCATGATCTGCCCGCCTCGGCCTCCCAAAGTGCTGGGATGACAGGCATGAGCCACCGCGCCCAGCCCCACAGGCCCTGCTTTTCACAACTTTGGACTGTCCAACTTGCTTCCCGAGGCCCCTCCAAGCCGATGGCCTCTGTGGGGCCTGGTCCTGCCATGTGCAGGAGTGACTGTGGCAACCCAGCAGCAACTGAAGGGGAGGGGAGGGGCTTCCTTTCTGCAGTTGAGATGCACGCAGACCCATCTCCCTTGTCATGCTGGGCGGCACACCAGCAAAGCAGGGAAGCAGAGCACCAGGCGAGGCGCCTGCCCAGCAGGAGCTCATGCTGGAGGCAGCAGGTGCCCTGGTTAGGGCTGAGGACCCCAAGATAGACTGAAGTCCTAACTTAAAGCACCTCAGAATGTGACCTTGTTTGGAAACACAGTCATTGCAGATGTAATTAGTCACCACGAGGTCACTGGTGGCCCCTAACCCAGCATGACTGGTGTCCTTCTAAGGAGATGGCCACATGATCGCAGACGCGCAGGGAGAGGCAGCCGTGTGAAGGAGTCAGAGATCAGAGTGAGGGATGCGTCCACAAGCCAAGGAACCCAAGGATTGCCAGAAAACCACCAGCTGCCTGGAGAGGCAGGACAGGATCTTTTCTAAAGCCTTCACAGGGAGCACAGCCCTGCTGACCCCTCGATTTCAGATTTCCAGCCTCCATGGCTATGAGGCAACAAATTTCTGTTGTTTTAAGCTTCCTAGTTTGTGGTTCATTGTTACGGCAGCCACAGGAAAGTAATGCACTCCTGGAGCCTGAGAAGGTCTGAAGGGAGCTGCCTCAGGGAATATGCTTACCTGAGGAGAGGTTACTGAAGGCCAAACCTAACCCTTCACTTGGATCCATAGGTTTGTATCTTTGCTTAACAAAAGTATGAGTGAAATTAGAAATAGAACAAAATGTGACATGATTTCAAAAACAAGCTCTGTTTTTGCAGAAACGCAGGGGTTTTTGTGTCTTGGCTCTTCTTCAGTTTGGCCTCTCCCAAGGCAGCCCCACAACGGGTCTACGCTCCCTTCTACGTGCCGGATGCTGCTTCCCCAGTGGCATTCCCAGGGATCCCAGCGCAGCCCCCGTGACTCACCCACAGCTGCCCAGTTGTGAGGCCCCTCCTGCAGTTTCTCCTCACCCCAGGGCTTCTCTGTGACGGGGTCTAAGTCTTACCTGTCTTGGAGGTCCTTGGTGCCTCTGTCCCCTCTGCTCCCTGCAGGTCAAGGACCCATGGCTCCTCTCCCTGCTCCAGCCGGGAGATCAGCTCAGGCTTGAAAACTAGGAATCCTGCTGTGTGTGTGGCACAGAAGACAGTGTCAGCATGACAGGGAGCGTGCGCACGGGGTTAAGCCTTCCCCAGTTTCCAAATATAAAGGGGCAGGGGGGCTACAAGGCACAGGAAGAGCCCCTGCAGGGAGAGAGAGGTGTCAAGGGTGGTGAGAATCTGGGGACACAGAAGCCCTTTCTGTCCAGATCTGTCCAGCTCCTGTGGCTAGACAGCAAGGGATACCTGACTCCCACAATCTCCAGGTGACCCTGTCACCAGTCTGCAAAGGACAGTCCGCCTCTACCCCTGGAACTTGGGAGAGAGAAGCAGCCCAAGCTTCACTCAGCAGAGCCGGGCCTGTCCCTCGGTTAGAGAACAGAGATGCTCCAAGAGGCCGGGGTGGTTACAAAATAAGATGACAAACAATGACAAATGGACACAAACGAGCAAATTTGAAAGAGCAAATCAGAAAGCTCTAAGGTCCAATCTTCAGCCAGTGGCCTTCCAGCCTCAAGTCCCTGCACAAAGGATGCCTCAGGGCCTGCCTCCCTCTCTGTAGACTGGGTGGCAGAGACCTGTGGGGGCCCACCTGGCACCCTGCCTTCTTGGGGCCACCTGCCCCCGTACCCTCTTTGTGCCGGTCAGTACAGAGATGAGCAGGTGATCCATGGGCCAGCCAAGGCCTCTGGTTGGAAGCTTCCTTCAGGGTTCTCCCAACTGGAAGGAAAGAGGCAGGCAGAGATTCCAAAGGCCTATAGCCAATAAGCTCAAGCCCCCAGATGCAGGCAGGACTCCGCACTCAACAGAAAATGCATATTCTCTCCAAGTACATGTGGAACAAAGAAACACCCTTGGGTCAAGCCACACACTGAGTCACAGACACAGCAAAGAACAATACCACAGAACATGCACCCAGGCAAAGGCAATGCAGTATGAAATTGACTACAAAACGTTGCTTAGATGCAATTAGCTACTTGGAAACTAAATAATAAATTACTAAGTGGCAACCATATTTATGACGAGTCAGAATTTATAGGAAGCAGCCCAAGCAGCATGTAAAGATAAAATGTGATGTCGACATGGTCTTGCTCTGTCACACAGGCTGGAGTGCAGTAGCACCATCACAGCTCACTATAGCCTAGGCCAGTCCTCCCACCTCAACCTACTGAGTAGCTAGGACTACAGGTGCGTGACACCACACCCAGCTAATTTTTAAATTCTTTGTAGACATGTGGTCTCGCTATGTTGCCCAGGCTAGCCTCAAACTCCTCGGCTCAAACAATCCTTCTGCCTCAGCCTCCTAAGTAGCTGAGATTATAGGCATATGCCACTATGCCCAGAAACATTTTATACTTTTAGATACATTTACTAGAAATCAGTATTTTAAAACACAAATGAGGTAAACAATAAGTTCAAGAAGTTGAGAATGGCCAGGTGTGGTGGCTCACACCTGTAATTCCAGCACTTTGGCAGGCCAAGGCGGATGGATCACCTGAAGGTCAGGAGTTCGAGACCAGCCTGGCCAACATGGTGGGAGGATCACTGAAACCCAGGGAGTCCAGGCTGCAGTAAAGCCACTGTGCTCCAGCCTGGGCAACAGAGCGAAACTCTGTCTCAAAAAATTAAAAAAGCAAAACAAACACACACCACACACATCAAACTCACATAAATAAAGAGGAAGAAAATAATAAATCTGGGGCAGGATTCAGAGAGAGAGAGAACAAAGACATATAAAAACATCCTCCAACCCAACCCCCCGAAAAACGCAAACCCAAAGCCAGTTCTTTGAAAACATGAATATGACAGTCTCATGACAAAACCAGTCAAGGTGAACATAGTGAGAAGATGCTACCAAAACAGAGAGAATAAGAGAAACAATTACAAATATAACAGAGTAAAAAGAAAAGGAAATGCTAGGCAAGGTGGCTCTTGCCTATAATCCCAGCATTTTGGAAGGCTGAGGCAGGATTGCTTGAGGCCAGAAGTTTAAGACTAGCCTGGGCAACATGACAGACCCCAACTCTACAAAGAAAGGAAAAACATCTGGGCATGGTGGCGCACACCTATAGTCCCAGCTACTAGGGAAACTCAAGTGGAAGGATCACTTGAGCCAAGGAGTTCAAGGCTGCAGTGAGCTACGATCACACCACTGTACTCTAGGCTGGGCAACAAAGCAAGACCCCAACTCTTAAAAAAAAAAAAAGAAGGAAATATAAATGCATAAATGCTAATCCAAGACTTTCCTTCCCCAAAAGCCCAAGGACCAGATGGTTTTACAGATTAGTTCCACCAAGTTCTACTTGTATGCCAAATGCCATTTATCAAACATGTCAAAACTACATAAAGACAATACACAAAAGGAAATATATTGGCTGGTCACAGTGGCTCACGCCTGGCGGATCATGAGGTCAGGAGATCGAGACCATCCTGGCTAACATAGTGAAACCCTGTCTCTACTAAAAATACAAAAAAATTAGCCAGACATGGTGGCGGGTGCCTGTAGTCCCAGCTACTTGGGAGGCTGAGGCAGAAGAATGGCGTGAACCCGCGAGGCGGACCTTGCAGTGAGCCGAGATCGCGCCACTGCACTCCAGCCTGGCTGACAGAGTGAGACTCAGTCTAAAAATATATACATATATATATATCTCTCTCTCTCTCATATATGTATGTATCTGTTTCACTTATCAACAGAAATACAAAAATCCAAAATACAATACTGGCTAGCTGAATCCAAAGGTGTATCAAAATTTATATATAAATATCATGATTTAAGTAAGGTTTATTCCAGGAATACAATATAGCAATGTAATTTTCTGCATTAATAAAGAAAATAAATTATGCGTCTCAAATGATGCAGAAAAAGAACTTGAAATTCAATATTTATGATTAAAAAGAAAAAACAAAACTCCTTAGCCAATTTCTGTGGTTATGTGGATGCATTCCCTTTAAAATCAGGAACACAACATGCCCACAGGGTCCTGTTTAACACTGCGCTGGCCACTGCAAAGACAGAGATGGGAGGAGTGAGAGCTGGGAGGGAAAATACCAAACTCTCATTTGCATGAATTCTCCTGCTGGAAAACAGCAGAATGACCAAGCAACAGTGATTTACCCAGGGAGTTCCACAAAGCAACAGTGATTTACCCAGGGAGTTCCATAGCTGCCAGATGTAAGATCATCCTTCAGAACCAACAGCACTTTTGTACTACAGCAATAATCAGCTAAAAATACATTCACAAAGCAAAAAATCAAAACTTTTACACTGACGGAAAACAGTTTCAAAGCACTCCCAATAAAAATTCCAGTGGCATTTTTTAGGAATTCAACTTATTCTAAAATTTGTATGCAGCTGGGCGCAGTGGCTCACGCCTATAATCCCAGCACTTTGGGAGGCCGAGGTGGGCGGATCACCTGAGGTTAGGAGTTCGAGACCAGCCTGGCCAACATGGTGAAACCTCATCTCTACTAAAAATATAAAAATTAGCCGGGCATAGTGGCACATGCCTGTAATCCCAGCTACTCAGGAGGCTGAGGCAGAATCACCTGAACCCAACAGCCAGAGGTTGTAGTGAGCCGAGATCACGCCATTGCACTCGAGCCTGGGCAACAAGAGTGAAACTCCGTCCCAGAAAAAAAAGAATTAACCAGCAAGTTTAATTCTTTTAGTATTCTTGTAGCATTAAGAAACACTACAAAACCAAAGCAAAAAACAAAAACCTCCCCAAAATAAAAAACAAAGCCAAACTGGCCAGGTGTGGTGGCTCACACCGGTAATCCCAGCACCTTTGGGAGGCCAAGGTGGGTAGATCACCTGAGGTCAGGAGTTCCAGACCAGCCTGGCCAACATGGCGAAACCCCGTCTCTAGTAAAAATACAAAAAATTGGCCGGGCATGGTGGCACATGCCTGTAATCCCAGCTACTCGGGAGGCTGAGGCACGAGAATTGTTTGAACCTGGGAGGCACAGGTTGCAGTGAGCCGAGATCGCACCACTGCTCTCCAGCCTGGGCGACAGGGTGAGACTTCATCTGAAAAAAACCAAAAACAAATGAACAAAAAAAAAAACCAAACAAACCAAAAGCAAGAAGCTGGCCCACAAGAGAGATTCAGGGAAGAGAACAGGGTTCAGAAACACCCCATTTCATAGATGAAAGTGGTGGCTCCACATGTCAACAGGAAAAGCAGATTTTTTTTTTTTTTTTGAGACGGAGTCTCGCTCTGTCGCCCAGGCTGGAGTGCAGTGGCCTGATCTCTGCTCACTGCAAGCTCCGCCTCCCGGGTTCACGCCATTCTCCTGCCTCAGCCTCCCGAGTAGCTGGGACTACAGGCGCCCGCCACCTCGCCCGGCTAGTTTTTTGTATTTTTTTAGTAGAGACGGGGTTTCACCGGGTTAGCCAGGATGGTCTCGATCTCCTGACCTCGTGATCCGCCCGTCTCGGCCTCCCAAAGTGCTGGGATTACAGGCTTGAGCCACCGCGCCCGGCCAGATTTTTTTTTTTTTTTGAGATAGAGCCTCACTCTATTGCCCAGACTGAAGTGCAGTGGCGCGATCACGGCTCACTGCAACCTCAGCCTCCCAGGTTCAAGCAATTCTCCTCTCTCAGCCTCCTGAGTAGCTGGGATTACAGGCACGGGCCACCACACCTGGCTAAGTTTTGTATTTTTGGTAGAGATGAAGTTTCACCATGTTGGCCAGGCTGGTCTCGAACTCCTGACCTCAGGTGATCTGCCCACCTCAGCCTACTTCAAAGTGCTGGGATTACAGGCATGAGCCACTGCGCCTGGCCAAGGAGACTGTTTAATAGATGATGTTGGGGAAAACAGCTATGTTTGGACAAAATAAAACAGGGATTTTTACGTAACCCCAACACAAATGTGGAGCTGGGATACAGATGAGAAATAGAAATCGTAAAATTCACAGGAGGAAATGAAGCCCATCTCAGTGACCTTGGAGGAGGAAAGAACTTTTTTTTGAGACCAAGTCTCACTCTGTCACCCAGGCTACAGTGCACTGGTATGATCTTGGCTCAGTGCAACTTCTGCCTCCCAGATTCAAGGGATTCTCCTGCCTCAGCCTCCCAAGTAGCCAAGATTATAACCGCCCGCCACCATGCCTGGCTAATTTCTGCATTTTTAGTAGAGACGGGGTGTCACCATGTTGGCCAGGCTGGTCTCAAACTCTAACCTCAGGTGATCGGCCCGCCTAGGCCTCCCAAAGTGCTGGGATTACAGGCGTGAGACATCACACCCAGCCAGGGAAGAACTTTTTTTTCTTGGAGACAGAGTCTTGCTCTGTCACCCAGGCTGGAGTGGAGTGGCACAATCTCGGCTCACTGCAACCTCTGCCTCCTGGGTTCAAGCAAGTCTGCTGCCTCAACCTCCCAAGCAGCTGGGATTACAAGCGCATACTGCCATGCCCAGCTAATTTTTTGTGCATTTTAGTGGAGACAGGGTTTCACTGTGTTGCCCAGGCTGGTCTTGAACTCCTGAGTTCAGGCAATCCACCCGCCTTGGCCTCCCAAAGCGCTTGGATTACAGGCATGAGCCACCGTGCCCAGACAGAACTTTTAAATAAAACTTCAAAGAGACAATCCATAAGGCAAAACCTGAGTAATTACATTAAAATCTGACCTAGCAGGCCGGGTGCGGTGGCTCGTGCCTGTAATCCCAGCACTTTGGGAGGCCGAGGCAGGCGGATCACGAAGTCAGGAGATTGAGACCGTCCTGGCTAACATGGTGAAACACCGTCTCTACTAAAAATACAAAAAAAAAAAAAAAAAAAAAAAAAAAATTAGCCGGGCGTGGTGGCGGGCGCCTGTAGTTCCAGCTACTCGGGAGGCTGAGGCAGGAGAATGGTGTCAACCCAGGGGGCAGCGGAGCTTGCAGTGAGCCAAGATCATGCCACTGTACTCCAGCCTGGGTGACAGAGCAAGACTCCATCTCAAAACAAAAAATCTGACCTAGCAAAGTTAACAAACACAAAAGAAGCAGAAAAGATTTTTTTTTTTTTAGACAGGGTCTCACTCTGTTGCCTAGGCTGGACTGCAGCGGCACAATCATAGCTCACTCCAACCTTGACCTCCTAGGCTCAGGCAGTTCTCCCTCCCCACCCTCCCCAGTAGCTGGGACTACAGGCGTGCAACACCATGTCCAGCTAAAAAAGTGATTTATAATACACAAAACTAACCTGGAATTTATCCTGTTTGATAAATTCTAAGACAGTCCTTTTTTTTTCTTTTTTTTTTTTTAGACCGAGTCTCGCTTTGTCGCCAAGCTGGAGTGCAGTGGTGCGATCGCAGCTCACTGCAAGCTCCGCCTCCAGGGTTCAAGCGAGTCTCATGCCTCAGCCTCCCAAGTAGCTGGGATTACAGGCACACGCCACCACACCCGGCTAATTTTTGTATTTTTAGTAGATGGGGTTTCACTGTGTTGGCCAGGCTGGTCTCGATCTCCTGACCTCGTGATCCGCCCGCCGCAGCCTCCCAAAGTGCTGGGATTACAGATGTGAGCCACTACGCCCGGCTCTACTTTTTATAAAACCCTTTCCCATCTCTTGGACATATCTAGGAACCGATGTCATCCGCCAGGCAGCAGCTGTGACACCCCATCACTGCCTGTGCACACGTGAGCTTGCCTCGGCGGCCCAGTCACTGCTGCAGGTGTCACCAGCACCGTCACACAACACACGCTGAATGTAGCTGCTCTTTACACTGTCTTCAAAAGGTTCACCCTGTGACTTGGCACAGCAGCAGAACGTTATAGATAGACAGAAGCCATGGAAAAAGAACAGCAGCTGTACCTCTGAACCTGGAGAAGCAAACTGTTGCTGGAGGAATGACTGCAATTCCAGTTACTGGCAAATCAGCAACTGTGTACACACAGGGCCTGAGAGAGGAACAGGCACAGCAGATGGCACTGTTAAAAGGGGATGGCTGCTATATGCCAAGCAAGAGAGCTCAAGCACCAACCTCACGGGATGAAGAAAACCCCATTACCACTTACGAAAGGCTGCAGCACCCCTTGACTGCCAGGCCCACAGGTTGCCATCACGTGGAAAGTATGGACACAGATAACCAACCCAGAGAGTGGGTCACTAAAAGCTGTGAAGAAACATTAGAAGTACCCTTACTCTGGCCGGGCACGGTGGCTCACGCTTGTAATCCCAGCACTTCAGGAGCCCGAGGTGGGTGAATCACAAGGTCAGGAGTTCGAGACCAGCCTGAGCAACATGGTGAAACCCTGTCTCTACTAAAAATACAAAAATTAGCCGGGTGTGGTGGCAGGCACCTGCAGTCCCAGCTACTCAGGAGGTTGAGGCAGAAAAATCACTTGGACCCAGGAGGCGGAGGCTGCAGTGAGCCGAGATCGCACCACTGCACTCCAGGGTAGGTGACAGAGCGAGACTCAGTCTCGGGGGGGAAGAAAAAAAGGACCTCCAGGACATGCGTCTTTTCTATTTCAGCGAGACAGGGTAAACCAGGTCTACATGAGTCTAAGAGAGCTCTTTAAAAAGTATAAAGTAAAATCAAGTGATTAAAAAAATGCATGTCATCAGTAGCATTTCACCTTCCTTAAAATAAGGATGTGGACATAATTACATGTTTTACAACGTAAGGCATCTTAGACAAAATGAAGAAACAACACCTTCAAAGCAGTAAAACACAGCAGACCTAGAATATGGACAAATGCCCTGAGCAGACATTTTACAGAAGAACCTGGCAAACTAATGAGGGTGTGAAAATAGGCTCAAGCTCAGCAGAAATCAGAGAAATGCAAATTCAAACCACAAGAGCCTCCCACTGTACACTTATCTGACTGGCAAAACAGAAAGCTGGACTTTGCCAGCCTAGCCAAGACAGAGGGGTGCAGGCCTGGTACAACACCCCAAGAAGCTCCTGGCCAACCAACTATGCCCCATCAATTCCACTCCGGATCCCCCAGCCAGGCACTCTCTCAGGGTCCGATGCAGCAGAGAGATTAGTCACAGGCAACAGGCCCAGTGAGGCCCAAGTCAGACACACCCCCCTTCACCAAGTTGCAATCTAATGACAGCACACACCTTGTGAGAATACAGACATGGACATAAAGAGCACCGTAGTGGCTGCCTATGACAACGGAGGAGTTCAGAGAGGAAGACTAACGGCAGGACAGGAGGGGCAAGGGGATGACAGCATCTGCATAGCAGCTGCATGGGCACTGCCACCTCTTGCTCTGGTTGTACAACCTTTGCCTTGGATTCTTCCACCCAATCATTTCTCTTTTCTTGTCTAAGCTATTTCAAGTTTGGATTCTATTTCTCACAATTTAACAGCTTAGGAAAAGAAGAGGCTTTACTAACTCCCAGAATCCCACCCACTCCCTGGGGGCTGAACCCCATAACACGGGCAAAGCTAGGAACCAGCCTGGCACACCACTCATGAGTCCAAGCCCGCTATGGAGCCCACAAGGGTCTGAGTGTTTGGCCTCCATTGGAGCCTGGCTGGGTGGGTGCTGACTGATGATGCAGGGGAAGGGCCCCAAGGTGCAGCCTCACCTAGTCCAGCCACACTGCTGTGGTTCTCCAGCATCACTTCCCTGTAGAGGGCCCTCTGGCCAGGGTCCAGACACTGCCACTCCTCCCGAGAGAAGTGCACAGCCACATCGCCAAATGTTACCACCTCCTGAAAGGACATACACCAGCACCCCAGGAATCCCTGGGTGCCAGCCCCCTTCTGGCACTGCCTCATGACATGCCTCAGGCAGGCGCACCATGGGGTTAGGCGAGATGCTCACCAGGACTCCTCTGCCTCTAATATTCTGGGGAGGGGTAATCTCGGGGAGGAGGAACCCAGTCCACGGTGGTCATACAACCCTCCCCCCTCAAGAGCCTCAATTAGGCCCTGGTTTGGGCAGGTGTTTGCTCACTACCTTGGGGATGGGGGCAAGGGGGCCTTCCTAAGCCCAGCAAGGGCCAAGGTAGGGTCTGAGCCCAGGCCCAGTGGGCAGACAGGAGGTGGGCCTTCACAGGACAAGCGAGGAGGAGGAGGCAGTCAAGCTTCCTACCATGAGGCTCAGTGGTGGGTGGGCATCCACGTGTTCTGGCCGAGACACCTGTTGGGAATTACGAAAGGATTAGAGGTCAGGGTGCCAGAGGCCCAACTTCCAGGCTAATCAAGCGGATACTGTGCTCTCTGCTCCTTTACCTCCAGCCCCAGATATCTCTAGCAGGGACATGGGGCTGGGCTGAAGCAGACGTGGCACTTGAGTGAAGGAGGCCCACTGAACTATTGTTCCTCTTTAGACTGTGTGTGTGAATCACTCCACAAAGCTGTAAGGAGTGGATGCCACGTGCCAGGTACTGAGTAATGGGGATACAATAGTGGACACGAGGACCCTGCCTTCACGAAGCAGTCTGGTGGAGGAAAGAGTTAAATAACCACACAAATAAGCACACTGCAACCACAACAGCGCTGAAGTACAGGGAACTATGAAAGCCACTTAGACCAGAACGCTGACTCAGTGTCATGGGTCACTTCCAAAGGGACCTCGGCTAAGGTAATGGAGGTGGGCAGAGCACTCCAGGCAGCAGGAATAGCATGTGAAAGGGCCTGAAGCAAGAAGAAATGGGGTTGGATGAACCAGTGTGGGTAAATCCCTGACAGCAAGGGAAGGAAGTGAGCGACTGGAGCTTGGAGCAGGCAGGAGCAAAAATGACGAACTGAAGGGAAGACAGGAGTGGACGTGGAAACCCCTGCCCTCAAGTACATAAATTCCAGTCTCCAGCTCACCTGTCGCCAGCATGGAACCGTGCACAGGGATGTAATCACCTCAATTAAGCCAATGACCCCAGACCCTCTACCTGCCCAAGCATTCCCCCGAGAAGTTGGAATGGGAAAAAGAGTCTTCGTACGGCAGCTTCTAACCCAGACAGTGGTTTGTGGGTGGAAACCCCAGGTCACCGGCATAGGGAGGCTGATCCAAGCAGCAGGGACCACCGGAGGAGGATCCTCCGCCTGGCTCCTGACAGTAGGAATGGCCGGAATAGCCACCAGAATTTAGAGACAAACAGCCTACCCCACCCAAGGCACCGTTCTTTCCTCCACTGTCACTTATCCTAGGCCTTCCAGGCCAGTAAACAGGGAACGCTCTAGAAGGAGGCGGTTTCGCAGGAGGGCGAGTCAGGGCCCTGGGAGTAGGCCCAGGCCTGGAGAAAAGGCCGCAGCTGGAGCTCGCCTTATTCAAGCCCCTGACACCGGGGCCCGCGGGTGGCGTAGCTGCCACTAGCGGGGTCTGCGGGGAGCTGCGTGCGAGACTCGGCCAAACGAAGCCCGCCTCGCGCCACCGCGGGAGAGGGCGGCTGTGCTCGACCACCTCCCACGCCAGGCGCTCAGGGCCCCGCAAAACCCCCACGCTTTCCCGACTGGAGGCCGGGAGACGCGGGGACCCCAGTGCCGAAGGCCGGAGGGCGCAGGGAGCGACCAGCGATCACTCACACCCAGCACAACCCGAGTCCGCGCCCGCCGCGCCGACTCACCCTCCCTGAGGACCACCCGAGGTTAGCAAACGCGCGACGCCGCCGGAAACGGGCCTTGGCCGCCCGCGTCTGCCCCGCCCCGCCCCGCAAACTTCCGGCCGCCCTGGGCGGCTCGGAGGCCCGGCCATCTCTGTGGTTCTCAGCCCCGCCTCCCAGGCTCCGGAGAAGGGGTGGAGTCAGAGCCGAGGAGGGACGAGGCTGGGGCCCGAGGGACAAGAGCCTGGGCGGGACCAGAAGCCCAGACAGGCGGGGCCGGTGCCTGGGGGGCGGGGCTACAGTCGGAGGCGGGCAGGGGGCGTAGCCGCGAGGGGGAGGAGGGCCCGGAGCCCGGAGTGGGCGGTGCCTGAGCAGGGGGCGGGCCCGGGGCCGGGAGCTAGGGACGCGAGCCGGGAGTTGCCTACTCCGAGGCTCTGGCCTCGCTGGCGGGTGGGAGGAGCGGGGTCGGGGCCAGGCTGGCAGAGATCCAGGGGATCGCCCGGCTGGGCCCTGCGCACCCCGGATCACCAGCTTCGGGCGCTGGTTCCCACCGAGGCTGTTCAGGCACTGCCCGCCCACGTCCCTGCGACAGGAGGCGGCTGCTGGGCGCGCTCCGGACCCCGACTCGCGGAGACGCCTGGCCCGGGCCTTGTCCCCAGTGGGCGGCTGGAGCGGGCGCGGGGTCTCAGAGCCTCCGGGACCCTGGGGAAAGGCGCGCCTCGGAGTTGCCCGAGGCCGGGCCCGGCGTCCCCTCGCCCCGCCCCGCCCCGCCCCGCCCCGCCCCGCCCCGGCCCTGCGCCCCGCCCCTCCCCGCCCCTGCCCCGCCTCCCTCGGGTTCCTTCCGCCTCCGGCGGAGCCTGCGCGCCTACACCGGATGGCCACGAACCCGCAGCCTCGGCGAGGACGCTGCCTGCGTCTCGGCTACCTGGACCTTCCCGCGTGGCTCCCGGGGAAGCCCAGCGGCCGGAGGGCGCAGGATCCGCCTGACGCGCCCCTCCCCACGGGAAGAACGGGGCGGAGGTCCAGGAGGGACGTAAGCCGGGCTCCCCCGGCGTGCTGATCCGAACCCGCGCGGGGAAATCTGCGCAAACCAAAGGAGGGAAGAGTCAGGCACCCCCGAACTCCCCCCAGGGAGACCCAGGTGAAAAACAGACGCCGGCCTCGCCTCTCCCCGTGCAGATGATCCCAGCACTCCCACCCCCGCCTCTGCAGCCCCCAGTTCGGCTCCCTCAGCCCCACATCCTCTCTGGTCACCTAAGTGCCTAGCTGCTCAGGGAGCATGTTGCGAAGGACAGGGGTCTGCTTCCCCAGCCGCCCTCCAGACCCCCAGGGCTGGTAGGGGCCGGCAACCCTGTGCCCCAGCCTGGCCCGTGAGGGGGGCACACCAGGGTAACACAGGAGCAGGAGGGGGAGAGAGCCTGGCTAGTGCATCCACCTCATAGGCACCTTCCTTGTGACCAGGGTGCAGATGCCAGGGCTCTGAGGCCCTGAGATCTGTCTGGGGTGAGGAGGCTTCCTCCATCCACTGCATCCACTACCTGGCTGAGTCAAGAGCCCACTGAGCAAGCAGACCCTCCACAGCGAGGCACTCAGGCCTCACATGGTCACGGTGCTTATGCTCTGGGCCAGCCTGGATTGCTCATCCCTGTCTGAGATTGGGATTCACAGGGTCTTCCAGTTCCCCCTCTTTCTTTCTCTACTGATTGAGAAACACAGAGTCCTTTCACTGCTCCGGGACCTGGCCACTGCGTGTTCCCTGCAGCCTTGAACCCAGGCTGGGGCCTGGCACATTCCCTGAAAAAGCTGTTTAGGTTGCTTAAAAACACAGTCAACCCTATTGCTGAACACGTAGAAACTGGCCCTGCCCTGAGCCCAGTCCCTTAAACTCTCATCTAAGCTCCATAGCCAGACTCCCTTGCTGCAAACGTGCTTGGGTAAAGCATCCCTTGCCTCACCGTCGATCCCAAGAAAGCTGAAGCTCCATATGAAAATGTCTGGAAGAAATGCTCTGGACTGATCGTTTACCACTTCTTTCCTTGGAATCCCAACCAATTCCATCTCGGGACAGGCTGGGGAAGTCTTTGAGGCAACTCCCTTGCTGCCACTTTTGGGGCAACTCTAAACTCCTCATATTTGGTCAGATAGAACAGTTCCAAGCTGTAAATGTTTCCAGGAAAAAAATCTCAACTACAAAGCCACTTTTAAGGCGATGCTGCATTTCCAACAGCACTCTCCGTATCCGAGTGGATGGCCCAGAGCAATGTGCTTCCAACTGACAGAGCCCCTCCACAGGTCCCTTACCATCTGCAGACACCCATATCTCAAGGTGAGTTCAAATGTACCCTGGAATTTTTTTTTTTTTTTTTTTTACAGAGTTTCACTCTTGTTGCCCAGGCTGGAGTGCAATGATGCAATCTCGGCTCACTGCAACCTCCACTTCCCGGGTTCAAGCGATTCTCCTGCCTCAGCCTCCCGAGTAGCTGGAATTACAGGCGCGCGCCACCATGCCTGGCTAATTTTTTGTATTTTTAGTAGAAATGGGGTTTCACCATGTTAGCCAGGCTGGTCTCGAACTCCTGACCTCAGGTGATCCGCCCGCCTCGGTCGCCCAAAGTGCTGGGCTTGCAGGTGTGAGCCGCCGCGCCCGGCCCCCTGGATTTGTTTTAATCAGGTGTGGTAAGGCGTGCACATGTGAGAAAGACTGTCGTAAAGGCAGAAGTTATAGTCACAGGTCCCTGGAAACTGGGCAGGGCACACAGGGCCACGTGAGAAGGACCAGGGATGGCCAGGAGACAGAAAGTGGGAGAGGGCTGAGTTCGGCCAGAGCCTTTATTTTCTCTGGAAGGAAAGGGCAGGCAGGGTAGGTATGCAGAGTGAGCTCAGGACTGGACTATTTGAACAACTGTGGCGGGCTCTGGGCTATAGGGGTGGCCCCTTCTTGTCCAGTACCTGGCTCCCAGTTGACTTAGGGCAGGGGAAATATTGGCTTGGTGAGTGACGGTGTGATAAGGGAGATAGACAGTTGTGGACTCTGGATTGGTTGGTTTGTGTCTCAGAGGTACACTGGGGCTGGGCGCAGTGGCTCATGCTTGTAATCCCAGCACTTCAGGGGGCTGAGGAGGGCAGATCACCTGTGGTGAGACCAGCCTGGCCAACATGGTGAAACCTCGTCTCTATTAAAATACATAAAAATTAGCCGGCTGTGGTGGCGCACACATGTAGTCTCAGCTACTCAAGGCTGAGATGGGAGAATCGCCTGGACCCAGGAGGCAGAGGCTACAGTGAGCCCAGATCATGTCACTGCACTCCAGCCTGGGTGACAGAGTGAGACTCCGCCTCAAAAAAAAAAAAAAAAAAAAAAAAGGTGCACTGGAAGGGGAGTGTTTGCTGTCTCTGGGAATTAGCTAGCCCTGGAGGGAGCAGCCTCTCCAGGATCAAGGCCCCAAATGCTTGGGTGACCCTAGATAGCAGAGATGGAGCCCCACAAACAAAAGGTTCTTCATTCTATGCACACACTCCCTGGTGCATGGTTTCAAACGTCTTGGTGAAGTCGGCCAAGCCTCCCTGTGGTGGAGAGGACATCTAGGGAGGAATAGTGCCTGATGGGTGAACTGGGGAGCAGCGGGCCTGCCAGGAGGGCGCTGGGCTGCTGTGGGAAGGGGTGAGGTGAGCATCAGGTCGGCAGTGCTGTAGGTGTTCCTGGAAGGCACCCTGGGCCCTCTGGACAGTCAGTCCTCACCCATTCCACGCCCATCAGGGTACAGAGGAGATTGCTTCTCCCTGTAGTGATGATCTGTTTGGGACCGCATGACGACAACCACAAGCAGAATTTGCTTTTCTCTGGCAGCCAAATCAAGAGAGACTGGAGGCTTGTGCCACAATTGGGCATCTCTGGGGATGAGATCTTGGCAGCTGCTTCCTACACTTCAAGTGTCCAGTGGGCAGCCCGCCTGGCTAGCTGGGTGTGGGAGGGTCCCCCAGTTCAGGCCCTGCCTGTTCCGCCTCCCCAGGCTCTCTCCAGGCCTCTGGACTGTTTTCCTCAAGTAGGATTCCCAGCTTCCAAACCGGAGCTAATCTCCCTGCTGGAACAAGGGGAGACGCCCTGGATCCTCACCCAGCCAGAAATGGGGAAGAGTGCTCCCAAGGGGTGAGCGTGAACAGGGTGGCCACAGCCCCACTGCCATAGGCCAGGCCACAACTTGGAGAGGGCCTGGGAGCTCGGAAGGTTCGGAGGACAGAGAACTAGGAGCCAGGAGCCTCCAAGAGCCACAGCGCCCACCTCACAGAGGGCCGGGGCAGACAACTGGCCCCACCTGGGCAATGTGCCATACACAGACCCATGAGTGCCAGAGCAGCCATGGGACTGAGGTTTTGGGAACAGCAGTGGTGGCTGCTGCGCACACACAGAGGAGGACTGGCACGGAGGTCCTGGAGATGGAGGCTCTGCTGTGCGTTGGGGATGACCGTACTGCCATCACACCAGGGATGTCCAGAGGGAGGCAGCCTCAGGAAGCAGTGCCACATGGGCTGGTTATGAGTCAACAGTGAGGGTTCCGGCTTGGGGACCTGGTGACATGGGCTGGGAGAGGGGATCTACTGCCGTGGCCTTGGAGGGTCTTCTCTGTGCCTGCTGTGCGGGGCACCAGGGGTCCTGACAGAAGACAGTCGGTCAGGGAGGAGCAGCCTGAATGACAGCGATTGGCTTTGCCCTGGTGCGGGGACTGTGGTCATTCCAGGTGAGGATGAGGAGAGCTGAGGCCAGGCGAGGCTGCGTTTCCAAGGCCTTCAGCAGCACACGGCCGTTTAAAGTGCATCTCAGGAGGCAAAGGGATCCTTCCCTGGGTTCAAGCAGGAGAAACCTGGGGTTCGATTAGCAGCTGCTGGGACCTCCATGTTGTCATGTTGGTCATTTGGGGCCTGTTGTTGAACAGGAACAGCTGCATTGCTGGTGGGGGGGGACGCTGTACCATGGAGGAAAGAGGGGAGCTGTCAATCAACCACGATTGCAGACTCTGGGGCACCCGACTGGTGACAGAGGTGGTATGGTAAGAGGTTAGTGGGACTGCTGAGGTGCCCAGGACCAGAGGGGCTCAGCACAGAGGGGTCCAGGCTGGGTCTGTCCCCCCAGGACAGAGACGCAGTTTGGGTCTAGGTGGGGGTCTGTCCATCAGCCTTGAGCTTGTGGCTGGGGATGGCTGAGATTTGACTGTTGTTTCTTCGAAGTCTTGAGATTTGGGAGTAGATTTTGAATTTGAGCGGGTCTAGAGACAAGAAGTTTTCAAGAGTTTCAGAAAAAGGAGTCAGCCGGGCACAGTGGCTCATGCGTGTATAATCCCAGCACTTTGGGAGGCCAAAGAGGGCAAATGGGTTGAGTTCACGAGTTCTAGATCAGACAGGGCAACCTGGCAAGACTCTGTCTCTACAAAAAATACAAAAATTAGCCAGGCATGGTGGCAGGTGCCTGTAGTCCTAGCTACACAGGAGGCTGAGGCAGGAGAATCACTTGAAGCTGGGAGGCAGAGGTTGCAGTGAGCCAAGATCATGACACTGCACTCCAGCCTGGGTGATGGAACCAGACCTTATCTCAAAAAAAAAAAAAAGAAAAGAAAAGAAAAGAAAGGAAAGAACAAAGGAGCCAGGAGGCCCTAGCTAGAGCCCAGGGCAGAAACCCTCAGCTGGTAGCTCAGACCTCTGTGGGGAAAAGAAAGAGAGATCAGCCTGTTACTACTGTGTCTATATAGAAAGAAGTAGACATAAGAGACTCCATTTTGTTCTGTATTTGAGATGCTGTTAATCTGTGACCCTACCCCCAACCTTGTCCTTGCAAGAGACATGTGCTGTGGTGACTCAAGGTTTAATGGATTTTGGGCTGTGCAGGGTGTGTCTTTGTTAAACAAGTGCCTGAAGGCAGCTTGCTGGTTAAAAGTCATCACCATTCTCTTAATTTCAACTACCCAGGGACACCTACACAACCAAAGGTCGCAGGGACCTCTGCCTAGGAAAGCTAGGTATTGTCCAAGGTTTCTCCCCATGTGATAGACTGAAACAATGCTGCTAAAAGGTTTATGGAGATGTTTGCATATGCATCTCAAGGCACAGCATTTTCCTTTACACTTATTCATGTCACAGAGGTTTTTGTTCATATGTCTTACTGCCGATTTCCTCCCTCAATGATCCTATTGTCCTGCCACTCCCTTATCTTTAAGATGGTAAAGATAATTATCAATAAATACTAAGGGAACTCAGAGACCGGTGCCGGCGTGGGTCCTCTGTAAGCTGAGCGCCGGTCCCCTGGGCCCACTTTTTCTTTCTCTATACTTTGTCTCTGTGTCTCCTTTCTTTTCTGAAGTCTCTCGTTCCACCTAACGAGAAACACCCACACGTGTGGAGGGGCAGGCCACCCCTTCAGACCTCAAGCCGGGTTGTAAGGACTGTAGCCCTGGTTAGGGGAGTGGAGCCCAAGGAGGGCTGGCCATCCTCAATGGAAGTTAGAGGGAGGAGAAGGGGACGTACTGGTGTGATGGACAAGAGGAGGGTGTCCTAGAGGAGGGAGGGTGGCCGGCCGTCAGGACTGGACCTGAGTCTGGGCTTCTCACTCATCATTGAGGCCCAGATTGTTTCACAGAAGGGGAGCCTGCTCACCAGCTCTCCCCAGTTCACAAAGACCTGCGAACACCGAGGGGTCTCTGGAGCTGCCGGATGAGCCAGCTTGGATTGCCGGGCCATGTCAATGCAGGCGACGGCCGGGGCACGGGGCTTGTGAGGCCCAGCAGTGTCTCGCCGCCTTGGGGTGGACTCTGAGAACAGACACAGCTCCCGAGCTTAGAGCCTGGCAGGTGAGTGGTGCTGGGTGTGCCTGGTGGGGTCTCTCCCGCAGCTGCCAACAGGCTGGTCCCGAACTCCTGGCCGCAGCGCTCGATGCCTCCGCTTCAGCGGCAGGTGCGGCCATCAGGTGTCTCGCGGCGAGTGAAGGTTGTCCTCAGGCCTTGGGGCATCATCCGGCTCCCACTGGTGCCCTCCCAATCTTCCTCGCCAGTGTCCTTTCAGACCTGTGACCTCTTGTCACTCTCATGTGGCCTGCGGGGTGAATGACGGTTCTGCCTCACAGGCCTGTCTCCAGCGGAGCACCACTGAGCTCCCCTAGACTCCTGGGGGGCAGGGCCAGATCCTCCCATGACTTTGAGTCCTCCAGGGACCGGTGCCCACAGATCCAGCCTGCACGGGGACAGACAGAGCCAGAGAGTGGCCACAGGCCTGCTGCAGCAAGAAGGCAGGTGGTGTGTGAGCCACCGCATCCGTCCTTCCCAGGCTGGTGGTATCTGCCTGTGTCCCTGTGCTTATGGCTACTGGTGTGAACATAGTTACTGGCCCCCTGGAGCAGGCCCCAAGGCCTCTGTGGGCCCTACCTGTGCTCATGTGCTTCTCGTGGCTGGGGCAGCAGCAGGCCGTGAGGAGCTCCTCCTTCATACGAAGGTTTCAGACCATGCTGGGTGTGCCAGGCTGCCTTTGTGGGCAGTGGGTGGCAAGGCCGCTCCATCCTGGCAAGCCTGCCCCTGCGCACTTGGTGGTGGATGCACACAGGTGGCCAGCACTCCCTTCCTTGAGAATGGAGGCCTCTTGGCGGGAGACACCCAAGGGAACGGGCAGCACCTTGACAGGTTTGCTTCACTGCCCTTGGCTCCTGCCTTGCCCGAGTCTGGGTATCCCTCAAGAGGGGCTGGTCTGAAGGGTACAGAGGGACCAAGGGATGTTTCCCCAGGGTACGGATGGTCCAGGAGGATGCTTTGCGGCTTCTCAGTGGGAACTGCCCCAGGGAGGCTGGTCTGCCCAATGCCAGGTGCCCAGGGATGGAGGATCCAAACCTAAGCCACTTCCAGGCCTGTCAGGGCAACCTCCTTGGCTCCTGCAGCACAATCTCTCCAGTTCCCTGCAGTAACTCTGGGTCCAGAACAGCCCTGACATGTCACAACCCCTCCCCGTGTAGAAGCTGGTCTCTCGGCTCGTCCTCACAAGCACCTGTGAGGCAGGAGATGCCCTCTTTTGGAGGTAAGACACGGAGGCACAGAGGTCAGGCTGCTAAGGGTGCCACCGGGGTCTACCCCACGCCCACAGACCCTCCTTCTGCCTTCCATAGCAGCTGTGTGTGAGGAGGACAGTTGTGGGTGATTGCAGGCCAAGTGTGACGCTGAGCAGGAGAGGAGGGGACAGGTACAAGGAGCTTGTGTCCTGTAGGCTGGGGGATTTCTTTTTCTAATGCAATGTGATCTCCCCCACCCCCTGCCAACCCCCCTTGGGCTGCTGGTGAAGCAGTCTGAGTAACCAGACTCCTCAGTTAGTGACAGGCTTTTCCCCAAGCCAGACCCTGGGGAGCTCCCAGAGGAGTCTGGATCTTAGGCCATAAGGTGAGTCCCTTGCTCAGTGCTCTGCAGGATGTGGTTGGTTCAGGATCTGAGTTCTAACTGCCAATCTCAGGCCCCTGGCGGTCATGGGAGGCTGCTGTGGGTCCAGCCTGGGGGCCTGGCCACCCATACAGTGTCAGATTAGAGCCAAAGGCCACAGAGCTGGGTGGAGGGTATTGCTGTCCTTGGGCGAGCCTATGACATTTTGCCCGTCAGGTAGAAATCCAAGCTAACTGGCCCCAGAGTTGCTGCCAGGTTGAAGTGTCCACTCCAAGGCATTTTGGGCAGAAGCTTGCAGATTTGCCCCTCAATTTAACTTGGGGGACAAGGGCTATGCTGACCTCCCCAACAGCGGCCTGGGGCAGGAGAGTGGGAGAAGTGGCAGGCCCCGTGGGGAGGGCTGCAGGAGAGGAGGGTCTAGAAGTGGGGCCAGAGAGCAGTTCACCCACCCCAGCGCCCCTTTAGTCAGGTCCTACAGTGTCCAGCGTGGTGGGCACAAGGCCTACGTGGCTATCAGACGCCTGCAATGTGCCCGGTAAGATTGCCATGTGCCACAAATGCAAAACAAACACTTGATTTCAAAGACTTAGTACGAAAAAGAAAATAAAATATCTCTCAGATGATTTTTTATGTTGATTACATTTGGAATTATATTTGGGATTTAAGGAAAATAAAATGTATTACTGTATTTAATTTTACCTATTTCTTTTTACATTTTATTTTATTTATTTATTTACTTATTTTTTTTTGAGGCAGAGTCTCACCTCGCTGTATCAGCCAGGCTGGTGTGATCTCAGCTCACTGCAACCTGCACTCCCTGGGTTCAAGCGATTCTCCTGCCTCAGCCCCCTGAGTAGCTGGGATTACAGGCGCCTGCCACCACGCCCGGCTAATTTTTGTATTTTTTAGTAGAGATGTTTTGCCATGTTGGCGAGGATGGTCTTGAACTCCTGGCCTCAAGCGATCCGCCCACCTTGGCCTCCCAAAGTGCTGGGATTACAGGCATGAGCCACCACGCCCAGCCTCCTTTTACATTTTAAAATTAAAAAGTAGCTCAAAGATAGTGATTTTAGGTGAAGGATTTGGGCTGTGGCCTCTGTGCCCAAAACTTCTGTCTTCAATTAGATCCTTTCATTTCTACAAAGCAGGCACCACAGCCTCACATCATTTGATTATTTGATCTTTCAACGCCACTTCTTGTCAGAAGACATCCTTATATAGTAGAATTTTATCTGGATTCCCTCCTCTGGTCTACAGCCTCCATCCCTGTCAGAGCAATTTGTAGTGTCTTTTCTATTTCTTTTCCAGATCATTTGCCCATTTTAAAATCAGATTTTTACTATTATTACTTTTTTGCTATTGAGTTGTGTGAATTCCTTATATATTCTTTTTTTTTTTTTTTTTTCTTTTTAGACGGAGTCTCGCTCTGTCGCCCAGGCGACAGTGATCTCAGCTCACTGCAACCTCTGCCTCCCGGGTTCAAGCAATTCTCCTGCCTCAATCTCCTGAGTAGCTGGGATTACAGGCGCCGCCACCATGGCTAATTTTTGTATTTTTAATAGAAACGGGGTTTCACCATGTTGGTCAGGCTGGTCTCAAACTCCTGACCTCGTGATCCGCCCACCTCAGCCTCCCAAAGTGCTGGGATGACAGGCGTGAGCCACCGCGCCCGGCCACTTAATTTGATTTGTATGTTTTTGTCTGAGATGGGGTCTCACTCTGTGGTCCGATGCGATCATGGCTTACTGTAATCTTGAGCTCCCCGGCTCAAGCAGTCCTCCCACTTCAGCCTCTCAAGTAGCTGGGACTACAGGCAGGTGACACCATGCCCGGCTAATTTTTTGATTTTTTATTTTTAGAGGCAAGTCTCAGTGTGTTGCCTGTGGTGATAATAATTTACATATGTATGGGGCACATGTGATATTCTGATGTTTACACATGCCTGTGGCCAGGCTGGTCTCCAACTCCTGGCCTTAGGGAATTCTCCCATCTCAGCCTCCCCATAGTTAGGAGAAGTGCATGACGTGAGAATGCCCCCCCAGCTGATCGATGGATATGTAATAATTGTACACACATATGGGGTATATGTGGTATTTTGATATTTACACATGAATACAATGTGCCATGATCAGATCAGGGTGATTATGATACTCATCACCTCAAACATTTATCATTTATTTGTGTTGGAAGCATTTCAAATCTTCTAGCTCTTTTTAAATATGTGATAAATTATACAACTGTCATCACCCTAGTGTGCTATCAAACACTGGAATATATTTCTTCCATCTAACTTTATGTTTGTACCCATTAATCAACATATATTCATCTCCCACCCCATCCTTCCCAGCCTCTGGTAACCATCATTCTACTCTCTACCTGCATTAGACTAACCTTTTTTTTTTTTTTTTTTGAAATGGAGTCTTGCTCTGACGCCCAGGCTGGAGAGCAGTGGTGTGATCTTGGCTCATTGCAACCTCTGCCTCCTGGGTTCAAGCGATTCTCCTGTCTCAGCCTCCGGAGTAGTTGGGATTACAAGCACGCGTCACCACGCCCGGCTAATTTTTTTTTTTTTTTTTTTTGGAGATGGAGTCTCACTCTGCCGCCCAGGCTGGAGTGCAGTGGCGCAATCTCGGCTCACTGCAAACTCTGCCTCCCAGGCTCACGCCATTCTCCTGCCTCAGCCTCCCGAGTAGCTGGGACTACAGGCGCTGCCACCACGCCCGGCTAGTTTTTTGTATTTTTTTTTAGTAGAGACGGGGTTTCACCGTGTTAGCCAGGATGGTCTCAATCTCCTGACCTCGTGATCCGCCCGTCACGGCCTCCCAAAGTGCTGGGATTACAGGCGTGAGCTACTGCACCCAGCCTAGGATTTCCTCCTTTTATGATGAATAGTACTCCACTGTGTAAGTGTACCTCATTTTCTTCATCCGTTCACATGCCGATGGACACTTATATTGATTCCTATCTTGGCTATTGTGAATAGTGCCACAGTAAACATGAGCATAAAGAGATCTCTTTGATATACTGATTTCCTTTCTTTTGGAAATATGCCCAGCAGTGGGATTGCTGGATCATATGGTAGGTCTATTTTTTAGCTTTTTGAGAAAACTCCAGTGTTTTCCATAGGGGCTGTATAGTTTACATTCCCACCAGCAGAGTACTTGCTTTCTTAACTGGATGAGATGATAGCTCATTGTGGTTTTGATTTGCATTTCTCTGATTAGTGATGTTGACACTTTTTTCATATGCCTGTTGGTTTTTTTTTTTGTTTGTTTGTTTTTTGAGACAGTCTCTGTCACCCAGGCTGGAATGCAGTGTGCAATTTCAGCTCAGTGCAACCTCTGCCACCCAGGTTCAAGCAATTCTGACCTCAGGTAATCCACCCACCTCAGCCTCCCAAAGTGCTAGGATTACAGGGGTGAGCCACTGTGCCCAGCCTGTTTTTGTTTTAGACAGCATCTAGCTTTGTCACCCAGGGTGGGGTGTGGTGGTGCAATCTTGGCTCACTGCAACTTCCGCCTCCAAGGTTCAAGCGATTCTCCTGTCTCAGCCTCCCTAGTAACTGGGGTTACAGGCGTGTGCCACCACACCCAACTAATTTTTGTATTTTTAGTAGAGACGGGGTTTCACCATGTTGGCCAGGCTGGTCTTGAACTCCTGACCTCAAATGATCCACCCGCCTCAGCCTCCCAAAGTGCTGGGATTACAGGCGTGAGCCACCGCACCTGGACAACATAGGGTTGTAGTTTCACTTTTCTGCATATCCTCAAAATGTATTTCCAGTTTTCCCAGCACCCTTCACTGCTCTTTCCCCAGTGAATGTTCTTGGCACCTTTGTTGAAAATAAGTTGACTAATATATGGACTTATTTCTAGGTTCTCTATTTTGTTCCATTGGTCTATGTGTCTGTTTTTATATCAGTAACATGCTGGGTTTTGTTTTTTGAGACAGGCTCTCGCTCTGTTCCCAAGGCTGGAGTGCAGTGGCACGACTTTGGCTCACTGCAAACTCTGCCCCCAGGTTCAAGACATCCTCCCAAGTAGCTGGGATTACAGGTGTGCACCACTACACCAGGCTGACTTTTGTATTTTTAGTAGAGATGGGGTTTTGCTATATTGGCCAGGCTGGTCTCAAACTCCTGGCCTCATGTGAGCTGCCCACCTTGGCCTCCCAAAGTTCTGGGATTACAGGTATGAGCCACTGTGCCTGGCCCATGCTGTTTTGATTATTATGGCTTTGTACTATATTTTGAAGTAGTGTGATGCCTTCAGCTTTGTTCTTTTTGCTCAGGATTGATTTAGGCTGTTCAGCGTCTTCTGTCATTTTATATGAATTTCAGGATTTTTTTCCCTATTGCTGTGAAGAATGTCATTGGTATTTTGATGGGGATTGCATTTAATCAGTAAATTGCTTTTGATAATATTGTCATTTTCACCAAATTAATTATTCCAATCCATGAACATGAGATGACTTTCCATTTTGTGTGTGTGTGACCTATTCAATTTCCTTCATCAGTGTTTTATAATTTTCTTTGTAGAGCTCTTTAACCTCACTGATTTTTTTTTTTTTTTTTTGAGACAGAGTATTGCTCTGTCACCCGGGGTGGAATGCAACGGTGCCATCTCAGCTCACTGCAACCTCTGACTCCCAAGTTCAAGCAATTCTCCTGCCTCAGCCTCCTGAGTAGCTGAGATTACAGGTGCGTGTCACCAGGCCCGGCCAATTTGTTGTATTTTTTAGTAGAGATGGGGTTTCACTGTATTAGCCAGGATGGTCTCAATCTCCTGACCTCGTGATCCGCCACCTCAGCCTCCCAAAGTGCTGGGATTACAGGCGTGAGCCACCGCGCCCAGCCTCATGGTTAAATTTACTCCTAGGTTTGTTTTTCTGTTGCTATCGTAAATGGAATTGCTTTCCTCGTTTCTTTTTTGGTAGTTTGTGGTTGGTATGTAGAAATGTTACTGGTTTTTGTATGTTAATTTTGTATCCTGCAACTTTACTGAATTTGTTTGTTCTAAGAATGTTTTGATAAAGCTTTTAGGGTTTTCTATACATAAGGCAATTTGGCTTCCTCATTTGGAAGGACGTATTTGGATGCCCTTTATGTCTTTCTCTTACCAGGTTGCTCTGGCTAGAACTTCTGCAGTGCAGCTTTGAGAAAGCCTCTGAGGTGCTGGGTCTGGGGCATGGTAGAGAGATCCATGTAACAGGAAGAAAGAAAGTGGCAGCCCAGGTCCATGCCTGAGTCTCCTGGTGAGACACGGAATCCTTCCAGCAGACTGAAGTGACCAGAAATGCCCCGAAAGAGGGTGGCCCTGCCTCTGCTTCCAGTCTGCAGTCTGCACCTCGCTGAGCTTACTGTCAGTGTCTCTCCCACTTTGTCTCAGCCTTTGCTTCCAGTCTGCAGTCTGCACCTGGCTGAGCTTTACTGTCCCTGTCCCCCCACCTTGTCTCAGGCGCTGCACAATAGAGGTTCAGAAGCTGATTGGACCTGAGCTGGTACTGGGACCGGGAACAAAGAGACAGAAACTTGTGAACCTGACCCAGCAATAAGGGGTTGGGGAAGGTGAGCAGGGATTCCAGGTTCTGTGAACGGGGTCCACCAGAGTAAACGGATTGTGTCCAAGATGAGTTAGAATGTCTTGAGATGAACCTGGATGCTTTGGAAATAGCTAGGGAGAGCAACAGAAGTCACAAGTGAGTCTGGTTGTGACACAGGACTCTTTCGGGGCCACTTTGCCAGCCGGAGACCTCCATGCCGGCAGCGCCCCTGCCCAAGGCCTCACGGCTCCAGGCTGTTGGAGGTACCTGCCCACTCGACCTGGCAGGCTGCACCTGGCTTGTGCTTCAGGCTGGATCCCACACTCGCCATAGGATCTGCACTCGGCCTGCGGCTGGGCCAGGCGTGCCACCACCTGCTTCCACCTTGGGTGCCAACGTCTGGATGAGAGGAACGTGGTGGCTCCTGAAAAACCTGGAGACACCAGAAACCCTGGATCCCCAAAGGAGGTGTTAGTCTTCCTGTCCGTGCTGTGGGTGTGAAGGTGCGTGCTGCACATCCCGGTTTCCAGCACGGGACAGACTCAGAGAGGCACCTGCTGGGAGTCTCAGGCGATGGGACCCAGTGGCGGGCATGTGGGCAGCTGCCCCAGGTGAAAGGGATCTTGGCACAGCTCTTGGTTTCCCAGGCTGGCCCTGACCTTCGTGCTTTCCCGCCCACGGCCCAGACACCTGAGCTCCATGTTGGGGATGCTCAGGGACAACCCTTCAGCCTCCCCCACCGTGTCCCGGCTACTGCCCAGGGTTCTTGTTCTCTGGAGGGTGGATCCAGCCCTCCCCATCTTGGTGCCCTACCAGGGCCAGGCTTCCCATGGCTCTTTCTGCAGCCCCTGGCATGGACTGTGGGGTGCACAGCCCAGGGAGCAGTGGGCCTTGGAGGGGCCAGGTATGCATGTTCCCACCCCCACCATGGAGTTTGACACACCAGTGGGCAGGTAACTCAATCCCCCCTCACCTTCTCTTCATCTGTTAGGGGTGACAAGGTGCTCCCAGTGGGGCCAAGAGGATGCAGCACCCCCCCGGCTCCCCCTCTGGCCACACCCTTCTCTCATGGCCCACCTTCTGAGCTGGCAGGGCTTCCTTCCTGGCTTCTGCTGGGCAGTGTATTAGGGTCCTCTAGAAAGACAAAACCAGTAATAGAGTTTAGGAGAGGGGATTTTTATTTATTTTTTTGAGAGAGAGTCTTGCCCTGTCACCCAGGCTAGAGTGCAGTGGCTCGATCTCAGCTCACTGCAACTTCTACCTCCCAGGTTAAAGCGATTCTCCTGCCTCAGACTCCCGAGTAGCTAGGATTACAGCCACCACCACGCCCAGCTAATTTTTGTATTTTTAGTAGAGACAGGGTTTCACCATGTTGGCCAGGCTGGTCTCAAACTCCTGACCTCAGGTGATCCGCCTACCTCTGCCTCCCAAAATGCTGGGATTATAGGCAGGAGCCACAGTGCCCGGCCAGGAGAGCGGTTTTATTAGGGGAACTGGCCTACATACTTATGGAGGCTGAGAAGTCTTCCCATAGGCTGTCTGCAAGCTGGAGACCCAGAGAAGCCATTAGTGAGGCTCAGTCCAGGTAAGAAGGCGGTTGAACCAAGAAGCCAGCGGTGTAACTCTCATTCTGAGGCTGACTGGCCAGGAGCCCTGGGAGGCCTCTGTGGCAAGCCTGAGTCCAAAGGCCGAAGAATCTGGAGTCCTGATGTCCAAGGGCAGGAGATGGGTGTCTCCCTCCAGAAAAGAGAATATGCTTCTCTTCTCCCTTTGTGTTCCATCTGGGCCCCCAGCCAGTTGGATGTGCCTGCCCACACAGGGCAGATCTTCACCGAGTCCACTGAAAACATCCTCACACTCAGAAACAATGCTTAGCCAGCTGCCAGATGCAGTGTGTGTGTCTTAGTCCCAGCTCCTCAGGAGGCTGAGGTGGGAGAAAGGAGCCCGGGAGCTCGAGGCTGCGGCGAGCCACAACTGTGCCACCGCACTCCAGGCTGGCTGACAGAGATCTTGTCTCAAAAAGATAGATGATTGATAGATTGATAGATAGATAGAAGATAGAGCTCCACCAGTCATCTAGGCTTTTTTTTTTTTTTTAAACAAGGTGTCACTCTGCCACCCAGGATGGAGTGCCATGGTGCTATCATAGCTCACTGCAGCCTTGACTTCCCAGGCTCAACCCATCCTCCCACCTCAGCCTCCTGAGTAGCTGGGACTACAGCCTATAGGCACAAGCCACAATACCTGGCTGATTTTTAAATTTTTTGTAGAGAAGTTTTACCATGTTGCCCAGGCTGGTCTCAAACTCCTGGGCTTAAGCAAACCTCCTGCCTCAGCCTCCCAAAGTGATGGGATTACAGGCAGGAGACGTGGCAGGCAGCTAAGGCACCTTCTATCCTGTGAGTCGGCTTTACAACACCTGAAATTCCCCGCCACACAGGGCCTGGTGCTAAGGACTGGCTGTGCCAGGCTGCATATGCGTCTATGGTGTCCCCTGTGCCCTGCTCTTCCGGGACTGAGCATAGCTGCCCCTCCCTCCCTCACTTCTGCCTCTCCTGGACATTTCCGGAAGGTCCCAGGAAATGGTGGCTAATGGCAGTTCCTGAGGCCACACCACGGGCTGCCCGGTGCCCTTTCCCTCCCCACTGCCCCACTAGAGCAAGAAGCTGAGCCCTTGGTGGAAGCTGGCCCTTTCTTCAGACTTTGCTGCACCTTCAAGACGTGGGGTTCTGAATTTCTGCACTGGGGCCCCGCCAGCTTGGGTGGGCCTCCCGCGTGAATCCTCGGCCTGTCGTCCCCATCATCGGGAAGCCCAGCGGGGCGCCCGCCTGCCCTCCGTGTCCTCCTGGCGCTCGCGGCCGTGCACCTTCTGGTGCTGGATGAGGGTGGACAGCCGGCTGCAGGCCCTCCCACAGGCGCGGCACCGGTATGGCCTCTCGCCGCTGTGCAGCCGGTAGTGCTCGTTCAGCGTGTAGCTCCTGCGGAAGGCCTTGCCACACTCCGTGCACGCGAAGGGCTTCTCCTTGGTGTGGATCTTCTGGTGCAGAGTGAGGTTGGACTTGCGACCGAAGGCCTTGCCGCACTGCGCGCACTCGAACGGCTTCTCGCCCGTGTGTAGGCGCAGGTGCAGCAGCAGCAGCGAGTTGTGTCGGAACGGCCTCCCGCACACCGGGCACTCGTGGGGCGGGTCCCCCACCTGGGGCCTCTGCGCCGCTCTGAGCAAGGCGCCCTTCCCCGCGCCGCCGTCCTGGGGGCCCTCCTCGGCGTGCAGCCGGTGGTGCTTCAGGAGCGAGGACCCTCGGATGAAGCGCTGCCCACACCGCAGGCACCGGTAGGGCCGCTCCCCGCTGTGGATGCGGCCGTGCTCGTTGAGGGTGAACCTGCGGCAGAACGCCTTGCCGCACTCGGTGCACGCGAAGGGCTTCTCCCCGGTGTGGAACTTCTGGTGCTGCAGCAGCCGGGAGCTGCGGCTGAAGGCCTTGCCGCACTCGCCGCACACGTAGGGCCGCTCGCGGGTGTGGACGCGGTGGTGGGCAGCCAGCTGCGTGCTCTGCCGGAAGGCCTTGCCGCACTCGCCGCACTGGAACGGCTTCTCCTCGGTGTGGATCAGCTGGTGCCGCAGCAGGATGGAGCTCTGCTTGAAGGCCTTCCCGCACTCCGTGCACTGGAAGGGCTTGGCGCCGGTGTGGATGACCTGGTGCCTGAGCAGCAGTGAGTTGTATCTGAACGCCTTGCCGCACACGCACCTGTAGCGGGGGGCTGAGCTCCCCACAGGCCGGCCCGGGTCTTCTTGCAGAACCCGTGGGGAGGCGCTGCGCTCCCGAGCCCGGGGGCGGGTGAGTTTATCTGACCCGTCCTCAGGACTGCCACGTGGGTGGGGTGGTGCGGGGTGCCCCCCGGGGAGGCACCCCCACACGGTGCCCGGCAGTCCTGCCTGCCTGGGGAGCTTTCTCTGCAGAGGAGACTCCATGATCCCGGCGTCCATCCTGGAATCTGAGAGAAGGAACAGAAAACGGAAGGATGATCCAGCCTCTACACTCAAACGAACTTATTGTTGGAAGAACCTTTTTATTCCCAAGTCTTCCCCCAACACCCAGCTTTACTGAGGTATAAATGACAAATAAAACTTGTATACAGGAGGCTGACGCAGGAGAATTGCTTCAACCCGGGATACAGAGGTTATAGCGAGCTGAGATCAAGCCACAGCACTCCAGCCTGGGCCAAAGAGTGAGACTATGTCTTAAAACAAAACAAACCTTGTATATATTTTTTGTGTACAACATGATTCAATAAACATGTACACTGTGACACGATAACACAATCAGGTGAAGTCTTTGTTAGATGTGCAGGGAGGTTTGAGAAATTATTGCCAGAGGTTTTATTAATTTTTTTTTTTTTTTTTTTTTTTTTTTTGAGACGGAGTCTCGCTCTGTCGCCCAGGCTGGAGTGCAGTGGCGCAATTTCGGCTCACTGCAAGCTCCGCCTCCCGGGTTCACGCCATTCTCCTACCTCAGCCTCCCCAGTAGCTGGGACTACAGGCGCCCGCCACTGCGCCCGGCTAATTTTTTTCTATTTTTTAGTAGAGACGGGGTTTCACCATGGTCTCGATCTCCTGACCTTGTGATCCGCCCGCCTCGGCCTCCCGAAGTGCTGGGATTACAGGCGTGAGCCACCGCGCCCGGCCCAGAGGTTTTAAAATCAGGGTTTCAGGCCAGGCGCGGTGGCTCACGCCTCTAATCTCAGCACTTCCGGAGGCCGAGGTGGGCTGATCACCTGAGGTCAGGAGTTCGAAACCAGCCTGGCCAACACAGTGAAACCCCATCTATACTAAAAATACGAAAATTAGCTGGGTGCGGTGGCGGGTGCCTGTAATCCCAGATACTCAGGAGGATGAGGCAGGAGAATCGTTTGAACCCAGGAGGTGGAGGTTGCAGTGAGCCAAGACCGCACCACTGCACTCCAGCCTGGGCAACAAGAGCAAAACTCCATCTCAAAAAAATAATAATAATAAAAATAAAATGAGGATTCGGGTGAGAAGGGAACAAAAAAGCTAATAATGGCTCCAGCACTGTGGGAGGCTGGCTCATGGGGAGCCCACAGGAGAAGCCCAAGGTCTGGCAGGGAAGACAGGCCAGGCATGAGGTGCAGGTTGCACCTCACTCCACAGCCACGTTCTTTACTCCTCTCTCCTTCAGAGTTCACCACAGTTCATTAACTCAGCAAACATGTCTGGGCAGGTGTGTAAAGCAGGTGCCTGCACAGACCTCCGGGACTGGGGGCCTCCTCCCCAGCTCAAGGTTCTTTCTACAGCCTCCACTGCCCTGAGCTCAGTCCCCGGCACATGGGCCATGGGGAACCGGGAAAACCAAAACAACCTGTGGGCGGCAAGCCTCCCAGGTGCCAAGGCAAGGGACCAAGGGCACAAGCTGTTCCAGTATAATAAAGAAAATACATATAATAAGAATAGTTATACTAGAAACAGATTATAAATATGATGACATATGAATATTATTAGTCATCACTTTGTAGCATTACTCTTTATTCTAACATTATAATAATCTCTGTTCTGGCCGTGCGTGGTGGCTCAAGCCTGTAATTCCAGCACTTTGGGAGGTCAAGGCGGGTGGATCACAAGGTCAGGAGATCGAGACCATCCTGGCTAACACGGTGAAACCCTGTCTCTACTAAAAATACAAAAAAAAAAAAAATTAGCCGGGTGTGGTTGCAGGTGCCTGTAGTCCCAGCTACTCAGGAGGCTGAGGCAGGAGAATGGTGTGAACCCAGGAGGCAGAGCTTGCAGTGAGCCGATACCGCACCACTGCGCTCCAGCCTGGGCCACAGTGCAAGACTCCATCTCAAAAAAAAAAAAAAAAATCATCATCATCATCTCTGTTCCACAATTATAACCTAGGAAAAACCAGGCCATACAGAGATAGGAGCTGAAGGGACACGGTGAGAAGTGACCAGAAGACTAGTGTGAGCCCTCTGTCATGCCTGGACAGGGCCACTAGAGGGCTCCTTGGTCTAGCGGTTGCCCCAGTGCCTGGGAAGGCACCCGTTACTTAGCAGAGGGGAAAGGGAGTCTCCCTCTCCCCGGGCAGGGTTAGAGAAGACTCTGCTCCACCACCTCTTGTGGAAGACCTGACATCCCTCAGGCCCGCCCGCAGCCTCTGGAGGCCTCAACGTCTCCCTGTGATGCTGTGCTTCAGCAGTCATGCTCCTGTTTCACTTTCATGTTCTGCCCTGTACACCTGACTCTGCCTTCTAGATAGTAGTAGTATAATTAGTGAATGTACTAAGAGTCATTAAATTGCACAGAAGAAATAATAGTGTAAGCTGTCCTCTCTCTCTCTCCGCCTCGGCTGCCGAACAGGGAAGGGCCCCCTGCCTGGTGGACACGTGACTCACGTGACCTTATCAATCACTGGAGACGGCTCACACTCCTTACGCTGCCCCTTTTGCCTCGTATCCAATAAATAACAGCGCAGCCTGGCATCCGGGGCCACTACCGGTCTCTGCGTCTTGGTGGTAGTGGTCCCCCGGGCCCAGCTGTCTTTTCTATCTCTTTGTCTTGTGTCTTTATTTCTATGATTTCTCCCCTCCACACACGAGGAGAAAAACCCACAGACCCTGTAGGGCTGGATCCTACATCTGGCACTCCAACATGGGGCTCTCCATCTCTGTGTGAAGTTGCGCCTTGAGCGTGGGACTCAGCGGAGGATTCTGACGACAGATTCCTAAGGATTGCGGTCAATAAGCTTGGTGGTAAGCTTGAGCACTCAAAGTATTCCGGGGACACCATGGGACAGGCCAGTACTAAGTACTCAGCTTATTTAAACTTTATAAAAGCCCTCCTGTATTATCTCAACCCTGTCTCTGTTCAGCCCTGCTGTAGGGCTCTCAACCTTCTGCCTGTTTGGCCCGGTAACGAGGCCCTCAACCCTATCCCTCTACAGCCTAGTTTTCCATTTCTTCTGCCTATTTCTCTTTCCACAAATCGGGCTCCCTTGGAGCCACAGGTTCCCTTGAAGCCTGATTCTCTCTCGGAAAATCAGGCTCCCTTGGCCGGGTGCGGTGGCCCATGCCTGTAATCCCAGCACTTTGGGAGGCCAAGGCGGGTGGATCACGAGGTCAGGAGACCGAGACCATCCTGGCTAACACGGTGAAACCCCGTCTCTACTAAAAATACAAAAAAATTAGCCGGGAGTGGTGGCGGGCGCCTGTAGTCCCAGCGACTCATGAGGCTGAGGCAGGAGAATGGTGTGAACCCGGGAGGCAGAGCTTGCAGTGAGCCGAGATCGCACCACTGCACTCCAGCCTGGGCGACAGAGCAAGACTCCGTCTCAAAAAAAAAAAAAAGAAAGAAAGAAAGAAAGAAAATCAGGCTCTCTTGAAGCCTAGGTCTCTTTCGACAAATAGGGCTCCCTTGAAGAAGCCTCAGGCTCCCTTGAAGCCTGGTCCGCAGTTGCCGTGGCAGCCTGGATTTCAGGCCCACGAAAGACCTGCTCAGCAGTAATCTCGTCTCATCCTGGTTTACAGGTTCTCAACTCTCCCTCCATTCAAAATTCCAACCTCTTTTCTGCTTCTGGTCCGGTCGCTACTGCGGTTGCCACCACTACCCTTGCCGCTCACAAGCAACAAGTTACATACATTCCTCAAAATGACCCTCCTCTTATGAGGGCTATAGCACAGGCAAGAGAATGTGGGGATCCCAAAGCCTGGCAATTTCCTGTAACTTTCCAGCCTCCAATACCTGCTGTCCCTGCGGCATAAAATCAGCCACAGGCCACCGATCTTGCCCAGCAGGCAGCTGATCTCGGAGCACCTTCACGCCCCATGTTAACATCTTGTTTTTCTGCGGTACAACAAGCACACCAGCCGGTTTGGTTAATACCCACCCCGCCCCCTCAAAAATCCAGACTTCTTATCACTATTTAGGAATGCAGCTATAAGACAAGGGTATTAAGCCCCCAAAAATCATCGTTCCCCTCACCCGATTACAAGTCCAACAGGCTTTTGCAATCTGCATTGCTTGGCAAGTCCATTTGGCAGGTTTCCTGGGTACAACTGATAATCATTATCCTAATGTAAAACTATTCCAGTTCTTTAAACTCACTTCTTGGATCTTACCTCACATGACTAGAAACACCCCACTAGCCGAAGCATTCACTGTTTTTACTGATGCTTCCTGTAATGGCCGAGCAGCACATACAGGGCCAAGAGAACTGTTCGCTAGTTCAGCACAACCAGCTGAGCTGATCGCTGTCATGGCTGTCCTTGAAGATTTCCCTGAACCAGTTAACATTGTTTCTGATTGGGCCTAGGTAGTACATGTTGCTGGCAACATTGAAACTGCCTTAATCAAATTTCGGCCTGATGATACCCTACTTTTTCTCTTCCAAAGGTTTCGGTCTGTACTCAGAGCAAGGTCTTCTCCTTTCTACATTATTCACATTGGGGCCCACACACCCCTCCCTGGGCCCCTCTCGGCAGCAAATGCCTGAGCTGATACATAAGTTGCTCCCATTTTCACTGGCGCAGAAAATTTTCATGCTTTAACTCATGTCAATGCTGCGGGACTCCAAAAAAAGTCCCCCTCACATGGAAATAAGCTAAAACCACTGCACGTCACTGTCCTACTTGCCAAGTGTTAATTTGACAGCCACTTTCCTCAGGAGTTAACCCTAGAGGACTTTCACAGAATGCTCTCTGGCAAATGGACATGACTTATCATCCTGCTTTTGGCAAGCTTTCTTTTATACATGTAACTATTGACACACTTTCTCATTTTATCTGGGCCACTTGTCACACAGGGGAGAGTACATCTCATGTTAAACGACTATGCTTTCACATTTCTCGGTTATGGGCTGTCCCAGGAAACTGAAAACTGACAACGGCCCCGGCTACACTAGTGCTGTGTTTAAAAAGCTCACTCAAACACGGGCAATTACTTACACAACTGGCATCCCCTATAACTCTCAAGCACAGGCCTTGGTGGAAGGAGCCAATAAAACGCTCAAAGATCAACTTCGAAAACAGGACACAAAAACAAAGAGGGACGCCACCACCCCTCATGCTCAGCTAAATCTGGCTCTTTTTACTCCAAACTTCTTAAACCTAGTAAGAAATCAACCTTTTACAGCAGAGAACATTTCACTGGAAATAAATTTGATCCACAAAAAGGAAAGCGGGTATGGTGGAAGGATGCAAAAACTAACAAATGGGAAGTAGGCACCGTGGTAACATGGGGCAGGGGTTTTGCTTGCGTTTCCCCAGGAGAAAGACAACAACCCGTGTGGGTTCCCTCCTGGCAACTGAAATTGCACCAAAATTTCAAATATGAAACGCTCTCAGAAACAAAAGGCAAAGACCCCTCACAAATCGAAGGGCAAGGTTCCCCGCCTGACACATAAACTTCATGACCTCTACATTACGACAAAATCTCCCGTGTGACCTACACCACCAGTCGTTCAACTCCACCAACATGGCGTCAAATAAACATCTTATCACATCAAACACAAACATTACTACAAGAAAAAGGAATTCCAACAACGACAGGTAATATAATTCCGGCTGCCTTTATAGCGGTCAGTGCAGTGGTGAGTACGCCAGCAGTGGGACACCTGAAAAGTCTACCTATTGGGCGTATGTTCCTTTTCCCCCTTTAATTCAGTCTGTCTCCTGGGTGGATGCCTCAGTGGAAGTTTCCACTCATGATAGTGCATTCATGCCGGTTCCTAATGATGACAGGTTTCCAGCTCAATCAGAAGAAGGTTTAATTTGTCAATTGGCTACAAATATCCACCACTGTGCATTGCAATGTCGCCTGGCTGTTTAGCTGCTTCTTATCAGAACTGGATGTGGACCATATTGTGCTTTAGTAATGATTCTTATTAAGTACATAATATGCTCAGTACCAATTATTTTCAATTTATGACTGTTCAACTTAATCCACATGAGGAATGGAGGGTTCCTGTTACCACAAAAGATAATTCCACAAAAGGACTGCCAGACTGCTCCAAGGAACCTACGACAAAGGGACCGTTTTTAGTAAATTCAATTGTATGGAATGATTGTAATGCCCCAAAGGTCACGGTGTTCCAAAGTCTAGCTACGGGTGTTGTTATTGACTGGGCTCCAAGAGGGCATTCTTGGCGGAATTGCTCCGGCCAAAACATGACATGCTCGGAGTTTGTTAGACCATGTAGAGGACGAATGGCAGCCATACAGGTTCAGGGAACGGGTGTCTCCTCACCCACTGAAATGGATGCACACAGGCATCGTTCCTCCTAGACCAAAAATGATGCATCCAATTGTTACCCCAGAACATCCTGAATTATGGAAATTAGCTGCAGCCATGACAGGAATAAGGATATGGAATGCTACTTATCAACTCTCTCCTACTAATACCAAGACACCCATATTCAACATCACCTTGATGTCTGAACAGGTGATGCCTATCAAGAGCTGTGTCAAACCCCCTTATATGCTGTTGGTTGGAATGTAATTATCATTCCCAATACACACACTATAGAATGTGATAACTGTAAGCTGTTCACGTCCATTGATGCTACTTTTAATCCCACAAGTATTCTCTCGGTGAGGGCTAGAGAGGGGGTAGGCATACCAGTTTCTTTACATCGTCCACGGGAGTCTTCCCCCTCTATTCACACAGTCAATGAAGATCTTAAAGGTATCCTCAAAAGAACTAAGAGATTTATTTTTACTCTTATTGCAGTCATTGCAGGTCTAATTGCGGTTACTGCAACAGCAGCAACTGCTGGAGTTGCAATCCACAATTCTGTTCAAACCGCTCAATATGTTGAAGCATGGCAGAAAAACTTCTCTAGGCTTTGGAATTCTCAGACTCAGGTCGATCAAAAATTAGCTAATCAAATTAATGATCTCTGCCAGAGTGTAATCTGGCTGGGAGATAGGGTTATGAATTTGGAACACCATATGCAATTACAGTGTGACTGGAATACTTATGATGACTGCATAATGCCTTATGCTTATAATAAAGATCAACATAGCTGGGAAAAGGTCTTAAGGCATTTAAAAGCCTGGGATGATAACTTAACCTTAGATATTTCAAAACTTAAAGAACAAATTTTTGAGGCCTCACAGGCTCATTTAACCACTGCTCCTGGCTTAGACATTTTTGAAGGAATAACTAAAGGATTACCTAATCTTAATCCCTTTAAATGGATCACACCCCTTGGAGGATCACTGTTGTCACTGGAATTATTGACACTGGTATGCTTCTGTTGTCTATTTTTAGTCTGCAGATGCCTCCAATGAGTCCAAAGACAAGTTCGAAGTCAACGACAAGCAATGATGGCGATGGTGAGCCTAGTTAATAAAAAGAGGGGAGATGTGGGCGGCAAGTCTCCCAGGTACCAAGGCAAGAAATCAAGGGCACAAGCTGTTCCAGTATAATAAAGAAAATATATAAAGTAAGAATAGTTATACTAGAAATAGATTATAGATATGATGATTTATGAATATTATTAATCATCAGTTTGTAGCATTACTCTTTATTCTAATACAATAATCTCTGTTCCACAATCATAACCTAGGAAAAACCAGGCCATACAGAGATAGGAGCTGAAGGGACACGGTGAGAAGTGACCAGAAGACTAGTGTGAGCCCTCTGTCATGCCCAGACAGGGCCACTAGAGGGCTCCTTGGTCTAGCGGTCGCCCCAGTGCCTGGGAAGGCACCCGTTACTTAGCAGAGGGGAAAGGGAGTCTCCCTCTCCCCGGGGAGGGTTAGAGAAGACTCTGCTCCACCACCTCTTGTGGAAGGCCTGACATCAGTCATCCGGAGGCCTCAACGTCTTCCTGTGATGCTGTGCTTCAGCAGTCATGCTCCTGGTCCACTTTCATGTTCCGCCCTGTACACCTGGCTCTGTCTTCTAGACAGTAGTAGTATAATTAGTGAACGTACCAAGAGTCATTAAATTGCACAGAAGAAATAATAGAGTAAGCTGTCCTCTCTCTCTCTCCGCCTCGGCTGCCAAACAGGGAAGGGCCCCCTGCCTGGTGGACACGTGACTCACGTGACCTTATCAATCACTGGAGACGGCTCACACTCCTTACCCTGCCCCTTTTGCCTTGTATCCAATAAATAACAGCGCAGCCTGGCATCCGGGGCCGTTAACGGTCTCCACGTCTAGGTGGTAGTGGTCCCCCAGGCCCAGTTGTCTTTTCTTCTATCTCTTTTGTCTTGTGTCTTTATTTGTATGATCTCTCCCCTCCACACACGAGAAGAAAAACCCACAGACCCTGTAGGGCTGGTCCCTACACAACCCAAGGGTAGAGGTGCACAGACCCGGCCTCTGACACCTTGGGGACACCAAAATGGAAAACTGATGCACTTGGGTCTTCCTGCATAAGTTAGTTTTGACCTTAGACCTACAAGCAAGGCAGTTAGTAGGAACTCTGACCGTGTTGTGAGGAGCTAAACACACACACCTCCCACTGCGGGAGAAGGGACCTGCACAGAACTGCATGGAGGCCACACTGGCAGCACACGACACGCCCTGCGGTGGGGCCAGGCCACACTGGCAGCACACGACATGCCCTGCGGTGGCAGCAGCCCAGGCCTTCCAGTGCCTTGTACTCACCTGTGCACAGGCTGGCTTTGGCCACGCTCTGTTCAGCCACCTGCAGAATCAAGGCCCCCGGCTCCTCTCCTTGCTCCAAGAGGGAGATCAGTGCTGGTTTGGCAACAAGAAAGCCTAAGTTCAGAGAACGAAAGCACAATGTATCAGTACAGGAGGGAGGAGGGATGCCCGGGTGCCTGGCTGGAGTGCTTGGAGTGGGTCAGGAACACTCACTATCCCAGCAGGGGCAGCTAGGTGGCCAAGGGGAGATGGGGGGGCCTGCCCCAGGAGAGAAGCCTCAGGCAGGCTGATGCTGGCAGTGGCTGCCCAACAGAAAGCAGAGAGGGGCTCCTTAGGGAGCCTCCAGTTTCCCCTCAAAAATGTTTCAGACCTTGAATCTGGAATGGAACCAACTTCCCTTTGAAGCTAACACAGACGCACCTCCCGGCCCCAGGACCAAAGGCAGAGCCCTTACCTAGCGAGGCCAGGTTCCCATAGTTCTCCAGCATCACGTCCCTGTAGAGGGCCTGCTGGTCGGGGGCCAGGCAACTCCACTCTATCCTCGTGAAGTACACAGCCACATCCTCGAACACAACAGCCTCCTGCAACCACATACTCTGCTGTCCAGGCAGTCAAGGGCTTGGTGAGAACCCAGCAGATGAGAAACATTCGTGCGATCTGCTAGAGGCCTCTCTCCCTGCTGCTCATTGCTGCATCCACAGGGCCCAGCAGAGTCAAGGCAGCCCACACTCCCCGAGTGAGCAGCCTCAGTCTCAGCAGAAGCCCCAGAGAGGAAGAGGGAAAAACTGAACTTGGGGGAGGGAGATTTACCAGGAAGGGGGTCCCAACCTTGGCGTCACCCTCTCCACAGACCATCAGGGATTTGGGGAAGGAGCACCAGCACTGTGTCCCCACCCTCTGCGTCTCCATTTCCAACACCGGCAAGTGAGTCAGCATCAGTAGAGGGAGGATGGCTGACCATTCACACCAGGAAGGAGGCAGGCACTGGGGAAGGACAGGGACCCTGCCCTCAACGGCCGACCATAGAAGCTCAGGGGCCCTAGGAGGCCCCAAGAAGCCCACTTCTGCCCAAAGGCTGGAAGGATTTGGCAGAGAAATGTGTGCGGCCTGGCCACAGAGCAAGGAGGTGGTCCTCGGCTTGCAGACTCCATCTTGTGATGTGGGTGGCTGTGAGGCTCCCTGGAAGGTTCTCAGGGCTGAAAAGCTGAGGCTAGGGGCGAAGCAGTCTCCTGGGGCAGTGGACAGGCTCAGGGGGTGCTCACCTGGGGTCCAGGCATCAGGAGTGCCATCGTCATTCCAGGGTACCCTCTGAGGAGGAGCAGGTGCTAGAGACAGTGAATTCTGGGGGAACACAGAGCCATGAGTGGAAGGAGCCCAGGCCTAAGGCTCTCCAGCCCCCCAAAAGGCCTCTCCAGATCCAGAAGGGAGCAGGAGAGGGTAAAGTGCTGGGGCAATCACATCAGCCACTTCCTTCACGTCCCAAGGAGCAGCTGCACCCAAGCTTCTCCATTGGAACACCCACTCCTTCCAACGTTTGCTGGCTGTCACCTTGCTGGGAGGCCTTCTGTGACTGCCACCTCCCCTCCTGCCGGGGAGTTCCTCATCCTCGCTCCTTGCTTTATTTTTCTCCATAGCACTATGCCACCTGACATAAGACAAGTTAACGTCCTTGCTCCTTATCTGCCTTCCCCAGTTAGAAAAGACCTCTGGTCTATACCCCAAGGGCCTGAGGAAGGGCTTGGCACAGCGTATGCTCAGAAGGGATTTATGAAATGAACAAAGCATGACTAGTTAGAGCAAAATTATTGTTTTATTTGAGACAGGGTCTCACTCTGTCTCCCAGGCTGGAGTATGGTGGCATGATCTCGGTTCACCTCCACCTCTGCCTCCTGGGCTTAAGGGATCCTCCCAGGATGGCCAAGGTTGCACCATTGCACTCCGGCCTGGGCAACATTGTTCATTATGAGATGAACAATGGGTGACTCTATAACCAATAAAACCATGTGTGGGAACATCAGAAAACATTCTTGCATTTTACTACATGAAACAAGCAGACTGTAAGCAGAAAACTAAAGCTGGTAGCATAAAACCCTAGTTCTGTCTGGGTCATAGAATGACAAGTGGTTCCTGTTTTTCTATTTTTCTTTTTTTTTTTTTGAGACAGGGTCTTGCTGTGTGGCACGGGCTGGAGTAGAGTGGTATGATCTCAGCTCACTGCAGCCTCAACTTCCTGGGCTCAAGCAATCCTCCCACCTCAGCCTCCTGAGTAGCTGGAACTACAAGAGCATGCCACCACACCCAGCTAATTAAAAAAAATTTTTTTTTTTTGAGACGGAGTCTCGCTTTGTTGCCCAGGCTGGAGTGCAGTGGCGCGATCTCAGCTCACTGCAAGCTCCGCCTCCCGGGTTCACGCCATTCTCCTGCCTCAGCCTCCAAGTAGCTGGGACTACAGGTGCGCACCACCACACCCGGCTAATTTTTTGTATTTTTAGTAGAGACGGGGTTTCACCGTGTTAGCCAGGATGGTCTCGATCTCCTGACCTCGTGATCCGCCCACCTCGGCCTCCCAAAGTGCTGAGATTACAGGCATGAGCCACCGCGCCCGGCCAAAAAAAAATTTTTATTATTGATGAGGTCTCACTATGTTGCCCAGGCTGGTCTTGAATTCCTGGATCCAAGTGATCCTCTTGCCTCGGTCTCCCAAAGCGCTGGGATTACAGGTGTGAGCCACCACACCCGGTCTCTATTTTTCTAATTTAAGACTTTTTTGGCCAGACGCAGTAGAGATTGAGACCATCCTGGCTAACACGGTGAAACCCAGTCTCCACTAAAAATACAAAAAATTAGCCAGGAGTGGTGGCAGGCTCCTGTAGTCCCAGCTACTTGGGAGGCTGAGGCAGGAGAATGGCGTGAATCTGGGAGGCAGAGATTGCAGTGAGCCAAGATCGCGCCACTGCACTCCGGCCTGGGTGACGTCTCGCTCTTGTTGCTCAGGCCGGAGTGCAATGCTGCAACCTTGGTTATCCTGGGAGGATCCCTTAAGCCCAGGAGACAGAGGCTGCAGTGAACCGAGATCATGCCACCAATTCCAGGCTGGACGACGGAGCAAGACCCTGTCTCAAACAAAACAAAAGAATAATTTTGCTCTAAGCAGACGTACACAGAGCAGGCATGAGGCCCTGGTCTCCTCACTCTTCCCTTCAACACACACTTGAGCTCTTGCGTTAGGGTGAAGGTTTCCGGGGCTATTCTTTTCTGTAGAGCTGGAGCTCTAAGTAGCTGCCACTTTGTAAAGAGATGTTTCCCACTAGGCATCAGTTAACAAAAAGCGTGTGTTTAGAGGCCGGGGGCGGAGGCTCATGCCTGTAATTCCAACACTGTAGGAGGCCGATGAGGGCAGATCATTTGAAGTCAGGAGCTCGAGACCAGCCTGGCCAACATGGTGAAACCCTTATCTACTAAAAATACAAAAATTAGCCAGGTGTGCTGGCACACGCCTGTAATCCCAGCTGCTATAATCCCACCCCCACTCAGCCCCACTGACTGTCCAGGGCCGTCTGTGGCAGGACCCACCTGGGCCACTGCGATGGTCACACGTGTTGTCCTCACTCCAACAAGGCCACCAGAGCATCTCAGGGTATGAGGCTGCCAGAAGACTCGACCCCCTGATCCCTCAACACATCCCACGCTCCACTCTGGTAAGAACTGCAACCCCGGACTACGGTTGGACTTGGACTAAGAGGGTAAGTTACCACTGCGGCTTTTTGTTTGCTCATGTCTAGGGAGTGCATGTCCTCAGGGAGGGGCTACCTGGTTAGAGGGGAAAAAACCTGCTTTTAGCTCTATTTTTGGAATCAGGAAATAAACCTTCAGTCAGATTAAACAGCACTGGGCTAAAAATAATCGAGCAATGATATGATGACAACAGATCAAACTGTTGCTGCGAGCGCTGAGAGAGAATGTCAAGGGGAGGAGGGTGCTAATTTAGAAGGAGGACCTCCCAGAAATGTTACTGGGGGAAGTAACATTTAACTGGGGTCTGGAAGACTAGGAGGGGGTCACCTCCCTCCTTACATAGAATAAGCCCTGTTCCTCGGGGACCTGGGGCACCCTGCTCACTACGCCGCAGCCATGCCAGCCTTCTCTCTGTTCCCCCGCCTGGGAGTTTCTCCTCAGGGATCTGCGGCTGCTTCCCTCGGTCAGCAGGTTTCAGTCCAAATGTTAACTCTTATTGTCGTTGTTGTTTTGAGACGGAGTATCCCTCTGTCGCCCAGGCTGGAGTGCAGTGGTGCGATCTTGGCTCACTACAAGCTCCGCCTCCTGGGTTCACGCCATCCTCCTGCCTCAGCCTCAGCCTCTGCGCAGGGTGAATGAAAGCTGCGGAAAACGGCGTCCGCCGGGGAGCGAGGCTGCGGGGAAGTGCCCGCCATCGGGCAGATGCTCGCGAGGGGCAGAGCCTGGTTCTCCCCGGAGCAGCCCCACCTCGCCAGGCCTCCCCGCCTGCAGCCTCATCTCTGCGCAGCCGTCGGCTCGGGGGAGCGGGTCTCTGGGGTCCGGCCGCACGCCCCCGACCACAGCCGGCATGGACCGGGGCGCAGGGCCCTTCGCCCCGAGGAGGGTTACGGACCCAAGGCGAGCGGAGGCGGCAGTGCCGGCTGCGGGTCCGCTCCTTCTCGAGCTCCGGGCGCCCACTCCGGGGGCCGCAGCCTCCACTGGGTCGGGCTTCCAGGAACGCGCCCCTCCCAGTCCCCGCCCCGCGGCCGGGGCCGACTCACCCTGGGCCGCCGGGACCGCGCGGGGAGGAGCGCAGAGCGCCGGGCGCTCAGGCTCCGGTTCCTGCCCCGCCCCCGGAAACGGCCGCTGCGCCGCTCTGGGAGGCCTGGAGGACCGCGCACCTCGATGGCGCTGGCCAGGGCCGCAGCAAGGGGCGCGCCTCGGGGGTTCCGGGCGAGACCGGGTATCAGTCCCAGGCCCCAGGGGCGCGGAAGAGCGTCGACGATCTCGGCGCTCCGTTTCCCCCAGGATAGGAGGCGGCGAACGTTCATCCCTTGCGCCCACTCCCTGCCTCCGGGTGGCCTGCGGGGTTTGGGGAGCACGGCGCGGGATCGATTCCTGGACCCGCAGGAACGGCGGAGCTGGGGCATCGGGCCGGGGTCTGTCTCTTATATAAATTTATGACATTGTTTAGTATGACTTTTTTTTTTTTTTTTTTTTTTTTTTGAGTCTGAGTCTCGCTCTTGTTGCCCAGGCTGGAGTGCAGTGGCGTGATCTCGGCTCACTGCAACCTCCGCCTCCCAGGTTCACGCCATTCTGCCTCAGCCTCCCGAGTAGCTGGGACTACAGGCGCCCTCCAACCACGCCCGACTAATTTTTGTAGTTTTAGTAGAGACGGGGTTTCACTATGTTACCCAGGCTGATCTCGAACTCCTGATCTCAGGTGACCCGCTGCCTCGGCCTCCCAAAGTGCTGGGATTACAGGTGTGAGCCACCGCACCCAAACAGTTTCTGGAATCTTGAAGTGTCTCTGCTGCTCCCTCTGATCACTGTCAGACCACCTCTCCTGTCTGCACATAAGGGTGGTCATTCTGACTTCTAACAGCCCTGTGATTTTTGTAAACATTTGTATACTCTTTGTATTTACTAATTTAATCCTCATGGTAATCATATCAAAATACTACTGTTCCCATACTAAAATGAGGAGAGCATAGTGTCCCTGTTATCTGCCAAGGTCTCGTCTCTTTTTTTTTTTCTTTTTTTGAGACAGTTTCGCTGTTGTTGCCCAGGCTGGAGTGCAATAGCGCCATCTTGGCTCACCATTACCTCCGCCTCCTGGGTTCTCCTGCCTCAGCATCGCGAGTAGCTGGGATTACAGGCATGCACCACCACGCCCGTTTAATTTTGTATTTTTAGTAAGGACGGGGTTACTCGATGTTGGTCAGGCTGGTCTCGAACTCCCGACCTCAGATGATCTGCCCGCCTCGACCTCCCAAAGTGCTGGGATTACAGGTGTGAGCCACTGTGCCTGGCCAAGGTTTCATCTCTTAAGTAACAGAACTGGGATCCAACCCACAGACCTGGCTCCAAGTCATATATTCTTTTTTTAAAAAATTTAATAATTTTTTTCAAGTCACATATTCTTTAGCCACTAAACTGTGGTGTGAAACCATCATGCAAGTGGGAAGAACAGTTCAATTCATGAAACTTGGTGTGCTGAAAAATTCCCACTCACCTCCACACACATTTTACGGATGGTTTCACACACGCTCTAGGTTTTCAGATCCCCTGAATGGCAACCGTACCCTGGGAGGAGGTATGAGGATCAAAGAAGGTAAGGGACACGTCCAGAGCCACAGGTGGTTGGGAGCCGGGTCAGATTTGAGCACAAGACAGACCAGGAACCATCATTTTCTTCCTTTTCACAAGGATAGGGGAAACTGGGTCAGGAGGGTGACACTTGTCTCAGTAGGCTCAGCCCAGCACTCTACATGGGTGGCCCTAAACTTGTGTGATTCTACCTAGATCCTTGTCCCAGGACTGGATGCCCTTAGGTTCCTCAGACTCTTTGGGGGACCAAGGGTGTCTCCTGCATTCACACTGCTGACAGCAGATCTGCTCAGGAGTGAGGCGCAGGCTGGGTAGGACAGAGGCACTCTTCAGATTCGGGGTCCAGCAGGAGGGACTGGTGGACACTTGCTCTGTCCCCACAACCATCTTTGGGGAAGGGATCATGACTCCCCTCAGGGCCATGGCACATACTTTCAGATAATATGGGTATTATGGTGAACTTGGATATCCAAAAATTCTAGGTAAATCCTGTGCTATTCTCTCATTGTAAAAGGATGCCAGAACTTCCAACTATTTAATCACACATGTGGGGTCCCAGAGAATGTTCACTCACAGCTTTATGTCAGGTTGACATGATGCATCCAAGCCATATAGACGGCGGGGGTCATGGAGATTTAGCACTCACTAACCTGTTGCTTCACAATACACTACCTTAACCCCTCTCAGAAAAATGTTAACATGCACCTTCAAGCTGTCCCCAAGCATGTGCAATCTGCATCCTCCCAACCACCCCACCTCTTCCTGTTGGCATTGGTCCCTGGGCTCTCCCCTCACCCACTCCTGAATGGGTAACACGCTCCTATGGGCAATCCCACCCCTCAGGCACTGAAAGCACATGGGAAAACTATCTCAGAGAACCTTATTGGAAATATGTTTTCACAAGACATAGCTCCAGAATTGTAAGACACTAAATTAGAAAAGCCGTGTGCATGAGGCCGGGTGCGGTGGCTTATGCCTGTAATCCCAGCACTTTGGGAGGCCAAGATGGGTGAATCATGAGATCAGGAGTTCAAGACCAGCCTGGCCAAGATGGTGAAACCCCATCTCTACTAAAAATACAAAAAATTAGCTGGACACGGTGGCAGGCGCCTGTAATCTCAGCTACTTGGGAGGCTGAGGCAGGAAAATCACTTGAACTCAAAGAGGGCAGAGGTTGCAGTGAGCTGAGATAGCGCCACTGCACTTTAGCCTGAGCGACAGAGTGAGACATCCTCTCAGAAAAAAAGCAGTGTGCATGAAAAGTACTTAGATCAGTCCCTGGCCAGTAAAAAGTACCCAGTATTGGCCAGGTGTGGTGGCTCACGCCTGTAATCCCAGCACTTTGGGAGACCAAGGCAGGTGCATCACCTAAGGTCAGGAGTTCAAGACCAGCCTGACCAATATGGTGAAACCCCATCTCTACTAAAAAAATACAAAAATTAGCTGGGCGTGGTGGTGTGCGCCTATAGTCCCAGCTATTCGGGAGGCTGAGACAGAAGAATTGCTTGAACCTGGGAGGCGGAGGTTGCAGTGAGCCCAGATCACACCATTGCACTCAAGCCTGGGCAACAAGAGTGAGACTCCATCTCAAAAAAAAAAAAAAAAAAAAAAAATATATATATATATATATATATTCCTTTTATTACGGAGTGATCCCATTTTAGCCATATGTGATGGTGTGCCCATATGTGGGATACAATTATGCTACGGGGGTGCGGTGGGGGGGCAAGGAGATAAGGACACATCAGTTGTGGGGGATTGGGGGTGCAGGCAGATAATACTGGTGGGGGAGGGGAGCCAAGCTGAGCAAGACAGAGAATCACAATTTCTCATGTTTATACCTAATTACTCCTACATGTATGTGACAAGAAACATTTGAAGAACAATTTCAAAAGGAAAATTTTTTTTTTTTGAGGCGGAGTTTTGCTCTTGTTTCCCAAGCTGGAGTGCAATGGCACAATCTCGGCTCACCACAACCTCCACCTCCTGGGTTGAAGTGATTCTCCTGCCTCAGTCTCCCGAGTAGCTGGGATTACAGGTGCCTGCCACCATGCCCAGCTAACTTTTGTATTTTTAGTATAGACGGGGTTTCTCCATGTTGATCAGGCTGGTCTTGAACTCCTGACCTCAGGTGATCCTCCCGCCTCGGTCTCCCAAGGTGCTGGGATTACAGGCATGAGCCACCACACCTGGCTGGAAATAAATAATTTCTAAGAATAAAGTTTGAAAAGCAGGTTAGGGGTGACGTCAGTAGCACAAGCAGAGGCACTGTGTGGGGAGAGCCTAATCCTGGCCCCAAGAAAGATGGCTCCACCCCAGAAGGCTGGAAAACCTCATGTCCAGTGCTTGCGGCCTCACCTGGAGTGGCTGTCAAGTGACCTAGAACTGCACAGCCACTGCTGTTTGCCAGGTCAAGACTGAGCCTAGTCATGTAGTCCTCAGGACTGTCGGGTGGATGCTGGCAGGGCCATGTCTCTTCGAGCCTTAAAGCGGCCTGGTCAGCCTCCTGGCTGCACCTAGGATCTTGGTAGCCGCATCTCATCCCAGAGACCCATGAGACCATCTTGGGGAACCCCACAGCCTGTGTGTCCAAGCCCTCTTCTCACCTCTATCCCGCACCCATCTCTCCTTCTGCTCCTGCAGAGAAGCAGATTTGCTCAGGAGTGAGGGACAGGCTGGGCCTCTGGGCCAATTTTGGGTTGATCCCAGAACCCCTCACCCTGCCCCTGGGGTCCAGTCCTGCCCCTCAGCCCCTGGCCCTGCTGTAGGCTGGGCTGCTTCCTGAGTCCCCACCCGGCAGCTCCTCCTCGATCCCCCTGCCAACCCTAGGGGAGGGCCTCCTTCAGCAGCCCCTTCTCTCCCCTATGAGCAGCAGCGGCCACAGGACACCCCTTCCACCCTCTCCTGTCTTTTTCTCACGATGTCAACCCTGCCAGAGCCCCTGCAGGGTCTAGGAAATACCCCACCTCCCAGTCCTGACTGCAAGCCTCTCCCACCCACTGGGACCCCTGCCTTCACCTCCTTGCTGCCTCCTCATCCACGGCCTCGCCTGTGCTCGACAGTGCTCACTCAGCCAGGGGCTCTCTCCTGAAAAACCTCTTCCCCACCACCCGCCGCCCCCGGCCTCGGGGTCCCACCCCTTAGGGACCCGATTCCGCGAAGCCCCTCTCCCCAGCATGTGCCGCTGGACACCCCCAGTCGGGCTGACTCTTTCCAGCTCAGGCCCCCACTGCCCCTCCCAGTTTCCATTTCTCGCTCCTTCCCCACCCACCTCTCCCGCACAGAATTTGGTCAGGGTATGGTCCAGTCTCCTATTATTCGTCCTCCCCGCAGCATGTGACCCAGCCCATCCCTGCTCCTTCTTCCTCGCCCCGGGACCCTCCAGCTTGGCCCTCCCCACTTCCTGGGCCGGCCAGCCCTCACCCTCGGCAAGGATCCCCGGGCTCCTCTCCTCGACGCCCGACCTCTCCAAGGGCCTACAGTGGACAAGGCCCCCGCGTCCAGCAGCGCCCGTCCATCAGGGAGACGTTCATCTGCCACCTGCAAACCACGACGTTCCACGAGGGGGTACACGCGTCTCCCCTGCCCATCTCCTGCTCTGCATCAGCGAGAACCCCTCCGCCTACACGGAAGCCCCTCACCAGGCAAAGCCGGGAGCCCCAGACCCCGTGGCCCGGAGTGGGTCGATCTGTGACGCCCTGCACAGTTCACTCAACCACTCGGCGCCTCCTCGACCACTCAGAGAACACTTGCCCTCCCGGAGACCCCGGTGAAAGCCGAGCACGCTTTCGCTCCTTCCGAGCCCGCGCCAGCAGGACCTAGCGCTCCGCGTCTCCCGGTGCGCCTGCGCGGGGGCCCCAGCGGCGGAAAAGTTGGCAGGGCCGGCGGCCACTGGTGACTACAAGCCCCGGCGTGCACCGCGCTGGACTGGCCGTGGCGCGTCCGGAAGGTGTCGCGGCCCTGGGCCCCGCCCCGGAAGATAAGGCGGCTCGCGGACACCGCGTTTCCTCTTTCGGCCGCGCTAGTGAGCTGGTAGGTTGTGCATTCGGCCCTGCGGCATGGGCAGTATCCGCCGACATCCTCCTCCTTGAGGCGCGCTGAGACGCGGGCCGGCCCTCCTGAGAGGATGGCGGTGCGGACGCCCGCGGAGAGGGTAGGGGGTGGTGGGCGCGGCGGTCTTGGAGGCGGGGTCCCGGAAAGCCGGGCTGGCGGGGGTGCCCGGGCCTCCCGGACGCGCTAACTGTGAGTCGCTCCCAGGACCCGTCGCCATGGGCCGTGTGATCCGTGGACAGAGGAAGGGCGCCGGATCTGTGTTTCGCGCGCACGTGAAGCACCGTAAGGGCGCTGCGCGCCTGCGCGCCGTGGATTTCGCCGAGCGGCACGGCTACATCAAGGGCATCGTGAAGGTGCGGAACGCTGGCCAGGGCGGGGCGGGAGGGGACGGGACTCCCGGCCGGAACGCCGCACTTACGCCGCCCCTGCCCGCAGGACATCATCCACGACCCGGGCCGCGGCGCGCCGCTCGCCAAGGTGGTCTTCCGGGATCCGTACCGGTTTAAGAAGCGGACGGAGCTGTTCATTGCCGCCGAGGGCATTCACACGGGACAGTTTGTGTATTGCGGCAAGAAGGGTTAGCATTGCGGCGGGGAAGGAAGGTCGGGGTGGGGAGAGGTGTGGGTGTTGTCTGAGGAGTTAACGTCTTAAACTGGTGTGGAAACCTCTGAGGCAGAAAGTTGGGGTGGGCCACCCCGTGGCCAGGCCAGTGGCTACGGTGGGCACCGGTGGGTACTCAGAGAGCTGCACCGGGAGGCTGGATGTTGAATGCTGTGCTCGCAACTTCACGGGCTGCTTAGAGCGAGTGGGGTCGCATTGCCTCTTACCGCGCTGACGGCCTGATGCTGCTTCCCCTTGCAGCCCAGCTCAACATTGGCAATGTGCTCCCTGTGGGCACCATGCCTGAGGGTACGATCGTGTGCTGCCTGGAGGAGAAGCCTGGAGACCGTGGCAAGCTGGCCCGGGCATCAGGGAACTATGCCACCGTTATCTCCCACAACCCTGAGACCAAGAAGACCCGTGTGAAGCTGCCCTCCGGCTCCAAGAAGGTTATCTCCTCAGCCAACAGAGCTGTGGTTGGTGAGTACCAGGCAGTAGTTGAATGCTGAGGGCTATTGGGTGAACAGGCTGTGAGCGTCGGCGGACAGCCAGTGGCTAGACTTGGTTCCTGGAATTACCTGTTGTTTCAAAATTTGGGTTTTGTAAGTTTGAGGTTATTCTGTAGTCTCAGTTTTTGTCACTGTAAAATGAGCACAATAGTACTTGCCTTATTGCTATTGCGGCGTTAAATGAGATTGGGATTAAGTCACTTGGGACTTGAATTCTAGTCTGGGCTTCCTGATTGCTGTACTTGCATACAGTTGGTTAACAGCCTTTTCAGATAAGGCAGGGAGAGATTTGTGACTTTCTCAAAATCACCTACTGAGTGAGTGAGGGAGGATTTGAGTCTCGGTTAACTTGCTGTGCTGTTGGGAGCATCTTGGAATCCTTGTTACGAACTCAGCCTCGCACAGGGGAGGCCCTGAGGTTGTATTCCTGGAATAAGCAATGCTGAGATGGAGCAGGCTGAATCAAGTGTCCCATGTCAGGTTGAGTGACCTGCCGGATGTCTCAAACATGGTGAGGGGGGCGCTTCCCTGCGCTTGGAGCTCAGCCAGCATTCTGGGTGATGGAGCTGAGGGCCTTGGCTTGACTGCCCAGTGTGGATTGAAGAAACTGGATGTCGGCTCACAGGGTGCAAGGGGCTCTCTAGGGTGGAGGCGAGTGTGCATTTTGCTGGGTAGTTGGATGTAGTATTGTGAAGGTGCATGACAGGAGATTGAGGGGAGGAGGTGGGGGTGCTCTGACCGACTAGAGGTTCCCTGAGGTACCTGATCTCCCTTACAGGTGTGGTGGCTGGAGGTGGCCGAATTGACAAACCCATCTTGAAGGCTGGCCGGGCCTACCACAAATATAAGGCAAAGAGGAACTGCTGGCCACGAGTACGGGGTGTGGCCATGAATGTAAGTAACGCAGAAATGCAGGATTGGGTATTCAAGGTGCGGTGGCCACACGAGTAGGCAAGTCCCATCCACAGGTGGCCCTGCAGGAGGGACATCTGCAGTGGGTGGTGGTTTGTAGTCACAGGACTGTTGATCTTGCTCCAACCCTCCTGAAGGAGGTGGGCTCACCCGCATTCTAAAGCCATCTTCCTCTGCCTACAGCCTGTGGAGCATCCTTTTGGCGGTGGCAACCACCAGCACATCGGCAAGCCCTCTACCATCCGCAGAGATGCCCCTGCTGGCCGCAAAGTGGGTCTCATTGCTGCCCGCCGGACTGGACGTCTCCGGGGAACCAAGACTGTGCAGGAGAAAGAGAACTAGTGCTAAGAGCCTCAATAAAGTTTGTCTTTATGCCACCAGGCTGTGCCCACCCCCATGGTTTCAAAGGGAGGGGTCCCTGCTGGGAGGATTTCTGTGGGATCCCCCTGGTTGGTACTGGGAGGAAGGTAGACTACTGGAGTAGACCACCAATGAGTGGTGGAAGCTTGAAGGAAAAGTCTGCAACTAGAAATGAGGTGCAGGTACCCTGGGCAAGACCCTTGCTTCCCCACAGAGGGGACCAAGACACTTAGGTGGGTGACTCAGTACCATGGCTTGCAGTGCTTGGATGTAAGCACTCATTTCACGTATGACGAAACTGAGGAACAGGAAACAGAATAGGACACAATCATGAGCCTGGTGTTCTGGACCATACCCTCACTCTGCCAGCTCACTGCTAACTTGCTCAGCACCTGAGGCGTTCCTTTGCCTGCAGTCTTTTGGCTACATCCTTCCCGTCCATACTGGGTACAGCCCTGCTGATGTCAGTGTGTTTTTGTAAAGTCACTGCCAGGGATACTGGGCTTGCAGGTGTCTGTCTTGCACTGAGAACTTGGGATGGGCCTGGAGGAACGTGGGAAAGACACCCTGTCTACAGCCGGGAAGTTATTCCTATCCTGGCCTTTACCATTCTGTTCTGCAGACGACTGGGAGCACCCTGTATGCATTCCCACCCTGCCATGGTGGGGAGTGGTCACTGACTAGAGGGTTCTGGGTGCTTTTTCCTGTGGGTGGAGCCTCATGCCTTACCTCATTTTCTAGCCTGATAGTGACAGGTGAGGTTGAGGTGGTGATTGAGTGTGGGGTCCCAGGTCACTGCTGATATTGCTGAACAAAGGGATGAATGTATGCAGTGCGTGTATGGGGATCCCAGGGCATCCAAGAGTCCCTTCACCCATCCACCCAGAGCCATATACTGCAGAGAAACTAACCAGGAACAGCCCCCAAAGCTGCATTGATTACCTTATTCTGAGCACATGGCCTTTCCCTACTGGCAGGGGCAGATACCTTCCTTCTCTATAGCTTTGGTAGTGACAAGTGAGGCTGAGGGTGGTGATTCTGAGTGGAATCAGGTTGGAAGTGTCAGGGAACCGCCCCCTGCAATGGGAGGGCAAGTAAGCTAGTTGCCCTCACAAGGCAGGTGGAGGGGCTTCCTGTTTGGCCATAGCCCATGGCATCTTGTCCCTTAACCACAACGAGGAGATGCCAGGACAGCATCCTATCAGCGCTTTCACACAAGGAAGTTCCACCAGCAAATGCAGCAACTGCAGATTATTTCCCCTAAGAACACTCCTGTGGAACTGCAGCAGGCAGAATGAGGCATGGTGTGCTCTGCCTATAGACTTGGAGAGCGCCTGGCAGGTGAGAATAGGCCACCTTAGGCTTCCATGGTCACTCTGGGATGACTCCTAAGTGGCTACACGGTGGCCCCTGACTGTCATGGTCCACGCTGTTTCTAGAGTGAACCTTACCCCCATTTCATGATCTTGCTTTCCTCATCCTGCTGGCATGGCCCCACCTGTCTTTGGGCGCCCACCACACCTAGGCAGTGACCCAGCAGGGCCTGTTTATTTTAGACAGGCTCTCGTTATTGCCAGGCTGGTCTCAAGCCCCTGGCCTCATGTGGTCCTCCCACTCCAGCCCTGACCCCCCCCCCCCCAGTAGCGAGGGGACCTGGTTTAGATCCACTGTCATTCGCAAGGCTGGTCCCAGGGTCCTAGGTGATTGGTCGAGAAAGAATCCAGGAGGGCGGTGTTTCCTCCTGAAGGATGGAGGGGCATCTAGAAAGAGGGTTTTGGGAAAGCACTAGATGCTTAGCTTGGCCATAAGCGGTCACTGCTTTTCTGCTCCCTTCTGGGCAAAGTGGATGCAGGGCTTGGCCGAAGGACCGGCCATCAGGGAAAGTTTGCTCCAGAAGCAGCTCAGGCACCCGAAAACCCTTTCTCCAGAGTGGACACTGGGCACCATTTACAGGAGTCAGGGATGAGGGGCCATGGGTTAAACCCAAGACAGGCTGCTTTGGCCAGTAAGCATCCTCTCTTAGCCCCAAGGAAGGGTGCGGTTCCCGTTAGAAACTGTAAAGGAAAGGACCTAGTTCGTTCTTGTTTGTGGCACATTTCGTGGCTCATTAGGGAGAGAATTTATCAGAAAAAGGGAAAGACTAATGTTTTCGACTCTGACCATCGCCCCAGTTCTGAGGCCTCCGGGCCGTGGCTTCGGACTGCCAGCCGGTGGCAGCGTTCTGCTTTACGGCTTTGCCATTCGCGGGTCCCCGGAGCCTTACTGCGAGCCAGGAAGGTGGGCAGCCGAGACGCGGCGTCCTAGCTTCCCAGAGCGGCCCGGACGGCGCCTCGGACCCGGACAGTTGGCTGACGTCACTTCCGGATCGGCTCCGATTGGCGGGGCGGGAGGGCCGAACGGGCGAGGTTGGGCGGCCGTGCTGCTCCGCGGTGCTGAGGTGAGTGTGAGCCCGGCGGGGGCGGGCGCGCGGGGCGCAGACCTTACCCTGCGCGCTGCGCCCGTGCCCGGTTGTCTTGCGGTGCTCCAGGCCTGGGTCCGTCCCGCCATCAGCGGCACTTCCTGTTCCAGGGACCCGGGACAAGGCCTTGAGTACGGACTGCGCCTCGCCGCCCTCTCCCAGCCCCGGGGTCGCTCCTCACGGGGCTCCTTCCGCCTTCGAGCCCTTCACAGCTCCCTTGCCCCACGCTGGCCCCCCTGGACTCCTGCCGCACAGGGCGGCTTCTGCGTCCCGATGCGCTCCAGACCCCTTGGTACCAGCGGCCCGAGGCCTCATCCCGGCTCCCTCCCACGCCCCTCTCCTGTCAGCTTTTCAGGGGCGGGGTCGTGCGTCTCTCGGTCCTCCCAGCCCTCTGCGGGTGCCGCCCCTCCTGCATTTAGCGTCTGCGCTCCTCCATGCTGCTCCCTCTGCTGGTGCCTTCCCTCCACCCCACCCTCCTCGCGTGTAGCGCTCCGAGGCCTTTCTCCCCGCAGCCAGGCAGCCAGGTTTTTGTTTCCCCTTTTTCTTTTTTCTTTCTTTTCCTTCTTTTCTTTCTTTCCTTTCTCTCTTTTCCTTTTTCTGAGACGGAGCCTCGCTCTGTCGCCCAGGCTGGAGTGCAATGGCGCGATCTCGGCTCAATGCAACCTCCGTCTCCCGGGTTGAAGCAATTCTCCTGTCTCAGCCTCCAGAGTAGCTGGGATTACAGGCGCTCGCCACCACGCCCGGCTAATTTTTGTGTTTTTAGTAGAGATGGGGTTTAACCATGTTGGCCAGGCTGGTCTCGAACTCGTGACTTCAAGTGATCCGCCCGCCCCAGCCTCCCAAAGTGCTGGCATTACAGGCGTGAGCCACTGCGCCCAGTCTCGTTTTCTTGTATCTCTACATACCTAATATTGTTTTTGTCTCTTAAAAATCTACATATGTATGTCTGAGTGCGGTGGCTCATGCCTGCAGTCCCAGCACTTTGGGAGACGGAGGCGGGCGGATCACGAGGTCCGGAGATCGAGACCATCCTGGCTAACGGTGAAACCCCGTCTCTACTAAAAAATACAAAAAAATTAACCGGGCGTGGTGGCGGGCGCCTGTAGTCCCAGCTACTCGGGAGGCTGAGGCAGGAGAATGGCGTGAACTGGAGAGGCAGAGCTTACAGTGAGCTGAGATCGCGCCACTGCACTCCAGCCCCGGCGATGGAGCAAGACTCCGTCTCAAAAAAAAAACAAAAACTACGTATGTATTATACTGTGGATATTCTATACCTGACAGTTTTTCTCAGCCTTATAACTGCTCTGTCTCCTTGACATTACTTTTCACCACTGTGACTTTGCCTATAGACGCTGAAGTTTTTTCTTCTTCTACACAGGCACATGGTAACATTCTTGTGTTTTTCTTGTGTGCCTTAGCAAGTCTCCATAGAGTACATACTTTTTTTTTTTTTTTTTTTTTTTTGAGAGGGAGTCTGGCTCTGTGGCCCAGGCTAGAGTGCAGTGAGAGTACATACTTTGAGTTAGGTTTCCCCACAGAGAGTTTTGCAGGGTTTCAGTTCTACCAAGTAGGGCCAGGTGTATTTCTAGAGTCACTGTACCAGTTTACGGTGTCCTCAACATTTGATTTTATGAAGTATTTTATATTTCCCCAATCTATGGGGAGAATCTGGTTTTACTTTACTTTTTTTTTTTTTAATTAAAAAATTAGAGATGGGGGGGTCTCACTATGTTGCCCAGGCTGGAGTGCAGTGGCCACTCATAGGCGTGATCCCACTACTGATCAGCACGGGAGTTTTGACCTGCCCTGTTTCCCACCTGAGCTGGTTCACCCCTCCTTAGGCAACATGGTGGTCCCCTGCTCCCCGATGTCACCATATTGATGCCGAACCTAGTGGGGACACCCAGTTGGCATAGCACACTGCAGCCCAGAACTCCCAGGTTCAGGTGAGCCTCCTGCCTCAGCCTGCTGAGTAGCCCCTGGGACTACAGGGTTTGCCAGGTCCTATCCTGTGTTCATTTGTTCAAAATTGTGACATTTTTCTTATTAAAAAAATTTTAAAATATATTCTGTATATTTATGCTTTGTTACATGTTTGCAAATATCTTTCATTCTCTAGCTTGTCTGCTTGCCTTTTAATTTTGTGGTGTGTTGTATAGAATCCTTTTTCTTTTTTTTTTTGAGACAGGGTCTTGCTTGGGCTGGAGTGTAGTGACATAATCTTGGCTCACTGCAGCCTCCATCTCCCACTCTAAGGCGATCCTTTTACCTCAGCCACCTGAGGTTTTGCCTGGGACCACAGGCTCACACCACCACGTCGGCTAGTTTTTGTAGAGCTGCGGTTTCACCATGTTACCCAGGCTGGTTTCCTACTCCTGAGCTCAAGCAATCTGCCCACCTCCGCCTCCCAAAGCACTGAGATTACAGGTGTGAGTCACCATGCCTGGCCTTTTTTCCTTTTTAATGGAATCAAACAATCGTTTTCTTTGTAGGCTTTTATTATTTATTTACTTATTTACATTTTTATGTATTTTTTTGAGACAGAGTCTTGCTCGATCACCCAAGCTGGAGTGCAGTGGCATGGTCTTGGCTCACTGCAACCTCCACCTCCCTGGTTCAAGTGATTCTTCTGCCTCAGCCTCCCGAGTAGCTGGGATTGCAGGTGCGCGCCACCACACCTGGCTAATTTTTGTATTTTTAGTAGAGACAGGGTTTTACCATCTTGGCTAGGCTGGTCTTGAACTCCTGACCTCGTGATCCACCCACCTCAGCCTCCCAAAGTGCTGGGATTACAGGCGTGAGCCAGCACACCCGGCCTTTTTTTTTTTTTTTTTTTTTTTAATGTTTAAGTCTTTAACCTGCCCGAAATATTTGTGTACCATAGAAGGCAGGGAACTAATTTTCTTTTCCAATGGAAAACCAGTTGTGCCAATACCATTTATTGTCCTTCTTCATTGCCATTGATATTGCAGGTATATTAACATATGCATAGATGTCTTCCATTATCTTTTTTCCTATACTTAAACTTCACTTTCCATTACCATAGCCTAAGTCTCAGTATCTAGTAGGGCACACCCTTGTCTCCTTCAGTTATTTTTTTGGTATTGCCTTAGGTAATCTTTTTTTTTTTTTTTTTTTTGAAACAGAGTCTTGCTCTGTCTTCCAGGCTGGAGTGCAGTGGTGTGATCTCGGCTCACTGCAAGCTCCGCCTTCGGGGTTCACGCCATTCTTGGGACTACAGGTGCATGCTACCACACGTGTCTAATTTTTTTGTATTTTTAGTAGAGACGGGGTTGCACCACGTTAGCCAGGATGGTCTCGATCTCCTGACCTGGTGATGGGCCCGCCTCAGCCTCCCAAAGTGCTGGGATTACAGGCGTGAGCCACTGTGCCCAGCCACACTGCCTTAGCTAATCTTAGATCGTTACTATTTCATGTGATATTTGGAGTCATTTCTGTCAGATATCATGTCCTGTTGAAATGCTTACTGTAATCGCACAGAATAAATTTAACTTGGGGAGAATTGATATCTTTATATTATTGAGCCCTCCTATTTAGAAACATGGTCTGTTTCTGCATAAACGTTTCTAAGGTATTTCAATAAAGTTTTATTATAATGTCCATTACATACATATCTTTTTTTAAGACTTAACGTACTGCATAGTTTTTGTAGCTATTGTGAATGGTCAGTTTTCGGTTGCTGATTGCTAACGAATAGGAGTGGTATTAATTATTCTGTATTGACCTTGTTTGTGGCAATGCTGTTGAACTCCTGTCATCCCAACAGTGGATTGATACTCTTGGATTTTCTATGTAGATTGTTTTTATCATTCTCAAAGAATGACGAGTTTGTCTTTTTTCTTCTGATCCTTGTAGCTCATATTTCTTTTTTCTGTGACTTACTGCGTTGGCTAGGATGTTGAATAGCAGCGGGCTCTGAGAGAGAACATCCCTCTCTTGTCACTGACTCTACTGCACATGCTTCTAATGTGTCCTCTTAGTGTTGTGAACACAAACTTGAATGCATGGAACCCCAGGATCCCTGAGCCACACTCTGAGAACTATTGCTACGCCTCCCGGGGTCAAGTGATCCTCTCACCTCAGCCTCCCGAGTAGCTGGGACTACAGGCATGTGCCACCAAGCCCTGCTAAGTTTTTAAATTTTTCGTAGGGATGGGGTCTCAGTATATTGCCCAGGCTGAGCTTGAACTCCTGGGCTCAAGCAGTCTTCCCGTCTTGGCTTCCCAAAGTATGGAGATTACAGGCATGAGCCAACCATACCTGGCCTTTTGCTCTTTTTTTTTTTTAATCTATTTGAAATTATTATTATTTTTTTTAACCTAGGAGCATAGATTCAAACTGCCCTAAATACACACTCTTTCCTTTTTTGTTCTTGGTAGCATTTCCTTTTCTACTTTTCCATCTATTTTCTTTTTTTTTTTTTTTTGAGGTAGGCCCTGGCTCTGACTCTGGCTCTGTCACCCCAGCTGGAGTGCAGTGGTATGATCTCGACTCACTGCAGCTTCTGCCTCCTGGGCTCAAGCGATCCTCCCACCTCAGCCTCCCAAGTAGCTGGGACTACAAGCACATGCCACCATGCCTGGCTAATTTTTGTATTTTTTGTAGAGAGGGGTTTTGCCATGTTGCACAGGCTGGTCTTGAACTCCTGGGCTCAAGAGATCCACTCACCCTGGCCTTCCAAAGTGCTGAGATTACAGGCATGAGCAACTGTGCACAGCCCCTTTTCCATCTTTTTTTGTTTCCTTTATTGGATTTGCCAGGTGTTTGTGTACTTTATTAGCATTTTCAAAGAATGACCATAGAGATTGCTTTCTGTTTCTTTAAATTGTGTTTTGTTTTCTTTCATGTTCTTTCCTTGAATTTCTTTTTTTTTTTTTTTTTTTTTTTTGAGACGGAGTCTCGCTCTATCGCCCAGGCTGGAGTGCAGTGGCTCAATCTCGGCTCACTGCAAGCTCCGCCTCCCGGGTTCCCGCCATTCTCCTGCCTCAGCCTCCCAAGTAGCTGGAACTACAGGCGCCGCCACCTCACCCGGCTAGTTTTTTGTATTTTTTTAGTAGAGACGGGGTTTCACCGTGTTAGCCAGGATGGTCTCGATCTCCTGACCTCGTGATCCGCCCGTCTCGGCCTCCCAAAGTGCTGGGATTACAGGCTTGAGCCACCGCGCCCGGCCCTTTCCTTGAATTTCTTTCTTTCTTTCTTTCTTTTTTTTTGAGACGGAGTCTCGCACTGTGCTCGATCTCGGCTCACTGCTACCTCCGCCACCTGAGTTCACGCAATTCTCCTGCCTCAGCCTCCCAAGTAGCTGGGATTACAGGTGCACACCACCACGCCCAGCTAATTTTTTGTATTTTTAGTAGAGATGGGGTTTCACTGTGTTGGTCAGACTGGTCTCAAACTCCTGACCTCACGATCCGCCTGCCTCAGCTTCCCAAAGTGCTGGGATTACAGGCGTGAGCCACGGCGCCCAGCCCTCCTTGAGTTACTTTCTTATTCTGCATCTGATTTCTTTTATTTTCTTTTTTTTTGTTTTTGTTTTTGTTTTTGGACAGAGTCTCACTCTGTCATCCAGACTGGAAAGTGCAGTGATGTAATCTCAACTCACTGCAACCTCCACCTCTTGGATTCAAGTGATCCTCCTGCCCCAGCCTCCCAAGTTGCTGGGATTACAGGTTCACACCACCATTTCCGGCTAAGTTTTGTATTTATTTATTTATTTATTTTTGAGTGGAAGTCTCGCTCTGTGGCCAGGCTGGAGTGCAGTGGTGCGATCTCGGCTCACTGCAACCTCTGCCTCCCAGTTTCCAGAGATTCTCCTGCCTCAGCCTACTGAGTAGCTGGGATTATAGGTGCCTGCCACCATGCCCGGCTAGTTTTTGTATTTTTAGTAGAGACAGGGTTTCAACAAGTTGGCCAGGGTGGTCTCGATCTCTTGACCTCGTGATCCGCCCGTCTTGGCCTCCCAAAGTGCTGGGATTACAGGCGTGAGCCACTGCACCCAGCCCCAAGTTCTGTATTTTTCAGTAGAGATGGGATTTCACCATGTTGGCCAGGCTGGTCTTGAACTCCGGACCTCAAGTGATCCACCCGCCTCGGCCTCCCAAATTACTGGGATTGTAGGCATGAGCCACAGCGTGCATTTGATTTCTTGCTGAATATTTAGATTATTTATTTTAGTCTTTCCTGTTAAAATGAGTCTATTAAGGATGCGCAGTTTTCTTTAGGTAGGCTTGGTTCTGTTTCCACTTTAGTTTCCATTTCTGTATTCTTCTGGAGAGAGGGTAACTTTTCGTCGTATATTTCTAATATAACAACAATATGGGTAGGAATTATTTTGCCAATGATATATTCCTTTGGGATTTGTTGAAACTTTCTCTGTTGCTCTTTTTTTGGTAATGTTCAGTATGTTGAAAAAAAAGTGTGTTCTCTATGCTTTAAGCATGAGATTCTTTACTTGACCCACTTGTTTCTGAGGGAAGCATGTTAAAAATCTTGACTGGGCACGGTGGCTCACGCCTGTAATCCCAGCACACTGGGAGGCCAAGACGGGCGGATCACGAGGTCAGGAGATCGAGGCCATCCTGGCTAACACGGTAAAACCCCGTCTCTACTAAAAATAAAAAAAAATTAAACGCACCTGTGGTCCCAGCTACTCGGGAGGCTGAGGCAGGAGAATGGTGTGAACCCGGGAGGCAGAGCTTGCAGTGAGCCGAGATCACGCCACCGTACTCTAGCCTGGGCAACAGAGCGAGACTCCGTCTTTAAAAAAAAAAAAAAAAAACTCATTCCAGAGGAGGATTTACCAGTTCCTCTTTGATAGATCAATACCTGTTTGTAATTATTAAAGCTTTTTGGTGGACTTTTAGTAATATGCATTTTTAAAAATTCCTATTAGTGATTTTTGCTTTCTTTTGTTTTTTCTTTTTTTGGAGACAAAGTCTTGCTCTTGTCCCCCAGGCTGGAGTGCAGTGGCGCGATCTCGGCTCACTGCAACCTCCACCTCCCAGGTTCAAGCGATTCTTCTGCCTCAGCCTCCTGAGTAGCTGGGATTACAGGTGCCTGCCACTGCGCCCAGCTAATTTTTGTATTTTAGTAGAGACAAGGTTTCACCATGTTGGCCAGGCTGGTCTCCAACTCCTGGCCTCAGGTGATCCGCCCGCCCCAGCCTCCCAGAGTGCTGGGATTCCAGGCATGAGCCACCGTACATGGCCTGGCCTGTTCTTTCTTGACTATGGTGCTGGTTCCATGGGCTTGTGCAGTTGGTGATGATCCACTGAACTGTGTACTCAGGATTTGTCAACTTTTATAATATAAATATACCTCAATAAAAAGCTTTAAAGATATAGAAAAGGTATGTAGCTACCACAGCTTTATTTTAACTAGCGTTTGATCTAATATTTACTGATATTTAGCCTTTCTGTGTTATTTTATTTTAGGCCAAATAGTTGCATCATGTGTACCTAATCCAAGAGTCTCACGCTTCTGGTAAGTGAGTCAACCTTATTTTACTTGTTTATTTTGAGACAGGATTTTGCTTTGTCCCCCAGGCTGGAGTGCAGTGGTGTGATCACAGCTCACTGCAGCCTCTACTTCCTGGGCCCAAGTGATCCTCCCACCTCAGCCTCCCAAGTAGCTGGGACTACAAGTGTGTGCCATCACAGCCGGCTAATTTTTTCTTTTCTTTGGTAGCATTGAGGTCTCCCTACGTTGCCCAGGCTTGTCTCAAATTCCTGGGCTCAAGCTATCCTCCCGCCTCAGCCTCCTAAAGCGCTAGGATTATAGATGTGAGCCACCGAGCCTGGCCCCTTCTATCATTTAAATTTTCTTCCTTAGCCCTTAACATTTTGTCTTCATTCTTCCATGTAAAGTGAATGAGTATTGTTGTTTTCCTCCTGAATGAGATAGATTAGCATGCCAGAGAGGAGGAGGGGGATAGACAGCCCAAGGGCAGCAGGTAGTAGAGGTGAGACTGGAGGCTGGGCACTTTGGTGCACTCCTGTAATCCCAGCACTTTGGGAGGCCGAGGCAAGAAGATTGTTTGAGCTCAAGAGTTCAAGACCAGCCTGGGCAACATGGCGAAACCCCATCTCTACAAAAAAATACAAAAATTAACCGGGTGTGACTGTTGGGGTGATCAGACCCAACACCAGGCTGTGGGGGCTGTGAAGTCTGGCGGGGTCAAAGGAGAAAAGACAGGTTAAGAGTACACAAGGTGGGCCCAGGGGGCCAGTGCTAGTATGGAGGCTGCGAAGGCCCTGAGCTCTGGGAGCCCACACTATTTAATGGTGATCAAACAAAGAAGCAGATGGTGAGGACGTGCATATGTGAGGGTAGACAGGTGAGGACATGAGGATGTGGGGGTAGAAAGGTAGTGGTGCATCAAGCGTGGCTATGATGGTTTAGCATTTTCTTTGATGCATATGTAATATGCTCTGCTACCTGAGATAATGGGGAACTTGTTTACTAGCCTGGGAGGCCAGTTAGCAGTACCCCCATGGGGATGGGTGGGGGTGGACCAGTGAGGCAGGCAGGGCTGTTTATGGCAGCACCAAGTAGCCTGAGCTGTGGAAGAAGGGGCCAGACTGGGCCTCCACTTGTTCTGTTCTCTTCCCTCAGCACCTGAGTGAGCAGCTCCTGTGCCCCGCCCTCAGAAAGCCCAACCCTTAGGCAATGGCGGCCTTGTTCCTGTCTGCCTCACCCCAGGTGAGTATCTGTCCTCCTGGGAGGTGTGAAATCTTTACCCAGGGCTTTCCTTGGCAAACACTGTCAGGTGTCTCTGGTTTGGGGTGCTGACATGATGGTAGGGGTGACCCTGGGACCCCCATGCAGCCCCCCACTGTGCTGGTGCCTTTAGCATGCTTCTGCTGCCTCCCTGCCCCTGCCAGCCCATTCTGGACCACACCTGGGCTATAGCAGTCGCTGTCATTCCAGGCTGAGGTGACCTTCGAGGATGTGGCTGTGTTCCTCTCTCGGGAGGAATGGGGCCGCCTGGGCCCTGCTCAGAGGGGCCTCTACAGGGACGTGATGCTGGAGACCTACGGGAACCTAGTCTCACTGGGTAAGGCCCTCACTAGAACTCAGCTCTGGGAACAGCCCTGGGTGCTAAGGGCTCAGCAGAGGCTGGGCTGGGGGCCTCACCCCCTGGGCACAGAGGTAGGTGATGACCTTTATCTCAGGTAGGCACCTGATCTGAGAAGATGAGGGGAGGGGCAGTGCTGGGACCTTCCTGAGTCAGCCCTTCCCTTCCCTCTCGCTCCAGGTCCCAGGCAGACCCCTCCCTGGTGGGACGGGGGGACCGGGGTCAGGGGTGGAGTTGCACACCTCCTAGTGGAGGGAACCCCTGAGCTCTTGTTCCCTTACGCTCAGGACTGCCCCAACCCAATCTCAGTGCCCTCCAGAGGGTGTCCAGGCTTCCATCACCCCCTCTGCTTGTGCCTCCCTTACCCTGCTGCCCCAGGGTGAGACGGCACTAAGTGCTGCCCTGTGTCCTTGGTACCAACCCCAGTCCCTGTCTCCTTCCCAGGAGTAGGACCTGCAGGCCCCAAGCCTGGAGTGATCTCGCAGTTGGAGCGAGGGGATGAGCCCTGGGTCCTGGATGTTCAGGGCACCTCTGGGAGAGAGCACCTGAAAGTCAACAGCCCAGGTGCGTGAGGGGGTCTGCTCCCCAACTCAAGTCACCGAATGAGCATTTGTTAGGGTCCAGTGTGTCTGTTTAATGAATCAGGAGTCTGCGGGGAAGATGCATTGGGGCTAGCACAGGAGGCCTGACGGTGGCCTTTGCTGAAGCCCAGGTCACCTCTCTCAGTCTGGGCACCTTGGTGGGGAGATTATTGAGCAGAATCTCTCCGGGGCAGCATTTCTGTGGAAAACAGGAATGGACAGTCCAGGCAAGGTCCCGTGTAGAGGGGAGTGAGTAGGTGCAGACCATGGGTGCTGTAAGGGGAGGTTAGGGTCTGCAGAACCCCACAGAACCCTGCCCTCCAGAGCTTATGCCAGACAATGAGGGCCTAGTGATGGAGACCTATTACTTAATTCCCCTCTCTTCTAAATTAATACACTACGGAAAAGTGAGAGAGTACACATCCTCCTGAATCTCACCGCCCAGACACAGTTGTGTTGTAGGGTATTCCTTTTCTAGCACTGGCCTTTCCACTGTTATGTATGGACACAGCCTTTATTTATTTATTTTTTTTGAGACAGGGTCGCCCTCTATCACCCAGGCTGGAGTGCAGTGGTATGATCATGGCTCACTGCAGCCTTGACCTCAAGCGATCCTCCCATCTCAGCCTCCCGAGTAACTGGGACCACAGGCATGTCATGTGCCACTCACACTAAGTTTTGATTTTTTTACAGACGAGGTTTCACTATGTTGCCCAGACTGGTCTTGAACTCCTGGGCTCAAGCGATCCTCTCACCTTGGCCTTCCAAAGTGCTGGGATTACAGGTGTGAGCCACTGCCATTGCACCTGGGCCAGACACTGCCCTTTTTTTTTTTTTTTTGAGACAGAGTCTTGCTCTGTCGCCCAGGCTGGAGTGCAGTGGCGCAATCTCGGCTCACTGCAGCCTCCACCTCCCAGTTTCAAGTGATTCTCCTGCCTCAGCCTCCTGAGTAGCTGGGACTATAGGTGCCTGCCACCACGCTTGGCTAATGTATGTATTTTTAGTAGAGACAGCATTTCACTGTGTTGCCCAGGCTGGTCTCGAACCCCTGGGCTCCAGTGATCCTTCCACCTTGGCCTCCCAAAGTGCTGGGATTGCAGGTGTGAGCCATTCTTTTTTTTTTTTTTTTTTTGAGACAGAGTCTTGCTCTGTTGCCCAAGCTGGAGTGCAGTAGTGCGATCTCGGCTCAGTGCAACCTCCGCCTCCTGGGTTTAAGCAATTATTCTGCCTCAGCCTCCCGAGTAGCTGGGACTACAGGTACACGCCACCACGCCTGGCTAGTTTTTGTATTTTTAGTAGAGATGGGGTTTCACCATATTGGCCAGGCTGGTCTCAAGTTCCTGACCTTGTGATCCACCTGCCTTGGCCACCCAAAGTGCTGGGATTACAGGCGTGAGCCACCATGCCTGGCTGACACTGCCTCTTAACAGGAATGATAGTGCGTTCTGCCGTGCAGATACGGAATGTGTTTCCATTTCTGTGCGCATGAGTCTCAGTCATGTCTTCACTGGAAGTGCAGGCCAAAAGATTGGATAGCTCTGCTGGTCACCTTTTTGCATGTGTCTGATGATATCCTAGGAAGGAACCACTGGCTCAAAGGACTTCTTATTTTGTAAATTTGCTTATTTGAATGTAAATATCTGTAGAAATAGGACAAACCCTAAGTTTACAACTCAGTGAATTTTTATGAAAAATCATCCTTCAGATTAAAATACAGACTGTTTCAGCTCCCCAGGAGCTCCCTGGCTCTCCTCTGTCATTTCCCACTGCTCCCCACAGGGGTCGTCTTTCTGACTCCTGTCACAAGAGGTCGCTTCCTCCTTTGGATTTTTCTGTCTAGACGCACACAGGGCATCTTTTGCTGAACGTTGTGAGAGCTGCTTGTGTTTCTTGGAGCAGCAGTGTGGTCTGTTTGGTTGCCATTGTTCTATTGTATGAACATACCACAATTTATGTTCCCTTCTACTTGTGGAGGACATTCAGTTGTCCAGGTTTGGGGTTGTACAGGACTGCTGTGGACGCTCTTGTGCATGGATCTCTCCGGTGCCCGGAATGCATTTCTGGTGCGTGTGTACCTGCGAGCAGAGCGCTGAGTCAGCGTGTTCATAGAGCCACTTTAGATAAGGTTGCCAAACCGTCCCCCACAGCAGCAGCTCCAGCACAGGCTCCTGTAGCAGTATGTGAGCACTGTCTGCTGCACATCTTGGCCGATGTTGGTGTTCATCACCTGTTCATGTGTGGTGCAGAGCCAGGCAAGGGGTGGAAGGATAGACCCCTTAGGACTAGGAAGGGAGCAGTAATCAAAGTGGCAGTCATGAGATGCTTGCACCTGGAACTCTCTGCGCTGGGCACTGGGCTGAGTTCTTCATGGTCAGTCTGTTGTATTACTCTATTTTGTTCTCATGAGTGCCATGTGGCCACAGATGGAGAAATCAAGGCTCAGAAAGGTAGGTGAGTTGTTGCCTCAGGTGACTCAGCTGGCAAGTAGGGGCCAGGACTAATCAATCCTGAGTGTGGCTGCTGGTATCATTCTCTGAGGGGCCATGTGGCAGGACCCCACTTGGGTACTTGTCACTCCCCATTCTTGGGGAGTGGCCACCCAGGAGAAGTTTGTTGTGTGAGTGTCAAATCAAAGAAGGAGTGAGTGAGGGAAGGGCCACATGACTGCGGCCCTAGGTGAGCTGCATAAGCCTCTGAGCTCCAGACTCTCATCTTTGCAAGGTTGTTGTGACTTTGGAGATGATCAAATCAGTACACCACAGGTGGCCAGCAGCATCTCATGCCTGCCTTCCAGAGTCAGAGCAGGTGACCCTTAGATGTTCTGTTTTTTGTTTCAGCTCTTGGGACCAGAACTGAGTACAAGGAGTTGACTTCACGGGAGACATTTGGTAAGGAAGAACTAGGCCAGCTGAGGGGGATTTTTCCCCAGGGATCTGAGCCGGTAGAAGCCTGTGACCACATCAGGAAGGCAGAGGGGAGCCTGGAAAAGCTGGAGCAGAGAGGCCCCAGGGCAGTCACACTGACCAACGGCGAGAGCAGCGGGGGGTCTGGGGGAAGCCTCAGGTTGGTGTCACGACCTGTTCCCGATCAGAGCCCTCACAAATGTGATATATGCGAGCAAAGTTTTGAACAGAGATCCTATCTCAACAACCATAAGCGCATACACAGGTCAAAAAAAACAAAGACAGTTCGTGACTCTGGGGAAATCTTGAGTGCAAACTTAGTTGTTAAAGAAGATCAGAAGATTCCTACTGGGAAAAAATTGCATTATTGCAGTTACTGTGGGAAAACATTCAGGTACAGTGCCAACCTTGTCAAGCATCAGCGGCTTCACAGCGAAGAGAAGCCCTACAAATGTGATGAGTGTGGGAAAGCCTTCAGCCAGAGCTGTGAGTTCATCAACCACCGAAGGATGCACTCAGGAGAGATTCCCTACCGGTGTGACGAGTGTGGTAAGACATTCACCCGGAGGCCCAACCTCATGAAGCACCAGAGGATTCACACTGGGGAGAAACCCTACAAGTGTGGTGAGTGTGGGAAACACTTTAGCGCCTACTCTTCCCTTATTTATCACCAGAGGATCCACACTGGAGAGAAACCCTATAAATGTAATGACTGTGGGAAAGCCTTCAGTGATGGCTCAATCCTTATCCGCCATCGTCGGACTCACACTGGAGAGAAGCCATTTGAGTGCAAGGAATGTGGCAAGGGCTTTACCCAAAGTTCTAACCTTATCCAACATCAGAGAATTCACACTGGAGAGAAACCCTATAAATGTAATGAATGTGAGAAAGCTTTCATTCAAAAAACCAAACTTGTGGAACATCAGAGAAGCCACACTGGAGAGAAGCCCTATGAATGCAATGACTGTGGCAAAGTTTTCAGCCAGAGCACACACCTCATCCAGCATCAGAGAATTCACACAGGAGAAAAGCCCTACAAGTGCAGCGAGTGTGGGAAGGCCTTCCACAACAGTTCCAGACTCATTCACCACCAGAGGTTGCACCACGGAGAGAAACCCTACAAATGCAGTGATTGCAAGAAAGCCTTCAGCCAGAGCACTTACTTGATTCAGCACCGGAGGATCCACACCGGGGAGAAGCCCTACAAGTGCAGTGAGTGTGGGAAGGCCTTCCGGCACAGTTCCAACATGTGTCAGCATCAGCGGATTCACCTCCGGGAGGACTTCTCCGTGTAACAGTGGAGAAGTGTCTGAGGGCAGAGTCCAGCCGAGCACTTCCTGCATGCACCCCCGGCACCTGACTCTGCCCTGTATTGATTATCCACACGATGTTTTCACAGGGTGAAAGGACATTTCTCATTAAACAAACCTCTTTTCTTAAATGAAATGCAGTGCATGTTCATTTTAGAGAAATTGAGAGAGAAAAGTGAGCGAAACGAAGCTCCTGTAATCTCCCCCACTTAGAAAAAGAATTCATTGCTGCTGATTTAGGAAAGTTTTCTTTGAGACATACTGGAGAGCATTTTAAAAAGAAAATACTGTAATGCTTGTCATTGCAGCACCTAGGATCTTCACTTTTGCTATTTCCTCAATATCAGAAAATTCACACTGAAGATAATACCACATATTTTAACATTTTTACATATTGTAAATTTAAAAACATCGGCCAGGTGTGGTGGCTCACGCCTGTAATCCCAGCATTTTGAGAGGCCAAGGTGGGTGGATCACCTGAGGTCAGGAGTCCAAGACCATCCTGGCCAACATGGTGAAACCCTGTCTCTACTAAAAATACAAAAATTAGCTGGGTGTGGTGGTGGGCGCCTGTAATCCCAGCTACTCGGGAGGCTGAGGCAGGAGAATTGCTTGAACCTGGGAGGCAGAGGTTGCAGTGAGCCGAGATTGTGCCTCTGTACTCCAGCCTGGGTGACAGAGTGAGACTCCGTCTCAAAAAATAAATGAAACAAACATATCATTCATACTTTTTATGTCAGTAGAGTTGAGGTTGCCTTTTTTATTGTGGTGAAATAACTATAACATGAAATTTACAATTTTAACCATTTTTAAGTGTACAATTCAGTGGCATTGAGTACATTCATGGTGTTGTGTAACCATCACCACTGTGTATTTCCAGAACTGTTTCATTCCAAACAAACTGTGTACCTGTTAACAATAACTCTTCATTTCCCCTTCTCCCTGCTATATTCCAAACAAACTGTGTACCTGTTAACAATAACTCTTCATTTCCCCTTCTCCCTGCTATATTCCAAACAAACTGTGTACCTGTTAACAATAACTCTTCATTTCCCTTTCTCCCTGCTATATTCCAAACAAACTGTGTACCTGTTAACAATAACTCTTCATTTCCCCTTCTCCCTGCTATATTCCAAACTGTGTACCTGTTAACAATAACTCTTCATTTCCCCTTCTCCCTGCTATATTCCAAACAAACTGTGTACCTCTTAACAATAACTCTTCATTTCCCCTTCTCCCTGCTATATTCCAAACAAACTGTGTACCTCTTAACAATAACTCTTCATTTCCCCTTCTCCCTGCTATATTCCAAACAAACTGTGTACCTATTAACAATAACTCTTCATTTCCCCTTCTCCCTGCTATATTCCAAACAAACTGTGTACCTGTTAACAATAACTCTTCATTTCCCCCTTCTCCCTGCTATATTCCAAACAAACTGTGTACCTGTTAACAATAACTCTTCATTTCCCCTTCTCCCTGCTATATTCCAAACAAACTGTGTACCTCTTAACAATAACTCTTCATTTCCCCTTCTCCCTGCTATATTCCAAACAAACTGTGTACCTCTTAACAATAACTCTTCATTTCCCCCTTCTCCCTGCTACTGGTAACCTCAATTCTATTTTCTGTTTCTTTGCATTTGCCTATTCTGGGAACATAAATATGTGTGGAAACATGTAATCTGTGTTACTTTCTGTCTGGCTTAGTTCATTCAGCATAACGTTTTCAAGGGGTTTCTGTGTGTTGTATCCTGTTTCAGAACTCCATTTCTTTTTTTTTTTTTTTTTTTTTTTTGAGACTGGGTCTTATTCTCACCCAGGCTGAAGTGCAATGGCATGATCTTGGCTCTGCAACTTCACCCTCCCAGGTTCAAGCAACTCTTTCACCTTACCCTCTTGAGTAGCTGGGACCATAGGCACATGCCACCATGCCTGGCTAATTTTTATAGTTTTTGGTAGAGATGGGGTTTCACCATGTTGCTCAGGCTGGTTTCGAACTCCTGTCCTCAAGTGATCCCCACCTTGGCCTCCCAAAGTGCTGGGTTTGCAGGCATGAGCCACTGTGCCTGGCCTCGATTACTTTTATCTTTTTTAGATGGAGTCTCGCTCTGTCATCAGGCTGGAGTGCAGTGGTGCGATCTCGGCTCACTGCAACCTCCACCTTCCGGGTTCAAGCAATTCTCCTGCCTCAGCCTCCTGAGTAGCTGGGACTACAGGTACGCAGTACCCCACCCAGCTAATTTTTTATTTTTGGTAGAGATGGGGTTTCACCATGTTGGCCAGGATGGTCTCGATCTTTTGACCTCGTGATCCGCCCGGCTCAGCCTCCCAAAGTGCTGGGATTATAGGTGTGATCCACTGTGCCTGGCCTCCATTACTTTTTATAACCAAGTAATATTCCATTGTATATATATAGCACATTTTGTTTATCCATTCATTTGTTGTTGGACACTTGGGTGTTCCTACATTTTGCCTGTTGTAAGTAGTGCTAGTGTGAACATTGGTGTAAAAATGTTTTTGAATCCCTACTTGAAGTACTTTTAGCTCTATACCTAGGAGTGAAGTAGCTGAATCATACAGTAATTTAACTGTTTTGTCCTGGCATGGTGGCTCATGCCTGTAATCCCAACACTTTGGGAGGCTGAGATGGGCAGATCTCTTGAGGTCAGGAGTTGGAGAACAGCCTGGCCAACATGGTGAAACCTGTCTCTACTAAAAATAGAAAAATTAGCCAGGCGTGGTGGTGCTTGCCTGTAGTCCCAGCTACTCGGGAGGCTGAGGCAGGAGAATCGCTTGAACCTGGGAGGTGGAGGTTGCAGTGAGCCGAGATAACACCACTGCACTCCAGCCTGGGTGACAGAGTGACACTCCATCTCAAAAGAAAAAAATATATATGGTAATGATTTAACTTTCTGAGGCATGGTCAAACTGTTCTCCACAGCGGCTGTTCTGTTTTACATCCCCACCAGCAAAGCACAACGGTTCCAGTTCTGCATCCTTGCCAACTTGATATCTTCTGCCTGTTTGATAATAGGCATCTTAATGGCGTGAAGTAGTATCTCACTGTGGTTCGGGTTGCGTCTTCCTAATGTTGAGCATCTTTGTAGGTTCTTATTGACCATTTGTATATTTTCTTCGGAGATATCGCTGTTCAAATTTGCCCATTTGTATATTTTCTTCGGAGATATCGCTATTCAAGTTTGCCCATTTTTGAATTTGGCTCTTTGGTTTTTGTTGTTGAGTTTTAGGAGTTCTTTATGTATTTTAGATATGAATTCCTTATTAGATATATGATTTGCAAATATTTTCTCCCATTCTGTTGGTTGCCTTTTCTCTCTCTTGATTGTTTCCTTTGGTGCACAAAAGTTTCCATTCTGATGAAGTTTAATTCACTTATTTTTTTTCTTTTGTTGCCTCTGCTTTGGGTGTCATATGCAAAAAGTCATGGCCAAGTCCCCGGTAGTGAAGCTTTTCCATTATATTTTCTTCAAAGAGTTTTTCAGTTTTTGTTTGGTTTAGTTTGGGGTTTTCTTGTTTGTTTGTTTTTGTTTTTGAGACAGAGCTTCACTCTCATTGCCCAGGCTGGAGTGCAGTGGCACAATGTCGGCTCACTGCAATCTCCGCCTCCCAGGTTCAAGTGATTCTCCTGTCTCAGCCTCCCAAGTAGCTGGAATTACAGGTGCCCACTACCAGACCTGGCTAATTTTTGTATTTTTAGTAGAGAGAGGGGGCTTTGCCGTGTTGGCCAGGCTGGTCTTGAACTCCTGACCTCAAGTGATCCACCCACCTTGGCTTTCCAAAGTGCTGGGATTACAGGTGTGAGCCACTACGCCCAGCGGTGTTTGGTTTGGCTTTGAAACAGTTGTCTAGGCTGGAATGCAGTGGCGCAATCTTGGCTCACTGCAATTTCTACCTCCTGGGTTCAAGCGATTCTTCTGCCTCAGCCTCCCGAGCAACTGGGATTACAGGTGTGCACCACCACACCCAGCTAATTTTTGTATTTTTAGTAGAGACAGGGTTTCACCATGTTGGCCAGGCTGGTCTGGAACTCCTGACCTCAAGTGGTCCACTTGCCTCAGCCTAACAAAGTGCTGGGATTATAAGCATGAGCCACCACATCCAGCCGAGTTTTTACTTCTGAGTATTACATTGCTGGGAGTGGTAGCTCACACCTGTAATCCCAGCACTTTGGGAGGCTAAGGCGGGCGCATCTCGAGGTCAAGAGATCGAGACCATCCTGGCTAACACGGTGAACTCCCACCTCTACTAAAAATACAAAAAATTAGCTGGGCATGGTGGCATGCACCTGTAGTCCCAGCTAGTTGGGAGGCTGAGGCAGGAGAATCACTTGCACCAGGGAGCCGAAGGTTGCAGTGAGCCGAGATCGCGCCATTGCACTCCAGCCTGGGCAACAGAGTGAGACTTCATCTCCAAAAAAAAAAATATTGCATTTTGGTCTTTGATCCATTTTGAGCTAATTTTAAAAATAGAGTGTAAGGTAAGTGCCCAGCTTCTTTTTTTTCTTTTTGTGTGTGGATACCAGTTTTCCCAGCAGTATCTTTATTTATTTATTTATTTATTTATTTATTTATTTATTTATTTATTTATTTTGAGTTGGAGTCTTGCTCTCTGTCACCCAGGCTGGAGTTCAGTTCTTGCCTATTGTAAGTAGTGCTAGTGTGAACATTGGTGTAAAAATATGTTTTTGAATCCCTACTTGAAATACTTTTAGCTCTATCCCTAGGAGTGAAGTAGCTGAATCATACAGTAATTTAACTGTTTTGTCCAGGCATGGTGGCTCACGCCTGTAATCCCAGCACTTTGGGAGGCTGAGATGGGCGGATCCATCCATTTATTATGTGTTCTTTAACTTCTTTCAGTGATCTTTTGCAGTTTTTTTGCAACCTCCGCTTCCCAGGTTCAAGTAATTCTTCTGCCTCAGCCTCCTTAGTAGCTGGGATTATAGGCATACACCACCATTCCCAGCTAATTTTTGTATTTTTAGTAAAGACAGGGCTTCACCACATTGCACAGACTGCTCTTGAACTCCTGACCTCAAGTGATCCACCTGTGTTGGCCTCCCAAAGTGCTGGGATTACAGGCTGAGCTATTGTGCCCAGCCAATATCTATTGAATAGACTTTCTTTTTCCAATTGAATGATGTATTAGTCAGTTTGGGCTGCCATAAGAAAATACTACAGACTGGGTGGCTTGGCATAAGCAACAGAAATTTATTTCTCACAATTCTGGAGGCTAGGAAGATAAGGTACCAGCCTGTTCAGTTCTCAGTGAGGGTTCTCTTCCTGGTTTGCAGATGGCCTCCTTCTTGCTGTGTTCTCACATGGTGGAGAGAGACAGATCTCTGGTATCTCTTCTCTTTTAGAGGCACCAGCTCTATTGCATTAGGGCCCCACCTTATGGTCTCATTTAACCTATATCACCTTCTCACAGCCACTCTCCCCACCTTGGGGGTTGGGGCTTCAACATACAAAATTTGGTGGGACACAAACATGACAAAGGGTCCAAGCATCCTTGCTGAAAATCAATTGATAATATACGCAAGGGTTTATTTCATGGCTCTCTTGTATTATGTTTTATTTCCTATCATGCCAGTATCACTTTTTTTTTTTTTATTGTAGCTTTGTATTAAGTGTTGAGGAAGTGTGAGTCCTCCAACTTTGTTCTTTTTCAAGATTGTTTTGGCTATTTGGGGTCACTTGCCATTCCATATGAAGTTCAGGATAGGTCCTAGTTTTCTTTGAAGCAGGATCTCTCTGTCACCCAGGCTGGAGTGCCATGGCACAAACTCAGCTCACTGCAGCCTCGACCTCATGGGCTCAAGTGACCTTTCCCGCTCGGCTTCCTGAGTAGCTGGGACCACAGGTGCGTGGCACTGTGCCCAGTTAAGGGTTTTTCTATATGTACCAAAAACACCATTAAGATTGTGGTAGGTATTGAATCTGTAGATCACTTTGGGTAGTGTTGTCACCTTAACAATGTGAAGTCTTCCAATCCATGAACAGCGAGTGTATTTCCATTTATGTGTTCTTTAACTTCTTTCAGTGATCTTTTGTAGTTTTTCAATTTATGAGGCTTTTGCCTCTTGATTATATGTATTCCTGAATATTTTATTCATTTTAATGCTCTTGTGAATGGAATTGTTTTCCTTAATTTTTTTCTTTTTTTTTTTTTTTTTGAGATAGAGTCTCACTCTGTCACCCAGGCTGGACTGCAGTGGTGCAATCTCGGCTCCCTGCAACCTCCACCTCCCAGGTTCAAGTGACTCTCTGCCTCAGCCTCCTGGGTAGCTGAGATTACAGGCCTGCGCCACCATGCCCAGCTAATTTTTTTTTTCTTGGTACTTTTTTTTTTTTTTTTTGAGACAGAGTCTTGCTCTGTCACCCAGGCTGGAGTGCAGTGACCTGATCTCTGATCACTGCAAGCTCCGTCTCCCAGGTTCACGCCATTCTCCTGCCTCAGCCTCCCGAGTAGCTGGGACTACAGGCGCCCACCACCACGCCTGGCTAATTTTTTGTATTTTCAGTAGAGACGGGGTTTTACCATATTAGCCAGGATGGTCTCGATCTCCTGACCTCATGATCCACCTGCCTCAGCCTCCCTAAATGCTGGGATTACAGGCTTGACATCGAATGATCTGCCCACCTTGGCCTCTCAAAGTGCTGGGATTAAAGGCATGAGCTATCGTGCCCGGACTTTTTTTTTTTTTTTTTTTTTTTTGAGACAGAGTCTCACCCTGTCGCCCAGGCTGGAATACAGTGGTGTGATCTCAGCTCACTGTAACCTCCACCTACCAGGTTCAAGCGATTCTCCTGCCTCAGCTTAATGAGTAGCTGGGACTACAAGCACCTGCCATCACACCCGGCTAATTTTTGTATTTTTAGTAGACATGGGGTTTCGCCATTTTGGCCAGGCTGGTCTCGAACTCCTGACCTCAGGTGATGCACCCGCCTTGGCCTCCCAAAGTGCTGGGATTATAGGTGTGAGCCACCATGCCGAACCTGGCTCTGTTTTTTCAAGTTATGTCTCCTCCTAATGTATCCCACTACTGCCTTCTCCAGAGCTGGCTTCCCTCTTCTCACCTGGGAAGGAGCATCTCTGTGTGTGTGTATTTTCAGTCTGTGGAACATCTGGCAGCCATGGCTCTTCCTCTCTCTCCAGCTAGAAGATCAGGTCAGGTTTGAGGCCTAGAAATTCTGCTGGCAGAGAAGGAAACACAACAGGTGTATTTCTGCTGAGAACCAAAGCCTATGGTCTGCAGAGACCAGGCAGAGAGATTCAGCTGGACCAGGTAGGAAGGCCCACGATGGTGGAATAGGTAGGGGCTCTAAAGATAAAACTATGTCCGGGGTGGGGAGGGATGGGGGTGACTCATGGCTGAGGGAGAAAGAAGGGCAAAGGGAGAAAAGAGTGCAAGGTGATTAAGAGGTTCAGACTCTGGCTGGGTGCAATGGCTCATGCCTGTAATCCCAGCAGTTTGGGAGGCTGAGGCAGGAGGATCATTTGAGCCCAGGAGTTTGAGACCAGCCTGGGCAACAGAGTGAGACCCTGTCTCTACAAAGAACCAAAAAATTAGCCAGGCCTGGTGGCTAGTGCCTGTAGTCCCAGCTACATGGGAGGCAGAGGTGGGAGGGTCACTTGAGCCTGGGAGGTTGAGGCTGCAGTGAGCCATGATTGTGCCACTGCACGCCAGCCTGGGCGACAGAATGAAATCCTGCCTCAAAAAAGAAAAATTCAGATTCATCAGGACTATACCAAATCGTGCTGGGGAGACAGAAAGTCCTGCCAAGCATGAGTGGAATTCTGTGGTGCAATATCTATAGGGAACTTGGAGAGAGGGGCTACCTCAGGCCCAGCCTCTTTCCTCCCTGTGGAGCTCAGGTCTGTCCCCTGGAGAAAGGGTCTAGTTTCTAGGTCTAGAAAGGATGTGGAATCTCCATCACTCTCAACAACTGAAGTACTCAGAGAGCCTGGAGAGGGGCAGGGGAGAGGGCAGTGCCTACCCAGCCAGGTCAAGTTCCCACAGTTCTCCAACATCGCCGCCTGTTGGTGAAAAGCTAGGCGCATCTGTTCCCTCCTTGTGAAATTCGCGGCCACATTGTCAAATGTCACTGACCCCTGAAATAATACGTGGGTGTGGGAAAAAAGGCACTACTAGAGATCAATTTAAGACAAGATAAAAATACTTCTAAGTTACGGAAAAAATACATGGAATTCACTGCCCTCAGTAAGTGGTAGAAGTTTAAAATGTAACTGGGATCAAGCAGAGTGATAAAAATTACTGGAGGCAAATAAATACAGATATGGTGGTTGTTGTTGTTGTTTTTTGAGACGGAGTCTTGCTATATTGCTAGGCAGGAGTGCAGTAGTGCGATATCAGCTCACTGCAACCCCCGCCTCCCCTGTTCAAGTGATTCCCCTGCCTCAGCCTCCCCAAGTAGCTGGGACTACAGGCGCACGACACCACGCCTGGCTAATTATTTGTATTTTAGTAGAGACGGGGTTTCACCACGTTGGCCAGGATGGTCTTGATCTCCTGACCTCGTGATTCACCTGCCTCGGCCTCCCAAAGTGCTGGGATTACAGGCGTGAGCCACCGCACCCGGCTACAGTTACGGTTTTATTGCTAATCTTCTGTACTCACCTTTTGCTTTTCCAAGCCCCAGATAGAAGAAACAAATCTGGTGTTCCCTGACTCTGCACCACCCAAATCAGGGTGGTTCAGTCCCCCAACTTCGCTCGAAGAACCACATCACTCAGCCCCACAATGCCCCAAACCACAGGAAGAGCAACCAGGTTTTAGGCCCTGGAAACCTGGAACTTGGGAAGAGGCCTAGGAGCAACCTGCTATACCCAAAAGCTCCCATCCCAGCTCACAGGTGAAGGGCCAGTGGAACAGGAATGTGTTCTTTCTAGAGAAAGCCTTGAGACTTCCTGCCCTTTCAGTAATGGCTTTTGTGCATTCTACTGGAACGTCAGGTATTAAACCACTACTGCCAGTGCTTATCTCTTGCCCGCCGGCAGTCGGCCTTCTGGGCCATCTGACGCAGCCGACCTCTGCGGCGTTCACCTTGCTTCCTATCTTGTTTTGCTTCCAATTTTCCATTACAAAAAACTTCCAGCATAGAGAATATTAAAAACTACTTCCGATTGGGCGCAGTGGCTCACACCTGCAATCCCAGCACTTTGGGAGGCTGAGGAGGGTGGATCACAAGGTCAGGAGATCAAGACCAGCCTGGCCAAGATGGTAAAACCCGGTCTCTACGAAAAATACAAAACTTAGCTGGGCGTGGTGGCAGGCGCCTGTAATCCCAGCTATTCGGGAGGCTGAGGCAGGAAAATTGCTTGAACCCAGTAGGCGCAGGTTGCGGTGAGCCAAGATCGCACCACTGCACCCCAGCCTAGGTGACAGAGCCAGACTCCATCTCAAAAAAAACACAAAACACCTTCTATATCCACCTGAGTTCAGCAGCAGCTGCTCTGTTGTCCTGTTCTCCAAAATGCTCTCTACATGTTGTATTTCTGGTTGAACCATTTGGAAGTAATTTGCAGCTGGTGACACATCTCCCCAAATGTCGCAGCCCTCCTCTCAGGAATGAGACCATTACTCCACATAACCACACCTAAGAAAATTAACAGTAATTCTGTAATCTCATTTAATAGCCAGCCCATGTTCAAATTTTCCCAATGTCCCCAAAATGTCCAGTAAAGTTTTTTTTCAGGCTAGGATCAACAACCGCAGTCCTTGCTTTGTGTCCAGTTATTCTTTTACTTTTTTTTTTAAAGTACATATGTATATATGTATGTTTTTAGAGACAGGGTCTTGCTATGTTGCCCAGTCTGGTCTCAAACTCCTGGGCTCAGCTCAAGCGATTTTCCTGCCTTGGCCTCCCAAAGTGCTGGAACTACAGATGTGAGCCACTATGCCCAGTCTCCACCTACACAGGAGACACGGCGCCCTGTCTGCTTGTGGCTGCCTCTTCCGGCTTTGGAACTACAGACAGCATTATGACCACAAGCCTCCAATACCCTATTATTTCTCAGGACCAGACCCCTTTCTGAACAGGCCTGTGACAGGCCCCAAATTCCAGTGTCAAGAACTCCAGTAGACTAGGGGAGGCCCTTCTTTCTAAGCCTGCAAGTTGCCATAGAGGATGAGTGGTCCTTGTCCCTGCAGCTTTGTCCTGGGCGGCCCCTCCCCTGCTCTCATTCAGGCCATTCCAAGTTCTCATTACTAGGGCATCCCTTGCGTGCGTCTCCTCATGAACCCACAAAGGGAACTCTCTGGATGTGTACACGTGGGATTCCGGTTCGCAGGGAAAATACATATTTTTCTGCCAAAATAGTTACTCCACTTCCCATTTCCACCAGCTCTGAAGACTCGCACAAATTCCCCACATCTGTACATTTGCTACTGTCAGGTGTTCCCCGGCCATGTGGTTTTCTACTCTTGTCCCTGTTTTTGCCCATTTTTTCTGTTGGAATTTATTTATTTATTTATTTATTTTTTTGAGACGGAGTCTCACTCTGTCACCCAGGCTGGAGTGCAGTGGCACAATCTCAGCTCACTGCAAGCTCCGCCTCCCGGGTTTACACCATTCTCCTGCCTCAGCCTCCCGAGTAGCTGGGACTACAGGCACCTGCCACCACGCCCAGCTAATTTTTTTGTATTTTTTAATAGAGACAGGGTTTCACCGTGTCAGCCAGGATGGTCTTGATCTCCTGACCTCGTGATCCGCCCGTCTCAGCCTGCCAAAGTGCTGGGATTACAGGCTTGAGCCACCGTGCCCGGCCTGGAAAATTTTTGGTCTCATTTCATTGATTTGGGTGAGGCCTGTATCTATTTTGCAAACATGTCCCCACTTGTTGCTTGTTTTCTGGTGTGGTGGCCATGACGACCACCTGGGCCCAGCCCACACAGGGTCACCTCTGTCTCCACTGTTGACTTTTCTTTCTCTCGCTGTCTATGTCCCGTCTGTCACCCAAACTGGGGGTTCCCGTTCCTTCTCCTCCTTACCCCCACAAGAGTCACGCTAACACAGGTCCCTAACATTTCCCATCAGGGGCTTCAACACCCCCATAGAGCAGCCAGAGAACATTAAAAAAAAAACACCACAGCCCCTGTGAGAACCCCTGAGTGGTGTCCTGTGATTCCGGAATGAAGTGCAGAACCCCTGTGGCTCACAGGGTCCCCCATAGTTTGGCCCCATCTCTAGTCTCACCTATGCGTCCTCCTCCTCCGCTTAGCCTCAGGCTTTTCCTGACGTGCCACACTGTCCTGTGCTGTGGGGCCTCTGCCATGCGGTTCCATGGCCTAAGCCACTCTCTACCTGGCTATGGCCTCAGAATGGCCTCTCTGACCTCACAGAGCTCCTGGGGCACTCGGCTCCCCTTTTTCTGCTATGCCTTGTTTAGTGTTCGTATCTCTCCAGCCCAGCAGACTGTGCACTCCACAAGGGGGAAGCTCCAGTTCCTGCACACGGCTTGGCATACAGGTGGTACCCAATACATACTTGCTGAATGAACTAGGAGGCTATTTTAAGCCCTAGAGGCATTTGTTGGGTAGAGAAGCTCCAGGCAGAGTAGAAGGCTCTCACTGGAAGGATGGACAGCTCACCTGACGTCCAGCTTCGAGAGCAAAGCTGCAGTTCCCAGCTCCTGGGCTGTGGCAATGGGCAGACATCCAGAACAGCAGGGACTAGGGGACAGACGGACCAAGAGAGTCCAGCTGTGACCTGTGGCTCCTCCACTGACCATGCCTCTTCACTTCCCCTGTCCTCAGGGCTTGGTTGGAACAAACTAAGTTCTTTTGGTGGCATTAAGCTGCCTCTGGCACACATTCTAAAGTGGCTGTGGTCATTCCGGGCCAGCCTGAGGGCTAGAGGCCGCACTAGGGTTTGTGTGCGTCTCAGTGCGGAATGTGAAGTGGGCTCCCCATGGGACTTGTTTTCCCAGCAACAGTCACTACCTGGCTGCTCCAGACAGGAGGCAGTGCAGAAACTGGCCACACCCAGTCAGGACCAAGATGGGGATGGGAGCAGCCCTAGTTGCCCTCACTGCTCATTACATGCAAATTGTAATTAATACATCAGCATATGACATGCCCACCAGCACGTGACCATATACAGATGCCATCGCAGCACCACGAGGTTCCCTTATAGGGCTTAAAAGAGAGGGTTCCTCCGTTCAGGTAATTACCCACTCCTTTTCTGGAAAGCGTGTGAATAACCCACCCCCCCCTTTTTTTTTTTTTGAAACAGAGTCTCACTCTGTGGCCAGGCTGGAGTGCAGTGGCACGATCTCAGTTCACTGCTACCTGCGCCTCCCAGGTTCAAGCGATTCTCCTGCCTCAGCCTCCTGAGTAGCTGGGATTATAGGCACGCGCCACTGTGCCCAGCTAATTTTTGTATTTTTAGTAGAGATGGGTTTCACTATGTTGGCCAGGATGGTCTTGATCTCCTGACCTCGTGATCCTCCTACCTCAGCCTCCCAAAGGGCTGGGATAACAGGTGTGAGCCACCGCACCTGGCCAACCCACCCCTTCTTTAGCATATTGCATTAGTCCGTTCTCACACTGCTATAAAGAAATACCCAAGACTAGGTAATTTATAAAGAAAGAAGTTTAATTGGCTCATGGTTCTGAAGGCTGCACAGGAAGCATGGTGAAACCTGCTTCTTGGCAGAAGGCAAAGGGGGAGCCAGCACTTTACATGGTGGAAGCAGGAGGAAGAGAGAAGAGAGGGGGGTAGAGGTGCCACACACCTTTCAATGACCAGCTCTCAGGAACTCACTTACTCTCAGGAGAACAGCATTAAGGGGGAATCCACCATTGTCATCCAGTCCCCTCCCACTAGGCCCACTTCCAGCACTGGGGATTAAATTTCAGCCTGAGATTTGAGTGGGGACACCAATCCAAAACATCACATATAACTCAGGAGTCTGCCAGTGCCTGCGGGGTCAAAACATCACATATAACTCAGGAGTCCGCCAGTGCCTGCGGGGTCAAAACATCACATATAACTCAGCCGTCGCCAGTGCTGCCCTGCCTGTGGGGTCCAAAACATCACATATAACTCAGGAGCCCGCCAGTGCTGCCCTGCTCTGTCTACGGAGCAGGCATTCTCCTACACTCTGTTGCTCTGATAAATGTGTTTTGCTTTCACTTTACTCTGTCAGCTGACTCTTGAATTCCTTCCTGTGCAAAGCCAGGAACCCTCCCAGGCCAAGCCCTGATGGTGCGGTTCGCCTGCATCTGATGTGTGGACAAAACCATTTATGTTGAGAGTCTGCAGTCCTTAAAGACCAAGGTTGAGGCCTAGTTGGGAGCAGGGCTTAGAGAAGCCTGAGTTGGAGAGGAGCGTCTTTGCCATCCCACAGCTCACCCTCCTCCAGCCGTAAGGGACTGCCCTGGCATGAACACAGCCTTGGTGACCTCCTTCCCCACATCCAGCCAGGGGAGAGTCTCAGAGAGCCCCAGCCTGCTCTCCGTGCTGCTGCCAGAATTGTTTTCCTACAACACTCTCAGGACCAGGGAAACACAGAAAGCTGTTTCAGGGGAGCATCTGGCTTCTGCTCCTCTGCCTCATTCTCTGCAGAGCAGAGTGAAGTACCTATGTGTGGAGAAGGAACTTGTACAGGTAGCTCATGCTCCTCCAGCTTCTTTGTCCTTCCAGTCTTCCTGGGATCAGACAGAACGCACTGGGGTCTGCTCTTTGCCATGGCAGAGGCCTCTACATATGACCGGGAGGGTCAGTTTCTCACGACAGTTAGCAGGCGCTTGTGGCTGCAGATGCAAAATCATGGTCGCTAATCGGCTTTATCATTATTTTGTTTGTTTATTTTATTTTTAGAAATGGGTTCTCACTGCCGGGCACGGTGGCTCAAGCCTGTAATCCCAGCACTTTGGGAGGCCGAGACGGGCGGATCACGAGGTCAGGAGATCGAGACCATCCTGGCGAACACAGTGAAACCCCGTCTCTACTAAAAATACAAAAAACTAGCCGGGCGAGGTGGCGGGCGCCTGTAGTCCCAGCTACTCCGGAGGCTGAGGCAGGAGAATGGCGTAAACCCGGGAGGCGGAGCTTGCAGTGAGCTGAGATCCGGCCACTACAGTCCAGCCCGGGCTACAGAGCAAGACTCCGTCTCAAAAAAAAAAAAAAAAAAAAAAAAGAAATGGGTTCTCACTCTGTTGGCCAGGCTGCCTGAATTCTGGTGTTTTTGGATGTGGAAACTGGTGACGCAAGTACTGAATGTACTTCATACATCCGGGAGGAAGATACAGACCCTTGCTATTGCCACCCGTCCCCCAGGGTAACAATTCCTGATGAAGTCACTCTCTCCCCACCACTCCTCCTGAGAGGGTACAGTGGGAAGGAAGGGTCTGAATTTTCCTCCCCAGAATTTCCCAAGACACAGGTGTATTAGTCATGAACGTGTGGAGGGAGAACAAGGGCCTGCCCCGGCCCACAGTCCGATTGCCCTTTCCGGCACTGCTTGCTGTGTGTGTTCGGCCTGGGTAAATATTTTTGTTTGTTTTGTTTTGTTTGTAGATGGAGTCTCACTCTGTCACCCAGGCTGGAGTGCAGTGGCGCGATCTAGCTCACTGCAACCTTCACCTCCCGGGTTCAAGTGATTCTTCTGCCTCAGCCTCCTGAGTAGCTGGGATTACAAGTGTGCACCACCACACCCGGCTAATTTTTTGTAGTTTTAGTAGAGATGGAGTTTCACCATGTTGGCCAGGCTGGTCTCAAACTCCTGATCTCAGTTGATCCGCTCACCTCGGCCTCCCAAAGTGCTGGGATTACAGGCATAAGCCACCACACCCAGCCAATGGGTAAATATGCTGAGTATGTATTTCTAAAGGTTTGAACACAGAAGAAAGGTCTGAGATGGAATTTTTTTTAAGTGGGGTAATTTACATATAAGTAGCAGTTGAAGAAATGAGACAAGGTAAGCTCTCTTAGAGGAAAATGTAGAATAAACTAAGGAGATTGCCCAGGGCAGACACTGAGTAGAGGAGAAAGTAGCAAAGGAGATTGAGAGTTGTTGGCAGAAAATGAAGGAAGGGTGGTATTATCGATAATAAGGAAATCGAGTGTTCCAAGAAGAACGAACAGTTCATGGTGTCAAATATTGCTGTGAGGTCAAGTAAAGGAAAACTAAAAAATGCCCACTGGTGGCTGGGCGCTGTGGCTCACACCTGTAATCCCAGCACTTTGGGAGGCCAAAGTGGATGGATCACTTGAGGTCAGGAGTTTGAGACTAGCCTGGGCAACAGAGCAAGACCCTGTCTCTACCAAAAAAAAATACAAAATGCCAGATGTGGTGGCACGTGCCTGTGATCCCAGCTACTCATGAGGCTAAGGTGGGAGGATTGCTTGAGTCCGCAGAGGTGAAGGTTGCAGTGAGCCGAGATTGTGCCACTGCACTCCAGCCTGGGTGACAGAGACCTTGTCTCAAAGGGAAAAAAAAAAGCCCACTGGTTTTAGAAACAGGGAGGTCAGTGGAGTAGGGAACAGCTCTGCCGTGGGCCCCGAAGACCTTGGACATCTTCACATAGCTGTGTGGCAAGGTCCATCACTGTGTGAGCTAAGTTTGGCAGAATGCTTGGAGGCTCCTTCTGAAACTAAGGGAGACAAGCAACCTTGTAAGAAACGACAGTGACACCAGCGACCCTGGTTGGCTGCATCTGGGATGCTCCCCTTGCCTCTCCTTGGGGTACAGCTGTGGACACACCACTGCCTGGCTGCAGTGTGGAGCTGGCACCTCAGCAGCACCATGGCCACCATCTGTGCTTCCTGTCATCTGGCCCCTATGGTTTGCTGTCATCTTCTGTGTCTAGGGACACAGGTTGCTGATCATGCTGTAGCTGTTTGAGTAAGAAATAAACAGTCTAGGCTGGGCACAGTGGCACACGCCTGTAATCCCAGCACTTTGGGAGGCGGGTGGATCCCTTGAGGTCAGGAGTTTGCCACCAGCCTAACAGGGTGAAACCCCGTCTCTACTAAATACAAAAAAATCAGCCGGACGTGGTCATGTATGCCTGTAATCCAAGCTACTTGGGAGGCTGAGACAGGAGAATCACTTGTACTTGGGAGGTGGAGGTTGCAGTAAGCCAAGATCTCACCATTGCACTGCAGCCTGGACAACAAAAGTGAAACGTGAAACTCCGCCTAAAAAAAAAAAAAAAAGAAAAGAAAAGAAAGAAAAGAAAGAAACAGTCGATATCCTTCGTGCTCATTGCTGACCAAATCCACGTAAATATGGCAAACCAGCTTAGCGTCTGTGGCAGTGACGCTGGTAACCTTGTCAGCTGCTGGATTGCTGCTTAGGGACTGCTTGGATGCTCGGCAGTTGGTAGTCCTGTAAATTGGAAATATCTGTTAGGAAAGCCTGCAGCCACCAGTCACAGAGTGATTACACACCCCCTGTAGGAGATTTGAAAAAGAAAAAGAGGAAATCAAATATTCTGCAATCTTACAATTAATATGATGTATTTATTTGCAGCTTTTTATATACGTTTTTCAAGCACTTCCCAAGTATTTATAGAGTGCCTACTATGTTCCAGGCTGGTGGCTGAGCAGTGAAACCAACCAACCTAGGTCCCTATGAGAGGTGACAATGTGCTAGCAGCCCTCACTCTCAGCGCCTCCTCCGCCTCCACATCCACTCTGGCGGCGCTTGAGGAGCCCTTCAGCCCGCCACAGCACCGTGGGAGCCCCTCTCTGGGCTGGCTGAGGCCGCAGCCGCCTCCCTCTGCTTGCGGGGAGGTGCGGAGGGAGAGGCGCGGGCGGGAACTGGGGCTGCGCAGTGGCGCTCGCGGGCCAGTGCGAGTTCAGGCGGGTGCGGGCGCGGGCGCGGGCGCGGGCGCGGGCTCCGCGGGCCCCGCACACGGAGCGGCCGGCTGGTGCCGCTGGCCCACGGCAGTGAGGGGTTTAGCACCCGGGCCAGCAGCTGCAGAGGGTGCACCGGGTTCCCCAGCAGTGCTGGCCCGCCGGCGCTGTGCTCGAATTCTCGCCAAGCCTCAGCCGCCTCCCCCCGGGGGCGGGGCTCGGGCCCTGTAGCCCGCCATGTCCGAGCCCCCCCTCCGCGGTGGACTCCCGTGCGGCCCAAGCCTCCCCGACGGGCGCCGCCCTCTGTTCCGTGGCGCCCGGTCCCATCCACCGCCCAAGGGCTGAGGAGTGCAGGCGCGGCTGGGGACTGGCAGGCAGCTCCGCCTGCAGCCCGCGTAAGGGACGCACTGGGTGAGGCCAGCTGGGCTCCTGAGTCTGGTGGGGACTTGGAGAACCTTTATGTCTAGCTAAGGGATTGTAAATCCACCAATCAGCACTCTGTGTCTAGCTCAGGGTTTGTAAATACACCAATTCGTAGTCTGTATCTAGCTAACCTAGTGGGGACTTGGAGAACTTTTCCCTCTAGCCCTCTGTGTCTAGTTCGGGGATTGTAAATGCACCAATCAGCACTCTGTCAAACGGACCAATCAGCTCTCTGTCAAACGGACCAATCAGCTCTCTGTAAAAGCACGCCAATCTCTGTAAAATGGACCAATCAGCAGGATGTGGGTGGGGCCAGATAAGGGAAGAAAAGCAGGCTGCCTGCACCAGCCGTGGCAACTTGCTCGGGTCTGCTTACACTCTGTGGGAGCTTTATTCTTTTGATTTTTGCAGTGAATCTTGCTGCTGCTCACTCTGGGCCCAGATTGCCTTTATGAGCTGTAACACTGCGAAGGTCTGCGGCTTCACTCCTGAAGTCAGCGAGACCATGAACCCACCGGGAAGAAGAAATAAACTCCAGTCACACTGTCTTTTAAGAACTGTAACACTCACTGTGAGGGTCTGTGGCTTCATTATTGAACTCGGGAAGACCAAGAACTCACCAATTCTGGACACACCTGTATCTGGAAACCTTCTTAAGTTTGTGAACTTCAACACCCATATATACAATCGAGATCATAATGCTAAATATAATTTTGTATTCTATTTTTCACATTCTATTGAATAAGCATTACCCTTTGCCAATAAATTTTTTTCAAATACCACACACAGTGGCTGCATAATGTTCAATTGAAGTGTACAGAAGACAATAGATCTGTTTCTGTGCTGCAGAAAGCATAATTATCTTCCATTTCCCCTTCTATGAATAAGTAGATATTTTCCAAATTCTCCCCATTATTTAAAAAAACCACACACACAACACTCTGGGATGGGCACCCTTGTCTTTGTAATTTTTGTTATTTCCATAGGATAGATCCTAGATTGAAGTGTTTAAGGCTCTTTATGTACAGGTTAATTCATTTTCAACATTGTACTAACCACGCTCCCACAAGCAGAGCAGTGTGTAATTCTCCACAATCTCCCAGCACTGATAATAATGTATGGCATCTTCTTAATCATGTGAGACTTTGCATGGTTCTTTAGACTTCTAGACATTCTCCATCCTCGTTGATTGCTTCAAGTTCAGATATAAAATCTGTGCCTTGATTCTAACAGAGTGTACAAGGCCTACACTATATTCTGGGCTACAAGATAGTCCTTGGCTTTCCTTTCATTCCTCTACCCCCTGTTTCTAAGCTGGCCTCCTCATCTTTATCAAGTATTTTTTAAACCATGCTTTATTGTATAGGGGCCAAGGGGAAAGTTCCTCTTTGCCCTCTGAAGGTTCACTGAAAACCAACTCATAAAAGGCAGATTTTTGGAGAAAAGGCAAATACATGGATTTATTATTTATTTATTTTTGAGATGGTGTCACCCAGGCTAGAGTGCAACGGCGCCATCTCGGCTCACTGCAACCTCCGCCTCCCGGGTTCAAGCGATTCTCCTGCCTTAGCCTCCCGAGTAGCTGGGATCACAGGCGCCACCACCCCCGGCCTTTACCGCCAGTTTTCACACAAAAAGGCGGGAGAACATGAGTCATGTTTTTTTTTTTTTTTTGAGACGGAGTCTCGCTCTGTCGCCCAGGCTGGAGTGCAGTGGCCGGATCTCAGCTCACTGCAAGCTCCGCCTCCCGGGTTTACGCCATTCTCCTGCCTCAGTCTCCCGAATAGCTGGGACTACAGGCGCCCGCCACCTCGCCCGGCTAGTTTTTTGTATTTTTTAAGTACAGACGGGGTTTCACCGTGTTAGCCAGGATGGTCTCAATCTCCTGACCTCGTGATCCGCCCGTCTCGGCCTCCCAAAGTGCTGGGATTACAGGCTTGAGCCACCGCGCCCGGCCGAGTCATGTTTTTAGGTTGTATGACTGGCTTGGGGGTTCTGGTCTCTGTGACCCGCCTTGGGGAAAAGGGGTTCACCCGATGAAGAGCCTCGCGGGAGAACAGAACTGAGACTGGAGGGCTGGGAAGGTCGGAGGGAAACTGCCTCCCAGGCCTTCATTTTGGGGCGTTGTGTTCTGAGTCCCAATAATTGTGACATCTTCATAAGCGACTCTCTGGTGGTTATGGTGAATCGGGACACATGATGTGTGGTGACCGACGGAGGAACCGGGAGCTCAGCGGGGTTAGGGTTCGGGAGGGGGTTTAGGGTTGGCGCGAGGCGGGCGCGGCCCGGACGAGCAGCGTCACAGCCCGAGACCCTCCGCTCAGCTGCCGCGTGCTCTCGCCCGCCGACCATAGACGGCGCGGGCCTCCCGTCATCCCAGAGCGGCCCGGGAAGAATCCGGGCGGGACCGCGGCTGGTTTCCGGTTCCCGGCGCTCTCCGAGGCGCACTGAGGCCCCGCAGGGGGCGGGGAAGTCTGCGGTGCGCAGCTCGGCCCGGCCCGCCCTCTTCCTCTCGGGCCCGCCCTCGTCCTCCGGGACCCGCCCTCGTCCTCCGGGGCCCGCCCCCTCCCCGGCTCTGGACCGGGTGCTGTGGGCGGGTCCACTCCGGGTTCGGTGCGGCTGCGCAGCTCCTCGGCGCTTCCTCGGTGGCTGCCCCCGGCCAAGCGAACAGGTGGGGCAGTGTTGGACCAGGAAGGAACGCCAAGCGGAGGGGCAGGCGGGGAGGGCGCGGGGAGGCGGCGGCCAGTCCAGGAGGGGCCTGTTCTGGGTGCCGCGGTAGCCACCGACTGGCTGCAGAGGCCGGGAGGAGGCGACCGCGGCGCGGCCCTAGGAGGCCGGGCTGAGGACCACAGCTGGCTTCCGGCCTCTCCCCGGAGCCTGGGGCCTTCGGCAGCACCTCCGTGGCCTCCCTCTCACGTCCTCAACCCTGGTGAGGCGACACCCTCACGTGGCTCTTTGCCCCAGGTTGGCCCAGGCAGGTAGAACAGCTGCACCCCATTTCCAGGGCCTTCAGCAGGTCTGGACCACGGGAACTGCCAGCTTTTCACCCCTTAGCCGGGAGTCCCTGGATCCCCCCCGGGCTCTGGCTCCGGCCGTTCTGGGATTTCAGGAGTCTCTGAGCAGTAGGGCACGTCGGCCTATGCTGCATAGTGACCTGCTTCCCACGACCCAGGAGGCCACACCAGCAGTCAGCTTCTGCCTCCTGGCCCTCCTTCCACACCCCTGGTTGAATGGGGCTGAGCCTGACTTCTCCCCACTGAAGGTAAGTTGGGCAGACTTCAGGCCAGGGCAGTCTCCTGTCTTCTCTTGGAAACCACAGCAGCCCATGCGCACAGAATGTCAGCCACAGTCCAGCTTCCACGGCACCAGGTGAGTTAACCCTCCTTCCTGCCCACCTTTTCATCTTCATCCCCATCCCAGTCAGAAGCTGCTGTCCTCTGGAGCCGTGAGCCCGGCAACTGGTAAGGCCAACCAGGGGCTCATAGTAACCGTGAGGAAAGGGTTCTGAGATGTAGACTCCCCCTCCCACAGGGAGAGGGGCTCCGAGCTCAGCTGGGTCCCCGTGTGGCTGAAGTTGGCTGGTCCTCAGCGCTCTCAGCTGCCCCATCAGGGACCTGCTGATACACAGTTCATACTGACCACTGCAGGGCTCTGGGTAGTGGGGCTTCCTTTTAGTGCAGGCTGCTGCCCAGTGGGCATGGCCCGGGCAGCGGCGATGTGTTGTTGCAGGAGATGCCGCTGACCTTCCAGGATGTGGCCGTGTACTTCTCTCAGGCGGAGGGGCAGCAGCTGGGCCCCCAGCAGCGGGCGCTCTACAGAGACGTGATGTTGGAGAACTATGGGAACGTGGCCTCTCTGGGTGAGGCTCTCTGCACTTGGCCCGGTTCGCACTGGGGACCTCTAAGGAGCTTGGGAGGCTGCTTTGGCTCTTTGGATCCCAAAGAAGAGGGTCCTGCCCCTTGTCCCAAGTATCAGTCTGATCTCTACAGAAGGAACATTTCCCATGGGAAAAGCCTGCCTTGCTGCTCAGTTCTAGGGACTTCGCTCCCTGTTGCCAGTGGCCCCACTGGTGTTCCTCCAGTGGCAGGAGAGCTAATGAGTGGATTCTCCTTCAGTACTTAGTCTCAGCCCACAGGCTCCCCTGACCAACATACATGCAGGTGTACACATGTGCACACAGGGCACATCTCTCCCCACCTGGCCTGGAAGACCCAGTGGGCAGTGTCCTGCCCCAGCTCCCCAGGCCATGCCAACTCACCAGTGTCCTCATCCTCGACAGGATTCCCTGTCCCTAAGCCGGAGTTGATCTCCCAGCTGGAGCAGGGGAAGGAACTTTGGGTCCTGAATCTTCTGGGAGCTGAGGAACCAGAGATCTTGAAAAGCTGCCAGAAAGGTGAGAATTGATGGGATGCTAATCCTGGGAACAGCCTCCCAATCCTGCCTTAAGAGGCTCCAAGTGTGGGACAGCTGGGGCATGGTGTTCATGTTAATGGCCTCCTCCAGGGGCAGTCTCACAGATACAGCCCCCTGGACAAATGTGAGCATGTGCACATGCTTTAGAAGTTTTATCTTGCTGGTCTGTTTCTTTGCTTTAAAAAATACATATATTTTTTCTGATCGTATTTTTGTTTTGGTGATTACCTTGATAACAACTTCGTTCTCTTCTTTATATAATATACTTATTTCCTTTTGACAATAGATATTGGTTCCCTACCATGTCCTTTTTATTCTTCACCCCCATTCTCTCCTTCATTTGCCAATTATAGTCAGTAGTAGTCTTTCTTTTTTTTTTTTTTTTGGAGACAGAGTCTCACTCTGTCACCAGGCTGGAGTGCTGTGGTACAATCTTGGCTCACTGCAACCTCCACCTACCAGGCTCAGGCAATCCTCCCACCTCAGCTTTCCAAGTAGCTAGGACTACAGGCACATGTCACCATACCTGGCTAGTTTTTTTTTTTTAATTTTTGTAGAGACAGGGTTTCACCATGTTGCCCAAGCTAGTCTTAAACTCCTAAGATCAAATGATCCATGTCGACCTCCAAGAGTGCTGAGATTACAGGCGTGAGCCACTGCACCTGACCAGTAGTATTCTTTTTTTAATGTTTACCTTTGTTGTATTGAGTATACATCTACTACTTGATATGTCAGCTCTAAGTATTATCTTTGACTCCCAGTTACTGAGACAGTCAACAAGCTTGTTCTACTTTTCTCCCTTTTCCTCCTCATTCCTTTTCCCAGTTTTTGTTGGTTATATTGTTTCTATAATATATATATTGTAGAAACAATTCAGAACATATAACACTTTACCACTCATATCCGCAGCTCTGTTACTGTCTTTTATCTGCAGTTAAGTATGTTATTAATAATTGTTTACCTCTGGTCCTTTTACCAAAAATTTCCCCGTCTCTTGGTCGGCTGGAGCTTGTCTTCTAGTTTGTTCAGAAAGGCTCATGAAAAATACACCCCATATTTGTGCACATTCAAAATTAGTTGAATAAAGCCTTTGGTTTCTACATGTAAGAGCTAAGTCTATTGTAAAGTTATATCGTTTTCTCAAAGTGCAGCTTTAGGTGCATCTCACAAAATTTTAATGTGTTGCATTTTCATTAACATTATAGTTCAAAACATTATCTAGTTTTTCTTGTGATTTCTTCTTTGACCCAGTGATTATTTGGACATGCATTAATTTCCAAATAGTTGGTGTTTTTCTAGTTATCTTATTGTTATTGTCATTTAATTCCATTGTGGTCAGAGAACATGCTCTGTATTATTTCATTCCTTTCATATTTGTTGCTTCCTGCTTTATGACCCCAAATGTGGTTTCTCCTGGTACAAATACCATGTGCACTGAAAAAGAATGTGTATTCTGACATTTTGGGGTTAGATAAATATCAGTTAAGTCAAGGCGGTTGATGGTATTGTTTGTGTCTTCCGTATCCTTGCTGATTTTTTTTTTTTTTTGTCTAGTTATTCTTTCAGTTGCTGAGAGGGGGGTGTTAAAATACAGAAGTATGATTGTGGAATTGTCTTTTCTTCCCTTTAATTTTTGTAGTGTTGGCTTCATGTATCTTGAAGCTATATTATAAAGCTCATTGCACTTATGACTATCATTATGAGAGATAAGAGAATTCCTGTTTGTCTCTGGTAATACATTTTGTTTTGAAATATATTTTATCTAATATTAACGTAGCAACTTCTTCCTTCTTGTACTTACTGTTAGCATAGTATATCTTTTTTCATCCTTTTAATTTCAACCTGTGTCTTTACACTTAGAGTGAATCTCTTGCAGATGTCATACAATTGGGTCTTGTTTCTTCATCCTAACAATCTTTGTCTTTTAATTGTAGTGTGTAGTCTGTTAATGTTTAATGTAATTGTTGATACGGTTCAGGAATGCACTCGTGCATAATATTTTTTATTGGCCGGGCGCGGTGGCTCAAGCCTGTAATCCCAGCACTTTGGGAGGCCGAGACGGGCGGATCACGAGGTCAGGAGATCGAGACCATCCTGGCTAACACGGTGAAACCCCGTCTCTACTAAAAATACAAAAAACTAGCCGGGCGAGGTGGCGGGCGCCTGTAGTCCCAGCTACTCCGGAGGCTGAGGCAGGAGAATGGCGTAAACCCGGGAGGCGGAGCTTGCAGTGAGCTGAGATCCGGCCACTGCAGTCCAGCCCGGGCTACAGAGCAAGACTCCGTCTCAAAAAAAAAAAAAAAAAAAATTTTTTTATTTACACTTACCTCTTCTGTTTTTTAAATTCCTTTTTCCTGCCTTTATTTGGGTTATTTGAATACTTTTTAGAACTCCATTTAAATTTTATTATTTGCTTTTTACATAATATTTTTGCATTTTTTTTACAGTGATTTTCGTAAGGTTTACAGTATACATAAGTTTCCACAGTTTACTTACAGTTCATTTATGTACTACTTCACATAAATCCAGAAATCTTGTAACTATCCCTCCCATTCTTTTCGTTATAGTTGTTATGCGTAATACATCTACATACATTTTAAACTCAGAAAGACAATGTTATAATTTCGGTTTTAAACAGTTATATAGTTTATAAAAAATTAAAAGGAAAAAGGCCAAAAAAATAGTATTTTAGCTGTTCTGGCATGTAAGGAGCTTAGAATTCATCACTGTGTCCTAACAAGTAAAAAGCTGAACAAACTGAAAAATCAACAAATCTTAGCTCTATCAGAGAGGTGTGAGGTCAGAGGACAAGTCACTGCTCTCAAAATTGGAGAGGTATGGCCGGGCGCAGTGGCTCACACCTGTAATCCCAGCACTTTGGGAGGCTGAGGCAGGTGGATCAATTGAGGACATGAGTTCAAGACCAACCTGGCCAACATGGTGAAACCCCGTCTCTATTAAAAACACAAAATTAGCTGGACGTGGTGGTGGGTGCCTGTAATCCTAGCTACTCGGGAGGCCAAGGCAGGAGAATCGCTGAAACTCAGGAAGTGAAGGTTGCAGTGAGCCGAGATTGTACCACTGCACTCCAGCCTAAGTGACAGAGCGAGACTCTGTCTAAAAAAAAAAAAAATTGGAGAGATAAACAGGCAGATACAAAGAATCACAACCACAACTTGTGAGCAATAATCTCCCAGGGAACCAGTAGCCAGATGGGTAAGCCTAAAATGTAATTGGCAAATTGCTAGAGGCTCAGTGTGGACAACTCTGAAAAAAAAACTCCAGGGAGACCCAGTCATGGGAGGACCCCATGCTTTTGTGAGTTTTACCTCCAGGGGCTCTATTAGGTACTGACAGTGAATATCAGAGAAAAATCTCCTTGTGCTTCTGGCAGGAGGAAGTGAAAAGGAACTACTTTGGAATATACCATTCTGTTCTTAACAAGACCTGCCCTCAGGAGAAACAATTTTACCAGGGCCTAACCTGCTGGTGTTTTTATCAGAACTTAACCTATCTGGGGGAAAGGAAATACCTAACACTGGCTACTTCTAGATATTCTGTCCCACCTGATGGTGGGTGGGGAAAACTGAAAAACACGTGGGAAGTTCATAGTCCAGGGACACAAGCTCGGCAAGACTGAGCCCTACTCATAGTGTCATAGAACACTCATAGTGTCATAGAACACTTTCCCACCCCAACACCTGAAAACGTGGTGAAAGCCCTATTTACTGCAGTGCCTTTTACCCACTGTATCATGTCTACTTGTCAACAGAAAATTACAAAGCATACTAAAAGGCAGAAAATATAGTCTGAAGAGACTGAACAAGCATTAGAACCAGAGTCAGTCGTGGCAGGAGTGTTGGAGTAATCAGACCAGGAATTTTTTTAAAACTATGATTAACATGCTAAGGGCTTTAATGGAAAAAGTAGACAGTATACAAAAACAGATTGATAATGTAAGCAGAGAGGTTAAAATTTTAAGAAGCTGGATGTGGTGGCACATACCTGTATTTGCAACTCATAGTGTAGCAGGATTACTTGAGCCCAGGAGTTCAAGGCCAGGCTCGGCAGCATAGCAAGATCGTCTTTCTTAAAAAACAAAAAAGAAAATAAAAGAAAATTTAAAGAATTTTTTAAATGCTAGAGAGCAAAAACACCGTAACAGAAAGGAAGAGTGCCTTCGATGGACTCAGTAGTAGATGGGACAGGGCCTCCAAGAGATTGTTATTTGAAAGTGGACTTGGATTAGCTCTAAATGCAGATTGCAAACCAATTTAAAAAGTTAAAAAAGAAGTATAGTTGATACGCTAAAAAAGGATACAAGACGGAATTACATGTAACAGAATGCTCAGGTAAACCGACAAAAGGTAGAAAAAGCATGAAAAACAGAAATAGGAATGAAGAACAAGGGCAAAAAGTAGAAAATGGTAACAGATGTGGTAGATGTTAATTCAGCAACATCAGTAATCACCTTTTTAATTTTTAATTTTTTTATTTTTTTGAGACAGGGTCTCACTCTGTCCCCCAGGGTGGAGTGCAGTGGCACAGTCCCAGTCTGTTGAAAGCTTTGACCTCCCAGGCTCAAGTGATCCTCCCACCGCAGCCTCCCGAGTAGCTGGGACTACAGGCATGTACTACCACACCTGGCTAATTTTTGTGTTTTGTAGAGACAGGGTTTCACCATATTGCCCAGGCTGGTCTCGACCTCCTGGTCTCAAGAGATCCACCCACCTTGGCCTCCCAAAGTGCTGGAATTATAGGCATGAGCCATCGTACTCAGCCAGTAATCCCCTTTTTAAAAAGTTATTTGTTTTTTTAGAGATGGGGTCTTACTCTGTTGCTCAGACTAGAATGCAGTAGCTTGATCATGACTCACGGCAGCCTTGACCCCCTGGGCTCAAGCAATCCTCCCACATCAGCCTCCCGGGCAGCTGGGACTACAGGTACATGTCACCACATCCACCTCTTTTTTTATTTTTGTAGAGATCAGGTCTCACTGTTTTTCCCAGGTTGGTCTCAAACTCTTGAGCCTCAAGCAATCCTCCTGCCTTGACCTCCTAAAGCACTGGTATTACAGGCCACAGTGCCTGGCCCCAACTGTGTTTTCTAAAAGGAACCAACTTTGGCCAGGAGTGATGGCTCACACCTGTAATTCCAGCACTTTGGGAGGCTGAGGTGGGAGGATCCCTTGAGCCTGGGAGTTTGAGACCAGCCTAAACAACATAGTGATAACTCATCTCATCAAAAAGTTAAAAAACTTAGCTTGGTGTGATGTTGTGCACCTGTAAGTCTCAGCTACTCAAGAGGCTGATGTGTGGCCGGGCGCGGTGGCTCAAGCCTGTAATCCCAGCACTTTGGGAGGCCGAGACGGGCGGATCACGAGGTCAGGAGATCGAGACCATCTTGGCTAACACGGTGAAACCCCGTCTCTACTAAAAAATACAAAAAACTAGCCGGGCGAGGTGGCGGGCGCCTGTAGTCCCAGCTACTCCGGAGGCTGAGGCAGGAGAATGGCGTAAACCCGGGAGGCGGAGCTTGCAGTGAGCTGAGATCCGGCCACTGCACTCCAGCCTGGGCGACAGAGCCAGACTCCGTCTCAAAAAAAAAAAAAAAAAAAAAAAAAAAGAGGCTGATGTGGTAGGATTGCTTGAGCCCGGGAGGTTGAGGTTGTAGTGAGCTGTGATTGCACCACTGCACTCCAGCCTGGGCAACAGAGCAAGACCCCATTGCAAAGAAAAAAGAAACCTGCTGTCTCATGACAAGATCTTGCCATGAACAAAAAATAAAAGAAGCTCACTTTAAACATAAAAACACATATATATTAAAAGTAAAGGGATGGAGAAAGACAGTAATCCAAAGAAAGCAGAAATATCTTACTACTTTAGACACAGCAGACTTCAGAGAAAGGAAAGTTATTGGGGTAAAGAAGGGCATTACATGATGATAAAGGGGTTGATTCGTCAGGAAAACGTAACAGTTCTTAAGGTGTATGTGCCTAACTACAGCATCAAAATATGTGAGGTTGGCCAGGCATGGTGGCTAATACCTGTAGTATTAGCCTGTAATAAAAAACCTGTAATCCCAGCACTGGGAGGCTAAGGTGGGCAGATCACTTGAGGTCAGGAGTTCAAGACTAGCCTGCCCAACATGATGAAACCCCATCTCTACTAAAAACACAAAAATTAGCCAGGCATGGTGGAGTGCGCCTGTAATCCCAGCTACTTGAGAGGCTAAGGCAGGAGAGTCACTTGAATCTGGGAAGTGGAGGTTGCAGTGAGCCAAGAGTGCACCATTGCACTGCAGCCTGGGCAACAGAGTGAGACTCCGTCTCAAAAAAAAAAAACAAGTGAAGTTGCCAAGTGTGGTAGTCATGCCTGTAATCCCAGCACTTTGGGAGGCCAAGACGGGCAGATCACTTGAGCCTGGGAGGTTGAAGCTGCAGTGAACTATAATCACATCACTGCACTCCAGGCGGGGCAACTGAGTGAGACCCTATCTCTAAAAACAACAAAACCAGCTGGACATGGTGACTCACGCCTGTAATCCCAGCACTTTGGGAGGCTGAGGCGGGTGGATCACCTGAGGTCAGGAGTTCTAGACCAGACTGACCAACGTGGAGAAACCCCATGTCTACTAAAAATACAAAATTAACCGGGTGTGGTGGCTCATGCCTGTAATCTCAGCTACTCGGGAGGCTGAGGCAGGAGAATTGCTTGAACCCAGGAGGCGGAGGTTGCAGTGAGCCAAGATTGCACCATTGCACTTCAGCCTGTGCGACAGAGCGAGACTCTGTCTCAAACAACAGCAACAACAACAACAAAATATGTGATGCAAAAACTGATAGAACTACAAGGGGAAATAGATGAATCACTGTCTACAGTTGGAGACTCCAGCACCCTCTATCATAAATGGACAGATCCAGCAGGATGTAGTTGAATTTAACAGCACATCACATCAATCAACTGGGAATAATTTACATCTGTAGACTGCTTCATCCAACAATAGCAGAATACACATTCCTGCCAAGCTCATATGAAACATTCACTAAGATAGACCACATTCTGGGCCACAAAACCTACTCTAACATAGTTAAAAGAATAGAAAACATACAATGTCTGTTCTCAGACCACAATGACGTTAAACTAGAAATGAAACCAAAAAGATAGCTAGAAAATCCTAAAGTACTTGGCAAATAAACAACACACTTCCAAATAACACGAGTCGAAGAGATCTCGAGAAATTTTAGAATATTTTGAATTAAGTAAAAATGAAAATAAAACTTACCAAAATTTGTGGAATGCTGTGAATGCAGTGCTTAGAGGGAAATGTATAGCATTGATGACTGTATGTATTAGAAAATGGGAAAGATCTAAAATCAATAATGTAAACTTTCACTCTAGGAAACTAGAAAAAGAAGAGCAAATTAAATCCAAAGTAGACAGAAGAAAAGAAATAAAAATTCAAGCAGAGATCAATGAAATGGAAAACAGGAAATCAATAGAGAAAATCAACAAAACCAGAAGATGGTTTGAAAAAACAATAAATCAGTAAACCTTTAGCCAGACTTAAGAAAAAGAAGAGAGAGGACACAAAATACTAATATCAGAAAGGAAAGAGGGGACATCACTACAGAGATGTCCCACAGACTTTTAAAGGGTAATAAAAAAAGATGAACAACTGTGCCCAAATTTCATAAATGAACCAATTCCTTGAAGGACACAATCTCAAACACGGGAAGAAATAGACAATCTGAATAGGGCTAGGTCTATGAAATAAGTCAAATCAACAATAACCTTCCAAAATAGAGTCCACTGGGCTCAGATGGGTTCACTTACGAGTTCTACCAAACATTTAAGGAAGAAATTATACCAGTTCTCTACAATCTGTTCCAGAAAATAAAAACAGAGGAAATACTTCCTAACTCACTATATGAGGTCAGCGTTACCCACCCAAATGCCAAAACCAGACATTACAAGAAAAGGAAACTACAGACAAACGCCTCTTGTGAACATAAATGCAAAAATTCCAACAAAATATTAGCAAATCAAATTCAATAATGTATAAAAAGAATTATATACCATGACCAAGTGGGATTTGTCCCAGGTTAACAAGGCTGGTCCAACATTAGGAAATAAATTAACGTAACGTGATATATACCACATCAATAGGCTGAAGAAGGATCACATGGTCATATCAGTAGATGCAGAGAAAGCATTTGACAAAAGCCAGCCTCGATTCATGATTACAAATTCAACAAACTAGGAATACAGAGGAACTTCCTCAAGTTGATAAAGAGCATCTACAGAAAACCTACAGCTAACATCATACTTAATGGTTAAAAAAAAAAACTTAAAGCTTTTCCACTAAGATTAGGAACAAGGCATGGATGTCCCCTCTCACCACTGCTGCATTGCACTAGAAGTCCCAGTTAATGCAGTAAGACAGAAAAGGAAATAAAAGGTATACACATTGGGAAGGAAGAGATAAAACTGTTTACAAATGATCATCTGTGTGGAAAATCGGAATGAGTTAGCAAAAAGACCTCCTACAGCTAATAAGTGATTGTAGCAAGGTTGCAGGATACAAAGTTAATATACAAATGTCAATCATTTTCCTTTATACTAGAAATGAAGAAGTGGAATTTGAAATTAAAAACATTATTTACATTAGCACCACCAAAGATAAAATATTTAGGTGTAAGTCTAACAAAATATGTGCAAAATCTATGAGGAAAAATACAAGACTGATAAGAATATATCAAAGAAGGCCGGGCGCGGTGGCTCAAGCTTGTAATCCCAGCACTTTGGGAGGCCGAGACGGGCGGATCACGAGGTCAGGAGATCGAGACCATCCTGGCTAACACGGTGAAACCCCGTCTCTACTAAAAAGTACAAAAAACTAGCCGGGCGAGGTGGCGGGCGCCTGTAGTCCCAGCTACTCTGGAGGCTGAGGCAGGAGAATGGCGTAAACCCGGGAGGCGGAGCTTGCAGTGAGCTGAGATCCAGCCACTGCACTCCAGCCTGGGCGACAGAGCCAGACTCCGTCTCAAAAAAAAAAAAAAAAAAAAAAGAATATATCAAAGAAGAACTAAATAAATGAGATATTCTATGTTCATGGATAGGAAAACTCAGTATTATCACGATGTCAGTCCTTCTCAGCTTGATTTATGTATTCAACACACTCTCAATCACAATCTCAGGGGCTGGTTGTGGTTTATAACTATAATCCAGCACTTTGGGAGGCCAAGGCAGGAGGATCGCTTGAGCCCAGGAGTTTAAGAGCAGCCTAGGTAACGTAGCGAGACGCCATATCTACAAAAAATTTTTTTTGTTAGCTAGGCCTGGTGGCATGTGCCTATATTCCCAGCTCTTTGGGAGGCTGAGGTGGGAGGACTGCTTGAGCCTAGGTGTTTGAGGTTTCAGTAAGTTATGATCATACCACTGTATTCCAGCCTGGCTGACACAGCAAGACCATGTCTCTAAAAAAAAACCAAAAAAACTCAGCAGGTTATTTTGTGGATATTAGCAAACTGATTCTGATGTTTATAAGGAGAGGTAAAAGACCCAGAATAGTCAACTCAATATTGAAGGAGAAGAGCAAAGTCGAAAGACCCATGCTACCCAATTTCAGTACTTTGACTGTAAAGCCACAGTGATAAAGACAGTGCGATATTGGTCAAAAAACAGAAAAAGTAGATCAGTGAAACAGAGCAGAGAGCCCAGATATAAACCTGCATAAACATATGCAACTGAGCTTTGACAAGGGAACAAACACACCTCAATGTAGAAAGGATAATCTTTTCAACAAATGATGCTGAAACAACTGAACATCCACATGCCAAAAAAAGAGAATCTAGACACCCTTCGCAAAAATTAACTTAAAATGTGTCTTATTCTGCTCGGACTCAATACCACAAGCTGGGTGCTTAAAACACTAACTTTCCTCCACTCCCCTTCCCCTCCCCCTCCCCGTCCCCCTCCATATGGAGGCTTTGGTCACCCAGGTCAGAGTGCGGTGGCATGATCTCAGCTCACTGCAACCTCCAGCTCCCGGGTTCAAGTGATTATCCTGCCTGAGCCTCCCGAGTAGCTGGGATTACAGGCACCCGCCACCATGCCCAGCTGGTTTTGTACTTTTAGTAGAGATGGGGTTTTGCTATGTTGGCCATGCTGGTCTTGAACTCCTGACCTCAGGTGATCTGCCCACCTCGGCTTCCCAAAGTGCTGGGATTACAGACGTGAGCCACCATGCCCAGCCTTATTTTCTTACAGTTCTGGAGGCTACACGTCCAAGATCAGTGTGTTAGCATGGTTAGTTTCTGGTGAGGGATCTCTCTTTCTAGGTTACAGATGACTGCCTTCTCACTGTGTCCTCACATGGCAGAGAGAGAAAGGGCAAGTTCTTCTTTTTTTTTTTTTTTTTTTGAGACGGAGTCTGGCTCTGTCGCCCAGGCTGGAGTGCAGTGGCCGGATCTCAGCTCACTGCAAGCTCCGCCTCCCGGGTTTACGCCATTCTCCTGCCTCAGCCTCCCGAGTAGCTGGGACTACAGGCGCCGCCACCACGCCCGGCTAGTTTTTTTGTATTTTTTAGTAGAGACGGGGTTTCACCGTGTTAGCCAGGATGGTCTCGATCTCCTGACCTCGTGATCCGCCCGTCTCGGCCTCCCAAAGTGCTGGGATTACAGGCTTGAGCCACCGCGCCCGGCCTAGGGCAAGTTCTTCTAAGAGCACTAATTCTGCTATGACGACCCTCATGACCTCATCTAACTCAAATGATCTCTCAAATGCCCCGTCTCCAAACGTCATCACATTGAAGCTTCAACTTGTGAATTTGGGGTGAGCAGGACACATTTCATTCCATAGAAAAAGGGATCATCTAAATGTAAACCACAAAACTATGAAACTTCTAGATGATAATATAGGCGAAAAAGAGATGACCTTGGTTTGACAATGAGTTTTTAGGTGCAACACCAAAGGCACAATCCATGGAAAAAATAATTGACAAGCTGGACTTCATTAAAATTAAAAAATTCTGCTCTGTAAAAGACAACATCAACTTTGGGATCTCTACTAAAAATACAAAAACCAGCTGGGTGTGGTGGCAGGTACCTGTAATTCTAGCTACTCCAGAGGCTGAGGCAGGAGAATCGCTAGAAGCTGGGAGGCAGAGGTTGCAGTGAGCCGAGATTGAGCCACTGCACTCCAGCCTGGGCGATAGAGTCAGACTCCATCTCAAAAAAAAAAAAAAGACAATGTCAAGAGAATGAGAAACAGTCCATAGATTGGGAGAAGATATTTGTAAAAGGCACATATAAACTACCATTATCCAAAATATGCAAAAAAACTCAAGAAAACGAACAGCCCAATTTAAAACATGGGTGAAAGGCCTGAATAGACTCCGGATGGAAGGAGATACCCAGATGACAGGCGGGCATTGTGAGATCAGTGTCATATGTCTCTAAGGAATTGCAAATTAAAACAATGAGATTCCACTGCACACCTACTAGAATGGCCAAAATCCACATCACTGATAACCCCCAGTGCTGGCCAGGATGTGGAACAGGAACTCCCATTCATTGCAGGTGGGGGATCAAAACGGTGGCCACTCTGGAAGACAGTTCGACAGTCTTACAAAACTAAACATACCTTTACCATGTGATCCAGCAATTTTGTCCCTTTGTATTTACCCAGATGAATTGAAAATTTATGGCCACACAAAATCCTGCACACAGATATTTATGGCAGCCTTATTCATAATTTCATAATTACCAAAACTCGGAAGCAACCGAGATGTTCTTCAGTAGATGAGCGGGTAAATAAACCAGTGGCAGATGCAGAGAATGGACTCATATTCAGGGATAAAAAGAAATGATTGACCGGACACAGTGCCTCATTCCTGTAATCCCAGTACTTTGAGAGGCCGAGGTGGGTGGGTCACTTGAGGTCAGGAGTTCAAGACCAGCCTGGCCAATATGGTGAAACCCCACAAAAATTAGCTGGGTTTGGTGGCATGCACCTGTAATCCTAGCTACTAAGGAGGCTGAGGCAGGAGAATCGCTTGAACCCGGGAGGCGGAGGTTGCAGTGAGCCGAGATGGCGCTGCTGCACTCCAGCCTGCGCGAAAAAGTGAAACTCAATCTCAATAATAAAATAAATAAAATATAAATAAAAATAAATGAGCCACCAAGCTATGAAAAGACAGAGGAACCTTAAATGCACATTACCAAGTGAAGGCAGTTAGTCTGAAAAGGTTATACAGTTGGCCTTTGAACAACATGGGTTTGAATTTCCCAGGTCCACTTATATGTGGATTTTTTCAACCAAACACATGTGAAACCCACATGTTCAGAGGGCTGACTTTCTGTAAGTGGATTCTGAAAGGCCAGCTATGGAACTTGAGTATGCGTGGATTTGGATATACGTGGGGGGGTCTCGGGCCCAATCCCCTTTGTTTACCAACGGACACCTATACTGTATGATTCCAACTATATGACATTCTGGATGAGGCAAAACTAGAGAGAGCAAAAAGGTCAGCACTGCCAAGGAGCAGAGAAGCAGGGTGGAGCCAGAGGATTTTCAGGGCAGTGACACTAGTCTATAGTACTACAGAGGTAGATGCAAAACCCATAGATCACGCAGCTCCAAGAGTGAGCCCTAAACTGAGAGTTTAGATAGTAATGATGTGTCAGTGTGGGTTCATTCATTGTGATGCTGTGTTGCGGGAGGTAAGTAGTGGGGGAGGTGTGTGTGGGGCGGGGTGTATGTAGGAACTGTGTTTTCTGCTTAATATTGCTGTGAAATGCTCTAAAAATAAAAGTATTTTCAAACAATCTCGTGTTTCCCCAGATTTTCCATCTCTAGTGCTCTTCATCCCTTTCTGACGATCTGAGTTTCTTCTAGCTGGCATCATTTCCCTTCAGCCTAAAGACCTTTGCATTTCTCATGGTGCGAGTCTGCTGCCCCAGTTCTTAGTTTTCTCGTGTATGAAAGTACCTTTATTTTGCTTTTTTTTTCTTTTTTTCCTTTTCCCATTCAGCACTTTAAAGCTGCTATTTTACTCTTTTCTGGCCTCCTTGGCTTTCGATGAGGAGTCACCACGGGATCCCTGGCTGGTGGTGTGTCGTGGGTCACTCTCCTGCTTTCGAGGCAAGCTGCCTGTCGGTTCGGTTCCCAGCAGGTAGACTCTGATGGGCTGCAGCACTGGCCTCTTGGGTTTTCCTCTACTAGGTGTTCATACAGCATCTTGATCCTGTAGATTTCTGTCTTTCATCAAATTTGGGCAACTTTTGACCATTATTTCTTCACATTTCTTTCTGTACCATTCCCTCTCTGGTCTCCTTAGATACCAATTATAAGTGACCATTTGAATTATGTAACAGGTTTGTAAGGCTGTTTATTATTTTAAAAATATTTTTATCTGTATTCTTCCGATAATTTCTGTTCATCTCGATTAAAGTTCACTTACTCTCCTTTATTGTGCCCATTCAGCTGTTAGTCCGTCAAGTAATGCTTTATTTCAGAAATTCTGTTTTTCAGTTCCAGAATGACCATTTTATTTTTTATTATTTCTGTGTCTCTGCTGAGACTTTTGACTCCCTGAGATTTTCCTGTTTTGTTTTACTTCACTGAGGATAATTATAATTCCTGTTTTTAAATCCTTGTCTGTTAGTTTCAACATCTGACTCATTTCAGGGTCAGATGGTTGATTTCCTTTTCTCACAAAAAAGTGCTCTATTTTCTTGGTTGTTTATGTGTTTGTTAAATTTGGGGTAGAGACTGTGGATTCTGTACGTATGGGTATTTGTGTATCTGCGTCTGTGTGTATGTACGTGTTTACACATGTGAGTATGTGTGTGCGTATGAGTGTGTGTGTACCTCTGTGCAGCTGGTCACCAGCATGTACCTTCACAAGTTACATTTTGCTGGCATTATCCACGAGCTGTCACCACTGTGGCCTGGGCACCGAGCTTTCTGAGGCTTGTGTGTTGACTTGTCCCAGGGCTCTGCCATCGTCAGTACTGGCCCCGCTCACAGATACTCTTTCCTGGGTTGGGCCAGCTCTTTTTGGACACTTTAGAGATCCATCTTGGGCCCATCTGCGTTTGTAGTGCTGCTTTTCTGTGGCCCCTTCCGGCTACTGGGACTGTTCCCTTTTGGCATTGCATTTGGCAGCACTTCTGAGGAACTCAGCCTCCAGGGCCTCCTGTTGTCCTTTTTTTTTTTTTTTTTTTTCATTATTTTTATTTATTTAGTTTTTGTTTCTGTTTTTTGCTGTTTTTGTTTGTTTGAGACGGAGTTTTGCTCTTCTTGCCCAGGCTGGAGTGCCATGGCGCCATCTTGGCTTGTCACAGCCTCCACCTCCCGGGTTCACGTGATTCTCCTGCCTCAGCCTCCTGAGTAGCTGGGACTGCAGGCGATCACCACCATGCCCAGATAATTTTGTATTTTTAGAAGAGACGGGGTTTCACCATGTTGGTCAGGCTGGTCTCGAACTCCTGAGCTCAGGCAATCTGCCCGCCTTGGCCTCCCAAGGTGCTGGGATTACAGGTGTGAGCCACCATGCCAGCCTATTTTTACTTTTTTGATATTTAGTCTTGTTCTGTTGCCCAGGCTGGAGTGCAGTGGTGCCATCTTGGCTCAGTACAACTTCTGCCTCCCAGGTTCAAGTGATTCTCCTGCCTCAGCCTCCCAAGTAGCTGGGACTATAGCCGCCCGCCACCACACCCTCCTAATTCTGTTTTTAGTAGAGACGGGGTTTCACCATGTTGGCCAGGATGGTCTTGAACTCCCTACCTCAGGTGATACACCCGCCTCAGCCTCCCAAAGTGCTGGGATTACAGGCATGAGCCACCACGCCCAGCCTGAAAATGCAGTTAAAAAAAAAAAAAAATTCATTTTGCTTGTTTGTATTTTTCTGTTGTTATTTTTTATGGTTTCTTGAAGACATGAGAAGATTCAGAGCTAAACTTTGTTCCCACTGGGACCAGATAATGAAATTCTTTTTGTTTTTTTGAAACAGCCTCGCTGTGTCACCAAGGGTGGAGTGCAGTGGCGTGAACTTGGCTCGCTGCAACCTTACCCTCCCTGGTTCAAGTGGTCCTCCCACCTCAGCCTCCTGAGCGGGACTACAGGTGCACTCCAGCACACCCAGATAATGTTTGTATTTTTAGTAGGGACAAGGTTTCACCATATTGATCAGGCTGGTCTTGAACTCCTGGGCTCAAGCAGTCCACCTGCCTTGGCCTCCCAAAGTGCTGGGATTACAGCATCAAAACACATGAGGTTTCCGGGTGCCGTGGTCACGCCTATAATTCCGGCACTTTGGGCATTTTTGTTTCCATTTAGTTTATATGTCAAGCATAGGCTATTTCAGCAAAATAAGATTCCTAGCATCCCTGGGCTCTATATTTTGTAGAGAGCTCTGTAGGTTGGAGTCTAGTTGTGAGTCCATAGTTGGGGCAGAGGCAACCCTTTTGATCCTAGTTTGTTGGGGGGTGGAGTTGTGATTTGTGATCCTAGTTTGAGGGGTGGAGTCATGACGGGAGTCTGCAGCGGGGAGGGTCTGTGTTCTCAGTGTTGAAGTTGGAGTGATGTCATCCCCCTTGAGATGGGGGCCATCCAGGTGGATGGATGATGTGCTCCCAGTTGGCCACCACTGTCAGGAAGGCCTTGTAGTTCCCTGGGAGGGCTGGTCTGCGCATCTCTGGCGCTGTTTCAAGTATCACCCTGCATTTATGGTGATCCCTTGCAGACTAAGGTGAGGAAGCCCTAGGAGGCAACTTCTTCCCAAACAGGTGCCCCCACGAGGTTGCCCTGCACAAGAGAACCGTCCTGTTTCCACAAACAGGTGTCCCCTGAGGTTGCTTTGAATGAGAGAACCGTCCTGTTTCCACAAACAGGTGCCCCCCGAGGTTGCTTTGAACGAGAGAACCGTCCTGTTTCCACTTGCTTGACTGAGTCTAAATCTATGGGCAGAAGGCAGTTTGGACTTGCAGGCATGTTGCATCACAAGGCTGCCAATTCGACTGACTCGACCAGGTCCTCCAACACCATGAGCAAGGGGCCGGGTATGAGTAAAGCCACACACCCTCCTGGAGTTTGGGAAGACCCTTTGTGTCAGGTCAGCCTGGTCCTGCAGGTGCCATTTCCATGCAGCAAGGTGACACCTGCCTGTGCTGGGTGGGAGGTGTCCTGAGCTGTCGCGTGGTGGGTTCGGAGTCCACAGGGGTGCTGCTTCCACTCATTGTGGGACCCTCAGTTTCTAATTGCGCCCAATAGGCAGATAGCATTTGCCTTTCTAGGGGGCATATTGAGCTGCTCTTTGGGGCTCATTTAGTTCAGAACCCTATGGGCAACCAGGTGGACCATGTTTTCTCCACAGACTCCATGAGGCAGAGTGGGTGTCGCCAGAGCTTCCACGCAAGAGTGGGACCTGGAGGCATGGTGGCATGGTGTGCTGGGCTGCCTGCCAGGCCTGGCGAGGGCTGTGGGGCCTCCCCACTGAGAGGTGGTTGCTTTACAGGTTATAGCATAAAAGGGTCTGGGTATTAGAGTAAGATATGGAAACTCTTGTCTCCAAAACACGAAGAATCCAAATCGATGTGTCTGTGGAAGACTTGTGGGTGGTATCAGTGTCAGTAGTTTATGTTTAACAGTTAATAGGATCTGCTGCACCCTGACCAGACAGTGCCCAAGAATTTTACTGAAGGCACTGGCCCCTGTATTTTATGTGGGGTGATACCATAACCCTTTTTTTTTTTTTTTTTTTTTTTTTTTGAGACGGAGTCTCACTGTGTCGCCCAGGCTGGGGTGCAGTGGTGTGATCTTGGCTCACTTCAAGCTCCGCCTCCTGGGTTCACGCCATTCTCCTGCCTCAGCCTCCCAAGTAGCTGGGACTACAGGCGCCCGCCACCACGCCCGGCTCATTTTTTGTATTTTTAGTAGAGACGGGGTTTCACCGTGTTAGCCAGGATGGTCTCGATCTCCCAACCTTGTTATCCGCCTGCCTCGGCCTCCTAAAGTGCTGGGATTACAGGCATGAGCCACCACGCCTGGCCTCATAACCATTATTTTTATTTATTTATTTATTTTTGAGACAGAATCTTGCTCTGTCGCCCAGGTTGGAGTGCAGTGGTGCAATCTCTGCTCACTGTAAACTCAGCCTCCCGGGTTCACACCATTCTCCTGCCTCAGCCTCCTGAGTCGCTGGGACTACAGGTGCCCACCACCACGCCCGGCTAATTTTTCGTATTTTTTTTTTTCTAGGTAGACACAAAGTTTCACCGTGTTTGCCAGGATGGTCTTGGTCTCCTGACCTCATGATCTGTCCACCTTGGCCTCCCAAAGTGCTGGGATTACAGGCGTGGCCATCGCACCCGGCCATCACCGTTATTTTTCAGCTGGGTCATGATGGTGTGTGAATGTGAACAGCTTATTCAGAAGGAATCTTTTAACAGGAGGTCATCGATACAATGCCGTAAATGACAGTGTGGAAGAGATGCCTCATCCAGGTCTTGTCTGCAGAGGTTTGGGGCACTGACTGGGCTATTGGGGACCTCACTGGAAGCTGAGTAAAGGGATATTGTGTTCCTTTGAAAATGAAGGCAAATTGTGGTTGAGACTCCTCAGTAATAGGTATAGAATAAAATATATTGGCCAAACCAAGGACCACAAAGTGTACACCTGGGACCATTGGAATATCTTCAATAATTTGTTATCTTAGTTAGAGGGGCCTTTGTTGGAGAAACCTGGGCATGTAAGTTTCAGTAATTAATAAGTGAGCGCCACTCTTTGGAACTAATTTAGGGTACAGGCTAGACTGTGCTGTTAAAGGGAGAGAGAGTGGTTTTGTAACCTTAGCCTTTAGCATGTTTTTAATGACTGGGCACAGGCCAGCACACCTTGTTTCAAGGGATATTGAGGGGTGTGCACCATCTTTACTGGACGTGGCAAGTGGACAGGTTCCCAGTGGGCAGCTGCAACCAGAAGGGCCGGTGACTTAGGTTTGTTCCAGGAGCATGAGGGCACCCACTCCCGTGATGGAAGAAGAGAGAGCCGGTGGGTGGCAGATGTTTAATAAAAGTAGTGCCAGTGGAGGCATCTAAAGGGTCGTGAGGGGCCAGGCGCGGTGGCTCATGCCTGTAATCCTAGCACTTTAAGAGGCCAAAGCAGGCAGATCACTTGAGACCAGGAGTTCGAGACCAGCCCGGCCAACATGGTAAAACCCCGTCTCTACTAAAAATACAAAAATTAGCCGGGTGTGGCTGTGGGTACCTGTAATCCTAGCTACTCGGGAGGCTGAAGTGGGAGGATTGCTTGAGCCTGGAAAGTCAAGGCTCCCGTGAACCAAGATCATGCCACTGTACCCCAGCCTGGGCAACAGAGCAAGACTGTCTTAAACAAAATAAAATAGGCTGGGTGCGGCGGCTCACACCTGTAATCCCAGCACTTTGGGAGGCTGAGGTAGGTGGATTACCTGAGGTCAGAAATTCAAGACCAGTCTGGCCAACATGGTGAAACCCCATCTCTACTAAAAATACAAAAAAGTTAGCCACACATGGTGGCGGGCGCCTGTAATCCCAGCTACTTGGGAGGCTGAGGCAGGAGAATCGCTTGAACCTGGGAGCTGGAGGTTGCAGTGAGCCGAGATTGCGCCACTGCACTTCAACCTGTGCAACAAGAACAACAACAACAAAAAAAACTGTCTCAAAAAATAATAATAATAAAATAGGTTGGGCACGGTGGCTCACGTCTGTAATCCCAGCACTTTGGGAGGCCGAGGCGGATGGATCATCTGAGGTCGGGAGTTCCAGACCAGCCTGACCAACATGGAGAAACCCTATCTCTACTAAAAATACAAAAATTAGCTGGCCATGGTGGTGCGCACCTGTAATCCTAGCTACTTGGGAGGCTGAGGCAGGAGAATCACTTGAACCCGAGAGGTAGAAGTTGCGGTGAGCTGAGATTGTGCCATTGCACTCCAGCCTGGGGCAACAAGAGTGAAACTCTGTCTCAAAAATAAATAAAATAAAATAAAATAAAATAAAATTAAAATAAAATAAAATAAATAAGTAAAATAAAATGAAGGTGAACTCTCGAGGGTTTGTTCGTGATTCCCTTTATTTTAAAAGCTTTCCCTTTTTACATTTTGTAGGCTCCTCAGAAACTACTGTGACTTGGGTCCCCTTATAAAGTACTGAAAGTTTTTCTTGCCCCAATTAATAGAGTAGTAAAAGGCAATTGTCCCCTCAGAGTGGGACAGCCCCTGGAGGACCACCAAGTCCCCAGGCTACGGGATGAGGAGGCTGCCATTCTCTCAAGTTGGGAAAGGAGGGAGGGTATTAGTTCCGTGAGAACAGGCTGTCGAGGGTCCTCAGCCTTCAGAAATATGGCCACATGAGCCCAGGTGCTTATTTTCTGGCTGCCCCATGATGAGGGCATCGGGCACAGCCACCCATCTTGGGGGCCCATGAGGGTCTGGTTCTTAGTCCTGGGATTTGGGGAAGTTTCCAGGTGCTCAGGGAAAATAATGGTGAGGCCTGGGTCCCACTGTGGGGGGCCAGGGTCAGTCGAAGTCAGGCTGGGGGCCCTCAGCAGGCGACTGCTGAACACCAGGGAGCAGCTGCCCGTGTCTCGCCTTTGCACGTGTCTTGTCCAGAGCTGCCATGTGACTGAGGGGAGCCTCTTCAGGACTGGAGACAGCCCCAGGGTCCCCCAGCAGTGACATTCAAAGAGACAACAGACCCCTCGCGCTGTCTGCTGTCACTCAGCAGGAGGTGGGTGTGGTCTCCAGGGCCCCTCCACAGTGAACTCTGGCTGTTGTCACTGGTGGGTGGTTGAGTCCGGGCCTTGCCTTGAGTATCCACAGCAGGGAGCCTCCGAGTGTGCCCGTTGTCCCCACCCGGTGAGCCTTCCTCATCAGTGGTTTTTCTGATTCGTGGGCATGGGATTGGCCACATTGAGGGACAGATGTGGGGGATCTGGGCTAGTGTCCTGGAGGAATTTAGCACACATTTCTGTGGGAGTGAGCACTAACTCTGACCCGGTGCTAAATGCCCTGAGTCAGCCCCCTTTTCACTCTGTCAGTGCAAAATCTTTTTTTTTTTTTTTTGAGACGGAGTCTTACTCTGTCACCCACGCTGCAGTGCAATGATGCGATCTCAGCTCACTGCAACCTCTGCCTCCCGGGTTCAAGCAATTCTCCCACCTCAGCCTCCCAAGTAGCTGGGATTACAGGCGCACTCCACTACCGGCCAGCTAATTTTTGTATTTTCAGTAGAGATGGGGTTTTACCATGTTGCCCAGGATGGTCTCAAACTCCTGACCTCAGATGATCCACCCTCCTCGGCCTCCCAAAGTGCTGGGATTACAGGCATGAGCCACCGTGCCTGGCCAGTGTAAAATCTCTCTTTCTCTTTTTTTTTTTTTTTTTTTTTGAAACAGAGTCTCGCTCTGTCCCCAGGCTGGAGTGCAGTGGTGCAATCTCAGCTCACTGCAAGCTCCGCCTCCCTGGTTCAAATGATTCTCCCACCTCAGCCTCCTGAGTAGCTGGAATTACAGGCACCCACCACCACACCCAGCTAATTTTTGTATTTTTAGTAGAGAGGAGGTTTCTCCATGTTGGTCAGGCTGGTCTCGAACTCTTGACCCCAGGTGATCCACCCACCTTGGCTTCCCAGAGTGTTGGGATTACAGGCGTGAGCCACTGCGCCCGGCCTGCAAAATCCCTTAAGGCAAATTTGAATTTTCTACCATAGAGGAATTTTGGTCTCCAGTTCTAATTTTCCCGTCCCCTGTGATTTTTACATTTTTTAGATTATTGCCAGAAGAATCTGAGGGTGACCTCTGTGTGTCCCTACCTCGCAGGCAGCACCTCCCTCTCCAGGGTGTCCCAGCAGTCTCTGTGGGACCAGGGTCAGCACCCACCAGCGCCATCATTTTCTGGTGTCAGGGTCAGCCCCAGGCCTCAGGACCACAGGACCAGCGGCACCAAGTACAGCCCATGCTGTTGCTGTGAGCCTTGCACTCATCTAAGAGCTGGATGGCGGCCTCCAGCGTACGGTGGGGCAGGGACTGGGTGCTCAGGCCATTTGCTTTTGCCCACCAGTCCATGCCAGAGATTAGACCCGTGAAACCCCCTGGAGTTGGGGGACAGGGCCGACAGGCACAGGGACAAAGCATGGATATTTGCAAGGGGTCATGGCCAGCGCCAGCCCTGCAGGGATCGCCCATGGTCTGGGTCTGCAGTAGACCTGGATACCTGTGAATGCCATGGGAGGTGTCTATACAGCCAGGAGCTCCCCTCAGCTCAGCACTGGGACAAAGGAAAACACCAGGCAGGTGTGGCATGGGAAGGTCCCAACAGAGGGACCGTGGTCTGAGTGGGTGCCTCCTCGATCAGGATTTCGGAAACACAGAGCCACCCTTACCTGCCCAACAGCCATTTAGGGTGCACAGTTTAGGCATCTGGCACGTACAGCCTAAAATTCTGCCGGCTGTGGGACCGGCCCCAGCGGCATCTCTGTTCCCAGATGTAGTCATCCCCACTGGCAGTGATTTTAGTCAGCCAGGCGCAGCGGAAAGGCATCTTGCGCTCCATCCCAGCCACTGTGACAGCTGTTCCAGGGTTTTTTCTTTTATTCTTTTTTCGTTTCTCTTGAGAAAACCTCTTCAGTGATCAGACACAAGATGGAAAATAAGGATTTTCTTACTTATAGGTCTTGGGGGTGTACATGGCACGCCTGAAGGCCACATGGAGGTCAGCGTGAGGAGAGAGGATGGAGGGCGAGGATCTGGGGCATCTGCCTCTCCTGGGTTCCAGGGTGTGGGTGGAAGCCCAGGTGGAGAAGAGGGGTTGCAGGGTTTGGAGCAAACACGTGCAAGGAGGGCTCCTGCTCCGCAGTCAGTCCAGGTTTCATGTCCAGTCAAGCAGCTGTGTGCAGGTGTGCTTGGAGCGGTGGCCTCTGACCCGCAGGGACTAAGAGGGAGGGGTTGGGAACTCAGGTCAGGCGGCTGCCGGAGGCCTCATGGCAGTCGGAGCTCATATCAAAGGGGATAACGCATGTGGAGGCAGCTCAGAAACGGGCCTGCTGCACTGGGTCTATTTTAGAGGTGGGGTCTCAACATCTTGCCCAGGCAGTTCTCAAACTTTTGGCCTCAAGCAATCCTCCCACTTCAGCCTCTCAAAGTGCTAGGATTACAGGCATGAGCCACCACACCTGACTTAAGTAATATTTTATCAACATTTTTGTTTTGTTTTGTTTTGAGATGGAGTCTCGCTCTGTCGCCCAGGCTGGAGTGCAGGGGCACGATCTTAGCTCATTACAACCTCTGCCTCCCGGGTTCAAGCAATTCTCCTGCCTCAGCCTCCCATGTAGCTGGGACTACAGGCACATGCCACCACGCCCGGCTAATTTTTGTATTAGTAAAGACAGGGTTTCTCCATGTTGGCCAGGCTGCTCTCGAACTCCTGACTTCAGATGATCCACCCGCCTCAGCCTCCGAAAGTGCTGGGATTACAGGTGTGAGCCACCCAGCCTGGCCTTTATCAACAATTTATTACATACAAGTGAATTATTGCTGCTGCCAGTATTAAGTTACCTACCGTGTTTTGTGTTTGAGGTCTGATAGGTTCTAACGCTCAGTCTAATGTAATTGGCCAATTAATCTTTTTACTATGACTTGTCAATCATGCATAGGTTTTGGATTATCTAGAATTGATGTACAGCACTTTTCCCCCAGTGTGTTACGGAAGATTTCAGACATACACCAAATTTGGAAGAACTTTATGGTGAAGACTCATACACCCGCCACCGAGGTTCTGTGTTAACATTTACCATGCCACTATCCCTCTACCAGACCCACCATCTACTTTGTTTTTGCTTTTGAAGTAAATTGCAAGGCTGGGCACAGTGGCTCACACCTGTAATCCCAACACTTTGGGAGGCTGAGGTGGGCAGATCACTTGAGGCCAGGAGTTTGACACAAGCCTGGCCAACATGGTAAACCCTGTCTTTACAAAAAAATTAAAAAATTAGCCAGGCGTGGTGGTGCATGCCTATAGTCCCAGCTACTCAGGAGGCTGAGGCATGAGAATCACTTGAACCTGGGGGGCAGAGGTTGCAGTGAGTTGAGATCGCATCATTGCACTCCAGCCTGGGTGACGGAGAAAGATTCTGCCTAAAAAAAAAAAAAAAAAAAAATGCAGCTGTCAGGACATGTCCTTTATTGAATTTAATTTTATTTTTAATTTTAAAATAAAATTATTGGGCTGGGTGTGGTGACTCATGCCTGTAATCCCAACACTTTGGGAGGCAAGGTGGGTGGATCACCTGAGGTCAGGAGTTTGAGACCTGCCTGGCCAGCATGGTGAAACCCTGTCTCTACTGAAAATACAAAAATCAGCAGGGCGTGATGGCTCACGCCTGTAATCCCAGCTCCTCAGGAGGCTGAAGCGGGAGAGTTGCTTGAACCTGGGAGGCAGAGGTTGCTGTGAGCAGAAGTCACACCACTGCACTCTAGCCTGGGTGACAGAGCACGACTCTGTCTCAAAATGCATACATACATACATAAAATAACCAAGAAGCAGCACTAACAGAACACTTCCTTTAAATACATATGTGTCATTGATTGGAGATCAGTGTTTGTTTACAGTTTTTTCTTTTGAGGTGAAAATTATATAAATGAAGTGCACAAATCTTAAGTGTGAATTTGCTGAGTTTTAACAAATAGACACACTTGTGTAAACCAAACCTCTATCAAGATATATAATGTTATTGTTGCCCAGAAAGTTCCATCAGTATGCAGTACACCATTGAGGAAACACACTTTTGTAGCTGGAGGAAGACAGAACTGCATAGTTTTGTGAAACTATGGTTCTGAGAGCCACTGTTTGTGGTCATTTTGACTAAAAGTGTTGATTGGGATATTCTAAACTTGCAGGGGAGCAAGGCTCCTGTGTGTGGTTCGTGCCAGACTTAGACCAGGATGCAAAGTGGCCTTAGCTCGTGGCCCAGGCATCCCATGGATGATGTCAGTGTAGTGAACCCTAACGTCATGGGGTTTCGTCGGTGCTCCGGACATGATCTGGAAGCACTGAAGTCCTGTTGGGGCAGTTGGAAGAGAGTCCATCCTCAGTCTTAATCCCATGCAACACGGTGCCCGAGGTGCTGCTGTCTCCACTCATGGGGCGGTTGCCACGACCGTCACTGGGTGTCTGAATCGCGTGAGGAGAATTTTTTTTTTTTTTTTTGAGACGGAATTTTACTCTTGTTGCTCAGGCCGGAGTGCAATGGCACCATCTTGGCTCCCCACAACCACCGCCTCCCAGGTTCAAGCGATTCTCCTGCCTCAGCCTCCTGAGTAGCTGGGATTCCAGGCATGAGCCACCACGCCCGGCTAATTTTGTATTTTTAGTAGAGATGGGGTTTCTCCATGTTGGTCAGGCTGGTCTCGAACTCCCGACCTCAGGTGATCCGCCTGCCTCGGCCTCCCAAAGTGCTGGAATTACAGGCATGAGACACCGCGCCTGGCCTCGCATGAAGAGATCTTGAGTAAGATCTTGTCAGCCAGATAGGAAAAGATGATTCTGTTTTTGTTTGTTCGCGTTTGAAGGGGCAGTGGTGAGCACAGGTGCCCTGCTTTAGAAGTTCTGAGTGTGTGTTGTACAAGAAGGAGGTTAGTGATGGGCGCCCCCAGGAGCCACAGGCTCTGGTCCGGTCCTCCCCTACTACGGTGTCTGACCTGGCCTGGCAGGTGTCTCTGGCAGTGCCTCCATGTGGACTTTGAATCCAGGCTGAGTTTCAGTCATGTTTGTTGGGGATTCCTTGCCAGGGCCCTGCCCCTGGGACGCCTCGTCCCGGCCTCACGTGCTGTGCTTTCCGTGGCTGTCTTACCCGGGAGGCCTCTGGGAGGCAGCAGAGCCCACCCTTGCTGCTCTTTGTCCAGGGATTGGTGCTCTGGGCTCCGCGCCTGGAGGGTCCTTTAGGCCAGGTGGATAAAGCATGGCCTCTCCATTTACCTGTTTGTTTTCTGAGTTCTCTTTTGGCAGTTTTCAGCCGATTCTGGTGATGTACGAAGGGAGAGGCACCGCTGGGCCTGCCATATAGCTGCACAGTGAGCGAGCAGCCTCGAGGTGGTGGGTGAGGGCACCCCCTCCTGGGAACACCGCCAGCCCTGCCTGCAATGTTGAGAAACTGTTACAGTGGAACATTTTTATCTGAGTAGTCACAAAAAACACATGTCACTTGTTGATAGCCTGATAAGAGATGTTTCGGTTTTGGTTTCTCAGAGACAGGGTCGCACTCTGCTGCCCAGGCTGGAGTGCAGAGGTACAGTCTCAACTCACTGCAGCCTCTACCTCCTGGGCTCAAGCGTTCCTCTCATTTCAGCCTCCCAAAGTGCCAGAATTACAGGTACGAGCCACCACACCCAGCCCAAGAGATCTATTCTTTTTTTTTTTTTTTTTTTTTTTGAGACGGAGTCTCGCTCTGTCACCCAGGCTGGAGTGCAGTGGCGCGATCTCAGCTCACTGCAAGCTCCGCCTCCCGAGTTCACGCCATTCTCCTGCCTCAGCCTCCCGTGTAGCTGGGACTACAGGCGCCCGCCACCTTGCCTGGCTAGTTTTTTGTATTTTTTAGCAGAGACGGGGTTTCACCGTGTTAGCCAGGATGGTCTCGATCTCCTGACCTCGTGATCCGCCCGTCTCGGCCTCCCAAAGTGCTGGGATTACAGGCGTGAGCCACCGCGCCCGGCCGAGATCTGTTCTTAAGCGTCCTGTTACATTGATATGAGACATCGGGGAGGACCCTGGCATTTAAAAGGAATCTTACATGCTTGCTAAAAGGGCACTACGCATAGAGAAAACGACATAAAAACTTTTCTTCATTTTTTTCTCAATTTTTCTTTTGACTTTTATAACCAGGAGCTTTAGGAGTGAACTCGTATTTTTAAATTTTAATATGAATATAGGTCAGGCACACTTCATTTTCTTCCACTTCATTTTGTTGTGCTTTGTAGATACTGCTGCCTTTTTTATCCCCCCCGTAGACGGAGTCTCGCTCTTGTCGCCCAGGCTGGAGTGCAATGGCGCGATCTTAGCTCACTGCAACCTCCGCCTCCCAGGTTCAGATTCTCCTGCCTCAGCCTCCCAAGTTGCTGGGATTACAGGCACGCACCACCATGCGTGGCTAGTTTTGTATTTTTAGTAGGGACAGGGTTTTACCATGTTGGCCAGGATGGTCTCCAACTTCTGACCTCAGGTGATCCGCCCCCTGGGCCTCCCAGAGTGTTGGGATTACAGGTGCGGGCCACTGCGACCGGCCAACATTTTTTACAAATTGAAGTTTTGTGACAACCTTGTGTGGAGCAAGTCTTGTCAGTGCCACTTTCAACAGCACGTACTCACTTCTGTCTTTGTGTCACATTTTGATAATCATTGCAGTATTCCAAACCTTTTTATTATATCCGTTATGGTGCTCTGTGATCTTTGATCTTCAATGTTGCTACTGTAATTGTTTCAGGCACCATGAACTCTGCCTGTATGAGTTGATGAGTTTAATCAATGAATGGTGGGTGTCCTGACCCACTGAGCAGCCATTCCCTACTTCCCTCCCTCTCCTAGGGCCTCCATATTCCCTGACACCCAGCAATATTGAAACTAGGCCAATTAATAACCCTGCAATGGCCTATAAGCGTTCAAATGAAGGAAGAGTCACACGCCTCTCACTTTATTGCAAATGCTAGAAATGATCAAGCTTAGTAAGGAAGGCGTGGTGAAAGTTGAGACAGGCCAAAACCCAGGCCTTTTGCATCTGTTAGCTAAATTGTGAATGCAAAGCAAAACTTCTTCAGGCATGGTAGCTCAAGCCTGTAGTCCCAGCTTCTCAGGAGGCTGAGATGGGAGGATCGCTTGAGCCCAGGAGTTTGAGGCTGCAGTGAGCTATGATCACACCACTGCACTCCAGCCTGGGTGACAGAGTGAGACCCTGTCTCAAAAAGATAATAACAATAAAAAGAAAAGTTCTTGAAGGAAATTGGGAGTGCTATTCTGGTGAACATAGGAATGACAAGACAGTACAGCAGCCTTATTGCTGATATGGGGACAGTTTCAGTCCCCCTGAAACTGACCGGATAGAAGATCAAACCAGACACATTCCCTTAAGCCAAAGCGTCACCTCTAGAGCAAGGCCCGAACTCTCTTCAATTCTGTGAAAGCTGAGAGGGGTAAGGAAGCTGCAGAAGAAAACCTTGAAGCTAGCAGAGGTTGGTTCATGAGGGTTAAGGAAACAGTCTCCATAACAAAAGCACAAGGTGAAGCAGCCACTGCTGATGGAGCTGTGTCAAGTTGTCCAGAAGACCTAGCTAAGATGATGGATGAAGGTGGCTACACTGAATAATAGATTTTCAGTGTAGATAAAACAGCCTTCTATTGCAAGAAGATGCCATCTAGGACTTTCATAGCTAGAGAGAAGGCAATGCCTGGCTTCAAAGCTTCAAAGGACAGCCTGCCTCTCTTGTTAGGGACTATGTACACACATTATATTGTTTACTGAATGTTCACAAATCAGATGCAGCCATAGAACCAGCAGAGATTAGGAAACAAAGCATGATCAGCTCTACAGAAGCCTAGTGGTGTCCCTGCCAGGCACTACTGCCCCAGGCATAATCACTGAGTTTTGCTTGGTTTCGAACTTTTTATAAATGGAATTTTACAGCATACAGTCTTTCATGTTTGGGTTCTTTCACTTAAAAAAATGCTTTTTTTAGAGACAGGGTCTCACTCTGTTGCCCATACTGGAGTGCAGTGGCACAATCATAACTGACTATAATGTCAAATTCCTGGGCTCAGGTTTTCCTCCCACCTCAGCCTCCTGAGTAAGGGGGACTACAGGTATGCACCACCATGCCCGGCTAAGTTTTATTTATTTTTATTTATTTTTATTTTTTGGAGATGGAGTCTTGCTCTGTTGCCCAGGCTGGAGTGCAGTGGAGTGATCTCAGCTCACTGCAAGCTCTGCCTCCCGGGTTCACGCCATTCTCCTGCCTCAGCCTTCCTTCCAAGTAGTTGGGACTACAGGAGCCACCACCATGCCCAGCTAACTTTTTGTATTTTTAGTAGAGACAGGGTTTCACCGTGTTAGCCAGGATAGTCTTGATCTCCTGACATCGTGATCCGCCCTCCTTGGCCTCCCAAAGTGCTGGGATTACAGGTGTGAGTCACCACGCTCGGCCCATGCCCGGCTATTTTCTAGTAGTCTTTATTATTATTATTATTATTTTGAGACAGTCTCTCACTGTGTCGCCCAGGCTGAAGTACAATGGCACGATCTTGGCTCACTGCAACCTCCGCCTCCTGGTTCAAGTGATTCTCCTGCCTCAGCCTACCAAGTAGCTGGGACCACAGGCATGCACCACCACGCCTGGCTCATTTTTACATATTTTTTAGTAGAGAAGGGGTTTTGCCATGCTGGCCAGGCTGGTCTTGAACTTCTGGCCTCAAGTGATCTGCCCACCTGTGCCTCCCAAAGTGCTGGGATAACAGACGTGAGCCACTGTGCCCGGCCTGATTTTCTAATACTATACTAACTTTGCATTTTTTTTTTTTTTTTCTTGAGACAGAGCCTCGCTGTTGCCCAGGCTGGTGTGCAGTGGCATGATAGCTCACTGCAACCTCTGCCTCCTGGGTGTTCACATGTCCGTGTGAAGACATCACCAAACAGGCTTTGTATGAGCAACATGGCCGTTTATTTCACCTGGGTGCAGGCGGGCTGAGTCTGAAAAAGGAGTCATCAAAGGGTGGTGGGATTATCATTGGTTCTTATAGGTTTTGGGATAGGCAGTGAAGTTAAGAGCAAGGTTTTGGGGGTAGGGGGTGGATCTCACAAAGTACATTCTCAAGGGTGGGGAGAATTATAAAGAACCTTCTTAAGGGTGGGGGAGATTACAAAGTACATTGATCAGTTAGGGTGGGGCAGAAACAAATCACAATGGTGGAATGTCATCAGTTAAGGCTATTTTCACTTCTGTGGATCTTCAGTTGCTTCAGGCCATCTGGATGTATACGTGCAGGTCACAGGGGATATGATGGCTTAGCTTGGGCTCAGAGGCCTGACACTGGGTTCAGACAATTCTCCTGTGTCAGACTCCCAAGTAGTTGGGACTACAGGTGAGGATCATCACGCCCAGCTAATTTTTGTATTTTTGGTAGAAATGGGGTTTCACCATGTTGGCCAGGTTGGTCTCAAACTCCTGGCCTCAAGTGATCTGCCCTCCTGGGCCTCCCAAAGTGCTGGGATTATAGGTGTTAGCCACTACACCTAGCCTAACTTTGCATTCTTGAAATAAACCCACTTGTTGATGTGTTATCCTTGTTACATATATGACAGGATTTAGCTTCTGAATATTTTGTTTAGGGATTTTACATCCATCACTGTGGATGAGATTGGCCTTCAGTTTTGTTTTCTCATACTGTTGTCAAATTTTGGTATCAAAGATGAATTAACCTCACATACGTTGTTGGAGCATGTAGCATCTCTTTCTGTTTTTTGGATGTAACTAATAATGTAATAATAAAATGTAAATAATAAAACAGAATGAACAAATAACCAAAATGAAAAAGGAGCCACCACCTAGATATTTCAGACTATAATAAAAAGATATTTTGGGCCCGGTGCAGTGGCTTACACCTGTAATCCCATCACTTTGGGAGGCTGAAGCAGGAGGATTGCTTGAGGTCAGGAGTTGGAGACAAGCCTGACAACATAGTGAGACCTTGTCTCTACAAAAAAATAAGGAATTAGCCAGACTACAGGTGGTGCACACCTGTAGTCCCAGCTACCCGGGAGCCTGAAGTGGGAAGAGCACTTGATCCCAGGAGTTCAAGGCTGCAGTGAGCTATGGTCACAACACTGTACTCTACCCTGGAAACGAGCAAGCCCCTGTCTTTTAAAAAAAGAGGCCAGGCACGGTGGCTCACGCCTGTAATCCCAGCACTTTGGGAGGCCGAGGCGGGTGGATTGCCTGAGCTCAGGAATTTGCAACCAGCCTAGGCAACACGGTGAAACCCCGTCTCTACTAAAATTATAAAAAATTAGCCGAGCGTGGTGGTGAGCATCTGTAATCCCAGCTACTCAGGAGGCTGAGGCAGGAGAATCACTTGAACCCAGGAGGCGGAGGTTGCAGTGAGCCGAGATTGTGCCATTGCACTCCAGTCTGGGCAACAAGAGTGAAACTCTGTCTCAAAAAAAAAAAAAAAGAAAAAAAAAGAAAAAGAAAAAAGGTGGTGGTGGTTGGGGGGAGATATTTTGAGCACATTTATGCCAAATAGATAAAATGTATAAATATCCTAGAAAAAATACAATTTATCAAAACTGACACAAGAAAAGGTTAATACATAATTATTTAAGTGCTAAATAAATTGACTCATAATTTAAAACCCTTCCTCCGAAAAAATGCCAAGCCCAGATGGCTTCACCAACTTGTACTAAACAGTTAAGGAAGAAATAGCAACTATCTTACATATATATGTTCAATAAAAGTTGGTTTATGCTGTGCATATAATTTTTTTTTTTTTTTTTTTGAGACGGAGTCTTGCTCTGTGCCCCAGGCTGGAGTGCAGTGGTGCGATCTCGGCTCACTGCAAGCTCCGCCTCCCGGGTTTACGCCATTCTCCTGCCTCAGCCTCCCGAGTAGCTGGGACTACAGGCGCCTGCCACCACGCCCGGCTAATTTTTTCTTGTATTTTTAGTAGAGACGGGGTTTCACTGTGTTAGCCAGGATGGTCTCGATCTCCTGACCTCGTGATCCGCCCGTCTCGGCCTCCCAAAGTGCTGGGATTACAGGCTTGAGCCACCGCGCCCGGCCACTGTGCATATAATTTTAGAACCTGATTCTTCACTTTGTAATATAAGCTTTTCATTTAATTATATATCTTTCTATTATAATAGTGGTAGAATGGTATTCCATTATGTGAATAGTCTTTACTGGGTTTAAACAACCCCATTTTTGGAAATTTAGGTTCTTCCTTGTTTCCCCACAATTACAAAATGCAGTGAGCATCATTGTACTCATTACCATGTACATACGGCAGTCCACTTAGGATAAATCCTAGGGGAGCAGTTTGGGGGACAAAGGGTGTGTGATATATCAATTTTTTTGGCTACATATTGTCAGCTTTTAAAAAAAGTTGTATTTTGGCCAGGCACAGTGGCTTGTGCCTGTAGTCCCAGCTACATGGGAGGCTGAGGCAGGAAGATTGCTTGAGCCTGGGAGGTCAAGGCTGCAGTGAACCGTGGTTGCACCATGGCACTCCAGCCTGGGCAACAGAGCAAGAGCCTATCTCAAAAAAAAGTCATTTATTTACAGTCCCACCAACAGTACATGGCATGATTGTTGCTTTAATTCTTTTTTTTTTTTTTGAGACGGAGTCTTGCTGTGTCACGCAGGCTGGAGCGCAGTGGCATGATCTCGGCTCACTGCAAGCTCTACCTCCCGGATTCACGCCATTCTCCTGCCTCAGCCTCCCAAGTAGCTGGAACTACAGGCGCCCGCCACCACGCCTGGCTAATTTTTTTTTTTTTTTTTTTTTTTTTGTATTTTTAGTAGAGACAGGGTTTCGCCGTGTTAGCCAGGATGGTCTCAATCTCCTGACCTCATGATCCGCCCACCTCGGCCTCCCAAAGTGCTGGGATTATAGGCGTGAGCCACTGCGCCCTGCTGATTGTTGCTTTAATTCTTACCAGTGCTCAGCATTATTTTTTTTTAAGTCTTTATCATAAAGTCCAAATTTCTCAACCTCTTTGCAGTGCTTCTTGTGTCTTTACCCTGCCCCATCTTGCCCCACTCTCCCCTCATACTTCTTGCTCTAGCCATGGTGGGATTAAAAAAAAAAAAAAAGAGACAAGAGTTTCCCTCTGCCACCCAGGCTGGAGAGCAGTGGCTTGACCCTAGCTCACTGCAGTCTCGAACTCCTGGCCTCAGGCTCCCAAAATGCTGGAATTACAGGTGTGAGCCAGTGCACTCAGCAGTGAAATTCTTTAATTTTTTTTTTCTTTAGACAGGGTCTCATTCTGTTGCCCATACTGGAGTACAGTGGCACCATCATGGCTCACCACAGCTGTGACCTCCCAGGCTCAAGCAATCCTTACACCTCAGTCTTCTGAATAGCTGGGACCATAGAGGTGCATCACTGCACCCAGCTAATTTAAAAAAACAAATTTACTTTTGTAGAGATGGGGTCTCCTTATGTTGCCCTGGCTGGTCTTGAACTCCTGGCCTCAAGCAGTCCTCCTGCTTGAGGAGGTCTGTAATCCCCAACTGGGATTACAGGTGTGAGCCACCACATCCACCCAGATTTTTTTTTTTTTGGGGGGCGGGACGGAGTCTCACTCTGTCCCCCAGGCTGGAGTGCAGTGGCGCGATCTCAGCTCACTGCAAGCTCCACCTCCTGGGTTCATGCCATTCTCCTGCCTCAGCCTCCCGAGCAGCTGGGATTACAAGCCACCGCCACCATGCCCAGCTAATTTTTTTGTGTTTTTAGTAGAGACAGGGTTTCACTGTATTACCCAGGATGATCTCGATCTCCTGACCTCGTGATCCACCGGCCTCGGCCTCCCAAAGTGCTGGGATTACAGGCGTGAGACACCGCGCCTGGCCCTGGCCCAAATTCTTTAAATCAGGAACTTGATTGATATTTTTGTGCAACACAACCAGGCCCAGGCCTTCCTGTCTGCCACTGCTAACTTATTTCCTTTGTCAGGCTTCAGCTTGAACCTCACCCCTGGCATTTTCTCTGACCATGTAGACTAGGTTAGGGTCAATAACACATTTACACAATTTCTGTCACATGGTGTATCATTATTTTTAAGAACTTACTTGCTATCTAGAGTAGAACATAAACTTCATGAGATCAGAGACTATATTTATCTTCCTGTATATTCCTTACCTAGAACATGCCTGGCTTTCTAAATATTTGTTGAATAATTTGCCAATTTGATAGGTGAAAAATCATAATTTGTTTTGATTTGACTACTTTGATAACTAATGAACTTGAATATTTTTATCCTGTTGATTGGCCATCCCATCTTTACTTTCACACGTTTTCCTGTGAGAGCACTGCCTTCTGCATGACAGTTTGTAGGAGCTTCTACCACATCGTGGACATCATCCCCGATGGAAGGTTTTCTCTAGTAACTCATTCATATTTTTCTTTAACAGATTCCGAGGTTGGGACCAAGAAGGAACTATCTATTTTAAACCAAAAATTTTCCGAAGAAGTAAAAACCCCAGAATTTGTATCAAGAAGTCTCTTAAGGGATAATGCACAGGCAGCTGAGTTTCGGGAAGCATGGGGCCATGAGGGTAAACTCGAAGAGCACCTGGGAAATTCTGCCGGGCAGAGTTTGAACAAACCCAATATTCACAAGAGAGTTTTAACAGAAGCTACCATGGGTAGGGAAAGATCTTTGGGAGAAAGACCCCAAGAGGGTAGTGCATTTGATAGAAACTTGAATCTGAACCAAAATGTTGTTAGACTTCAAAGAAATAAAACAGGAGAGAGGGTCTTTAAATGTGATATATGCAGCAAAACCTTCAAATATAATTCAGACCTAAGTAGACATCAGAGAAGTCACACTGGGGAGAAGCCATACCAATGTGGCCGGTGTGGACGAGCCTTTACTCACAGCTCAAATCTTGTTCTGCACCATCACATTCACACTGGAAATAAACCATTTAAATGTGATGAATGTGGGAAAACTTTTGGACTCAATTCTCACCTCCGTCTTCATCGGAGAATTCACACTGGAGAAAAACCCTTTGGCTGTGGTGAGTGTGGGAAGGCTTTCAGTCGAAGCTCAACTCTTATTCAACATCGGATAATTCACACAGGAGAGAAACCCTACAAGTGTAATGAATGTGGAAGAGGCTTTAGCCAGAGCCCCCAGTTAACTCAGCATCAGAGAATTCACACTGGAGAGAAGCCACATGAATGCAGGCACTGTGGGAAGGCCTTCAGTCGAAGTTCCAGCCTTATTCAGCATGAGAGAATTCACACTGGAGAGAAGCCCCATAAATGCAATCAGTGTGGGAAGGCCTTCAGTCAGAGCTCAAGCCTTTTCCTCCATCATCGGGTTCATACTGGAGAGAAACCCTATGTATGTAATGAATGCGGTAGAGCCTTTGGTTTTAACTCTCATCTTACTGAACATGTAAGGATTCACACAGGAGAAAAACCCTATGTTTGTAATGAGTGCGGCAAAGCCTTTCGTCGGAGTTCCACTCTTGTTCAGCATCGAAGAGTTCACACTGGGGAGAAGCCCTACCAATGCGTTGAATGTGGGAAAGCTTTCAGCCAGAGCTCCCAACTCACCCTACATCAGCGAGTTCACACTGGAGAGAAGCCCTATGAATGTGGTGACTGTGGGAAGGCCTTCAGCCGGAGGTCAACCCTCATTCAGCATCAGAAAATTCACAGTGGAGAGACTCGCAAGTGCAGAAAACGTGGTCCAGCCTTTGTTCATGGCTCTAGCCTTAAACCAGATGGACAGATTCCCACTGGAGAGAAGCACAGCAGAGCCTTTAGCCATGGTGCAAATCTCATTCTGCGCTGGACAGTTCACACTGGTGAGAAATCCTTTGGATGTAATGAATATGGAAAAGCTTTCAGTCCCACCTCACAACCCACGGAAGATCAGAAAATGCATGCTGGGGAAAAGCCCTATAAATGTCAAGAATGTAGAAACACCTTCAGTGGAAATTCAGCCCTTATTCAACATCAGGTAACTCACACTGGTGGGAAACCCTGTCATTGCAGTGTGTGTGGGAAAGCCTTCAGCCAGACTTCACAGCTCACACCACCTCAGCAGACTCAAGTTGGAGAGAAACCTGCTTTAAATGATGGATCTAAAAGATACTTTATTCAAATCAAAAAGATTTTCCAAGAAAGACATTTTTAAAGTGATAAATGCAGAAGACAATTTAGCAACTGTTCACTTTACATTAGAAGATGGCATAATGAAAGATAAATAAGGTCTAAATATTCCTGGCAAAGTAAAATAAATAGTTCAGATGACTACTAAAAGTCATTTAAAGTCATTAAATCTGGGAGTAAACACAAGAGAATTCATTCTGGGAAATCAGGCTATCTGTGTAAAGGCTACTGCCGTGCTCAGGAGTTGAACCGTGTGGTGCTGTGTCCGGATACTCATGACGAATGGATGGAGGGTGTGAAAAATGAGCCCAGCTGGTGCTCTGGGTCTACCCTGCCTGACATCCTTCCAGTCTTATCCTTTGTTTCCTATCCAGGCCCAGGCTTGTGGCTGAGAATATCCACTTTCAGTCCCATACATCTGCCTCCAGGCAGAGAACGTGCGCCTGCTGGTGGGGCTTAGCCTTATTCCTTCCACCACCTCTCCCACCAACCCACAGAGGAACTGCAGGTAGACGTTTCCTCCTTGCTTGGAGCCCCAGTTTTTGCATTTCATTTTCATTAAAATGGAAGTTAGTTTGGTTTTGGTTCTAAGGAACTCTACAGTTTAGCAGAGAGAGGGACCTCAGGGGCCAAGAAAGCAGGGGCCTACCAAGTATCTCCACTTTTGAAAATTGTAATTACTGATAAAAAAAAATTTTTAAAGGCAGGTTTATTGAAGCATAATTTATAAACAATAAAATTTTTTTAGTGTATAGTTCTGTGGGCTTTGACAAAAGCAAACAATTGTGCCACCACCACATTCCAGATATTGAACATCTTCACCACCACCCAGAATTCCTTTGTGCACTCTTGTGGTCAACCCCTCCTCAACTCCAGTCTGTGGAAACCACTGGTTTGTTTTCTGTCCATCGCCTCACCATTTCCAGGATTACAGTGTGCAGCTGTTTGCATGTGGCTTCACTGAACATGATGCATTGGAGTCATCCACATTGCCTGTGTAGAGTGCTTTTTTACACCGAGTAGCATTCCATTGTATGGACGGAGCCATTTGTTTATCCGTTCCCCCATGGAAGGGCATTTGGGCATTTTCAGTATGGGCAACTATGATTAAAGCTGCCATAGCTGTGTATCAACTACAGGCTGTTTTGTGAATCTAACTTTTCAGTTATCTTGGGTAAACAGGACTGGGATTGCTGGGTCACATGGTAAGCTTATGTTTTACATTTTAAGAAACTGCCAAACTGTTTACAAAGTCAGTTGTGCATCCCACTGACGATGTGAGTTTAGTTGCTTTGAATCCTCACCAGATCTTGGTATTGTACTTTTTTTTTTTTTTAGATGGAGTTTTGCTCTTGTTGCCCAGGCTGGAGTGCAATGGCGCGATCTCGGCTCACCACAACCTCCACCTCCTGGGTTCAATTCAAGCGATTCTCCTGCCTCTGCCTCCCGAGTACCTGGGATTACACGCATGCACCACCATACCTGGCTAGTTTTGTAATTTTAGTAGAGATGGGGTTTCTCTATGTTGGTCAGGCTGGTCTTAAACTCCCGACCTCAGGTGATCTGCCCACCTCAGCCTCCCAAAGCGCTGGGATTACAGGCATGAGCCAATGCACCCAGCAGTAGTGTTCATTTTTTAATATTATAGCTATTTTAGTGGAGATGTAGTGGTATCCATGGTTTTCATTTGCATTCTCCTATTAACCATGGTTGGATCAGTAAGCATCTATTTAAAGAGTTTCATTGGGAAGTTTGAATAACACTGTAGTAGTTAGTTTCTCAGTGTGATCACCTCTGAAATTCTGATAATTCTTTTTCTTCTTCTTCTTCTTTTTTTTGAAACAAAGTCTTGCACTGTTGCCCAGGCTGGAGTGCAGTGGCGTGATCTCGACTCACTGCAACCTCCACCTCCCAGGTTCAAACGATTCTCCTGCCTCAGCCTCCTGAGTAGCTGGGACTACAGGCACGCACCACCATGCCCAGCTAATTTTTGTATTTTTCTTAGAGATGGGGTTTCACCATATTGGCCAGGATGGTCTCAAACTCCTGACCTCGTAATCCACCCGCCTCGGCCTCCCAAAGTGCTAGGATTACAGGCATAAGCCACTGTGCTTGGCCTCTGATTTTCAATTCTGAGACTCTACCTGCAAGAATATTTTTTCAAATCTACTCTTCATTCCCTCCAGGTCTAACTGAGACATTTCCCTGCTTCAAGGAGCCTTCCTTAATCTCTCATTTCCTCTTTGTTTTCTTTTTTTCTTTTGAGACAGTGTCTCACTCTGTCACCCAGGTTGGAGTGCAGTGAAGCGATCACAGGTCACTGCAGCCTTGACTTCCTGGGCTCAAGGGATCCTCCGACCTCAGCTCCCAAGTAGCTGGGACTACAGGCACATACCACCATACCCAGATAATTTTAATTTTTTGTAAAGATGGTGTCGCGCCATGTTGCCCACGCTGGTCTTGAACTCTTGGGGTCAAGCAATCCACCCACCTTGGCCTCCCAAAGTGCAGGCCTTACAGGCGTGAACCACTGTGCCTGGCCCTACTGTTTTCTTAGGGAATTTGGGGTCACTGCTGCATTTGGTTTAACATCCATTCTGTGATTTGCTGCACTTATTCCCCCTGCTCAGGTTCTATCTCCCCCACTTTATTATTAAAATTCTTATCACAGAACCTCTTCCAAGTGTGGGAATTGCCAGCCTTAGTGTGGTCCATGTGGAATGGTCCACACAAAAGAGGGAGTGGATAGCACAGGCTCGCCTGGAGAGTCCTGTCTCCCTCTGCAATGGATTCACTCTGACCTCAGGGAAAACACTGAATCTTCTTGGGTCTCTTTTTCTCCAACTCTAAAATGGGGGGGGGGAACAACTCCCCCACTTGTAAAAAAATTACTCTCTTTACTCTTGTATCCCATAGCACAACATTCATATCCCCACCATTTCAACTCACATTTGCCTTTCTACCTGGTTACCCTCCATTCCACGGAGAGCTCTCTGCTGTCAGAGACGTCGTCTTATGCGCCTTTTTATCTCCAGCACGTGATACAGAACAGGTGCTTAGGATGTACTTGGGAAGGAAAGAAGAGAGGTGACAGCAGGAGAGAAAGGAAATAGTGCCAAGAATGTGCTTTGTGTAAATGTGAACCTTGTGTTCTGCTTATGCTCTGTTCATGAGCACACTGGCTACGTTAAAACTGTTTTCCCCTTCTAATCTACTGGAAGGCTCCCACAATGATGCCTCCCTCAAGAGGCCTACAGGTCTCCCATTTATGTAGAATGTAAGGAAGCACCGGGGCATGGGAGGGCTCCTGTGTGGCTCCAACAGCTGTTTTGACACGTACTTGCTGTGGACCCTGGGACTGAGGATGTTAGAAGGAAAATTCATGGTTAAGCACTAAGAGAGTGAGGGAAAACCTCAGGGGCTAAAAATGAAGACTGAAATGAAAGTCAGAGCTTCCCACCTGGAAACATGCTAGGACAGCTCTGGGGCCCGTTTATAGCCCCCATGAAGACAGTGAGGCCTGGGTGGCTTGGGGGTGATGGTTGGAACCTGGGACCCTATCTAAAGGATTGAACCCCCTGTATAAAGACAGACTAGGAAAAAATCCACCTGCGCATAGGGAGATGCTGGGCAGTCTCTATAAATTTAGGAGATGGAGATGGAGCTGGAGTCCTGGGAGCCCAAGGTGACTAGAAGTCAAAGGAGCAGAAGAAAACTGTAACACAACAGAAGTAAATATCCTCAAGCAAGGATCTGGAGATACTAAAAACGTCTAGAATCAGATATTTTAAAACTAAGAAAAAAAGTGTCTCGTCCTACATTCTGCACCCCTAAAAAGAAACAGGAAGAAATACAGGAAGATATGGAACATAGGTAGGAGATTACAGACAAAATGACTCTTTCAAGCCTACTTCTAAATGGTTAAAAAAAAAATGAAAGAGAAATAATATAGCAACAGTGAAGAACTGGTGAGTCTGAGTTAAGGTTATTTGGGAGTTCTCTGCATTATTGCAACTTTTCTTTAAGTCTGAAATTATTTCAAAAGAAAAAGCTCAGGGAGACTGGGCGTGGTGGCTCATGCCTGTAATCCCAGCACTTTGGGAGGCCGAGGCAGGTGGATCATGAGGTCAGGAGATTGAGACCATCCTGGCTAACACAGTGAAACCCCGTCTCTACTAAAAACACAAAAAATTAGCCGGGCATGGTAGCGGGCACCTGTAGGCCGAGCTACTCGGGAGGCTGAGGCAGGAGAATGGCATGAACCCAGGAGGTGGAGCTTGCAGTGAGTTGAGATTGTGGCACGGCACTCCAGCCTGGGCGACAGAGCAAGACTCCGTCTCCAAAAAAAAAAAAAAAAAAGCTCAGGGAGATGTTGGTCAAAGGATACCAAATTTCCTTTGTGTCCACTGGAGGAAGTAAATAGGAGGAATAAGTTCAAGAAATCTACTGTACAACACGGTGACTATCGTTAATAACAATGTAGTGTACTCATCAAAACTGCTAAGAGGTTTTTTTCTCACCACAAAAAACGTATGTAAGGTATGCATATGCTAATTAGCTCAATTTAGCCATTTCACAATGTATACATATTTCAAAACATGTTGTACATGATAAATATATACTTCTTTTGTCAGGTTCAAAATTAAATAAAAACTTTAAGAAAGCTTAAGGCCAGGCATGGGGTGACTCATGCCTGTAAACTCAGCACTTTGGGAGGCTGAGGTGGGCGGATCACCTGAGGTCAGGAGTTCAAGACCAGCCTGGCCAACATGGCAAAACCCCATCTCTACTAAAAATACTGTCCTTCAACTTCTATTACTCAGAGCTTTAAAAAAATCAGTCTATTACTAAGTCCAGTCTTCATTAATTTATAAACTTTTGTCAAATAATCTATTGTACTTTCATAATTATAAATAAAAAATTAGGCTGGGTATAGTGGCTTATACCTGTAATCCCAGTACTTTGGGAAGCCGAGGCAGGAGGATTGCTTGAAGCCAGGAATTAGAGACCTGTCTGGGCAACATAGTGAAACTCTGTCCATACAAAACCCACAAAACTTAGCCAGTCATGGTGGCTTGAGCCTGTGGTCCTGGCTACTTGGAGCCTGAGGTGAGAGGATTACTTGAGCCCAGAAGTCTGAGGCTGCAGTGAGCTATGATGGCACCACTGCACTCCCACCTGGGTGACTAAGCAAGACCCTGCCTCTTAAAAAAAATTAATATACTAAGAAGTTAAATGTTCAATTTAAGAAGTTAGACAAAGATTATTAGAGTAAACCTAAAGAAAGAAGTAGTAACGAGAAAATGAAAATTTTAAAAAAGGAAACAATAAAGTCGAGATGAAGAAAACTAAAAGGGGCAGGTTATTTGAAAGAGATACCAAAAGCACAAGTGACAAAATAAGAAATATTGACCACGTCAAAATTAAGAATTTTTGTGCTGCAAATGATACCAACAAGAAAGTGAGCTGGGCACAGTGCCTCACGCCTGTAATGCCCTGAGCACTTCGGGAGGCCAAGGCAGGCGGATCACGAGGTCAGGAGTTTGAGACCAGCCTGGCCAATATGCTGAAACCTCGTCTCTACTAAAAATACAAAAATTAGCCAGGTGTGGTGGCACATGCCTGTAATCCTAGCTACTCAGGAGGCCGAGGCGGGAGATCTGCTTGAACCCAGGAGGCAGAAGTTGCAGTGAGCCAAGATCGCGCCATTGCACTTCAGCCTGGGCGACGGAGCCAGACTCCAACTCAAAAAACAAAAAAAAAAAGTGAAAAGACGACAGCCAGGCGTTGGGGCTCAGGCCTGTAATCCCAGCACTTGGGGAGGCTGAGGCGGGCGGATCATCTTAGGTCAGGAGTTTGAGACTGGCCCGCCCAACATGCTAATACCCGATCTCTACTAAAAGTACAAAAACTGGCCGGGCGCACTGGCTCACACCTGTAATCCCAGCATTTTGGGAGGCCGAGGTGGGCGGATCACGAGGTCAGGAGTTGGAGATCAGCTTTACCAACACGGTAAAACCTTGTCTCTACTAAAAATATAAAAATTAGCCAGGTGTGGTGACGCGTGCCTGTAGTCCCAGCTATTCGGGAGGCTGAGGCAGGAGAATCGCTTGAACCCGTGAGGCGGAGGTTGTGGTGAGCCGAGATTGCACCATTCCACGCCAGCCTGGACGACCGAGTGAGACTCCGTCGCAAAAATAAAAAAAGGTACCAAAAACTATCCAGGGATGGTGGCGCACGTCTGTAGTCCCAGCTACTCGGGAGGCTGAGGCAGGAGAATGGTGTGAACCTGGGAGGCGGAGTTTGCGGTGAGCCCGGATGGCACCACTGCACTCCAGCCTGGGCGACAGCGCGAGCCTCCGTCTCAAAAAACAAACAACTGAAAAGACAACCCTCGGCAGGTGAAAATATCTGCAAACCATCTATCTGCTAAAGAACTTGTACCCAGAACAGAGAAACAGCTCTTACAACTCAATAAAACGACAAGTAATTTTAAAATGGGCAAAAGATTTGAATAGATATTTCTTCAAAGATACACAAATGGCCATTAAGCATGTGAGGTGATGCTTAACAACGTTAGTTATCAAGGAAATACAAATCAAAACCAGAAAGCGACACCACTTCACACCCACCAGCTATGGCTATGATTTTTTTAAAAAGGCCAATAACAAGTGTTGATAAGGATGTGGAGAAACTGTCATGTATCGCCTTATGGATGAACAGATGCAGAATGGGAAGGTACAATGAGGCAGCTGCTTTGGAAAAGTATGGCGCCCCCTCAAGAAGTTAAACCTGAAGAAATTCTCAAATTCAGACTAAGGCTTTCTTCTGGCACTTCCTGAGGCCATGCACGCATCCTTTGGGCCCTTCACCACCTTCCCGCACCCAGTTCCATGTGGCCCCTGCTTCTCTGGGTCCAGGGCCGACGCTGCTCACCTTTTCCTGGGAGAGTCCTAAAGCCGCTGAGGCAGAGAAGGCCCAGCTCCCTCCACCCCGACGGGACCGCACTGAGGTCCGATCCAAGCGGGCTCCAGACTCCCCTGCAGGACTGGAGCCGGTCATCCCGCAGCCTCTGCACGACGCTCACCCGGGCTGGCCTCCTCTTCTTCCCAGTCCTCACTGGCCGAGCCTGGGCCTCCCAATAAGCCAACATTACAGGAAGCCTCACCTCACGGTCTGCTTCTGGGACCCCACCCTGACGCGCATGGTCGGCATTGCAAGTTCTAAGGCGTTTTGACAAACCGTGCTTTAACCTCCACAGAAGGAAGTCTCGCGGAAACTCCCCGCGGCCCCTGCTCCCGGGCAGGTCAAGGCACAGCGTGACTTCTGGGGGTCAGGCGCTTCCGGCGGATTTTGAAAGGGGGCTACAGCTTCCGGAACCCCAGGTTTAAGGCGCCGAAGAATCTAGGGCCACCAGAAACTTGTGGTCAGACAGCAGCTCCCACCCCGCGGAAAACGCGCGCTCTTAAAAAGGGGCTGACGCGATGGCGCCAGGTTTTCCCTCAGAAACGTTTCTCTTTGATCTTTCCGACCCATTTAGGGGATGCTTGAGGCAAAGGATTTCTCGCCCTCTACCCACCCGAGGCGCTGGGCCAGAACTGAGGTGGAAAGCGCTGAAAGAGGCGCGCGCCGGGGGGCTCCTGCGGGGACCCCTCAAGCCACTCTCGGCGTCGCCCCGCGGACTCGTTAGCGACATCCCTGTGGGCGCCTCGCGTTCCCGCCGTAGAGGAACGACCAGGTGAGGCAAGGAAACGCCTGGCTGGGGCAGCGGGGACGTGGCCCCTCCCCACGCTTTTGCCCTAACCACCCCCTCGGCGCGCTTCGCAGACCACGCGGCAATGCGGACGCCCAGACTCGGGGGCGGGGCGAAACGGTCCCCCCCTTCCGGGAGAGCTAGCGCTTCTGGGCACAGCCCCGCCACACGCCGCCACCATCGCGCCCACTGCCACTTATGGGGGCTCCTCCGGCCCGTCAGGGACGTGCTGGGGCAAAGCGGGGCGGGCAGCAGGGGCGAATTCGCGCTTCTCTCAGGTCGGAAAGGAGCCCTGCGCTGGAAACCGGGCAGAAACCTGTTGGGAGCGCACCGGAAGTAGCCGACCGCGGAGGTCTACGCACGCGCTCTCGGTCCGTTCTGGGACATCCGGTTGACCGCCCACTGGGTGGTTCAACGGTCCCCGACGGGAGCTCGGGGTCCGGGCGAGGAAGGGGTCCAGTTGAACTCTTAGTGTGAAGCGACTGCGGGACATCCTGGTGAAGCAGGACCTAAAGCCGGCAGAAGATGCTGTGATGTAGATGCAGATTGGGGCGTCTTGATGGTCAGTGATGCCACTGGCGCTCGCGAGGTCACCCAGAGACAGTGTTGAGTGAGAAGGGGCCCTGGTGCCCCTGGGGCAGTTGAAGAGGAAAGAGGCGCCCTGGGCATGGAGACCAATGGGGCGGCCCTGGTGGGAGGTGAGGGACCCAGGGGCCGGGTGCCGCAGAGTCCCTGATAGAACTAGGTCCCTGAGACCTCAGTGTTCCTCAGGACTGTTGAGTTCCTTGGAGAATGAGAACTAAGGACTGAAGGTAGAAAAAATAACTTATCTATAGGAAAAATAGGTATCTTGGGAATGTTTCCAGGTGGCTGTGGTTGATGATATCCACAGCAGGAGCCCAGAAGCAACATGTCAGAACCTTAGTCTTGTCACCCATTTGGGGAAAAAGTTATCTCCTAGTCACAAAGATAAAGTTGCCTTTTACCATTAGCCTAGTAAAGTCCACTGTGGTGGCAATGAGAGGTGAAGCCAGCTGGACTTCCTGGATCCAGTGGGGACTTGGAGAACTTACTCTGTCTTATAATGGGATTGTAAAATGCACTAATCAGCACTCTTAGCTAGCTAGAGGTTTGTAAAATGCACCAATCGGTGCTCTGTAGAGCTAGCTAGAGGTTTTTAAAATGGACCAATCAGCACTCTGTAAAATGGACCAATCAGCAGGACATGGGCAGGGACAAATAAGGGAATAAAAGTTGACCACCCCAGCCAGCAGGGCAACCCGCTGGGATCTTCTTCCCTGCTGTGGAAGCCTTGTTCTTTTGCTCTTCACAATAAATGTTGCTGCTACTCACTCTGGGTCCGTGCCATCTTTCAGAGCTGTAACACCCACTGTGAAGGTCCGTGGCTCCATTTTTGAAGTCAGCAAGACCATGAACCCACTGGAAGGAACCAACTCTGGACACAGTAACAGTCGCTGCCATTCATGGAGCACCTGCCATGTGCCAGGTGGTGCTAAGTGCTCTGCGTGTGCCAGGTAAGGATTGACATCACCATTTCACAGGTAAGAAAACTGAGGTTAAACAAATTTTCTGTGATCCAGATCCATCTGTCCCACTCCAAAACCCTCTTTTTGCTCCCCCCAGGCTCTGACATTCGATGTGGCTGGCCATCGTAGGGACAGACAAAAGACTGTCTTTAAATGTGTTACTGAATAATTTGGGAGTCATTCTAAACTTCCATCAACTGTAAACTTATTGTCCCAAAGGGCATGGAATGAGATTTTAATTTCATGAGCAGAAACTTAATCATTCATTAGAGAAACACAGAGGAAACTAACATTCAGCTTGGACTCTAAGCCTTAGAGGAAAGAAAATGGAAAGACAAAGAGCCAGTAATGTGCAGATACTGTCCAGGCACTGTCCATTCCTCATGTTCTGGTTCCTGTTCCTCCAGCTTCCCTCAAGACCTGTGCACAAATGGAGGTACAATCCCAGTGGCAACACCAAGGTTGCTGACAACTTTCGGGCACATGCTAAGAATCTAGCTTCCAGCAGGGCTCAATTTGTGCCCTGGCTTTCTGGTCTTCTATGTCCACTTCCTGGAATGTAGGGATCATCTCAGCATGAGGGAAGAATCAGGTATCAGAGCCTGCAGAGCCACTGTCCAGACTCTGAGCAGGTGAGTTTGCCTCTCAGTAACCTCCCTGCTGATCTCCCCAGTACATGTGCGCTATGGCCCACGCCCTTGACCAGAGCATTCAGCCACAACCAGTGTGGGTTCTTTTTTTGTTTTTGTTGTTTGTTTGTTTTTACCATAAAATCTCATGTGAAGGAAAAGGAGCCATGAGGGTAATCAAGAAGCCAGTTTATAGTCTGAGGAACAGGGCAGTGTAGCTATGACACTTGGCTGACAGGTGAGGAGGAGAGCCATGCACACCATGGAGCACAGTACCTTTGTGGGCACAGGGAGCTGCCAGGTGCTTCGCAGACCACGTACCCAGATGGTCTTGAAGAGGAATTCTGAAACCCTCCTGGTTCAAAATATCCTACAGCTCCCATGGCTCCAGAACTGAACACACTCCCCCGCAGAGCCTGCAAGTCCAGGCTCTGCAGGATCCTGGTCCTGCCCCGGTCTTCAGTCACACTCCCAACCCCGTGGCATCTGAGAGAATCGGCCTCTTCCCAGCTCATCTGTGTTCCTTCTGCTATCATCTTGTCAATCCTTCAAGGCCCAGTTCTAATTCTTCATCCAAACCTTCCTAACTCCCCCAATCAACCCTTCCCTTCACTGCAAGTCCTGTGGCACTTACGACCTTGGCAAGTGTCACCTGGCATCCAAGGGTATGCACAACAGGACAAGTGGAAGAGAGTGAGCCAGATACAAATCAGTGATGCACAGAAGCACCTGTTGGTGACAGCAGCTGCTGCGGTTCCCCTTTTGTGAATGTAAAGTCCGTTTTCCCTGTGAGGAGTAGAGAATTGTAGACAAGACTCAAGAGTCTACCCCTGCCTCCCTTTTGAACAAATTTTTTAGAGACCAGGCAGTCTCTATCACCGACTGGAGTTCAGTGGTGCAGTGATGGCTCACTATAGTCTCAAACTCCTGGGCTCAAGCAATCCTCCTGCCTCAGCCAGCCTCCCAAGTATCTGGAAATACACGTGCAGGCCACCACACCCGACTAATTTTTATTTTTATTTTTTATTTTTTTTATTTTATTTATTATTTTTTTTTTTTTTGAGACGGAGTCTTGCTCTGTCTCCCAGGCTGGAGTGCAGTGGCCGGATCTCAGCTCACTGCAAGCTCTGCCTCCCGGGTTACGCCATTCTCCTGCCTCAGCCTCCCGAGTAGCTGGGACTACAGGCGCCGCCACCTCGCCCGGCTATTTTTTTGTATTTTTTAGTAGAGACGGGGTTTCACCGTGTTAGCCAGGATGGTCTCGATCTCCTGACCTTGTGATCCGCCCGTCTCGGCCTCCCAAAGTGCTGGGATTACAGGCTTGAGCCACCGCGCCCGGCCTATTTTTTATTTTATTTTATTTTATTTTTTTGTAGAGACAGGGTCTCAATTTGTAGCCTAGGCTAGTCTTGAACTCCTGGCCTCAAGTGATCCTCCTGCCTCAGCCTCCCAAAGTGTTGGGATTACAGGCGTGAACCACCGCGCCCAGCCCCTCCCTTTTTTTTTTTTTTTTTCAACACAAGGTAACAGCTTGTTTCTTACACCCAGGACTGGGGGTGGAACCCTGGAGAGTATATGGGTCTGGCTGCTCTTCTCTGCACCTCAAGCCTTGGAAGACAGAGGGTCATCCCTGGCTCAGGTTGTGCCATTGTCTGATGACGAAGGAGGGGCAGATGGATGCATTTCATAGCTGTGTTCCTCTCAAAGCTTTCCTCCTTTCCCCTCAGACTGTGCCTAAAGGAAAAATCTAACCAGAAACTTTTTTTTTGAGACAAGAGTTTCACTCGGTCACCTAGGCTGGAGTGCAGTGGTGTGATCTCAGCTCACTGCAACCTCTGCCTCCTGGGTTCAAGCAATTCTCTTGACTCACTGGAGTAGCTGGGATTACAGGCGTACACCACCAGGCCTGGCTGATTTTTGTATTTTTAGTAGAGACAGAGTTTCTCCATGATGGCCGGGTTGTTCTCATGTGATCCACCTGCCTTGGCCTCCAAAAGTGCTGGGATTGTAGGCATAAGCCACTGCGCCCAGTCAGTCAGAAACTTTTCAACAGCTATTTTGTATAAACAATGAACTATTCAGTTATATCTATGATTTGAAGTTCACAAAATCAATTGCTCTTACCATCAATGGTTTTATAATCCTTTGTGTTTCTACTTTAATGACATTATTGTGTGCATCACTATTTCAATTCGAATTACTTTTGGGAGGTATGAACTAGATATAAGTAATCTTTAACACATATATTTTTGGGACAGAGACTTGCTCTGTTGCCCAGGCCAGAGTACAGTGGTACAATCATGGCTCACTCCAGCCTCAACCACCTGGGTTCAAATGATCCTTCCACCTCAGCCTCCCAAGTAGCTGGGATGGCAGGTACCCACCACCATACCTGGCTAACTTTATTTCTTTGTAGAGATGGGGTCTCACCATGTTACCAGGCTGGTCTCAAAGTCCTGGCCTCAAGGGATCCATCTTGGTCTCTCAGAATGCTGGGATTACAGGCGTAAGCCACTGTGCCCAGCCTTGATTTCATTTCATAGTGAAAACTTCATTCTAAAGTATTTTATCCTAAGCTGCTGAAGGCTTATGTTAAAATAATTTTGTTTTCAGTGTAGCCAGTAGCCGCAATGGATTGCCTTCTGATGAAAATACAGATCCTACATATTGGTGCGGCTGACACTCATTCTACATGCTTTCAGATTTAAGAAACTTAGTGCAGAGGTATAGGAAGCTACCTCAGCTATTCTGTTTGGTTTCACGAAGACCTTCAGTCATTGCTCATCATTGTTCAGGATAAAAAGGCAGCTTTGGGGACCCAACACTAACTCTTATAGTATTCCATTTTCCTGTGCATCCACTTTGGGGGTTGCATTTATCTGCCTCTCTCTGGGTCTGGTCTCTGTTTCTGGTTTCTGCATATTTGAGATCAGGCCACACCATGGATCCTGGTCTCCCCTAGCATTTCCAGTGGCATTCCCAGCCAGGAATAAGGCTGTCTTTGTCTCCATCTGACAATCCCAGTCTAAAGCAAGATTCCCTACAGAGCATGGCCACCCTGGGGCAAGCACCTGCTAGGGCAGTTTATTCAAAAGGGTAACAGCAGGAACCCACATTTCCACCTACTTCCCACAGTACACCAAAGCCTCTCATATCCATTATATTCTCTATGAATTATCTCATCGTAAATAATACGTGAGTTCCAACTAAATGTTTTTTCAACATTCATTACATCCATAGGTGTTCTCTCCAATAGGAACTCTCATGACATTGTATAATGAGCTACAATGAAAGGCTTCCCACCTTTGTTGCATTCTTGGATGCTTTTCCCTCCTGTATGAATTGAGGGGTTCCTCTCCAGTAGAATTTGTGAGATAGCGACTGAGAAGCTAGCTCACACTGAAAGCCTGCGCACATTCCTTTTAACTTATACTCACTCTCCATAGTGTGAATAACCTAATGTCTAGTAAGAGTTGAGCTCTGGCTGAAGCATTTCCCACATTCACTACATGCGTGTGGCTTCTCTACAGAATGTGTTCTATGGCAATGCATCAAGTGTGACATCTGAATAAAGCCTCTCCCACACATGACACACAAATAAGTTTTCTCTCCAGTGTGTATTCTTTGATGATCAATCAGGTGTGATGTATGAAGCCCCTTCTGCACTCATTGCATTTTTAGGGCTTCTCTCAAGAATGCATCCTTTGATTATGAATCATGTGTGATGGCTGACTGAAGCTTTTCCACACTCTTTACATTCAAAAAGTTTCTCTCCTGTACGAATTCTCTGATATTGCATGGGACTTGCTTTCGGATTAAAGGCTTTCCCACACTCAATACATTTATAGGGCTTCTCTCCAGTATGTATCAGTTGGTGTTTAATAAGGTTGGAATTCCCACTAAAAGCTTTGCCATATTCATTCCACCCATAGGGCTTTTCTCCAGTATGAATTATCTGATGTTTAACAAGTTTTGATGTCTCCCTAAAGCCCTTGCCAAATTCACTACACACATAGTGTTTCTCTCCACCATGAATTTTCTTTTCCTTCTTTTTTTTTTTTTTTTTTGAGACGGAGTCTCACTGTCTCCCAGGCTGGAGTGCAGTGGCGTGATCTCGGCTCACTGCAAGCTCCGCCTCCCAGGTTCACGTCATTCTCCTGCCTCAGCCTCCCAAGTAGCTGGGACTACAGGCACCCGCCACCATGCCTGGCTAATTTATTTTTGTATTTTTAGTAGAGAAGGGGTTTCACCGTGTTAGCCAGGATGGTCTCAATCTCTTGACCTCGTGATCTGCCCGCCTCAGCCTCCCAAAGTGCTGGGATTACAGGCGTGAGCCACCGCGCCCGGCCTTTTTTTTTTTTTTTTTGAGACGGAATCTCACTCTGTCACCCAGGCTGGAGTGCAGTGCCGCAATCTCAGCTCACTGCAACCTCCACCTCCCTAGTTCAAGCAATTCTTCTGCTTCAGCCTCCTGAGTAGCTGGGATTGTGGGCATGCACCACCACACCCAGATAATTTTTGTATTTTTAGTAGAGATAGGGTTTCACCATCCACAGTGAATTTTCTGATGTTGTATAAGGCTTGAGTTGTGATTTTTTTCCCACATTCAATACATACACAAGGCTTCTCTGTAGTATGAATTATCTGATGCCAAGTAAGGTGTGAGTTCTTGCTGAAAGACTTCCCACACACATGACATCCATAGGGCTTTGACCCACTGGTAACTGCTTGACGTCCACTCAGACATGACTCACATGGAAAGCCTCAGCCACCCATCCTCCATCTACTGGCTCTCTCTTCTGGCCTGTCCCTCAGAGGTACAACAGGTTTTGTGCCCAGAGACAAACTTTTCTCCAATTTATTACATTCCTGGTATTTGTCTGCTGCATTGATTTTCAAGGGGGAGCTGACCACTTGCCTCGAACCTCTCTTTTGGGGAAATAACTTCATCCTGGTTTTTTTTGTTTGTTTTTTGAGACGGAGTCTTGCTCTGTCACCCAGGCTGCAGGCTGGAGTACAGTGGCACAGTCTCGGCTCACTTGCAAGCTCCACCTCCCGGGTTCTGGCCATTCTCCTGCCTCAGTCTCCTGAGTAGCTGGGACTACAGGCGCCCACTACCACGCCCAGCTAATTTTTTGTATTTTTAGTAGAGACGGGGTTTCATGGTGTTAACCAGGATGGTCTCAATCTCCTGACCTCATGATCCGCCCGCCTCAGCCTCCCAAAGTGCTGGGATTACAGGCGTGAGCCACCGCGCATGGCCATCCTGGTCTTTATTGTGAATTTTTTCCAGCAATATTCTGCTCCTGTCTCAATCCTACAAGCTGATTGAAACTCAAACTCCTCTGGATTGCCTCTTGGGAAAATCTCCTGAGTTACTCCTTGTAATTATTCTTCAGATTTTTCTGTTGGGGTTAATTGTTTATGCTTTGTCTTGACCTAAGAATCTGAAACAAAGAATGGAAATTAAAAGTTTCTCTGTGGGCCGGGCGCGGTGGCTCAAGCCTGTAATCCCAGCACTTTGGGAGGCCGAGACGGGCAGATCACGAGGTCAGGAGATCGAGACCATCCTGGCTAACATGGTGAAACGCCGTCTCTACTAAAAATACAAAAAACTAGCCGGGCGAGGTGGCGGGCGCCTGTAGTCCCAGCTACTCGGGAGGCTGAGGCAGGAGAATGGCGTGAACCTGGGAGGCGGAGCTTGCAGTGAGCTGAGATCCGGCCATTGCACTCCAGCCTGGGCGACAGAGCGAGACTCCGTCTCAAAAAAAAAAAAAAAAAAAAAAAAAAAGTTTCTCTGTGAAAGAAGAAATTGATTGAGCCAAAGCAAATTTCTGTGCAGCTCATATGTCTCAGCCTGAGTTGAGTTTTATTTTCCCTTCTGTTAATGACTTTATTCCATTTGTCTTGTATCACGCTTAGTTGTGTGTGTCCATCTCTCTCTGACTGGACTGAAATTCTGAGGGCAAATGCCTTCTTACACAGATACTTGCGGCACCTTGATGGCACAGTGCACAAAGCAGGAACTGACAACTAAAGAACTAGGGATTCATTCCAGCAGTGTTTGCCAGGTGCCTGGCACTGCTTGAGGTACCAGGGACTTGGTGAATGAATGAAGTCCCTGTCCCTTAGCATTCTAATGTGGAGACCAACAATATGATAGGACATCAGGGCAGGGTAAATCATTCTTTCCCAAACTACGATGTTCTGCACAAACCAAAATGTACACTCCGTGAAGACAAGTACTTGGTTTTGCTTATACTTAACCCCAGCACCTAGAAGAATGCCTGCATGCAAGCAGCACGCAAACTGTGGAAATAGGAGAAGGTGCTGGGGGCATGCTCCCATGTGAACGCAATGTGGAGTTTTGTTTGTACTTTGACATGTAAGCGCTAATCAGCTCATCAGGGAAGCCTGGTCACCACTAGAAAATGGCTGTCCTACCTGAGTAGCTGCACAAGGAGTAGCACAGTGGGCTTGCACTTCTCCTCAGAGGGAAGGTGGGGCCAGGACGGCAGTCAAAAGAGACAATCAGGGGTCTCTCAGCTGGCCATTCAAACTCCCCCCTCACAGCTCACATGCACAACACATCACGGCTTCCCCTGAGACACCTACCTCCTCACGCACCTGTGCAGGGAGGCCCTGGCAGAGCAATGACCCATGGCATTTTCCCCTGCTCCCGCTGGGAGATAACCCTGAATGTGGACACTGAAAAACCTGTTTATCAAGAAGATAATGGTCAGTGCTGGAATATCTGAGCTGCCCCTGGCTGAGGGCCACAGAGGCTGCAAGAGGAGGGGGATCCAGAGGAGGTCTCGAGAAGAATGGGTGATGAGATCATTAGGCACTCCCTGCTGGGACACGGGTACTGGGGATGTACCATACCCATGGACTAGGGATGTTTGGTCTATGAGTCAAGAGAGCCCAGGGGACCAGTCACCTGGGGATGGGGAGCAGGGACCTGAAACCCACCATGTGATGCTTATCCAGAGCTGTTAGGGTGCAGTGGTTCTTGAGCATCACATCCTGGTGGAGTGCTCTCTGAGGGGGTCCCAGGTGCTGCCCCTCCTCCTGTGTGAGGTACATGGCCACCTCCTCAAACATCACTGTGCCCTAAAATCACAGGTGCTCACTGCCCAGAGAGCATCACCCCTGCCCAAGGGCAGGCACACCTTGCAGCTTGGACTGAGTTTCTAGCAAGAGGCTCTGTGTGCATCTCCCTACCTTCTAGGCAGATGTTTAGGAAAAGAGTTAGGGGTAGGTTGGGCAGGGAAAGTGTGACTATGGAAACACAGAGCTCTCAAAACTGGGCTCTCCCCTCAGGGCCCTGCACCCTGCTCAGCTCTGTGGAAGGGGCAGCCAACGGGTTGGGCCTGCATCTGGGGAAGGAGATTCTGTTCTCAGGGCCCCAAGGGTCTGCTGGGCAAGGGACACTCCAGGCTGAGGGGGAGAGCCCTTGGGCAGCAACTGTTCCCCAAAGGTCAGCTCACCTGGGGCTCAGCCACCATTGCTGGGCTCCTCCTGGGAAGGTTAGAGGCAGGGTGTCAAAAGGAAGACACAGAAGGGCAAGCCCATGCCCCGCAGACCTGTGTGCTGCAGCGGCCCCAGGTCACAAGCTGTCTTAGGAGCTGGTGACCCTGCATTTCCTGCAGCATGAAGGGTACTTGCCCCCAAGACCTTCTCACCTAGGCTTAGTGCTGCTGCAGAGCCCTTGAATTCAGGTTCAAGGGTGATACTGTGCCTCTGCTGCTTGGAGTCTGGGGGATGTGACCTGACCCTGACCCTGCCTGGCAACACCTCCCCCTGGTACCCTTTCCCACCCCCAGAGTTCAGGTCCACTGCGGGCTCCCTCGGGTCTCCAGCTTGCCCTCCTCCCTAGGGCACCTCAAATCAATGCCTTGCAGGGGTGAGGCATGTTCAAGAGGGGCTGGAGTCAAATTACTTTTCAGCAACAAAAAGTAAATATATTCAAAGATACAGCCAGTGTGGCAAAATGTCAATGATCGTAGAATCTAAATGAAGGGTTTATGATGTTCATAATACTTTTCTGTGGATTTGAACATTCTCAAAATTATGAGCAGTGTGGAAAGTAAAAAGCTCCTCTTCAAAGTTTCTACTTCAAATCAGAAATGTTATTGGTATTTTCTCTCAGAGCTAGTTCTGTTCAAGCTTCTTATTTTATAGTGATAACTCTGTTAAGCTTTACATAGCAAATGTAACGGAATAAGCATACTGTATGCCTGTATACTCTGACTTCAGTATTTGTGTTAGACATGTTCACAGGCATGTAGTACATTCTGTGTCCTTTTACCTTAACCAAAATATTCGTGCTGGACATGCCCAGACATGTCCCAGCTTGCAGCCTATGCCCCTTCCTTATTTGGAAATGTTATTACTGTTCTAAAGTCCTTTCATAAGCAACTTCCTCTTTTCCTTTGTTCCTCATTGACTTTACCTATTTAGGAAGTTTTAAATTGTTAGCCAATCAAATTCAGCCTAGAATGTGAGGTTTAACTCCAGCCAGTGGAGACAGGACACAGCAGTAGGGGCCTCATGCATTAGGGATAAATATTCCTGTTTCCCTTTGTTCGGTGTACTCTCGTGGCGAGACTGCTGGCAAGCAGTACCATTTCTGCAGAAAGTAAAGTTGCCTTGCTGAGAAAACTTTTTGTCTAAATGCTGACTCGTCCTTGCGACACCAGGGAATAAGCATTTATTTCTAAGAAGTAGCAATAGAAGACACCACTCTGGCTTCCTACAGAGGGCAGTGTGGAGGCAGGAGAGGACAGGGGAGGAAACCTGTGGTCCAGGGTCCAGTGGCCTTTTCCTATCTTAGTGCTCCACGTTCGCTAAGTCGGAGGTACCACCTGTCATCACCACCCCATGGCCATTCATGCTTGAGAGGAGAGTCCTGCACAGATAGCGCCAGGCTCTGCTCCACATTTCCCTCTTTAGGCTATTCCCTGGCCCCCACCACCCCCAGCACGCTTCCGGCCCAAGAGCAGTGCAAGGACAGCAGGGCGGCTTCCAGATATCTTGTAGGGCATTGGACGTGAGAAGAGCTGAGAGAGGAGCCCTGGGTGACCCTTGAGTGGAATCAATGAATGAACGAATAATTTTCTCTCACCTCCTCAAGTTTACTTCATATTGGTGGATCGTCTCAGGAAGACTCCAAAAGTGATTGCCACCACTCAGCTTTCTGGCAGTACAAGTGGGGAAAACGCAGGGCTGAGGATGAGGCCAGAGGTGGGAGTCTCGCTTGTCCCTGGACCCTCCCTTTCCAACTTTCACCAGACAAAATGGCGGACCCCGCCCAGAGACCACGTCCCCACCTTAGAGGACACAGCCCCGAGACAACTCCGCTCGTCCTGCACTAACCTCACCCGAAAGCACGTCATTCACCCTTCACATATCCTGCTCCAGGAACACTCTCCTCACCCTTCACAGACGCGCACCACCGGCAACATGGCTCTCAGCCTTCACAGACCCTCAAGCCAGGAAAACACCCCTCTCCCTTAACACTCCCTCATGCCGGAAAAACGCCCCTCATCCTTCACAAACACCTGCACCCCAGGAACACGCCCCTCACCCTTCACAGACCCTCATTCCGGGAATGCGCCCCTCACCCTTCACAGACTCTCATTCCGGGAATGCGCCCCTCACCCTTCACAGACCTGCACCAGCGGCAACACGGCTCTCACTCTTCACAGACCCTCAAGCCGGGAAATCGCCCCTCATCCTTCACAGCCCCTCAGGCCAGAAAAACTCTCATCCTGCACAAACACCCCCACCCCAGGAACACGCCCTCAGCCTTCACAGACCCTCACTCGGGGAACAAGCTCCTCAGCCTACACAGACCTGCACCCCATGACCACACCCCTCACCCCACCCAGGGACCACGCCCCTTGTCCTTTATAGACTCCGCCCCGCGACCGCACATCCTTCAGAGACCCGGCCTCGCCCCTGCATCCCTTGTAGATCCCGCCCTGTGACCACACCCCTCGCCCTTCATAGGCACTGGCCCGCCACCGTGCAACTTTTATTGGCCCCGCTCCGTGACCACGCCCCCGCACCCTTGATAGACTCCACCCCCGAAGACCCTTCGCAGGAGCACAGTGACCCCGCCTCCACAGGGTCCGCTCCGCCACCCCAGACCCTTCCGTGTCGCTCGCAGGGCCCCACCCCTGTCCGCCTGCTCCGGTGCCCATGGGGAAGCCTGGTGCCAGGGGCCACCAGTCACACCAACTCACCGCCCGACTGGTGGGACAAGCACAGTTCGGCAGGTCACAGGCCGGAAGTGAGGCTCGCCCGGCCGCTCTAGGACGCGGGAAGACCGAGGCCTCGGTGATTCCCCTCTCCCCGGCCTGGCTCCCTCAGGAGAAGGAGCGGCTAAGCGAGGACCCGACATCGCGGTGGTACCCGCCTTCTTTTCTGGCCCGGAGTACGGCCTGGGATCTGCAGGGGTGGAGACTGAATGGGTGCTGTCGAGGACCGGCGAGAGTCTGGAAAGTTGGCGCCTTGGTGGAAGAACGAGGAGGTGACGGATAGGGAAGCGGGAGCGGCCGCTGGGTGGGACGCCTGAGACCCTCGGGAAATGGCCGGGTCGCCGACTGTTTGCACCACTGGCATCCTGCAGCACTGTGAGATGCGGCCCCGTTTGTTCCCAGAATGTAAATCATCCGGCACAGAAAAGGATGCGATTCACGGAGAAAGAGTTCTGTCTCCTCTCTGGGCACAGCTCTCTCCTTCCTGGACGACAGCGGCCCCGGACAGGCTGGGGGCCCCCGACAGGTTCCAGCCCGGAGGAAGGCGCTGTGTCTGGGGCATGCGGTGGAGACAGAGAACCTTGATGGATTTTATTCTTGTGAGAAGCCCGCTTTCCTCCCCAAACCTCATGTCAATTGGTGACGGGAAGTTAACTTGGGCACTGATCCAGCCCACCCAGGCCGCCATGGTGCCCAGACCGTCCCACCCTCCCGTCCCCTAAGCCCACCACGCTGCCCTCCCATTCTCTAGCCCACCAGCACCCCGCCCCGCCCTGCCGCCGAGCGCCCACACAGCCTCCCCTCCGTGCCCCCAGCCCACCAGCCCCCTAGGCCTCCCACAGCGCCGCGCCCCACAGCGCCTCACAAGGCCTCAACCTCGGGTCCCTCAGCCCCACAGCCCCTGACAGCGCCAGGCCTCACCCCACAATACCCCACAGCGCCCCACCGCCTCCCACCCCCACCTCAAGGCCCTGACCTATGACCCTCCACATTGCCCCACCCACACAGCACCCACACACCGGCCCGCCCCAAGGTGCCCCACAACACCCCACCCCACAGCTCCCCAGAGTGCCCCTTCCCATAGCCCCCCACACCATCCCGCCCCGCAGCGCCAGCCCCAAGGCCCCGCCAATGGCCCCGCCCCACTGCCCTGCCCCTTCCATCCCCCACACCGCCCTGCCCTACAACACACTACCCCCCTATCCTCTATAGCGCCCCCACCTTCAGTTCCCACACCACCCTGCCCCACAGCGCCCCTCACCGCCCCATCTCCCAGGGCTTACAGTCCCCACACTCTGCATCCCCCAGCGCCTGAGAGGCTGGGCTCCTGGTACTTCCCAAGAGACAAGAGCTGCGTCCCGCGCCCTGTGCAGTGAGAAGCCCTGGAACTCCAGGACCCTGCATTTTTAGGCAGAGTGTTATGGATGGGCCACTCCAAAGAGAAACACGGCTGGGGTCTTCTCACTGGGGTTGCAGGCCGTAGGATGGTGTGAACACTCCACCTCAGTTCACATCTTGGACCCCCCCAATCTCCCTAAGGAAGGGGTGGCCTTCTCTCTGCAAGAAAGCTTCTGAGGCCTTAGAGGCGAAGCTGTGTCCTCATTCCACTCCCCCGATACCCAAGCCAACAAGGAGATGCCCTGACCCACTCATGGCCAAGGACACCAGTGGAAACAGCCTTACTCCTCTCAGTACAGACTGTGCCAGGAGGCCAGGAAAAGCCAAGAAAATGTGGATGGAACAGACAGGTTCCTAGCAAAATGCTAAAGCTGAGCCAAAGTAGAATACTTGAATTAACTAATTGCCAAAAAAAGAGATTAGAGAGGTGATTAAACAGCTACCATTAAGAAAGCTCCAGATGGCTCCAGATCACAGCTGAGCTCTCATCAACCTTTTGAGATCAGATAATTTGAAAGTTAATCACAATATTCCAAGCCACAGAAAAAGATTAAAAACCTCAATTCAGTTTACGAAGCCTTCTGTCTATAAGCTTGTCTAAGTCTGTGTTGCTATAAGGGAATACCTGAGACTGGGTAATATAAAGAAAGGAGGTTTATTTGGCTCACAGTTCTGCAGGCTGTGCTGGAAGCATGGCACCAGTATCTACTGGTGAGGCCTCAGGCTGCTTTCACTTATGGTGGAAGATGAATGGGAGCTGGTATGCAGAGATCAGACAGCAAGAGAAGAGGCAAGAGAGAGAGTGGGTAGAGGCCAGGCTTGTTTAAACAACCAGTTCTTGGGGGAATTCATAGAACTAGAACTCCCTCATGAGGGATCCACCCCCATAACCCAAACACCTCCTACCAAGTACCACCTCCAGCATTGGAGATCAAATCTCAGCGTGAGGTTTGGGAGGACAAACACCCAAACCATAGCGAAGCTTAACAAGCCAAAATGATAGAGCTCAAAGAATCTATAGACCCAGATCTCTATGTTTAATATTGAAAAACAAATTATAAGTAAGACAGTAGCAAATAGAATCAAGAAACATATCAAAAAAATATTATGCCGTGGCCAAGTATGGTTTATTTCAGGAATGCAAGGATACCTACATACCATTGCAATTCATTAGCTCAACAAATTAAAAGAGAAAAAACAGGCCGGGTGCAGTGGCCCACACCTGTAATCCCAGCACATTGGGAGGCCGAGGCAGGAGGATCACCTGAGGTCAGGAGTTCGAGACCAGCCTGGCCAATATGGTGAAACCCCGTCTCTACTAAAAATACAAAAAAATTAGCTGGCTGTGGTGGCAGGTGCCTGTAATCCCAGCTACTTGGGAGGTTGAGGCAGGAGTATTGCCTGAACTCGGGAGGTGGAGGTTTCAGTGAGCCGAGATCACGCCATTGCACTCCAGCCTGGGCAACAAGAGCAAAACTCCGTCTCAAAAAAAAAGAAAAAAAAAAAAAAGAAAAAACAGCATTCCATCAACATACGGTAAATAATAACAACATATGGGAAAAAATCAACATATGGTAAATGAAATTGAATAAAATTCTGGAGCCATTCTGAGTAAAATTTCAAAGAAAATAAGAACAAATGAAAATGACTTAAATATGCTAACAATTATTAACCATAAGCTCCAAGAACAAGCATCATTTATAGAACAATGTGCTAAAGCTATTACTCTTTTTTTTTTTTTTTGAGAGGAATCTTGCTCTGTCACCCAAGCCACGATCTCAGCTCACTGCAACCTCCTCCAGGTCCTGGGTTTAAGCGATTCTCCTGCCTCAGCCTCCCAAGTTAGCTGGAACTACAGGTGCATGCCACCACGCTTAGCTAATTTTTTTTTGTATTTTTAGTAGAGATGGGGTTTCAGTATGTTGGTCAGGCAGGTCTCAAACTCCTGACTTCAAGTGATCCGCCTGCCTCGGCCTCCCAAAGTACTGGGATTACAGGCATAAGCCCCTGTGCCTGTAATTTAAAATAAGATAGTAAATTTTATGTTATGTGAATTTTACCACAATACACAATTTTTAAACTCAGAGCAATAAAAATCTTAGTGAAAATTTAGAATATCATATGTACAAAGTAGAGCAGAGGAATACTTTGTAACAATGACAGGCACTCAGAAGCTGTAAAAAAAACAGATTAGACATATTTACTAAAGCTATTACTTGGGCCAGGCGCAGTGGCTCACACCTGTAATGCCAGCTCTTCAGGAGGCCGAGGCAGGTGGATCACTAGAGATCCAGAATTTAAGACCAGCCTGGCCAACATAGTGAAACCATGTCTCTACTAAAAATACAAAAATTAGCTGGGTATGGTGGTGCATGCCTGTAATCTCAGCTACTTAGGTGGCTGAAGCACGAGAATCACTTGAACCTGGGAGGTGGAAGTTGCAGGGAGCCAAGATCACGCCACTGCCCTCCAGCCCAACCTGGGAGAAAGAGTGGACTCTGTCTCAAAAAAAAAAAAAAGCTATTACTCAAAATCAGGAATAAGACCAGGACACCAACCTACATAATTTTTGGTCTACATTTGCTATGGACAGAATTATGTTCCCCCAAAATTCGTATTTGAGACTCTAACCGTCCATATGACTTTACCAGAGATAGGGCCTTTGTGTTAGTCTACTCTGGCTGCCATAACAAATACCACAGGTTGGGTGGCTTAAAAAATAGAAATTTATTTTCTCATAGTTCTGGAGGCTGGAAGTTTGAGATCAGAGTTCCGGGATGGAGAGTTTCTCAAGGGGTCTTTTCCTAGCTTTCAGAGAGCTGCCTTCTCACTCTGTCCTCATGTGGCATGGAGAAAGACAGGCCTCATTTCTAGTGTGTTGTCTTGTAAGGGCACTAATCCCATCGTGAGGACTCCACTCTCATGACCTTTAATTCTAATCACCTCTCGAAGGCCCTGTCTGCAAATGTGATTACAATTGGGGTTGGAGTTTCAATATATGAATTTCAGGGTGACACAAACATTCAGTCCATAACAGCCTTTAAGGAGGTGATTAAGGTTAAATGAGGGTTAGGCGCTGTAACTTTTGCCTGTATTCCCAGCATTTTGGGAGGCCAAGGCACATGAATCACCTGAGGTCAGCAGTTGAGAGCAGCCTGGACAACGTGGTAAAACCCTGAAACCCCATCTCTACCAAAAATACAAAAATTAGCTGGGTGTGGTGGCAGGCGCCTGTAATCCCAGCTACTTGGGAGGCTGAGACAGGAGAATCACTTGAACTCGGTATGCAGAGGTTGCTGTGAGCTGAGATTACGCCACTGCACTCCAGCCTGGGCGACAGAGCAAGACTCCAACTCAAAAAAAAATTGGCTGGCGGCAGTGGCTCACACCTGTAATCCCAGCACTTTGGTAGGGCGAGGCAGGAGGATCATGAGGTCAGGAGATCAAAACCATCCAGGTTAACACGGTGAAACTCCGTCTCTACTAAAAATACACAAAATTTGCCAGGCACGGTGGTGGGCACCTGTAGTCCCAGCTACTCGGGAGGCTGTGGCAGGAGAATGGCGTGAATCCTGGAGGCGGAGCTTGCAGTGAGCCAAGATCGCGCCACTGCACTCCTGCCTGGGCGTCAGAGCGAGACTGTTTCAAAAAAAAATTTTTAAAGTTAAATGAGGCTGGGTGCGGTGGCTCAAGCCTGTAATCCCAGCACTTTAGGAGGCCGAGATGGGTGGATCACAAGGTCAGGAGATCGAGACCATCCTGGCTAACATGGTGAAACCCTGTCTCTACTAAAAAACACAAAAAACTAGCCGAGCGAGGTGGCGGACGCCTGTAGTCCCAGCTACTCGGGAGGCTGAGGCAGGAGAATGGCGTGAACCTGGGAGGCGGAGCTTGCAGTGAGCTGAGATCCGGCCACTACACTCCAGCCTGGGCGACAGAGCGAGACTCCGTCTCAAGAAAAAAAAAAAAAAAAAAAGTTAAATAAAGGCATGGAGTGGAGTTCTGATCTGATAGAACCGATGCCCTTAGAAGAGGAAGAGACACTGGAGTGCTCTCTCTTCCCCCACCGCCGCTCCGCCCGCCGTGTGACAACAGTGAGAAGTTGGCCATTTGCAAGCCAAGAAGAGGGCCCTCACCAGAGACTAAATCAGCTAGCACCTTGACTAGGCACCTAAACCTTCAAAACCGTGAGAAGTAAATTCTGTTGTTTAAACCCCACCAGTCCGAGGTATTTTGTTATGGCACCCTGAGCAGACTAATACAACATTGTTTGGTAATCCTTACGAAAACAAAAAGAAATACGATTTGCATATATGCTGATAAAGAAAAGACGGATTCTTTTTGGGCAATGATATGATTGTCTGCATAGAAGACACTATTAGGATTAATATGAATGTTTGTTAAAGTTACTGAATACAAGATAAGTATGTAAACACGATAGCTTTCCTCAATAATCATTAAGTAATAATCACCAACTTGAAGTGGAAATGAGAAAATAGCTCATTCACAGTAGCAACAAAAACTATAAAATGTAATATTTAGTAATTATAAAGTAAGTTGTAATAAATTATGAAGTGTAAAACCATATCGGAGGACATAAAAACAAGATTCGAAAAAAAGATGTCCATATTCTTGGAAGACTTAATATACTAAAAAGTAAATTCTTTCCAAATATATCGAAAATATGTATACAATTAACATACCTCTAAGTTGACACCCGGTAATTACATCTTTCATAGGATATAGTCAGTTTAATTTACATATGGAAGAAAAATTTTCAAAACTAGCCAGGGAAACTATAAAGGATTAGGAGGGAGGATTTGCCTTCCAGATTAAACTAGCCTCTAAATCCTGTGAAAACAAAGCAATGTGGAATTGGTCTAAAAACAGACAAAAAGATCAAAGACTAAAATGGAAATCCTAGAAATGACCCCAAAACAGAGGGGAATTCACAAAGGCGGTATTTCAGTTCAGTGAGGCAAGGATCATTTATGTATGTGTGTATTTTGTGTGTGTGTGTGAGGCAGAGTCTCACTCTGCCGTCCAGGCTGGAATGCAGTGGCGTGATCTCAGCTCACTGTAACCTCCGCCTCCTGGGTTCAAGTGATTCTCCTGCCTCAGCCTCCTGAGTAGCTGGGATTACAGGCACATGCCACCATGCCTGGCTAATTTTTGTATTTTTAGTGGAGACGGGGTTTCACCATGTTGGCCAGGATGTTCTCTATCTCCTGACCTGGTGATCCACCCGCCTTGGCCTCCTAAAGTGCTAGAATTACCGACATGAGCCACCACACCCCGCCAAATTTAATTTTTAAAAGTTCAAAAATATAATAGAAAGATAGATTTAAAATGAAAGGATGGGCTGGGTGCGGTGGCTCACGCCTGTAATCCCAGCACTTTGGGAGACTGAGGCAGGTGGATCACCAGGTCAGAAGATCGAGACCATTCTGGCTAACATGGTGAAACCCCATCTCTACTAAAAATACACAAAAACTAGCCAGGCGTGGTGGTGGGTGCCTGTAGTTCCAGTTACTCGGGAGGCTGAGGCAGGAGAATAGCGTGAACCCAGGAGGGGGAGCTTGCAGTGAGCTGAGATGGCGCCTCTGCACTCCAGCCTAGGGGACAGAGCGAGTCTCCGTCTCAAAAAAATAAACAAAAAAATAAATAAAAATGAATGGATGCTAGATGGTACAATCCAAATAGCCAATAAACATGAAAAAGATGCTCAACCTCACTAATCAATGGGCAACTTAAAACTAATGTGTGAACAATAACTATCACTTCTCATTCATCATATTGGCAAAAATGTAAAAAGCAATAGCACTTGGTGCTGATCGATTGTACTCTGTTGCAATAACTCCTGCCTACAACATCCCTGCCCACCCATGAGATTTGCAGTGTCCCTCCTTATGGAAGGAGAAGGCCCCCCTGTACTGATGATGTTGCTTTGATCAATAAAACAGCTGCCACCTTTCAGCAGCCTGAAATGTTATAAGATTCCAGCATGGCTTTTGCTGCACTGCCATGAAAACAGCCGGTCCAGGACAGACACTCTATAGTGCTGACACCAGCATGAAGATCTTTAAAGAGCAGGTGCATAACACAAGTAAGGCCTGAACCTCCAATGTCGAAAATCTCTGAGATCTGGGAGTTGTTACTACCTGCACAACTCAGCGAAAGCTGACTCATATGGGGGGGAATGGCATTAACACACAGTTGGTGGCAAGGTACATTTCCACAGGCACTTTATGAAGCAATCTAGGGGCATTTATGAAATTCACAAATGCACCTGTCCTTGGGCTGAGCTGTTCCACTCTGGGGCATCCATGGAAACGGGAGCCAGTGCATAGGCTAAGGCCCAGGGATGCACATGCAGCGGGGAAAATGGAAACGGTGAACTTTCATTACCCAGCTTCTTGGTGACCCTGTAGTCCCCACTCCCCACCACCTACACTGCTGTGCCACCAAGGCTGGCCTCCCTTTGGCTCCAGCTCTTGCTGCTCTCCCAAGTCCGCTGCCACCCGGCCCCTGCCCCACGCAGCCTATTCCTCACAACCACCAGAATATTTCCTTTAAAACACAAGTCCCATCCCCCACCCCTCCACTCACTCAGGTCCGCGGGTCCTCGCCCTCCCTTTCCTTCTCATCTCTGAACATGGAGTCTGCTTTTTATCCTCGTGGTAGGCCTCCAGTCATTCCTGCCCCAGGGCCTTTGCACTGCCTTTCTCCTTTGCCCTTGCTATTTGCTATTTGCTCGGCTCAGCCCTTCCCTCCCCTCTGTTGTCTACAAAGACCTCTTCTCTGCAGCCTCCCTGTCTCTGTCCCCACTTTGCTTGACTTGTCCCTCCTGCACTTGGCTCCATATGGCAGCACTGCGTGACACACTTACTTATTTGTCTTTCCCAAACTTTCTAAGTGTAAACTCCTGGACGGCAGGGACATTCCTTTTCCATTTAGTGCTGTACCCCTGGTGCCTAAACCAGTGTGTAATCAGTATTTGTTTAATAACTAAAACCAGAACAAAGCCTGCTTTCATTGGGAAACAAATCTCTCAAAGAATTTTACGGCTGGGCAGCCTGGCATGGTGGCTTACTCCTATAATCCCAGCACTCTGGGAGGCCGAGGTGGGCGGATCACAAGGTCAGGAGATCGAGACCATCCTGGCTAACACGGTGAAACCCTGTCTCTACTAAAAATACAAAAAATTACCCGGGCGTGGTGGCAGGCGCCCGTAGTCCCAGCTACTTGGGAGGCTGAGGCAGGAGAATGGCATGAACCCAGGAGGCGGAGCTTGCAGTGAGCCTAGATTGCGCCGATGCACTCCAGCCTGGGCGACAGAGCGAGACTCCTCAAAACAAAACAAAAAAAGGCCAGGCGCAGTGGTTCACGCCTGTAATCCCAGCACTTTGGGAGGCCGACATGGGCAGATCACAAGGTCAGTTCGAGACCAGCCTGGCCAACATGGAGAAACCTCACCTCTACTAAAAATACAAAAATTAGCTGGGCATGGTGGCACATGCCTGTAATCCCAGCTACTTGGGAGGCTGAGGCGGGAGAATCACTTGAACTTGGGAGGCGGAGGTTGCAGTGAGCCAAGATGGCGCCACTGCACTCCAGCCTGAGCGACAGAGTTAGGCTCCGTCTCAAAACAAAACAAAACAAAAAAAAGCCCAGGCGAGGTGGCTCATGCCTGTGATCCCAGCACTTTGGGAGGCCGAGGCGGGTGGATCACCTGAAGTCAGGAGTTCGAGATCAGCCTGGGCAACACGGTGAAACCACGTCTCTACTAAAAATACAAAATTAGCTGGGCGTGGTGGCACATGCGTGTAATCCCAGCTACGCGGGAGGCTGAGGCAGGAGAATTGCTTGAACCCGGGAGGCGGAGGATGCAGTGAACCAAGATCGGGCCATTGCACTCCAGCCTGGGCAACAAGAGTATATCGCTGTCTCACCCCCACCAAAAAAAGAATTTTACAATACACATTTTGTTCTCTTCTCTTCCTCGTGTTTTTATGATGGTTTAGCTAGTTCATGCATCTGGGTTTGGCTTATGGGGGCCAAGTGGAGCGTTAGTAGTGAGGTGGATTGCAGGCCCAGCCCTGAGCTACACAGTCCCAGTGTGAAGAGCAAGCCGGTCCACAGCACCCAGTGAGCACCTTTCTCAGTGGTCCCTGATGTCACGTCTAGGAGCAGCCACTGGGGATGACTTTGAGGAGGATTTATAGTTAAGCAAGTAATCAAGTAATCACTTCATTGTGGGACCTGTGTGGGCCCACATGCTTGTCCTGGGGCTGCCCCCCGGCCATGCTGGCTGGACCAGATGACTGTGGGTGCACAGCCGAGGGGCTGACATCTGTCTCCAGCAGAGACAGAACCCACCCCCACTCCTCCTTAGGCTAGTAACATACATCCCATTTAGTGCCAGGGTTGGTGCCAAGAGACTCCATAGAGCTGGGGCAGGGCATGGGGGAGCCCCTGCATGGAGAAGCTGAATAGTCAAATGAGGGTGGGGAGGGAGCGGAGGGAGGGAAGAAGACAGAGAGAGAGACATAGAGAAGGAGACAGAGAGAGGGAGAGGAGAGAGACAGAGACAGAGAGAAAGAGGGAAGTGGAGGGGAGAGAGAGCAGGGAAGCCAAAGGCTGTCAGGAGACAGCAGTGCCAGCCCTTTCCAGGCCCTTTGTCAGCCTCATGCCATCTGCTTGTAAGAAGCTCCCATGGCTTCCAGTGAGTTCTCTTCACTTTTAGGAGCCTGTGTAGCTTCTACTTGTGAGGGAAATAATGTACAGAGTGGTCCATTTCCATGACAAAGTGCCTTGAATCGGTTTAGGACAGCAAACTACAGAAGAAACAGGATAAACTAGGCCACTGCTTGGATAGCCAATGCCTGCTTCTTGCCCCCCCCCGCCCCACCCCCCGCGCCCCCTCCTCCCCCACCCGCCGCTTAATTGCCCTCACTTGATCCAGAGAAGTTTAGTCTGAGATGAAAGTTTAGTGGCCTGCAAAATAGCTCCTTTGTCTGTTCTTATCAGCCTTCCTAGCTACTTAGGTCATAAATCAAATACTTAAAGAGCCCCTGAGCAGACTAGCATTGCAATGCATTGTGGGCTGCAACAAAATGCAGCAAGACAACCCTAAAGAAAACACCTGCAGCCTCTGCCCAACAGTCAACAGGTGACCTCCAGGAAGACTGTGACCCCACAGCGCTCAGCCTATGAGGAACTGGGGAGGGACCTGCGCACTAGGGGATGAATCGCTTGTTGTGACTGTGCTGGGTGTGCCTGCCTACCAGATACCCGACCTTGCAAGACCATCATTAAAAGTCTCACTTTCGCTGTTCTCTGGGTCTCTAAGTCCTTTCTTTGGGTTTGGACGGGTGAGTTTGTTTCTCACACTTGCAATCAGATGATCCCAGACCAAAGACATTGGCATTTTAGGTGCGGATGCCCAAGCAGGACATCCTGCTGGGTTCCAGCAGACACAGGGCAGTCATCGTGGATGGTCCACAAGGACCTCAGAGTCAGCTCTCTCCTGGATCCACGTGAGGAAAGGGCTCCAAGTAGCTGTCTGTGGGGCTTCCTGAGCCAGCTGTGCCTGCAAATCAATCCTGTTTCCCCAGACACAGTCACTAGTTGAGGAAGTGTCCTGAGCCAAGGTCTGCACACTGGATTGTCACCTGGGGAGCAGGGAGGTGAGACTCAGGGAGAAGAGCTGCCAAGAGAGAAGCTGAGTGGGTAGTGCTGTGTCTCCAGTGCCAGCCCAGCAGAGCGGCTCGGTCTGCTTTGAGGAGCCCCACATGAGTGCACCTGGGACTGGCCAAGCAGGCCAGGGTGGCAGAAACCAAGGCCACCAGGGAGGTTTGCAGGTGGCTGGACACACTTGATCTTCCTCCCTGTCCCTCAGAGCCCACCAGCAAACCCCGTTACTCAGCATCTGCTGGTTTGTGTCCTCTAACCTGAAAACACTATGTGTCTATAATCCATCGAAACGTTCCCTCCAGGTCTCCTGCTAAGAGTGGGTTTAACCAGAGGAACCAGCAGGAAAGACTCACCGGAATCCAAGCAGGGCCAAAGAGAGGGGCCGTAGGGTGTGCACCCAAAGGGCATTCAGTCTCCCTGGGAGGGTGCGCCAAAACTTCTGGGGTGGCCCCACCTGTCAGACTCCCTCCTCCTGCAGGAAGTATGCTCCTTCCCATCTGTTCTCCTAGTGGAGTCCCTAGTAACGAAGCTTTAAAAAGAGACCAGCCCAAGGGAAACTCTTTACAAAGTACATACCCAACAAAAGATTTGTATCCAGAATACATAAATAGCTCTCAAAATTCAACAATGAGAAATCTAACTTTTAATTTTTAATTTTTTTTTTTTTTTTTTGAGATGGAGTCTCGCTCTGTCGCCTAGGCTGGAGTGCAGCTCACTCAACTCACTGCTCTGCCTCCCAGGTTCACACCATTCTCCTGCCTCAGCCTCCTGAGTAGCTGGGACTCCAGGCGCCTGCCACCATGCCCAGCTAATTTTTTTTTTTTGTATTTTTAGTAGAGATGGGGTTTCACCATATTAGCCAGGGTGGTCTCCATCTCCTGACCTCATGATCTGCCTGCCTCGGCCTCCCAAAGTGCTGGGATTACAGGCGTGAGCCACCGTGCCCTGATTCTCTTTTTTTTTTTTAAGAGACAGGATCTCACTGTCACCTAGGCAGGAATGCAGTGGTGTGATCATGGCTCACTGCAGCCTCAACCTCCCAAGCTGAAGTAATCCTCCCACCTCGGCCTCCTGAGTAGCTGGGATTACAAATACATGCCATCATGCCTGGCTAATTTTATTTTTTTGTTTTTTGTAGAGATGGGGTCATACTATGTTGCCCAGGTTGGTCTTGAAATCCTGGGCCCAAGCAATCCTCCTGCCTTGGCCTCCCAAAGTGTTGGGATTACAGGTGTGAGCCACTGTGCCTGGTCAGAAACTCAAAATTTTTTTTTTTTTGAGACAGAGTCTCACTCTGTCACCCAGGCAGGAGTGCAGGGGCACAATCTCGGCTCACTGCAACCTCCTCCTCCCAGATTCAAGCAATTCTCATAGCTCAGCCTCCTGAGTAGCTGCAATTACAGGAGTGCACCACCATGCCCATTTAATTTTTGTATTTTTAGTACAGACAGGTTTTCGGGTTTTTTTTGAGTTAGAGTCACACTCTGTCACCCACACTGTAGTGCGGTGGCGCGATCTCGACTCACTGCAAGCCCCACCTCCTGGGTTCATGCCATTCTCCTGCCTCAGCCTCCCGAGTAGCTAGGACTACAGGCGCCCGCCCCCACACCCGGCTAATTTTTTGTATTTTTTTAGTAGAGATGGGGTTTCACTGTGTTAGCCAGGATGGTCTCCATCTCCTGACCTTGTGATTCGCCCGCCTTGGCCTCCCAAAGTGCTGGGATTACAGGCGTGAGCCACTGTGCCCAGCCAGATGGGTTTTCATCTCTACTAAAAACATGGCCAGGCTGGCGTCGAACTCCTGGTCTCAAGTAATGCACCCACATCAGCCTCCCAAAGTGTTGGGATTATAGGCATAAGCCACCACGCCGGGCCAGAAACTCATTTTTTTTTTTTTTTTTGAATTGGAGTCTTGCTCTGTCACCCAGGCTGGAGTGCAATGGAGCAATCTTGGCTCACTGCAATCTCCACTTCCTGGTTTCAAGTGATTGAACCTTCTGCCTCAGCCTCCTGAGTAGCTGGGATTACAGGCCCGTGCCACCACGCCCAGCTAATTTTTGTATTTTTAGTAGAGGCGAGGTTTCACCATGTTGGTCAGGCTGGTCTCACACTCCTGACATTGTGATCCACCTGCCTTGGCCTCCCAAAGTGCTGGGATTATAGGCGTGAGCCACTGCGCCCAGCCCAGAAACTCAATTTGTTTAAATGGACAAAATAGCTGGGCAAGTTGGCTCATACCTGTAATCCCAGCACTTTGGGAGGCTGAGGCAGGCATATCACTTGAGCCCAGGAGTTCGAGACCAGCTTAGGCAACATGACGAAACCCGTCTCTACAAAACTACAAAAAAAAAAAAAAAATCAGCTGGGTGTGGTGGTGTGTACCTGTAGTTCCAGCTACTTGGGAGGCTGAAGCAGGAGGATCACCAGAGCCAAGGAGGTCCAGGCTGCAGTGAGCTGAGATTATACCATTGCACTCCAGCCTGGGCAACCGAGCAAGATTCTGTCTCAAGGAAAAAAAAAGGGGGGGGGCAGGTAAAAGATGTGAACAGACATCTTATAAAAGAAAATATAAGAAGAGCAAATAAGTACATGAATAAGTGTTCAACATCGCTAATCATTAGGGTAACAGAAATCAAAATCACAATTAGACATCACCTCACACCCATTAGGATGACTACTATTAAAAAAACAGAAATTAACAAGTGTTAGAGAGGATATGGAGAAATTGGAGCCCTTATGCACTGTTGGTGGGAATGTAAAACGGTACAATTTTGCAGTGGCTCACACCTGTAATCCCATCGCTTTGGGAGGCCAACGTGGGCAGGAGGTCAGGAGTTCAAGACCAGCCTGACCAACATGGTGAAACCCCATCTCTACTAAAAATACAAAAATTATGCGGGCCTGGTGGCAGGCACCTGTAATCTCAGCTACTGGGGAGGTTGAGGCAGGAGAATCGCTTGAATCTCAGCTACTGGGGAGGCACAAGTTGCAGTGAGTTGAGATCGTGCCATTGCACATTAGCCTGGGCAACAAGAGTGAAACTCTCTCTCAAAAATAAATGAATAACAATTGCTGTGAAAAAGCTTGGTGGTTTCTCAAAAAATTAAAAAGAAGCCAGGCATGGTGGCTCACACCTGTAATGCCAGCACTTTGGGAGGCTGAGGCCGGCAGATCACCTGAGGTCGGGCGTTTGAAACCAGCCTGGCCAACATGGTGAAACTCCTTCTCTACTAAAAATACAAACAATTAGCCCGGCGTGGTGGTGGGCGCCTGTAATCCCTGCTACTCGGGAGGCTGAGGCAGGAGAATCGCTTGAACCCGGGGAGGCGGAGGTTGCGGTGAGCCGAGATCATGCCATTGCACTTTAGCCTGGGCAATAAGAGCAAAAAACTCTATCTTAAAAAAAAAAAAAAAAAAAAAAAAAAAAAAAAAAAATTAAAATAGTCAGGCGCAGTGGCTCACAACTGTAATCCCAGCACTTTGGGAGGTTGAGGTGGACAGATCACTTGAGGTCAGGGGCTCAAGACCAGCCTGGCCAACCAACTTGGTGAAACCCTATGTTACTAAAAATACAAAAATTAGCCAGGTGTGGTGGTGGGTGCCTGTAGTCCCAGCTACTCAGGAGGCCGAGGCAGAAGAATCACTTGAACTGGGGAGGCAGAGGTTGCAGCAAGCCGAGATCACACCACCGCACTCCAGCCTGGGCAACAGAGTGAGACTCCTTCTCAAAAAAAAGAAAAAAAAGATGGTTAAGATGGTAAATTGCATGTTATGTATTTTAAAGACAAAAAACAAAAAGAAAACCAAAAGACTGGCCACAGCAGCTGTTAGTGAGAACACAGAAGCTGTGACTTGCGAGAGCTGCTAGGAGTGGTGTGGTGGTTTCTTAAAAAATCAAACTTCTTCTTCTTTTTTTTTTTTTTTTGAGATGGAGTCTCGCTTGATGCTGGAGTGCTGGAGTGCAGGGGCGCGATCTCGGCTCACTACAAGCTCCACCTTCCGGGTTCACGCCATTCTCCTGGTTCAGCCTCCCGAGTAGCTGGGACTACAAGTGCCCACCACCACGTCCGGCTAATTTTTTGTGTTTTTAGTAGAGACAGGTTTTCACCATGTTAGCCAGGATGGTCTCGATCTCCTGACCTTGTGATCCGCCCGTCTCGGCCTCCCAAAGTGCTGGGATTACAGGTGTGAGCCACCGCGCCCGGCCAATCAAACTTACTTCTAGTTAAATACGTGTAGGAAAAAATGTCAAACTTGCAGTCACCCTGCGATGTGCCAGGCGAGCCCTGGGCACCTGCCTAGGAGAGGAATATGGATGTGTAAATACCCCAGTGTGGCCCAGGGATCCTGTAGCAGGACGAGCCACAGACAAACCTCCTCAGACACCGGATTAAAGAAGGAAGAGGTTTATTCGGCTGGGAGTGTTGGCTGACTTGCGTCTTAAGAGCTGAGCTCCCTGAAAAAGAAATTCCTAGTCCTTTGAAGGGCTTAAAACGCTAAGGGGTCCACGTAAAAAGGTCTTGATAGATCGAGCAAGCGAGAGGAATGTGACTGGGGGCTACATGCATCAGCTAACAGAACAAAAAGTTTTACAGTGCTTTTCTCATACAACGTCTGGAATTTACAGATAACACAAGTAGTTTTGGTCAGCGGTTAATATTACTACTATTATTTTAACCACCAGGGCCGTGTGGTGGCGCCAAGGTCGTCTAGCTATTTATCTTACTTCTGTTTCTTTCCAACTTAGTGCTTTCTCCCTTTTCTCCTGCCTTATAAACTAGGGAAAAGGGGAGGTGGGAAGAAGTTGGGAAGAACAGCAGAAGTGCTGGTCTCATTCCATAATCCAACTTCGTTTTTCTTCCTGTAGCTCACAAACAGAGGGTCTATTAAACAATAGACCTTTTTCTGTTAGTTTTGATGTGTGGCTTTGATCAAACTCTTTGCTCCATTCCCTTGCATGTTTCTGGGCCTGTGAAACAACCTGGCTCTGGAGTAGACCTTAATCTCTGGCAGGGTCCGTCCCTGTTCGTGTCCTCCTTCACAATTGGATGTGCTATTTTTAGGTCTATTTTATTTTGTGCATTTTTTTTTTTTTTTTTTTGAGACGTAGTCTCACTCTGTCATCCAGGCAGGAGTGCAATGGTGCAATCTCGGCTCACTGCAAGCTCCACCTCCCGGGTTCATGCCATTCTCCTGTCTCAGCCTATAGCTGGGATTACAGGTGCCCGCCACCACACCTGGCTAATTTTTTTGTATTTTTGGTAGAGATGGGGTTTCACCATGTTAGCCAGGATGGTCTCATCTCCTGACCTCGTGATCCGTCCGCCTCAGCCTCCCAAAGTGCTGGGTTACAGGCATGAGCCACCGCACCCGGCCTATTTTTGTGCAATTTTTAAAATATGTTGTTATAGTCCTCAAAAAATCTTGCTGGAATTTAGATTATTAACATTTTGGATTTCTGTATAACTTTAGGAAGAATCGACATCTTTACTATGTTATGCCACTTGGTCCATGAGCATGGTATGTTCCTCTATTTATTTATTATTAATTTACTTTCTGAGACAGGGTCTTGCTCTGCTGCCCAGGCTGGAGTGCAGTGGTTTGATCACAGCTCACCACAGCCTCGATCTTCCCAGGCTCAAGTGATCCTCACACCTCAGCCTCTTGACTAATTTAAAATTTCTTTTTGTAGACACGGGATTGCCCTATGCAGCCCAGGCTGGTCTTGAATTCCTGATCTCAAGTGTTCCTCCACCTCAGTCTGGAAAAGCGATGGGATTACAGCCGTGAGCCACCGCACAGGTCCCCATCCATTAGACGGAACTTTAGGTTTTCTTTTTAAGTCCTTAAAGAGTTAAGTGTCCTTGGCCAGGCGTGGTGGCTCACGCCTGTAATCCCAACACTTTGAGAGGCTGAGGTGGGTGAATCACTTGAGGTCAGGGGTTTGAGAGGAGCCTGGCCAACATGGTGAAACACTATTTCTACTAAAAATACAAAAAGTTAGCCAGGAGTGGTGGTGGGCACCTGTAATCCCAGCTACTCAAGAAGTTGAGGCAGTAGAATTGCATGAAACCCGGAGGCAGAGGTTGCAATGAGCTGAGATCGTGCCACTGTACTCCGGCCTAGGTGACACAGCAAGACTCCATCTCAAAAAAAAAAAAAAAAGAGTTACATGTCCTCTATAAATATTTTGTATATTTTTAATTACTTAAGTGTGCGGTCACGGGGGCGAAAAGTGCTCCTCTTAAGTGTGTGGTCACAGGTTCAAGGTGAAGGCAGTCAGCCTGGATGTGTGATTTTCTTCAGCAGTCATGAAGAAGAGTTAGGCTCGCCCAGTTGGGTTTTCTAGTGAATATAGTGGAGAGGGAGCGGGAGGAGGCGAAAAAGCAGAGCCCTGTGTGTGAAGAGTGAAGAGTGAAGAGTGACGACGGCCCAACAGGGAAGCGCGGGCGGCGAGACAGCCCAACGGGAGATCTCCCCGAGGCGGGAGAGTCTCTGCAAGGCGAGTGGGCTGCAGGGCAGGAGGTGGAGCTCCAGGAATGACTTTTGCCGGGGGCCTTTCAGCCCTTTGCGGCTTCTCATGGTTGAGGACCCAGGGAATGTCTAGGACTGAAGGGTGTGTGCCCCCGTCTTCTACTGTCGAAGCTTCAGGCTGTTTAGCCTCCATTTCTTCAGAAATGCCAGTCAGATTTAATTTCCAGAAACGCACATGGCACTAAGAGAATCTAGAAGACCAGGCTGAATGCAGATTAGAAAATGCCGAATGTAGCACTAGTCGAGCTGCAGCTGAGTGAACTACCGAGTAAAGGTGACAGGGCTAAAACAGTGAGAATAATAGGAGGTTGAGAGACACGAGCCCGCCACAAGGACTGAGGAAAAGGGCAGCCCACGTTTTGAGGAAGAATGGCTGCATTTCCAGAGTCGAAGAAAAGTGAAATCTCAGACTCGGGAAGCCCAACGTGGTTTGAGAGGGCAAAATTACACCAAACCACACTGAGACATGTCAGATGGTAATTGCTCTGCACCAAAAGAGAAGGGAAGACTCCACTAACTCACACGGTAAGTCCGCCCGGGACGCCTCTGGCGCGGCGGCGGGGCGGGGCCAGGCGGCTCCCAGCATGCCGCGCGCACCCTCGGCGGGACTCCGGCTCCCGGCATGACGCGCGCCAGCGCATGCGTTCTGCGGCCTCGCGAGGCAGCGCCCCCTGGCGGCGAGTGGGGACCGCCGCGGGGGCGGAGCCGGAGGCGGGGGGTTGCGCTTGGTGACGGGAGGACGCGCGGCCGCCGCGCACTGGGCCGGCGGCGGCGACGGAGGACGCCGACAGCACGGGCTGCCGCGGCAGCGGCGGCGGAGCAGCAGAGAGGCCGGGGAGCGGCGGACGGCTCACGCGCGTCGCGCGGGCCGGGATGAGGGAGTGTGGCGGCGCGGCCCGCGCGCAGCCGGCCGGTGAGAGCGCGGGCGGCGGGCGGTGGGCGGCGCGGGCCGGGAAGATGGCGGAGGGGCCGGCGCTGCGGTCCCCGTGGTCCTGGCCCAGCCTTGGCGGAGGCTCTAGGCCCGGCAGCGCGAGGAATCCAGGCCCGCGGCTACTGCAGCAGCGGGAGGGGCGGTGACTGGGCCCTGGAGGGAGGGGGCGTGGGTGTGCGGGGCCAGGACGGGCGGGGGGCGCCGAGGCGCGAGGGGCCGAGGCCGCACGGGGCCCGGGTGCGCGCCGACGGGCCGGGCTGGGAGTGTGAGGGTGGGTGAGTGCGCGTGTGCCCGACCCGAAGTGGGTGTGACTGTACCCCTGTCCAAGGTGGGTTGTGTCCCTGCCCTAGGTGGGTGTGAGTGTGCCCGGCCCCAATGTGGGTGTGGGTGTGCCCCTGTCCACGGTGGGTGTGAGTGTGCCCGGCCCCAGGGGGGTGTGGATGTGCCCCTGCCCGAGGGGAGTGTGAGTGTGCCCCTGCCCGAGGGGGGTGTGAGGGGACCCGGCCCTAGGTGGGTGTGAGTGTGCCCCTGCCCGAGGGGGGTGTGAGAGGACCCCGCCCGTGGTGGGTGTGGGTGCACGTGTGCCCAGCCTGAGCTCCGGCCCCGGCCGCATTCCCGGGCGCCGTCGGAGTGGGGACAAGGTGGGTGCCTGCCGGTCGGGGCTGGTGCCGGCGTCCTGAAGGGCGGCCCCGGTGCAGGGCTGCGGTGCGCTGCGGTGCAGGCTCGGGCTTTGTCCCCGGGGCGCGGGGAGCGGGCATGGGCGTCTCCAGGTGGGGTCATGGCCGCCTGCGGGTGGGCTCCGCGGCCTCGCCTCTGCGGCAGGCGCGGGCTGGGGCTCCGGCGCTCGGAGCCTTCCCTTCCCCGTTGTCCCCCGAGCTGGAATTCCCTCAGTTGCTTCCCAGTTGCTGGAGTGCTGTGGGTGGAGGCAGCGTTCCGTGCCGCGGGCCGCGAGCGAGGCAGGCTGTGCATTTTGGGGCCCAGGACGTTTTTTATTTTAAAACGTGCAGCCGGCTCCTTGGCAGCTGTGGGTGTGTTCCGAGCCGCTTCCCACCAGCAGCTGCTGTGGGCGCTGCGCAGCTTCGGAAACGCAGCCGGGCCCCCTCCCCCTCAGCTCTGTACGGGTTTAACCAGACCTCCAGTGACCTCTGCTGAAAAACCTACAGTGGCGAGGCTTCACGTGCCACCTGGTGCAACAATACGTAGATTTGCCTTTTGAAGCCAGTGAGAGGAATTGGACACTGCGTCCTAGGTGCCCTCTGTGAACAGCAGGTGGTTCCGTCGGCGGCGCCCGATCCCCAATGAGCAAGGTGCGATTCTCGCGCCAGGGGAGGGAAAGGCGATTTGATAGGAGGTGTGGCTGTAAATCGAGGAGATTCATTCCATAAACCGCCCTGGGCGCAGGCTCTGTAGCCATAAATGCTTGGAGTGAATGAAGGGGGTGGTGCCTCGCTCCCTGTCCTTGGTCTCGCCAGCTGTCTTGCTGAGAGGCAGGGGGCAGAGTGGACAGGAGGGCGGGTTCTGGAGCCAGGGTGCCCGCCTCTGAGGCCCAACTCTTCTGTTTACTGGCTTCGTGGTCTTCGGCAAGGTCTCTGTGCCTTTGGCTTCTCGTCTGTAAAATGGGAACACTAATAATATTGGTCTCATAGAGTTGTCGTGAGGACCCAGTGAATTAAGACTTGTGAAACACTTTGTTCCTGGCACACTGTGTTTTAGAAAGTTAGGAATTGCTGTTACCGCCAAGAGCTGGTGCTTCCGGGGTACAAGTGCGGGTCAGTGCGTCTTCAGTCTCCCCAGCACTGCCAGTGTAATGTAAACTTCCAGTTGACATTAAGCTGGAAGTCTGTGGCGCTGGTTTCTTACACAAGAAAGCTGAGGTCATATTTGGATGAACACATGTTTATAAAGATAAAAGAGAAACAAGCCTCACATACTTAGATGAATTATTATGTAGGATTGTTTTAAGACGTTCTTGGAGAAAAATGGCCAGGTGCGGTGGCTTACTCCTGTAATCCCAGCACTTTGGGAGGCTGTGGTGAGCAGATCACTTGAGGTCAGGAGTTCAAGATCAGCCTGACCAATATGGTGAAACCCCGTCTCTACTAAAAATACAAAAAAAAAAAAAAGAATATTTTTGTTTTATTTTATTTATTTATTATTTTTTTTTGAGACAGAGTCTGGCTTTTGCCCAGGCTGGAGTGCAGTGGCGCGATCTTGGCTCACTGCAAGCTCCGCCTCCCGGGTTCATGCCATTCTCCTGCCTCAGCCTCCTGAGTAGCTGGGACTGCAGGCACCCGCCACCACGCCCAGCTAATTTTTTGTGTTTTTGGTAGACACGGGGTTTCACTGTGTTAGCCAGGATGGTCTCGATCTCCTGACCTCGCGATCTGCCCGCCTCAGCCTCCTAAAGTGCTGGGATTACAGGCCTGAGCCACTGCGCCTGGCAAAAAAAAAAAAAAAAAATTCTTAGAGAAAAAAGTTTGGCACTTATTGTCCTTGGGGTCATGTAAGGTTGTTGTTGACAAAAGTAAGATTTAAAGTAATGCTCTCTGAACTAAACTGCCAAGCCTTTTTTTTTTTGACATGGAGTTTCACTCTTGTTGCCCAGGTTGGAGTGCAATGGTGCAATCTTGGCTCACTGCACCTCTGCCTCACAGTTTCAAGTAATACTCCTGCCTCAGCCTCCCAAGTAGCTGGGATTATAGGCATGTGCCACCACGCCAGGCTAATTTTGTATTTTTAGTAGAGACGGAGTTTCTCCATGTTGGTCAGGCTGGTCTCCAGTCTTGAGCTCCCAACCTCAGGTGATCCGCCTACCTCGGCCTCCCAAAAGTGCTGGGATTACAAGCATGAGCCACCGTGGCCAGCCAGTTTTTTCTTGTTTTTGAGACAGGGTCTCACTCTGCTGGCCAAGCTGGAGTGCAGTGGTGCGATCATGGCTCACTGCAGCCTCAATCTCCTGGGCTCAAGGCATCCTCTCACCTTAGCCTCCCACGTATCTGGGACTACAGGTGTGTGTCACCACAGCTGGCTAATTGTTTTGTTTTGTTTGTAGAGATGGGTTTTGCATGTCACCCAGACTGGTCTCAAACTCCTGAGCTCAAGTGATCCACTGGCCTTGGCCTCCCAAAGTACTGGGATTACAAGCATGAGCTACTGCACCCAGCCTGCCATTGTTGTACTTCTCAATATTATCCTTGCAACAGGAGAAGTGATTTATTAAAATAAACATTAAGTGACAGGGAGGACATAACAGAAAGTGAGAAGGTGGAATCACCAGCAGTGTAACATTCTGCTGCTAAGCTGTTGTGAGAAGTAAGATTTAACTTGCTTCAGAACGTAGTGGAAAGATTCCGCATATTTCTCAAGGAGATGATCCTCCTCAAGTCTGGTCACCTCTTCCCTCTGTGTCTTAGCTTTACCTTAGAAAATCGCATCTCATCGCCTTTATATTGTGTGACACAAAGATTAGGGAAAACCCTTCCACCTTTAATAGCGTGTTTTGAGATTTGTGACACTTAAGGTGAGAATATTTAATGTTTGGATAGTGGTAACAAAAATAGCCTAAAATAGATTTTTAAATGCCCATCCCAGCTTTGTCTCCTACCTCTATGCTGGGATGGGCTGTGGAAGCTGCATGCTACATGGAGAGTTGGCATGTCCTTGAACAATTTGTCAACAGCAGTTCAGAGAATGCAGCCTCCTGGTAGGCTTGTACCGGTTTCTTTGGTGCTGTTGAAAAAAAATCCATGAAATATGCTCTTATACTGAGACACCTACTAGCAAAGCCCCTCTGCTGTGCCTCTTTGCTGACTCATGGTCCTGTGTCATAGACCTTATGCGCTGCGTCTCACAGTTAACTTTGCAGGTGTCCTGTAAAGACACCACAAGGCATGGCTCAAAAGAGCAGACTGTGGTGTTCAGCCTGTGGAGCAGACTCCCTTGCAGAGCTGGACAGACTCCCTCGCAGAGCTGGACTACCCTGCCTTGCCTGTCTCCTGTCCCTTCTCTTTACCTTTCTTCAGCAGGTGAAATCCTTACCCTCCAACATCGGCTGTCTCTGCTGCCCCTGTGCTTGCCTCATTGTGCCTTTTATCCGCCACTTAGACTTGTTCCCAAGTTTATCTGACAAGTCTTCGCTGTGCCCTGAGATTGAGTCTGACCCTGACTTCCATGGCCTTGCCACACTGTTTCCACCCGCTGGGGTCCTCCTCCTCAGCTGGTCTGCATGCCAACTCCGCTGCCACTTCTGCTGTGTTTGGTATCAAGACACCTGAGACCAGGATTTTGCAGGGTTTGTCTCTCCTAAAACTCGTGTTGATCACTGGTGCCTGCCATCCTGCTAACCCCCTGAAATGTGATGGTGACAAAGTAATTTTATTATCATACATCTGTGAGTTTTGTCAACATGAAATAGCACCCCCCTCAGTTGATAATCTTGTTATGAAACTCATACCAGTCTTTGACACAGTTTGTGTATTGTGAAAAGAGATTAGTGGCCGCTATTAGGCTTCATTGGGTGGAATTTTTCTTGGTGCAACATTTGGTGTGAGTTTCCGCTCCTTTCTTCTGAGTTTTTGGAATTCTGTGGGAAAATCATAATATTTAGCATTAATAATATTTTTTGAATTTTTTATGCAAGTGTTTTCCAACTATTGTTTTGCAGTTTTAAAATTGAACATCTAATTTATGCTCAGTTGTACTTACATTGTAGTGCCACAGACATGCTTTCAGGGAGCTTAAAAAGAAAAAGTCTGCTACAGATATGAGTCCTTCTGTGATTAAAGGCCTAACCAGTGCTCCAGACCAGGGGTCAGTACACTACAGCACCACTAGCAGACTACTCTGCCTGTTTTTGTAAATAAGGTTTTATTCAACAGCCACACCTGTTTATTTCTGTATTGTCCATGGCTGCTCTGGCTGAACTGACTCCTTGTGTAGAGGCTGTGTGACCCACAAAGCCTAAACCCTGTGTTATCTGGCCCATTTACAGAAGAGTTTGCTTTAGAAGTTTAAAGGGGAGATAATTGCAGGGGGCTGCAGCAGTGAAGGGAGGCTTCAAGGCGAGGTGGTCTTGTAGCTGAACCGCACACAGTGGGATGTGAAGAGTGGAGAGTAGGGACATAGCACTGCAGACACAAGTATTTTCACATTTTGGGGACAAAGGTGAGAAGGTTGGTTATGTGTGGTTTCTAGCGGTTTAAAGGTTGTGTAAGGAATAATGGAATAAAGGAATAATGGGGGATAAGGGTCGTAATGAGAAGGTCTTTGAATTCCAGTTAAAGACTTTAGATTTTAATTTTCTTTTTTTTTTTTTTTGAGACAGAGTCTTGCTCTGTCGTCCAGGCTGGAGTGCAGTGGGGCTATCTCAGCTCACTGCAAGCTCCACCTCCTGGGTTCAGCCCATTCTCCTGCCTCAGCCTCCCAAGTAGCTGGGACTACAGGTACATGCCACCATGCCTGGCTAATTTTTTGTATTTTTAGTAGAGATGGTGTTTCACTGTGTTAGCCAGGATGGTCTCGGTCTCCATAACTCGTGATCCGCCCTCCTCGGCCTCCCAAAGTGCTGGGATTACAGGCGGGAGCCACTGCGCCCAGCCTAGATTTTAATTTTCTAGCTAACAGGGAGCCACCACAGGCAGCTTTGTGAGCAGGGGATGTCCTGATTAATGGTTTAGGGAGATTTAATTGGCAATGTCCTGTAGGACGGATTGGTGACGGAAGAAATCCAAATCCGGGAGTTTATTGGACAGCTTTCTCTAGGGCGAGTTGCAGTAGCAACCCCAGCACTGCAGCGCTCACAGCAGCAGAGGTGGATTCCTGCTCACATTTCATTTTCTTGTGACTCTTTCCCAAGAGTCTTCATTTCCAGACCCAGGAGCAGGCCCTATTTGGCACATGCTGTTTTTATGGCAAGAGAGTGGCAGAAACCTAGTGTCTTTTCCAGCACCATCCTGGACTGGCGTCTCAGGGTCCGTGGACCAAAGCAGGGTGTGGCCCACGGCCTTCGTGTGGGGAGGGTGCACCCCTGCTCGGACGCTGTGCTGAAGAGAGCTGAGGATCCCGCACCTGTTGTCTGGGCCGTCTCACCATGGCTGAAGGTGCAGCTGGACGTCACCCCTCAGCCTCAGACACTGGAGGCTGGAGCCAGCCTCCATGCACGAGAGCCCCTGGGGTGGCTCAGCCTCAGCACCCACATTCACTTCTGGCCTCAACCCTCTGGGGCTTTGGAACCTCCATCAGCTTGGTCCCCACCTAGAAGTTTGGCATGCTGGGTCCTCCTCTCAACTGCCATGTGGTGCGGCTCCAGGTCCTGCTGCTAGTTCCCCCTGAACAGTGATCAGAACCCCTGCCTGAGCAGGGCTGTGCCATGTCCTTCCTGTACTAGGCTGTGCCTCCTGGGGCTCCCCTGCCCCAGCCTTGAGCCACTCCGCTGTCTCTGCCTCATAGCTGCTCAGATGATATACGTAGGGCAGTGGTCTCCCTGGGGGTCATTCTGACACCACTCCCCATGCCCCTGCTACATTTGGCAATATTTGGAGACATTTTTGGTTGTCCTAACTAGGAGGGGATGGCCAGGGCTTTGTGGAGGCCACGGATGCTGTTGAAATCCTACAGTGCACAGGATGGCACCAGACTCGGAGCGTCTGGGCGAGTGAGTCTGCTGCCCGGCTCTCCTCCCTGGCTCCCCAGTGCCTCCTGGACCATGCTCCACAGCTCTGCGTGACCCCAACTGACTCTGCTCTCCAGAAAAACTGCCATGTGGTCATGGGCCAAGCCTTGCTTGGCGTCCCTCCTTCCAAAACTAAGCCAAGCTCACTGGCTCCTTTAGTCCTTTGACTCAGACTCAGGTAATGTCCGCAGGAGCACCTCCTGGATCCCTGCCTTGTCCTCAGGTGCTCCACCCCCTCCCGTAGTGCTCTAGGTGGTGCTTTTGGTCACTGCACAATCGCATAATATTTTCTCCTCTCTGAACTGAGAATTCCTTGAGGGTAACAGATACATTTGTATTTCCTTTTTTTTTTTTTTTTTTTTTTTTGTGGAGAGAGTCGGGGTGGGTTGCCCAGACTGGAATGCAGTGGTGTGATCACAGCTCACTGCAGCCTCCATCTCCTGGGCTCAAGTGATCCTCCCCCCTTGGCCTCCCAAAGTGCCGGGATTGTAGACATGAGCCATGGCACCTGGCGGTTTGTGTTTGGAATGTCTTGCTGTCGGTTGCAACATTTTCTTAGAGCATGGGCTTCAGTAAAGATGATTGGGTTTAGAATGGGGAGTTGCCCTCAGAGAATGGCTGGTGCGGCAGTGGGAGGGACTCCTTGACCCATTTCCCATGTCGGCTGCTTCCAGCTTCCTGGGCCTCTCTTGTAACTTGCTTTCCTAAGTATAAATGTCTTGATTCTCACAGATTCTCTATTTTTGCTTCCTAGAAAGTTTCAATTTTGTTTATTAATATTTTTGAGCAGATAATATACATGGTTCGAAAGTACAAAGGGAGCTCAGTGAAGCCTCCTAGTCTTTACCCTGTCACCTGGTTCCCCAGAAGCCTTGCTAGACCAGCCTCCTGTGTATTCTTCTAGAGATACTTTGTAACTTTGCAAGCAAACAAGTGTATGTATTTTTTTTCCTTACTCTTTTCTTTTTAAAAAGTTTCTGAACCTTGCCTTTTTCAACTATGTTTGAGAGGCCTTTCCATATCAGTACATTTTCCAGTACATTCTTTTCCATGGCTGCACTGTATTCTGCTATATGGAGGTGCTGTGGCATTTTTGTGCAGTCATGAGCAAAGCTGTAGGCACAGTGTTTTGCAAATGTACCTGTAGGACCCATTCTAGAAATAGCATCTCTTTCTTCGATCACCGTTTTATTCCGTCACATCAGGGTTTGCTCTTGTCTCTTAGTGTCTTTATTTCTGCACTTCCTTTGGTCATTTATTTCTCCTAATTATCTCATCTCTCTATATTTTAAATAATATAGTAGGTCAAATTAAATGAGTGTCTCAGTTGGAAACTGGTTCACCTTTTGTGTGTTCTTTTGGTTGAGTGACTGGGAATATACGCATCCACCCAGAAACTTGTCCGTGAGTGGTCACAGCAGCCAGAAAGTGGAGACAGCCTAAATGTCCATCAGCGGATGAATGGATAAACAGAATGTGGTTCATCCCTGCGATGGAATATTATTTGGCAATAAAAAGAAGTGAGTTAGTGATTCATGTTATAATGTGTGTGGACCTTAAAAATACGCTGGCCGGGTGCAGTGGCTCACGCCTCTAATCCCAGCACTTGGGGAGGCTGAGGTGGGCAGATCACGAGGTCAAGAGATTGAGACCATCCTGACCAACATGGTGAAACCCTGTGTCTACTAAAAATACAAAAATTAGCTGGGCGTGGTGGCGTACCGGGAAGCGGAGGTTGCAGTTAGCCGAGATCATGCCACTGTACTCTAGTCTGGTTACAGAGTAAGACTCTGTCTCAAAAAAAAAAAAAAAAGACTGAGTGAAAGAAGCTGGAAACATACTGTATGATTCTAATGGCATTAGTGACTTGTCTGGAGTGGCTGCTGCCATGATGCTGGCTGCAGTGGGGGTGGCCTGGGACTGCATGGTCCATAGAGCTGGTGGGACCTGGGAACAGGCAGGAGCCGCACCCCCTTCCAAGTTGGAGGGGTAGGGGACCAGCCCTCCTGGGCACAGCTGCAGCTGCCTGGCTGTGGCTATGGACCCAGACATCGCTGCTCTCTCGGGGACTCAGGAAGCCCCCCTTCCCCTGCAGACTCAGAAGTGCCTGCTCCCACTGCCTGCCCTCTCCCTGCTCCTGGCGCCCGCGTCAATTTTGGAACAAAGTTGAGGCTGAACCCAGGCACTGTTGCAACCTGGCCAGGTGTGCATATACTTAGGGCAAAACTGACATGCCAGCCGCCTGCCTCCTCAGCCCCCTTCGGACTTTGGGTGCTGACGAGCGAGCACTGGAGGGAGCCCGAGGAGGGGCTGAGGGAAGTGTGGCACAGGCCTGCAAGAGCCCCTCAGCACGAATAGCCTGGGCACCATGGACAGCAAGTTGATGGCAGCAGGAGGCAGACAGGCTCCTGGGTGGAAAGGGGCAGGTCCCTGGTGAAGCCCCATGTTGAAGTCAGGGACAGCCTGAAGCTTGAGGGCTGGGCTGCCAGTTCCATGGACCAGAGTAAGAACTTATGGTGCTTTTTCTGGGCTTGCCCACGGCCACCCATGGACCAATCAGCACACGCTTTCTTCCCTCTGAAGCCCATAAAAACCCTGGACTCAGCCAGACTCAGGCAAGCAACAAGTCAACCCGCCTTCAGATAGGATAGGAGCTAACCAGTCCAAGTCTCCTTTCTGCTGAGAGCCAGACACTCATCAGGACAACCCGCATGCAGAAAGGAGCTACCCACTGTGGGTCTCCCGAGAGCTGTTCTTTCGCACAGTGAAGCTCCTCTCCACCTCACTCACTCTCCAGTTGTCCACGTACTTCCTGGATATGTGACAAGAACTTGGGACCTGCTGAATGGTGGGACTAAATGAGCTGCAACACAAGCAGGGCTGAAACACGCCCCCCGTCCACCACTCACCACGTCGCAGGCAATGAAAAGGAGAGAAGAGCTGCAACACTCTGGGGAGCCCAGACCTATGGTCTTCTCGAGCCAGGGCTGTGACATCCTCTTTGGGGTTCTGTAGTTCCTGGCATCTCCAAGCTTCTGGGTGCCACTGCATTCCCCTCGTCCAGATGCAGGTGCCCACAGCAGAAGCCATGTGCAGTACATCTGGTCAAGCCACAGCCTCACACAGAGCTGGCATCTGGAGCAGCCTGCCCCGCTGCAGCCGGCATGCCTGGCTATGCACGGTGGCCTGACCCTGCGCTTGCTTGCCCACACACCCCTTGCCACTTTGCACCTGGCTTGCACTTGGCAGGTGTGGGATCTGGGCCAGTAGTGCGAGCTGAGTGCAGCCTGCCAGGCTGAGTGGGCAGAACGATCCCAGCGGGCATGAGCAATACTCAGGCAGAAGGCACCACTGGCCACAGCGGTTTCTGGCTTGTGGAGCGACACCCCAAGGATCTCTTGATAATTCCGTTTATGTGAAGTGTCCAGAAGTGAATCTGTAGAGGTAGAAAGTAGATTGGTGGTTGCCAAGGGCTGGGGAATGACAGCCGAGAGGTGTGGAATTTCTTTTAGCATAATGAAAATATTCTAAAATTGACTGTGGTGAAGGTGCACATGTCTATGAGTATACTAAAAATAACCTAAAATCATATACTTTAATTGGGTGAATTGTATGTAATGTGAATTCTATCTCAATGAAGCTGTTAAAAACAAGAGTGACTAGGATTTTTCAGAAGAGAACATCCCAAGGTGAGGGTCAGAAGGTTGCATGCCGCTGAGGACCTTGGTGCAGATGTGTTCCTGGAGGCTGTGGCAAGGCGATAAGTCCCCGATCAGTTTATTTTCTTTCTTCTTCTTCTTTTTTTTTTTTTTTTTTGAGACAGGTTCTTGATCTATCTCCCAGACTAGAGGTCAGTGGCATGATCTCTGCTCACTGTATCTTTGACCTCCTGGGCTCAAGTGATTCTCCTGCCTCAGCCTGTCAAGTAGCTGGGACAATAGGTGCATGTCACCATGCCCAGCTAATTTTGTAATTTTTGTAGAGGCAGGATTTCACCATGTTACCCGGGCTGGTTTTGAACTCCTGGGCTCAAGTGATCCTCCTGCCTTTGTGTCCCAAAGTGCTGGGATTACAGGCATGAGCCACTGTGCCTGGCCCCTTATCAGTGTCAAATTTCAGGTGGTAGCAGATGCTACACTGTTCTCCGTGCAGAAGACTTGAGTTAAACATTGACTTAATCGTGCCTGTGTGATTGAGCACAGATAAGTCAGTTAAGCACTGGAGCTGTCATCTGCAGATAAGATGCTTGTCCTGCTTATTTGTTCAAGGTTGTTGCGAAGCGGAAGCATGGCTGAGTCTCAGTGGGTTCTGTAAATTACTGAGTGTTATTTGTGTATAATAGGAGTTTTAAAAATTAATTTCAACACTAAGAGGCCGATGAACCAGCCTCTTGCAGGCTGGTCTAAGACAGTGCACACAGAGCACAGTGATGGCGGTGTAGACAGATGTGAAGTGTGGGAGCACCACTGTCTCCCCAGCTCCTGGCAGCCGGGGTGCTGGACACAGGGTCCAGAACCCCTTGTCTGGCCAACAGTGTTTGAGTCTATTTTCCTTTCTTGCCATTCTCCTTTCATCTTTTCTGCTTTTTCTCTCTCTTTTTTATTTTTATTTTTTATTTTTTAGTAGAGATGGGGTTTCACCATCTTGGCCAGGCTGGTCTTGAACTCCTGACCTCGTGATCCACCCCTCAGCCTCCCAAAGTGCTGGGATTACAGGCGTGAGCCACCGCGCCCAGCCTCTGCTTTTTCTCTTGATTATTACTTTTTTTTTTTTTTTTTTTTGAGACAGAGTCTTGTGCTGTTGCCCAGGCTGGAGTGCAGTGGCCGGATCTCAGCTCACTGCAAGCTCCGCCTCCTGGGTTTGTGCCATTCTCCTGCCTCAGCCTTCCGAGTAGCTGGGACTACAGGCGCCCGCCACCTCGCCCGGCTATTTTTTTGTATTTTTTTAGTAGAGACGGGGTTTCACTGTGTTAGCCAGGATGGTCTCGATCTCCTGACCTCGTGATCCGCCCGTCTCGGCCTCCCAAAGTGCTGGGATTACAGGCTTGAGCCACCACGCCCGGCCTTGATTATTACTTTAAACTACTAGAGGCCCCAACACTATGCAGACAGAGTGGCTGATGCTTCCTTCATGGGTTGAGTTTACTGTTTGCCTTGAGATACTCCTAGTGGTTTTCTGTTACAGTCCCTTCAAGCATTGCCTGGGATTACAGTGGTGGCCAGCATGTTCCTCCTGGCGCTCGGGGCTGTGCTGAAGCCTCCGCAGTGTTAAGCTTTCTTGGGATCTGACTGCCGGCTGCATGTGTGCCTGACAAAGGGGGGCAGCTTCTGAAGCTCTAGGTGCTGTGTTTCTGTTTGATTGCAGCTGTGTTGACCTTTTATTTTCTATTCAGAATTCAGCCGTGCTGTGGAAATTCCTACTTCTGGGAGGCGGTAGTGCTGTGACGTGCCTGAGACCCTCATTTGCAGCATGTGCCGGAATCACAGAGTGTCCAGGAATGGTGTGGGGCTTTCTGCCCAAGGCCACTGGGGCCCAGGATGAGTCTCACTTGGGCAGAGCCCGTCTCCATTGCTCTGGCAGGGCTCTCACACCTGGTCTTGTGTTTGCCAGGCCCACCCACACTCATCTCGCCCCCTCCTGTCGCGGGTATGTGCCAGCCACTTGGCAGTCAGATACCCCCGACAGGGAGGAGACAGACCAGGCCTCTGTTGGGGGACATGGGAGTGAGTTGTGCTAACATCCTGTGGGCGGCGGAGGCGGGCGGCGGAGGCGGCCATGTGCCTGGGGTTGTAGGGAGAACCCGAGGGTGGATGGCCGGGAGGGGTGTGGCGTTCAGGTAGGCTTTCTGGAGAAGGGGTATCTCGTCTGGAAAGGAGGGGTATCGGCAGCTGAGCCTTCGGCTATTCACCAGGCACAAAAAGAGCGCACCTCAGGCGGCAGGGAGGTGCAGCCGGAGCCAGCAGGTGTGTGGCAGTGCCAGCAGCTCTGTGTGACTGGAGTGTCTGGCGAGACCCAGGTGAGCAGGCATCTGGGGTCAGTGAGCAGGTGGGAGGGTGGTGTTTGCACCGTGTAGAGAGAGACTGTCTCCTGAAGGGGAGCACTTCTCAGCTTGAGCCCCACCTTCAGAGTCAGCTTGCAGTTAGGAAGAGCGAAGGGGTGCGCAGTAGCTTCTTTCTAACTCCAGCTTTATTCGTTCATTTCTTTTTATTTTTTTTGAGATGGAGTCTCGCTCTGTTGCCCAGGCTGGAGCGCAGTGGCGCCATCTCCGCTCACTGCAAGCTCCGCCTCCCGGGTTCATGCCATTCTCCTGCCTCAGCCTCCCAAGTAGCTGGGACAACAGGCGCCCGCCACCACGCCCAGCTAATTTTTTGTATTTTTACTAGAGACGGGGTTTCACGGTGTTAGCCATGATGGTCTCGATCTCCTGACCTCGTGATCCACCGGCCTTGGCCTCCCAAAGTGCTGGGATTACAGGTGTGAGCCACCGCGCCCGGCCATATTCGTTAATTTCTTTTGCGGAAAACATCAGAACTTACCTGAAGTTATTATCCACCCTTGACCCATTCTGATGTATTTTAAATAGTAAATAATTTGCAGAATTTGCCTGTTGGTGACCCTGTGCCTCTGGCTGGGAGATGCCGCAGGGCAGAGACTCTCGTCAGTGACCTGCAGAGCCAGACGTGGGCCCCAGATGCAAGGATGAGACACCTAACATAGGCCTCATTTCACATAGAGAACCAACATTAGGATTTACAAACTGGAATTAATTAGCATGTACTTGGTATGTGAAGGGCTCTGGTTGAGTATTGGGAGAAGCTTGGCTGCCCTGAGGCTTGGCAGCACTGCACGTCCTGAGTGTGATCACGTGTGGGTGGTTGGGGTCTCTGGTGTGGGAGGAGGAGCAGCACCAGGCAGCGTCCTCAGAGCTGGAATGGGTAGTCATGCCTTTCTGGTCATCCAGTGCATGGATAACTGAGTGACAGTCAGTGGTGCTGGGGGCTGGCAGTGCAGGGGTAAAGCGTTTGTCTCTTGAAGCTCAGAGTCTAGTACAGGGAACACATCCACACGGTTGACAACTGTGGCGTGTGCTCTGAAGGACAGGGGTGAGGCTGTGAGAGCAAATCTAGCATGCTTCATTTAGATGAGCTCAGGGCAAGCCTCCGGGAGGGAAATTGAGTCTGGGGCCTCCAGGAGAAGATGGTGGGGATCAACTCATGTGGCAGCCCTGGGGTAGCAAGACCGGATGGCAGGAGCCCAGGGAGCCTAGAGCAGGGCAGGAGGTGGGACAAGTGAGGCAGCCAGTCAGACTGCATGACAGGCCCACCCAAAATAGTCTTCTTGAAGCCTCACCCAGGCTTTTGTGTCAGGAGCACATCAAGGAGGCTGACAGGAAATACAGAAATGGTTGAGCCACCTGTGGATGAGGTGAATGACAGTGGGGCTGAGGCTGAGGGGAGATGGCAGAGGCGTGGGGAGCACGATGGGAGGGGTGTGGTGAGCCCGGCACAGGCGCCTGGTCCCAGGTGGTGATCCTGCTTCCTGGTACGCCCTAGCATGCATCCGAGCTCCGCTGCTTTTTATTGCCGAGGGCTGTTCGTTGTACAGGTCAACCCCGTTTCCTTTACACTTTCACCCATTGCTGGGTGTTTGAGTTGTTTCCATGTTTGACTGTTATGAAGATTTGTGTAGTTGCTGGGTCATATGGTAATTCTATGTTTACTTTTGAGGAAATGCCAAACTGTTTTCCAAAGCAGCTGCCCTGTTCTATGTCCCCACAGCAATACATAAGGTTCCAGTGTTTCCACATCCTTGACCACACTTGTGATTGTTCATCCTTCTGGTTAAAGCCATCTCAGTGGATGTGAAGTGACATCTCATAGTGGTTTTTATTTGTATTTCCCCAATGGCTAATGATGTTGAACATCTTTTCTTTTGTTTGTTGACCATTTGTCCATCATCTTTGCAGAAATGTCTATTCATATCCTTTGCCCATTTTTCAGTTGGGCTACTTATCCTTTATGACTGAGTTATGTGTTTTTTATATATTCTGTATACAAGTGCCAGATCAGATATATACAGTTTACAAATGTGTTCTTCCATTGTGTGGGTTCTTTTTTTCTTAGTTTTTTTGCAGTACATAAGGCCTTGGAATTTTTATGTTTCTTTTTTTTTTGAGACAGAGTCTCACTCTGTAGCCCAGACTGGAGTGCAGTGGCGCCGTCTAGGCTCACTGCAAGCTCCGCCTCCCGGGTTCGCGCCATTCTCCTGCCTCAGCCTCCCAGAATTTTTATCTTTCTTGATGGTATCATTTGAAGCACAAAAGTTTTTAATTTTGATAAAAGTAGTTTTTGTTGTTGTTGCTGCTGCTTGAACTTTGATATTATAGCTAAGAAGCCATTGCTTAACCCAACGTCATAAAGATTTATTCCTGGCTGGGCATGGTGGCTCACACCTGTAATCCCAGCACTTTGGGAGGACAAGGTGGGCAGATCACGAAGTCGGTTCGAGACCAGCCTGGCCAATGTGGTGAAACCCTGTCTCTACTAAAAAATGCAAAAATTAGCCTGGTGTGGTGGCACACACCTGTAGTCCCAGCTACTCAGGAGGCTGAGGCAGGAGAATCACTTGAACCTGGGAGGTGGAGTTTGCAGTGAGCCAAGATCGCACCACTGCACTCCGGCCTAGGTAACAGTGTGAGACTCCATCTCAAAAAAAAAGAAAAACCCAAAGATTTATTCCTGCTCAGGTGTAGTGGCTCGTGCCTGTATTCCCAGCACTTTTGTGAGGCCTAAATGGGAGGATCACTTGAGGCCAGGAGTTCAAGACCAGCCTGGGCAACAAAGCGAGACTCCATCTCTACAAAAAAATAGAATTAGCCAGGTGTGGTGTACACCTATAGCTTTAGCTCCTTGGGAAGCTGAGGCAGGAGGATTGCTTGAATCCAGGAGTTTGATGCTGCATGAACTGTGGAAGCCCCACTGTACTCCAGCCAGAGTGACAGAGCAAGAACCTGTCTCAAATTAAAAAAAAAAAAAAGATTTACTCATGTGTTTTCTTCTAAGTTTTATAGTTTTGGACTTACCTGTACATTTCTATATTTTTTTTAATTTAATTTTTTTTTCTGAGGATCTTAGTGTGTTGCCCAGGCTGATCTCGAACTCCTGGCCTCAAGCAACCTTCCCACCTCACCCTCCCAAACTGTTGGGATTATCGGCATGAGCCACTGTGCCTGGCTTACGTTTCTATTTTTATACATTGCTTTATATCATTTTGATATACATTTAGGTGTTTGATCCGTTTTGAGTTAATTTCGTTCATGTGTGAGGTAGGGTCCTGCTTTGCTTTTTTAACGTGGCCACTTGGCACCATGTGTTGGAGGGACTGCTCTTTCTATCATTGAAATATCTTGGCACCTTTGTCAAAAATTACTTGATCATAAATTTGAGGGTTTATTTCTGAACTCAACTCTGTGCTGTTGTCCTGTGTGTCTGTCCTCATGCCGTGCCACACTGTCTTAATTATGGTAGCTTTGTGAGAAGTTTCAAGTCAGAAGGTGTATCCCATTTTGTTCTTCTTTTTCAAGATTGTTTTGGCTATCCTGGTGGGTCCCTTGAATTTCCATATGAACTTCAGATCAGCCTGTCAGTTTCCTCAAAAAAGCAAGCTCAGTGGTTTTTTTTTTTTGCAGCAAACTTGACTTTGATGAGGATCTGTTGAATTCTGTTGATCAGTGTGGAGTGTTCTGCCATCTTACTAATGTTGTCTTTCATTCCATGAACATGGGATGTCTTACCATTTATTTAGGGCTTCTTTAATTTTTTTCAACAATGTTTTGTAGTTTTCAGTATATAAGTGCATTTCTTTTGTTAAATTGATTCCTAAATATTTTACTTTTTCTGTTATTCTAAATGGAATTGTTTTCTTAACCTTATTTTCAGAGTTTTTCATTGCTAATGAGTCTTCTAAGAAATACTTCCTGTTCCAGCTAAGTAATGGTTTTTATTTTTTGTTTTGTTTTGTTTTGAGACAGTCTCACTCTGTCACCCATGATGGAGTGCAGTGGCGCAATTTTGACTCACTGCAGCCTCAATCTCCTGGGCTCAAACTCTCCTCCCGCCTCAGCCTCCTGAGTAGCTGGAACTACAGGTGCATGCCACTGTGCTCAGCTAATTTTTGTATTTTTGTAGAGACAGGATTTTGCCATGCTGTCCAGGCGGGTCTCAAACTCCTGGGCTCGAGCAATCCTTCCACCTCGACCTCCCAAAGTGCTGGGACTACAGGTGTCAGCCACTGCACCTGGCCTTAAAATTTCCTTTCTGAAAAAATGGGGAGGAAACAAATGTAACTTCTATTCCATCCTCTAATGTGCCAGTTTTTAGGGGACCAAGAATTCACTAGCTTTTTCGAGTCCTGAATGGAGGTTAAAAAAAAAAGAAAGGCTGTGAACACAATTCCATGAAGCACATACTGGCATTTTCAACTCGCCCAGTGGTTTAAACATTGCCTTGTCAGAAGAAGTCGTCACTCTGCATAAAGTCTAGGAAAAATGTTTTGAAGATAAATGTTGCCCATTTTCATTGCTGTTAGCATTGTTCCTGTAATCTGAGGCATATGCTCTGAACACATTCTGTGCTTTTGTATAATTTATACCTCAGAACAATGCATGCAGTGGGTGCTCTTGGTCCTGTTTCATTGATGAGGAAACCGAGGCTGGAGAGGGCTCTGACCCACCAGGGTCACACAACTAGTAGGCAGAGCCAGGATTCAAGTCCAGGTGCCTTGACTCCTGAACTTTCTCTCTTACCACAGTCACACTTCCTCTCCTGTCCTGTGATCTCCGTGACCTCAGGGTGTGAACGCTTTGTTTATTGAGACATAGTGTACACAGAAGCAAATGAGCCAAGGCCAGAGGATTTGGCAAATAATTGTTTGGGATTCTCTGATTGCTTTGTTTAGGTCCCATGAAATAGTCTAGGAAATGTCCTCCAATTAGGCTTGAACTTGGAACATTGACTTAGAAATAACACTTGTCTCTCCACTCTTAGATCAGAGGGCTGGTGTGATTGAAAAGTGGGCACTCTTTGGCCTCAGAGACGTTTGGTCGTGGTTAAGACAGGACTCAATGGAAATAGAAAGTCGAACATGTGAAACTTTAGTTTTCCGTAGGTCAAAAACTATTGAAAAAGGCAACGTCGTATGATCATATCTGATTCTGTTAAGAAGCATTCTTCAAATGAGCAGTTTCCCAGCACATGTTGGGAGTTACCCGATGTTTCCTCCAAGCCTTCAGAGTATGAATGTGTGGTTAGGCTGGTGGCAGGTTAATGGCTCTGGTCAGCATGTTGCTGGTTATCTAGCTGCCTGTCATTTTGATTACAGTAATTATGTCCTTTACAATGTGTATTATTAATTGCTGTTTGTGTTGAGTTCTCTGGAAAGTGGACACTGAATTGATTTGTCTTTAGGAAGTTTACTGGGGAGTGCTTTTGGGATTAGCACCTGTGGAGTGAGTGAACAGAATAGGATTGGACAGAAAGACAGTGAAGCTATTACACCCTAACCCTGTTGGGCTGCCACATCCATGAAACTGGTACACCTCCCCATGATTCAGGTCCTTTTAAATGTCTTCCATCAGTACTTTGTAGTACTCAGTGCATGTATTTTGCCAAATTTATTTCTAATGTTGATTAAATTTAATATTTACCCCAATATTAAACATTAATATTTAATGTTTTAATTTTTTTACATATATCATCATTTTGTCTATGAATATAGTTTAATTTTTTCTTTCCTAATCCTTCTACCTTTTTTTTTCTTGCCTTGTTGCACTGGCTTGTACCTCCGGTAATGTGTCATGTAAGAGTGGGGAGGGGAAAGCAGTCAATCTTTTGCTGTTTGTTATGATACACAGTCATCCCTCAGTGTCCATGGGGAATGGTTTTAGGACACCCTGTGGATACCAAAATTCAAGGATCAAGTCCCTGATTTAAAAATGCTGTAGTGGCCAGGCACAGTAGCTCACACCTGTAATCCCAGCACTTTGGGAGGCTGAGGTGGGCAGATCACCTGAGGTCAGGAGTTTGAGACCAGCCTGACCAACATGGAGCAATCCCATCTCTACTAAAAAATACAAAATTAGCTGGGCATGGTGGCGCATGCCTGTAATCCCAGCTACTCGTGAGGCTGAGGCAGGAGGATCACTTGAACCCAGGAGGCAGAGGTTGCAGTGAGCCAAGATCGCTGCATTGTACTCCAGCCTGGGCAACAAGAGCGAAACTCCATCTCAAAAAAAAAAAAAAAAAAAAAAAGTAGCTGGATGTGGTGGTGGGCACCTGTAATTCCAGCTACTTGGGAGACTAAGGCAGGAGAATCACCTGAACCTGGGAGGCGGAGGTTGCAGTAAGCCAAGACCACGCCACTTCACTCCAGCCTGGACAAAAAGAGCAAAACCTCGTCTCAAAAAAAAAAAAAAAAAAAAAAAGGCCAGGCGTGTGGCTCACGCCTATAATCCCAACACATTGGAAGGCTGAGGCAGGCGGATCACAAGGTCAGGAGATCAAGACCATCCTGGCTAACACGGTGAAACCCCATCTCTACTAAAAGTACAAAAAATTAGCCGGGCGTGGTGGTGGGTGCCTGTAGTCCCAGCTACTCGGGAGGCTGAGGCAGGAGAATGGCATGAACCCAGGAGGCGGAGTTTGCAGTGAGCCGAGATCGTGCCACTGCACTCCAGCCTGGGCAACAGAGCGAGACTCTGTCTCAAGAAAAAAAATGAAATGAAAGAAAGAAATGCTGTAGTACTGATATATAATCTATATATATCATCCTGTATACTTTAAATCATCCTTAGATTAATTTAAATATCCAATGCAGTGTTAACACTATATAAATAGCTGTTATGCCATATTAAAAAATTTGTATTATCTTTTATTGGTATGTTGTTATTTTTGTTTTTATATATATATATATATATATATATATATATATTTTTTTTTTTTTTTTTTTTTTTTTTTTTTTTTTTTGAGACAGAGGCTTGCTCTGTTGCCCAGGCTGGAGTGCAATGGCAGGATCTCTGCTCACTGCAAGCTCCACCTCCCAGGTTCACGTCATTCTCCTACCTCAGCCTCCCAGGTAGCTGGGACTATAGGCGCCCGCCACCACGCCCGGCTAATTTTTTGTATTTTTAGTAGAGACGGAGTTTCACTGTGTTAGCCAGGATGGTCTCGATCTCCTGACCTCGTGATCCGCCTGCCTCGGCCTCCCAAAGCGCTGGGACTAAGGCGTGAGCCACTGCACCCAATCTGAAAAAAATATTTTCAATCCCCAGTTGGTTCAACCCATGGATGTGGAAGGCTGACTGTAGCTGTAGGTTTTGGACATACACCTCTTACCAGGTTGAGGAAGTGTCTATTTTCAATTTGCTTTGAGTTTTTGTTTAGAATAAATGGTGGGTTTTGTGAAATGCTTCTTTTGCTGCTTTTGTGAAGATTATATATTTTTCTATTTTAGTCTGTTAATATGGTGAATTACACCGATTAATATTTTAAATGTTAAACTAATCTTGCAATCCTGGGATAAAATCCACTTGGGTATGATTGTGTTATCCTTTATTGCTGGATTCAATCTGCTAAAATTTTTGAATTTTAAGGATATTTGTATCTATGGTCATAAGGGTTATTGGTCTGTAGTTTTCTTTGTAATGCCTTTGTCTGATTTTGAGATCAGCGTGTAGTTTGTACTGTTGGCTTTATAAATGAGTTGAGAAATGCATCTTCCAGACAGGGTCTCACTCTGTTGCGCAGCCTGGAGTGCAGTAGCATGATCATAGCTGGCTGCAGCCTCAACCCCTTGGGCTCAAGCTGTCCTCCTGCCTCGGCCTTCTGAGTTGCTGGGACCACAGGCACATACCAGCATGCCCGGCTAATTTTTTCTTTCTTTCCTCTTTTCTTTTTCATTTCCTTTTTTGTCTTTCTTTTATTAATATTATTTTATTTTGTTTTATTTAATTTAATTTATTTTTTTCAGAGACTGGTCTTGAACTCAAACAATCTACCTGCCTTGGCCTGCAAAAGTGCTGGAATTACAGGCATGAGCTACCATGCTAGGCTAAAATTATTTTTCTTAAATGTTTTTTTTTTTTTTTTTTTTTTTGAGACGGAGTCTCGCTCTGTCGCCCAGGCTAGAGTGCAGTGGCCGGATCTCAGCTCACTGCAAGCTCCGCCTCCCGGGTTCACGCCATTCTCCTGCCTCAGCCTCCCGAGTAGCTGGGACTACAGGCGCCCGCCACCTCGCCCGGCTAGTTTTTTGTATTTTTTAGTAGAGACGGGGTTTCACCGTGTTAGCCAGGATGGTCTCGATCTCCTGACCTCGTGATCCACCCGTCTCGGCCTCCCAAAGTGCTGGGATTACAGGCTTGAGCCACCGCGCCCGGCTTAAATGTTTAGTTTTAATTATTTTTCTTAAATATTCACCAGTGTAGTCATCTTGGCCCGGAGTTTTCTTCGTCGGAAGGTCTTAACCTACAAATTCAATTTATTAAATAGATACATTGGCTATCAAGTTATCTATTTCTTCATGAGTGATTTTTGGTAGTTTGTATTGTTCAAGGAATTTATCCATTTCATCTAATTAACTCATTTTGTAAATGTCAGCTAAAAAGGATTGATAGAGATCCAGTCTTATATACCCTTAGACTAACTTTTTTTTTTTGAGATGGAGTCTTGCTCTGTCATCCAGGATGGAGTGCAGTGGCACCATCACAGCTCACTGCAACCTCTGCCTCCTGGGTTCAAGTGATTCTCCTATCTCAGCCTCCCGAGTAGCTGGGATTACAGGTGTGTGCCACCACGCCTGGATAATTTTTTATGTTTTTAATAGAGACGGGGTTTTGCCATGTTGGCCAGGCTGGTCTCAAATTCCTGACCTCAAGTGAGTGATCCGCCCACCCCAGCCTCCCAAAGTGCTAGGATTACAGGCGTGAGCCACCGTGCCTGGCCCCTTAGACTAACTTTTGAATTTGCCCCTTCTTGAAGTTCCATACTTTTTTTTTCCATGTGTTTTGAAGCTGTGTTATTAGACTAGGCATACTCATTTAGGATTGTTACATAATCTTGATGAATTGATCCTCTTAATCACATACATTTAAAAATGAGAAAACATTTGCTTTTTATTTTTTAAATTTTGTAGAGATGGGGTCTCGCTATGTTGAGCAGGGTGGTCTTGAACTCCTGGGCTCAAGCGATTCTCCTATCTCAGCCTCTACAGGCATGAGCCGCTACACCTAGCCTTTTTTTTCTTCTTATTTGCTATGTCAAGTGCTCTTTATTACATTTTACATATTCAAGTTTTTATCCAGTATTATCTTTTTGCCTGAAGAAGTTCATTTTGTATTTCTTTTAATATATATCTGTTGGCAACTAATTCTCTTAGTTTTTCAGGAAGAAAAGAATCTTTGTTTTTGGTTTCATTTTTTAAGAATGTTTTAACTGGGCATGGGATTCCAGATTGATAGTTTTGTTTGATTTAGCATTTTAGAGATGCTCTTCCCTTTCTTCTTTTGTGTATTGCTTTTGATGAGAGGTTTTCTTTCTCTGGTTTGTATCAATTTGTTAAGACTGAACTTTGGTCTGGTGTTTTCCTGTTTGGTATTCATCAAGTTTGTTACACCCGTAGTGTTACGGGATCTTTGGGGAGTTGCTCTTCTGGCCAGAAACCTCTGTGGCCGGTGGCGCCTTTGCCCGAGTTCTTGCCCTGCATCCAGGAAGAATGAGGCGTGCAGACAAGTGGAGGGTGAGCAGGACGGAGAGGAGCCTTACTGAGTGTTAGAACAGCTCAGAGGTACTCCTCTCTGCAGGCAGGTCATCCTGTCGTCTGTGCAGTTTTCAGCAGAGAGGAGGCCTGGAGTGGGTAGGCCCCCTCTGCAGCTGGCTATCCCAACATCTGCGCAGCTCCTAGCAGAGAGGAAGCCTTGGATTGGTTTGCTCCTCTTTGCAGCCAGTAGTCCCAGCGTCTCTGCAGGTCTCTGAAGCTCTCAGTAGAGAGGGTGGCTTCTCTCTTCTGCTGGCTGTCCTGTTGTCTGCTCAGCGCTGGCTGATCCCAGGGCTTTTATGGGCCTTAGAGGGGAGGAATTGCACGCCATTGGTCCATGGGTGGCCATGAGTGGGTCCAGAAAAGGCACCACAAGTTCCCACTCCAGTCCATGGGACTGGCAGCCCAGCCCCTAGCCTTCAGGCCATCTCTGGCCTGCGGTGGGGCCTCACCGGGGACCTGCCCCCTTCCACTCAGGAATCTGTCTGCTTCCTGCTGCTGTTCGTGGTGCCTGGGCTCAGACACGACTTTGCTCCAAGACTGGAGCGCGAGCTGACAGCAGGGAGAAGCCAGGCAGTGGGAGTGGGCACTTCTGAGTCTGCAAGAGTGGGGGGCCTGCCTGGGCCCCCCGAGTGCAGGGATGCCTGAGTCTGCAGCTGTGGTTTGGGTGGCTGCAGCTGCGCCTAGCGGGACGGGGCTCCTGCCTGCTCCGTGGAGCAGGAGGCTGGGTCTGTAGCCATGGTTTGGGCGGCTGCAGCAGCACCTGGGAGGACAGGGCTCCTGCCTGCTCCCAGCCCCCCAAGAACACAGGGAGGCTCAGATCTGCAGCCACAACTTGGGTGGCTGCAGCACTGCCCAGGAGGGCAGGGCTTCCACCTGCTCCATGGAGCAGGGGGCCCGGGTGTGCAGCGGCAGCTTGGGCAGCTACAGCAGCACCAGGGGGAGCTCCTACCCCAACTCAGAAGGGGCGGGGCTCCCGCTTGTCCCGGAGCCAGCTCCATGGAGTGTGCAGCCCCTGGCCACGCCTCCCTGTTGCAGCCGGTATGATGGCAGCAGCAGGCCATCTTGAGTGGCTGCTGCCAGCAACAGTTTTCATCAAATTTGGAAAAAGTTTTTTTGACAGGGTCTTGTTCTGTCACTCAGGCTGGAATGCAGTGGTGTGATCACAGCTTACTGCAGCCTCCACCTCCCAGGGTCAATTGATCCTCCCACCTCAGTTCCTGAGTAACTGGGACTCCAAGCACCTGCCGCCATGCCCAGGCACTTTTTGTGTGTTTTGTAGAGACGGGGTTTCGCCATGTTGCCTAGGCTGGTCCTACACTCCTGGGCTCAGGCAGTCCACCTGCCTCGGCCTCCAAAAGTGCTAAGATTACAAGTGTGAGCCACTGTGCCTGGTCTCAAATATGGAAAAATTTTGACCATTATTTTTTCGACTACTTTTACTGTCTTCTCCCTTTATTTTGGGTAAGGGGTTCCAGTTATGTATATGTTGGGGTGCTTCATATTGTCCTGTAGGTCAGTGTTCATCTTCCATTGGGCTTTAGTTTGCATAATTCCATTTGGGTTCACTACTGTCGCCTCCTTTCAGTGGTCACATCCGGCAGTGGGCTCTGCCCTGACGGTGGTCTGGAAAGGGCCTGCACAGAGCCGGGCTGGGAGCGGAGTTTCACCTTGTTCGTGTCCCTTTTCGGCACCAGGTTTTTCACATTCATAGAATTTCTAGTTGTTACAACAGGAGAACAAGTCCAGTCCCTCTCGTGACCCGAGCTCTGGCTCCCTCTCCACCGCAAGGAAGGTCCTTGGATTCTTCTAGATCAGTTTTCTGCATAGGAATCTTAACTGCAGGTTTGATGAGACCGAGAGGGTCAGGCATGGGTGTTTCAGAGTCTCTGATGGCCAGTGTTTGTGGGGTTCTCAGTGCAAGCAGGTGTCTGACGGGAAGATGGAGAAGCTTGTGCTTTCATCGAAGGGGCTTCCTTTTTCCGTTTCAGTAGCTCCCAAGCAGGCAGACGCCAGGCATGGTGTTGTGCGTGTTTATAACTTGATGGACTGTTCCTTTTACTATTTGTAGTTTCTGTGGTTTCCTATTAGTGTTTTTGCCTGGGTTTCTATTTCATACTTCAATAATTTTCTTTTATATATTTTTCTGAGACAGAGTTTTGCTCTTGTTGCCCAGGTTGCTGTGCAATGGCACGATGTCGGCTCACTGCCAACCTCCGCTTCCCAGGTTCAAGTGATTCTCCTGCCTCAGCCTCCCGAGTAGCTGGGATTACAGCCACAGGCCACCACGTCCGACTACTTTGTATTTTTAGTCAAGACGGGATTTCACTATGTTGATCAGGCTGGCCTCAAACTCCTGACTTCAGGTGATCTGCCCGCCTTGGCCTCCCAAAGTGCTGGGATTTACAGGTGTGAACCACTGCGCCCGGCCTCATATTTCTATAATTTTCAACCTTGGCAGCACATTAAAATCATGTTGAGAACCTGAGAAATTGGACTTATCCTCGGCTACTTTTTTTTTAAACTTTTATTTTAGGTTCGGGGGGTACATGTGAAAGTTTGTTACACAGGTGAATTCATGTCACAGGGGTTTGTTGTACAGATTATTTCATCACCCAAGTATTAAGCCCAGTACCCAGAAGTTATCCTTTGTGCTCCTCTCCCTGCCTCATCCCCACCCTCCACCCTCAGGTGAACCCTAGTCCGTTGGTTTCCTTCTTTGTGTTCATGAATTCTCATCATTTATCTCCCACTTACAAGTAAGAACATGTGGTATTTGGTTTTTTGTTCCTGTGTTAGTTCACTAAGAATAATCGCGTCCAGCTCCATCCATGTTCCTGCAAAGGATGTGATCTTATTCTTTTTTATAGTTGCATAGTATTCCATGGTGTTTATGTACCACATTTTAAAAATCCCATCTGTCATTGATGGACATTTAGGTTGATTCTATGTCTTTGCTATTGCGAATAGTGCTGCAGTGAACATTCATATGCATGTATCTTTATGGTAGAATGATTTATATTCCTCTGGGTGTATACCCAGTAATGGAATTGCTGGGTCAAATGATAGTTCTGCTTTTAGCTTTTTGAGGAACACTGCTTTCCACAGTGGTTGAACTAATTTACACTCCCACCAACAGTGTTAACTGTTCTCTTTTCTCCACAACCTCACTAGCATCTGTTATTTTTTTTTTTACTTTTTATTAATAGCCATTCTGGCTGGTGTGAGATCGTATCTCATTGTGGTTTCGATTCATATTTTTGGAATATCAATGATATTGAGCATTTTTTATATGCTTGTTGGCCACATGTTTCGCTGTTCATGTCATTTGTTCACTTTTTAATGGGATTGTTTTTCTCTTGTAAATTTGTTTTTAACTTCTTATAGATGCTAGGTATTAGATCTTTGTCAGATGCATAGTTTGCAAATATTTTCTCTCATTCTATAGGTTGTCTGTTTACTCTGTTGATAGTTGCTTTTGCTGTGCAGAAGCTCATTTAATTAGATCTCATTTATCAATTTTTGCTTTTGTTGCAATTGCTTTTTGTATCTTTGTTATGAAATCTTTGCCTATTCCTATGTCCATGATGATATTGCCTAGGTTGTCTTCCAGGGTTTTTATAGTTTTGTGTTTTACATTTAAGTCTTTAATCCACCTTGACTTGATTTTTGTATATGGTGTACGGGTTTGCCATTCTGTTCCATTGGTGCCTGTTTTTGTACCAGTACCATCCTGTTTTGGATACTGTAGCTCTGTAGTATAATTTGAAGTCAGGTAACATGATGCCTCCAGCTTCTTTTTGCTTAGGATTGCCTTGTCTATTTGGACTCTTTTATGGTTCCATATGAATGTATTTATTTATTTTTAATTTTTTTTTTTTTTGAGACAGAGTCTCTCTCTGTCATCCAGGCTGGAGTGCAGTGATGTGATCTCAGATCACTGCAATCTCTGCCTCCTAGGTTCAAGTGATTCTTCTGCCTCACTCAGCCTCCCGAGTAGCTGAGATTAGAGGTGTGGGCTACCACGCCCAGCTAATTTTTGAATTTTTGGTAGAGATGGGGTTTCACCATGTGGGCCAGGCTAGTCACAAACTCCCGACCTCAGGTGATTCACCCACCTCAGCCTCCCAAAGTGCTAGGGTTACAGGCGTGAGCCACTGCACCCGGCTGCATCTGAATTTAAAAATTATTTCTCTAGTTTTGTGAAGAATGTCATTGGTAGTTTGTTAGGAATAGCATTGAATCTGTAAATTTCTTTGGAGAGTAGGGCCATTTTAATGATACTGATTCTTCCTGTCCATGAGCATGGGATGTTTTTCTATTTGTTTATGTTTTCTCTGATTTCTTTGAGCAGTGTTTTGTAATTCTCATTTTAGAGATCTTTCACCTCCCTGGTTAGCTGTATTCCTAGGTATTTTAGTATTTTTGTGGCATTTGTGAATGGGATTGCCTTCCTGATTTGACTCTCGGCTTGGCTATTGTTTGTGTTTAGGAATGCTAGTGATTTTTTGGGCATTGATTTTTGTATCCTGAAGCTTTGAAGAAGTTGTTATCAGCTTCATTTGATGAAGGAGCTTTTGGGCTGAGACTATGGGGTTTTCTAGATGTTTCTACAATCTTGTTCTCTGCAAACAGAGATAGTTTGACTTCCTCTCGTCCTATTTGGATGTCCTTTATTTCTTTCGCTTGCCTGATTGCTCTGGCTAGGACTTCCAATATTATGATTAATAGGAGTGGTGAGAGAGGGCATCCTTGTGCTGGTTTTCAAGGGGAATGCTTCTAGCTTTTACCATTCAGTATGATGTGGCTGTGGGTTTGTCACAGATGGCTCTTATTATTTTGAGGTATGTTCCTTCAATACTTGGTTTATTGAGAGGTTTTTTTTTTTTTTTTTTTTTTTTTTGAGACAGAGTTTGGCTCTTTTTGCCTAGACTGGAGTGCAATGGTGCAATCTCGGCTCACTGCAACCTCAACCTCCCAGGTTCCAGTGATTCTCCTGCCTCAACTTCCTGAGTAGCTGAGATTACAGGCATGTACCACCACACCAGGCTAATTTTGTATTTTTAGTAGAGACAAGGTTTCTCCGTGTTGGTCAGGCTGGTCTCAAACTCCCGACCTCAGGTGATCCACCCACCTCCACCTCCCAAAGTGCTGGGATTACAGGCATGAGCCACCGTGCCCGGCCTGAGAGTTTTTAATGTGAGCAGTTGTTGAATTTTATTGAAGCCCTTTTCTGCATCTATTGAGATAATCATGTGGTTTTTGTCTTTAGTCCTATTTATTTGATGAATCACATTTATTGATTTGCATCTGTTGAACCAACCTTACATCCCGGGGATGAAGCCTGCTTGATTTTAATGGATTAGTTTTCTGATATGCTGCTGAATTCAGTTTGCAAGTCTTTTATTGAGGATTTTTGCATCAATGTGCATCAAGGATGTTGGCCTGAATATATATCTTTTTTGTTGTTGTGCCTCTGCCAGGTTTTGGTATCAGGATGATGCTGGCCTCATTGAATGAGTTGAGAAGGAATCCCTCCTCCTCAATTTTTTGGAATAGTTTCAGTAGGAACGGGATCAGCTCTTCTTTGTAGATTGGGTAGAATTTGGCTGTGAATCCATCAGGTCCTAGGCTTTTTTTGGATGGTAAGCTATTACTGATCCCATCTCGGAGCTTGTTAATTGTCTGTTTAGGGAATCAGTTTCTTCCTACTTCAGTCTTGGGAGGGTGTATGTGTCCAGGAATTTTTTTTTCTTTTTTTTCTAAGACAGAGTCTTGCTCTATTGCCCAGGCTGCAGTGGCACAATCTCAGCTCACTGCAACCTCCACCTCCTGGGTTCAAGCAGTTCTCCTGCCTTAGCCTTCCAAGTAGCTGGGATGACAGGTGTGCACCACCATGCTGGGCTAGTTTTTATATTTTTGGTAGAGACAGGGTTTCACCATGTTGGTCAGGCTGGTCTCGAACTCCTGACCTCGTGATCCACCTACCTCGGCTTTCCAAAGTGCTGGAATTACAGGCACATCCAGGAATTTATCCATCTCTTCTAGGCTTTCTATTTTGTGTGCATAGAGGTTTTCATAGTAGTTTCTGATGGTTATTTTTATTTCTGTGGGGTCAGTGATAACATTCCCTTCATCATTGCTTGTTTTTTTTGAGTTGATCTCATTTTGTCGCCCAGGTTGGAGTGCCGTGGTGCAACCTCAGCCTCCCGAGTAGCTGGGATTACAGGTGTGTGCTACCACACCCAGCTAATTTTTGTATTTTTAGTGGAGACAGGGTTTTACCACTTTGGCCAAGCTGGTCTTGAACTTCTGACCTCAAGTGATCCATCTGCCTTGGCCTCCCAAAGTGCTGGGATTACAGATGTGAGCCACAGCACCTGGACACCTTTGTCATTTCTATTATTTTTTATTACTACTTTTCTGAGATGGAGTCTTGCTCTCTCATCCAGGCTGGAGTGCAGTGGTGTGATCTTGGCTTGCTGCAAGCTCTGCCTCCTGAGTTCACGCCATTCTCCTGCCTCAGCCTCCCAAGTAGCTGGGACTACCGGCACCCGCCACCACACCCGGCAAATTTTTTTTTTTTTTTTTTGTATTTTTAGTGGAGATGGGATTTCACCGTGTTAGCCAGGATGGTCTCGATCTCCTGACCTCGTGATCTGCCCATCTCAGCCTCCCAAAGTACTGGGATTACAGGCGTGAGCTACCGCACCTGGCCTGTCATTTCTAATTGTGTTTATTTGGATCTTCTCTCTTTTCTTCTTTATTAGTCTAGCTAGTGGCCGATCTATCTTATTAATTTTTTTTCAAGAAGCCAACTCCTGCTCATTGACCTTTTGAATGGTGTTTTGTGTCTTGATTGCCTTCAGGTCAGCTCTTATTTTGGTGATTTTTTTGTCTTTTGTTAGCTTTGGGATTGATCTGCTGTTGCGTCTCTAATTCTCAGTTGTGGTGTTAGGTTGTTAATTTGAGATCTGTCTAACTTTTGATATGGGCATTTAGTGCTATGAATTTCCCTCTTAACACTGCTTTAGCTGTGTCCCAGAGATTCTGGTATGCTGCAACTTTGTTCTCATTAGTTTCAAGGAACTTCTTGATTTCTGCTGTAATTTCATTATTTACCCCAAAGTCATTCGGCTCAGCTAGCTTTTAAAAATGAGTTTTTAAAAGTTCCACAAGAGATTCATTGCAAAGCTAGTGTTGAGCTTGGCTCTGCATTTACCTCCTCTCTACAGTGGCACTGGCTGAGCAGCCCTCCTTGGCGGTTGTTGTTACTGTTATCAAGTGGAACTTGCTCTACCTTTCAGTATAAAAAGCTTTTAAACAGCGAGAAATTGAGTTTCCAATATCTGATGTCGCCCTTGCTCAGTATGGTTTCCTCTTAGGCTGTTTTCCTTCTGAAACGAGCCCTTCAGTCGTTTCTGTAGTGAGGGTCTGTGAGTGCTGCAACTGGATACAACTTCAGCTGTTGTTTCCTTGTAGGAGATTGCTTCAGTTACTTTTGCTGGATAACAAATTACCCCAAGATGTAGGGGTCTAAAATAGTTGTATATGATCCTCTCTCCTGGTTTCTGTGGAACAGAAGTTCAGGAGCAGCTTGGCACGGGGTCTCCTGAGACTACAGTCAAGACGGGAGCTAGAGACGAGCCATCTTCTGGCATGTCTGGTGCTTCCTCTGGGGAAACCAGAGCAGCTGGGGCCCTAGAGGAGCAGCTGGGGCCCTAGAGGAGCAGCTGGGGCCCTGGAGCAGCTGGCGCTCCCTGCCTTCTTGTGGGTGTTCTAGCACGGCATCCTCAGGGTACAGCAGCTCAGAGCTCTGAAGGCTGTACCCCCTTTTCCAGCCCAACCTCTGAGGTCACAGGTCACTTCTCCCCCATTGTGTGTACCAGGAGTGAGTTGTTAGGGCCACCTATGCTAGAAGAAGGGGAATTAGACTCTCTACCATTTTGTAGAAATTGTACCAGGAATTTGTACACATTTTCAGCCCTCCAGTCTTGTCTCTGGTAGCTTTTAGTCCTTCAGGGTAGTGAGTCTGGATATGGACTTGGCACATGGGTGCACTTTTGCTTGGAAACACTGTTCCCCATTGTTCCCTCTGGTTGCCTCTCTTGGGGTCCCCGTGGACACATGCACGGCTTCCAGCTGCCCTCCCCTGGCATGGCATCTTGCTTTTTTCGCTGCGTCCTGCGTCGGTCTCCGGGACTGCCACTGGCTCCTGAGCATTTCTTGTCTTGGATTGGTCATTCCTTCCCTCACCCACCAAAGGTCCTGACCTGAAGTGGTGTAAAGTCGTTTTCATTGCTGTTTTGTTTTCATTTCCTCAGGAAGAATGAGAGTCTCTGTTCAGGCGAGGCTGACAGCAGTGCACAGGGCAGTGCGGGCAGCAGGGTGGGCAGCTGCAGGCTGCTGATAGCCTTTCCTTATGGGAATGTTCTGGGGCCTGGACATTGTGAGCACAGGGCTCAAGCCCTTGGTGCCTGTGGGGAAGTCTCAGGGGCTCTGCACAGTGAGGGTGAGAGCAAGGTTGCCACCTTGACACAGCAGTCTGCGGCTTTCATGTGAGGATGGGCTGTTTGTCCCTTCCCTGCTCTTCCTGGGGCCACGTGCTCGAGCTTTAAGAAGGGTCAGAGTAGGCCGGGCGCGGTGGCTCACCCCTGTAATCCTAGCACTTTGGGAGGCCGAGGCGTGCAGAACACACAGTCAAGAGCTCGAGACCATCCTGGCCAACGTGGTGAAACCCCGTCTCTACTAAAAGTACAAAAATTAGCCGGGCGTGGCGCATGCCTGCAGTCCCAGCTACTCGGGAGGCTGAGGCAGGAGAGTGATGTGAACCCAAGAGGCAGAGGTTGCAGTGAGCCGAGATGGTGTCATTGCACTCCAGCCCGGCTGTAGAGTGAAACACCGTCTCAAAAAAAAAAAAAAAAAAAAAAGAGGGTCAGAGCAGATGCCTCCAGCTGTGCCTCATCAGGGAGAGAGACAGAAGGAAATGGCATCTTGACCACAGGGCACTGGAGCCCTCTGGGCATATCTGGTCCCGGATCCTCGTCTGCAGCGAGTGTGGCAGAGAGAAACCCAAGGCCTTGTTTCCTCACGTGCAGTGCCAGGGCCACGGCCCCATCGGACTCTGGGCTCAGTGAGGGTCTCAGCAGGACCGGGCTGTCTCCTGCAGGTTCCCAGGCCCTGGGCTCACGGAGGCGTTTTGTTCTTAGAATCAAGGCTTTCAGGTAGGTTTCTGGAAAGGAGATTCACTTTTAATGCAGGTAGCCCAGGCACAGAGCTCTCACATTGTGCGGCGGTGCAGAAGGGACGAGGCTTCCATGCCCGCCAGCCTGTGCCCACCCCAGTTGTTGTTAGAGGCAGCCGATTCTGCTCCTTTCTTTTGGTGTCCCTGCTATTCCTCCTTTCTTTATATTTTCTCCACATGTTTTTTGGTGATTTTTTAAAATTTAGTTTTTTGGCTATCAATACTTTCACAGGATTAAAAACAAACAGAAGCTGAGAAGGCATGTGCTGTAAAGTTTCACTCCCTCCCCCCCCCACTGTTCCTGCCAACTCCCAGTACCACTTTTATTGCAGATGAAACAAACACAAGCGCCCTTGTTCTCACTCCTGTTTGGGGCCCCGTGTTGGCGTGGTCCATACGTGCTCTTCCCTATCGAACATGTTTGCGGTTGTTGCCCTGTTGACACAGAACACCCACATCTCCTCCAGCGGCCTGTGCCCTCCCTCCAGCAGGCTCCAAGCTTGTGACGTGTCCGTCCTTGCTGGCGGACATTCGGGTGCCGCCCATGGGGAGGGGTGGCCAGTGCAGCTCCGGGGGACGCCCAGCAGGTGGTTACTGGTCAGGGGGTGGTGTGTTCAATGTGGTTACCTACTCTAGCTACCCTGCCTCAGCCACAGAGCCAGCTGGGCCATCTGGGTGTTACCCTGTTGTTACACAGTGACATCCTAAAGATAGTGTCACTGCTGCATACCTTGCACCAGCACCCAGGCGAGGCCAGCTCCATCTGGGAGCATCTGCAGGTGTCTCTGTCCTCCCTGCTGCCCCCAGTTCCCCTGCAGACCTGGCCTCGTTCTGGCAGCCCCTTTGGTTATGACTTTCCTGAGTGTTGGGATTCCACACAAAATAAACCTCTGCCATCCGAGGTCTGTCGCTCTGCTTCCTGAGAGCACATCTGGGTTTGGGGATGGTTTTACCTAGAGGATAAGAATCCCAACGTTTGCACTTTATGTGTCATGTCTTCCATTCCTAACACATCTGGGATGATGACATTCATGGGACTCTGTGCCGGGGGAGACCAGAGTGAGGCGGGGAGGCCCTGCCCTCGCGGAGCCCGTCATTGAGAGTGTGGTGTCCCAGAGCTGGCTCCCACCTGGGCATCTGACCTCACGGCCAACCTCTCCTTGACACCTGGACTCATCGTGCCTTCAACTTATGTAGTGTCTCAGAGCTTCCAGCCTGAGTTTCGTAGCTGTGACTTCATCCAGCTGCTGCTTCTCATGGTTGCACTGGCATCTGCAGCTCTGAGTATGAGAGGGATGGGGTTTTGGAGCTGTGCAGAGTCAGGCTCGGGAGCCACTTCTTGTTAGAGAGTTGCTGTTGGACTGAGGACATGCCCAGTGTTTTCTTTGCTTCCTCCTGGATAACACGGGGACTGCGGTTGACACGTGGTCACTGCGATGGCCCAGCACCTGTCACCTGCCACCCAGGGACAGGCCTGCGAAGACTGACTTCTGTCCTGAACGGGCGCACTGGGCAGGGTGTGGCAGCGCAGGGCAGGGGACCTGCTAGGGGCAGAGTCTGATGAGATGAAATTGAGTTCTGAGGAGGCCACACAGCTCCCAAGGGGGGGCTCACATGTAGGGTGAAGGAAGGTACAGGGCTTGGGTTCGATGCCTGCAATGACTCAGGGTGCAGGTGCAGTTGAGAGCTGTGCAGATGCCTGTTACTGAAAGGCCAGGTGCAAGTCACAGACGGGGACGTGCTTTGGCCTGGGTTGATGATGAAGTTCTGGAGACTGCTGTGCTCCCAAGGGCCTGTAGCGAGAGGCCTCGGATGCCGCTTCAAGTGGCTCGGAGCTCAGAAATGCATGGTGGAAGCCAGAAGGGGCGCCGCCACGAGCTGGTGTGCATTTAGCAGTGTTTCAATTTTAGAAGTATAATTTATATATAAAAAATTCACAGGTCGGGCCCGGTGGCTCAAGCCTGTAATCCCAGCACTTTGGGAGGCCGAGACGGGCGGATCACGAGGTCAGGAGATCGAGACCATCCTGGCTAACACGGTGAAACCCTGTCTCTACTAAAAAATACAAAAAACTAGCCGGGTGAGGTGCCGGGCGCCTGTAGTCCCAGCTATTCGGGAGGCTGAGGCAGGAGAATGGTGTAAACTCGGGAGGCGGAGCTTGCAGTGAGCTGAGATCCGGCCACTGCACTCCAGCCTGGGTGACAGAGCTAGACTCTGTCTCAAAAAAAAAAAAAGAAAATTCACTCGTTTCCAGTATATAATCCCATGGTTTTTAGTAACCATGTGGACTGTGGAGTTGTGCAGCCGTCACCACCTGTCGAGCGTTTCCGTCACCTAGAAGATGCTGCTGCTTCGTGCCCAGCCCCGCCCCATGACTGCCTCCATCTCTGCAGACCTGCTGCTCCCGGCCACTTCACGGACACGGAACCCTACAATATGTCATCTTCTGTGTCTGAGTTTGTTGCTTGCTTTTCTTTTCTTAAATGCTTTCTCCAGGGTGTCTGGAGGGCTCTTGTAGCTTTAGAGCCAATCCCTGTCTATGGCTGAAGTATCGCATTGAGTGGGTCCACCGTCTTTTCTCACCCATCGTCTGTAGTGAACGTGGGGCTGTGCTGTGTTTGGCTCTTGTGAATGGTGCTGCTGGGAATGTGTGTGCCCGGGTCTCACTGTGCGTTCGTGACTCCATGTCTCCTGAGTCGATTCCCGGGAGTGGAATTGCTGGGTCACGTGGTAGATTTTTCCAAACTGTTTTCCAAAGTGAGTTCTTACTTGCAGTATATGAGGGCTCTTGTTTGTCCACATCCTCTCCAGCACTTTCGTGTGACTTATTTTTTTTCTCCCTTTTAAAACATTGTCTTACTTTTTCCCCTAGCCATCTTATTGGCTGAAAAACAATAGCAAAATAGACTTTCTATCAAAATTCATAACCTTTGTACTTCAAAGTACACCATTAAGAAGGTGAAAAGACAAGCTAGGCATGGTGGTTATACATGTAATCCCAGTACTTTTTCTTCTATCACACGTCCTTTGGTTGTTGAAGCTAAGAAGTCTTGGTCCTTGAGTAACATTGAGTACAATCCTCTGGATTCGGTTTAGTGACTTGGAAGTCACTGGAGACCTCAGTCGAGTGGAGGCATAGACCAGAGTGTCAGAGTTGAGGCCCCAGGGGAAGGTGAGGAGATGGAGGCCACTTCGTCAGAGGAACTGTGGGGACATGTGGGGTGAGAACCAAAGTGGTGGGGGGAGGGGCAGAGAGCTGGGGAACCAGTCTCTCTGTGTGATTCTTTTTTCTTTTTGAGATTGGGTCTGGCTCTGTCGCCTAGGCTGGAGTACAGTGGCACGATCACGGCTCACTGCAACCTCTGCCTCCCGGGCTCAAGCAGTCCTTCCACTCAGCCTCCCAAGTAGCTGGGACTGCAGGTGTGCGCCACCATGCCTGGCAATTTTTTTGTAGATACAGGGTTTTGCCGTGTTGTCCAGGCTGGTCTCAAACACCTGAGCTCAAGCAGTCCATTCGCCTCAGCCTCCCAAAGTGCTGTGATTACAAACGTGAGCCACCACACCTGGCTGATTATTTTTAATTCGGTGGAGATAAGAACATGTTTAAATACTGTCAGGAAGGCCCATGGGGAGGGGAAGGGCTACTCTACAGGAGAGACAAGGGATCATTGACAGCAGAAGCTTCCTGAGGAGGAAGAAGACATTGGTGTTAATTTTGTATTGTTTTTGTTTTGTTTGCTTGTTTGAGACAGGATCTTGCTCTGTCGCCCAGACTGGAGTAGAGTGGTGTAATGTCAGCTCACTGCAGCCTCAGTCTCCTGGGCTCAAGGGATCCTCCTGCCTCAGCCTCCCAAGTAGCTGAGATCACAGGCATGAGCCATCACGCCTGGTGTGTTAGTCTGTTGTCACGCTGCTAATAAAGACATACCTGAGACTGGGTAATTTATGAAGGAAAGAAGTTTAGTTGACTCACAGTTCAGCACGGTTGGGGAGGCCTCACCATCATGCAGAAGGCAAAGGGGAAGCAAGACACGTCTTACATGGCAGTAGGCAAGAGAGTGTGTGCAGGGGAACTGCCCTCTTATAAAACCATCAGATCTCATGAGGCTTATTCACTGTCATGAGAACAGCTCAGGAAAGACCTGTCCCCATGATTCAGTTACCCCCCACTACGTCCCTCTCATGACACATGGTGGTTATTGCAGTTCCAGGTGAGATTTGGGTGGGGACACAGAGCCAAACCATATCACCTGGCTAATTTAAAAAAATATTTTTATCTTTTTTTTTTAGATGGAGTCTCATTGTCACCCAGGCTGGAGTGCGGTAGCATGATGTCGGCTCACCACAGCCTCCGCCTCCCAGGCTCAAGTAATTCTCCTGCCTCAGCCTCCCGAGTAGCTGGGACTCCAGGCGCCCACCACCACGCCCAGCTAATATTTTGTATTTTTAGTAGAGCCAGGGTTTCACCGTGTTGGCCAGGCTGGTCTTGAACTCCTGATCTCAGGTCATCCACCCACCTCTGCCTCCCAAAATGCGGGGATTAACAGGCCTGAGCCACCACGCCCAACCCAAGTTTTATCTTTGTTTTGATTTTTAATAGAGACGAGGTCTCACTGTGCTGCTCAGGCTGGTCTCAAACCTGTGTGCTCAAGCAATCAGCCCACCTCAGCATCCCAAAGTGCTGGAATGAGAGGTGTAAGCCACATCTGTATTAGTTTTCTGTTGCTGCCATAACAAACCACCACAGGCTTAACCTCTTAAAGCAACATAAATCTGTTGCTCACAGATCCACGTAACCTGGGTGTGGTTCTGAGGGTGTTGTCTCTGCGGGTTTGGGTTTGCAGGTGGGTGTGCCAAGGGGCCGAGGATGAGGTGGTGAGTGGCTGCAGTGGCCCACCCGGAGCTTGTGGCAGGTGCACCCTCCTCCTTGCGGCTGCACTGTGATGGGATGTCCCCTCTCCTTGCATGATGGGTAAATGCACCAGCTTCAGAGGACACTCTTGGGTCCCTGTGGGGCCAGCTCGGACTGTGGCAGGAGCGTGGGTGCATCCTGGGCCTGTGTTTCTTCTTCCCGAGCTCCCCTCCTAAATAGAGCCCCTGAATCCACATCCTCGTCTGAGGCTCTGCATTTGGCGGAGGCCGACAGAGGCTGGTCTAAGCTGGAAGTTGAGGGGTTTGGGAGGATGGGGTCCTGGGGCAGAGTGAGGGGCAGGACACAGGAAGGCCGAGGGGATGCCAGGAGACAGGTCGGGTGGTGCTGCCGGGGCCCTGCCTGAGCGCCTGCCTCGGGAGTCGGCCACTTGGGCGCCGCTGCGTTATTCCTCGATGTGAGCGTGGTGGGGTCTTGGTGGTCAGCTTCACTTTACCAGCCCATCATCTGCCTGTGTCTGCATCTCAATGTTGTCTCGTTTCTGCCTGACCGATTGTAGCAGCCAGTAAATCTCTCGAACCCAGGAGGCAGAGCTTGCAGCGAGTCAAAGTCACGCCACCGCTCTCCAGCCTGGTGACAGAGCGAGACTCCGTCTCAAAAACAAAACAAAACAAAACAAAAAAAAACGATTATTTCATGCAATGTTTATAGATTTAGAGATGTGTTTACATTTTACTAACCATTTCTTTTTGCATCTCTTTGATTTTTGTTTTAAGACGGTCTTGCTCCATTGCCCAGGCTGGAGTGCAGTGGCGCCATTATGCCTCACAGCAACCTGAAACTCCTGGGCTCAAGTGACCCTTCTCAGTAGCTGGGACTGCAGGTGTGCGCCACCACAGGTGGATATCTTCTCCCCTCCCCTCCCCTCCCCTCCCCTCCCCTCCCCTCCCCTCCCCTCCCCTCCCCTCCCTTCTCCTCTCCTCTGACAGAGTCTTGCTCTGTCGCCCAGGCTGGAGTGCAGTGGCTAGATCTCCGCTCACTGCAAGCTCTGCCTCCCGGGTTCGCGCAATTCTCCTGCCTCAGCCTCCCGAGCAGCTGGGACTACAGGCGCCCGCCACCTCGCCCGGGTTATTTTTTTGTATTTTTAGTAGAGACGGGGTTTCACCGGGTTAGCCAGGATGGTCTTGATCTCCTGACCTCGTGATCCACCCGTCTCGGCCTCCCAAAGTGCTGGGATTACAGGCTTGAGCCACTGCGCCCGGCTATTTTTTTTTTTTTTTTTTTTTAAGAGAGGGGTCTTGCTATGTTACTCAGGCTGGTCTTAAACTCCTGGCCTCAAGTAATCCTCCTACCTCAGCCTCTCAAAGTGCTGCGATAACAGGCATGACCCACCACGCCCAGCTCATTCTTTCCTTTTAAAACATTTTTCCTTCTTCCTGCACCCTGTCTTTAGAAGCATCTTTAATGATGGTCTCTTGGTGGTAAGCTCTATTTTATCTGAAAATGTCATTTCACTCTTGTTGTTAAAAGATAATTTGGTTGGATGCTTGATAGGTTCCTTCTCTCAATATTTAGGATGAACACCACGGTCTTCTGGCTTTCACTGTTGCTGAGAAGGCAGCCGGCCGTCTGTACTGCTGGCACTGCCCTGGATGACCTCTCTCCTACCTCTGGTTGCTTTTAGAATCGTCTCTTAGTCTTTGGTGTTTTGGAGCTTCCCTATGATGTGTCTCCAACACAGATTGCTTTTATTTAACTTGTTTAAAATATACTGTGTTTCCATTACCTAGGGACTCAAATCTTTCATCAGTTACAGAATATCCTTCAGCCAACAGCTCTTCAAATACTGCCTCTTCTTCGTTCTATTTTCCCCTTCTGGGGCTAAATCAAATGTACCTTAAACTTTTGCATTCTGTCTTCTGTGTCTCAATCAACTTCTCTGTCACTTTCCCTGTCTTGTTAACTCTTGGCTGCATCCTTTTTTTTTTTTTTGAGACAGAGTCTCGCTCTGTCGCCCAGGCTGGACTGCAGTGGCCAGATCTCAGCTCACTGCAAGCTCCGCCTCCCGGGTTTACGCCATTCTCCTGCCTCGGCCTCCTGAGTAGCTAGGGCTACAGGTGCCTGCCACCTCGCCCGGCTAGTTTTTTTTTTTTTTTTTTTTTTTTTTTTTTAGTAGAGATGGGGTTTCACTGTGTTAGCCAGGATGGTATCGATCTCCTGACCTCGTAATCCGCCCGCCTCGGCCTCCCAGAGTGCTGGGATTACAGGTGTGAGCCACCGGGCCCGGCCGGCTGCATTCTTAAAAAATGTCTTCCAGCTCACAAAGTTTCTCTCAACTGTACGTAATCTGACATTCAGCCTATTCTTTGGTCTCTTTCAAATCTTCCTTGTCACTCCTGCTGATCTCTTGTTTTCTGCTCATCTTCATGTTCTTTCTTTTTCACTTTTTGAGTCCCTAGTACCTCAACTTTTTGAGACTTCTTTTTTTTTTTTTTTTTTTTTTTTTGAGGCAGAGTCTCGCTGTGTCGCCCAGGCTGGAGTGCAGTGGCCGGATCTCAGCTCACTACAAGCTCCGTCTCCCGGGTTCGCGCCCTTCTCCTGACTCAGCCTCCCAAGTAGCTGGGACTACAGGCGCCCGCCACCGCGCCTGGCTAGTTTTTTGTATTTTTTTTAGTAGAGATGGGGTTTCACTGTGTTAGCCAGGATGGTCTCGATCTCCTGACCTCGTGATCTGCCCGTCTCAGCCTCCCAAAGTGCTGGGATTACAGGCTTGAGCCACCATGCCTGGCCAACTTTTCGAGACTTCTGAGTGTTCTGTAGCACAGACAGGGTGAATCCTCAGCTTCCTTCACTGCCGACACGGAATCTGGCTTTCTCGGATCTGCTAAGGAAATTGTCACTCAACCATCTGCTTCCCGGCTTCCAGAACTTCACTACTGTCTTCTCTCCTACTCCACCCATTCCCTGCGAGTCTGACTTTTTAAAACATCACTTTGCTGTTCACTTCGCAAGGGCTTGGGAAAGAGTGACACTGCATTTGTGTTCACTCTGCCACCCTTACCCAGAAGCCAGTATGCTTTTTAAAAAAATTACCTTCAGCATAGGCCAGGCGCGGTGGCTCATGCCTGTAATCCCAACACTTTGGGAGGCTGAGGCAGATGGATCACTTGAGGTCAGGAGTTTGAGACCAGTCTGGCCAACATGGTGAAACTCCACCTCTGCTAAAAATACAAAAATTAGCTGGGCATTGTGGTACCTGCCTGTAGTCCCAGCTACTTGGGAGGCTGAGGCAGGAGAATCACTTGAGCCCGGGAGGCGGGGGTTGCAGTGAGCTGAGATCACACCATTGCACTCCAGCCTGGGCGACAGAGTGAGATGCTGTCTCAAAAAAAAAAAAAAAAAAAAAAAACAAGAAAGAAAGAAAAGAAATATTTTTGAATTAATTTAAATTTCATTTCTATCGCAAAAATTATTTCAAAATATTAAAAAAGAACTTCTTAAATCATCATCTATTAACATTAACCATATTACGGGCACACTCCACAGATGTCTTCCTGGTCAACACTTCTTAGTAGTGCATCTTTTTATTTCTGACAGTTTATAAGTTCATAAACCATATGATTCTTTCAATATGCATTCCTGTCAGTGGTTGCAGGGGTAAATTTTGTATTTACATCAAAAAACAAAACCAACATTTTAACAAAATAAAGTGCAGGGGAGAAAAAAAATCTTCAAGTTGCATTTCAGATACAACTAGAAGACGCCACAATCACACGCGTAGGTGTGAGCAGAGCATGTGCTGCCTGGATGATGCTGACACAAACAGGCCTCTCAGTGTCACACTGGGAAAAGCAACACTGAAAGCTTCACCTCGGCTGTCCAGTGTCAGGAAGCCGCATTTCAAACATTAACATCCTTACACAGTAGCCTGTTTCTTGTATAAAGGGTGTTTGTTACACGAATGTTTTGTCTTGGGAAACCGGTTGCACTGACACATGATAATTTACTAACTTTTCCTATTTAACATGAAAAAGACAGCATTTTCATGCAAGATGTCTGGTTTTCAGGAATGGGTTACTGATGCAAGAACTACCTTTGCTCACTGTAGAATATATTACAAGCCACATGCAGAAAATATGGAAAACCATTTCTGCCAAAAGCCAGATCAAGTAGTCTGTGCTATTTTAGAAGCTCCATGACACCAGGGATTGGCTAAACACAAGTTCAAACAAGCACCCACCTATTTTCGGACTCTTGCATGGCTCAGTTTCACCTGGTGGACTGACAGGGACAGTTTTCATGGCACATGATATGGTTTGGCTGTGTCCCCACCCAAATCTCATCTTGTAGCTCCCATAATTCTCACATGTTGGGGGAGCGACCTAGTGGGAGATAATTGAATCATGGGGGCAGGTCTTTCCCATGCTGTTCTCGTGATAGTGAATGAGTCTCACGAGATGTGATGGTTTTAAAAACAGGAGTCTCCCTGCACAAGCTCTCCTCTTTGCCTGCTGCCATCCAGGTAAGACGTGACTTGCTACTTCTTGCCTTACACCATGATTTGAGGCCTCCCCAGTCATGTGGAACTGTAAGTCCATTAAACCCTTTTCCTCCATAAATTACCCAGTCTCGGGTATGTCTTTATCAGCAGCTTGAAAACAGACTAATACAGCACACTTACAAAGCAACACTGCAACGTAGGTTTAGCAGAAACAACAAAAAATGTCGCAGCATTTATCGGGAAAAAGAACAGTGTTTTCCCGATAAATACCCTAGGTAGTAGATAAGCATCCCACAAAATATTGCTCAAAATGAAGCTAAGTTTTTCGATTCATACAGTTGTCTGTTTTCACCTCCCTAAATGCTCTGTTCCAGTTGCTTTCATTTCATCAGATCCTGGTACGTAGAAATCAACATTGTGATGGTCTCATTCTTCATCTATACAGATATGACTCTATTTCTTCTTTCCTACAATAATAAAACGTACACTCAACTACTGGGCCCATCCCAGCACCAGCTCTTGCAGAGGTGCTCTGGGAGGTGGATCTGAAGGTTTCAGCCACCATCCACCTGTTGTGCCATAGGACCATGGGGGTAAGGAACACGCCGGCGTCCGGTTCTCAGGTTCTAGTCTATGGCGTCTGGGACCCTGGGGCACCGGTCTCTGGCCCTCAAGGCACCAGAGGACGGGAAAGGAGAGGAAGACACCATTACATTCTTTATGGAATGAAAATTAACTCTTTCCTGCCTCAACCTCCCAAGTAGCTGGGATTACAGGCGCTCGCCACCACGCCTGGCTAATTTTCGTATTTTTAGTGGAGACTGGGTTTCACCATGTTGACCAGGATAGTCTCGATCTCTTGACCTCATGATCTGCCCACCTCAGTCTCCCAAAGTGCTGGGATTACAGGTGTGAGCCACTGTGCCCGGCAATGAAATAATCTTTGTAGGGTTCAAAAGAAAGAAAAGACTAAACAGAAACATGGGTTGCAAGATAAAGTTGAGAATCTCTCAGAAAATAGAGCAAAAATTTGGAGTTGGAGAATAGGAGAGAAGAATATTCAAGGACCAGTCTAGGGAGTCCAGTACCTGGATAGTAAAAGTTTTAGAAATGAGATGGAGGAAACATCAATGAGAGAAAGTTACCGAACAAAATGTCCCAGAGTCCACCGGACACCCACATGCTGTGTCAAAACAGACTGGGACAAAGACGCAGAGACATGGCGTCTTGAAATCCCAGACCCTAGGACTGCGCGCGGTGGCTCACGCTTGTAATCCCAGCACTTTGGGAGGCCGAGGCGGGTGGATCACAAGGTCGGGAGATTGAGACCACGGTGAAACCCCATCTCTACTAAAACTACACAAAATTAGCCAGGCATGGTGACAGATGCCTGTAGTCCCAGCTACTTGGGAGGCTGAGGTAGGAGAATGGCGTGAACCCAGGAGGTGGAGCCTGCGGTGAGCCGAGATCGTGCCACTGCACTCCAGCCTGGGGGACAGAGCGAGACTCCTCTCAAAAAAAAAAAAAAAAAAGACCCTGAGGACAGATCGAAGATTTGGAAAGCTTCCAGAAAGACACAGATTGTGATCCAGGATTGAGGGTCAGGATAACTTTGGACTTCTTTTTTTTTTCTTTTTTCTTTTTTTTTTTTTTTGAGGTGGAGTCTTGCTCTGTTGCCCAGGCTGGAGTGCAGTGGCGCGATCTCGGCTCACTGCAGGCTCCGCTTCCCAGGTTTACGCCATTCTCCTGCCACAGCCTCCCGAGTAGCTGGGACTACAGGCACCTGCCACCACACCCAGCTGATTTTTTGTAGCTTTGGTAGAGACGGGGTTTCACCATGTTAGCCAGGATGGTCTAAGATCTCCTGACCTCGTGATCTGCCTGCCTCGGCCTCCCAAAGTGTTGGGATTACAGGCGTGAGCTACCACGCCTGGCCAACTTTGGACTTCTTAATAGCAATTCTGGAGTTTGGAAGTCTGTGAAGCAGTAAGTTCAAAATTCTGATGGGAAGTGATTTCCAGTGTAGTATTGTTTACCCATTGAAACTATCAAAGGCCTCAGAATTTACCTCCCGGGCATCTTTTTCCTGGAAGTGACTGACATGTTCCTCACCAAAACCAGGTGGTAAATGGAGGGTGCTGAGCCAGGGGTGCGGGAGTGTCACCCCAGCGATGCTCCAGGGCTGGGAACCACCTTAGTCCTTTAAACATGTACAAGGCTAGTTTGGTTAAAGATGCAAGTGTGCAGAGCTAGCTGATGTTATGCATACTTTATCCTGCAGAAGTGAAAATGCGGTTTGGTAATGCTGTGTCTGTGTTAGCATCTGCTCTGATGTGCCGGGTGGCCTGCCCTCCTGGGCATCTTCACATCACCTGCATCGCAGGGAGGATTGTGGCTTCAGCAGCTTGGCCTTCTGTGCAGGGTTCCTGCAGGTCCCACAGTGTCTTCCTTTTTATTCCTTCTGTACTCCCCCCTCGTCCCTCAGTAAAAACAAACCAACCCAGACAGTTGGATTGTGAGTTTACGTTTTCCTGCCAGTTTCCCACTCTTAACTGCTAAGCCTCCACTGAAACTAGCTGAGTATTAAGAAGCTTTTCTTCTGCACTCACCCCGTGAGAATCAACACAGAAGAATTCTGTACCTCTGGTCACCAAGAAGGGTTTCTCCATACCAGCCACAAATCAGTCCCACAGCAGACACCAGCTGGGTGTCCTCTAATTCAGTCCCCACACTGTCTGCCTGGCGGGAGACTCAGCCCCCTCTAACTTAGTCCTCACACTGTCTACCTGGCGAGAGACTCAGATCCCACCGGGTAAGTGCTTAGCTACCCTCTAAGTCAGTCCTCACATTGTCTACCTGATGGGAGACTCAGATCCCCTCTAATTCAGTCCCCGCACTGTCTACCTGGCAGGAGACTCAGATCCCATCGGGTAAGCGCTCAGCTCCCCAAGAGCGCCCCCACTTCCAGTGCCCATTCCAAGCCCCGGGATATTTCACCCGAGCTCTGACCAACCAGGTACAGATCGGGGTTCCTACACTCCCTCCTTGGGTCTGACTGATTTTCAAGAGTGACTCATAGAATTTGGGGAAGCTTACATTGATGTTTATCATGAAAGATATTACAAAGGATATAAATAAAGAGAAGCGTAGGGTGAGGTGCGGGGAAGGGGCCTGGAGCTTCCATGCCCTCCCCAGGTGTACTGTTCTCCAGAAACTTTCCTCCATGTGTTCAGCTCTCTGGAAGCTTCTTGAACCCTGTCCTTTTGGGTTTTTATGGAAGCGTCATTACACAGGCATGATTGCTTAAACCATTGGTGACCAACTTAACCTTCAGCCCCTTTCCCTCCCTCCGTGGGGAGTGCAGCTGAAGATTCCACCCCTCTAATCCTGCCTTGGTCTTTGTGGCGACCTACCCCATCCTCAAGCCACCTAGGGGCTGCCGCCCTCAGTCAACTAACTAGTGTACAAAACAACGTAACTGGAGATTCTAAGCATTTTAGGAGCTGCGTGCCAGGGTAGGATGAAGACCAAGCACACATTTTACAATTTAAAACAAACAAAAGAACAGGGTCTTACTCTGTCACCCAGGCTGGAGTGCCGTGCCAGGTCTCAGCTCACTGCAGCCTCCACCTCCCCAGGCTCAGGTGATCCTCCTGCCTCAGCCTCCCAGGGAGCTGGGATTACAGGCACAAGCCACCATGCCTGGCTAATTAAAAGAAATTTGTAGAGATGGGGTCTCACTATGTTGCTTAGGCTGGTCTTGACCTACTGAGCATGGCCCAGAAGATTTCTTGAGTTGGATTTCTAGTTCACCTCTTAAATGAAAAATAAGCAAAACATATCTTGATTGTGAAACATGATTGTTGGAGTATTTTCTCTTTGAAAACAATTTTAGAGCATGGGTTTGGGTCTGTGAGAAATGTGCCGAGTCCCTGGCCTCAGGCTCAGGGCAATTGTCTGGGCGGATATGGGGCCATCACCTGACATGCAGTGCTGCTTGGGGAGATGGCGCTTTGGAGAGCGTGTTTAGCCAGTTGGTGGCAATCCTGCTGCCCTGGATGAGGGCGGCTGCCCATAAGCCCACCGGAACCCCTTGGGCAGGGGACTGACAGCCCAGGCCCAGACCCGGCTCTGTCCCGTGGCACAGCCTGCTGTACCCCTCAGTTCGCCAGTTCTACCAGGCAAGCCCACCACTCATTGGCATTCAGCCCTCATGCATGCTGAGGCCACCAGGCAGAGGCAGTGAGGGTTTGTCGACACGCTTTGAGGTTGATCGGTCACAGGCTGCTCCAGTGCAGCTGGAAAAGGGGCTGCGGGCTCTGGACAAGTGACAGAAGGTAGGCTCCGCAGCTCTCCTGGAGGGTGATGGTGCCCTGGACAAGTGGCGTGCACTCCAGGGCTCCTCTGGAGGGTGACGGTGCCTGTTCCATGAACTTACAGCAGTCACTGAATTGTGTACTCACCAGTGCATGGATCTTAAGGTATGCAACTTATACTGCAGTGAAACTGTTTTAGAAAGAAAAGTTCACCAGGATGTGACTTGGGTGGAAAAAAGAAAGCAGAATCAGCACTTTGGGGCCAGAAGCTCCAGGAGGGGCAGCGATGGTCTTGGCAGACCCAAGAGGACAGGGCGGTGGCAAAGGAGCGCTCAGGGTGAGAACCAGTCCACATTGCACTGGCTTCACCTGAGGGCTCAGAATCCATGGCCCTAGCTTTCTTGGAGATGACGGCCCTGGCTTTCTTGGAGATGGCAGCTGAGATACGGAGGCCCAGTCACTGGCTGTTTGAAAAGCAGTTGGGTCCCTAGACTCTTACTCTCAGTTCTTGGCATTGACAGTTGCCCCGCCTGGTTTGGAGGCTCTTTCTCTGGAAAAAGGTTACGGGAAAACAGGAGATGTTGGTATTGGGGCTCTGGCCGAGGTGCAGCTGGAAGTTCCCTGCCCAGAACGGGATGGCGGCCAGGCCTTTCCCTCTGCACAGGCTGCTTTGGGGGATCCAACTGCCAACGGAGAACCAGAGTTGCTTACATCAGGAACCCAACAGATGGCCCAGCTGTACTGCACTGACCTGGCCCCGTCCACCTCCCCAGGTTCAGAGTCAAGCTTCCAACAGGAAAGACACAGACCAACTTCAATTTGCAGGAGATAGAGACTCTGCACAGAAAAGAGCATCAGATACGGTGATTATCCTCAGGAACCTGTGAAACGGGGCAGATGGCATAAAGAAAGGATATTCAGAGAACAGAAAAAATGCTTGGCAGTTAAAGATGTGATGGTGGGAAGGAGAACGCAGGAGGGTTGGAAGATGAGTGACGAGGGTGCAGCCTTCCAGAAAGAAGGGCAGAAGGACAGGCAAGACATGGCACCTCGTCCATTCCTGCTGCTGCAACTACATGCCCTAGACTGGTGATGTGGTTTGGATATTTGCTCCTGCCCAATCTCATGTTGAAATGTAATCCCCGGTGTTGGAGGTGGGGTCTGGCGGGAGGGGTCGGATCATGGGGGCAGATCCCTCGTGAATGGCTCGGACCATCCGCTTGGCAATGAGTGAGCTCTGGCTCTGGCTCATGCGAGATGGATCTGGTCATTTAAATGTGGGCAGCAGCTGCCCCCTCTTGCCCCTGCTTTTGTCATGTGAGGCACCTGCTCCTGCTGGCGGTCCGCCATGAGTCAGAGCTCCCTGAGGCCTCCCCAGAAGCTGAGGGATGTCAGTGCCATGCTTCCTGTACAGCCTACAGAACCGTGAGCCAGTCAAACCTCTTTTCTTTATAAATTACAGTCTCAGGTATTGCTTTATAGCAATGCAAGAATGGCCTATTACAGATGGGTAATTTATAGACAACAGAAACTTACTTCTCACAGTTATGGAGGCTGGGAAGTCCAAAAGCAAGGCCCTGGCCGGTCAGCGTCTGAGGAGGGCTGGCTCCTCACTGGCACCTTCTCACCTAGTGGAAGAGAGGGAAAGTCCAGGCCCTCAGGACCTGATCACCCACTGGGGTGAGGTTAGGAGTGCCACCTCTTAACACCATCACATGGGGTTCTAGGTTCCAGTGTCCACATTTGGCGGGGGACATCCACTTACACCACAGCAAATAGGAAATGAAAAGCAGAGTCTAGGAGGCTCAGTGTCTCGGTAACTGGAGTTCTAGAAAAAGGACAGGGGACGTCGTGCATGTCACCAGGCACGTCGGGCTTGTGTGCTCAGCGCTGTGGGTGAGACCAGACCTTTGGGAGGCTGCAGAAGCTGGGGCTAGGGCTGGGGTGCTTCTCAGCCACCATAGGGCTGGAGAACCAGGAAGCACTTTCGTAATTGTGACAGAATGACCCTGATGAAGCCGAATAGTCCGTCTGTTGTCAAGGTAGAATAAAGGCATTTCCAGACAGGCATGGTTTCAAACCTTCACCTCCCGTCTCACATTTTTCAGAAGAAGGTACCTGGTGCCTGGGTGAGCACATGAGTTGTGGTGGGGCAGTGAGGAGCAGCTGGACGGTGCTGGGTGGGGGCCTAGCCGGGGCTGGGGCACCAGGCCGTTGCTGTTGACCAGTCCTGCCGGTTTCCATTCGGCCCGTGTACTCTGGGCCTCAAGCGCGTTGCTGGGATGCCTGGTGTTGGCACCTGGGCTCGTCTCACACCATTGCCAGGGGTCTGTTGGGGCTCGGCCTTGCCTGTCTCTCGGTAAGAAGTGTGCCCTTGTGTTTGGGGCTAGAATCAGCCCCCAGAGGCCCCCACAGTGCCCCCTGCCCCTGCGTTGTGCTGCACCTGGACTCGCAGTTGGGAGGCGCTGCCTTTGCCATCCCTCAGGATGTGCCCCCAGCAAGTCCCCAGCACTTCCCACAGGCCGTCCCCTCTGCACACACCACTGACACCATCGCAGCTTCAAGTCCCCTGGCCACCGCCTGGCACCCTCCTCCTCTGCCTGTCGCAGCCCCACCCGAGTCTTGTCCTCACCACCCTCTGCCAGCACAGGTCTGGCCCCAGGGCCCTGGGCAGAGGCGCTTGTTGCTGTCAGTGCCATCACCTGGTACTACACAAAGCTGCTGCTTTTGTTGATCTAGAAAAACAATTTCAGAGGGTTGAATCTGCTTGCTGATGTCTTTCAGGTTTGTCTCCACAGCTCGGACTTCTGAAACCACACTTGTGTTTGGTAGCGTATGCAGGATAAGCCCCTCACACTCGCCTGTCCCCAGCCCCACTCCCCCTGACCTTCCCCAGCCCGCAGCAGCTCCCACGTCTGCCAGGGCCCATCCAGCCAAGCCCTGGAGGTCTCTCGGCCGTGCTCTGCCTCGGCCCCACTGGAGCCTGAGGGTCTGCTCTTACGGTGGTGCCAGTGCTGCAGCTCCGCCTTAGGCCGAGGCTGCCCCTGATGGGGCAGCAGGGTGAGTGGTGACTCTGGGGAAAGGGAAAACCCTTCTGTTACAGAAGATACCGAGAAGAGCAGTGCGGCTTCAAACCCAGTTTGCAACTCATGTGGCTGAAGACACTCATCCTGTGCACATTGTGAGCCTTGTGCGCATTGTGAACGTTTCCAAGTTAGTAAGATCCAGTAAAGGAGTGGACAGAGGGTGTGAACCAACACCTGGGGGGAAGGGAGGCGCTAACGGGAAGCACGTGGCAGGTGCTGGAATTTGGTGGGGGGAGACGCACCCGCCATCACAAGAATCGCACGCGTCCTCCTGGGCACAACAGTGACAGGGTGGGGCAGTGAGAAGCTGGACCGCAATGTGGGGCGCAGAATTCCTACAAACCGGTGGTGGGCTGAGTTCAGCACAGACACAAGGAATTGGGCAGCCTGGGGTAGTTCTTTGGCCTGTGGGTTGTTTAGAGGGTGAGTTCCCTGTTGGGTGGAGTCAGGCCGGCCAGGTTGGCGCGTTGACTCTGGGAATCTGTGTTCTTCTAGATCGGTGATCGGGTTTTGTTGTCTGCCCACCCTGTCAGTTATCGAGAGAGACGGTCTTAAATCTCCTACTGCGATTGTGGGTTTGTCTGTTTTCCTTTCAGTTCTCACAGCGTTTGCTTTGTAAGCCTAAGGCTGGGTGATGCCAGGTACATTCAGGATTGCTGTTTAACTTGGTGTCCCCGTGTTCTGCCAGCGTTTGCTTTGTAACCTAGGCTGAGTGATGCCAGGTACATTCAGGATTGCCATTTGACTTGGCGTCCCCATGCCACTCGGGAATGCCCTCTGTGCTGCTGCCTCTCATCTGGCCCAAGGGTTGCTGGACCAGCCCTCTTTGTGTGTGTTCTCCTGGCTGTTTTTCCTGCTGTGGCTCTCACGAGTGTCCCCTGCTCGAGTGGCCGGGTTGCTTTTACCTGGCAACTGTTCACTGACCGCCCACACCATGCGATGCTCAAAGGACTGGGGAGAGCAGCGGGCGATGTCTTCTGCCCACAGATCGCACCTGGCGCCTGCCCTGAATGGTGACCACCATGGTACCCCACGCCGCCCCTCTCTGAGGAAACTGTCTCTGTGTGGGGCCAACAGCAGCCGGCTGCAGTTTGGGTCAGAATACCCTGAGTGACAGCCTGTGTCGACCACTGCATGTGGGATGATGGCTGCTGTGCCCGATGCCAGCCGTGGCGCTTCCACAGGTCCAGGACCAGCAGTGCCAGCCTCCTGGGGAACGCGGCCCCCAGCCCACTGCGTTGGCCTGCATGCAGCTGGGCCAGAGTCTGAGTGGCGGCGGCACCCCCGCTCCGACTCTGAAGGCAGGGGCAAGGCTCCCCTGCTGGCAACTCCAGAGCCAGTGGTCGGAGTGCCTGGCGGAGCAGTGCTGTGACCGGGAGGGCGAGGGGTCCAGGGTGCAGGGAGGCCTCCGTGAGCCAACCTGCCTCATGACTGGTGAAGTCAGCAGCTGCTTTGTTTTGTTTTGTTTTGTTTTTGAGACAGGGTCTTGCTCTGTTACCCAGGCTGAAGTGCAGTGGCGCCATCTCGGCTCACTGCAGCCTCAACCTCCTGGGCTCAAGTGATCCTCCCACCTCAGCCTCCCAAAGTGCTGAGACCAAGGCGTAGGGCCCATGCCCAGCTGGCAGCAGCTGTTTGAGGTCATTGTGAACCCCGCTTCCTTTTTTTTTTTTTTTGAGACGGAGTCTCGCTTTGTCGCCCAGGCTGGAGTGCAGTGGCGCGATCTCGGCTCACGGCAAGCTCCACCTCCCAGGTTCATGCCATTCTCCTGCCTCAGCCTCTCAAGTAGCTGGGACTACAAGTGCCCACCACCACGTCCGGCTAATTGTGTGTGTGTGTGTGTGTGTGTGTGTGTGTGTATTTAATAGAGATGGGATTTCACCATGTTAGCCAGGATGGTCTCTATGTCCTGACCTTGTAATCTGCCCGCCTTGGCCTCCCAAAGTGCTGGGATTACAAGCATGAGCCACCACACCTGGCCTGTGAACCCCCTTCCTTGCTTGCACTGTGGCCTGGCAGGTCAGCCAGCTGAAAATGAAGGGTGACGCCAGAGCCCCCTCCTCTGTCCCTGCCTGTCCCCGCCAGCTGCAGACACTGGGAGGGTGGTCGGATCCCAACAGCAGAGGCAGCTGCAGCCTTGGCCTGGCTCCTCTGTGAGGGGCTGCTGGATCCAGGTGCCAGGTGATCTTTCTTCTTTTTCTTGTTTTTCATTTCTGCTCCCTGGTGTTTTTGGGGGGATCCTCTCCCCAGCGGGGACAAACATGGCCCTGACAGCTGCAGGCTTGAGCCTTATCCCAGCAGGAGTTCAGGGATGTCTTGTGGGGGCTGTTGTTCCACCTTAGTGCTGCTGCCTCCATGCTCTGCCTGTCCTGTGACCAGACATCTGTGGGGAGCCTCACTGAAGTGTCAGGAGGGGGAACTGCAGAAAGAGGGGTCTCTGGCCGAGGAGGGGAGGGGAGGGGGGGGAAGGGAAGTTGCCCAGCAGAGCCAGGGGCATGTCCCTAGTAGGAGGGCAGACCTTGGTCTTGGAGATGGGCCTTGGGGGTCCACCTTGTAAGTGAGGAGGTCAGGACTCAGGAAGAGATGCTGTGGTGTTGGCAAGGCTTTTGCTGGGCCTGCTGCAGTGTGCAGTAGGTTCTCCGTGAATGGGGCTGCCAGGGCAGAGGCTGCTGCAGTTTTGCTGTTCGTCCAGCCATGTTGGTGCAGATGTGCGGGTTAGATAGAGGCAGCCTTGCCACACAGGCGAGTCTTCACTGGTCTTCAGAAGGAGATTGGGGTGTGATTGATCAGAAGAAATGATGCGTTCTATTTCATTCTCAGGCCCAGTGAATTGTGGATTTCATGCTTCTTCCTCTTCTTTCCCCTCTATTCATATAAAATTATTTCTTGAGATAATTATTTTATGATTCATTATTTTGTCCAAGCCCAAAAGTATATCCTGCACTGTACGCTTTACATGTAGTGCAAAGGTGCTCATCATGGCTGTCAGCACGGCCAGGTCACTGGGGCTAACACAGTGGCAGGCGCAGGTGCAGGTGGGTGTGGCTTACAGGGCTGACCTCGTGTGGCTCCTGGCTTATTTAGCACGAGTGTAAGGAAGCTTCTCTTCAGGAGGCCTGCGTGCTGATGAGGTCTGGGCTCCCTCTGATGGGTGGAGGGTCCTGACTTGTTTGCAGCACAAAGCTGCTCCGTCAGCTCTCCAGGTCTTAGCTGGGTCACTCAGGGCTGCTGCTGATGCCAAGCATGGTCGTGGGCCTTTGTTTGTACTTGGTGCGCTGTTGTCACCCCAGCAAGTGAGGGGTGTGGGTGCAGAGCTCCTCACTCACTGCCAGTCCTTCCCTGGGAGGCTTTTTGTCTACTCTGTGTGCTCACTTGCTCAGCGGCCTCTCTCATCCCCGATTCTGGGCGGTGCATTTGACAGAGGCCTGCCTGGGTGCTGCAGCCTCTGACATTTGCCCAGACGTTGCTTCATGCCCTGCTCTGTGGTCCGTTTCAGAGACACTCCCTGGATGGTGAATCTGTGTTTTCCATTTCTTGGGTCAGCGTTCTGCACGCCTGCAAGGTAAAGCCTGGCTTCTTGTGCCATCTCCCCTGTCGTTGCAGACGTCGAGTGCCTCCTGGAACGCGTCTGCCCGCTTTGTGTCTGTGCCGTGAGGCCCTGTCAGGTCTGGGTGGCCTCGCTGGTCACGGGAGACCTGTCTCCACAGAGCCAGCCGCGATGGGCCCGCACCAGCTCTGTCTCTTCCATTCTTGGCTTTTCAAATGTCCTGCCCTTACACTTCAGATGTGTTTGGTGTAGACAGTTTCTCAAGATCTTTAAAATCTTGCTGACAGTCTTTGCCTCGACTAGACTATCGGTCCATTTACATTACTGTAATTATTCTTTTTTTTTTTTTTTTTTTTTTTTTTGAGACGGAGTCTTGCTCTGTCACCCGGGCTGGAGTGCAGTGGCCGGATCTCAGCTCACTGCAAGCTCCGCCTCCCGGGTTTACGCCATTCTCCTGCCTCAGCCTCCCGAGTAGCGGGGACTACAGGCGCCCGCCACCTCGCCCGGCTAGTTTTTTGTGTTTTTAGTAGAGACGGGGTTTCACTGTGTTAGCCAGGATGGTCTCGATCTCCTGACCTCGTGATCCGCCCGCCTCAGCCTCCCAAAGTGCTGGGATTACAGGCTTGAGCCACCGCGCCCGGCCTGTAATTATTCTATTTAAATTTATTTCCACCGTCTTTCCTTGTACTCTGTCGTTTGAGAACCAGGTTGCTTCTTCGCTTCTTTTGGATGATTTTTTTTTTTCTTTTTCTTCTCTACTGGGTTGGAATTTGCTCACTTGGCTTCATAGTGGTTGCCTTGGATGTTCTAACATGCAGAATTAATTTGTCAAAGTCTAAAATTAGTATTTTTGCCCTCCTCCAAACGATTCAAAGATCCGGGAACATTTTATTCTGAGCACTCCGTCCACACAGGACTTGCCCCTCCCCGTCGCAGCCTGCAGCGTGTTGTGTCTCTGTGGGTCCGGACCACGTGGGGCAGCGTGTTGTGTCTCTGTGGGTCCGGACTGCGTGGGGCAGCGTGTTGTGTCTCTGTGGGTCCGGACCGCGTGGGGCCTGGAGGACTGCGAGAAGAGCTTCCCCTGGGGCTGGATAGTAGCTTTCTTCCTTGTTCACCCAAACCCTCCCAGTCTCAGCCTTGGGGCGTCCCCCAGCAATAACTGGATCTGCACCTGGGCCTGGCCCAGGCTTTCTCCTCTCTCCCCTGACTTCTGCAAAGCTGTGAAAGGAGTGGGTGCAGGCCAGCTGCCGGCCAGGGCCCTCCTGCACAGGGCCTTCCTTTCTCCAGGTCCCTGCTTTTACTTAGTTTTTGTTCTCTAAGGTTCTGAACTTTCTTGCCAACCCACTGATAGATTTTTAAAGTTTTTAAAAATATCCATTTATGCCGGGCGCGGTGGCTCAAGCCTGTAATCCCAGCACTTTGGGAGGCCGAGACGGGCGGATCACGAGGTCAGGAGATGAGACCATCCTGGCGAACACGGTGAAACCCCGTCTCTACTAAAAATACAAAAAACTAGCCGGGCGAGGTGGCGGGCGCCTGTAGTCCCAGCTACTCCGGAGGCTGAGGCAGGAGAATGGCGTAAACCCGGGAGGCGGAGCTTGCAGTGAGCTGAGATCCGGCCACTGCACTCCAGCCTGGGCGACAGCCAGACTCCGTCTCAAAAAAAAAAAAAAAAAAAAAAAAATATATATATATATATATATCTTACCAGGTAGTAGTGCTCATTTGTTCATTAAAAGGCTGGTCAAAGCTTTTTACTCTGACAGAATGTAGGTGTCCACTCTGAATACATTGACCCCTGTCGCTGCTGTGGGCTGGGCTCGTGGCTGAGGCTGGAGTGTTTCTCCCACCAGGACTGGGCCTCCTCTCCTGGGAGAGCGACTCCGGGCACAGCCGTTCTGGCCCTCGGGTCATGGTGGCAGAGTCCGGAGTGTCTAGGAGGTGCCATGCCTTCTGCTGCTGCTTGTGGGTGAGCCTTGGACTTGGCTAGAGGCGTCACAGAAGGAAGCCCGTGGCAGCTGGGGCCGCTGACATGGCTATGGGGGGTGAGGACATTTCTGAAGCTTTTCTGGAACCTGCGTTGGGGGTGAGGACATTTCTGAAGCTTTTCTGGAACCTGCGTTGAGAAACTGGAAGTGATTCCGCACAGAGGCAGCTCACCTCAGCCTTGGCTGCTCAGCCTCCACTCCTCGGGTGCCCCAAGGCCCACGCTTTGCCTGGGACCCCGGCACCTTGGGCCTGTGTAGACCCCAGCGAGGCGGAGGCGGCCTGCCTGTGTCCCACTGATGGCACGAGGCCATGGGGGGCTCAGTCTTGTGTGTGTGTTCTGTGTCTGTGTCTTTCCTCTTTTTCTTTCCTGCTTTCTGTGGGGTAAGTGAAAGTTTCTCCTCCTTTGTATTTTGATATCTTTCCAGTGGATTTGATTATTTTCTTGATCACCCTTAACACTGTGTCTTCATGCACTGAGTCTTCCTACCCAAGTCGCAGTCACTCAGCTCTTCTGCGGAGCACCTGAGCGTGTGCGGCCCGCACTGAGCCGACCACATCTTGTTTGCCTGAAGCTGTAGTCTTATCCCTTAGGAGAACATGAACATGAGCTTTTATTTTATTTTAGTTTCGAGACAGGACCTCACTCCTGTCTCCAAGCTGCAGAGTGCAGTGGCGAGATCTTGGCTCACTGAAGCCTCTACCTCAGGGCCTCAAGCCATCCTCCCACCTCAGCCTCCTGAGTAGCTGGGACTGTGGGTGCGCACCACCACGCCCTGCTAGTCTTTGTATTTTTGAGGGTTTCACTATGTTTCGCAGGCTGGTCTTGAACTTCTGGGCTGAAGCAATCTGCCTGCCTCAGCCTCCCAAGAACATGAGCTTTTAACCAGTGGTCAGTTATATTCACCACTGTCTTCCTCCCACCTGCCAGGCCCTGCCCCCCAGCCCTTCCCGCCTCTTGCCTCAGAACCTCTTCTCTGGGTGGCGCCTTGACTCTGGACCCTGTCACGTTGATACGAAGCCATGGGACTGCCTCTTCTGGGGTTTGTGGTTTTCCCGCCCCTGGGGACTGGCAAGCTGCGTTTGAGGGCCTCTGCTGGCCTGGAAGCCCTGTGGGCCGTGGAAAACTTGGGAAGTGGGTAGTTTCTGTTCTAGAGCCCAGAGCCCTCATCAGGGAGACCTGGCAGGATGCAGCTTGTGCTGTCCTGGCCTGCTGCCCCTTTGTACAACTTCTGAGAGGGCACTGGTTGGCCTGCAGGGTCCAGGCTGAAGGCAGGGACTGATGAGAGTTTATGTGATGTCACGCCAACAGGGCAGGCAGCTGCAGGCTGGGGCTTGGGCCACCCTCTAAGGGGGGCTAGGACAGCACCAGGATGGCTGCCAACTGGGGCTGTGGGTGGTGAATCTGGCCCCCTCCAACCATATACTTCCTGCGAAGCAGGCCTCACAGGCTGGTGACAGCGGAGCTTCCGAGGGACAGGCCTGTGCCGGGCGTTTTCCAGTTGCTGTTCAGTTTCAGTTCCTTCCCAGCACCTTCACCTCGAGGGCACAGTGGCCACTTCAGTAGCTTAGCCTCAGGGATTCCCGCCGGTCCTCATGGCCCTCTCCTGTACTCACAGTCCCTGCCTGACCCAGCATCTTCTGCTCAGACGCAGGCGTCTGTCCTGGAGGGGCAAGTGGATGGGCACAGGCAGTGTTCAGGGCAGCCCAGCGGGTTGGGTCAGAGAGGGCGGTCTGGACCTGAATTGGGTTTGGAGCCATTGCTCTTGTGAGGGATGCAAGCTCGGTAGATGGCAGGGCTGCTTGGGCAGTGGGCATATACTCACACACACATACTCACACGCACATGGGCACACATGCTCTCATAGACACATAAGCTCACAAGCACATGGGCATATGCTGTCTCAGGGACACAGGCTCACACTCACACGGGCACACGCTGTCTCAGACACTCAGGCTCATGCACACAGGCAGACACACGGGCTCACGCACACGGGCACATACAGGGACATAGGCTCATGCACACGGGCACACACACTCAAGGACGCACAAGCTCACATGCACACGGCCACACACGCTCAGGCACTCAGGCTCACGCACACAGGCACACATGCTCTCTCAGGGACACAGGCTCGCACGGGCACACATGCTCCCTCAGGAATACACAGGCTCACACACACATAGGCACACACGCTGTCTCAGATACACAGACTCACACACACGGGCACACACGCTCTCAGTGACACACAGGCTCACACACACGGGCACACACTCAGGGACACAGGTTCACACATGCACACACAGGGACAGCCTCACGCACATGGGCACACACTCAGGGACACACATGGACACACAGGCTCCCATGTGCACACACAGGGACACACAGGCTCATGCACACAGGCACACACACTTGGACACAGGCTCAAAGACACGGGTACACACACTCGGACACAGAGGCTCATGCACACACGGGCACATTCAGGGACACAGGCTCACATGGGCACACACATTCAGGGACACAGGCTCACACGCACACGGGCACACAGGAACACACAGGCTCACGCATGGGCACACATGCTCAGGGACACAGGCTCACACACACAGGTTCTCTCAGGAACACAGGCTCACACACACGGGCACACGCTCTCTTGGACACACAGGCTCACACCAGCATGCACGCTCTCGGGCACACAGGCTCACATGCACACGGGCACACAGGGACACACAGGCTCACGCACACGGGCACACATGCTCAGGAACACACAGGCTCACACGGGCACACACGCTCTCTCAGTGACACAGGCTCACACACGGGCATCCACACTCAGGGACACACAGGTTCACACACACAGAGGCACACACTCAGGGACACACAGGCTCTCACAGGCACACACACTCTCAGGGACACACAGGCTCACGCACACGGGCACACATGCCCTCTCTCTGGGACACAGGCCCACACACATGCTGCGTGCGGACCCTGGAGTGGGGATAGGGGACCCGCGCTTCTTGGAACGAGAGGCCTCTGGCACCCTGGTCTATGGCGAGCGTCGCCAGCCCAGGCAGATGCTGTTTCCGCACTTGCTCTCCCAGCAGACCCCGTCTGGACCTGGCACAGAGCATCCTCTGTTCCAGATTCGGCGTGGGACGTTGGAAGCAAGCGCCTGTCGCCCACTCATGACCGGAACTTTCCGGCAGTGCGAGGTGGGGGCGGGAAGCCCTTGTGACGTGTCTGGGGCCTGGGCCTGTCCTACCCCCTGTGTCCACTGTGGACCAGGCTGGGCTGTGGCCTTCACTGCTACGGAGACCACCACAAGAGACCCTGGGGGCCCCACGTCTGCAGAACGAGGATGAGGATGGAGCACACCTGCCTCGTAGGGTTGTGGGAAGAACCAGGTGAGGCCGCTGTCACCAATGCGCACCTGTGCCCGCCACGGTGGCTATGCGCCTGCGGTCCTGCTCACGCTGCGCCACAGGGCCTTGGGAGGAGGTAGCCAGTGCCAGGGGCTGGAGAGACCCCAGCAGGACTTGCTCCTAGGAAGCCCAGCACTGCGCCTCCCACGCAGGAACCAGACTCCGCGTTGCGGGGAGCCCGGCCTCTTCAGGGACCGTCCTCCCAGCTGAGCAGGCGGCAGCCCCAGCAGAGGGGGAGGTGGCTGAAGCTGGCCCTGGGCCTGGGGACAGAGGGCACACAGCTGAGGCGCATCCTGGGGGCTCTGCCTGCCTGCTCTGTGCCCTGTCCGTGCCCACCATGACCAATGCAGGCAGCAACCCCCACCTCAGGCGGGGCTCCGGGTACAGCATTCTGGTGGACAGCCTCAGGATAGAGTCCACGGGGACCTCCAGAAGCTTCCTCTCCCACCTATTAAACTACCTATGAGCACAGGCAAAGGCAAAAATTCCACATCAGTAAATTGTGAAGTGGATTCTTTTGAAAAAGCTCATGCGAGATTATTGAGCAGAAAAGAAGAGGCAGGACGTGATCATGACAGCACCAGCTCCGCCCTCTCAGGACCCCGTGTGGCCCCAACCCTACACCGGGACCCCAGTCTGGGAGAGGGCGGGGACAGGAGGCGCTGGGCTCGGGTGGGCTTTGCCATGCAGGGAGGCGAGAGGTTCTTGAAAGGGTGGAACTCAGAATTTTTTGAGAAATGTTAAAAATATTCTGTTCCATTGAAATAGAATTTTAGGCCAGGCATAGTGGCTCACACCTGGAATCCCAGCACTTTGGGAGGCCAAGGCAGGCAGATCCCTTGAGCCAAGAAGTTCAAGGCCAGCCTGGTAGCATAGAGAGACCTCATCTCTAGAAAAATACAAAAATTAGCTGGGTGTGGTGGCTCGCACCTGTGGTCCCGGCTTCTCAGGAGACTGAGGCTGGAGCATCATTTGAACCCAGGAGGTTGAGGCTACAGTGAGCCCCAATTGCACCACTGCAGTTCAGCTTGGGCGACAGAGCAAGAAAGACCCTGTCTCAAAAAAAGGAGAGGAAAGGCCGGGCGTGGTGGCTCACACCTGTAATCCCAGCACTTTGGGAGGCCGAGGCGGGCAGATCACAAGGTCAGGAGACCAAGACCATCCTGGCTAGCATGGTAAAACCCTGTCTCTACTAAAAATACAAAAAACTAGCCGGGCGTGGTGGTGGGCACCTGTAGTCCCAGCTACTCGGGAGGCTGAGGCAGGAGAATGGAGTGAACCCGGGAGGCAGAGCTTGCAGTGAGCGGAGATCACGCCACTGTATTTCAACCTGGGTGACGGAGTCAGACTCCATCTCAAAAAGAAAAAAAAAAAGAAAAAAGGAGAGGAAAAACAAATAGAATTTTTTAAAATCAATGCAGAAGATAAAAGCAAAACAAAACTGTACAGAAAAGCAACCAACAAAGCCAGGTGAGAGGCCAGCTTGTGTGTGAGAAACTGTCTCAGATTCCATGATTAAAAGAACAAAAACTTCACTTTAGATCACAAAACCAGACCAGAGCTGGTGCGGCTGGCACAGATCACCTGCTCCTGCTCCTTTTTTTTTTTTTTTTTTTTGTCTTTTCAGTTTCTTATCTCCTGGGGCCAAGGCTGAGCTCTCAGCCTGAAGTCTGTGTTCCCAGGAGGCCCAGCCGAGCTGGGGGGGTCTCCTGGTTTGTGGCGCTGGGTGCTCCAGTCTCCTGTCTCTTGCTGGTGCTGCACCGCTTGTCCCGCCTGCCAAAGCCAGTGACAGGTGAGAAGCCCTTTGAGACGTGAGGTGCCAGGCCCTCGTACCATCACCTTTATTCAGAAGGACTTCTGTTCTGAAATCACCCAGTTTTGTTTTTTTTTTTAGACGGAGCCTCACTCTGTCGTCACCCAGGCTGGAGTGCAATGGTGCAATCTCTGCTCACTGCAACATCTGCCTCCCTAGTTCAAGTGATTCTCCCGAGTAACTGGGACTACAGGCCATGCGCCATCACGCCCAGCTAATTTTTGTATTTTTAGTAGAGACTAAAAATGTTGGCCAGGCTGGTCTCGAACTCCCGACCTCAAGTTATTCTCCTGCCTCGGCCTCCCAAAGTGCTGCGAATCCAGACGTGAGCCACCCCGCCTGGCGTTATTTTGTATTAAAATAGTGTTTGTTGATTCATTGGGCAAAATTGATTCACTGGGCTTTGAGCATATATGGTAGTGAGCAGAAGACATTTTTATTTACTGGATTTTAAACAATCATTTTGTAAAGAGGTTTGAGTAATGAGAAAAATACCCTGCACCACAGGATGCCATTGGCACTCGCCCTCCTTCGTGGGACCCAGGTCCCCCTGTACCTGTCCTGCTGCCTGAGGCCACTGTGCCACCCCTGGATGCTGCCCCTGTGGCCCTTGGGCTCCCCCTGCCCTCCCCACCTCCTGGCTGCTGCCCAGGGCAGCCTGGGGTGAGGCAGTGCAGTGGCACAGAGTCAGCAACAAGGGCACGCCTCATCTCCTACCCTGGAGGTTGGCTTGGGTGGCTCAGCTTGAAGGGGGTCAAAGGAGTAGCTGAGCACCCTTTGACCAGGCGGCCTCCTAGGACACAAGCAGGCTCCAAGGAGGAGTCTGACCCTCGCAGTGCCTGAGCCTCTGTTTCCTGCACTGACAAAGCCCTTCCACGGCTTTTCTCCTTTCTCTCTTAAAGCCCGGGGCAGCCCATAGCCACACCCATTCAGAACTGAGGGCAGCCCATAGCCACACCCATTCAGAACTGAGGGCAGCCCATAGCCACACCCATTCAGAATTTATGGACAAGCCAGGACCCTTTTGTGGGGGGCCTGTCCCGGGTCACAGACCAGGTCTCTCTTGACCATGGACACGGGGCGGCCAGGAAGGGGCTGTGCTGCCAGGCAGGTCCATGCGTCCTGAAGGCACAGAGGCCCCTCCAGACTGCCCATTTCAGGACCTTGTCATGCAGCTGGAGTCATGGGTGACAGCAGCCCCGGGGCCAGGCCGGCTTGGCAAGTGTTGCAGCAGCCACACGGCAGTAAGAAATGCTTTTTCTGTGCATCCAGGTGGCTCCAGCCAGCACCGTCCTTTCCGTGTGGGGTGTGCCTGACACCCTCCTTTCCCCTCCCAGAAAGGTGAAGAACCTCCCAAGTCCATTCCGTGGCTGGCTGATGGGCTGGGTCACAGATCTAAACCGCTCATCCTGGCCTGTCCTGGGTCACAGATCTAAACCGCTCAACCTGGCCTGTCCTGGGTCACAGATCTAAACCGCTCAACCTGGCCTGTCCTGGGTCACAGATCTAAACCGCTCAACCTGGCCTGTCCTGGGTCACAGATCTAAACCGCTCAACCTGGCCTGTCCTGGGTCACAGATCTAAACCCCTCAACCTGGCCTGTCCTGGAGCGGGCGGCCTTGGTGAGCACAGCTGCTGAAGGGGCAGCAAATGCCAGTCGTGCCTGTCCTGGTCACTGGGGTCGTGTCTTTGCCCAGCCTGGCCCAGGCACTGGGTGGGGAGAATGGGGCCTTGTGTCTCCAACTCACAGCCGAGCTTTCAGAGCATCAGACTGGGTTCATTGTTCAGAACCGGGAAAACTAAAAACAGCATTGAGAATGGAACTTGGGCCTTCTGGAAATGACAGCTGAGTAAAGACTCATTTATTCTGCTTCTCTTCTTGAAACTCACTGCAGTGAACAAAGAGAATGAAAAATAGGGAACAAGATTTAATTCACAATGGGCCTAAGGAATAGCCATGGCAAAGGAGGGTGTCGGCCAGACAGGAAGCAGTGACAGCCACATCAGGTCCAGCAGGCTGGGTTTTTGTTTAACAAGAATGGATTTTTGGAGATAGTGTTGATGAGTATTTTAAAAGAATGGGGTTGTGGCTCGGGGGAGCTGAGTATAGGCAGACATCTGGCAAGATGAGGCAGAAGGCCCACGTGCTTCACTTTTCTATAAGATCCAGGTTCTCATTTTTTTCTAATTTTTAGAAAAGGGGGCCTCACTTTGTTGCCCAGGTTAGAGCTCAGTACCACGGTCATAGCTCACTGCAGCATCGACCTTCTGGGGTCAGCGATCCTCTCACCTTAGCGTTTTTCGTAGCTGGGACCACAGACATGCGCCCCCATGCCCAGCTAATTATTATATTTTTTGGTAGAGATGAGGTTTTGCCATCTTGCCCAGCTGGTCTCGAACTCCTGAACTCAAGCAATCCTCCTACCTTAGTCTCCCAAAGGGCTGAGATTGTAGGCGTGAGCCTCTGCCCCCACGATCCAGACTCGTAAGGGGTGAAATGGGGAACGAAAGGATGGGCTGAGGATTCCTCTTAGTTTTCAGCATCATACTGATCATTATGTTCATATGAGGAAACTACCAGAGACCAGGGAAAAAGTCACCTGGAAGGATTAGAGGGAACAGTGAGTACTCAGAGCTCTCAAAACACTCAGAAGAGTGGCTGTTGCCAGCAGGCTGACTGAGAAACCCCATAACTCACAGGGTGTGTGGTAGAGTGCCCAGTGGAGAACAGTTAGCCCTAGAATAAATGCTGCTCTGCTGCTGTGTGACAAATCTCAGAAGGAAGAATCAACATTTTCAGTTTCCAAGTATCTGGATCCAAAACAAAGCTCAAGAACAGTAACGGGCCGGGCGTGATGGCTCACACCTATAATCCCAGCACTTGGGGAGGCCAGGGTGGGCAGATCACGAGGTCAGGAGTTCAAGACCAGCCTGGCCAACATGATTAAACCCCATCTCTACTAAAAATACAAAAATTAGCTGGACGTGGTGGCGTGCACCTGTAATGCCAGCTACTTGGGAGGCTGAGGCAGGAGAATCACTTGAACCTGGGAGGCGGATGTTGCAGTGAGCTGAGATCACACCACTGCACTCCAGCCTGGGCGACAAGAGCAAAACTCTGTCTCAGAAAAAAAAAGAATAGTAACAGGCACACAAAAAATATGCAGCTTTCCAAGAGGTAAAATTCATAATGTCTGGCATCCAACCAAAGAAGATCAGGTATGGAAAGAAACAGAAAAGTAGAACCCAGGCTGGAGTGAAGACTCCATCCACACTGGCGTAGATGTTAGGGTTGGCAGACGGGCACTGAAGTAATTGTTATAACTGTATTCTGTGTGTTCAGAGAGCAAACGTAGATGTTAGGGTTGGCAGACGGGCACTGAAGTAATTTTTTTTTTTTTTTTTTTTTTGAGACGGAGTCTCGCTCTGTCACCCAGGCTGGAGTGCAGTGGCCAGATCTCAGCTCACTGCAAGCTCCACCTCCCGGGTTTATGACATTCTCCTGCCTCAGCCTCCCGAGTAGCTGGGACTACGGGCGCCCGCCACCTCGCCCGGCTAGTTTTTTGTATTTTTTAGTGGAGACGGGGTTTCACCATGTTAGCCCATGTTGGGATGGTCTCGATCTCCTGACCTCGTGATCCACCCGTCTCGGCCTCCCAAAGTGCTGGGATTACAGGCTTGAGCCACCGCGCCCGGCCTGAAGTAATTATTATAACTGTATTCACTGACGTAGATGTTAGGGTTAGCAGACAGGCACTGAAGTAATTGTTATAACTGTATTCCATGTGTTCAGACAGCAAACGTAGATGTTAGAGTTGGCAGATGGGCACTGAAGTAATTGTTATAACTGTATTCCGTGTGTTCAGAGAGCAACAGGAAAGACTGAACACATTAAGTGGAGACATGGAAGTATTTTAAAAGATCCAAATTAGAGTTGAAATTAAAATGTCCAAGTACCAAATACACTGGATGTGATTAATGGTAGATCAGAGATTGCAGAAGATTAGTGAACCTAAAGACTAAGCAGTAGACACTCTCCAAACTGAAATGAGGAAAAGAAAAATATTTTAAAACAAACAGGAGCATCATGGAGCTGGAAGACAACTTTCAGAGATCTAACGATTGTGTGATTGGAGTCCCTACGCGGGAAGGGAGGGACGGAAGAATTGTTGGAGGACATGATAGCTGAAAAGCTTCCCAGTTTGATGGAAACTATAAGCCTAGATCTGACCATCTTTTCTTTCTTTTCTCTTTGTTGACCAATGGATTCATGTCACATGATCAGACCATCTTAATGACCCCAGAGCACAAGAAATGAAGAAAATCACACAAGGCACATCATCAAGTTACTCAAAACCAGTTACAAAGAGATAAATCTTAAAAGCAGCCAGGAAAAAAAACAAAAAAACAAAACAAAACAAAAAAAAACAAAAGACCTTTGCTTATGGAAGAAACAAAGACAAAGATGCAGATGACAGCAGATTTCTCATGAGAAACAATGCAAGTGGGAAGACAATGGTGTAGTGTGTTTAAGATGCTGAAAGGAAAAAAAAAAAAAAACACCTGTCCACCAAGAATTCTATACGTAACTATCTTTTAAGTGACAGTGACATAAAAATGTTTTCAAACACACAATAGCTGAACTAGTTCATTACCAGCAGACCTTCACTGAAAGAAATGTTACAGATGCTTTAGGCTGAAGGAAAACAAAACCATGTGGAAATCTGGATCTATACAGAAAATTGAAGAGTACTGGAAATGGTAACTGCATGTTTAAATACATGATACTCAAATCTCTTTAAAATATAATTGTTTAAGAATAGTAATTATGTAGCAGAGAGAGGAATTTATAACATATACAGAAATAAAGTATTTGACAAAAATGGCAAAAATAAAAGGCCAGGAGAGAAGAAAATGGTAAATGCATATATTTGAAGTGGTAGAACAGCACTTGAAGGCAGAGTATGACAAATTAAATATGCATGTTATAAACCCAGAAGCATTTACTAAAATAGCAAAGCAACAAATTACAGCTGATAAGTGAACAGTGGAGATAAAGTTGACCCACGTAAAATACTTAATCCAAAGAGGGCAGAAAGGAGGAAAAGAGGAAAAAAGAACAGATAGAACACAGGTAACATGGCAAGATGGTCGGATTGCACAAAAAAGCAATACCCACATATATACTGGCTAAAATAAACTGCTTTTTTTTTCTCTTTTTTTTTCGAGACAGGATCTCACTCTATTGCCGTGGCTGGAGTGCAGTGGCGCAGTCATGGCTCACTGCAACTTTGACCTCTTGGGTTCAAGGAATCCTCTGGCTTCATCCTCCTTTTTTTTTTTAGATGGAGTTTTGCTCTTGTCGCCCAGGCTAGGGTACAATGATGCAATCTCAGCCTACTGCAACCTGGGCCTCCCAGGTTCAGGTGCTTCTCCAGCCTCATCTTCCTGAGTAGCTGGGACTACAGGTGCACCCCATCATGCCTGGCTAATTTTTTTGTAGAGACAGGGTCCCACTATGTTGCCCAGGCTGGTCTTGAACTCCTGGCCTCAATGGATCCTCCTGCTTCAGCCTCCCAAAGTGCTGGGATTGTAGGCATGAGCTACTGTGCCTTGCCACCCTCTTTAAATTTAAAGAAATAAATAGGCTATAAGTAAAAGAAGGATAAACGTTACACAATTCTAACTCTGATGTAAAGCAATCTGGAGTTGCTATAATATCAAATGTACTGATTTCAGAGCAAAGGAAACTACCAGGATAAAGATACTTCATGATAAAGGAGTTTGTTCATCAAGAAGACACCGTAAATGTGTGCACCTAATAACAGAGCCATAAAATACATGAAGCAGAAACTGATAGTGCAGAGAGAAATAGACACATCCACAGTTGTCGCTGGGACCCTCGTGACCTGTTTCTCAGTGATGGATAGAACAAATAGACCAGAAATTCGTGTCAGCACCATCAAGCAGCTGGATCGATTGGCTTTATACAGCACCTCACCTGGCAGTACGTTCTTTTCCAGTGCGCACGGGACATTTACCAGGATAGACCATTTTAGGGGGCCATAAAAAGTGTTAATAAACTTTAACAAATTCAAATCATATAAATTATGTTTTCTGAGAAAAATATAATTAGAAACCAGTAGACTGGGTGCGGTGGCTCACACGTGTAATCCCAGCACTTTGGGAGGCCGAGGCAGGCGGATCACAATGTCAGGAGATCGAGACCATCCTGGCTAACACGGTGAAACCCTTTCTCTACTAAAAATGCAAAAAATTAGTGGGGACATGGTGGCGGGCGCCTGTAGTCCCAGCTACTCGGGAGGCTGAGGCAGGAGAATGGCGGGAACCCGGGAGGCGGAGATTGCGGTGAACCAAGATTGCGCCACTGCACTCCAGCCCGGGCGACAGAGCGAGACTCTGTCTCAAAAAAAAAAAAAAAAAAAAAGAAACTAATAAAAAATATTTGAAAGATGATTAGTTACTGAGTATATGTTCTGTTAGTCAAAAAAGGAAAACAAAAGAGGGGTTAGAAAGCTTTCTGAGGCTGGGCGCGGTGGCTCACGCCTGTAATCCCAGGATGTACAAATCATTAACTCTGCTTCTACCTTAGGAAATTAGAAAAAGGAAAGCAAATTAAGTCTAAAGGATGCAAAAGAAAGGAAACAAAGATCAAACTGGAAATTAGTGAAAACAGAAAAATAGAAAAACACCTATTAAGCTGTCTTTTTGAGGCAATCAGTAAAATCAATAAGCTTCTAGCCAGAAAAGAGTGAAAAAAAAACAAAACATTTTTTATATCAATATCAAAAATGAAAGACGTGGCATCACTACAGGGTCTGTTGCTCTTAAGAGATGTAAAGGAATAGTATGGTATAATAACTTACGCCAGCAAATGTGATTAATTTTATATGAAATGGGCAAGTTCCTTGAAAGACAAACCATTCATACTCACCTAAGAAGTTTTTAGAACCTGCTGAGCTCTGTATCTATTAAATAGATTCGATGTGTAATTGAAAACCTTCCCACAAAGAAACTACATGCCCATCTGGCTTCACTGGAGTCTCTGCCACACATTGAAGGAAGAAATAATAGCAATTCTATATAAAATCTCCCAGGAATTTGAGAGGAAGGAATACTTCTGATTTTGTTATGCTGGTGTTACTCTGATAGCAAAACCAAAGATGTTACAAGAAGAAAATAGATGCAAAAATGAATATGAATATAGATGTAAAAATTCTTAACAAAATTTTAGCAAATCCCATTTGAGAATATATAAAAAGGACAATATGGCCAGGCGCAGTGGCTCACGCCTGTAATCCCAGCACTTTGGGAGGCCGAGGCAGCAGATCATGAGTCCAGGAATTCAAGACCAGCCTGGCCAACATAATGAAACCCTGTCTCTACTAAAAAGACAAAAAAGTTAGCTGGGTGTGGGCGCGGGCACCTGTAATCCCACCTACTTGGGAGACTGAGGCAGGAGAATTCACTTGAACCTGGGAGGTGGAGGTTGCAGTCAGCCGAGATCACGCCACTGCCCTCCAGCTTGGACAACAGAGTGAGACTCCATCTCAAAAAAAAAAAAAAAAAAAAAAAAAGGACAATCCATCATGACCAATTGGCATTTATACAAGGAATATGTAATTGGTTTAAGAATAGAAAATTGATGGAATCCAGCTATTATCAAACTAAAGAGAAACCATGTGATCATTTCTATAGATACAGTAAAAGTATTTTACAAAATCCAGCATCCATTCCTGATTTTAAAAATAACTTGGCAAACTAAGAGTACAAAGGAACTTCCCTGACCTTACAAAAGACATCATGAAAAAGTTAAAGTCAACATCATACCTAATGGTAAAAGACTGGATGCTTTCCCTAAGATTAGGAGGAAGGCACATATGTTCACTCTTACTAATTGTGTTCAGTAATAATATTACAGGTTCTTCCCAGTGTAATTATGCAAGAAAAATAAATAAAAGGATCTAGTTTGGAAAGGAAGAAGTAAAACTTTTTGTTCACTGTTGACATGATCACCTCTGCAGAAAACCTAATAAATCTGTGAAAAAAGCAATTATAATGAATAAGTGAGTTTATCAAGGTTGCAAGATGAAATTGTAAAAACAACATTTTTTTCTGTATTAGCAACAAAAAATTGGAAATTATATTTTGTTAGTATTATAAATATGAAATGCTTAGGGTGACACTTAACTAATATGTGCAAGATTTGTACACTAAAAACTACAAAACTGAAAAGTTGCTGAAAGAAAGTAGACCCAACTAGATGGATATATTTTGCTCACAGATCAGAAGATGTAATGTAGTTAGGATGTTAGTTTTCCTGATACTCATCTATAGATTCAACACAACTGCAGTCAAAATCCCAGCAGGCTATTTTGTAGAAATTGAGAAGCTGATTCTGAAATTCATATAGAAATGCAAAGGACCTGGAATAATTAATTCATTTCAAAAATGAAAAGCAGAGTTTGGGGACTCACAGTACCTGATTGCAGACCTGGTGCGTTTGGGGTCACTGTGGCGTGGGGTCCCAGATGGGAGGAAGCTTCCTGAGAGGTAGTGCCTAGTTGAGTCTAAGAGGACGAGGAGGTCGGTGAGCTTGTTGGAACCCGTGGTGGAAGGATGGGCTGAGGATGGAGAGCAGGTGCACAGGGGAAGGGGTTGGTCAGGGTTGCTCTCAGGCTGTCGTGGATGCTTTTTAGCTTTTCAGAACTTCACTGATGCTGCTGTTTTACTTTTCAAAAAGATTGAAGCTGTACAAGTAGGTCACCTGTTTCCTCTTAAACAAGAAATTAAAAATACTTAAGTTTTGTTTCTTTTTCTTTTTCTTTTTCTTTTTTTCTTTTTTGGAACAGAGTCTTGCTCTGTCACCCAGGCTGTAGTGCAGTGGCATGATCCCGGCTCACTGCAACCTCAGCCTCCTGGGTTCAAGTGATTCTCCTGCCTCAGCCTCTCGAGTAGCTGGGATTACAGGCGCGTGCTGCCGCACCTGGCTAATTTTTGTACTTTTAGTAGAGATGGGGTTTCACTGTGTTGGCCAGGCTGGTCTCGAACCCCTGACCTCGAATGATCTGCCCGCCTCGGCCTCCCAAAGTGCTGGGATTATAGGCGTGAGCCACTGCGCCTGGCCAGAGTTTCATTTTTAAAAATAGCATTCCTAGCAGTCCCAAGCATTAAAATAAATAGTTGTGTGGAGATTTAAGTGGTGGAAAGAGCGTTTCCTCTAAGGAGGTGTGGTTCCCCCGCTTGTGAGTGGAGTGAGTGTGGGTTAGGTTTGTGGCCCCACAGTCTGTCTGGGACTTGAAGAAAGTTTCCGATTGGCCTGCAGTGTCTCTTCCTGCTGGGCCCCGTCACCGGCTGTGCTTGAGTCTTTTTTATTTCCCCTTGAGTTAGCACAGTTAGTATCTATGGAATGGCCTCTCCTCGGGGAAGGGGGCTGCCGTGTACTGATACCAGCTGGGGCATCAGGGAGCAAGGAGACAGGTGCCCACCACAGCAGTGCCCACTGTGGTTCTGCAGACTGTCGGAGAGTGGCGGGGCATGTGTGAGGCCCTGTGGCTTCTATGAGCCAGTGCTGCAGGCAAAGTGGCACCAAGGCTAGGAGCTGCCGTGTAGCCGTGGGTCCCTCCCCGTCACCCCCCGGGCCAGAGGCCATTGGTTCTGATTTCTAACAGCAGAGGCTGCTTTTGCCTAACCTTGAACCTCATGAAAGGAAACTGTACTCTGTGCATTCAGTTGTGTCTGGCCTTTTTTTAAATTTTTTTTTTGAGACAGGGTCTCGCTCTGTCGCCCAGGCCGGAGTGCAGTGGCGCGATCCTCCCTCCTCCTCTGCCCGTGTGGCTGGGACCGTAGACGTGCTCCACCACACTCGGCTGATTTCCTTCCTTACTGGTGGGGTGCGGCTCTTTGTCAGATCACACACATTACACATGTTCTGTGCAGCAAATACATCCCACTTAGGATGTGCTTTTTTTTTTTTCTTAATAGTTTCTTGATAAACAGAGGTTCTTAATATTTACTATTAAGTCCAATTTGTTGATTTTTCTTTTGTGCATTGTTTTTTGTGTGTGTCCAATTAAGGTATCTGTGCCTACTATAAAGCCACAAAGATTTTCTCCTACATTTCTTTCCAAAAGCTTTATTATTTTACTTTTAACATTTAGGCCTACAGTGCATCTAGAATTAAGTTTTACGTATGGGATTGGATGAGGTAAAGGTCCAAGGTTCATTTTTTTCACACTTGACCCTTGAATAACTCAGGGTTTGGGGCGCTGACCCCCACCAGGTGGTCAAAAACCCATGTCTTACTTGCCGCCGCTGCCGCCACCACCACCTCCTCCTCCTCCTCCTCCTGTTAACTACAAACAGCCTGCTGTTGATGAGAAGCCTTCGGATAACAACAGTCAATTCGCATGCATTTTGTATGCTATTGTAACATCTACTGTACTCTTCCTATAAAGTCAGACAAGAAAATGGTAGTGAGAAAATAATAAAGAAGAGAAAATAGATTTACTGTCATTACATGGAAGTGCTAAAGATCTTCATCGTTGTCGCCTTCACGTTGAGTAGGGTGAGGAGAAGGAGGAGGAAGGGGGTTGGTTGTGCTGTCTCAGGGGAGGCAGAGGAGGAAGAAAATCCACGTATAGGTGACCCTCCTAGCTCAGACCTGTGGTTTTCAAGAATGGACTGTATACCTGGTGAATACAGCACTGTTCTCAGAATTCAGGTGATCCGTGTGAACATGGATTGCTCCTGAGCGCCCTTGTGCTATGGCTGTGCACACTGTATGCGTATGTTCCTACGTCCTTCCCCAGTGACTGCCGGCAAGTGTCGCCTGTGTGGACAGCTGGGGACACTGAATCGCAGATGTGGGGCTGAGAGTGAGGGTGGAGCAGGTGCTTGTCCTCCTGTTCACCCTCCTCCCAGTCCTCAAGTCCTGTGGTCCCACGGTCCTGCCATGCTTGGCTTGTGCCTGCCCCGGCCCAGCGGGGAATGGGGGTGGTGTCTCAGGCTGACATGGGCTGGATCCTGGCTTGTGGGCACAGTCTCCCTGCTGTGTGGGAGACTGGCCAGGCTTTGCTGCAATGCAGGGCCAGACATCAAGAGCACTGAGGAGTGGGGTTGGCTGCCCGGGGACGGCTCACGGGTGCCGTGGAGTCCATTTTCATTCTGTCCAGCCACTCTGTGGCGACGGGCTCAGCTGGGTGGTTGGTGTAGTGAGGCATTTTCCAAATCAGCACTGTTGCTTCTCCCCTCTTGCAGTGCAGCACCTTCCCGCCTGATGCTGGGGTTGTCCCGATGATGCCCTGACGTCTGTCCACTTCGGCAAGGAAGCAGACAGCGATGTCCCAGACACAGGACTACGAGTGCAGGAGCCATAATGTCGACCTGCCGGAGTCAAGGATTCCAGGGTCGAGCACTCGGTAAGGAACCGACTGACCTATGGAGCTACCCGGGCCTTAGGAGTGGGTAGAACTGCTTTCTTCCTTTAGATAAAGCAGCGTGCGTGCAGGATTCTCCGTGGGGTTGCTGGCTCTTCCTAAGGCCGGGGTGGCCGATGCCGCCTGTGCACAGCACTGCCCTCAGGGCTCTGGCCTGCGAGCCTGCAGGTGCGGGTCGCCGTGACTCGTTTTCATCTTTCTAATTTTTGGCTTTCTTATTTATTTATTTTTTTAGGAGACAGGGTCTCACTCTGTTGTCCGGGCTGGAGTGCAGTGGCGCGATCATAGCTCACTGCAGTCTTGAATTCCTGGGCTAAAGCAGTCCTCCTACCTCAGCCTCCCGAGTAGCTGGGACTGCAGGCATGCACCGCCATGTCTAGCTGATTTTCAATGTTTTGTAAAGATGAGGTCTGTTGCTCAGGCTTATCTTAAACTCCTGGGCTCAAGTGATCCTTTTGGGAGGTCGAGGCCTCCCAAAGTGCTAGGATCACAGACGTGAGCCGCTGTTCGGCCCTGATTTCTAGGCTTTTATTTGGAAATAATTTCATGCTTCCAGAAAAGTCACGAGAATAAGAACAGCCCCATGAGCGCTCGAGGCCCAGAGACCTGTGGCTGTCATTGCTCCTGTCACCTCTGAATGTTTCTGGGGGTCGCGGTGTGAGAGCATGTGCTCCCTCAGGACGTCTTCCAGGTGGCCCAGGACACTTCTTACCACAAGTGAATCTGACCCTGTCCCATCTCAGTCAGTGTCCCGTGCCTCCAGGTCGGCTCTGCCCCTGACTACCTCTTTCTCCTTAGCCTTTTTTAATCTGGAAGAATTTCACAGCTTTTCTCTGCCTTTGTCACGTTGATTTTTTTTTTTTTTTTTTTTTTTTTTTTGAGGTGGAGTTGTCCAGGCTGGAGTGCAGTGGCCGGATCTCAGCTCACTGCAAGCTCCACCTCCCAGGTTCACGCCATTCTCCTGCCTCAGCCTCCCGAGTAGCTGGGACTGCAGGCGCCCACCACCATGCCTGGCTAATTTTTTTGCATTTTTAGGAGAGACGGGGTTTCACCGTGTTTGCCAGGATGGTCTCGATCTCCTGACTTCATGATCCACCCACCTCAGCCTCCCAAAGTGCTGGGATTACAGGCGTGAGCCACCATGCCCAGCCCACATTGATATTTTTAAGGTAATAGTCACCCTATTTATCTATGATCCCGGCCAGGCACGGTGGCTCAGCCTGTAATCCCAGCACTTTGGGAGGCTGAGACGGGCGGATCACGAGGTCAGGAGATCGAGACCATCCTGGCTAACACGGTGAAACCCCATCTCTGCTAAAAATACAAAAAGCTAGCCGGGCGAGGTGGCGGGCGCCCGTAGTCCCAGCTACTCGGGAGACTGAGGCAGGAGAATGGCGTGGACCCGGGAGGCGGAGCTTGCTGTGAGCTGAGATCCGGCCACTGCACTCCAGCCTGGCCGACAGAGCGAGACTCTGTCTCAAAAAACAAACAAACAAACAAACAAACAGATGATCCCAGGCTGGGCAACCTAATGAGACCCCATGTCTACAAAAAATACAAAAATTAGGCTGGCATGGTGGCAGATGCCTATGGTCTCAGCTACTTGGGAGGCTGAGGTGAGGAGATCCCTTGAGCCCGAGAGGTTGAGGCTACAGTGAGCTGAGATCACATCACTGCACTCTGGCCTGAACAACAAAGTGAGACCCCTGTGTCACAGTAAAGTAAAAGAGAGTTCCTTGGTTTGGGTTTGTCTGACAGTTTTTCAGGAGGATGCCACACGGGTGGTGTTGGGTCCTCCCAGGCCCCACATCTGCAGACACTGATGTCCACCTGCCCCTCACCTGGCAACATGACCTCTGACCCTGACAGAGGCCTCGCCCACACCCCCCGAGTTGCAGCTGCTGCCTCCCGGCCACCTGAGGGCGCTCTGAGCCCGGCTCTGTGTCTGGTGCTTTGTGCCTCCCTGTGTGGTTGGTCTTTCCGGGACTCTGCACCTTCCACACTCCATCCGCACTCGGCCTTGACATGAGCAGGAGTCCTGCTGTCTCCTTGTTCGTTCGTTCATTGGTTCTTCATTCGTTTGTTCGCTGATGTGGGCTGATTTCCATTGGGTTTTTTCAGGGCTTTTGTTGCTCTTGCTCTTCACTGCCTTGGTGCCCGGAGATGTCCCTGAGCGTCTCGCCGGCTCCTGCGTCCCTGACGGCCTCATTCCTCCGAGTGCTTCCTCCTGGCACAGCTGCCCTGCTCAGCCCTGGAATCAGCTATTTGTCTAGGGAGTGCTGGTTCCTTTCAGGAAATACTGGTCTTAGAGAACAAGGTCTGGGTTCTTAGAACATCCAGAGCTACTGCAGTGTGTTTGGTTTTTGGCCTCTTTTTTTTTTTTTTTTTTTTTTTTTGATGGAGTCTTGTTCTATCGCCCAGGCTGGAGTGCAGTGCCATGATCTCAGCTCACTGGAAGCTCCGCTTCCCAGGTTGAAGCATTTCTCCTGCCTCAGCCTCCTGAGTAGCTGGGATACAGGCTCCTGCCACCACACCCGGCTAATTTTTTGTATTTTTAGTAGAGATGGGGTTTCACCATGTTGGTAAGGCTGGTCTTGAACTCCTGACCTCGTGATCTGCCCGCCTCAGCCTCCCAAAGTGCTCGGATTATAGGCATGAGCTTTTTGGCCTCTTAAGCACATAGAACTAGAAAATTACACAGGAGTATGCACATGTACACACACAGGTACCCAAACACACTCGCCTCCACGCGCACACATACACAGGTTCATGAGTGTGCACGCACGCCTCCACACATACAGGTACACGAGCATGCACGCACGCCTCCACGCACACACACACAGGTACATGAGGATGCACACATGCCTTTATGCACGCGCAGGTAGGTACATGAGTGCACACACACGCCTCCACACACACGCAGGTAGGTACATGAGCTCGCACACACGCCTCCACGCACACGCACATAAGTACACGAGCACACACACACGCCTCGCGCACATGCACATAGGTACACGAGCACACATGCATGCCTCTATGTACCTGCAGGTAGGTACACGAGTGCACACACACGCCTACGCAGGTAGTTACAGGACCTCACACGCATGCCTCCATGCACACGCACAGAAGTATGCGAGCATGCGCACGTGCCTCCACGCATACGCACATAGGTAGACAATCACGCACACATGCCTCCACACACACGCACATGCAGGTAGGTACACGAGCGCACACACACGCCTCCATGCACACACACACAGGTACAGGAGCACACATGCACCTCCACGCACACACAGGTAGGTACATGAGCTTGCACGCACGCCTCCACACACAAGCACATAGGTACACGAGCGCACATGCACGCCTCCACACACACGCAGGTAGGTACATGAGCTCGCATGCACGCCCCCATGCACAGGCACACTCAGGTACACGAGTGTGCATGCATGCCTCCACGCACACAGGTACAGGAGCACACACACCTCCATGCACACGCACACGCAGGTAGGTACACGAGCTCGCACACACGCCTCCACGCACACAGGTACACAAGCGTGCATGCACGCCTCCATGCACACACACAGGTACACGAGCGTGCACACACGCCTCCACGCACGCACAGGTAAGTACGTGAGCTGGCATCCACACCTCCATGCACAGGCACACTCAGGTACATGAGCGTGCATGCATGCCTCCACACATACATGTACAGGAGCGTGCACACACACCATGCACACACACAGGCAGGTAGGTACACAAGCTCGCACACACACCTCCACGCACACGGATACACGAGCGTGCTTGCACGCCTCCACTCACACACAGGTAGGTACATGAGCTTGCATGCACACCTCCACGCACACACGCAGGTAGGTACACGAACGTGCATTCACGCCTCCACGCACATGCACACAGGTACAGGAGCGTACACGCACCTCCACGCACAAGCAGGTAGGTACATGAGCTCGCATCCATGCCTACACGCACACAGGTACAGGAGCACGCACACACATCTCCACACACACGCATACACAGGTACACGAGCTCACACACACGCCTCCACACACACAGGTACACGAGCGTGCATGCACGCCTCCACTCACATGCACGGGTAGGTACTTGAGCTCGCACACACACCTCCACGCACACGCACACAGGTACACGAGCGTGCATGCATGCCTCCACACACACACACACGCAGGTAGTTACATGAGTTTGCACACACACCTCCATGCACATGCACACAGGTATATGAGTGTGCACGCATGCCTCCACACACATGCACGCCTCCGTGCACGCGCGTCCTAGAATTGCTGAGCATGCATGGCGCCCCAGTCCCGTCCCTCCCACAGAGAGTTGCTCTGTGGTCTCCTCTTCCGTCACATCTCTTCTTCCCTGGCTCCCAAGAACACCAATGCGTTTACTCACTTGCTCATCTGATAATTCGTCTAAAATTGGTTCAGAATTGCTTCACCCATCACTACAAAAATACATGCACTAAAAAAAGTCAGGGTTCATTTGCATTCCCTCACGTGCGCATGTCTCCCAGGAATGCGACACCGGCTCATCCTGTGTTCCTAAGTTGTTTGGATTAGCTCTTTCTCTTTTCTTCATTGTGGTTCTGGTATCCGTTGGTTCATTACTTTCAGCTAGAGATTTTTTTGTCTCCCTTTTCATTCTTCCTGATACACTTTTGTATTTTAAATATATAGACCATTCGCACCCTCCCAAAGCCCCAACCGTTCTCAGGCACATTCAGCCAGGCCTCTTCCCCACGTCCTTTCTGCACCCGCCTACCTGCTGCAGGCTGAAACTTGTCTCGTTTTCTGTTTATCTCCTGGGTTTCTGTTGTGAAGAATAAACAGATGTTGGTATGTTTTCTTATTTCCCTTTCATCCTTACACAAATGGTATCATGATTTATGCGTTCTTTGCACAATTTGCTTTTTCTACTTAAAGCATCCCCTAGACCTCACTGCCTCCCAGACCATCGAGATTGTCCTCCTTTTTCGAAGCTTCCTGGGCCTCTGTTGTGTGCCCTAGTCTTGTGTTGGCCATGTGGGTAATTTCGAATCTTCTGCACTTATGAGGAATGCTGCTGTCTGCTTGTGTCATTCTGAGTTTTGGGAGGTGCATCTGCAGGTGAATTTCTGACAAGGGACTGTTGGATCCAAGGATACCTTTGGATTGCTGTCCTTGGGGAGTCTGTGAGCAGCACTGGCCCCTGGCCATCGGGGCGTCAACTGCTGCCTGCTGTCAGATGCGTGGGTGGGTGCCTGGGGTCAAATGCACAGGCTGGTGCCTGCGGTCAGGTGCGTGGGTGGGTGCCTGGGGTCTCCGTGCAGCCTGGGCTTTGGGGCTCTGATGATCGCCGAAGTGGCTGCTCTCCAAATGTCTGTGTTCACCTTGTGAACTGCGTGCTCCTACCTTTTGCTCTTTGTAGTATTTTTATCTTTTCATGCTCAAATTTGTGTATTAAAGACATGAGTTCTTTGTCTGTAATTTATATTGTTAATGTTCCACTCAATGTGTCTAAAAAGCCAAAACCGGTTTTATTTGTAGTGGCTTTTGCACGTAAAAGGTTTTGAAGTTTTGTGCAGTCAGGTTGGCCGTCCTTTCTTCAGTGCCTGTGTGTTTTTAATGGCCTCCGTCCAGGTGGCTGACAAAAGAGCACGCTGCGTTTGCTCCGGGGCCGGCACACTTTTGTGTTTGCTTTTGGGTCTCAGATCCACTTAGAGTTGGTTCTTGTGTGTGGTGTGAGGTGTGGTCTGACCTGTTTGTTTTCCGCGTGCGTCCGGCTGTCCCCACGCCGTTTGTTTGAGGCTGAGGCTGCCTGTGCTCTGTGAGGGGCGCCGTGCCTTCTCTCGTGCCCCAGCCTCTGTAAGGAGCTGGGGCTGCTTCTGCCTGTCTGTCTGGTCCTGCTGGCCTCCGGTCCTGCGCCCAGTCACACCTTCCTCATCCCTGTGCCCAGCCACACCTACCTCACCGAGGGTCTCTTCGGCTCCTTCGCAGGCTCCCATGAGTGGGGCTCATGTGTCCTCATGTGGCGCCTTGGTAACCCTCCACTGACACCCATGGCTGGGTTCCGAGGTCCCCTGTACGCACAACGCGGAAAGGGCCCCGCAGGTGTCCAGACTTCGAGGCCGTGCCGGGCGCCCTCTGGACTTCCCTGGGCTGCTCCTTCCCCACCACGGAGCTCCTGCTCTGTCCAGACTCTCTTTCCCTGCTGGCGAGTGGGTCTCCGTGGCTGCCTGCCTGGTGGGTTTGAGCATCTCTTGTGTGTTCTTAGCCCTCAAGTTTCTGCCTCTGGGAATCTCCTTCGGCGTTTTCTTCTGTTTAATAATCTTTCTTAGCCTTTGTGGTGTGGACGCGTCCCTGTCTGTTCCAGGTACAGTTGCGTGTTGACTGCGAGCCTGGATTACAGTCTCCGTCTGTGCTCACGCCTTCATGTCAGTGCTGGTGGCTTTTGGTGAGCCAATGTTTTGAACTCTAGCGTTCTCTGTCCACCTGCCTTTTCCCTGTGGTTTTGTGTCTTACTCAGGAAGCCCTTTCCTAACAGCTCCTGAAACTCTTCATGTATTTTCTTCTAAAAGTCTTAAGGTTTTGCCTTTCCCATTTGATCAGACCACTTTTCATCTCAACCCAAGTCAGCAATCCCGGCCCTATGGTTAGAGTCTTGCCTCCCTGATCCTCTGTTCCCCCCGCCCCATGCCCCGTCCTGAAGGGCATCGCGTAGATCTTCGAGGGGCTGCGAGGGGCTCTGTATCCACGCCTCAGTGTGCTGGGGCTCCAGCCTGGGCACATGGCTTCCTCGGCTTCCTGGCAGCTCACGTCTGTGTCCTGAGTTCCCTCCCCAGCTGCAGTCCTTTGATTCAAAGATGCCTCCACCCTCCCTCCATGTGCTCTTCTAGATGGAGACAGGACCAGTCGGCCCCACCCGGAGAAGACGTCATGCTGGGCTTTGGACTGGAGGCGTAGGGCCGTGTGGCTGCTGGTGGGGAGTGTCCTGGCATTTGATGAGGTGGTTGCTGCGTCGGGCAGAGCTGCCTCCCCTCGTCCTCACGGAGCAAATGCGTCTCCTGCTGGATTCACCGTGCAGTTGTGAGCCTTCATTACAGCCCTAAGGCCGTTAGGGCTCCCGTCGCCCTCCTCCCAGGCTCTGCCTAGGAGGCACTCAGCTAGGGCCCTCCTCGTCTTCTTGGGCACGAGTGAACCAGGGATATCAAGGCCCAGAGGGAGTTCCCGAGGCTCTTCCCTCACCACGTCTGGTGTGAGAAGCCATGGCCTCTGCTGTTGGGACTCTGTCTCATGGTAGTAGACCTGCCTTGCACTCCTGGTGGCCTCAGGACAGCACAATGTGCCTGGACACGTGCCCTGGGCCTGGAGGGAGAGTCAGGAAGGTAGGGCTGGCAGGCAGAGCCTGTGCCCCCCCGTGTTAGGGGTGTGGTGCCCGTGCGGGTCTGGAGGACGGTGTAATGTGGTGGCCACTCCTGCAGCATGTGCCAGGTCCTGAGGCACTAGTGGGTCCTCTGTCTGTGTGCCGTTTCTCGTCTTTGCCGAGGACCGTCTCTCAGCAGTGCACACCGCCCGGGGCCTGCAGCACTGGATGCTTGCCTGGTAAAGAGCAGAGCCTGGCTGTGTGCAGGAGGCCCAAGAGGCCACGCCTCCCTCACGTGCTCACCTTTGCAGGGCTTCCCCTGTCCTGCACAGCACCCTCTCCGTGGGATGCTCATGGCCAGTCTGGATTCAACCCACGAGTGAATGCCCTTCAGTGCTAGGCCTTGATTTAGAAGACCAGGAGGGAGTGGAAGGGCTTAACCTTTGAGTCACTTGTCAGGAACAGTCTTGAGGCCAGACAGGAGCAGTGGTGGAGCACTGAGGGTTGGTGGACGGTGCTGGGGTGGCGAGGACTCAGCTGTCTCCCTCTGCCGTCAGGGCCCTTTGGGTTCTGGTCACGTGGGTTTGCTGCTGGGCCACTGTCTCCTTTGTCTGTCGTGTGCAGTTGTGAGCAGCCTATTCGGTGAGGAGGGGATTTGGTGTCTACTGCTTGGTCTGGGTGTCCTCTGTGGGGTGTCTGTGGTGATTGGTCTGGGGCTGGCCACACCTGCTGCCTGGCAGAGCGATAAGGATAGAGAGGAGCAGCGTGGCAAAGAGGATGCCATCTGGGAACAAAAAGCAGATCAGGGAGGAGTGATGGGAAGACAGCGGTGAGGTGGGAGGGACACCAGGCGCCCCTGGCAGAGGCTGCACAGCCGGGAGCTGTGCTGGGGGCTGCATGCCTTAGGGAGTGGTCCCACTGGGCCCACCAAGAGGGTCTGCTTGGGGCCAGCTGTGGCGGCTGGAGGCTCAGCATCGCCGTGGCCATCGTGGACCTGGTGGCCCTGTTCAGCCTCCGCACCCTCCACACGTTCCCAGACACCTACTTGCCTCTCGGGACCTCTTGGCTGAGGGCAGCCTGACGGGGCCTTCCCAGCGAGAGCCCAGCCCAGCTGCCGCTCACCCACCAGACTCCCTGTTTTTTCAGGATTGAAATATAGTTCATATGCCCCAAAGCTCACCCTCTAAGGTGCGCAATCCAGTGGCTCTTAGAGCAGTCAGAGTTGTGCACCTGCTGCCACCATCCGCCTCCCACAGAGAAGCGCCACTCCCAGAAGCAGCCCTCCCCAACCCCAGGCACTGTGGGCCGGCTTTGTGTCCGGTGGGATTCACCTACTCCAGACAATTTAAATACGTGGAATCGTGCAAGTGGTCCTTCGCTCACGATGACACGCTCCAGGTTCATCCACGCCGTCGCGTGGGTCAGGGCTGCATTCCTGTTATTGCCGAACGATATTCCCGTGTAGGGATGGGCCACATTTTGCTGATTCACACGTCCGTTGAAGGATATTTGCTCTATTGCCACTTTTTGGCTATTATGAATCATGCTGCCGTGAACATTTGTGTGCAGATTTCTGTGTGAAGACGTTTTCGTTTCTCTTGGTTATATACCTAGTTGTGGAATTGCTGGGTCATGTGGTAACTCTGTGTTTTTTTTTTAAATTATTATTTTTGAGAAAGGTTGGTGCTTGTCAGGCTGGAATGCAGAGGTACAATCACAGCTCACTGCAGCCTTCAACTCCCAGGCTGAGGCGATCCTCCCACCCCAGCCTCCCAACGTGCTGACATTACAGCCACCACACACAGCCTGTTTGACTTTTTTTTCAGACAGATCCTCACTCTGTTGCATAGACTGGAGTGCAGTGGCACAATCTTGCCTCACTGCAACGTCTGCTTCCCAGATCCAAGTGATTCCCATGCCTTAGCCTCCCAAGTAGCAGGGACTACACGTATGTCCCACCACACCCGGCTAATTTTTGTATGTTTAACCTTTTATTTCTTTTTTGAGGTGGAGTTTCGCTTTTGTTGCCCAGGCTGTAGTGTCATGGCACGATCTCGGCTCACCACAACCTCCGCCTCCTGGGTTCAAGCAATTCTCCTGCCTCAGCCTCCTGAGTAGCTGTAATCACAGGCATGCGCCACCATGCCCTGCTAATTTTGTATTTTTAGTAGAGATAGGGTTTCACTATGTTGGTGAGGCTGGTCTCGAACTCCTGACCTCAGGTGATCCGCCTGTCTTGGCCTCCCAAAGTGCTGGGATGACAGGCGTGAGCTGCGCACCCGGCTGGTGTGTTTGACTGTTTGAGGAACCACCACACTCTTCCGTGGTGTCCACACCGTTTAACATCCCCACTTCCTTCCAGCAACGTACAAAGGTTCTGGTTCTCCACAGCCTTCACAACACGTGTCGTTATGGTTTTGCCATTCCAGTGGGTCTGAGGTGGTGTCTCTTGTGGTTTTGATTTGCATTTCTCCTATGGGTAATGAACATGGGCATCTTTTAATGTAGATTGGCCATTTGCATATCTTCTTTGGAGGTGTGTCTGTTCAGATATTTTGCCCATTTTTAAACTGGGGTATTTATCCTTTTTTTTTTTTTTTTTTTTTTTTGGTGTGTGAGACGGGGTCTCACTCTGTCACCCAGGCTGGAGTGCAGTGGTGCAATCTCGGCTCACTGCAACCTCTGCCTCCTGGGTTCAAGCAATTCTCCTGCCTCAGCCTCCTGAGTAGCTGGGATTACAGGCGCCCGCCACCTAGCCCGGCTAGTTTTTTGTATTTTTAGTAGAGACGGGGTTGCACCGTGTTAGCCAGGATGGTCTCGATCTTCTTGACCTCGTGATCCGCCCGCCTCGGCCTCCCAAAGTGCTGGGACTACAGGCACCTGCCACCATGCCCAGCTGAGTTTTGTATTTTTAGTAGAGACAGGGTTTCACCATGTTGGCCAGGCGGGTCTTGAACTCCTGACTTAGGTGATCCGCCCGCCTCGGCCTCCCGAAGTGCTGGGATTCCAGACATGAGCCACTCACTGATGTGCGGACCAGCTCCACGGGGTCAGTGGGTTTTTCTCCCCGGGTGCGGAAACAAGAGATTGTAGAAATAAAGACACACGACAAAGAGATAAAAGGCAGCTGGGCCCGGGGGACCACGACCACCAAGATGCAGAGACCAGTAGTGGCCCCGAATGCCAGGCTGCGCTGATATTTATTGGATACAAGACAAAGGGGCAGGGTAAAGAGTGTGAGTCATCTCCAATGATAGGTAAGGTCACGTGGGTCACATGTCCACCGGACAGGGAGCCCGTCCCTGCCTGGCAGCGGAGGCAGAGAGAAAGAGAGGAGAGAGAGACAGCTTACGCCGTTATTTCTGCATATCAGAGACTTTTAGTACTTTCACTAACTTTGCTACTATTATCTAAAAGGTAGAGCCGGGTGTACAGGATGGAACGTGAAGGCGGACTAGGAGCGTGACCACTGAAGCACAGCATCTCAGCATCTCAGGGAGACGGTTAGGCCTCCGGAGAACTGCAGGCGAGCCTGACTGATGTCAGGCCCTCCACAAGAGGTGGAGGAGTAGAGTCTTCTCTGAACTCCCCCAGGGAAAGGGAGACTCCCTTTCCCAGTCTGCTAAGTAGAGGGTGTTTTTCCTTGACACTGATGCTACCGCTATACCACGGTCCACTTGGCAGCGGGCTTCTTCCCAGACACTGGCGTTACCGCTAGACCAAGGAGCCCTCCGGTGGCTCTGCCCGGGCATCACAGAAGGCTCACACTCTGGTCTTCTAGTCACTTCTCACTATGTCCCCTCAGCTCCCGTCTCTGTATGGCCTGGTTTTTCCTAGGTTATGATTGTAGAGCGAGGAGTATAATAATATTGGAATAAAGAGTAATTGCTACAAACTAATGATTAATGATATTCATGTATAACCATATCTATGATCTATATCTAGTATAACTCTTGTTATTTTATATATTTTATTAGACTGGAACAGCTCGTGCCCTCAGTCTCTTGCCTCGGCACCTGGGTGGCTTGCCGCCCACACACCCGGCCTAATTTTTTTTCTTTTTGAGACAGAATCTCACTCTATTGCCCGGACTGGAGTGCAGTAGATCAGGGCTCACTGCAGTCTCCACCTCCCAGGCTCCTACCCTGTTATTACTGAATTAGGAGAGTCCTTTGTGAACCTCACCAGATGGATGATTTGTGGGTGTTTTCTCCCATCCTGTGGCTGTGTTTTCACTCTCTCGGTGGTGGCCACAAAAGTTTTAGTTGTGATGAAGTCTGTTTTTCCATTGTTTGTTTTATTGCATGTGCTTTTGGTGTCATAGCTCAGAATCCACTGCCAAATCCGAGGTCATGCAGAGTTGCCCTGTCTATTCTGAGAGTTTTATCAGTTTAACTCTTACATTGAGACCTTTCATCTACTTTGGAGTAATGTGTGTGTGTGGCATGAGGTAGGGACTGACTGCATTTGTTTGCAGATGGATGTCCACCTGCACGTTTGTTCAAGAGACTCTCCTTTCCCCATTGAGTGGTCTCGACACCCTTGTCTAACTCTGCAGGGCAGGGCACGTTCTTGTTCACTCTTGTCTCCCTAGCACCTGGCAAATTGTGTGGCATGCACATGGCACTCATTACATTCATCAGAAAAGGCTTATGTGGGCAGATCACTGTCTGCAAAGAGACATCTCCAAGAAACAAGGGCTGCAGGAAGGTTGCTTCCGCCTCAATGTCAACTTCTGGGAGCTTCTGGGAAGAGGCCCATCCCCCAGGGACCCTGAGTCCCCTGGGGATCGTAGACATCTTGCATCCTTCCACCTTCGTCACCAAATGGCTTATTTCTCTTCCCACTTCATTTTAAATAGTATTGCCAAATAAATCTTCCTCAAACACACCTCAGATTGCATCTGTGGGTTCATGATGACCCTCTGTGGTGGAGGGTTGAGGTGCGAGTTCCCCAGCCCACACGATGTCCTCCCCACCTTGCCCTGTGCAGAGCCAGCCTGTGGCGCCACTAGCTGCACCCCTTCATCCTTGCGGTCCAGCTCCAGCCAGTCCGTGGGGTCCCTGAGGCCGGGTCGCCCTCTGCATTCTGAAACCCTTGCCTTTCTCTGGGCAGCGGCTCCCCAAGGCCCAGCATCCTCCATGCTGTTGTCTGCCCTCAGGTTTCCCGAGGGTCTGGGCTCAATGCTGTCCCCCAAGAGGTGCCCATGGTGTTCTTAGGAGGCTGGTGTTCTGCCCACACGCACGCAGGAGTGCACTAAAAAGGGAACAATGTGCTGTTCTTTGTTGAGAGAGAATTATCCCATTACATTCGTTTGAAAGTGCATTTTAAACAAAAATAACAATTGGTATTACTTCTTCTAGGACATAGAATGTTCGATTCTCTGCTTTTTGAGCCTCTCTGTGCTCAGAAAAACTATTTTGGGAGTATCTCAACTTTGTTCTGCTAAAATCTAACAGAAGCGAGGCGAGAACAGGAGAGCAGGCAGCACTCTCTGGAGGCACGAGGTGACGCCACCATCCAGGGGAATCCGCCCTGGCACACGGGGCCTGTTCCTTCCGGGTGGGGAGGCTGTGCTGATGCCAAGGGCACCTCACTGCTCATCGCGTTTGACCTGGGTCCACGTGGTCCTGTCCTCGGTGCGCATCCTGAGTTCTGACCCCAGACCCGACACAGCCCCGCCCTTCCAGGTGCTCAGGCGGAAAACCTTGTCCTTTCTCGCCTCTGCTCCCCCACCCCTCGCCTCTCTTCTGGCATGCACCCCGTCCCCCAGCACCCCTGGCCTCCCAGAGCCTTCATCCTGCTCCCTGTGGACCGGCCAGGAGGTTCTGCATGGCTGGGGATGCCCAGGGAACAATCATGGTGGAAGGGGATGCAAATAAGTCCTTCTTCAGGGTCCATTCACCTAAATTAACTCAGGTCAGCCCAGGCCTCAGGCCCTTCATGGTGGCCCTGCTGCCTCCGGTCCCCCCAGGCCCCAAGACGAGCTTCCTGCAGGTGTCTGCTTGCAGGCACCTTCTTGGGGTTTCCTTGGGTGCCCTGAGGCCGCTGCATTTGCCATTGTCCTTTTCAACATCCCAGCAGGTGATCCTCACACAAGCCGCCCTTCCCTGCCAGGTCTGTGCTCAAGGGAGCACAGAGCAGGTGTGCATCGGGGTCCAGGCTCCAGCTGGGGAGAGGAGGTGTGTGGACAGGGAAGCCACCTGCTGGGGGACCGTGAGCCTCTGGCTGTGTACCCCAGGCTTATGCAGCTGCCTGCTGGGGGACCGTGAGCCTCTGGCCTTGCACCCCAGGCCTGTGCAACCACCTGACTCCAGGAGGTCTCAGAAGCAAAGGTGACAGAGCCCGACCAGGCTGAGGAGTGGACTGGGGGATGGGGGCTTTGCCAGGAATTGCCCCACTCCAGGGTCAGTGCCAGCTGTGGAAGGTGTCAAGGGTATAATGACCAGGTCCAGTTTGGGGAGTTTCTTCCATCTTCAGCATAGAGAATGGCCTGGACGGGGCAGGGGTGAGGGCTGGGGGTCAGGGCGACCTCCCCCTCTGGCTGGGCCCCAGGACGGTTGACAAGGCTCACGGCCGGGGACCAGGAGGAGACAAGGCCCTGACTGGGATCTCCATGCTGGCTCTGTTCCCAGGCAGGGCTGGGGCAGCAGGTTGGGCTGTGGGGTGGGTAGGGATGTCTCTGGAACTGACAAAGACCCTCGGGCGCACACTGAGATGTCACATGGTGCAGACTGGCCTTGCAGTCACTTGTGTTAGGCCGTTCTTGCATTGCTGTAAACACCTGATACTGGGTATTTTATAAAGAAAAGACATTTAATTGGCTGGTAGTTCTGCAGGCTGTGGAGGAAGCATGGCGCCAGCATCTGCTCAGCTTCTGGGGAGTCCTCAGGAAGCTTCTAGTCATGGCAAAGCAGGAGCATGGGGCAGGGGAGGCACCACACACTTTAAACAACCTGCTCTTACAAGAACTCACTCACACTCGAGAAGATGGCACCGAGCCATGAGGGGTCCACCCCTGACCCAAGCACCTCCCACCAGGCCCTACCTCCAACACTAGGGATCACATCTCAGCATGAGGTTTGGAGACAAGCATCCAAACCGTCATCACCAGTAGTCAGAAAACACGAGTGACCTGTAAGGGCCGCTATACAAGGTCACCAGAGATGGGCCTGCCCCGACTACAGTGTCAAGGGCATCTTCGGTCAGGCCTTGTCCGGAAGCCTTCTCTGGCCTCTGACCCACGTGCCACGTGGTGTCCCTGGTGAACCCACCAGGCTGGCCCTGTGTTCTGCAGGATGACAGGCGAGAGACCCTTGGTGGCCTCAGGTCAACTGGGAGCATGGAAGGCTGGCAGTTGGCACCAGGGTCAGGGCGTCGTGGGCCCCGAGGTAGCAGTGATGTGGTGTTCCCTCTCGCGGGCGGGGCTCCCATGCGTCTCAGCCTCTGTAGGTTCCTCACACCCCTCTGTGCCCCTCAGCCCACATGCAGCCCTTGTCCCTTCCCTTGTCCTAAGTCTTCTGGAGGCGCTGGGGCCTGGCCTGAGCCCCCACCTCACAGGCACCTGGGCTGTGCCCGGGGCTGCGGATTCACAGCAGAGGCAGAGCCGTGTGGAGGCCTCCGAGCTCGTCCTGGGTGTCTCTGCCACAGGCCACAGGGACAGACCTAGCTTCAGGTCCCTGAGTGGGATGGCGGCGTTTGCCCTGTGCACAGCCCGTCCTGGAACCTGGTTGTCCCTGGATTATGGGGTCACGGGAGTGCCTAGGGCCAGAGGGCCTCAGTGGGGAGCTGGTGAGGTCTCCTGTGTTTTGGTAAAGCTGCCTCATGGTCACCAAGTTGGTGTCCTCAGGAAGAGGAATTGGGGGCTTTGTTCCATCCTGTTGGTGTCAGAGGAGTTCGTCCTCCCAGAAGGGGCTTCCTGCTGCCCTGCTCTGGGCACTCCTGTCCCCTGAGCCCTTCTGGGCCACAACTCCCTGCCCCAGGGTAGGCCTGCATGGAGGAGGAGCTGCTGGCTGCAAAATGAGGCCGACTGTGCTACTTATATAATTTATAGAGTAAAATTAACATTTTAAAATATGGAAACTACTTATGTTTTTTAAGTAAACTTTTAATTTTAGAACAGTCTTAGATTTACGTGGAAATGGCAAAGGCAGCCCAGAGCCTCTGTGTCCACTGCACCAGGGTCCTCCGGCCGCTGACACCCTCACCTTCGTGCTGCCGGTACCTTTCTACAGTTGACGAGCCCCTGTCGGGAACTGTTAGTAACGGAATCCACACCTTATTCAGATACCTGGGCTTGCACCTCGTTTCCCTTTTCTGTCCATGGGTTCCACATGACATTGATCCTGACGTCCCTGGGCTCTTCTGGACTTACCCTCTCCTGGCATTTGGTGACCTACATGGCCTGGAGGAGGGCTGGCCCGGTGTTGCGTGACACACCCCTCGCTTGGACGTGCCTGATATTTACCACAGTTCACTGGGAGGAGGACCACAGAGGTGATGTGCTGCTCTCATCTCATGGTGCAGTGAACACGCACGAGAGTCCTGCCCACACTGGCCATGGTCGCCCGGCTGAGGCTGCTGAGGCTTTGCTTTGTCCCCCCCGCGCCACCATGCTGCCTCTGGCTGCGAGTCTGACCCTTGCTGGGTTTGACGGGGACAGGCCGTGGGCATCAGGCGGCCAGCTGGGTCCCCAGCCCTGCTGGATCTTACCTTCCCCTTCGTCAGGGTCGGGCCCTGGACTGAGTTTCTCCAGATACTTGGCGAGAGCCCCGCCTCCTGCACCCAGTCTGCCTCTCCCTGTGGTCCCCACAGTTCTGTCCCTGCCGCATATGGCTGCTCCTCCCGGCTGCTGAGGGAGGCTTAGGGCCGCCTCCCCATAGAGTGAGGCACATTTCTCTTCCTCTACAAACATGTTAGCTGACACACTGTGTGCAGAGAAGTGTTCGAGGAGGCACAGGCTCATGACGCACCCCACTGGGCGGGCAGCCTCTGGCATCACCATTGGTTTGGTGCCTCTGTGAGCCTCAATGCAGTGCACAGCCTGCAGGCCCCTGCCTGGTTCCCTCATGCGGCATGCGTGCTCAGGACCCTTGGGGCAGCTCTGCTGTCTTGCTGGGTCTGTGGCCCTGCTCTGTCTTGCTGGGTCTGTGGCCCTACTCTGTCTTGCTGGGTCTGTGGCTCTGCTCTGTCTTGCTGGGTCTGTACACCCTTGCTCCTGCCAGGTTAAGCTGTAGGCCCAGGGCAGCGAGTCCCCACAGTGCTGTCAACCGGCACCTGGCACATATGGCCCACCCGTGTTCCTGCCAGCAGCGTTGCTGGCTCCTTCTACCCCAGCTGTTCCCATGGGGCTGGGACCACCCTTGCTGGTTTTCCTCAGTGTCTCGAGCTCTGCATTTCTCTGATAGTGATGGGCACTCTCTTCCACCTGCAGAGACTGGAGGCTGATCTGTCTAAAAATGTTTCTTCTGGCCAGGTGCGCTGGCTCACGCCTGTAATCCCAGCACTGTGAGAGGCCAAAGCGGGCAGATCAGGAGTTTGAGACCAGCCTGGCCAACGTGGTGAAACCCCATCTCTACTAAAAACAAAAATTAGCCAGGCGTGGTGGCACGTGCCTGTAATCCCAGCTACTTGGGAGGCTAAGTCAGGAAAATTGCTTGAACCCAGGAGGCGGAGCTTGCAGTGAGCCAAGATCACACCACTGCACTCCAGCCTGGATGACAGAGCGAGACTCTGTCTCAAAAAAAAAAAAAAACAAAAAAAGTCTGTCTGCCCCTCACTCTTCCTCTCGTGGACCCAGCAGGACTTTCCCTCCCGCTTCCACGCCCTCCCTCTCCAGGCCCCATCCATGCTGCCGGGCTTTGTCCTCTGACCATCCTGTGCTCCGTCCCTTCATCCTTCGGCATTAGTTTCTTCTTAAACCTGTATAACACGTTACTTTCAGGGATTTATTTTGACATTTTAGATTTTCCACTTAATTCTTTATACACCCTCGACATTTTCCTTCCTCTGTAGAAACTCATCTTGTCGTGAATGCCAGTCACAGCAGTGTGCATTCCACGTGTGCTGGCTCCAAACCCGGACCCTGAGGATCTGCTGTGGCCTCTCTCCTTCTCTCTTGGTTTTCGGTTGGTTCTTCCTTGTGCTTTCTTGGCTGTCATTTCTTATTTGATGCCTGTATTAGCCCGTTCTCATGCTGCAACTAAAGGCATGCTCAAGACTGGACAATTTATAGAGAAAAGAGGTTTGTGTAATTGACTTATGGTTCCGCATGGCTGGAGACGCCCAGGGAACAATCATGGTGGAAGGGATGCAAATAAGTCCTTCTTCACATGGCGGCAGGAGACAGAACGAGAGCCCAGTGAAGGGGAAGCCCCTTGTGAAACCATCAGATCTCATGAGAACTCACTGTCATGAGAACAGGATGGGGGAAGCTGTCCCGTGATTCAATTATCTCCACTTGTTCCCTTCCACGACACATGAGGGTTATGGGAACTACGACTCAGGAGGAGATTTGGGTGGGGACATAGCCAAAGCATATCATTGCCCATTCTGGTGTATGTGATGGGCCTGCAGCCACGTGGGGGTGCTGATGGCTGCTGTCCCACAGAGCAGACCGACAGCAGCCCAGGCCAGCCGGTGCCAGTGGGAACCGTCCTGGGGACGCTCCTGCTTCCCTGGGCAGGGCCTGAGCCCTGTGTCAGCATGGGACCCACCACCTGGAAATGGGCGTGGTACCTGCATCAGCCAGTTTTCTGGCCACTGCTCCAGGTTGAAGCCCAGTGTCTATGAAGGAGTCACACTCCAAGGCCGCTCCTGAGGCTGTCACTAAGGGCTCAGGGGAGCCTGGGACTGCCACATGGGGTCTGGCCTCCTGGGGAGAGAACTGTCCTCCACACTGCAGCCATGGGCGGGATAAGACTGGAAGACACTGGGGGTGTCCCGGGCACACCCTGTGGGGCAGAGGAGAGTGGAGCCCATCCCCAGGGTGTGGCCCAGAGCCGGGAGTGATTCTGGGCTGAGGGCTGAGCTGGTTGCACTTCCAGCAGTGTGAGAAACATCGTGGAAGGAATTCCTGTTGTATCCACTGCTGGCTGAGAATCAGCCCTGAGGCTGGGTGTGGTGGCTCACTCCTGTAATCCCAACACTTTGGGAAGCCAAGACGGATGGATCACTTGTGGTCAGGAGTTCGAGACCAGCCTGGGCAGCATGATGAAACCCGGTCCCTACTAAAAATACAAAATAGCCCGCTGTGGTGGCACACACCTGTAATCCCAGCTACTTGGGGGGCTGAGGCAGGAGAATTGCTTAAACCTGGGAGGTGGAGGTTGCAGTGAGCTGAGATTGCACCACTGCACTCCAGCCTGGGCAACAGAGCAAGACTCTGTCTCCAAAAAAAAAAAAAAAAAAAAACTACCCTGTGTCGTGGGGGTCAGGTAACAAGAGTGAAGAGCCCGGCTGAGCCATGGGGGTGCAGGTCTGCCCCTCGGGGAGAGCTGGGCTCCAGGGGGAAGGCAGGGCACCTGTCCACCTCCTTTCAACAGTTGCCATTTTTACTTGTGTGAGCCTTGGATTCTCTTTCCCATTTAAACTGTGGGTCCTGCAGGGGCCCACGAGGGTTGAGATTTAAGGGCATGGTGTGTGCAGCGGACTGCCACAACCAGCGACATCCTCAGGAGGCCCAGGCTGCAGCACATGGCACCGTGGGCAGGAGGAGGTCCTGGCCCCGCCAAGCCTCAACCCTCTCTCCCTAGAGTGCTGAACTCTGGGGGTTCGAGGCCACCTCGCCTGGCCAGAAACTAGATTTAAGATAGAGCTGCCATTGTCCATCACTGAGGAAACAAAGCTATTTAACAAGCTGTCCTAAGATCCCTGTCTATCCATATGGGAAAATGAAATTTCACACAGTAAACAAAAATCAATGCAGGCAGATTAATGACTTCAGTGTGAAAAGCAACTTAGAATATCTGCCGGGCGTGGTGGCTCATGCCTGTAATCCCAGCACTTTGGGGAGGCCGAGGCAGATGGATCACCTGAGGTCAGGAGCTCAAGACCAGCTTGGCCAACATGGTGAAACCCCGTCTGTACTAAAAATACAAAATTAGCCTGGCATGGTGGCAGGTACCCATAATCCCAGCTACTTGGGAGACTGAGGCATGAGAATTGCTTGAACCCAGGAGGCGGAGGTTGCAGTGAGCCAAGATCAGACCACTGCACTATAGCCAGGCAACAAAGCGAGACTCCATCTCAAAAAAACAAAAAAAAAAAAAACAAAAAAAAAAAGAAGACAGGAGAAATCATGAAGGAGAGATTTATGAATTCAACCAATTCAACCATATTAAAATTAAAAACTTATTTTCAGCAAAAGGTACCATGAAAAGTGAAAAGACAAGCCACACGGCCAGAGATCTTTAGAGCATAGACAGTGGAGCGGGAGGTGTCACCTAGGACGTGCGTTTCTAAATACACAACGCCGGCAGATCAGTAAGAAAATTGTAATGGGAAAGCCGTGTGTGTCTGGGGAGTGAGGAATGTCAGTGGCTTAGGAACATGAGGAAATGCTTGTCCACATTAATAATTAGAAAAATTAAAACCACATACATGGGATTCATTGTACTAATCTCTATATTTTTGTGTGTGTTTGAAATTTTCCATCATACATTTTGAAAGCAAAAATGGGGGTGAGGTAAAATTACACCAAATTCCACAACTCCTAGGTAACCCCCTCCTCTGTGTGTGTGTGTGTGTGTGTGTGTGTAGACAGGATCTTTCTCTGTCACCCAGGCTGGAGTGTAGTGGCGCGATCTCAGCTCACTGCAACCTCTGTTTCCCAGGCTCAAGCCATCCTCCCACCTCAGCTCCCTGAGTAGCTAGGACCAGAGGTGCACCCACCATGCCTGGCTAATTTTTGTATTTTTTGTGGAGATGGGGTTTCACCACGTTGCCCAGGCTGGTCTCAAACTCCTAAGTTCAAGTGATCCGCCCACCTTGGCTTCCCAAAGTGCTGGGATTACAGGCATGAGCCACTGCGCCCAGCCAGGTAACCTCTTTTAATATTTGGCTTTAGACTTCCAGTAACTTTCTACACGACTATATATATATAAACACATATGCCACTTCTAAAAATAAAGCTATATCACTTTATCTCATTATAAACTGTGACAGTCCTTCCTTGTCATTAACTTTGCGTTTGAATTAAAGCACCTCTGCAAGGAGATACCTTTTAACCCTTGAGTGATGTGCCGCACAGGCCAGTGTCAGAGTGCAGATACTTCCTGGAAACATTGCCCACTAAATCCTTAAAACTTTAAAACTGGACACTTGGAAAGATTCATTGCATGTCATACTTGGAATACGCACCATTTTATAGGAAGATAATGTGTGTGTGTGTGTGTGTGTGTGGTTTTTTTTTTTTTTTTTTTTTTGAGACGGAGTCTGGCTCTGTGGCCCAGGCTGGAGTGCAGTGGCTGGATCTCAGCTCACTGCAAGCTCTGACTCCCGGGTTTACGCCATTCTCCTGCCTCAGCCTCCTGAGTAGCTGGGACTACAGGCGCCTGCCACCTCGACCGGCTAGTTTTTTTTGTATTTTTAGTAGAGATGGGGTTTCACCATATTAGCCAGGATGGTCTCGATCTCCTGACCTCGTGATCCACCCGTCTCGGCCTCCCAAAGTGCTGGGATTACAGGCCTGAGCCACCGCGCCCGGCCTGTTTTTTTTTTTTTTCAAATGACAGTAGCAATCTTGTGAATATTGTGGAACACTTGGAAAATACAGAAAAATACAAACCTCCGTAACCTACCGCCCCCACAACAGCAGCAGCAACAGCACTGCCAACATGGCAAGTTCTTTATCGTGCCACTCTTAGAATTCCAGCCAGCAAGGGTAGACGGTGTGCTGGCCAGCTCAGTGGAGCATGCAGGCAAGAAGCGTCCACAATGCTGGAAGTCGTGGGTGAAAGTGGAAGAGAAGCAGGATGTCATGGGCCTTAAGGAATCCCCACGAGCTCCTCGTAGCCGGAGAGACGGTACAGGATGCTGCAGTGGGGAACCCTGGTGGGCGCCCAGTCCCGCCCAGGCTGTGGGCAGACCCCGGCTGTGCCTCCACGTGCCGAGCGGTTGTCTCCTGAGCTGCTCACCCCACAGTGCAGGCGCCTCGCCTCATTCTCCTCCTGTGGCCAGACCCCTGAGCCAGCTCCTTCCCCACATAAGGCCCTGAGCACACCCACCTCATGGCCCCACATGGAGTGTCCCTCGGTGCCTCCTGCCTGCGGCACCCAAACACGGAGGAGCAAACTGCGCCCAGTGGCCAGGGCCTGAAGGAGGGCTTGGGTGGCGGGGCGCGTTTCTCAGCTGCTCGTCTGCTTCAGCAAGAAACAGATCCAGAACCCGAAGGGCTGCTGCTGGGGCTGCCACCACTGTGTGAGGGCCTGGCTTCCCCAGCTGGCTTCTGCGGGGTGGCGCGGACAGACTCCGCCTGGATCCTTGGGCCACACGATCTGGTGCGCTGCGCGTCACAGCCCGTTTTCAGAGCCACTGTGCCCCTGGCCTGGTTTCAAAGGGTGGGATGTGGGATGAAGGTCGCCCCCACAGCCAGTCTGTGCTGGCCGCCCAAGGGGGGCTCTTTCTGTCCTTGACCTGGGGGAGCCGTAGGTGGCCCCCACTAGCCTGTCTGGGCCTGTTGTCCGCTGGCCCTTCTGCCCTCACCACTCGCCTCTCCTTCTGCTGAGCCCCTGGGATTAGTGCCTTTTCCCTGAAAATAAGACCCCTCACCAACCCGGTGATGGTGAGGACCAGGCCTGTCACGGGGTTAAGAGACGGATGCACAGGCCCATGGCGACGCCTCCTGGCAGCGGCTTTGCTGAGAGGCGCTCCGTGCCTCTAAGGGTTTTTATTTCTGTGTAGAAATGTGGAAGAGGCCTGAGAAACATTACTGAGCTGGAGGCTGTGCCCCCCAGCGGGGTCTGAGGGCCGGGTGGAGACTGTGCCCCCCCAGCAGGGGTCTGAGGGCCAGGTGGAGACTGTGCCCCCCCAGCGGGGGTCTGAGGGCTGGGTGGAGACTGTGCCCCCCCAGCGGGGTTTTCAGGGCCGGGTGGAGGCTGTGCCCCCCCAGCGGGGGTCTGAGGGCCGGGTGGAGACTGTGTCCCCCCAGCGGGGGTCTGAGGGGCGGGTGGAGACTGTGCCGCCCAGCGGGGTTCTCAGGGCCGGGTGGAGGCTGTGCCGCCCAGCGGGGTTCTCAGGGCCGGGTGGAGGCTGTGCCGCCCAGCGGGGTTCTCAGGGCCGAGTGGAGATTGTGCCCCCCCAGCGGGGGTCTGAGGGCCGGGTGGAGGCTGTGCCACCCAGCGGGGGTCTGAGGGCCGGGTGGAGACTGTGCCACCCAGCGGGGGTCTGAGGGGCGGGAGGAGACTGTGCCCCCCAGCGGGGTTCTCAGGGCCAGATGGAGACCGTGCCGCTCAGCGGGGTTCTCAGGGCTGGGTGGTGGCTGTGCTGCCCAGCGGGGATCTGGGGTAGAGACTGTACCCCCCAGCAGGGGTCTGAGGGCCGGGTGGAGGCTGTGCCCTCCAGCAGGGTCTGAGGGCCAGCTGGGCTCTTGGCCTTGCTGCTCTGGGGGCCCTTGGGAGAACACAGCTTGGGAGCCCAGCAGCACTTCGCTGGGCCTGAGGCCCTTCCAGACCCGACCCAGAGTGGAGGTGGTGGTCCAGTTGCATCAGAGGGGCTACTGAGCAGGTGTGCAGTTGAGCAGGTGTGCAGTGGTGACTCACGGGCCCTTGCCATGATCCTACAGGACGGAGCGGTGGGCAGTGGGGTTGTGGCCTGGGTGCCTGTGAGGACAGCAACCTGCAACCACAACCAGTATGTCCCCACGTGGCGTGGGGCCCAGGACCCCCAAAGGGCTGCACCACCCTGGGGCACTAGAGGCTCCGGGGGCCTCCCTGGGTGCGGGGTGCTCAGGAGCGCAGCAGTCAGGGACGGACTGGGCTTGGGTTTGCTGTCCTCTGTGACAGGATTTCTGGGTTTCGCAGCTGGGGCTGGAGTCGGGGTCTGCAGGGGTGGGAGGCGCGGGTCCAGGACGCCGTGGATCCAGCCATCCTAACGCTGTCTGTCCCCAGGTTGGAGTGGGTGGAGATCATCGAACCGCGCACCCGCGAGCGCATGTACGCCAACCTGGTCACCGGTGAGTGCGTGTGGGACCCGCCGGCCGGCGTCCGCATCAAGCGCACCAGCGAGAACCAGTGGTGGGAGCTGTTCGACCCCAACACGTCCCGCTTCTACTACTACAACGCCAGCACGCAGCGCACGGTGTGGCACCGGCCGCAGGGCTGCGACATCATCCCGCTGGCCAAGCTGCAGACACTGAAGCAGAACACGGAATCCCCGCGCGCCTCGGCGGAGAGCAGTCCCGGGCGCGGCAGCAGCGTCAGCCGCGAGGGCAGCACCAGCTCTTCCCTGGAGCCCGAGCCCGACACCGAGAAGGCGCAGGAGTTGCCAGCGAGGACCGGGCGGCCCGCGGCATTTGGGGCCTTGAAGGAGGACAGTGGCAGGTGAGGGCGGGGGCAGGTGCTGTGGGCGGGGCCAGGTGAGTAGAGTGGACGGGGCCAGGTGAGAGCAGGACTGCTGAGGGTGGTGGGTGGGGCCGGGTGAGGGCTGTGGGCGGGGACCCAGGGGACTCAGTGTCCCTGCGAGTGGCCAGAGCCTCGTCCTTGGCTGTGGCAGTCACCGCTGCTGTCCCCAGTGAGCACTTTCTTGTCTCTCTGGGCAGCAGAGCCTGGTGCTCAGCCTCAGGTTTCTGGGTCCTCCAACCTTCCCCCTCGCTGGCCCAGCCCTGGCAGGTGGTGGTTCCTGAGGGGCTCACCCAGCTCTCTCTGCTGATGGGAGATGCAGATGTGGGGATTTGGGGTATGTGGACCTGGGGGGCCCAGGTGGGGGGTGCAGATCAGTGTGGACACAGCTGAGGGGTCTGAGCAAGCTTGGAGGTGGCCCTCCGGAGTCACAGTGGCTCTGAAGGAGCACAGCCTATGTTGGTGGGAGCCAAGGAGACCCCTGCCCTCAGAAGCAGGAAGAGGTCAGGGTAGAGCACAAGGGCCCCCAGGTAAGTGCACCTTAGGAAGCAAGTCCAGAGAGGACAGTGGGGAAGAGCCGAGGCAGGCTGGACAGTGGGGAAGGGCTGAGGCAGGTAGCAGACGGGCAGGACAGTGGGGAAGAGTTAAGGCAGGTGCCTCATGGCGGGTACAGGGTGTGCTCTGGGGTCCCATGGGGTCACGGATGGCAAAGGTAAGACTCTGGCCCAGGGACAGGAGGCCAGACCTTCCCAGAGCCCAGGCTGTGGCCCAGGGCAGACAGAAGCCTGGCCACTGCAGGGGCGGATAGAGGCTCCTCGGAGGGGATGGAGGAGAGGCTGGACCCCAGGGAGAGAAAGGCAGGGGATTGGTCTCTCCCAGTACCAGAGTTTCGGTGCTTGGCTGAGGTTGCCAGGGGAGCTGAGGCCCAGGGGATTTCTGCAGAGATGGGAAGGAGCCTGTTGGACTGCTGGGCTCATCTGAGGCTTCAGAAGAGGGATTCAGAGCATACCACAGAGCTTAGAGGACAGCAGGCTTCCGTCCCACCCTGCCGAGGTGCAGGCACAGAGGGAGGCGGGCAGCAGGTTCACCCTGTGGACCCAGCCTGGCAGGATGAAAGGGAGGCCAGGGATGGAGCCTGCTGCAGACTGGGCAGGAGGTGGGGCAAATCAGGTGTGGAGGAACCACTGGAGCACACCGGGAAGATGGTGTTGACGTCGGCATTCAGGGCAGAGTGAGCAGTAGAGGCTCGGGTGTGGCATGGGTGAGCAGTGCAGAAGGTGGGCACAGGGAGGACCAGGGCCTACATTTCACATCCCACCAGCAAATATGAGGGTTCAAAGTTATCCACAGCCTTACCAACACTACTTATTTTCCTTTTTAGATTTCTTTTAGCTATTGTAGCCACTGTGAAATGTCTCATTGTAGTTTTGGTTTGCATTTCCTTAATGACTAATGACATTGAGCCTTTCTTCACTTTCTTCTTTTTTCTTTTTTTTTTTTTTTTTTTTTTTGAGATGGAGTCTCGCTCTGTCACCCGGGCGGGAGTGCAATGGTGCCATCTTGGCTCGCTGCAGGCTCCGCCTCCCAGGTTCACACCACTCTCCTGCCTCAGCCTCAGCCTCCCTGGTAGCTGGGACTACAGGCACCCACCACCACACCCGGCTAATTTTTTGTATTTCTAGTAGAGACGGGGCTTCACCATGTTAGTCAGGATGGTCTCAATCTCCTGACCTTGTGATCCACCCACCTCAGCCTCCAAAGTGCTGGGGTTACAGGCGTGAGCCACTGCGCCTGGCCCCTTTTTTCACTTTCTTGATGGTATCGTTTGAAAAACAAAGGTTTTTGTTTTGTTTGTTTGTTTTTGAGACAGTGTCTCTGTCTCTGGGGCTGGAGTGCAGTGGTGCAATCTCAGCTCACTGCAGCCCCCACCTCCTGGGCCCAAGTGACCCTCCCACCTCAGCCCCCCAAATAGCTGGGACTACAGGCACATGCCACCACACCTGACTTATTTTTGTATTTTTTTTGTAGAGATGGGGATTTCACTGTGTTGCCCAGGCTGGTCTCCAACTCCTGAGCCCAGGCAGTCTGCCCCCTATGCCTCCCAAAGCTCTGGGATTACAGACATGAGCCAGCATGCATGGCCAAAGTACAAAGTTTTTACTTTTGGCCAAGAAAGGTGGTGCACACCTGTAATCCCAGCACTTTTCGAGGCCAAAAAGGGCAGAACACTTGAGGCCAGGAGTTTGAGACTAGCCTGGCCAATGTGGCAGAACACTGTCTCTACTAAAAGTACCAAAATTAGCTGGGAGTGGTTGTCCACACCTGTAATCCCAGCTACTCGGGTGGTTGAGGAAGGAGAATCACTTGAAGCCAGGAGGTGGAGATTGCAGTTAGCCAAGATCGCACCACTGTACCCTAGTCTGGGTGACAGAGTGAGACTCTGTCTCAAAAAAAAAAAAAAAAAAAAATATATATATATATATATATATATATATATATAGACTAGTCGTAGATTTGGGTTTATTTCTTGGCCTCTCAATTGATTTGCATTGATCCATATGCCAGTACCACATTGTTTTGATCACTGTAGCTTTGTAACATGTTTTGAAACTGGAAAGTGTGAGTCTTCCAGCTTTATTCTCATTTTTCAAGGTGGTTTTGGCTATTTGGAGCCCCTTGCAGTTCCATATGAATTTGGGGATTGGCTTTTTCACTTCTTTTAACAACAACAACAACAAAAAGAAAGCTTTTGGAATTTTGGATCTGTGTGGGGGATTGCGTTGGATCTGCAAGGTGGTATTTCATCCAAGCAATATTAATTTTTTTTTTTTTTTTTCTGGAGATGGAGTCTCACTCTGTCGCCCAGGCTGGAGTACAGTGGCGTGATCTAGGCTCACCGCAAGCTCCGCCTCCTGGGTTTACGCTGGGTGGCGCCTGCCACCATGCCTGGCTAATTTTTTGTCTTTTAGTAGAGACGAGGTTTCACCATGTTAGCCAGAATGGTCTCAATCTCCTGACCTCGTGATCCACCCGCCTCAGCCTCCCAAAGTGCTGGGACTACAGGTGTGAGCCACCACACCAGGCCTAATTTTCTAATCCATGAACAGAGGATGTCTTTTCATTTGCTTGTGTCTGATTTTTCTTAGCAGTGTTTTATATTTTCTAGTGTATAGTCCTTTCACTTCCCTGGTAAAGTTTATTCCTAGATATGTTCTTCTTCTCAATGCTGTTGTAAGTGGAATTTTTTTGTTTGTTTCTGGATTGTCCATTATGGTATATGGAAACATAACTGATTGTGTGTTGTTCTTATATTGTGCAACTTTGCCGAATTTCTGTGTTAGCTGTAGTAACCTTCTTTTATATTCTCTGGGATTTTCTATATATAGGACTGTGTCATCTGTGGTTAGTGATCGTCTTACATCTTCCTTTCCAATTTGGATGCCTTTTTCTTCTTCTCAACTGATTGCTCTGCGTAGGATTTCCAGTGTAGTGTTGAATGGCAGTGGTGAAAGGGGCTTCCTTGTTCTGCCCTGATCTCAGGGGGAAAGCTTCCAGTCTTTTCTATTGAGCAGGTTCCTTGATACTCCTTGTGTTCTCAGTGGTTGTATCATGTGGATTTTGTCAAATGCCTTTTCTGTATCAGTTGAGATGATCATGTGGTCACCCCCTCAGTCTGTCTATCAGTGTGGTTCATTACACTGGCTGGTGCCGTGTTGAACCATCCTTGAGTGTGTATTCCGGTCATCACAGCAGCATCTGTGTGCATTTGAAAACCAGAGGAACCGCTGGGTGCGGTGGCTCATACCTGTAATCCCAGCACTTTGGGCGGCCGAGACAGGTGGATCACGAGGTCAGGAGATTGAGACCATCCTGGCTAACATGGTGAAACCCCGCCTCTACTAAAAGTACAAAACTTAGCCAGGCGTGGTGGTGGGCACCTGTAGTCCCAGCTACACAGGAGGCTGAGGCAGGAGAATGGCGTGAACCCGGGAGGCGGAGCTTGCAGTGAGTGGAGATCGCACCATTGCACTCTAGCCTGGGCAACAGAGTGAGACACCATCTCAAAAAAAAAAAAAAAAAGAAAAGCAGAGGAACCTCCGTGTGGACTTTCATGTGGTCCATGAGACCCATGTGAGCAGTCTCATGCCTGCAGTTAAGCACACACCAGAGCAGGCCAGGAGTCATTGCCCTCCAGCAGCATTTCCCAAAGGAGATGATACGGAAAGGTATAGAATTTAGACTGTGTGGAGGTTAAGGAATAAAGGACATTTGTGACGTGTACAGGTGGAGCTCCGTGGAAAGGTGACTGCAGCATCTGGTTTATGGTTTAAATGAAATAAGCGAAAAACAAACCTATTGGTTTGCTGCAAATACTGACGGCAGTTAAATCCTATGGTCCCTCTGGAGAACAGCTTCTCCCAACCAGAAACAGGCAGGAGCTCATCTTGCACAAGTCGAAGCCAGATTTATAACTCCCTCAAGAGCCTGTGCTGTGCTGCAGCGCTAGAATCTCCTGTTTCCTCTCACTGAGCAGAACGGACGGCTTCTGGCCTGCAGAGAACTCCTCAGAGAATTGCTATCAGAGAGGCCGTGGGTCTGGCCTTAGCCCTGCCCTGTCACCCATGGCTCAGGGCCCACTCTCTGGGGACTGGAGTGTCCATCTCTTTTCAAAAATATCTCAGGAATTCTGGGGTGATGTGGGGCTATTGGGGCCAGGACTTCCATGAGAAGCTCTGTTGGAGTTTATTTTTCTTTCTTTCTTTGTTTTTTTGAGACGGAGTCTCGCTCTGTCGCCCAGGCTGGAGTGCAATGGCGCAATCTCAGTTCACTGCAACCTCTGCTTCCCAGGTTCAAGCGATTCTCCTGCCTCAGTCTCCCAAGTAGCTGGGACTACAGGCGCCCGCCACCACACCCAGCTAATTTTTGTATTTTTAGTAGCGACAAGGTTTCACCACGTTGGCCAGGATGGTCTCGATCTCTTAACCTCGTGATCCGCCCACCTCAGCCTCCCAAAGTGCTGGGATTACAGGCGTGAGCTGCTGCTCCCGGCCACTCTGTTGGAATTTTGACTAGAATTGTGTTGAATTATGGATTAGTTTGGGTAGATAGGTGTCTTTGTAATACAGTCATGTGCCACATAACATTTCAGTCAGCAGCACGCTGCATATATGAGAGTGGTCTCATGGATGATAATGGAGCTGAAAGTTTTATATGACCTAGTGTGGTTGTGTACAACACTGTAGTCACAAGTCTGCAGTGACGCCGGTGTAAACAGACCCGCCGCTCTGCGGTGCGTGCGGAGGAGCGGCGCGTGTGGTCGTGAAGGGTGCACGGCACTTGATCATGATGATGATACACAACTACGTCACTGGTTTATTATTCACTCTACTATAGTATTTATCATTTAGTGTGCACTTACTTAAAAAAAAAAGTGCCTTGAAGTCAACTTTTAGAGTTTGTGGTGCCATTTGTCTTTGGTTAGAATTTGCCTCCTTCATCCATCCGGTCTATTTCTTGTAAATGATGTATAGCCGTTTGGCTTATATTTTAAATCTAGTCCAAAACCCGTCTTTTGTTTGGCAGGATTGTTACAGTCATTGATGAGATTGCCGCTATAACAAGAGGGTTTAGTTCATCATCTCATGTTCTGCTCGGCTCATAAGCTTTTTTTTTTTCTTTTTTTTTCTTTTTTGAGACAGAGTTTCATTCTTGTCACCTAGGCTGGAGTGCAATGGCACGATCTCAGCTCACGGCAACCTCCGCCTCCCAGGATCAAGCAATTTTCCTGCCTTGGCCTCCTGAGTAGCTGGGATTACAGGCATGAGCCACCACGCCTGGTTAGTTGTTGTATTTTTAGTAGAGATGTGGTTTCACCATGTTGGCCAGGCTGGTCTCGAACTCTTGACCTCTAGTGATCTGCCCGCCCCAACTTCCCAAAGTGCTGGAATTACAGGCCTGAGCCACTGCGCCAGCCTCAGCATATAAGCTTTTCTGTTGTCCTCTCTGTCTTCATGTTCCCCACACCTACTACTCTGTGTGTTTTTGTTAACATTTGGATGGATATCTTCCTGCCCTTGCCCTGATGTTTCTGTCTCTCCAAGTGTGTCAACTTTATGGAAGGAAAATTGAAAGGCAATAAACCACACACTTTTAAAGCATATATTTTGATAAGTCTTGTATGTACACACCCATGACCATCACCACAATTAAGGTAGTGCACTTTCCACTGGTGTCAAGTCTCCTTGCCCTCCTGTTCCCCTCCCACCTGTCTGCACAACCCACCACATTCCTAAGGAACCATATATCTGCCTCTTTCACTGTAGATTAGTTTGTTTTGTAGAATTTTACATAAAAGGGCTCAAGCAGTATGCTCTCTTTTTTGTCATCTTCCACCGCATGTAACTGCTTTGACATGTTGTTGCATGTATCAGTATTTATTCCTTTTTCACTGCCTAGTAGTTACCACTGTATGGATGTACTACCTTTTGATGGGCATTGGGGTTGTTTGCAGGTTTGGGCTATTACAGATAAAACTGCTTTGAGGCGGGGCGCGGTGGCTCAAGCCTGTAATCCCAGCACTTTGGGAGGCCGAGACGGCCGGATCACAAGGTCAGGAGATCGAGACCATCCTGGCTAACCCGGTGAAACCCCGTCTCTACTAAAAAATACAAAAAACTAGCCGGGCGAGGTGGCGGGCGCCTGTAGTCCCAGCTACTCGGGAGGCTGAGGCAGGAGAATGGTGTAAACCCGGGAGGCGGAGCTTGCAGTGAGCTGAGAACCGGCCACTGCACTCCAGCCTGGGTGACAGAGCTGCCTGGGTGACAGAGCGAGACTCTGTCTCAAAAAAAAAAAGAAACAAACAAAAAAAACTGCTGTGAATGTTCATGTACAAGTCTTTGTTTGGACATACATTTTTATTTCTCTCAAAATACCCAGGAGTATTTTGAGGCTCTGTAGTTAGGTACATAAACATTTAGGATTATGTCCTCTTGACAGATCAATCCCGTCATCATTGACCCTCTTTGTTCCTAGAAATATTCTTTGCTCCAAAATCTACTTACATTAATATTGGCACTCCAGCTTTCTTTTGATTCGTGTTAGCATGGTACTTCTTTTTTCAAGCTTTTACTTTTTACCTATTCTTTTGTCTTTATTATGATTTTTCTTGTAGGCATCATATTATTAGGTCACATGTTTTTATTCAATCTGAACATCCCTGCCTGTTTATTGGGGGATTTAGACCATTAACACAATGTGATGATGTATATGGTTAGGCTTAAATCTGTCATCTTGCTGTTTGTTATCTCTTTTGTTCTCAATCCCTTTTTCTTTTTTTTTTTTTCCTTCTGCATTAATCGAGCATTTTTAAATTCACCTTTATCTCCTTTTGTTGGATTCTTAATTATGGTCTTTGCTATTTGTTAGTGATTGTTTTAGGGTTTATGTATTATCTTATCTTAACTTATCATCATCAACTTTCTTTTTTTTTTTTTTTTTTTTTGAGACAGAGTCTCGCTCTGTCACCCAGGCTGGAGTGCAGTGGCCAGATCTCAGCTCACTGCGAGCTCCGCCTCCCGGGTTCACACCATTCTCCTGCTTCAGCCTCCCGAGTAGCTGGGACTACAGGTGCCCACCACCTCGCCCGGCTAGTTTTTTGTGTTTTTTTAGTAGAGACGGGGTTTCACTGTGTTAGCCAGGATGGTCTCGATCTCCTGACCTCGTGATCCGCCCATCTCGGCCTCCCAAAGTGCTGGGATTACAGACTTGAGCCACCGCGCCCGGCCCATCAACTTTCAAATGATATTATCCTGCTTCATAAATGATGTAAGAACCTAACAGCATTTATTAGGCTCCATTTCTCTCCAATTTTGTCCTGTTGCTGTCAAGTATGTTACTTTTCTACATGTTATCAATGTCTCAATACATTGTTATCATTTTTACTTTAAACAGTCAGTTATCATTTAAAGAGATTTTAATACTAAGCAAACATTTCTACATCAGCCCACACAGTTCCTGTTTCCCATGCTCTTGATTGCTTATGTGGATCCAGATTCATGTCCATCTGGTGGCATTTCTTTCTGCTTCAAGGACTTCATGTAACATTTACTGAAATGTAAGTCTGCTGCTGGTAGTGACTTCTTTTAGCTTTTGTATTTTTGAAAAAGTCTTCCATCTTTTTTTTTTTTTTTTTTTTTTTTTTGAGACGGAATCTCACTCTGTTGCCCAGGCTGGAGTGCAGTGATGTGATCTCAGCTCACTGCAACTGCTGCCCGCCAGGTTCATGTGATTCTCCTGCCTTAGCCTCCCGAGTAGCTGGGACTACAGGTGTGCACCACCACACCCTGCTAATTTTTGTATTTTTTTGGTAAAGACAGGATTTCACCATGTTGGCCAGGCTGATCTCGAACTCCTGACCTCAGTTAATCTGCCCACCTCAGCCTTCCAAAGTGCTGGATTACAGGCATCAGCCACCACGCCTGGCCTCATTTTTGAAGGCTACTTTTGCTGGGTGTAGGTTAAGATTTATTCTTTTTGCCACTTCATTGTCTTCTGGCTTGCATTATTTCTAACAAGAAATCAGTTGTCATTCTTATCTTTGTATTTCTTTACATAATGTGTCTTTTAACTCTAACTCCTTTCTTTTTTTTTTTTTTTTTGAGATGGAGTCTTACTCTGTCACCTAGGCTGGATACAGTGGTGTGATCTTGGCTCACTGCAGCCTCTGCCTCCTGGTTTCCAGCAAATCTCCTGCCCCAGTCTCCCAAGTATCTGGGATTAGAGGCATGCACCACCATGCCCAGCTAATTTTCTATTTTTAGTAGAGCCAGGGTTTCAACATGTTGGCTAGGCTGGCCTCAAACTCCTGACCTCAAGTGATCTGCCCACCTTGGCCTCCCAAAGTGCTGGGATTACAGGCGTGAGCCACCATACCCAGCCGATTTCATTCTACTTTTTTGAGACAGGGTCTGGCTCTGTCACCCAGGCTGGAGTGGAATGGCATGATCTCTGCTCATTGCACCCCTTTGCCTCCCAGCCTCAAACCATCCCCCGACCTCAGCACCTGAGACCACAGGTGCCCACCACCACACCCAGCTTGTTTTTGTATTTTTGGTAGAGATGGGGTTTTACTATGTTGCCCAGGGTGGTCTCAAACTCTTGGACTCAAGCGATCCACCTGCCTTGGCCCCCAAAGTGCTGAATTTACAGGAGTGAGCCACCACACCTGGCTCTAGCTCCTTTATTTTCTCTATGTTGCTCATTTTAAGCAATTTGCTTAAGATAGGCATTTATGTCATTTTCTTCATGTTTCTTATGCTTGGGGTTCGTGTAGCTTCTTGGACCTATCAGTTTATAGTCTTCATCACGTTTGAGAAATTTTGAGTCATTTTTTTCTTCCAAAACAAAACTTTTTTTTTTTTTTTTTTTTTTTTTTTTAAGGCGGGGTCTCGCTCTGTAGCCGAGGCTGAAGTGCAGTGGCACAATCACAAATGATGGCAGCCTCAACCTCATGGGCTCAAGCGATCCTCCCAATCCTCCCACCTCTGCTTCCCGAGTAGCTGGGACCACAAGCTTACACACCTCCATACCCTGCCAAATTTTTTTTTTTTTTTTTTTTTTTTTCCTGTAGAGATGGTGTCTCTCTGTGTTTCCCAGGCTGGTCTCAAACTCCTGGGCTCAAGCGATCCTCCCATCTCAGCCTCCCATAGTGCGACAAGTGTGAGCCACTGTGCCTGGCCTTTTTGTTAGATTGTGTGTGTGCCCAAACCCCCACCAGCACTCCAGTTATGTTTCAGGTCACTTGAAGTCGTCCTGCAGCTCTCTGACTCCATGGGATGATTTCCTCTTCTCTTTTCTTTCCTTTTCTTTTCTTTTTTAAGATGGAGTCAGCTGGGCGCAGTGGCTCAAGCCTGTAATCCCAGCACTGTGGGAGTCCGAGACGGGCGGATCACAAGGTCAGGAGATCGAGACCATCCTGGCTAACATGGTGAAACCCCGTCTCTACTAAAAAAAATACCAAAAAAAAAACAAAACTAGCTGGGCGAGGTGGAGGTGCCTGTAGTCCCAGCTACTCAGGAGGCTGAGGCAAGAGAATGGTGTGAACCTGGGAGGCGGAGCTTGCAGTGAGCTGAGATCCGGCCACTGCACTCCAGCCTGGGCGGCAGAGCGAGACTCCGTCTCAAAAAATAAAAAAATAAAAAATAAATAAAATAAAATAAAAAAGATGAAATCTCGCTCTATCGCCCAGGCTGGAGTGCAGTGGCACAATCTCAGCTCACTGCAACCTCCACCTCCTGGGTTCAAGCGATTCTCCTGCCTCAGCCTCCCGAGTGACTGGGATTACAGGCACACGCCACCACACCTGGCTAATTTTTGTATTTTTAGTAGAGACATGGTTTCACTACATTGCCCAGGCTGACCTTGTACTCCTGACCTCAAGTGATCCACCTGCCTTGGCCTCCCTGAGTAGTGGGATTACAGGCATGAACCACTGCACTCAGTCCCACTTTCTCTTTTTTCTTTGTTTTTTGTAGATTTAATTTTGGATCATTTCTATTGTTGTGCTTTCAAATTCACTAAACTTTTTTTTCTTTCTAGTGGTGGATTTGATTTTGTTTTGTTTTGAGGCAAGGCCTTGCTGTTGCCCAGGCTGGAATGCAGGGATGCTATCTCGGCTCACTGCAGCCTCAACCTCCTGGACCCAGACAATCCTCTCAGCCTCCCAAGTAGCTGAGACTACAGGCACATGTTACCACACTGGGCTAATTTATATATATATAATTTTTTTTTTTTTGAGATGGAATTTCGCTCTTGTTTCCCAGGCTGAAGTGCAATGGTGCAATCTCGGCTCACAGCAACGTCTGCCTCCCAGGTTCAAGCGATTCTCCTGTCTCAGCCTCCCGAATAGCTAGGATGACATGCACATGCTTCCATGCCCGGCTAATTTTTGTGTTTTTTAGGAGAGACAGGGCTTCATCATATTAGTCAGACTGGTCTTGAACTCCTGACCTCAGATGATCTGCCCGTCTTGGCCTCCCAAAGTGCTGGGATTACAGGCTGAGTCACTGTGCCTAGCCAATTTTTTACTTTTTTTTTTTTTGTAAGAGATCTCACTGTGTTGCCCAGGCTGGTCTCAGACTCCTGGCCTCAAGTGGTCCTCCCGCCTCAGCCCCTCAGAGTGCTCGTATTATAGGTGTGAGCCTCCATGCCCAGCCCCAGTGTATTTTTCATTTCAGACATCATAATGCTTATCTCTAAAGCTTTGATTGGGTTCTTTTTTGTGTATTTTATATCTCTACTTAACATATTCAGTCATTTCTCTAGCTTTTTGAACATACGGACTTTAGTAACTTTTAATGTCTTTCTCAATGGCTATCATTTGTGTCAATTTGGGGTTAGATTCAGCTGATTGAGTTTTCTTATAATCGTTCCCCCTTTTTTCCCCTTCTCCAAGTTATTGGTAGAGATTCAGTGCATTTTGAGCAAGAACTTAAATCTTGTGAGCAAAAGTTGTTTGATATATGAGGAGAAGCCATCCCAGCAGAGGAAGCCCCAGTGCCACGTCCCGAGAAGGAAGAGTATTTGGTGTGCTCAGGGAACAACGGGGGGCTGGTGCTGTTGCTCCGAGAAACCAAAAAGAGTTGGCATTCCTATCAGAACCAATTGCAGATGTTCATCTGTTGTTATTTGTGATGACATTTTACACGCTTCATCTGCAAAAATGTCTTTTTACACAGATAGATACTGCCAAATACTGGTATCAGTCCATGAGCATATGATTTGGAAGACATTTATCAAATTCTACTGGATCTATATTTTGAGCTCAGAAAATATATCTGCTGCAAATTTGTGTGGGAATGGAAATCTCACTTTCTGTTTTAATTTTAGACACCATGGGAAGTAGATAAAGCAGCTTGACATTACTTTTTTTTTCTTCTTTTTTTTGAGACAGAGTCTCGCTCTGTTGCCCAGGCTAGAGTGCAGTGGCGCCATCTCAGCTCACTGCAAGCTCCACCTCCTGGGTTCATAACACTCTCCTGCTTCAGTCTCCCGAGTAGCTGGGACTACAGGCTCCTGCCACCACACCTGGCTAATTTTTTGTGTTTTTAGTAGAGACCGGCTTTCACTGTGTTAGGATAGTCTAGATCTCCTGACCTTGTGATCCACCCGCCTCTGCCTCCCAAAATGCTGGGATTACAGGCGTGAGCCACTGTGCCCAGCCAACATTACTTGTGATTCAGGCGTTAGTTGTCATCGAAATAACTTTACTGCAATATAAGTTTTGCACGTAAGCACCGTTTGCTTTGTAATGTTAGGTTGAATTCATTAAGAAATGTTGTCAAGTCTGCAACAAAAATTAATTTCCAAAGTCATTAATTGTGCATTTATTTATTTTAATTAGTTAATTTTTTTTAGAGACAAGGTCTTGCTGTTACCCATGCTAGAATGCAGTGGTGCAATCACAGCTCACTGCAGCCTTGAACTCCTGGACTCCAGTGATCCTCCTCCAGAGCAGCTAGGACTATAGGCGTATGCCACTGTGCCCAGCTAATTTTCTTTTCTTTTCTTTTCTTTTTTTTTTTTTTTTTTTTTTTTTGGTAGAGATAGGGTCTCACTATCTTGCCAGGCTGGTCTTGAACTCCTCGCCTCAAGTGATCCTCTTAACTCAGCCCCCTATAGCATTGGGATTTTAGGGCTGAGCCATGATGCCCAGCCCTTTTTAGTGTTTAACAGTGGTTGAGGGAGGCTTTTCTCATGCAGAAAATTTTAGTCTTGGCCCAGAGTTTTCTAAAAAATGACAGTAAAACTTTGCCACTGCTAAGCTGTTGAATTTTGTGTGCTTAGGAATGTGAGAATATGTATCATTGATTTCTGACAAAAATTCATGGAACTAATGATGGCTAAGTCATGAGAGTGCATGGAGTTCATGTTGACGCCACTGTTTCAGTAACTCCTAATAGATGCAAATATTTTTTACAAAGTATCTGCTAATGAATAACATAATCAACATAGGCTTATATTTTCACATGATCTTCAGTTTTCATATGCTTTGTAAGATTGTCTAAGTAAGCCTTTTCTGATCCATGTATATTCTTAGCATGATCAGTTGTAGTTCATCTTAGTAGATTCCACTTCAGGTCATACAAAATTAGTATTTTTACAACTTATTTGAAAATACTGTGTGTTCCAGTTGTTCCACATAGAGCAAGTGATAGAGGCTAATTTTTTGGTCACTTCAAGCTCAACATTGACTCCTTCAAACACAGCAGTACCAGTAACATCTGTCAGCTCATCAAGAGCCAAGGAAACCACTGGGGTCCTATGGAAACCACCGGAGTGAGTCCGATGAAAACCACTGAAGTCCAGTGGAAACCACTAGGGTCTGATGGAAACCACTGGGGTCTGATGGAAACCACTAGAGTGTGATGGAAACAACGGGAGTCTGATGGAAACCACTGGAGTCCGATGGAAACCACTGGAGTGTGACGGAAACCACTGGGGTCCGATGGAAACCACTGGGGTCCGATGGAAACCACTGGAGTGTGACGGAAACCACTGGAGTGTGACGGAAACCACTGGAGTGTGACGGAAACCACTGGAGTGTGACGGAAACCACTGGAGTGTGACGGAAACCACTGGGGTCTGATGGAAACCACTGGAGTGTGATGGAAACCACTGGGGTCTGACGGAAACCACTGGGGTCTGACGGAAACCACTGGAGTGTGACGGAAACCACTGGGGTCCGATGGAAACCACTGGAGTGTGACGGAAACCACTGGAGTGTGACGGAAACCACTGGAGTGTGACGGAAACCACTGGGGTCTGATGGAAACCACTGGAGTGTGATGGAAACCACTGGGGTCTGATGGAAACCACTGGGGTCTGATGGAAACCACTGGGGTCTGATGGAAACCACTGGAGTGTGATGGAAACCACTGGGGTCCGATGGAAACCACTGGGGTCCGATGGAAACCACTGGAGTGTGACGGAAGCCACTGGAGTGTGACGGAAGCCACTGGAGTGTGATGGAAACCACTGGAGTGTGACAGAAACCACTGGAGTGTGATGGAAACCACTGGGGTCCTAGGGCTGTTGTGTTGCTCTCACTGTCCTCAATTCCTCAAGCAACTTTTCTTGCCAAAAGGCTAATAGTCTTAAGCAAGTTTATCATCTCTTGACACAGTTTTAGATGCTGTAATCAACACAAGGTCATTAACTTGCCATCAGTGAACAACGAGTGAGTCACGTGAGAACAAACATTAGTGTAAGGGTCATTTTTATTTTTGTAAAGTAATTCTGCTGTGATGAAATGCTTCATTTCAGAGTTTCTGACAACTGTGTAAGTTGAGTCTATTGTGATGAGTACTTGCTGGAGTAGTGTCGACAGAGTGCTCTGCTAGCACAGCCACGGCATTACTGCCTCAGGAACACGATATTCATCTAGTTCAATAACAGAAGAGCCCACACTCCACTGGTCCTCAAGAGCATGACATTGAAGACTCACCTGCGGGCCTCAGTCAGGTGACCAGTCAGAAACGGCAGGAGGGATGCGCTGATACAGACACAGCAGTAGTAGAGAGGTCTTTGCCTGTGTGGTTTTCCACATAGACATATTCCATATTTCTGGCTTTTTGTTCTGTACCGTAAGTACGTGTTTGAAGATATTGACCACCAGCCAACTTCAACATTTGCCACTTGTTTTTTTATTTTGTTTTGTTTTTGAGATGGAGTCTCGTTCTGTTGCCCAGGCTGGAGTGCAGTGGCAAGATCTCAGCTCGCTGCAACCTCCGCCTCCTGAGTTCAAGCAATTCTCCTGACTCAGCCTCCCGAGTAGCTGAGATTACAGGCGCCTGCCACCACACCTGGCTACTTACTGTATTTTTAGTAGAGACGGGGTTTCACCATGTTGGTCAGGCTGGTCTCGAACTCTTGACCTCAAGTGATCTCCCCACCTTGTCCTCCCAAAGTGCTGGGATTACAGGCGTGAGTCACTGTGCCCGGCCACTTTGCCATTTGTTTATACAACTGATTTTAAAACATTTTTTAAATGACCTTTTTATTTGAGAAGCAGTGTACTTTCGTCATAGAAGATGTGTATAATTACATAAAAGAAAATAAACACTTGTAATAGATATTAGTACTGTCTACCACAGGCCAAGCACACAAAATTCAAAATGCTCCATAATCTGGAACTTTTTGAGTGTCAACATGATGCCACAGTGGAAAATGCCACACCTAACCTGCAGTTAAAACACAGTCAGAACTTTGTTTCATGCACAGAATTATTAAACATATTATATAAAATTGCCTTCAGGTTGTGTGGATAAGATATATATGAAACATAAATGAATTTTGTATTTCGACTTGGGTCCTATTCCAAGATATCTCATTTTGTATATGTATATGTAGATATTCCAAAATCCTAAAAAATCCAAAATCCAAAACATTTAAATCCCAAGCATTTTAGATAAGGGTTCATCAACCTGCATTAATTTTCTGGCATATATCCTTGAGGTTTTTAAAATATTTTACCACAACTGTATTTCAGCAGCCACATCATATTTCTCAGTAGGAGCAATGTGCTTACCTCGTCCCTGTCGCCAGACACATGACTGGTCTCCAGCCTACTTGCTGTGTATAAAAATTTTAATCCCTGTCTCCTGAATCCTTGTATATATTTGGGTCAATGCTTGGGCTTTCTGTTGCATTCCAGAATCCATCCGTCTACTAGTACCACACTGCTTTAATTATGTAGCTTTTTTTTTTTTTTTTTTTGAGACACAGTCGCTCCGTCACCCAGGCTGCAGTGCAGTTGCATGATCTCGGCTCACTGCAAACCTCCACCTCCCGGGTTCAAGTGATTCTCCTGATACGGTGACCACAGGCATGTGTCACCGTACCGGCTAGTTTTGGGGTTTGTTTGTTTGAGACGGAGTCTCACTCTGTCACCAGGCTGCAGTGCAGTTGCATGATCTCGGCTCGCTGCAAACCTCCACCTCCCAGGTTCAAACAGTTCTCCTGATACGGTGACCACAGGCATTCATCACCATACCTGGCTAGTTTTGGGGGGTTTTTTTGTTTGTTTTTTTTGAGACAGAGTCTCACTCTGTCGCCCAGCCTGGAGTGCAGTTGAGTGATCTCGGCTCACTGCAAGCTCCGCCTCCCAGGTTCAAGCAATTCTCCTGCCTGAGCCTCCCGAGTAGCTGGCACTACAGGTGTGCACCACCACACCTGGCTAATTTTTTGTATTTTTAGTAGAGACAGGGTTTCACCATATTGCCAGGCTGGTCTCGAACTCTTGACCTTGTGATCCACCTACCTCGGCCTCCCAAAGTGCTGGGATTATGGTGTGAGCTACCGTGCCCAGCCCTAGTTTTTGCATTTTTCGTAGAGATGAGGTTTTGCCATGTTGGCCAGGCTGGTCTCAAACTCCTGACCTCAAGTGAGCCGCCCACCTCAGCCTCCCAAAGTGCTGGGATTACAGGCACGAGCCACCATGCCCAGCCTAATTATGTAGCTTTATATTACTGTTTATATAATCCTTTCTGCGGCCGGGCACGGTGGCTCAAGCCTGTAATCCCAGCACTTTGGGAGGCCGAGACGGGCGGATCACGAGGTCAGGAGATCGAGACTATCCTGGCTAATACGGTGAAACCCCGTCTCTACCAAAAAAAAAATACAAAAAAACTAGCCAGGCAAGGTGGCGGGCGCCTGTAGTCCCAGCTACTCGGGAGGCTGAGGCAGGAGAATGGCGTAAACCCGGGAGGCGGAGCTTGCAGTGAGCTGAGATCTGGCCACTGCACTCCAGCCTGGGCGACAGAGCGAGACTCCGTCTCAAAAAAAAAAAAAAAAAATCCTTTCTGGATTACTTCTCAGCTATTTTTACATGGGGCTTTTTGCAGGGAGCAGAGTAGGGGATGAACACACCAAACATTCTTAAGTTCTGAAAGCACCCCTGCTGGAAATTTTTCTTCAGCTCCCTCCTGTCGCCACTTAATGAAATTATTATTAGAATTATATGGCTGGGCGCGGTGGCTCCCGCCTGTAATCCCAGCACTTTGGGAGGCCAAGGCAGGTGGATCACCTGATGTCAGGAGTTCGAGACTAGCCTGACCAACATGGCAAAACCCTGTCTCTAATAAAAACACAAAAATTAGCCAGGCGTGGTGGCAGGCGCCTATAGTCCCAGCTACTTGGGAGGCCAAAGGAGAATTGCTTGAACCTGGGAGATGGAGGTTGCAGTGAGCCAAAATCAAGATCGCACCACTGCACTCAAGCCAGGGTGAGAGAGTGAGACTCCATCCCCCCACCAAAAAAAAAAAAAAAGATATTAAATGTATTAACTAATTTAGAAAGAAGTCATCTCTTTATGTTTGTTGAATTTTCCCATTCAGGAGTGTGTTTCTCTGTTATGTATTCAGGTCTTCCTTTGTGTGTCTCAACAAGACTTGACAGTTTCATTCACATTGATACAGCACATTCCTCACTGACCTGTGCCTCGTACTTTTGTTGTTTTAATAAAGGTGAGCTTGGTTTCCAGCCAGTCACCACCACACAGCACAGCCTCTGATGGCAGGTGGCACGTAAGCGAAGTCCCCACACTGCTGCTCGTTGCTCATTCGATTGCTGTAATTCCTCTAGGCTGACAACTGATGATCAGTTTTATGTCTTCCTTTCAAATATTTGAATCTTTTGTGGTTTGTTTTTTTTTTTCTTGTCCAAATGCATTGCCTAGCACTTCCAATATTGTATTAAACAATGGTGGTAAGGATAAATAATTCTTGCCTTGACTTTCGTGGGTTTGCTCTCAGCCTTTTGCCACTGAATACGCTGAGGGCCTTGAGTTTAATTTGGATATTCTTAATCAGATTAAGTAAATTTTCTTCTACTTCTGGACTACTGAGAGTTGTTTTAAATCATAAATACTTACCGGTTTGATCACATACCTGTGAATATCTGTTGGGATAATCGCCTACTCAGCCATTCATTTCACAGATATTTGTTATGTTCCAGACCCTGACCTTCAGCAGTCACAGTCTCCAAGGGTATTTCTAACCAAACTTCCTTCCCAGGTCATCTTTTTATGTCTGGCTGAAGCTGTGATTCTCACTAACCCCATCTCTGTGCCCTTAGAACAGCAGCCCTAGCTCCAGTGGTTCAAGCTTCTGAAATCCAGGTGTCCCAGGCGCCCCCGGCCTCTGGATGGGCCACAGTGGTGTGTCCCTGCTGGAAGGAGGTGGACTCAGGGCAGAAGATGAAGAATCCAGCCGGTGGGCAGGAACCAGGTTATTTCCAGGAAATTGAGGTGGCAGTGCCACATTCTTAAGTCAGGGAGAGGCTGGTTATGGTACTTTTAAATGATTGCACTTACATTCATGTCTCTTTCATTTTACTGTATTTCAGTTCTTCACCACCAGGAGTGTTCCTTGAGAAGGACTATGAGATTTACCGGGATTACAGTGCGGACGGCCAGCTTCTTCACTACAGGTAGAACCCCTGTCTCAGGCGTGGCCCTGTTTGCTGATGGGAGGGTGGGCTCCTCAGCGAGCCAGGTTCACTGCGAGCGGGAGGTGCATGGCGCGTAGCAGCAACACCACAGGGCCAGAGCTGGAAAGGTTGTAGAGGCCACAGTGCCAGGGGCCTGGGCAGAAGCCCCTTAGAGTTGCCCCAGGCCCATTGGCAGCCCCTGTCTAGGAACTTTGTCTCTGCCTAGCTTAGGCAGCCTGGAGCCTGAGGGGCTTCCCTCCTGCTGGTGGAGCGGCAAAGTGCTGGAGGGTCCTCAGTTAGGTCCACCCCTGGCAGCTCAGGCCACACGTGCCAAAGCACTAGCCAGGCCCTTCTGGAAGGTTGGCGCTAGTCACAGTGGAGAGGTGGGCTTTGGCTTCCAGTAGTCCTGGGTCAGCCTCACAGACTGCTGGAAGGTTCTGGAGACTCCCCTCAAGACCTACTGCCTTTGCACTGGGCGGGCAGGGCGCTCCCTCCACCTCCCAGGATGTCCAGGCAGGGGCAGGCACCTGGTTTCTCCTCCTTGGCCGAGTGATGACCAGCTGGCTGCAGGAGATGCAGGGCCAGGGCCAGCTGCTGTTTCTGTAGGGGGTGGGTGTCCGCAGCACGGACCACCCAGGAGCACTGTGGTGCTGGGGAGGAACTGGAGGACCCGAGGGGGCTCTGGCATTTTGCACAGACGATTGAACGGCTGGAGCTTGGAAGTGGTGACGGTTTGTTTCTTACGTTTGTGTTTGTTGAACATTAGGGTTGCGGCAGGGATTTAGAGCCTGCCCTGGTCCCAGCAGTGTGGCTACTGGATGGAGGACAGGTTTTATAGCCTTCCCGAGCTTCCGTTTCCTCATCAGTGAGATGGATCTGGGCAGCTAACTCAGTGGTCAGTGCAAAGTGACAGAGCTCGTAGTGGAAGGACCACCCCCACTGTGGCAGGTCAGGTCCTGGCTCTGGTCACCAGCCTTGGGGCTTCCTGCAGACCCAGCATGTGCTTAGCGGACCAGCACGACTGCATCCTTCATGGTGGACGGGCCCACCTAGTCTTTGTTTGCCAGGCACCGCCTCAGCTCTGCCATCACCAGGGCACCATTCTCCCCAGAATCAAGAGTCTGACTCACTGGCAGTATCCCTGAGCTCATCTGCAGCTCCCACAGAGCTTTCAGGGAAGCAGGTGTCCCAGGTGAGGTGAGGAGGACCTTCTGGCCTCTCTGGGGATGTCAGGAGTGGGGATGGGTTGCTGAGCTAACCCCGCCCCAGCGTCCTGCCCCTCACACCTGCCAGGCCATGCTGGTGGCTCAGCCTCCTTCAGTCCCATGGAGCCAACTCTGGCCCCACGAGCTGACATACCAGGTGTTGGTCTCCACGAAGGTCCAAGGATCCTCCTGGAGGTCCGCAGCGCTCGCAACCTTCCAGTAGCTGCGCTTCCTGTGTCTTCTGCCTCTGCTGTGCCTTTGGCCCCTCTCAGAGGCTGGCACCTTTCACCTGGCTGGCGATTCAGCCTGATGAAGATCTCTGTTCAGACCACGAGTGTGTCCATGTGCTGGCCAGGCCCCCCTGACACAGGGCCAGCAACTGCACCTCTGGGCCATAAACTAATGGTTGGGAGGAGACAGCCCACATCGAGCTCTGTGTGGGGCATTGGGCTCCCTCTGGACCTGGCAGGGAGCAGAGGCCTTGCCACTGCATTGGGCGGCCCAGCCCAGCGTTTGCTGTGAGTAGTGCTGTGCATCCCTGAGGGCGATCCCTGGCCCTTGGCCAGTGTGATGGTGGCAGCCTGGCCTCCTCCAGTGACCTGGTTGGGGGCTGCTCCACACCAGGCAGCTTGGCCACCTCCTCGTGCCCCTCCCCTGTCACTGTCGTCCTGTCACTGAGACCTTGGGACAGAGGTTCAGTGGTGTCTGGAAGAAGAAGACACTGGGTCCACGGGGGGATGAGGGAGTCCTGCCGGTGTGCAGCAGCAGGGCACTGCCTCAGGGGATTTCCGCACCCTGGGGTGACGCATGCATGTCTGGGGCGGCAGTGCCCTGGGGTGATATATGCGTGTTTAGCTGGGAAGGTGGAGCAGGGCCGGGAAGTGGATAGCCAGACCCTGTCCTGAGACTTTCTCAGTCCTTTTTGCCGAAACCTGCGTGCTCTGTGTGTTCTCATGATACATAGATGTGGGACTCACGCTTGCCAGATTGGCACTTGTAGATTGGTTGAGAGCAGGCACCCAGTGGAATCTGCCAAGCCCGTTCTTCCTATGATCTAGGGCTTCTGGAAGGAGGGAACTTATCTTCCTTGGGGAGTCAGTGAGAGGGCCTGCCATGCAGCAAGCTGGGCACAATTACAGACCGTGCCAACATCTCCTGGGGTAGAATGTTGAGTGTGCCAGGGTTCCATTGTGGCCGCTCGTAGGAGATACCGCCCTCAGCCAACCTGGACTCCCATCAGGAGTGAAGCTTCGCTCTGGACATGCTGGATGCCTAGGTGTGAGCTGCCACAGCCATGCGGGTGCTTCTGGGAAGTGGGAGGAGAGCTGGTGTCCAGCCCCATGCCAGCCCCACAGGGGCTGAGAGCAGAACAGATGAGAGCCAGCCAGGCCTGCTGGGCTCAGGAGGCCTTGGAAGCCCCACTCTGCCCCCAGAGCATGCCTGGTGCTTCCTTTCACAAGTTGCCATCAGCATAATGGACCAGTGTGATGCCATGTGAGATGGCAAGAAATAAAGTCCCTGTGAAATAAATTATATGGACGCAGTTCACTCAGGAAAAAGAAATTATAAACAAAAGCCAGGGAGCTCAGCCAGCCCTGAGTTGCAGCGAAGGCGTACTATTACCTCAGCCTGGTAAAAGCACGTTGCTTCTGGTGTTCTCCACATACTGAGATAGGAAGAAACAAACAAGTCCCACCAGCTTGATACCAGCACTCAGGGTATCAAGAGACCACACCGAGAACAGCAGGGATAGCAGTGGGGTCGCCCTGGCAGGCAGCCTGGCAGGGTCACGCCCAGAGGGAACACAGATGAGTGTGAGGTCACAGGGGACCCAGGGCCTGGAGGAGTGAAGTTGTTTTTCAAGCATAATTTCAGATGTATGGTTTCTTGTTCTGTGTGAGTATAACTGTGTCTGTACTTAGGAACTTTGGCGGAGTGTTTTCCTCGGAAACCTGCAGCATTGGGTTGGGAGCCTGTCGGCTGCTGCCGCTGCCCACTTCTCCCAGCTCCATCCAGGCTTTGCACGCACAGCAGCCGTTTCTTAGAAGCGAAAGCAACAGGGAAGCGCTTCTGGCTGTGGTTTTGTTTCTGCTTTGGTTTATGTGCAGCACTCCCAATTCTTCCTCCAAAAATAGGCTCTGGGAGAAACAGCCCTCAGGGCCCTGAGTGTCATCCTGTCCTCTGTCACTGAGTCTGCCCTGCCCGCCTGACTTCAGCATTTTCAGAGGCCATGACCGCTCTTAAGATTTTCCAACTTCCCTTGCAGTTTGGAAGTGTCCACTGAACAACCTGTGTTATGATGTTTGATTTCTGTTTTATTGAGAGATGGGGGAGGTGGTCTTTCTGCACTGGTGCCCCTGCCCTACAGAGAGGTATGGCAGGGAGGGTGAGGAGGAGAAGGACAGGTTAGAGAAGGGGGAGGAGAGAGAGGCCTGGGGTTCCACTTGCCCCGGAGACATGGGAACGAGCTGGGCTCAGGAAGAGGGGCTGTGAAGGCCCGTCAGGGAGGCCGGACCGGCTGAAAGGGCAGACATTGCCCAGGAGGAAGCCCAGCAGGGGCAGCTGAGCCATGGGTGCTGTTCAGTGCTCCCCGGGGGCCCAGGACAAGCTCAGCCAACTAGGGGTGAGAATTACAGTCGGCGGGGCCTGGTGACTGGATGTGATTTGAGGGAGCTGAGGAGAAGGGCCAGGCAATGGGGTTGGGGAAACGCAGGCTCAGGAGCTGCCCCAGGGAGAGAGCAGAGCTGCCTAGATGGCAGAAGGGTGGGTGGGGCAGAGCGAGAGACCTCTTAAGAGACACTCTGGGCACCATGGGGCATGGTCCTCACCTAGCTGCCACTGGGTCTGTGCTGCATGGCCTGGGGAGAGTGTCTGGGCCTCTCGGGGCTTCCCCATCTGTGACTCCGGTGCTCGGCACAGGCCTTGGCCTGCATTGAGGAGGTGCTTGGCACACACGCGTGGCAGTGCCAGCCTCCTCCCCTGGCCAGGTGGGATCATCAGCATGGGGGCAGGTCCTCTGGCCTTCTTACCTTTCTTCATCTCTGCCCCAACTGGGCAGAACCCCTGTCCGTTCCTGGGATAGAGTGTGGCATCTGACCAGCAAGCCTTTCCCGTGCCCTCACCTCCCGTCACACTTGCCCCACCCTCCGGCCGCCTGCCAGCCCCCATCCTCCCTCAGCAACCCTAGACGGACAGCAGAAAGGCGCCTCCCTGGGGACACAGCAGGTCACCCTGTGCGGACCATGTGCCAGCCCTTCCCTAGGCCTGGCCCAGGCCTAAGGCAGTATCTGTTAAGTGGTAAAAAGAGTCACAGATACGCGAAACTGATGGTTCACATTTACCAAGGGTTTTCTGTGTCAGTGCTGAGCTCAGGGCCTTACTACATGCACATTGTTTTGTTGAATCTTAACTGAGAAGGAAACTGAGGCAGAAAGATATTAAGTGAAATCTGAGCTTTTGCAGCCACAGAGCAACAGACTGGAGTTCAACCCCAGATCTCCCGAACTCTGGAGCCCTTCACCCCTCAGTGTCCCCAGGCCATGGAGGGGTTGACACCACAGCTGGCCCTCAGGGTTTGGTGGCCCCTGCCATACTGGCTGCCACCATCCACTCTGCCTCGCTAGCCCCTGGTGTCAGGTTGGGAGCAGCCTCCAGCAGCCATGAGCAGAAATCCCAGGAACAGGCACCTGCACTCTGCCCCTGGCTGCTGCCCTGACTTCTCGCCTGGGTGGTGTGGCCATGCTGAGCAGGCGCACAGCCCAGTGTTCTGGAGCAGGTTGCGCCCGGCCAGCAGGTCAGGGGGTGCCATGTCTTCCTGGTCTTGCCTCAGCAACCCCCCAGGCAATGGAGAATGTGGCCTTGTCCAGAAAGACCCCACATCAATCAGAGGGACACAACTGGCTTATAAAATGTGTGAGGTTTCTACTTTTTTTGTTGTTTGTTTTAGAGATGGGGTCTCACTGTGTTGCCCAGGCTGGTCTCAAACTCCTGGCTTCAAGTGATCCTCCCACCTCAGCCTCCCCAAGTGCTGGAATTACAGATGTGAGCCAGCATGCCTGGCCAAATTCCTGGGGCTCTTTTTATTTTTATTTATTTATTTTTAGACAGGGTCTCACTCTGTCACCCAGGCTGGAGAGCAGTGGTGCAATCATGGCTCACTGCAGCTTTGGCCTCCCTGAGCTTAAGCGATCCTCCCGCCCCAGCTTCCTGAGTAGCTGGGACTACAGGAGCACACCACCATATTCAGCTAATTGGTTTTTGTTTTTATAGAAATGGGGACTTGCTCTGTTGCCTGGGCTGGTCTTGAACCCCTGGACTCAAGTGATCCTCCTGCTTCAGCCTCCCAAAGTCTTTGGATTACAGACGTGAGCCACCGTTCCCAGCCATTCCCTATTTTTAAGCTACCTCGTTTGTAGTATTTTGTTATAGAAGCCTGAATGGACTAAGACAGTCCATTTAAGAGCAGATTAAACATAGCTAAATAGAAAAGTAGTAAACTGGAAGGCAGCTGAGAAGAAAATGTTCTGAAGTGTGGAGCTGCCAAGCAATGGAAACTGCTGCAGAACACGCATGAAAACCACGCGGGGCTGGGCGAGGTGGCTCACACCTGTAATCCCAGCACTTTGGGAGGCCGAGGTGGGCGGATCACGAGGTCAGGAGTTCGAGACCAGCCTGGCCAACATGATGAAACCCCATCTCTCTACTAAAAATACAAAAATTAACTGGGTGTGTTGGCACATGCCTGTAATCCCAGCTACTCGGGAGGCTGAGGCAGGAGAATCACTTGAACTTGGGAGGTGGAGGTTGCAGTGAGGCAAGACTGTGCCACTGCACTCCAGCCTGGCAGCAGAGCGAGACTCTGTCTCAAAAAACCAAAACCAAACCACGTAGTGTACAGTAAGAGACAGTTGGATTCCTAGAAGAGAGGAGAGAGGAAACAGGGTAAAAGTAACATTTGGAAATTGTAGAAGACGTCAGGCCCCAGGTGTACAAAGTGCTATGCATCCCAAATAGAGAACCACACCCACGTGGCCTCCAGGAGATGGAAGGTTGTAGAGGGGCCCCGCATCTCTCCCTGGCAGTATCCTGGGTCCAGCACCCTGCACGGAGGCACGGCTGTGGACACAGGACCAGTGCTGACCGTGGGCCTCCAGGGGTGGAGCACGTGTGGGCATTGCTTCCGCAGTGCTGCCCAGGGCAGGGTCTCCCTTGTTGCGGAGGAGGGAGTGGGGCTCATGCACTGGGTTGGGAGGACTGGTGAGGACGCAGACAGCGTGAGTCTGGGAACTGTGGTGCCCTCAGCCAGGTGCGGGTGTTAGTGGAACCTGCAGATGTTGGAGTGAGCGTGGTGACGGGCGGGGTCAGAGGAGGACAGCCAGTCTTTTTGGAGCTCACAGGAGCTCCCAGTTGGAAAATAGGGCCGTGGGATGCTGGTGGTGTGTGGGATGCTGGTGGTGTGCCCTGCTCCTGCTGGGCTCACCTGGACCGCTGGGACGGGTCCAACGCCACCGCTTAGCAGGAACACAGGGCCCAGGAGCCTGCCTGGCGGCTCAGGCAACTCGGAGGACACTTGCACAGCATCCACAGTAAGGGCCGCGGTAAGGCCGCTCCCTGTTCTAGTTACAGAAGCAGCTCCGTGCCCGGTCAGGGGCTGGGATCAGAGCAGACAGACGCCTCGTCGTGGGCGGCAGCTCCAGGAGAGCCCCAGAGGGAGGGCTGTGAGGGCTGGGCCGGGGCAGGTGTGAGGGGCTCCAGGGCACAGGGCCCCAGTGAGGAAAGCATACAACAGAGGGTTCGTGGGAGCCGCAGGCAGGCAGTCACCTGTGCCCGTCCACCCCCCACGCAGGACCTCCTCGCTGCGGTGGAACTTGGGCGCCAAAGAGCGCATGCTCATCAAGGTCGCTGACCGCGAGCCCAGCTTTCTCGCCGCCCAGGGCAATGGCTACGCCCCAGACGGCCCGCCTGGGGTCCGCTCGCGCAGACCCTCCGGCAGCCAGCACTCGCCCAGCCTGCAGACCTTCACCCCGGAGGCTGACGGCACCATCTTCTTCCCAGAGAGGAGGCCATCACCCTTCCTGAAGAGGGCCGAGCTCCCCGGGAGCAGCTCCCCGCTGCTGGCCCAGCCCCGAAAGCCCTCCGGGGACTCGCAGCCCTCTTCCCCGCGCTATGGCTATGAGCCCCCGCTCTACGAGGAGCCCCCAGTGGAGTACCAGGCCCCTATCTACGATGAGCCCCCCATGGACGTGCAGTTCGAGGCTGGCGGGGGCTACCAGGCCGGCTCTCCCCAGCGGTCCCCGGGCCGCAAGCCCCGGCCGTTCCTCCAGCCCAACAAGCAGGGTCCCCCCTCGCCCTGCCAGCAGCTGGTGCTCACCAAGCAGAAGTGCCCCGAGCGCTTCCTGAGCCTGGAGTACAGTCCGGCCGGCAAGGAGTACGTGCGGCAGCTGGTCTATGTGGAGCAGGCGGGCTCCAGCCCCAAGCTGCGCGCCGGCCCGCGGCACAAGTACGCGCCCAACCCCGGCGGGGGTTCCTACTCCCTGCAGCCCAGCCCCTGCCTGCTGAGGGACCAGCGCCTGGGCGTCAAGTCCGGAGACTACAGCACCATGGAGGGACCTGAGCTGCGGCACAGCCAGCCGCCCACGCCGCTGCCACAGGCCCAGGAGGACGCCATGTCCTGGTCCAGCCAGCAGGACACCCTGTCCTCCACAGGCTACTCCCCGGGCACGCGCAAGCGAAAGAGCAGAAAGCCCTCTCTGTGCCAAGCCACCAGCGCCACCCCCACCGAGGGCCCCGGGGACCTGCTTGTGGAGCAGCCCCTGGCGGAGGAACAGCCCCCGTGCGGGACCAGCCTCGCTCCTGTGAAGCGAGCGGAAGGTGAGGCCGATGGGGCGCGGGGCGCGGCCGAGCCCTTCCTGGCACAGGCTCGGCTGGCCTGGGAGGCGCAGCAGGCCCATTTCCACATGAAGCAGAGGAGCAGCTGGGACTCCCAGCAGGACGGCTCTGGCTACGAGAGCGACGGCGCCCTGCCACTGCCCATGCCCGGGCCGGTGGTGCGGGCCTTCAGCGAGGACGAGGCGCTGGCCCAGCAGGAGAACAAGCACTGGAGGAGGGGCACCTTCGAGAAGCTCGGCTTCCCCCAGATCCTACTGGAGAAGAGCGTCTCCGTGCAGACCAACCTGGCCTCGCCAGAGCCCTACCTCCACCCCTCACAGGTGAGGGCCCTGCAGGTGGAGCTGAGCCTGAGGGCCTGGGGCTAACGCCTGGGGCCAGCGCAGTCAGAGTGGGCCCCGTGGGCCGGGCAAAGGAGACCTGGCATCCAGGGCGTGCACACAGCACGCAGAGTTCTGAAACCCTGTGTCTCCAGGGCCTTGGGCACTCCAGCAGGCTGTCACAGCTCAGCTGGGAGTCCATGAGGAGGCCCCCGTGGGGTTGTGGTCTGCTGGGGGTTCCCTGGCAGTGCCTTCCTCATCCTGGGGGCACCTGGGAGCTGGAGGCCACACCCTGACTCCAGCAACAGAACAGAGGCAGCCTCAGCAAACTGGGCGGGTGGTGGCCACCAGAGCCGTGGCCGGGGCTCCTGAGGAGCGGGCAGCCAGGGTGTCGGGGGCTCCTTGGTGTTTCTCAAAGCCAGTCTCCGAGGCTCCCTCGGGTAGGAAGAACTGTTGAGGGGTCAGAGGCCCCAGGAATTCAGGGATGTTGCACCCAGCCTGGGGCCTCTGGCACGTTCCCCACCTGGCTCCTGGAGCTGAAGGAGGCCAGATCCCGTGGAGGCCACGTGCACCTGTGTCCAGCATCTCCGTCCTTGTTCTCACCTCCTGACCCTGGCCTTTCACACTGGTCGGCTGCAGACACAGGAAGCCTCTGCCTCACAGGGTGAGGCAGAGGGCAGGCCTAGCGTCTGAGGACCCAGGAGGGTGGAGGAGGAACCCAGGGAGCTTCCTGGGGTGGGGAGGCCTTGAGGGCCTGGGTGGCCTCCATAGTCTCCAGGACGGAGACCTCAGAACAGCTTCCAGGCTGTGCTTTTGTCCACTGCTCAAGACGCAGGAGGACAAGAGGGCAGAGATGCCCAGGGTGCGTGGACCAGGGTCCTCTCAGAGCAGCAGGCAGGGAGGGGCCTCCTGGAGGTCGGCCTGGGGTGAAGGCTGGAGGAAGGGCCTGGGGTCACAGCAGTGAAGGGGTTGGGAACCAGACAGCACTTTTACCTGGTGTGAACTGCAGCCTTCCGTGCCTGAACAAGGGCACTGACACTTCTCAGGGGGTGGCAGAGTAAGGTCAGCCCCCTGGGGATGCCAGCGGATGCTCCCCTTCCTCCTGCTTCACCCTCAGCCAGGTCACCTGGGTCACCCATCAGCAGGCTGCCCTGCCATACCTTGGCAGTACAGGGCTCCAGAGCCCCAGCCGCATCTGTGGACAGGCTGGGCTCCTCTGGGCCTCCCCCTCAGGCAGCCTTGTGGTGAGCAGGGCAGGCCTCTCACCTGACTGGCTCTGGTGGGGCCCCAGCTCACACTTCTGGGGACTGTGGCCCAGTGAGCCCAACTGCCTGGCCCTCTTCCACCCGCTAACAGCCCAGCCCCGTTTGTCCTTCTCAGTCTGAGGACCTCGGTGCCTGTGCCCAGTTTGAGAGCAGCCGGCAGAGCCGCAGCGGCATTCCCAGCGCCAGCTGCGTCTTCCCCACCTTCACGCTGCGCAAGCCCTCCTCGGAGACGGACATCGAGAACTGGGCCTCCAAGCACTTCAACAAGCACACTCAGGGCCTCTTCCGGCGGAAGGTGTCCATCGCCAACATGCTGGCCTGGAGCAGCGAGTCCATCAAGAAGCCCATGATCGTGACAAGCGACCGGCACGTGAAGAAGGAGGCCTGCGAGCTCTTCAAGCTGATTCAAATGTACATGGGTGACCGGCGGGCCAAGGCCGACCCGCTACACGTGGCCCTGGAGGTTGCCACCAAGGGCTGGAGCGTGCAGGGCCTGCGGGACGAGCTCTACATCCAGCTGTGCCGGCAGACCACTGAGAACTTCCGCCTGGAGAGCCTGGCCCGCGGCTGGGAGCTCATGGCCATCTGCCTAGCCTTTTTCCCGCCCACTCCCAAGTTCCACTCCTACCTGGAAGGCTACATCTACCGACACATGGACCCCGTCAATGACACCAAAGGTAAGGCCATGCATGGGCTCTGCCTCCAGCTCAGGTAAGGGCAGTGGAGAGGGCTCCTACTGTGCTGGGCGGCAGCTGGTGAAGTCCCTGGCAGCCCTCCACACAGGGCCGTGGCTTGACACACACCTCCCGAAACACCCCACACCCTGTGTGGCCTCGTTCTGGAGCCCCACTTAGCACTGAGGCGAAGAGCTCCGGAGCCCTGGCAGACACGAGGGCGTGGGACCTCGATGGCTGCATCCACTCTGCTCCAAGCCCACCACGGCCAGTCCCGCTCCCTGACAAGGGCAGGCACGAAGAGGCTGAGGGCAGAGCAGCCGTGGTCAGGCCCCTGCATGCCTGCTGCACTCGCCTTCTGCCATCCGTGGCCTAGAGGGGTTACCACCCTGGCAAGACCCAGGTTGTCTGTTCTGGGTATGATCCTGGCAGAAGGCTCCTGTGAGCAGGCAGCAGCTTAGTGACCGTGGCTCACATGCAGGTCATGCAGCACCTGAGCTGCCCCAAAGCTGCCCCATGGGTTCGTAAGTTGGAGCTGTCAACCCATCCTGATGGCTGCCTGGGGCAACGTGGGAGGCCAGAGTCTGCCCAGGGCTCTCCAAGATGATGCTTCAGGTGTGCTGGGCCCAGGCCATGGTGCCATCAGCCAGACAGCCCTGTGTCCGCAGCAAGCCGCCCTCTACCTCACATTGTGGGTATCTGCAGGGCACAGCCACAGAACTGATGTCCAGAAATGCATGCACGCACACACACATGCACGCATGCACACACACCCTCCAGGTCAGACATGTCATGGACTGTTCTGTGGTAGTGAGAGCCCACCCTGGTCTGGCCTTTGCCTCTGCAGAGATTGAGCCCCTGGTCAGGGCCTTGCTGGGCTTTACCCCTATTACCCCCAACCGAGGTGTGGGGAAGGTGCTCACAAGCTGCTGTGGGCACAGAGGCAAGGTGGAGGCCACAGGGCAATGGGAGGTTCCTGGGGACAGTGTTGGGTATAGGCACCACCCAGTCTGTCAGCTGTTTGTGGGGAGATTTTGGAAGCCATGCAGTTTCACCCGACTTTTCAACACAAAATCACAGCAGAGGCAGAGCTTGGCAGGCGGCTGGGGCTCTGCATGTGCAGAGGGGGACCAGAGCAGGGTGCCAGGCAGGCTGGGCTGGCCCGTGAAGCCCAGTCCCTGGTCCTGGGCCCTTCAAGAAGCAGGTGAAGTCCTAGGGGCTGTGCTCCTGTTGGCGTTGTAGTTCACCTCCTCACCCTCTTCCAGAAGGGCCTGGGAATGTCGTACCTGAGCTGGAGGCTGTGGAACTGAGCCCCTGCTGCTCAGCACAGCATGCAGCCCACAGTAGGTGCCCAAGAGTAGGCAAGTGAAGGGCCAGGAGACAGCCAGACAAAGGCCTGAGATTCCTTGGGCCCATCTTGGGCCAGCTGCCTAGTCAGTGTGTGGCTGTGCCTTTTCTGCTGTATGTAAGTAGAGGCTGTGGCCTCCTAGGGGAGTGTGTGCTCCAGGCCACTGCCCTTCACATGTAGGCTCATGTGCCTTTGTCCTCGTGTCTTATAGCTGTGGGGTCCTGGCCTGCATGGAAAAAGGAATCAGGCTTCAACCTGGGTGGCCATGGCCTCAGAGCTCTGCCAAGGAAGGCCCATGAAGGCCAAGAGCACTGTCTGGGTTGGAGCGACAGCAGGGCTGGGGCTCTGTGCAGTCCCACTGGCAGGCAGCCTGCATCTTGGCTGTGGTACTGTGGCCACCCTCACAGCCAGAACCCCATCTCCAGCCCCAGGGTGCACTCCTAGGTTCATCTGTCAGGGTCCCTGATTGACCCTGAGCCCAGAGGAGAGGCCTCTACATACACGGTGGCCATCCCTTCCCAGATGAGCCTCACACCCTTCCAGCCAGCCTCCTGCTGCTCAGAAAGACAGGCCCAGCCAGGCGCAGCGGCTCACACCTGGAGTCCCAGCCAGGCACAGCAGCTCACACCTGGAGTCCCAGCACTTTGGGCCGAGGCACGAGGATCCCTTGAGCCTGGGAGTTTGAGACCAGCCTGGGCAACAAAGTGAGACCCTGTCTTTATGAAAAATGTTATAAAGGAAATTAGCCAGGCGTGGTGGTACATGCTTGTGGTTCCAACTACTTGGGAGGCTGAGGCGGGAGGATTGCTTGAGCCCAGGAGGTTAAGTCTGCAGTGAGTCATGAATGCACCACTGCACTCCACCACTCCAGCCTGGGCAACAGAGCAAGAGCCCCCCTTTTTTGTTGTTGTTTTTTTTTTTTTTGAGATAGAGTCTCGCTCTGTTGCCCAGGCTGGAGTGCAGGAGTGCAGTGGTGCGATCTCAGCTCACTGCAACCTCTGCCTCCCAGGTTCAAGCAATTGTCCTGCCTCAGCCTCCCACATAGCAGGGACCACAGGTGAGCACCACCACACCCGGCTAGTTTTTGTATTTTTAGTAGAGACAGGGTTTCACCATGTTGGCCAGGCTGGTCTCAAACTGCTGACCTCAGTTGATCCACCTGCCTCAGTTTCCCAAAGTGCTGGGATTACAGGCATGAGCCATTGTGCCCAGCTAAGACCCCATGGGAGGGGGGAGGGAAAAAGGGAAAGGAGGAGAGGAAGGGAGGGGAGGGAAGAAAGACAGGCCCTATCAGCCGAGGAGGATGTAGGGTGTAGCCTGTGCCCTGGAGGGCCGGCTAGGCTGCAGCAGAGTTCTTAGAAAACGGAAACTGTAGCCCGGGGACCCTTGGTGAGGGGCAGAGCTGAGCCTGGTGCATTGCCCTGAGCACCCTGCCTGCCTCAGCCTCAGGAGCCTTTGATTGTCTTATCTCCCAGCACCTGCATGACCTGCACTGGGTGGTCCCCACCCTCGGGGACTGAGGTCCCACGAGGTGATGCCCCCAGCTTAGCCTTGTCTCATGGGTGGTCACACCTTTGGGTCTCCTGACTGGTCCCCAGGACCTCCCTCAGCAGGTTCTCGTCACAGACATCGAGCGCACCTGGCAGTGGGCATGGTAGCTTCAGCTCTCCCACCTGCTCCACGTCTGTATGTTTTGGAGACCCCTAAAGATTTCATTCACTGCTCGCTTCTTCATGCATCCAGCAAGGTCTCCTGGCTTCCAGCTCATGACAGCAGATTGAACATGGGCATTTGCCTCACCTCCACCTTGAACTCACTAAAATGACAGTGAAGCCTTTTTTTTTTTTTTTTGAGACGGAGTCTCGCTCTGTCATCCAGGCTGGAGTGCAGTGGTGCGAACTCGGCTCACTGCAAGCTCCGCCTCCCAGGTTGACACCATTCTGCCTCAGCCTCCCGAGTAACTGGGACTATGGGCGCCCACCACTACACCTGGCTAATTTTTGTATTTTTAGTAGAGACGGGGTTTCACCGTGTTAGCCAGTATGGTCTCGATCTCCTGACCTCGTGATCCGCCTGCCTTGGCCTCCCAAAGTGCTGGGATTACAGGCGTGAGCCACCATGCCCGGCCAGTGAAACCATTTTTTAAAGGCAAAAAAACCAGAAAGGAATGTAAAATGGTACAGCCACTGTGGAAAGTAGTAGGCAGTTCCTCAAATAATTACAAATAGAATTCCCATATCATCTAGCATTTCCACTTCTGGAATGACCCAGAAGAGCTGGGAGCCAAGACTCTTAACGGCGATTTGTACACCCCGTTCCCAGCAGCTTTTATAATTTAAAAGGTGGGAACATGCCAAGGATCCATCAGCAACTGAGTGGAGAAACAGAACATGTCCAGCCACGAAATGGAAAAGTATTTCCAGTCTTAAAAAGGAAGAAGGTGTTGACAGATACACGTGGATGAACCTTGAGGGCATCATGCTAAAGGCAAGAAGCCAGTCACAGGCCAGAGATTGCAGGATTCCACCTCCGTGAGGCCCGAGAGGAGTCAGATCCCCAGAGACGGAGATTGTAGGATTTTACCTCTGAGGCCCGAGAGGAGTCAGATCCCCAGAGACGGAGATTGTAGGATTTTACCTCTGAGGCCCGAGAGGAGTTAGATCCCCAGAGATGGAGATTGTAGGATTTTACCTCTGAGGCCCGAGAGCAGTCAGATCCTCAGAGACGGAGATTGTAGGATTTTACCTCCGTGGGGCCCGAGAGGAGTCAGATCCCCAGAGACAGAGATTGTAGGATTCCACCTCCGTGGGGCCCGAGAGGAGTCAGATCCCCAGAGACGGAGATTGTAGGATTTTACCTCTGAGGCCCGAGAGGAGTCAGATCCCCAGAGACGGAGATTGTAGGATTTTACCTCTGAGGCCCGAGAGGAGTTAGATCCCCAGAGATGGAGATTGTAGGATTTTACCTCCGTGGGGCCCGAGAGGAGTCAGATCCCCAGAGACGGAGATTGTAGGATTTTACCTCTGAGGGCCGAGAGGAGTCAGATCCCCAGAGACGGAGATTGTAGGATTTTACCTCTGAGGCCCGAGAGGCGTCAGATCCTCAGAGACGGAAACTAGAATGGTGGGTGCCACAACTGCGGAAGGGAGAAGCAGGAAGTGAGGGTTTAATGCGGACGGAGGTCCCGCAGGAAGTGAGGGTTAATGCGGACGGAGGTCCCGCAGGAAGTGAGGGTTAATGCGGACGGAGGTCCCGCAGGAAGTGAGGGTTAATGCGGACGGAGGTCCACTTCGGGAAGATGAAAATGTTCTGGAGATGGACAGTGGTGATGGTTGTACAACAATGTAAATGTACTTAATGTCACAAAACTGTCTATTTTAAAATGGTTAAAGTGGTAAGTTTTATGTTATATGTATTTTACCACAATTTTAAAAACCCACAAAGAAAAAGAAAATGGAAAAGGAAGAACAACTGTTTTAGAAGCTGGAGCATGTGGACCAAAAATGGTGAATCCTGGGCAGATGGTGGGAAAACGGAAAAGCTAAAGCAGGCAGCAAACCCTTAAAAGCTGCAAAGTGGGTAGAGCCAGATTCCTCTAGCAAAGGGGGAAGAGGGTGACCCTGATGCTGAAAACAAAGGATTGGTTAAAACTCTGCTTAATAAGGAAAGCAGTCTGGGCACAGTGGCTCACGCCTGTAATCCAAGCACTCTGGGAGGCTGAGGCAGGTGGATCAGGCCAAGAGTTCGAGACCAGCCTGGCCCACATGGTGAAACCCTGTCTCTACTAAAAAATACAAAAATTAGATAGGCGTGGTGGTGTGTGCCTGTAATCCCAGGTACTCAGGAGGCTGAGGCAGGAGAATCACTTGAACCCAGGAGGCGGAGGTTGCAGTGAGCCGAGATCGTGCCATTGCACTCCAGCCTGGATGACAAGAGCAAGACTCTGTTTCAAATTAATTAATTAATTATTTCTTTTTTTAATCCCCAGACAGGGACTTCGTTTCAAATAAATAAATATTTCTTTTTTTTTCCAGACGCGGTCCCACTGTATTGCCCAGGGGAGTGCAGTAGTGCTGTCACGGCTCACTGCAGCCTCCACCTCCCAGGCTCATGGGATCCTCCCACCTCAGCCTCCCGAGTAGCTGGGACCACAGGCACTACTAAGCCCAGCTAATGTTTTTCTTAAGTTTTGTAGAGACAAGGTTTCATCATGTTGGCCAGGCTGATCTCGAACTCCTAGACTCAAGTGATTTTCCAACCTTAGCCTCCCAAAGTGCTGGGATCACAGATGTAAGCCACCAAGCCTGGCCTCATATTTCTATATACTAGCAACAGATTATTAGAAGCTGGTATTTTAAAATACCATTTGCAATTGCATGTATTTATTTATTTAGAGACAGGGTCTCCAGGTTGGAGTACAATCGCATGTATTTATTTCTTCTGAGACTCTGTGGCCCAGGGCGGCATGCAGCGGTGTGATAGCTCACTGGAGCCTCCAACTCTTGGGCTCAGGCTATGATGCCCCAGCCTCAACATCTGGAGTAGCTAGGACAACAGGCCTGAGTCACCACACCTGGCCAATTTAATTTTTTTGTAGAGATGAAGTTTTGCAATGTTGCCCCATCTGATCTTTAACTCCTTGCCTCAAGCGATCCTTCTGCCTCAGCTTCTCTGTGCCTGCCTGCAGTAGCATTTTAAAATATGACATACATAGAGAGAGGTCTGACAAAGGACGTGTAATACCTGCACAGTAAAAACTGCAAACCACTGCTGAAAGTAAAGCAGTAAAGTAGACGGCAAGGTCTGCTGTGCTTATGAGTCAGAAGACTCAATGCTGTTAGGCCATCACTTCTACCAAATTGATGCATGGATTAAATCTGAATGCAAATTGTACTACATTTTTTTATTTTAGAAATTGACAGGCTGATTCTAGAATGTATAGGAGCTACAAAGGACCTAGAATAGCCAAAACCCCTTTGAAAAAATTCAGAGCTGGAGGATTTACAGCACCTGACTCGTTATAAAGCTAGACTGACAAGAGAGTGTGGCACTGGCCTTGAGGCAGACGGGGTCAGTGCCACAGAGAGCAAGGTTAGAACAGACCCCCGTATGCATGAGCCAGCTTCACAGTGCTGCAGAGGCAGCTTAGTGAAGAAAGGGCAGCCTTTTCCTTCAAGGGTGCTGGGAAAACTGGATGTCCAAATGCAAACAACAGATGAATTTCAATGTTTATTTTGGAGTGTACACAAAAAAATAACTACAAATGGATCACTGGGAGACCAAGATATAAAACCTAAAACTATAAAACTTCTGGAACAAAACAGGAGAAAATGCTTGCTTTCCTGAGGGAGGCAAAGATTTTTATATATAATTCCAAAAGTACTATCTATAAAAGAAAAACATGGATAAATTGGATTTGATCAAAATTAAGTCTCCTACAAAAGACTGTTAAAAGAATGAGAAGATACACCAGTTACAGACATGCAAAGGGAGGAAGCCAGAGCAACTAACGGCGGTAATGGAATCAAGTTAGAGGCCATGTTTAGCTGATACGGAGACAGACGGTGACATCCAGAAATATTTACAGATGTGCGTGTGAACAGGAGTTAGCGTGCACGCAGGTGTTTCGTCTTTCCGTCCATTGAGAGGGCCTGCAAGCAGTGATTTCCTGGTAGCAGTAAGCATGTCACACACCCAGATCTTGGTTTCTAAATACCGTTTTCCATTAAAAGTTCCTTGGAGAAATGGGTGATTCCAGGGCTGGTGCAGGGCATATACAATACGAGATGGAGTCAAAAGTGAGAAAGTGCCAGAGGTGGGGGTGACGCCTGCCACAGGGACACAGGAGCCAGCGGAAGGAGTTCCCAGTGGCCAAGGCTGGAGCAAGTTGAGCAACAAGATAAAGACCCATTGGATTATAACCCAAGTATAAAATAAAATCCATAAGTAGGCCAGGCGTGGTGGCTCACACCTGTAATCCCAGCACTTTGGGAGGCCGAGGCGGGTGGATCATTTGAGGTCAAGAGTTCAAGACCAGCCGGGCGCGGTGGCTCAAGCCTGTAATCCCAGCACTTTGGGAGGCCGAGATGGGCGGATCACGAGGTCAGGAGATCGAGACCATCCTGGCTAACACGGTGAAACCCCCCCGTCTCTACTAAAAATACAAAAAACTAGCCAGGCAAGGTGGCGGGCGCCTGTAGTCCCAGCTACTCGGGAGGCTGAGGCAGGAGAATGGCATAAACCCGGGAGGCAGAGCTTGCAGTGAGCTGAGATCGTGCCACTGCACTCCAGCCTGGGCGACAGAGCGAGACTCCGTCTGAAAAAAAAAAAAAAAAGAGTTCAAGACCAACCTGGCCAACATGGTAAAGCCCCATCTCTACCAAAAATACAAAAATCAGTCAGAGGTGGTGACGCATGCCTGTAATTCTAACCACTCAGGAGACTGAGGTGGGAGGTGGGAGTCTCTTGAACCTGGGAGGTGGAGGTTGCGGTGGGTGGAGGTTGCCAGGAGGTAGAGGTTGCAGTGAGCTGAGATCGCACCACTCACTCCAGCCTGGGTGACACAGTGAGACCCTATCTCACAAAAAAAAAAAATCCGTGAGTCCATACTGATAAAAATGAATAATTCGCCGGGCACGGTGGCTCAAGCCTGTAATCCCAGCACTTTGGGAGGCCGAGACGGGCGGATCACGAGGTCAGGAGATCGAGACCAGCCTGGCTAACACAGTAAAACCCCGTCTCTACCAAAAAAATACAAAAAATTAGCCAGGCGAGGTGGCGGGCGCCTATAGTCCCAGCTACTCGGGAGGCTGAGGCAGGAGAATGGTGTAAACCCGGGAGGCGGAGCTTGCAGTGAGCTGAGATCCGGCCACTGCACTCCAGCCTGGTCGACAGAGCGAGACTCCATCTCAAAAAAAAAAGAATAGTTCAATAGATAGGAATAGATAAATCTGTGCAGAATAATGACAAATAATTTACATACATGTCCAGCCTCCAGGAGCTGGAGCCTAACCCCACCCCTCAGGTGTGGGCGGGGCACAGTGACTTCTCCTACAGAGTGTGGCACGGAGCAGGGGGAGGAGACGGCACCTCACAGAAGCCTGGCAGCCATGACCTCAGCTAGGTCATGAAGGCCGGTGGCAACAGGGCGGAGTTACGCTGTGCAGAGCAGGAGGCAGGCCCAAATCAGCCTGAGGGGAACCCCTCCTCTGACTGCAGTGACTGGCTTGGGGCCAGCTGCCTTCGCCCACTTGTTTCTGTTGGTTTTCTGACCGGCAGGCAGACAGCCCAGGCCATGGCTGCCCCAGCCTTGCTGCCAGCCAGAGGGCAGATGCTGCCTGCTCTCTTCCAACTCCCCAGACGCCTTCCCTGCACCTCTACTCAGGCCAGTACAGGCACAGCAGCTTCCCAGCCCACACAATGCTCCGAAGGGCCCCTGGCACCTCTCTGCCACTCACACACACAGCCACGTCCCCCCAGACACGCTCAGCCCCCAGCCAAACAGCGTGAATCCCCAACAGGCCCAGGGGCCTGCTCACTGGCCAAGTGTGGGAGCTGAGTGGGCGCTGGCTCCTGGCATTGTGTTCCGTGGTCCTCATGGTTCTCTTTGCTCCCCAGTGACACAGCACATAAAAGAGCTCCTGGAAAGAAACACTAAGAAGAAGTCCAAATTGAGAAAGAAACCCAAGCCTTATGTTGAAGAGCCGGATGGTAGGGCCTCTCCCCGCAGCCCCTGGGTGCTGCGTCTGCACAGCTCTGCTCTCCAGCCTCGGCCGCCTGGCCTTCTCTTCTCTAACCGCTTCTGGGCGGGGGGGATGGGGCCACTAACCTCAGGCCTGTGGCCTCCTGAGCGAGCTGGAGGGCCCAGGTGACTGACTGGACCCCTGGAGAGGTCAAGCCTGTCCACACCTGTCTTGGTGCTGCCCAGAGTCATTTCCAACTTGCTTGCTGGGTTCTTGATGGGGTGGGGGCATAAGGACTTGCTGGCCGAGGGCTACTGGAGGTGCCCCCAGGTGAGTGAGTGGGCCTGACCCCCACAGGGAAGTTTGCAGGTGGAGAGGTGTGTGGTGCCCTGGAGACAAGTACCCCTCAGCCCTGTCTTCCAGCCCAGGGCTGCCCCTGGGCCACAGGAGCCAAGCCTGCATTCAGAATCAGCAAGGAGCCGTCCCCTACTTTGATGGTGGGCCCCCAGAAGCTGGGGGAGGGCTTCCCTACCCTCCCCACGAGCACCCTTCCCACCACCCACACTCTCACACAGCTTCCACCTCTCCACCTTCCCCCAGGCCCTGGCTCAGGAAAGCCCTGTAAACCCAGGGCTGTGCCCTTTTGAGAGCTGTGCTGTCAGACCAAGTCAGCTGTGCGCACATGTGCACACAGGCTTCCAGGGCCACCTTCCCCGCTCCTGCAGTGTGGTCCTGCCACACTTGGTGCCTCATGCCCACTCGTCTGTCTAGAGCTCCGCCACCACCTCTCTGCTCCACTTCACTTCCTTTGAGACCACTCAACTTAGGCACCCCTTCCTCCAGGAAGCCATCCCTGACTGCATGCTGCCTATGCAGGCCCAGAACAGTGCCAGCAAGCTTTCTGTGGATGAGGTTTGCTTAGGGCCAACTTCAGGGCCAGCAGGAGGCTACAGGAGCATGAAGGGCCCTCATGGGGAATGCCAGGATGGCATCTGCCGGGCTGGGGACTTGTCCTCACCCTGGCGCCTCCAAGGCTGCCACCAACAGGTCTGTGCCAGGGTCCAGTGACCCAGTCCCGAGTCACCCAGCCTGGTCTCACCCAGGACCCTGGGAGAAGAGGGCCAGCTGCAATGTAGGGGTGAGATTCCTGGTCCCAGACATCCTCAGACCACTCCATCTGGGGCAGCGTAGGAGGAGCTCTGCGCTCCTGCCTGAGCTGGTGTCCGGTGGCCTGAGCTGGACCGACACCGCTGGCCGCAAGAGTCTCCTGGCTGCAGCCAGGCAGAGCAGGGAGCAGACTCCCCGTGCCTGGAGGGGAGCCCAGCAGAACACTGCAGCCCAGAGTGTGTCAAGTGGCGAGCAGGGTCAACACCAGGACGCCCTGGCCATACCTGGCGACCTGGGAGACCTGTGACCTGGTCCTGTAGCTCTAAGGTCCCCGGGGCAGGCCTGGCCACCGAGCAGAGCAGCACAGACCTTAGGAGAGCTGCTGCTGTTGGTCCCTCCATGGGCAGCCGACCCACCTGGGCTTGCCTGCAGCCGGAGGGGGATGGTGATGAGGGCTGAGGTCAGGCAAGGCCAGATCAGGGCAGTGGGCTCAGAGCAGAGCACCCCACACAGGTGAGGGTCTCCCTGGGCTGGCCATGGGCACTGCCCACTCTCACACCACAGGTCAGCAGACACCTTGGTGCCTGGCCCTGTGCCTGATGCAGCGTGAGCAGCAGTCATCCCCAACTTTCTAGACCTTAGGGCACAGGCTGCCTGACCCCCCGAGTGAAGCTGCAGGTGGGGCAGTGTGGCCTCAGTCCCTGGCCTACCCAGTACACTCGTGACGCCGGCAGCTGCCTGCTGAGCACTGCATGAGACAGGCGTTGTCATGGTCCCCATCCTACAGAGGAGTAAACTGAGGCACAGATTGCATCATGCTCACCATCAGCCGAGAAGCGGTGGCCCCAGTGTATCCCAGTCGCAGACTGTTGGAGGGTGTCCTGGTCCCAAGCAGGCTGGGGCTGGGTGTTTGTCCCACCAGGGGCCAAGGGACAGGAGATCAGGGCCTGTCTTCCTGCAGGGACAGCAAGCAGGAGGCCGGGCCCTGCCGTCTGCCCCAGGCCCCCCAGCCTAGTGACTCCGTGTCCCAACTGCTGAGCTGAGGCCCTGGGTTTCTGCCGCCTTCCTGGGGCTCTGAAGCCTGGGTCCAGTGTGTGTGGGCACCATCCATTCTAGAAAAACGAGGGTACCTCATAGCCTGCCCAGACCCTTGGTCCCACATGGGAGGCTGGGGCCAGATCCTCTGCCAGGACCTGTGGCCCCAAGGATTATGACAGATTTCCTAGGACCTAAACATCTATGAAAAAAAAATTCATTTTGGTTACTCTAAAAAAGAGTCTTGTTAGCAGTCACATGTCACTCTTCTGTGGCAATTAGAGATGGACTCAAGACGTGTGTACTTTTTGAACCTGGTCCAAGGACTCCGTGTCCTCAGCTGTCCACTAGAAATTGCTCCTTTAAAGAAGACAAAGACGTTCCGATTGGGGGTCAGGATCCAGAGGCCCCCCTCACCCTGGCAGGCGGTAGGCTCTGGGTGCTGGGGCAGGTCTCATGTCCAGAAGCACAGGGTCCTGTCCAGCTGTCCAAGGTCCATGGCTCCCCTGGTCCCAGACGGCTTCTCTTGGCATCTTCTCTCATCTGCTTCTTCCCGACCTGGAGCAGGAAGGTGCTGCGCCTTCCAGACCCAGCCTGGGAATCCTCTCCCCTCTGGCACTTTCCCCTGGGCCCTGTGTCTGGAGACTCCCCAGGCTGAGGTCCCTGAGTCCCTCCCCAGGTGCTGACTCAGGCACACTGCCCCTCCCCTCAGGGACCCTGCTGTCGGGGGCTGAGTTTTAGAAAGCCCCTCCCTTGGGAAAGACTGGGCCCTCTCATTGCCACCTTAGTCCTTCAGAAGAGCCCAAAGGTGGTACTTCAGGCCCAGGGCTGCAGCAGAGCTGGGCTTGCTATCCAGATGGCTCAGTGTCTGCCTCCCCCAGCACTGGCTGTGGGTGCTGGGTAGGTGGAAATGACTCCTCCAGGGGCTCCTGCCCAGAGCCCAAAAGCCAGGGAGGGGCCTGAAACAGAGAAGAGTCAAGTACCTGGACAGCTGCCCGGGTCAGGCCCCAGGGAGGGAGCAGTGGGGTCTAGAGGCCCTCGGACCCAGGTCCTTGCCTTCCTGTTCCTGTGTGGCCGTGGGAGGGCAGGTGGAGCTGCCACAGGGGTTCCTCCCCAGCCTGTCCCTCTGCAGGTGGGCAAGTGCTCCTTGGGTCTGTGCTCTAAAGGGCACTGCCTGAGAGAGTGAGGACCTGCTGCGCTGGGCAGGGGGTGGCTGGGGCCCGGCCAGCCCTGCCCCCCAGGGCCCTTGAAGGAGCTGCGTCTGCTCACCCCTCTTCTGGCCCCACACCCACACATCCACACCAGGTTGATCGGGTCCCATTTCTTTCCAGGGGTGGCGATAAGCACATATGCCAAGTACTGTTACCACAAGCTGCAGAAGGCAGCCTTGACCGGGGCCAAGAAGGTACGGGTGCGCCTGGGGGGCTGGGGAGGGCAGGCGGGGACACAGACCCTTGGTGGACAGCCCCAGGAGCCCTGCCTGCAGTTTGGTGTGGGGCAGAAGTGCAGAGGGTGCCACACAGAGCCCACCTAGGTGAGTGGTGGGGTGCGCCAGGCCGACCCCGTGTTCTGACCTGTACCCTCCCCCAGGGGCTCTTCCCAGGCCCAGACTCCCAGCTCAGGAGCAAGGCAGGCAAAGGGCTTCAGTCAGACCGCGCCACAGGACCTCATTCCCTGTACCTGTCCCAAGAGCCTGGCCCCTTCCCCATGTCCTCTTATCTCTGATGCACTGGTCGCATCACACCCTCCCCAGGGCTCTCAGCCCTGCCACAGACTTCTGGAAGTTTCACCCCAGCTCAGCCAGCTTGGCCTGTGCTGTGCTCCCTGACAGCCCTGGCCGGCCCAAGGGACACTCCCACCTTCCCAAGGGACCCTGCGAGCTGGTGCTGTAGACAGTGACTCCGGCCGGGGAGCTGGGCCTGTCCGTAGCTCTAGTTGGAGCCAGGAGTCCACAGGGATGAGAGGAGGGGAGGCAGAGCCAGGGGCAGCCCAGGAGGAGTTAGGGTTTGGGGGCAAGGAGGGCTGGAAGCAGGACGGCCAGGCCAGACCAGGACAGAGCCTCTGTCTTCACAGGGGCTGAAGAAGCCCAACGTGGAGGAGATCCGGCACGCCAAGAACGCCGTGTTCAGCCCGTCCATGTTTGGCAGCGCACTGCAGGAGGTCATGGGCATGCAGAGGGAGCGCTACCCTGAGCGCCAGCTGCCCTGGGTGCAGACACGGCTCTCTGAGGAGGTGCTGGCGCTCAACGGTGACCAGACAGAGGGCATCTTCAGGTGCCACGGCAACCCCGGGCGCCGGGTGTGGGGGCCACAGCTGTGTGTCCACCATGCATCTCTGGCATGTAGGGGCCATTAAGCCTCAGGCCTGCTGGGCTGCTTTCCCACCCCTACCTGAGAGCAGATGGAAGGCTGGGGCCACAGTGTGGAAGCTGACCCCGAGTGTGTGCAGGCCAGGAAAGAGGACAGGACCCATTCTGAAGAGGAAGCACAGCCAGCCAGGGAGGGCGCCCCTGCAGATGGCCACCAGCGGTCCAGAGCATGCTTGGACACCAGCCATGGGCAGCCCAGGGTGTGAGCCTCAGATGACAGGCAGCCCTTGTCTGTGAACAGGGATGGCACAGGGTGCCACCCACTCCCGTGACTCACCTGTCAGGGCAAGGGGTACCTAGGCCCCAGGAGGGCAGCTGGGGAAACTGAGGCTTGCAGGTTGAGCCCCAGTGGCCCTTTGGTGAGGGCATCCACACAGGGAGCCAGCAGGGGTCCAGGGATGGACGGTGGCCTGGGGAAACACCACACTCGGACCCAGGTGTGTGGGGCAGGAATCCTGAAGAGTGCCATCCACCCATGTTCGTGGGAAAGAGGCCAACTGGGGTGGCAGGGGGTCCTGAGGTTTTGCTCCCTCCAGGGGTCAGCAGGGGCCGACCGAAGGGAGTGTCCAGGCGGAATCATGAAGCCGCAGCGCAGGCTCCTGTTGCCTGAGACCTGCCCTGTGCCCTGCAGGGTCCCTGGGGACATTGACGAGGTGAATGCTCTGAAGCTGCAGGTGGACCAGTGGAAGGTGCCCACAGGCCTGGAAGACCCCCACGTCCCTGGTGAGTCCTCCACACTGCAGCAGAGCAGGCCTGGCTCAGGCTGTGGCTAAGGGGTCCCTGTCTCCGCCTCTGGAGTTCACCCTGATCCTGCCTCCTGCCTGGTGATACGATGGCTTCCCAGTCACTTCCAGCACATCCTCCCTCCTGCCCATTGCACAGTCTCCCCAGGTGTCTGCGGGGCACCCCGAGGCCTGCCTGTGCAATGCAGCCCACTGCCAACCTGCTGCTCTCTGCCCTGTGCCCTTCCGCCATGCCTGCTGTGCAGACACCCCCTCACGGCAGCTGCACAGACTCCTGAGAAAAATCCTGTTTCGCACGTCTTTGCTGGCGTGACCCCCATGCCTCCAGGATCAAGTTCAGGCCCCTAGGAGCTGAAAGGCCCTCCGGGGTCCGGGCCCAGCCGGGTCAGATGGGCCCTGTCCAGAATGGGCCGGCCCTCCCAGCCTGTCACCCACAGCACCCCTCGTGTCCGCCACAGAACCCCACTTGGCCCAGGGGTGCCCGCCGAGCAGGCCCGCTAAGCCCCGTGCTGTGTCCCCAGCATCCCTGCTGAAGCTGTGGTACCGGGAGCTGGAGGAGCCCCTGATCCCGCACGAGTTCTACGAGCAGTGCATCGCGCACTACGACAGCCCCGAGGCGGCGGTGGCCGTGGTGCACGCGCTGCCCCGCATCAACCGCATGGTGCTCTGCTACCTCATCCGCTTCCTGCAGGTACTTCCCTCCGCGGGGGGTCCCCGCCGCTTCCCCCTCCCCGCCCCTCCGTGCCCACCCTCGCTCCTCCTCCAGGTCTTCGTGCAGCCGGCCAACGTCGCGGTCACCAAGATGGATGTAAGCAACCTGGCCATGGTGATGGCGCCCAACTGCCTGCGCTGCCAGTCCGACGACCCGCGCGTTATCTTCGAGAACACCCGCAAGGAGATGTCCTTCCTGCGCGTGCTCATCCAGCACCTGGACACCAGCTTCATGGAGGGTGTGCTGTAGTGGGGGCGCCCGGGGACAGGAGGGACGTCCTGCCGCCCCGAGCCAGGCCGAACCCCGCACTTGCTCTCCCGGCAGAGGGGCCAGAATCGCCCGGCCCAGCCCTGCAACCTCCTCCCCTCCCCCAGGCCCCTGGCCCCGGCGCTCCCCACGTCTTCTGCCTGGTCTGAGGGTGCAGCCAGGGCAGAGCAGCGGCAGGGAGGGCGCCTCTGGCCCCCCACCTCACGGCCAGTTCCCGCGGGCACAGCCTCGCCCTCCGCTGGCCCCAGGTCAGCTCCGAGAAAGTGCCTTCAGTGCCTTCAGTGTCCTGGAGCCGAGCGACACTGCCCTCCGTGGGGCCGGGCTGCCTCCCCGTGGCTCCTGTGCGTCCTGGCCTGGGCCTTGCCCAGCCGCCCCCGTCTCCTTCCCTTCCTCCGGTCCTTGTCCTGAGCTGCAGCTCTTCCCAGCCCCGGGGGAGCTTCCCGACCTGTCCCGCCGCCTCTCCCTTCCTCGGCCCGTGGTCCCCAGCTGGTGACTGCTCAGGAGTTTGGGGGCTCCAGGGCAGTGGGCCCGGGGTCTGGCAGGCTCTCGGTGGGTGGGGTGGGGGCCCCCAAACCAAAGTCCTCTGGGGTAGGGGGCAGGGCTGGGCAGGCATTCTGGGGGCAGGGTGGGGGAGGGGCGAGAGTATTTTTTCTTCGTGTAACTATAAATCCAGAATCTATCCTGCATCGCAGCCCACCTGTGTATAGAGATATAAATAGAGGGAAAGATATAAGAACTAAATTTGCTAATGACATAGTTTTAACCTAAATGCTATTTATCTCTGAGCCGTCCCCGTCCTCCGTGCAGAGGAAGTTGAGGTCATTCCTTCTTTTCTTCTCCGATCTTTTTTCTTGGCTTCTGACCAAAAACCAAGCTCTACCCCATCCCCGTCCCCGACCTGCAGCTGACGAGCGTGAAGACGCCGCGCCCGGGACTGCCTGTTCTCGAGGCCAGAGCTGCTGGGGGACCGAGTCTGTACATTTTCCATTTTGGAATTTTGAGTTCCAATTGTTGTAAAACTTAATTTCTCCCCAGTTTTTATATATATATTTTTTAGAGTTCCGTTTTTATTTATTAAAAACAAAAGGCCCAGCCCTGCCGAGGCCCGGGCGGCGTCCTCAGTCGGGTGGCCCCTCCCGGCTCAGACGCTCGCCCCGACGCATGGACCCGAGAGGCGACGACGCGAGTGAATAAAGTGCACATGGACCCTACGCCGTCTTCTGTTCCTTGTGGGCGCGGCCGGGGGCGGGAAGAGACGCGGGGCCGACCGGAAGGGGCGGGGCCGGGTACGCCGCTCGGAAGGCCAGGGCGGGCGAGACCCCGAGGCCACAGGGAAAGGGAAGAGCGCCGGGCCCGGGTCGCGGAGGCGGGCGCCGCCGGAACGCGAGGCGCGGGGCTGCTGGGGGCGGGCGCGAGTTCGCGCGGCACCGCCCTCGGCGTGACCTGCTGGCCGCTTCCGGCGCGGGAGGAGAATGTGGTCGCAGTGCGGGGCGCTCCGGAGCCTGGCCTTGGCGCGGTCGCGGGGAGCCCGGCCCTGCAGCGGGGATGGGGGCGTTTCCTACACGCAGGGACAGAGGCCCGAACCCCAGACCCGCGAGTATTTCTACTACGTGGACCACCAGGGCCAGGTGGGAGGAGGCAAGGCCGTTGCTCGAGGGGCGGGGCCGGGAGAGGTGCCTGTGGGCGGGGCCGGAGGCGAGGGTTTCTGTGGGCGCGGCAGTTGCCCGAAGGGCGGGGCCGAAGGGAAGTCCCACGTGGGTGGGCGGGGCCGGGGCGGTGGGCGACCTGGACTCGGCAGAGCTGGAGGAGCGCGCGCTGGAAAGACGGGAGCTGGGTCGGTCCGGCTGAGGCTCCTCCTACACGGGCCGCGTCCCTGCTGCGTCGTGCAGCTCCGGACTCTGCCCTGCAAGCCCCCAGCCCTGGCGCTGACTTCTCGCCGCTGCCAGGGAGACACCCGGGCCGCCCCGCATTTTTTTGGAAGCCCTGTCAAAGGCAGCGGCGTGTCCGGGAGGCAGCAAGCCAGGTAGTCTCCGCGGAGGAGGTGACACAACTGATTACAAACTTGAAAAGAGGGAAAAGGTGCAGGAAAGGCTTGACTGACCAGGGAGCAGAAGTGCGCATAGATGCGGAGAAGTCGGCAGGGCCCCCGGGTTTACCTTCCACGAGCCTCCCTGCATTCGGCGTGCACAGACAAGCAGGAAAAGTGGGCTCGGGCCGGTTCGGGACCTCCCGAGCTTCCCAGCCTCCCCCTGCACGCTGGGACTCATCATGGCCCGGCCCTCTGTTTGCAGCTTTTCCTGGATGATTCCAAAATGAAGAATTTCATCACCTGCTTCAAAGGTAATGTTGTGCCTTCCTCCCCAGCCCTTTCTTTCTCCCTTCGGGCAGCCCCGGATGGGCTCCCCGACTCTGCCAATGGGCCCAGCGCACCAAGGAGTGGGCGTCCTGCGCTCAGGAGCCCCGCTGAGTGAGGCCAGGCGAACCTCTTGCCGCCGGCGCCTGCCTTCGGTGTGGTCCTGGGCCCGGCAGCCTTGGGAGCCCAGCGCGCTGAGCATCTGTGCCCTTCATCCCCCAGACCCGCAGTTCCTGGTCACCTTCTTCTCCCGCCTGAGACCCAACCGCAGCGGGCGCTACGAGGCCGCCTTCCCCTTCCTCTCGCCCTGCGGCAGAGAGCGCAACTTCCTGCGCTGCGAGGATCGGCCGGTGGTCTTCACGCACCTGCTGACCGCGGACCACAGGCCTCCGCGCCTTTCCTACTGCGGCGGTGGTGAGGCCCTGGCCGTGCCCTTCGAGCCGGCGCGCCTGCTGCCCCTGGCCGCCAACGGGCGCCTGTACCACCCGGCGCCGGAGCGTGCGGGCGGCGTGGGCCTGGTGCGCTCAGCCCTGGCCTTCGAGCTCAGCACCTGCTTCGAGTACGGGCCCGGCGCGCCCGCGCTGCCCTCGCACGTGCGCTGGCAGGGCCGCCGCCTCGCCCTCACCATGGACCTGGCCCCGCTGCTGCTCGCGGCTCGGCCGCCCTGAGCGGGGCCACGGGACAGGCGGGAGGCCGCGGGCGCCCCTCACCCCGCTCCCGCGGGACCCCACGCCCCGGAAAGCCCGCGCCACCCGTATTCGCGACAGCCTAGTGCGCCTGCGCGCCCCGCCCCCCTATCCGGCGCTGTCCTTGGTGCTGCCGCGGCCCGGCCTTCCCGGACCCTCCGCTCCCCACGGCGCGCGCCCCCCGCGCACCCGACTCCGGCGCCCTCCGGATTGGCCCGCGCTGGAGACGTCAGGCCCAGGCGGCGGGCGCGGGACTCTGGTGCGCGTGCGCGAGCTTCCCCCGCCCCCTCCCAGCCCGGCCGCTGCTCAGACCGGGGCCGCCACCTGCACGGCGGGGGAGCCGCTCGCCGCGGGAGCGTCAGGTGAGGGGACGCCCGGCCCAAGATCACCAGGCGTGGGGAGACTGGGGGGTCGGGGACCACCCTGGCTCTGACCCTGGTGCGCTTCGAGAAGGGCGTGGGTCTTGGAGGGGGATGGGGAACGCGGAGGCCACGCCCTCCCTGAGCCCGGCCGAAAACCGACCGGCGCTCGTGGGTAGCAGAGGAGACCGTGGGGGATACAGGCACCGGGTCGCAGTGCTGCAGAGGTGCGCAAGGGCCGCCCAGAGACCAACTTGGGCCTCGCACTGTGCCCTAGGCCACACAGGGCGTTCCATCCTCTTCCCTCCCCGCCTCCCACACAGAGGGGCGCCCAGGAGGCAGTTACAGTCGTCGCGGAATCCTGCGTGTGACACCCCGCCCCTGCCCAGCGGATTAGGGGGTGTCCTCTGGTAAAAGGATTTCTGGGCTTCTTCCAGCCTGGGGCCCTCATCCCTGCTCTGGCAGGCCTTTCTACACCAATCTGCATCTAGGGGGGGTCAGCGTGAGCAGCAGAGCCCTGAGATCTGAGGCCAAGAACCTTTTCCACTTGAGAAGCCTTCCTGCTGGAGGCTGACTGGGCCAGGCCTGGAGCCACGTACCAACCCTTTTTACCCAGGGAATGGATCCCAGGGGCCCAGAAAACGCCCCCAACTTCTTGGGGTTCACACGCATCTTGAGACATCTGGGAACTGCCTCCGCCTGGGCCAGAGCTATTCCATTAAAACTATTGCTGTGCTTATTTATCTCTAGTGACTTTAAATAATCATATGAGTTACAATTTAGGGCAAGATTTAAACAAACACCAAGGCCACTTGGTCCCGTCCCTTTCCACATGACTCGGCAAAGAGGAAGAGCTGGTGGACAGGCAAATGTTTGGGGAGGCCTGCCAGATGAGGCTGGGAGACAGGACACCTGCAGCCCTGTCTTCCCTGGCTTCAGGTAGGCTGGCTGGCTTAGTCCAGATCCCTGCTTTTAAAACTAGGCTCCTTGTTCCTGAAACCAGACCCCAGCCTTCCCATTTCTTTAGGATAAGTACATGCATATGGTCCCCCAGCAAACTCCCTGCTCCTTGCTGATCTCAGACATCACACTGCTCCCAGAGCCCATTTGGGAAGCCACACCAGAAACCCAATTGGTGGCCCAAGGTCCCCCCCCCCCCCCCGCCCCGTCCCACCCCAGCTTTCCCAGGGCCCCATCTATCCCCAAAGACAGGACACCTTTCTGGGGTCCAGCATGGGAAGCACAGACCCATGGCTCCTGAGCCGACTTTCCCATTATTTTTCTCATCCCCTAATTCTCTTGACAGGTTACCTGAGAAAAAGACCCAATTCTAGTTAAGCTGGTCCCACCCCTAGGCCAGGAGCAGGTGCTGGACAAAGCTGTGCCTTGAATTCCCTGGGGCTCGTAGCTCCTCTGAAGCCAGCTCTGCCTGGGCCCCCACAGGATGAAAAGGAGGTGTGTCTGCCAGGGCCTGTTCTCCCCTTCCTAGCTATGCTTGGGTAATGGGGCCCCAGGCTTTGTCACCTAAGCAAAGTTCCCAAGCCCATACCCTGTACTTCCAGCTTCTTGCACCGTAGAACCAAACAGCAACCACTTGCCTGGGGGTAGAGTCGGGGGCAGCAAGCCACACACATCCATGTCCTGAGCAGGAAGCTCCTGACCTGCTGGGCATGGGTGGAGGAGGAAGAGAAGGTGACAGGGTTGGGTGGCTCTCCCTACATGGTCACATCCTGTGAAGAGGACACCAGGAATTCTAAATTCGAACCTGATGCCCCAGAGCTTTAAGAAAATGTTTTTGTCAAAGGAGAAAACCGAACGTTTTATTAGTTTCTTGAACCGATTTATAGCGTCAAAAGTTAGACGCAGGTGCAGGCCTCCATTCCATCTATTGGCTGGCTCTCGACTGCCGAGACTGGCCTGCCAACCTGTGTTTCAGGAGGGCACGCGTCCGCGGCTGAACCGCGGAAGGGCCGGTGAGGAGCTGGGCCTCAGGAGATGGCCCCGGGGGCCCCCGCGCTGCTGCTGCTGCTGCTGCTGCTACTGCCGCCCCGCACCGCCGGCTGCCCAGCAGCCTGTCGCTGCTACAGCGCCACAGTGGAGTGCGGCGCCCTGCGGTTGCGTGTCGTCCCGCTGGGAATCCCGCCAGGGACGCAGGTGGGCACTGTGTGGAGCTGCGGGAGGACAGGGTGCCCCCAGGGAGAAGACCCCCACAACGGGGTAAGCGCCTCCCCTTTCCCCGGCCTGCAGACACTGTTCCTGCAGGACAACAACATCGCGCGCCTGGAGCCAGGAGCCCTGGCGCCGCTCGCCGCTCTGCGGCGGCTCTACCTGCACAACAACAGCCTGCGCGCCCTGGAGGCCGGCGCCTTCCGCGCGCAGCCGCGCCTGCTGGAGCTGGCGCTCACCAGCAACCGGCTGCGCGCCTTGCGCAGCGGCGCCTTCGCAGGCCTGGCCCAGCTGCGCGTGCTCTACCTGGCGGGCAACCAGCTGGCGCGGCTGCTGGATTTCACCTTCTTGCACCTGCCGGTGAGCGCCTGGGGGCTGAAGGGGCGGGAGACTCCATTATGGCCGCTCGCCCTGTAGGGCTGGAGTAGTTAGAAAAGGCAACGTAGTGTAGCTTGGTAAGAAGGGGGGGCATGCCCCCAACCTCGGCGCCCTTTTTCCTCACGATCTGCTGTCCCTACTTCAGCGACTGCAGGAGCTTCACCTGCAAGAAAACAGCATTGAGCTGCTGGAGGACCAGGCTCTAGCGGGGCTGTCCTCCCTAGCACTGCTGGACCTCAGCAGGAACCAGCTGGGTACCATCAGCCGAGAGGCGCTGCAGCCCCTGGCCAGTCTGCAAGTCCTGCGCCTCACAGGTACCTCTTCCTCGGAAAGTGTCTCTGTCTTGGCCAGGTGGTGGCAGTAGGGAACAGGCTCATGTGTGGAGGGGCTTTGACAGCAGGCAACTGGGCAGCAGTCTGGAGGGCCGCACCATCGCCTGCAGCCACAGTGGAGGGCTGCGGGAATGGGCGTGCTGGGGGATACAGCTCAGGCACCCTGCCTGAGGAAGAAAAGACAGGAACCCCACAGGGTGACTTAACAGAGTTGAGGATTCTGTACACTTTTATGACCTGAGGGGAGACAAAAATTGCAAAGGAGAGAGACAGCTGATCAGGACTGGGGACATTCCCGAGAGAACATCCAAAGACAAGGCTGAGAGGACTTGTAAGGTTTCAGTGCTGGTGAGATGCCTATGTGGAAGCCCAGGTTCCGAAAAACAGTGGCACTTGTTGCAGGAAGATTTGAGGAGCAGGTGCTTTCTCAGAGACTGACGCAAAAGTGATCTGTAACAGGCAGGCATCACAGAGCTAAGGCGGAGGGGGGCGGGGCGGGGGTGAAGGGCTGCTGCCGCCCCAAGGAGCTTGGGGTGAAGGAAGGGGTGGCAGGGGCCTTGGACTCCGTGTGAAAAGGCTGTGGTAGGTGGGAAAGAGGCCCCTGCCCTGGCCCGCAGAACCCCAACTGCACAGGCTCTGTTGTAGCACCATCCTCAAGCCACCTGCCTGATGCTGCTCTCCCACAGAGAACCCATGGCGCTGTGACTGCGCCCTGCACTGGCTGGGTGCCTGGATCAAGGAGGGCGGCCAGCGGCTGCTCACCTCCAGGGACAGGAAGATTATGTGTGCAGAGCCCCCGCGCCTGGCGCTCCAGAGTCTCCTGGACGTATCCCACAGCAGCCTCATCTGCATTCCGCCCTCTGTCCACGTGCAGCCGCTGGAGCTCACAGCCAACCTGGGTGAGGACCTGCGGGTTGCCTGCCAAGCCTCCGGCTACCCGCAGCCATTGGTGACCTGGAGAAAGGTGCCCCAGCCTCGCGAGGGCCGGCCGCGAGCCCAGGCCCAGCTAGAAGGTGGGGCGCCGGGCCTGGGCGGACACTCGGCATCCGACACGGGCAGTGGCATGCTCTTCCTCAGCAACATCACGCTGGCCCATGCCGGCAAGTACGAGTGCGAGGCCTCCAATGCTGGTGGCGCTGCCCGCGTGCCCTTCCGGCTCCTGGTCAACGCGTCCCGGCAGCAGCCGCAGCAGCCCGCGCAACCGCCACCTCCTGCCGCCCGCCCCGCTGGTCGCGAGTCCCGGCCCGAGGCGGGAAGCATGGCCTTCCGCGCCCTGGGCCTGGCCACGCAGACGGCCATTGCGGCGGCCATCGCGCTGCTGGCGCTCACGGCGCTGCTCCTGGTCGCCATGATCTGTCGCCGGCGCCGCAGGCGAAAAAAGGCGCGGGGGCCACCGGGGGAGGGCGCGCTGTTCGTCAACGACTACTCGGACGGCCCCTGCACGTTCGCACAGCTAGAGGAGCTCCGCGACGAGCGTGGACACGAGATGTTTGTCATCAACCGCTCCAAGCCGCTCTTCGCCGAGGGTCCGGCGGAGGCGCCCGCGGACTGCGGACCAGCGGAGGGGGCGGGGCCGGGACTCCGCGTGCCCCCGCCGGTCGCCTACGAAATCCACTGCTAGGGCGGCGGGCGCGGGCAGATGACGTGGGCGCTGGGGATTGGCCGGCGCGGCCGCGCACATGCTCCGTCAGTAAAGGTGGAAGCCGCGCAGTGTGCGGTGAGCCGTCTGTGGGACGCGCACCGGGAGCGTTGCACTCGGGAGTCCTGGGGTAGCAATGGAAGGTGGCCAGGGAGGCCCCAACACCTCCCTTGAAGTTCTTCCGAAAAGACATCACCCCAACCTCCAGCTCTGCAGGGGGGGGGGAGTCCCTCGCTGGCCCTGGCCGGCCACGGTAGGATCTTGGGCCTCCGAAAGGTGGGAAGAGCAAGGACTGGCCGGCAGTGCAGACGGGGCCGCCCTGCGGGCAGGCTGGATGGCAGTTGTTGCCCAGTGGCCATGTTGGGGATGGTGACAGCAGAGATAAGGATAAGGCTGACCGATGTGGACAGAAAAAAAAACAGCCATAAATTCAATTTCCAGGCACATTTGTACCTTGATGACCCCCTCCAGCCGGAGCCCAGCCCAGTGGGGTTGCTGGGTGGCAGGGCAGGGAGCACGTTAAGAGGCACGAGTGCCTGGGGACCCCAGCCTCCCTGAAGCAGCCTCTGTCCAACTTCAACCCCAGAGCACTGAGCTCTCAGTAAAGGGATGGGAAAGGCTCAGAGAGGCCATCATCTCTCTCAACTCACAAGTGGGATCCCAAAGCATTTGCACAAAGGACCAGAACCCCAGAGGGTAGCCAAATGCAGCCAAACTGAGCAGGGCAATGGAGGCCTGACATCCAGCCCTGGGGCCCACAGATGGTCAGCCAATCATGGAGCAAGTGCAGGGAAAACCGCGTGGGGCACTGCAGAAAGCAGGGGAGGCTCAAGGTGTGCCCAGAAGCAAGGCGGACCCAGCAGGAAACCAGAAACCAGTGCTTTTGTGACAGGCCTCCACCAGGGTCCCAGCAAAGGCCCTGCCTACCTAAAGAGACTGCAGGACAGCCTGTGTCTCACCCAGAGCTACTACATCATAGGCTGAAGTAGTCTGCAGCCAGTCGCCCGTAGATGTCCGTGGTCCAGAGCACATGGGCACGGCCTGAGGCTAGAAGCAGCTGATGCAACTCTGCTTCTACGCGGGCAAACTTCTCCTCATTGATGGAGGCCTCCAGCAGGACAGAGGCAGGCGGCGGCCAGGGCAAGCCCTCATAGCAGTCCACAGGGAAGGGGTGCACCACAGTACGCAGCTCAGCCTGCACCGCTGAGTCCCGCAACAGCTCCTTGAGGCCTGCCATGGACAGTGGGTTGCCATAGAGGCCAAGGTACCGGAGACTGGTGCACCGAGTCAGGATGGGTAGTGTGGCCAACAGCTGGGTGTCTGCAAGCTGGCACTCAGTCAGCTCCAGATGCAGTAGTGTGGCTGCTGATGCCTGCAGCAGACCCTGGAAGGGTGCCAGCTGGCTGCCAGACAGGTCGTTACCACTCAGGTCCAACTTCTTGAGGTGGGCAGCATGGGGGCTCCGTGCCAGGAAGCGCAGGTCCTCAGGCAACAGAGCACAGAAGGCCAACTCCAGGCTCTCCAGGGGGCTCTGCAGGGTGCTACAGGGGACACGGGGGTCACAGACAGGCAGAGCCAGGGAGGGTCCCTACAGAAGGGAGGGGCAGGGCAGTGGTGGGGCCCGCTCACCTGAGCAGCTGGTCCAGCCTCCCTGAAAGGAGAGAGGAGCCCATGCTGAGCTCGCGCAGACAGGTGAAGCGGCCCATCTGGGCAAGGAAGTAGCGGAAGTTGTCCTCGCCATCCACGGAGGGCTGCCTTGAATCCCCATGCACATAGTGGAGCCGCAGGCTGGCCAGGTGCTGGAAGCGAGCCACGTGTGGGATGATTACAGACAGGCCACGCAGGCCCAGGTTGTTGAAGCGCAGGTCCACGCGGCGCAGGCAGCCTGCATCCAGAAGCTGCAGCAGGGCCACAGTGTTGCGCATGGGCAGGTCCTCAGCTCGCAGGTCCCGGCAGCAGAGCCGCAGTGGGCTGCCCACGCTGCTTCGGAGTGCCTCCCGCAGGAAGGCATAGGAGGCCCGGTTCACCCGCAGGTCCACACGCACCTCCACGGGGATGGGGGCTGGCCCAGGCTCTGCAGCGCCCCCCTGCTGCTGGGCGATGCATGTGCGGGCCACGGCAGCAGTACAGTCCCACATGCTCATGGTGCCAGGATCCTGTTCCACACCATCATCCAAGAGGCCTGTCATGTCCAGCACCCGCAGCGCATGCTTCCTGGGAGTAGAAATGGTCTGAGGAAGGGGTCGAGGGGCAGGGCCCATACCCCTCCCACCCAGCTTGGGACAGGAGCAACACGCCTGCTCCTGTATGAGCTCTTGCTAACTTTACGACCCAAGCCTAGAACCTTCTCAGGGGACCCACTTACACACCCCTGGCCTGACAACCCTTCAGAGAAGTCCATACCTGCAGAGGGGCTGTGTGCTGGCCCCAGGCTCTGGGGTGTGGAGCCGGGCAGTCAGCCCCAGGATAACGGCCTGCATGCTCTCAGTGCTAGGCCGCTCCTGCAGGAGGGCACGGCTGCAGTGGGCACACTCCTGTAGCAGCTGCTGGAAACTGAGCAGCGGGAAGGGCCATGTGTGTACCAACTCGCGCAGTACCACTGTCTTCTTGTCCATGAAGGCCACCTTGAACAGCAGGGGGAAGAGTTCGCGTGGCAGCAGGGGCAGGGCCTGGCAGGCAGCTGGCTGGCACTGCAGCACCTGCCGCGTGCTCAAGAACACAAGCGTGTGCATGGCGCTGGGCCGGGCAGACGGCCACCTGCAGGAGAGGGACTTCAGCAGGGAGGAGAGACCCTAGGCCACTACCAAGCCACACACAGGTGGTAGGAAGGCCCAGCATAGCGCCTGAAACAAAGTCAGCAGTTAGCAGAGGCCACGGCACAGACAAGCACCTATTAGATGCCTAGCGCTGGGCTGGGTGCAGTGAACTGGCAGACAAGGTCACAACTCAGCCCCAGCCCTCCAGAGGCACAGGACTCTTTAGGGAAACCAAGTGTCAAGCAGTGTGACGTCGTCGACAACTCACTTGCTTGGGTGTGCTTTTGACAGATGCCTGTTGCCTTGCAGGGCCCCCCATGGGTACTTCAGGCCTCCCAAATTACAAAGCTGCTTCACAAAACCTTCTTCGAAACCTGAATAAAGTCCAGGTCTCTCCCCACCAACCTTCATCAGCATTAACGTTGGCGGGACACTCCAAGGAGTCAAGCAGCCAAATCACGTTTCCCTCCCCTCTCCTCACAGAGGCTCTCCAGGGCTACCCTGGGACTCCACAAAACAACAAAGAGCTGGAAGCACAGATGCAGCTTCATAAGCAACAGGGCAGGTTGAAAAGACCGAGACCTAAGGAACACTGAGTCCAGATGATGTAGCCTATGAAATCCAAGCCTTCAATATAAGCCCCCAGCAAAAAAACTATTCTCCAGAGTCTCACCAAGCACGGAGACCCCTGAAAGAAAGCAACCTTCACCTTTGGTGGCTCTTACCAGTGGCCTAAAGCCTCTCCCTCTTCCCTGGAGAGCCACTGTGGAAAGAACAAGTCTTAAGTATGTGGGATTCGGAAGGTGCAAGGCTACAGACTGCTCAGACAAGGCAAAGAAAGCTGCCTAAGCAGCACCCAAGCTGCAGAGATGCGCGCGAACACTCCCAAGGCCACAAGGTACCTGTGACACAGGGTGCCAGCCCTGCTGCTGACTGCAGCATCCTCAAAACTAAATCGCAGCCATCTCCCTGTGACAGATTAGAAAATGAAGGCCTAGGCCTGGCCCAAGGTCACAGCCTGAGTGACAAGTCAGGGAAGGGGTCTGGGGAGGACACTCTGGCCCCAGGGCCCTTGTTTTTGCCGACTTTTGCACATACAAATAAGTCCTTAAGGAACCGCTTCCTGAAAAGTCCCAGACACCAACCCTCGGTCTCATTCTCAGATCTCAACGGTCATACCTCGCTCTGACAGGACAGACCAACCGAGCACCTGTCACGGGAGGACACGAAAGCAGACGGCCTGGCCACCGAGGGAGGCAGGCACCTCCGTGCGACGCCCCCGCCCCTCCCGCCGGCCACGGGGAACGCGTCGGCCCTCGGCTGCCTGCGTTTCGAAAAGACGCCCCCGCCCGGCTCCTCTGGGCCTCGAGTCGCGGGAGGCGCTGGTCCCTACGCTCTTTCGCGTCCCGGGCGGGGCCTGTTCCTCCAAGCCAGGTGCGTCTCCCACCAGGGCCTGACGCCGCTCCGACCGGCCGGGGGACTCCCAGTCCTTCCCGGCCCGCTATGGCACCGCCCGGGCTCCCGGCTTCGGCCCCGGGCTCCCAAATGCAGCTACTGCCTCCCTCAGCCGGGCCGCCCCGAGCGACCGTCGCCACGCCCCTTGCGGCCAGGCAGGGCCAGGGACGTACGCCGCCCCACTCCAACGCCCGCCTGGCCGCCCGCGCTCACCGGTCCCGCAGCCGCAGCCACCGCCTCCGGCCCCGCCTAGACCGTCCGCTGCGCCCCGCCCGGCGGCGCGGCGCCCCGCGATGACGTCGGCGCCCCCCATTGGTTGCTTGTCCAGGGCCCGGCGGATTGGCTGCCTAGTCGCGGTGGCCCCGCCCCTGGCCCGCCGCGCGCCCGCATTGGCTGTTGGCCCCATCGTCTGCGGCGCGGGAGATTCGCTGGGCGGCAGCTGGACGGCGCGGAGGCCTGGCGGGCCCGCCATGGAGCGGCTGCGGGATGTGCGCGAGCGGCTGCAGGCGTGGGAACGCGCGTTCCAGCGGCAGCGCGGGCGGCGGCCGAGCCAGGTACGGGATGCCCTGGGGCCAAGGGACTGAGGGCGCGGCCCGCGGCTGATGCGTTCCCTTTACAGGACGACGTGGAGGCGGCGCCGCAGGAGACCCGCGGTGAGCGCGCGGCGGGGTGGTGGGAGCCCGGGTCGACGGAGGCGGGAGGACGCCGGGTCGGCGGGGGCCTAGGCTCCACCCTGACCCCGCCTCCCGCCCGCCCACGTAGCGCTCTACCGGGAGTATCGTACTCTCAAGCGGACCGTGGGCCAGGCCGGCGGCGGGCCCCGCAGCTCCGATTTGCTCCCCGTGGCCGTCGAAGAGGTATCCAGGCCCCGCCACCCCAGCCTCCTCCCACTTTCCTGTTTGGCGGAGTGGCAGGAGCCACGGAGTCGCGGCCAGGCCTCCGTGGGGCACAGAACTTGGGAGGGGGACTGAGCAAAGTGAAGACGGGCCGGGCCTCGCTCCAGGTGTGGGAGGGGTGGCTGGGAGCGTCTCTGCTTCCACACCAGCCTTTTTCTGGCCTGCGCCCCTACTGTCTCCTGCAGGCACCAGAGTCCCACTGCTGGGGGCCCCACTTGAATCGGGCTGCAACCCAGAGTCCACAACATACGCCAGGGCGGAGCTGCCAGGGGTCGGTGCCGGACTACGGGCAGAGGCTCAAGGCCAATCTGAAAGGCACCCTGCAGGTGAGGAGTTAGCAAGCAGTGAGTCCACACTAGGTCCAGAGGTGCTTCTGGCCTGGTGTACTTTCTTGTCACTCTTTCCACACAGACAGGCACAGGCTCCTGTGCCAACCAGGGCACAAGTCTCCAGGGAGCTTCTTGGGGCCTTCGCCCTTGACTCCCTTTCTAGCCCAGCCTTGTGCTAATTAGCCTGCCCTACAATTGAAGGGGGGGACTCAGGCAGGTTTCAGAGTCTACAGAAGCCCAGGGGCCTGAGTTTCTGCTGCCCTTCTGTTCCCTTCCCAGGCCGGACCAGCCCTAGGCCGCAGACGCTGGCCTCTAGGAAGATCCTCATCCAAGACGCCCACCCCAAATCCCCCAGGCACAAGACCTGTCCCCACCTTTGCAGAAAAAGTCAGTGATGAGCCTCCACTGCCCCCTGGGCCCCAGCCAAGGCCAGGCCAGCTGCAGCACCTGCAGGCATCCCTGAGCCAGCAGCTGGCCTCCCTAGATCTTGACTGGTTACAGCGATGTCACAGTGAGATCCCAGACTTTCTGGGGGACCCCAAAGCCTGCAGGCCTGGCCTAGGCTCAGAGGAATCACAGCTTCTGATCCCGGGTGAGTCAGCTGTCCTTGGTCCTGGTACTGGCTCCCAGGACCTAGAGGCTTCAGCCCTCCAAGAAGTCAGCATCCGTGCAGGGAGCCCCCAGCCCAGCAGCAGTCGAGGCAAGAAGCAGAGACGGAACAAGGAGCTCTGGGGGAGCCCCGCACAGGTCCAGCAGCAGAGCAGCCAGGCTGGACCCCCATCGGAGGGGGCTGGGGCTGTCGCACTTGAGGAAGACCCTCCAGGGGAACCTGTACAGGCACAGCCACCTCAGCCCTGCAGCAGCTCGTCGACCCCCAGGTACCACAGACTCAGCACCTCCAGTCAAGCTAGGGCGGGGAAGGCTGAAGGCACAGCCCACCTGCACATCTCCAGGCTGGTCCACCATGACAGGGGCAATTACGTACGGCTCAACATGAAGCAGAAACGCTACGTGCAGGGCCGGGCACTCCGTGGCAGGCTCCTCCGCAAGCAGGTAAGACGGTGACGGACTGGGACAGGCCCTCCCTTTCCCTTCCCTCAGCACTCCCGCATGTCCCACCCAGTGACCCTCCTATGTGGGCACCCTTCAGGCATGGAAGCAGAAGTGGCAGAAGAAAGGGGAGTGTTTTGGGGGTGGTGGTGCCACAGTCAAAATCAAGGAGTCTTGTTTCCTGAATGAACAGTTTGATCACTGGGCACCCCAGTGTCCTCAGCCAGGTAGGACATCTGCCCTGGAGGGTGGGTCTGGCCAACACTGTGGAGAGGGCACGGTACTCTTTTGGGCGATACTTCTGTTCCAAGCAAAAGACCTTCCAGGTGCCCCTGGTCCAGGCCCTACCCTGGCTCCCCCAAAGCAGGGTGGCAAGGACGAGGATGGGTGTCAACCTTTTATGCTTTCAAAGAAGTAGCACACAAGAAGGGCACTGCCTGCTGCCAACCCCTTTGGGGGAAAAGAAGGTTGTGGCCAGTGGTTGTTTTGCTTGGAGCTCCCATTCCACCTTCTCTTGCCTGCCCCAGTAAGTGAGGAAGACACAGACCCTGCTGGCCCTGAGCTGCTGGTTCCTGCACCACAACCTGTGCAGGGGGTGCCCAGCCTGCCCTCCACCATGCTGCCACTCTACTCCCTGGGGCCCTCAGGGCAGCTGGCAGGTAAGCAGTCAGCTGCTGGCCCAGAGCCTTTATTGAGGGGTTGGTGTGACTTAAGTCATGGTGGTCAACACCTGTGTCTGCAGAGACGCCGGCTGAGGTGTTCCAGGCCCTGGAGCAGCTGGGACACCAAGCCTTCCGTCCTGGGCAGGAGCGTGCAGTCATGCGGATCCTGTCTGGTGAGCGTGGCTGCTGGGGCTGAGGCCGGGCTGAGGCCAGGCTGCAGAACCCCGCTGCTGACTTGCGCCCCACACAGGCATCTCCACGCTGCTGGTGCTGCCTACAGGTGCCGGCAAGTCCCTGTGCTACCAGCTCCCGGCGCTGCTCTATGCCCGGCGCAGCCCCTGCCTCACGTTGGTCATCTCTCCCCTGCTGTCACTCATGGACGACCAGGTGTGCACACAGGGCCCTGGGCACATGTACACAGTCAAGAACCAGCACTTGTGACTCCCAAGGGCAACTGCTGCTTCTCCCCTAACCGCCCCCTCCCATGGGAGCTTCAAAGTGTCTGTGGCTTCAGTCCCAGTCCTGGCAGTAGGTCGAAGGCAGCCCAGCTCCACAGGCACCACGGCCACCCCTACAGGAGCTGTGCTGGGAAGGGAGCCCTCCCCACTGAGTCTGTCTGCTCCAGGGCTCCTGGGCCAAGGCCCACAGGTGGCTCTAAACCCTTGGCCCTAGGACCCAGGACCTGGTTCTCCTCTCCCTTGAGGGCCTAGGATGGACATGGCAGCAGCTCTGGGATGACCTGGGGAAGGGCCAGGGCCGGGCTGGCCTATAACAGCCGTTGCTCCTGCATTTGCAGGTGTCTGGCCTGCCACCGTGTCTCAAAGCAGCTTGCATACACTCGGGCATGACCAGGAAGCAACGGGAGTCTGTCCTGCAGAAGGTGGGGGCCTCATGGGCCTAGGGGTGAGGGAGGCAGTGCCTGGGCTGTGCCTCTGATCTTGCTGCCTTCAGGTTCGGGCAGCCCAGGTACACGTGCTGATGCTGACACCCGAGGCACTAGTGGGGGCAGGAGGCCTCCCTCCAGCCACACAGCTGCCTCCAGTTGCTTTTGCCTGCATTGATGAGGTCCACTGCCTCTCCCAGTGGTCCCACAACTTCCGGCCCTGCTACCTGCGCGTCTGCAGGGTGAGCCATATGTGAACTGGGGTGGGCGGCTAGGGCCAGGATGGGCTGGATGGCCTCACGCCACCACCGCCTCTGGTGCAGGTGCTACGGGAGCACATGGGCGTGCACTGCTTCCTGGGTCTCACAGCCACAGCCACACGCCGCACTGCCAGTGACGTGGCACAGCACCTGGCTGTGGATGAAGAGCCTGGCCTCCATGGGCCAGCCCCAGTTCCCGCCAACCTGCATCTTTCCGTGTCCATGGACAGGGACACAGACCAGGTGGGAGTGTGAGCTCTGGGGACCCTGCAGGGCCCTGGCTCCCGACTGCCCACACTGACGGCTCCTCACCCCCCACAGCCCATGCCGACCTCTCATCCCCCACGGCCCACGCCGACCTCTCCTCACCCCCCACGGCCCACGCCGACCTCTCCTCACCCCCCACGGCCCACGCCGACCTCTGCTCACCCCCCACGGCCCACGCCGACCTCTCCTCACCCCCCACGGCCCACGCCGACCTCTCCTCACCCCCCACGGCCCATGCCGACCTCTCCTCACCCCCCACGGCCCATGCCGACCTCTCCTCACCCCCCACTGCCCATGCCGACCACTCCTCCTCAGGCACTGTTGACACTGCTGCAAGGCGAACGTTTTCGAAACCTGGATTCCATTATCATTTACTGCAACCGGCGCGAAGACACGGAGCGGATCGCTGCGCTTCTCCGAACCTGCCTGCATGCAGCCCAGGGCCCAGGGCCTGGAGGTGAGGCACAGACAGGGCTGGTATCCCGGTGGACCCACCTTGGGCACACATGGCCCCTCCCACTGATTATCTGCCTGTCTTCCCCAAAGGTCGTGCCCCCAAAACCACGGCCGAGGCCTACCACGCGGGCATGTGCGGCCGGGAACGGCAGCGGGTACAGCGGGCCTTCATGCAGGGCCAGTTGCGGGTGGTGGTGGCCACGGTGGCCTTCGGGATGGGGCTGGACCGGCCAGATGTGCGGGCTGTGCTGCATCTGGGGCTGCCCCCAAGCTTCGAGAGCTACGTGCAGGCCGTGGGCCGGGCCGGGCGTGACGGGCAGCCTGCCCACTGCCACCTCTTCCTGCAGCCCCAGGTTGGCACCCCCCCAACTGCCAGTGCTCAAGCCCCCAGTGCCCCACCCCACCCTCATGATAGTCGTCCCGCAGGGTGAAGACCTGCGAGAGCTCCGCAGACATGTGCACGCCAACGGCACAGACTTCCTGGCCGTGAAGAGGCTGGTGCAGCGCGTGTTCCCAGCCTGCACCTGCACCAGGCCGTCCCCAGAGCAGGAAGGGACCATGGGTGGAGCAAGACCTGTGCCCAAGTATTCCTCTCAAGAGGCTGAGCAGCTTGGTGTCCACCAAGCAGCCCCAGGACCCAGAAGGACCTGCGTGGGCCATGAGCGGGCACTCCCAGTACAGCTTACCGTGCAGGCTCTGGACATGGCAGAGGAGGGTGAGGAACCTGGGGGTAAGCCATGGGTGTGGATGGGCTGTGCCCACGTCCCCTGAGCCCTGCTCTGCCCACAGCCATCGAGACTTTGCTGTGCTACCTGGAGCTGCACCCACGCCACTGGCTGGAGCTGCTGGCGACCACCTATATCCGCTGCCGTCTGAGCTGCCCTGGGGGCCCTGCCCAGCTCCAGGCCCTGGCCCACAGGTGAGCACGCCCTGCCCTGAGTTGGAGACAAGGTTGGAGAATCAGGGCTGTTGGCCACATGTTTCCTTTTCCCTGGGCACAGGTGTCCACCTTTGGCTGTGTGCTTGGCCCAGCGGCTGCCTGAGGACCCAGGGCAAGGCAGCAGCTCTGTGGAGTTCGATATGGTCAAGCTGGTGGACTCCATGGGCTGGGAGCTGGCCTCTGTGCGGCGGGCGCTCTGCCAGCTGCAGTGGGACCATGAACCCAGGACAGGTGCGCCCCACCCCACCCCACCCAGCCCTGGATGCTGCCTGCCTGCATCTGACATGCTTTCCGGCAGGTGTGCGGCGCAGGACAGGGGTGCTTGTGGAGTTCAGGGAGCTGGCCTTCCACCTTCGCAGCCTAGGAGACCTGACCGCTGAGGAGAAGGACCAGATCTGTGACTTCCTCTATGGCCGTGTGCGGGCCCGGGAGCGCCAGGCCCTGGCCCTTCTGCGCAGAACCTTTCAGGCCTTTCACAGGTTGGGAGGAGGCGGGCAGGGCCTGGGACCATCCACCCTCCCGCAGTGATCAGCTCTGACGGGCTCCTCCCCACAGCATAGCCTTCCCCAGCTGTGGGCCCTGCCTGGAGCAGCAGGATGAGGAGCGCAGTACCAGGCTCAAGGACCTGCTCGGCCGCTACTTTGAGGAAGTGGAAGAGGAAGCTCAGGGGCCGGGAGACATGGAGGACACACAGGGCCCTGAGCCAGGGCAGGCCAGAGTGAGTACAGTAAGGCCAGGAAGCACATCAGGGTTGCACGTTCCTTGGGCTGCATGGGGCTTGCTGTGTGGATGCAGTGCCACGGTAGCTCAGAGCAAGCCTGATGTGCCTGTCCACACAGCTCCAGGATTGGGAGGACCAGGTCCGCTGCGACATCCGCCAGTTTCTGTCCCTGAGGCCAGAGGAGAAGTTCTCGGGCAGGGCTGTGGCCCGCATCTTCCACGGCATCGGTGAGGCCTAGGAGGCTCCACCCAATGCAGGCTGGAGCTGGGGCTGGGGCAGGTGAGGCCTGGGACGCCTCCCATGCAGGCTGGGGCTGGGGCTCATGGCTGTCTTGACTGCACCGTAGGAAGCCCCTGCTACCCAGCCCAGGTGTACGGGCAGGACCGGCGCTTCTGGAGAAAATACCTGAATCTGAGCTTCCACGCCCTGGTGCGCCTGGCCACAGAAGAGCTCCTGCGGGTGGCCTGCTGATTGCACTGCGTTGGGGGATGTCGGGTAGAGCTGGGGTTGTCAGTGGCTAGGGCAGTGACTGAGGCCCTGGGCAAAACCTGTTACAGGGTGTGAGGACGAGGAGACTCCAAAATGCAGAATATAAAGTGCTCACATTGTTTTTATGGGCCCTCCTGGCCAATGAGGCAGCCCCCACAACCTGGGGACAAGCGCATCACATATTCTAGGCACACGTGGCTTTATTGACCAGTCCAGCCACCCAGCTCAGAGAAAGGTGCTGGGTGCCAAGCCCAGGTACAGAACGGGCAAGGCAGAGAGGATGAGCAGGAGGAAGAAGCAGGGATGTGGCCCCAGCCCGTCGGCCAGGCCTCCAGCCAGAGTGCCCAGCAGCAGCTTCCCCAGTAGCTCCAGAGTGGCCAGAAGGCTGTAGTGTGTGGCCTGAGGGGGTGGGGGTCAGGGTCAGAGTAAGGCCCACACAGCCCCAGCCCTGCAGTCCCTCTGTGTCCCTGCAATGTCTCCTCACCTGCAGGGCCCTGGGGGCCAGCTGGCTGCAATGCATCATCCCAGTGAAGGTGACTGTGGTGACCAGGCCTCCCAAGAAGTGCTGCAGACATAGGCTCAGCAAGGCTGACCCTGGGAGGGCAGAGGTCAGCAGTGCCCCAGGCTCCTGGCCCCTCTTTTCCTCCCTCCTCAAAGCCAGCCTCTCACCTCTCAAGATTGTGCCAGGGCCCATGCTGGCCCCCAGGGTGTCCAGGTGGAAGACCAAGGCAGTCTGGCAGGCTAGGCCCCCGAAGCGGAGCCGCAGCACTGACCTCAACAGAGGCAGCAGTTCCCTGGGGTGGGGTGGGAAATTGGGCAGTATAGGAATTGGGGGCAGCTTGGGTACAAGTGGTTGGGCAGGGCACACTGGGGAGGGCTCACCAGCGCTTGGCCAGCAAGGTCCCACCCAGGGAGGAGCCAGCGATGGAGCAGACCACAGCACCCACGCCATTCCACAGTCCCAGCTCAGGGGCAGAAACACCATGGTCCAGCAGGAGAAGAGGAAACAGGCTGCTGGCGCCCTGCTCACCTTGGGTTGCGGAGAGGGGGCATGAGCACAGGAGGTTCCATATCTGCCCCCACCTCCCTTCTCCCCACCTGGGGCCTCAGTCCTGCCCTGGTCTCCTCAGTGTTCCAGAGTTGCAGGTGCTGGGGGGAGAAGTGGGGCAGCCCGAGAGAGCTCAGGGATGTGGCTAGAGCTGGGGGAGGACAAGACAGCAAGGTCCAGCTGCAGAGCCCCGGATGTCAGGGCCAAGTCCTGCAGGTCATACCCAAAGAGAGTGGCCCTGTAATGGGTTGCAAGCGCTGGGGACACACCTGGAGCTGTCCCGGAAGCCCCACCTCTGCTGTTGCCTGCGCCTCGAGGCCTCACTCACCCAGCTTGTAGGTGAGCACAAAGCCTGCCGTCCACAGGGTCCCCGGCACAGCCAGCACGTCCCGCAGAAGGTGCGCGGTGTGGGGACGCTGCTCAGACGGGGCCGGCTGTGGGAGCCGCCGCAGGGCTGGTGCAGCCCAGGCCAGGGCCGCGGCCAGCCAGTAGATGGCAGCCAGGAGCAGAAAGAGTTGCGGCCACGAGAGAGTGGGCTGCAGCGCCAGCAGCGCGCCTCCGGCTAGCGCGGCCCCCAGCTTGTAGGCGACCACCTGCACGGTGTTGCCCGGCCCCAGCTCGGCCGGCTCCAGCAGCTGCACAGCCAGCGCGTCCAGGGCCACATCCTGCACAGCGGCACCCAGGTTCAGCAACAGCAGCAACCCCGCCACTGCGGCGGGCAGCCCAGCCTGGCCAGCTCCAGGCGGGGGCAGCCCGGCAAGGAGCCCACACACCAGGCCCAAGCCTGCCGTGCTGCGCGTCAGCCAGGCCCTCACCGAACCCTGCGCGTCCACCAGCGGGGCCCACGCCAGCTTGAGCAGCCACGGAATGTAGAGAACCTTGGCCAGCCCCACGTGCGTCAGGGAGAGGCCGCCGGCGCGCAGCAGCACGGGCAGGAGGCCGGACTGGAGCCCGTAGGGCAGGCCCTGCACCAGGTAGAGGCCGGCCAGCGGCAGCAACTTCCCATGCATGGCGGCTCCGACCGACTGCGAGGCCGGGAGGTCGGGTTCCAGGTGGGGTCCCGCAAAGCGAGGTCCTCTCCGCGTTGGGTCAGAGGCCACACCCCAGCATGGCTTTGGTTCTGGGACCGGGCGGAGTCAGCGTCGTACAGGCTGGGGTCTGCACACGTGCGATCGGGCTTTAGGAGCATTAACACCCCAGAAGAACCGAAGTCGGGTCCAAACAGAGGCGAGCGGTCTGGACACCAGCTCCCGGCATGCTCTACGCGGCCTCAGGAAAGGGGGCGGGGTCACGGCCTCCCGGGGCTCCCAGCATGCTCTGCGAGACCGCAGGTAAGGGGGCGGGATCACTGCCCCCCCCCGCGGTTCCCATCATGCTCTGCGCGGTCGCAGGTAAACGGGGCTGGGCCGCTGCCTCCCGGGGCCCTCACCGTCGGCCGGGCCGGACTCTCAGCAGTTTCTCGGCCGCCTAGAGCCACACAGCGGAGCACGGGCCACATGGTGTCGCTGGAGCCCCGCGGCCACCGACTCCAGAGCCGGAAGGTCGCGCGAGCCACAGAGACCGGAGCGGGCCAGAGCGTCAGCTCGCTGGCGCCCCTGGTGACCAGTCCGGGCTAGTGCCTGCGGCCGCCCCGCCACGTGCACACTCCCAGCGAAGTCCTGCGCTGGTGAGAGGCCCAGAAAGGGAAGCTAGAGAGCAGGGCCGGCCTCGAATGTAAGGATCGGCCTGCGCCCACGGCCAGCCCTAGTCTCTCCCAGGAGTCTCGGATCCGCGCCAGGCCTGCTTCCTTCCTGGTGTCTGACCTGCAGCCTGGTTGCTGCAGTGCCCGGCCCCCGCTTCTCCAGCCGCCCCCGTGAAGGCGTCCGTTTCTTAAGGGTTCTGTCGTCGGACCCCAACCTTGTTGTGTCTGTGGCTTCAGCCCCTCCCTAAGGCAGTGACAGACCCATGGAAGTTAGGAGGGTAGTGTGAAAGGTCAGAACCCAGCTTAACTCAGAAGGACACGGCCTGCCACTGCCCTTGATGCCCTTCAGTGTCCGGTGACAAGGCTAGGAGCGCCCTGCCTGATTCGAGCCCGCCCTGCCGAGGGAGGGGCCCACCTGCTGTGTCTCCTGTCCGGAGCTGTGCCCTCAGGGGCTCCTGAGGCCCAGATGAGGCTGTGAAGTATAGCTTGTGGTTAAGAACCATCTCCAGAGCGAACAAAACCAGGTGCCCTTGGCCAGTCCTATTTCCAAGTCTGCAAGTCTCTAAAGCCAGTCCCGTCCTTGGTGGACTTGAGGGCACTGGACCCAATGCATTTTTCTGGCTGCTGTGGCCTCTGAGGGGGTTTCTTGTCAGCTCAGCAGGTTTTTGTTTCCAGGTTTCCTTGTTTATCAAATGGGGGCTATCATGTCTAGTTCAGAAGACCATCTGTGCAGATGGAGTGACCCACAGCAGTGTCTGCATGTAGTAGGTGCTCAGCCATGCTCCCCAGGCCAGGACACATAACTGCCCACCCCCCTCAGCCCAGCCCCAGCCCTCCCCTGGGACACTCCCTCATTCTCTCCCTCTGCCTCCCACTCCACCCATCTGAAGGACTGTACCACACACTGACACCAAAGGTGGTCTCTCTGGCCCCCCAGACAGTGGCCCCACCCCTACTACCTCGGGTAAGAGAACCAAGACTTCCTCCCTGAGCTGTCAGTCACCCCAACCAGCCAGCGCCATGCTGGTTTAGTATTTCTCCCTGCCCCAGGGAAGACGTGGACCTCACAGGGAAGACGTGGACCTCACAGGGAAGGGAGCCAGGAAGGAGACAGCTTTCTGCACCTTCTTCAGGAAAGGCTGTTTCTTTGGGTGGCCAACTGGGCCCCTGGTTCCCTAGATTATTTGTCAAGCCCCATCCCCACCCCAACAGCTCTGGGGGCTTCCACAAAGGGGTGTGGGCCTGTGCTTTCCTCACACTCCGGACTCTCAGCCCATTTCTGTGTGATCGTGACGGGCTCTGCCCCACAGCGAGAGGCCACGGGGAAGACCTAGCCCATAGTGGGCACCGGGTCTTCAGGAGGAACAAGTGGGTGCTGGTCGTGGAAGGCCCTTTCTCTGAAGGGACTCAGGCTTGCAAGAAGGGTAGGCAAGTGGGAGCAGACCACGCAGCTGCCAGCGCTTCCTCCCTGGAGTCAGACTGCCACACAGCTTTATTAGAGACCTGCAGAGAGGCAGGGGCCCAGCCCCCGCCCCCGCCCACCAGGCAGCAAGAGCAAGTACAGTGGGCTCCAGAGCCCCCAGGGCCCCTGAGCACACAGTCCGGGGCGCCCAGCCTGGCCCCGGCTGGGCTCAGGAGTACTCAAGGGTGAATTTGGCATGAAATCTGCTCAGCTTCTCCAGCAGCAGCCGCAGTTTCTCCAAGGGGGGCAGAATGGTCATCCTGAAAGGAGTTGACAGTGAGTGAAGGGCCAAGGTGGCGGGACAGGCAGTGAGGGCCGGGCCTCACCGGAAGTGGTAGGTGCCTTCCCGCTGCCCAAAGCCGCTCCCAGGCACCACGCAGATGCCGGTCTCCTCCAGGAGGCGCAGGCAGAAGAACATGTCGGGGGCCAGGCCCAGCTCCTGTGAACAGGCAGTCATCAGGGAGAGATGCCTGGCCACCACTGCCCACCCCGCAGCCCCGCCCCCGCCTGACCTGAGCACACTCCACTGCCCGCGGGGGCAGCTGCACACGCGGGAAGGAGTACATGGCGCCCTGCACTGGGTTGCAGCTGATGCCGGGAGCCTCGTTGAAGACCTGCTCAGTGAGCTTGGCTTTGGCTGCCAGCTCCACCAGCACTGCCTGCCTCTCCTGTGGCCACGGAGGGAGGGAGGGCCCATGAGGGCATGGCACTCAGCATCCCCCACCCCCGATTAGGTTACCTGCACCCCCTTCTGCCCCCAACTCACAGCCTGGAACTGCGCGAAGGAGGGGTCAGTGGGCGCGGGCGGGCTGACCACCAGGTCCAGCAGGGCCTGGCCTGGCACCGGTGGGCACAGCCGCACACTCATCAGCTTCAGCATCTGCTGCTGCACTTCGGCGTCCATGTTCACCACCTCCACATAGCCACCGCGGAACCCGCACCTGCCAGGTGAGGGGCACGTCCAGGCCAGGTGCGGAGGAGTTGGCCCACTGGGCGAGGAGGGCCAGGCCATAGCCCGCGAGCCCCCACCCGCCTCGCCTGCACGCACTCGCCCATGTAGCCCTTGGAGGTGGAGTGGAAGGAGGCGAGCTCCTGCTGCCCGGCATAGGGTGGCCCCATCTCCATGAGCACCTTCTTGAATGAGTGGAACTGGGAGCCCGCGGCGTACACGTTGTCCTGATACACCTGGAAAGGCGCAAGGCGTCACGGGGGCTGGCTGTTGCCCGGCTTCCCGCTCCCCTGCGCCACGCACCTCGTCCGCCAGCAGAAAGAGCCGCTCTTCGAAGGCGAAGCGGATCACAGCCTCGATGCACTCGCGGGTCTGCACCTGCCCTGGGGTGTGGGGGAGGCAGCAGGGCTGGGTGAGCCAAGGGGGCGCACTGCCCTCCACTGGGCAGCCGGGGGATGGCAGACCCGGCACTGCCTGGGCTAGGGCGCACAAGGGTGCCGGAGGAGTGGGGTGGGGCGGCGGGAACGCACCAGTGGGGTTGCCAGGGTTGATGACACACAGCGCACGAGGGTGGCAGTGGCCACGCGCCTGACACAGTGCACGGTGAAGCTCGGACACGTCCAACGCCCAGGCGCGTTCCTCGTCCAGGTAGTAATCCACCTGCACTGCGCCCAGCTCTGCCAGTGTGGCCGAGTAGAGTGGGTACTGGGGGATGGGAATGAGCACACCTGTGCGTGTGTGGCCCTCGCCAGCCACCAGCAGCTTCAGCACCGTCTGCAAGAAGGAAGGGGAAGGCAGAGTTGGCAGGGCCTGGGGCTGCACCTGTCCCCCACCCTGGGCACCCCCTCTGCAGTGTCAGGAATAACTTCCTGCGCATGCCCAGCCTACCACGATGGCGTCGCTGGCCCCTGTGGACAGGAAGACATTGTTGGGGTCCGCAGGGATGCCTCCGTCGCGCCTCTCAATGTACTTCGCCACGTCCTCCCGGATCAGCTGGATGCCAGAGCTGACGCTGTAGGCCCCTGGACTCGGGCAGGACAGGATGGGAGGTACAGGTGAAGTTCTCAGCCCTGCCAAGGGACTTCCCTCCTCCAGCGGCAGGGCCGCCCTCTGCTTCCTCCTGGCCCTGGCTCTCACCCAGGCTGTGGCCCCCACACGCCTGCAGGATGCGCTCCGCCCTCTTTTTGGCATCGTCAGGGAAGCTGGGGCTGGTCAGAAGATCGGGGTTGACACAGAGAGCCAGGACCTGGGAAGACGTGGAGTGCTGAGGTCAGGGCACACGGGCAGGGGGTGGAGGGGTGCAGCGGGCACGAGCCTCACCTGGCGCAGGAAGGTGATGGGCCTCTGCCCCATAGCCTGTGCGTCCCCGATGTTGGCACGGATGACCTCGGTGAAAGGCTTCTTCACACCCTGGGAGGGGAGGGGAGCAGGCAGGGAGACCGTGCCCTACCTAACCCCTCAGCCCTTGTGCCGTGAGCCAGTGGGACTGGGGCCAACTCGGCCACCCCAGTGTGATCTGGAGGGCAGCGAGGGGCCTGGGCCATACCTGGCGCAGCTCCTGCTCCAGCTCCAAGGCTCGCTGCACTATGGGGCCACGCACTGCGTACTCCACTCGCCGCACACGCGGATTCATGCTGTGCAGCGTCAGCACCTTCGTCCTCAGTCCGTTCCTCACCGCCTGGCTCTGGTCACCTGTGCTTGAGGCCATGACTCTACCCAGACCAGGTGGGAAAGCGGCTCAGGAGGTGGCAGGACCAGAAGTGGGAGTGGGGACAGCTGGGTCTGGCTCAGTGGGCCACGGCTGGGAGGAGGCAGCCGTAGCAGAGGGGACGCCAGGCAAGAGGGCACCCTCTTCACCGCAGCTGGCCCCACTGGGAGAGACAGAAAGGGCTGAAGGAGCTGGGGACAGTTGGGCCCCGCCCCCCCGTCTGGGAACAGCTCTGCTCCAGGGAGGCAGAGGCAGTGGGTGAGGCAGCAGGCGGGGCTTGGGGCAAGGCCCAGTGTCCCCATGAAGGGAGAGCAGGAGACCCACATGGGGGGTAGGTACAGACGTCAGTCCCGGTCCGGACAGCTCTGAGGGACTAGATGTGGGGCTGGGGGCTGAGCGCCTAGGGTGTTCAGGAGGTGAAGGGAGTGCCCAGCAGCCCTGAGGGGCTGGCAGAGCTGGAAAGGAGGGACCCCCGAGGTGAGACTGGAGCCTGGGCTGCTGGGATTTACCCCAGCAGGGCTTGGCCAAGGCCTAGGCCTCGTGGCACCCGCATCTTTGCTTGGGCCAGCGGACCTGTCTCCTTAGTAACTGAGCCAGGCTTCAGGAATCCAGGGGGTGCTGGGGGGAGGGGAGGGGTGTTCAGGCTCTGGGTTCCATCTGGCTTCTCCAGGGCTGGCACCTATGGCCCAGAGGCTGCGAGAGCTCTGTAGCTGGACCTTGGTCCCTGATGAGCACTGCGAGGGGCTGGGGGAGGGGACTGGAGCCAGGCAGTCCAGCCCTGGGCCCTGGGACAGCTCACACCGTGGCTGCCCTTTCACCAGGCACCAGCTGGGGGTTGCCCTTGGGACACACCCCAGGCTAGGGGTGACCTGAGTTCTCTGGCCTTCTTGTTCCCGATTGGAGAAGAGAGTAGGAAATGAGCCAGGATAGGTCGTCAGAGACCCACCTCCACAGGCCTGCCGAGCCCAAAGGCCAGGCTCAGTGCTGGCCCACCCCAGCAGCCACCACGAAACCTGACCCTACAGGGGTCAGGACAGCCGGCCCCCAGGCCTCTCACCTTGCACTTCTCTGCTCCGCTGCCACAACGGCCTCCCAGTGCGCAGGCCTGCCCCTCTGGCCCTGAGACAGGGGCACAGGTTAATATGGGCCTGGCCCCAGGCAGAGCCAGCCCCTGCCCGCCCCCTGGCAGCAGAGCCCAAGTGGCAGCCCTGGTGGCAGGTGGACCTTGGGCAGCTGCCCCACCCCCCACACTAAATTTAACCAGCAGCCAGTCCCCGCCTGCCTGTAGCCCTGCAAGAACACCCTTCCAACCAGGGATGCTAGGGGAAGGGCAGGCCCAAAGGACACTGGGCTGACAGGCCCGTGCTGAGCCAGGAGAGAACATACCAAACCCACACCACCCAGCACTGGTGGCCACACAAAGCTGCCCACCATGAACAGACAAACCGGCAGTGCCCTCAGCCCTGCTGCTTGAGGCCCCTAAGGGACCCCCTCACCCTGACACCTTGTGCCCAGCCAGCTCAAAGCCAGAATGGCCAACTGTGTGTCCCCTATGCCAGCCCAGGCAGAAGCTGGCAGCCAGGCCCCAGGATTGGGGCTGCATGCCAGGAACTGGGGACCCACAACCCCCCCCCAGGGAGGTTCTGACACAGTCTTGTGCTTGTTTTGCCCCTGTGGCTCTGGCACAAGAGTCTTGTGGAAAACACCACTTCCCTTTCCAGGCCATGGTCCCTGGGACCCCCACCCTCCACCTCCTCAGCATAGACACCCTAGACGCTGGCCCCCATTGGAGGTTCCTTCAAAGCACCTGGCTCCTCTCAGGAAAGCAAAGGGTTACAGAGGCGGCTCCAGGAGGCTGAGCACGGGAGGGAGTGGGTGAGGCCCAGGCTTCCAGCCCAGTGGCCGTGGGCCTTACTCCCACACGGCCAGGGCTGCCACATGCCCGTGCACCTACAGGCTTTTGTGCTCACAGGCATGGGTGGCACCCCGACCAAACGGCACAACCCACTCCCCACCGCGGGGCAGCCAGCCAGCTGAGACACACAACACACAAGCAGACTCCATGGCAAACAGCCTTTATCAAGAGTTGCAAGATAAAAATAGTCTTTGCAGTCAGATGTCCCTCCAGGCATGTCTTCTGCCCTGAGAGGGGCCAGTGTCCTGCACAGTCAAAGCTGGGGTTTCTGTGCTGCCCACCCGCAGCACCAGGGCACGCACCGTGGGGAGGCAGCCTTGGGCTGTGCCCAGGGACAGGAACCCTGCCCGCCGAGGAACCGCCTCACATGAGCAGGCAGCACGGCCTCCTCTCCACAGGAGCCTCCACCGCCGGGGCCGTGAGCTTGAGCAGGGGTGGGTCCCCGCCTGCCCTGAAGCCACAGTCAGGATGGAGGGTCTCCGTGTGACCAGGCAGGCCAGGCCCCGCCGTCTCAGGGCTCTCGGGCCCCTCAGGTGGGGGTCGCTGCAGCTTGGCGGCAGCTCGCTGGCGCTTCAGGTCAGCCAGGGTGTGGTGGGCCTTGTCATGGACCAGCATGTGGGAGGCGGTGCTGTCCAGGGAGCTCAGCTGGTATGAGACACTCCGGTCCAGTCGCTTGGAGTACAGATGCCGCGCTGGGGAGCCCCCTACTCGGCCATTGTGCGGCCTGACCACTTCGGGGTTGTCCTCCTGCGGGCAGTGAAGGTCCCAGAGGCCATCAGGAGCCTCCTCCCCCCTCCCCAGCCTTGGGTTTAGGCTGTATGGTCACGAAGGGACGGACAGGAGAGATGGGGCAGCAGCTGGCCTCTACAAGGCACCATTCCTAACAGGCAAGAGGGGGTCCAAGCAGAGAGAGAACCAGGGCAAAGGCAGGCCCACCCCTGCGCTGGGCGGAGCAGGGACGGGACGCTCACCTCCGGGGGCGGTGGCCTGAGCTCTGCGTCTGTCTGGCAGTCATCGCTGTCCTCGGGCGGCTCCGGGCTGGGGGGCGGCGGCTGTTGCCACACGATGGCCTCCTGGGCGTGCTGCTTGCGGTACAGGTCGGTGCGCTGGGTTAGGCTCGCCCGCCTCACCACCTTCCTGGGGAGGAGAGAGAAGAGGGAGAGTGAGGGGAAGGGGAGTGCCGGGAGGACCCCGCCCGCCCCCTCGTACTCTGCCCCCAGTTCGGCTGGCACTCCGCCCGGGGCTGACATCCGCGGGGCCAAGCCAGGGGCGGAGCCTGCTGGGGGCGGCGCTCACCCGCGGCTGCCGGCGCTGGAGGTGCGGCGGCGCAGCAGGGAGCGCTGGCGGCCCTGGGCGCGCAGGAGGGCGTCGTGCTTGTGCTTCAGCTCCAGCAGCTTGGCCCGCACCTCCTCGTCCCCACACACATCTGAAAAGTGGGTGCAGGCGTCAGGGGCACCCTCCTCGCCTGTCCTCTCCCCCCGGTGGAGGTGGGCCCGCAAGCTCACCAAGGGGCGTCTCGTCCATCAGGGACTTTGCGTTCAGATCGGCCCCATGCGCCACGAGCAGCTCCACTAGGGGCACCTGTGGGCGGCAGGCAGGAGATGCAGACGGCTGCGCTGGAAGCCCCCTCCCACCTGCTCCTGCCCGCACTCACCTGGCCCCAGTAGGCTGCGGCGTGCAGCGGCTCCCAGCCGTCTTGGTCCTTAGCGCTCAGGCTGGCTCGGTGTTCCAGCAGCAGGGCAGCCGCCTCGCTGAACCCGTTGGCGGCTGCGATGTGCAGCTGCAGGCAAGCGCCCGGCCTGAATTCGGCCCCATCCCCCACCTCCAAGGAGCAAGGCCCCCAGCCCCGCATGTCCCTCACCCCCCAGCCCTCACCAGCGTGGCCCCGTGGTCCAGCGGGGCATGGAGGTCTGCCCCGACCTGCAGCCGGCTCCGGATGTCGTCCAGCATGCGCAATTCTGGCACGGCCCGGGCGGCCTCGATGCTGTCCTGGGTGATGCCTGCGAGGCGGCAGGCTCAGAGGGAGCGCCACCGGCAGCCCTCCCACAGCCGCACCGCCGCACCTACCACGGTCGGCCATGGCAGTCTCCAGGCAGTCCAACGTCTGCTCATCGTCACACAAGTCATAGGGCATGTTCCCGTCGGTGTTGACTGCCAGGAGATTGGCGCCACTGCAGGGAAGACGGATGCGGTGCTGGACACAGGGCCCTTCCCCACTTGCCAAGCTTCTCACTTGGAGAGGTCCCCCCCAGGGCCCCTCAGCCCAGGGCTGCCCCTCAGGAGGCACCCTGTCCACCTGCTGCTGGGAGAGGCGGCCTCGGGGCCCATTGGCTGCCCCTCAGTCCTAGATCCTGTGGTTCAGCCAGACAGGCCTCCTGCAGTCTCTACCCATCTGGGCTCCAGGTTCCTGGCACCTCCAGGGGCAGTGGTGCCCCCATAAACATGCACTAGATGGGTCTGCCTGCTGGGGGAGCAGGGACCCTGGGGACCCCAGGGAGCACAGGGCAGTGGGGTCGCAGGACCAGGCAGCCATGCTGAGGGGCCAATGAGCTGTGGGGAGCATAGCCCCGGGGAAGGAGGTCGGCAAAGGGGAGCCCAGGACACAGAAGGGGGTGTGCCTGTGTGCAGAGGAGGAACAGGCCTACCTGTGGACACCCCACCTCCCTGCCCACCCTGCAGCGCCTGAGTGTGATGGGACCGCCATCCACACCCCATCTGGCCTCACGGGGGCACTCGAGACTGACTGCAGCCCTGACCTCTCTCCAGCTACAGATGCCTAGAGCGAAGGGGAAAGAAGGGAGGAGGCTCGTGGACCCTGGTGAGGCCACCACCCTCCCTGCTCAGAGCTCCTCCTGCTCTATGTCCCTCTATGTTAAAGGTAAAAGCCCTACCTGTGCTCAGGTACCCTCTCCTCCCAAGCCACTTGGCCTCCTCACTCCCCTTCTCTCCTTACCAGTTCTGTCCTCACTGACCAAGACATTTCTCTGTGCACACCCTGGGGGAGCCCGAGACCGCCCTCTCGGCAGGAGGATGCATGCTGGGGAGGCAGAGACCAAGCTGCCCTGGGCACATGCCCATCCCCCTGGGGCCCCAGGCTCTGCTCTCCATGCCAGGACACAGGCAGGGTCAGCAAAGGTGAAGGTGGGAACACAAGAGGCTGAGAGCCGGGTCTACTGCCCAAGAGGGGCCTCCTGAGCGGCCATCTGAGAGGAAGCCCCTCCCTGCCACGGACGCCCAGCAGGCCCTACCTGGCGATGAGCAGCTCCACCAGGTGCAGGTGGCCACAGGTGGCCGCAGCATGCAGAGGCGTCCAGCACTCACTGTCGCAGGCATTGATGTTGGCCCCAGCCTCCAGGAGTTGCTGCACCATCTCTCGGAAATCATCAATGCAGCACTGCAAACCGTGCCACGTGAGCGGCCAGAGCACGGGGGCCAGCCCCCACCCCACCCACCCCCAGCGCGGGCTGACCTGATGCAGGGCTGTCAGGCCGTCCTCGTTAGCCAAGTCAGGGCTGACCCCACTCCGAAGGAACTGGCGGACTGAAAAAAGGTGGTGAGGTGAGGACAGGGTCCTGCCCCTGGTCGGGTCCTGTCAACTGTGCTTCGGCCCAGGACTCAGGGAAGGACAAAGAAGACAGTGGTGCCAATGGCAGGAGGCACACCAGAGCCGGGGGGGTGGGGGCAGGAGCACCAGGCATCTGTCTGGCCCAGGCCAGTCACACTCCCAGAAGCCCTCTGCCTCCACCCACCTGCAGGCCCTTCATGGTGGTGCTCCAGCCTTCCAACCCCCAGAACAGGCCGTGCTTCTGTGTGAGAGCAGCACTCCAACAATCCCACACCTCCCTTCAGCCAGGAAGGGCTCCCTGCCCCCAGGCTACTGCAGCTAGGCTGTGCCATAAAGCTGCAGCTCCTTCGGCTCTCCCCTGACAACTGGCCAGCCCTGTGTTCGTGATCTCCCCTGGGTCCTCTGGGACCTGACCTGAGGCTCCCCACCAGCAGAGTACATCCCTGCTCTCGCTCCCCTCCCCTTCAAAGATCCCAACTCAGGCCCAGCTCTCGCCCAGGTCACCAGGGTCCTCCCTGATGGTGCCTGGGGTGCAGCAGAAGGGCTCCTGCCTTCCCACAGCTCCCTGTGGACCATGGCACCCTCTGCCTCCAGGCCTCCTGGGAGGGCTCCTGTCTACATGGGAAGATGTAGGCCAGACACTGCCAGCTCCTCCTCACTCTGCTCTGGAGGGAGGCTGGGAGGGGTCAAGGGCCACCACAGTGCCTCTTCTCCCCAGACCCCAGAACACCACAAGTGGAACCCACACAGCTGGGGTGGCAAGCGTGGGGCACAGGTGAGGAGAACAGAGTCAAAAGCAGAGCCTGCGGCAGGCATCGAGAGGGGGACCACCAGCATGGGCTCTGTGCCTACCCGGGGCCTGGCTCTCTCACCCGCAGAGGTGGGCGGTCCCACCCCACTTGACAGAGGTGGAGACCAGGGCTCTCCTGAGCAGCCTAGAAAGAGGCAGCAATGACTGCCGGCCACCCCGCCCCCACGGGCCCCGCACCAGGTGTCCGGCCACCCCGCCCCCACGGCCCGCACCAGGTGTCCGGCCACCCCGCCCCCACGGCCCGCACCAGGTGTCCGGCCACCCCGCCCCCACGCCCCGCACCACGTGTCCGGCCACCCCGCCCCCACGGCCCGCACCAGGTGTCCGGCCACCCCGCCCCCACGCCCCGCACCACGTGTCCGGCCACCCCGCCCCCACGGCCCGCACCACGTGTCCGGCCACCCCGCCCCCACGGGCCCCGCACCACGTGTCCGGCCACCCCGCCCCCGCGGCCGCGGCCCCGAACCAGGTGTCCGGCCACCCCGCCCCCGCGGCCCCCGCACCAGGTGTCCGGCCACCCCGCCCCCACGCCCCGCACCAGGTGTCCGGCCACCCCGCCCCCACGGCCCGCACCAGGTGTCCGGCCACCCCGCCCCCACGCCCCGCACCACGTGTCCGGCCACCCCGCCCCCACGGCCCGCACCAGGTGTCCGGCCACCCCGCCCCCACGGCCCGCACCACGTGTCCGGCCACCCCGCCCCCGTGGCCCCGCACCAGGTGTCCGGCCACCCCGCCCCCACGCCCCGCACCACGTGTCCGGCCACCCCGCCCCCGCGGCCCCGCACCAGGTGTCCGGCCACCCCGCCCCCACGGCCCGCACCACGTGTCCGGCCACCCCGCCCCCAAGCCCCACACCAGGTGTCCGGCCACCCCGCCCCCACACCCCGAACCAGGTGTCCGAAGGCTCCTGGGGGTCCACCCATTGCCTCGGCTCACCTCACAGCAGGACCCTTTGCATGCAGCCCCCGCCTGAAGGAAGGCTGTCTCGCACGGGCTCACCTCACGGCTGCCCACTGCTTGGGGTTTGCCTGATAGGGGGACGCTGGGCCACCCAGCCTGAAGAGACCAGGCAAGATCCGGGGGCTGGAGCCCAGGAGCTGTGGACAGGCCCAGCCCCAGGCTTGGCACGAGACGGCCCCCAGGTGGCAGGGAGTGGCCGCTTGCTGGGAGCTGCTCTGGGCTCAGCCACACTCACCTTCTTCCAGGTCATTTCGGGCAGCGGCCTCCAGAAGGACAACACTGGGAGGGAAGAGGACCTGCTTCGGGGGCCCTCGGCCGGCTGCCTCCTTCCGGGGACGCTCCCCAGGACCTTTCTTGCCCTGGGCCTCCTTCTCAGCCTGGGCCCACATCTTCACCTGCTGGGCACGCCGCTTCTGGGCATGCTTCAGCCGCTCCTGCGTGCTCATCCTGCCCACCATGGGCATCTCTGCCAGCAGCTCCAGGTGCTCGGCCATGGTGGTGGCTGCTTGCCCACAGGGCTGCTCGGGGCACCAGAGTGGGGAGCTTGGGGGCCAGGCTGGGCCTGAGGGGTGGGGCAGCTGGCTGGACTGGCACCCTCGGGGGCATCCCCTTCCCAAAGCTCCGTGCCCTTGGCTGGGTCAGGAGGCCCCACACGATATCCAGGCCCAGGCAGCCCTGGGGGGCACGGGCCAGGGCAGGGAGGGCAGTGTGGAAGGGCACCCCGAACCTGCTCCCCAGGCCAGCCTCTAGCTGTCAACCAGCAGTGCCTCGCCTCCCTCTCGGGGTCAGGGTGCACAACCTATGGGAGGCAGCCCCGAGACCTGGCCGGCCTCAGTCCAGGGTCTGAAACTAATTACGCAGATAACAAGGTTCCAGCTTCCTGGCACCTTGCTGAGGGGGAAGGGAGGGCAGGGCCAATCAGCAATGAGAGCCCCTATGAGCCCCTGAGAGCCCTCTTTTCACTTTCTAGGCTCAGGAGCCTGGGTGGGGCCTGGGAGCAGCCATGGCCCAGCCCACCAACCCCTCCCAGCTGTGTGCATCAGTACTAATGAGGAGGAGCAGCCGCTGAGGCTGGGGCAGGGCAGGTGGTCAGAGTCCTGGAGTCCTGGCCCCAGGGCCCAGGGGTGAGGCTCTCTAGGCAGCCAGAGCACCAAGGGCACAGGCGGGCCAGCCACAGTGTCTTCAGGAGCACCTCCCCTTCCGGCAGCTGCTCACACCTGAGAAGTGGGGAACAAGGAAGCACACTGAGGCCGGCTTGAGGCAGGGTGGCCCCAGGGAGCCCCTGCCCTGGGCCTCAGGTGAGACCAGGCTTCCAGCCATCTCGGGTCCTGCCCTGTGTGAGGCCCACCCTCTGGTCCACAGAGAGCACTGCAGAGCAACAATCCTGGGGTTATGGGGAGCTACTCTGCCCCCATTCTGCCCCAGGTTCAGAGAGGGGAAGGGGAAACGCATGTCAGGCTCCTCCCACCCACCCTTTCCAGAAACGGCTGCCCACCCCAGCGAGGCATTCCCTGCTAGGCTGCTCCTCCAGGGCCGGGCGCTGCCCTCAGGCTGGGCAGGGTGAGGTCTCCTGGAACAGCCATGAGGGCTTTGCAGGCTACGGCCTTCTAAGGGCAGGCCCCGCCTCCTGCGCCTCCGCCTGTCCTGACTGACACCACAGCTTCTCACTGCCCAGTCTCTAGACCTCTTCTTTGCTGGGTTCCCACAATGCCTCTGCCATCCTGGGCTGCAATAAAAGCCCCCACCTGGTGCCTGGCTTGAGGCCTATGGGGACAGGCAGGCAGGCAGACAGCTTCGGCTGGAGCACAACCCTGGCGATGTACCCGCTATGGCCCTAGTCCTGCCCGACACACCAAGTGTGGTCGCTTGGCTGGCCACAGGCTGCACCTCAAAAGGCATAATGTGCTTGGCTGGGCGCGGTGGCTCACGCCTGTAATCCCAGTACTTTGGGAGGCTGAGGTGGGTGGATCACGAGGTCAGGAGATGGAGACCATCCTGGCTAACACGGTGAAACCCTGTCTACTAAAAATACAAAATATTAGCCGGGCATAGTGGCGGGCGCCTGTAGTCCCAGCTACTTGGGAGGCTAAGACAGGAGAATGGCGTGAACCCGGGAGGTGGAGCTTGCAGTGAGCCGAGATCGCGCCACTGCACTCCAGCCTGGGCGACGGAGCAAGACTCCGTCTCAATACATACATACATACATACATACATAAGGCACTCCATGCTCTGCAGAAGATGCCTGCCAGGAGTCCCATTCTCTACCCAGCCAGGCCTCATGGCCATCTACACACTGACCCAACTCTTCACTGCTGGACTTATGCCCAGAATAAGTCATAGAATGCCCCCTTCTTTCAGGAAGGGAACTGTCCTGGGCCAGGTCAAATTAAGCCAGTCAGGTCCTTCCTGTTCAGGGGCCCCCAATTTATCTGGGAGCCCCACTTTACAGGTTCAGCCTACTCTAGACATAGTTCCCCTCTGCAGGTATAGCCTCAGAGGCTTCCTGAGGACTTGGCCAATAAGGCCAGTAGCCCCAGCCTGGCTTTCTGTCTGCCAGGTAAAGAGCTTTTCCAGGCAGTAGCTCTCCCTCTGAGCAGCCTGCTCCCAAGCCTCGCCAGCTCTGCAGACTGCAGAGGCCAGGGCAAGCATACGCTGGCCAGACGCCCCGCCCCGGCTCCCAAGTCCTCCCCTTGCCCTCTAGAGACACAGCATGGGTACCAGAGAGGCAGGAGAGCCACTCCTGCAGGCATGCTGCCAGCTCCCCATCTGCGAGGACGGAGGCGGCACACCACACCTGGTATGGCAGAGCCCTCCCTCCCTGCCAGCCAGTCATAGCCCACACCCTCTTCCTGACAGGGCTGGCAAGATGAGATCCTCACCTCTCTGTCATTGGCATCTCTGGACCTGCCAGAGAACCCACCTGGGCAGTAGCCACTTACCCCCACCCCAACCCAAAGAGATCACAAGCCAAGAGCAAGGGAAGGAGAGCAAGGCAGGCTGCCCTTGCCCAGCCCCAGTCTCTCTCCAGCCACGGGAAGGAGAGATTAAGAAGATTTAGCCATCAGGGAACTGTGGCTCATGCCCACACTTTGGGAGCCAAGGTAGTAAGGTCACTTGAACCCAGGAGTTCAAGGCCAGCTTGGGCAACAGAGTAAGACCCCATCTCTACAAAATAATTTTAAAATTAGCTGGTGGCACACGCCTGTGGTCCCAGCTCCTCCGGAGGCTGAGGTGGGAGGATCCCTTGAGCCTGGGAGGTAGAGGCTGCAGTGAGCTGAGATCACACCACTGCACTCCAGCCTGGACTCCAGAGGGAGATCCTGTCTAAAAATAAAAAATAAAATAAAAAAAAAAAAAAGATTTAACAGACACCACCTACCGTCCCCAGCATTTTATAAAGAAAAGATAGGCGGGGCACGGTGGTGGCTCATACCTTAATCCCAGCACTTTGGGAGGCTTAAGCAGGCAGGTCTCTTGAGCCCAGGACTTCGAGACCAGCCTGGGCAACACAGTGAGACCCCGTCTCAATTTATATTACTAAAAAATAATTAAGAGAAAAAAATTAAAACAAATTTTTAAAAAGGAAGAAAAGATGTTCGGATGTCCGTGTCCTACAGAAGAGAAAGGCTGAGCACAGCAGCCGCACTCCCGACGGAACGCCTGTCTTGTTTCTCATTCCGAGGCTCATCCGTGAAAGTTCGTCAGAGAACAGCATCTGGACAGTGGAAACCGCCCCCCCCAACACCCCCGGCTGCAGAGGGAGGCCCACGGGTGGGGAGGCTCTACCTCCCCCACCCCACCAAGCACGGCTCACAGGGCACTCGGCCCCCACCCTGGCAGGCCCACCTTCCTAGCTGGAAGCTGCCCGATGTCTGCATGGGACTCTGGGCAGGTTCCCGTCCTGCTCGAGGGCCCAGCTGCCTCCTCTAAGAGAAAATGAGGTGAGCCCAGAGCCCCCCAAGAGTGGGTGCCAGGGGGTGTCCCTGTGCCCACTTCCCCCCAGGCTGAGCCCTAAGTGTCCCCCTCTGGCCTCCCTGCCCAGGAACCAGCCTCAGAAGGAAGGGGCTGGCTGAAGGCCCACGGCAGTGGGCTGAGGGCTCCAGGAGGAAAGGCGGCCTCCCACCCACCTGAGTCTTGGCTGCCCTAGCCGAACTTCACCAAGCTCTGTCTGCTCCTCCCAGCCACAAGATGGACCAGGAACAGCCCACCAGAGCCGAGAAGACTTGGTCCTTGGCTGAGCCATGAAGGCCTGGTGGCCGGCTGGTAGTCCTACCAAACGGACACACCCAGGCTGAGGGGCTGGGCAGGGCGGCTCCCTCTCCTCCACAAACCTTCCCCCAAACCTCCCTGGAATGTCAAACAGATTCCCGGGTCGGTTCATTCCAGTTCTAAACAGATAACCTGGTCGGTTCATTCCAGTTCTCAGTCAAAGCCCAGGCCAGCTACACTTGAGTGTGGGCCCAGGCGGGAGGAGCCCGTGGAGGATACGGGGCACTGTTCCGACCCTCACCCACCGTCCCCTCACAGCCTGCATACCTCTGGGCCATGTGGCTTCAGGAAGGCAGGCCCAGCAGGGCACGGAGGCCCAGCCCAAGCTCCCAGGAGGCCCCGTGAGAACAGCTCCAGGCCCAGGAGCCTCAGCACCCTCTCTACTGCCATCACCCCGTCTTCCACATGGGGAGACCAAGGCCACGCCTAAATCCAGAGCTGCCCTGGTCACTACTTCACCACAGCGCCCACCTCCCAGTGTCCATGGTGCAAGGAGAGCCCAGAGCCCGAGGGGCGGCGTCACTCTATTCACCAGAGATAGGGACAAGGGATAGGTGGAGGCCGCATGCCATTCGGAGAAAGAAAAGAGAGGAAAGGGGTAGGGGAAAGAGTCTCAGAGAAACGCTGAGGAGGGTGCAGAAAGAGGATGGGAACTTGCTTCCACAGGCGGGGCGGAGGGCTGGGGACCTGCTGTAGGCACCCACGTTCACAGGGATGCGTGAACAGTGCACCTCAGTAAGGTGCACCTCCAAACTTAAAATGTGCACCTAGGCACAGTGGCTTACGCCTGTAATCCCAGCACTTCGGGAGGCCGAGGCCGGTGGATCACCAGGTCAGGAGATCGAGACCATCCTGGCTAACACGGTAAAACCCCGTCTCTACTAAAAATACAAAAAATTAGCTGGGTGTGGTGGCGGGCACCTGTAGTCCCAGCTACTTGGGAGGCTCAGGCAGGAGAATCGCTTGAACCCAGGAGGCGGAGCTTGCAGTGAGCCAGAATTGCATCACTGTACTCCAGCCTGGGTGACAGAGAGAGACTCCGTCTCAAAAATTAAACAAAGTACGCCTTTTGACAGCCTGATTTCTAGGACCCCACCCTACTAAAACCCCCAGAGCAGGTCAGCTAGAGGGACTGACAGTGCTGGAGAGCCTGCCTGCCTTCTGGCCGCACATCACAGGGTGAAAGCCCACGTACCACGGTGCAGTGGGTGGCACCTGGACGGTCCCACAGGAGCCCCACCAGGGACGGGCCGGCCCAGTGCCCCCACACTGCCTGCCCTACGGCTGGTTCTGGGGGTTTATAGCCCAGTTATGCTTAGGCTTGGTGGAGTTGGTTCCTGTAACTTATAACTAAAAAACTTGGTTGTTTTGTTGTTGATTTTTTATGTTTTTTAAGAGACAGGGTCTCACTCTTGCCCAGGCTGGGGTGCAGTGGTACAATCACGGCTCACTGCAGCCTTGACCTCCCAAGGTCAAGCAGTCCTCCCACCTTGGCCTCCCAAGTAGCTGGGACCACAGGTGGGATCACCACACCCAGAAAATTTTTTCTTTTTTTTTTTTGAGATAGAGTCTCCCACTCTTGCCCAGGCTGGAGTGTAGTGGCGCGACCTCTGCTCACTGCAAGCTCCACCTCTGGGTTCCCGCCATTCTCCTGCCTCAGCCTCCCGAGTAGCTGGGACTACAGGCACCCGCCACCACGCCCAGCTAATTTTTTGTATTTTTAGTAGAGATGGGGTTTCACCGTGTCAGCCAGGATGGTCTCGATCTCCTGACCTGGTGATCCACCCGCCTCGGCCTCCCAAAGTGCTGAGATTACAGGTGTGAGCCACCGCACCCAGCCTACACCTGGCTAATTTTTAAATTTGTTTTGTAGAGACAGTGTTTTCCTGTGTTGCCCAGGCTTGTGTCTGGACTCCTGGACTTAAGCAATCCTTGCGCCTCGGCCTCCCAAAGTGCTGGGATTATAGGTATGAGCCACCACATCCGACCAGATTTGATTTTATTTGTAGCAGTATCTACGAGATACAGAGCAAAAAATGGGAAACTACCTAGATGCCTATTATTCTGGGAAAAATAACTGTGTAGCCGTTCTGTAGAATAACGTCTATACATACACATCTGTTAACAAGAGGAGGTGGGTCTCAATGTCCTTGGGAGAATGGCTATGGTATCTTGCCAGTGGGTACAGAGGCTGCCAGAGCCTGGCTAAAAGTGTTACATACACACAGACTGGTTTGTTTGATTCTGTTTTGTTTGTTTCTGAGGCAGGGTCTTGCTCTGTCCCCAGGCTGGAGTGCAGTGCTGCAATCACAGCTCACTGCAGCCTCAACTTCCTGGGCTCCAGCGATCCTCCCACCTCAGCCTCCCCAGTAGCTGGGACTACAGGTGCACAGCACCACACCCGGCTTATTTGTTGTTGTCTTTTTTGTGTATGGAGTTGGGGTCTCCCTGTGTTGCCCAGACTGGTCTCAAACTCCTGGGCTGATGCGATCCTCCTGCCTCAGCCTCCCAAAGTGTTGTGATCACAGACATGCATCACCATGCCTGGCCAGATGTCTTTGTATGGGCAGAGAGGCTGTCTGGGGGTCAGTGGCTGCAGTGCTGGACTCTCAGAAGGACTGCTGACCTTCTGAAGGTGCAGGCTCTGGAGACATGCCTCACCCCAGCTGTAACCAACCCCAGTGCTGGGTGTCCTGCCAGAGAGATGTTCACCGTTCATCGGGAAGGCTGGATGGGAGGCTTCTCCAGCCAGACTGCTGGTCTCTCCCCAACCCTTGGCTGGGCAGACAGCAGCTCACCATTTTTTGTTTTTTGTTTTTTTGAGACAGGGTCTTGCTCTGTCACCCAGGCTGGAGTGCAGTGGTGCGATCTCGGCTCACAGCAACCTCCGCCTCCCAGGTTCAAGCAATTTTCCTGCCTAAGTCTCCCAATTAGCTGAGATTACAGGCGCCTGCCACCACACGGGCTAATTTTTGTATTTTTAGTAGATACAGCGTTTTGCCATGTTGGCCAGGCTGGTCTGGAACTCCTGAGCTCAGGTGATCTGCCCGCCTTGGCCTCCCAAAGTGCTGGGATTACAGGCGCGAGCCATCACACGCAGCCCCAGCAGCTTACCTTTGAGGACTCCTGATGGCACCTTCCCAACCCCTGCCACCAACCCACAGCAGCGTCCACACGTGGCTTCTGTGTCCCGGCCAGTCTCTTCCACTAGACGACAGGCTTGCTGAGAGCACAATCTGCAGGCCCCTCTTCTACGACTCCTCACCCATGTGCCAGCACCTGGAAGAGGGGCCTTCATCAGCCGTTGTGAAGGACCGAGGGAGCCAGGCAGAAGTTGGCAAGGCAGGCACAGCTCAGTGCGGCCAAGGAGTGGACAAGCTCAGGCCAAGGCTCCCTATGACCCATAGCCCGTGGCCCGCGTGGTCCACTCTGAAAAGAAGCCAAATGTCCAGAGACCTCCCAAAATGTGACAAGGACAGCACCAGCCATAAAGCAGGTTGGTGGCTGCTGGAGAGGTTCCATTTGCACTTGTCTGCCTGTGCCCTGGGGAGGGACAGCGGGGGCAGGCCCTGCCTTTAAGCAGCCTACCTCTGGGGACTGGAGTCGAGCTGCAGGATGCGCACCAGCACGTCACACCACGTCTACTGCGGTCAGCACAGAAGGCATGGGGTGTCCAGGGCAGACGAAGAGGCTCTGGAGGGGCCTCTGCAGCTGCATGAAGCTCTGGGAGGGAGGCCCCAGCAGTAAGTTTCCTACACACAGGGCACGCCCGGGGCCTGCAGACTGCTCCAAGGAAGCAGCAGTTTAGGGGAAGTGGTGGCTGGATGAGTGAGTGGTGATGGGGGCAGGAGGGAGGGTCTGAGTGTCCTCCAGGGCCCAATGTGCAGCTCACCCCCTCCCAGTCCAACCCTTAGAAGTTCATCCCAAAGCATCTGCATCGGCATGAAATACTGCAACCTCTGGCTCCTGGGTTCAAATGATTCTCCTGCCTCAGCCTCCTGAGTAGCTTCGATTATAGGTGTGTGGCACAACACCCAGCTAATATTTGTATTTTTAGTAGAGAGAGGGTTTCTCCATGTTGGCAAGGTTGGTCTTGAACTCCTGACCTCAAGTGATCTGCCTGCCTCAGCCTCCCGAAGTGCTGGAATTACAGGGGTGAGCTGCCGCGCCGGCCAGGAGGTGGCTTCTGATCCAGGCTTTCTCCAGCCTCCATCCTGAAACCCTGCCCTGGGGCTCTGTCCCCAGTGACACCGTGTCTTCCCTACTGAGGGCCCTCCTTCCCCAACCCCTGTGCTCCTGGCAGAGGCCTGGAGTCCCCTCCCCTCCTCTCCCTGAGCGTTTCATGCTCCTGGCTGAGGCCTGGAGTCCCCTCCCCTCCTCTCCCTGAGCATTCCAGCTGGAACACACATCATCAGGCACCAAGCACCCAGCACCGGCCCTCACTGTGGCTTCACCCCCACCCATCACTGCCCGAATTCCTGGTGGTCTAATGTTCTCCTGGAGAAACTTCCGCAGACTGCCTGTCCCCTCCAAGCCTTGACCTCTTCTCTACACCAGTGTCCTCATCTGACCAACTGTGCTCCATCACCACCAGTAACTGCAGCCCACGCCTGTCACCTCCATTCAATACCCCACTCTCTGCCCATCGCCTCCTCTCTGCCCGGCTCACTCCTGCAAGCCCTGACTCCAACACTCCAGTGTCTCCCTCACTGCCATGCCCTCACCTTGCCCCACACCCTCCTGCTCCCACAGCCCCAGTGACTGAACATAGCAGAGCCACTCCCTCAAGGGCTCTGACGCTTGCAGAAATCTGCTTCCCTTGCCTTTTCTCTCCTGCCCTCCCAGACAAAGCATATTCCCTGGAAAGACAGAGGCTGACAGGGGAGGATGTCCACTCCTACTTCGAACTGAAAAATAGAATAGCACCCAAAAGCCTCAATGCCTCAGAATAAGCCCAACAAAAGATGTACACAGAAAACCACAACCATATCTTTATGGGAAGATACGGGAGGAGACATCACATTATATGTCACAAGACCCAGAACCGAAAAGATGTCATTTCTTCCCAAATTCATACAAAATTTGACGTAGTCCCAATCAAAACCCCAACAGTGTGAAACTCACAAGCTAATTCTCCACTTATATGAAACACAAAAGGCCAAGAACGGTAGGGATAAGCCTGAAAGAGAACAAATTTGAAGTACTTACACTGTTAGATGTCAAGACTTATTGTATAGTTTGGTAAGTAAGACCTAAGTTATTGGCTTACGCATAGAGACATAAACCAATGGAAGACAGTCGAGTCCAGAAAATTGCCAGATGAGGCAGGTCACACCTGCAGTCCCAGCACTTGGGGAGGCCGAGGCAGAAGGATCACTTGAGCCCAGGGGTTCAAGGCCAGCCTAGGCAAAATAGGGAGACCCCCATCTTTACAAAAAATTAAAAATTAGCCAGGCACGGTGGTGCGCCCCTGCAGTTTCAGCTACTTGGGAGGCTGAGGTGGGAAGATTACTTGAGCCTGGGAGGCGGAGGTTGCAATGAGCTGAAATCAACACTGCACTCCAGCCTGGGTAACAGAGCAAGACTCTGTCTCAAAAAAAAGACCAAAGGCCGGGCGCGGTGGCTCAAGCCTGTAATCCCAGCACTTTGGGAGGCCGAGACAGGTGGATCACGAGGTCAGGAGATCGAGACCATCCTGGCTAAAGCGGTGAGACCCCCGTCTCTACTAAAAAAATACAAAAAAAACCTAGCCGGGCGAGGTGGCGGGCGCCTGTAGTCCCAGCTACTCGGGAGGCTGAGGCAGGAGAATGGCATAAACCCGGGAGGCGGAGCTTACAGTGAGCCGAGATCCTGCCACTGCACTCCAGCCTGGGCGACAGAGCGAAACTTCGTCTCAAAAAAAAAAAAAAAAAAAAAAAAAAGACCAAAAACAAAACAGAAATAACCCTACACATGTGTAGACATGCAATTTACGACACTGCTGGGAGTGAAAAAGTCTTCAGTAAATGGTGCTGGGGCCAGGCACAGTGACTCATGCCTGTAATCCCAGCACTTTGGGAGGCTGAGGGGGAAGGATTGCTTGAGATCAGGAATTCGAGACCATCATGCTGAAACTCCGTCTCTACTAGAAATACAAAAAATTAGCCAGTTGTGGTGCCACACACCTGTAGCCCCAGCTACTCCGAAGGCTGAGGTGGGAGAATCGCTTGAACCTGGGAGATGGCGGTTGCAGTGAGCCGAGATCGCGCCACTGCACTCCAGACTGGGTAACAGAAAATAATCCAAAAAAAAAAAAGATTCTTGACCCCCACCCTGGGTGAAATGCAAACCAAATGTAAACGTGAAATAATAGCAATTCTACAGAGTGGTGACACCAAAAGCAAAAGCAGAGTCTATAAAATGAAAAACTGAAAAACTGGACCTTGACAAGATTAAAAACTTGCCTTGTTATAAAAATCCTGCGAAGAGGGTGAAAAGACAGCTACTGAGTGAGTAAATATCCACAGACCACACAGAGAACGAAGGACTTCTGCCACGAACACACGAGTCTCAAAAAATCAGCAGTCAAAATGAAACCATCCAATTAGAAAAGGAGCAGAGGACGTGAAGACACACTTCACTGAAGAGGATCCACAGACGGCAAATGCATCCATGACAAGATGCTCAACATCACCCGCCGTTCAGAAAATGCAAATTAGAGCCACAGCGAGATACGGCTGCCCACAAATCCAAATGGCAAGGATGTGAGGAAAAAGGAGTCTCACAGGGAGCTGATGAAAGCCTGTGGCATGAAACAGCCACCACTCTGGAGAGCAGTGTGCGAGTTTCTTAAACCAGAACAGCTCAACATGCAACTCCCACACCAACCAGCAGCTGTGCTCACGGGCCTTTATCCCAGAGAAATGAAAATTTAAGTCGGGCGCGGTGGCCCACGCCTGTAATCCCAGCACTTTCGGAGGCTGGGGCAGGTGGGATCACAGGAGGTCAGGAGTTCAAGACCAGCCTGGCCAACATGCCAAAACCCAATCTGTACTAAAAATACAAAAATTAGCCGGGTGTGGTGGCGCGAGGTCACACCACTGCACTCCAACCTGGTGACAGAGTGAGGCTCTGCCTCATTAAAAAAAAAAAAAAAAAAATTAAGTCACTCAAAAAACTACATAAAAGTTCATGGTAACTTTATTCACAATAGCAAAAAACTGGAGGAAAAAACCAAATGTCTTGTAACAGGTGAATGGTTACAAGAATTTAACCCACATGGTTAAAAACATGGTGGTCCGTCCATACTATGGGAGGTTCCTCCAGTCAAAGAAACACACTCGCAGTGCACACAACTGGATGGACCTCAGGACATCATGCCGACCTCCACGCCCACACCCTATGGCACTCCATTGATGCAACATTCTTGTAATGGCAAAACCATACAGATGGAGAACATACCAGTGGCTCCCAGGAGTTAAGGCTGGGAAAAGAAGGTGGCTGTGGCTGTAAGAGGGCAGCTCAAGAGTTCCCTATGGTGGCTGTGCTGCGTCTTGACCATGGCTCACACAAACCCTACAGTGACAGAGGCGCAGAACTAAACCACACACACACAGGTGGACACATGGAAAGCTGTGAAATCTGAACAAGGTCAATGCAGCACAATGATTCAACATCCCCTTGAGCTACTGTACTCCACTGACAGGTGCACTGTTACCACGGAGGTATTTGCCAAGTCTACAAGGGATCTCTGAGCCATTTCTTTTATTTTTTATGTATTTTTTTGTATCTATTGTTTTTTTCTCCGAGACGGAGTCTCACTCTGTCTCCCGGGATGGAGTGCAGTGGCGCAATCTCGGCTCACTGCAAGCTCCGCCTCCCAGGTTCACGCCATTCTCCTGCCTCAGCCTCCCAAGTAGCTGCGACTACAGGTGCCCACCACCACACCCGGCTAATTTTGTATTTTTCGTAGAGACTGGGTTTCACCACGTTGGCCAGGCTGGTCTCAAACTCCTGACCTCAGGTGATCCACCCGCCTCAGCCTCCCAAAGTGCTGGGATTACAGGTGTGAGCCAGTGTGCCTGGCCTTTTATTTTTTGTAGACAGGGTCTTGCTCTGTTGCCCAGGCTGGAGTACAATGGTGCAATCACGGCTCACTGCAGCCTCAAACTCCTGGGCTCAAGTGATCCTCCCACCTCAGCCTCCCAAGCAGCTGGGACTATAGGCACACGCCACCATGCCCAGCTAATTTTTTAGTGTTTTTTAGAGACGGCATTTCACCATGTTGCCCAGGCTGGTCTCGAACTCCTGGGCTTAGGTGATCCTCCTGTCTGGGTCTCCCAAAGTGCTGGGATTACAGGCGTGAGCCACCATGCCTGGCCTGAATCATTTCTTACGGCTGTATGTGAATCTTCAATTATCTCAACATAAAAAAATTAAAAATAAAAATAATGAACAAGCAAGCCATAGAATGGGGAATAATATGTGCAACACACAACCAACGATGGATACAAAAGGGCCACCAGGCTGGGCGCAGTGGCTCACGCTTGTCATCCCAGCACTTTGGGAGGCTGAGGTGGGTGGATCACGAGGTCAAGCGATCAAGACCATCCTGGCCAACATGGTGAAACCCTGTCCCTACTAAAAATACAAAAATTAGCTGGGTGTGGTGGTGCATGCCTGTAATCCCAGCTACTCAGGAGGCTGAGGCAAAAGAATCGCTTGAACCAGGGAGTCGGAGGTTGCAGTGATCAGAGATCGTGCCACTGCACTCCAGCTCGGGCAACAGTGCAAGACAGTGAGACTCCATCTCAAAAAAAAAAAAAAAAAAAAAACAGCCACCAAAAAGCAAAAAGGAAATCATAATTAACAGGAAAATGGGCCAAAGACTTAAACACCCACCCAATAAGATGACAATCAATGCATACAAGAAGGTGCACGAGCCATCAGAGTGCACACCAGGGCCCCAGCACACAGCCCAGCTCACACCCACCAGAGCAGACAGAAGGAAAAAGACCCAGGGTGGAGTGCAGTGCACGAGGACGGCTCACTGCAGCCTTGAACTCCTGAGCTCAAGCAATTCTCCAGCCTCATCCTCCTGAGTGGCTGGACTAAAGGTGCACACCACTGTGCCCAGCTCTTACATCATACACAATCCTCTATATGTGTACGTGTGCATAGAGGGTGGGGCAGGAGGCAAGAACATGTTCCTTTGCTAACCTGAAACATGGGTAGTGGTGTCTCCCTACAGTTTCGATTTGCATTTCTCTGAGCATTAATGAGGTGAGGCATCTTTCCAAAGATAATTTATATTATCTTCTAAAAGCATGATAGTTTGTGTCATATTTAAGTCTGTAAGCCACCTGGAGCTGATGTTTGTGTGTGGCGTGAGGTAGAGGTCTGTGGTAGTTTAAAAACATACCCACAAACTCTTTGATATTACCTTCAGAAGGTGGAGCCTAATTCCCCTTCCCTTCAAGGTGTGGGCTACACTTAGTAATTCACTCATAACGAATCAAGTGTGGCAGAAGTGAAGACGTGGGATGCCCAAGACTAGGATATGAAGGCACTGCAGATTCCTTCCCACTATCTCTTATCACTCACTCTGCAGGAAGCCAGCCGCCATGTTGTGAGGACACTCAAGCAGCCCTATGGGGAGATCCATGTGGTGAGGAACAGCCAGCAGCCATGTGAGTGAACAGCCTTGAAAGTAGATCCTCCATCACGAGGTCAGGAGATCGAGACCATCCTGGCTAACCCGGTGAAACCCCGTCTCTACTAAAAAAATACAAAAAACTAGCCGGGCGAGGTGGCGGGCGCCTGTAGTCCCAACTACTTAGGAGGCTGAGGCAGGAGAATGGCGTGAACCCGGGAGGCGGAGCTTGCAGTGAGCCGAGATCCGGCCACTGCACTCCAGCCTGGGCGACAGAGCGAGACTCCGTCTCAAAAAAAAAAAAAAAAAAAAAAAAAAAAAAAAAAAAGAAAGTAAAGTAGATCCTCCAGCCCTAGTCAAGCCTTCAGATGGCACAGCCCAGGCCGACAGCATGAATGGCTACAACCTAACGAGCCAGAGTCACCCTCTGAGCTGCTCTCACTTTCCTGACCTATCATGACTGTGAGATAACAGATGTTGTTGTTGATGATGGATGATGATGATGACTAGAGAGAGAGAGACGGAGGGTCTCACCCTGTCACCCAGGCTGGAGTATAGTGGCGCATTCACTGCTCACTGCAGCCTCAACCTCCCAAGCTCCAGCGATTCTCCTGCCTCAGCCTCCCGAGTGGCTGGACTACAAGCATGCACCACCACGCCCAGCTAATTATTATCTTTTGTTTTTCAGAAATGGGGTCTCCCTATGTTGCCCAGGCTGGTCTCAAAGTCCTGGGCTCAAATGATCCTCCTGCCTCAGCCTCCCAAAGTGTTGGGATTACAGGTGTGAGTGTTTTGAATCACTACATTTGGGAATAATGTGTTACACAGCAATGCTTAACTAATATAGGCTCTGATTTCATATTTTTTCCAAACTGATATCCAATTGTCTCAGTACCTTTTTTTCTTTTTTTTCCTGAGACAGAATCCTGCTTTGTCACCCAGGCTTAAGTGCAGGGGCACGATCTCAGCTCACTGGAACCTCCACCTCCCAGGGTCATGCAATTTTCATGCCTCAGCCTCCTGAGTAGCTGAGACTCCAGGCATGAGCCCCCTGTACCTGGCCTTCAGTGCCACTCATTTCAAAGCTGCTTCTCTCCAGAGTGTTTGCAGGACCACTTTGGTAATGAATTAGGTTCCCATACATACGTGGGCCCATTTGAGACTCTACTCTTTTTGTCCTTTTTGTTTGACATGGAGTCTTTCTCTGTCACCCAGGCTGGGGTGCAGTGGCACGATCTCAGCTCACTGCAACCTCCACCTCCCAGGTTCCCGGGATTCCCCTGCCTCAGCCTCCCGAGTAGCTGAGATTACAGGTGCACATCACCACACCTCACTAATTTTTTGTATTTTTAGTAGAGACACAGTTTCACCATGTTGGCCAGGCTGTTCTTGAACTCCTGACCTCAAGTGATCCACCCGCCTTGGCCTCCCAAAGTGCTAGAATTACGGGCATGAAGCACTGCGCCTTGCCTTTTTTTTTTTTTTTTTTTTGATTCTATTATTTTTTACTTGTTCCTTTGTCAATCCTTGAGCCTGTCCCACATGTCCTCCTCACTATGGCTTCCTAAGAAGCCTCCTCTCTGGTCCCACCTCTCAGGGGGCTGACTCCTACTCACACTCTGGTCTCAGCCTCCTTTCTGGCCCCTGGCATGAGGTTCTTCGTTCCGCCTTGGCCTCCCAAAGTGCTGGGATTACAGGCATAAGCCACCGCACCTGTCTTATTTCTCAGTGATCTCAGGGCTCCTCAGACTCCCCCTGCATAACACTTAGCAGCAGAACCATACGAACTTGAAACTATTCCATTATTTTTGATCTACAAACACAAAACATTATTTACCTCAGTAACAGTTGCCTGGCTAAAGCTGTGATGGTGGGAGGACCCCGTGATCTGGACATTTGCACACATCATGCTTCCAGCCCGGGACTGAAGATACGTGTGGACCACACCAGGGACTGGCCTGCTAACTGTGAGCTCTCACGCAGTGCCTGTCAGGGGCTGGAGAATCGGGGAGGCCTCCCCTCAGAAATCAGGGTGAAGCTGCATCTCCCTCTTCAATTTCCTTTCCCCTGGCCACCTGGCTCCAAAATAAATCTAATAAACTAACTCACAGCAAGGTGTCAAAGCCCCAGATGCCTAAATGAAAGAAGCTGGCAGTCTGAGGTATCTGCATTTGAAAAGAGATTCAATGAGAACTGAAGATAAAAGCCAGCCCTAGACCAAAAGAAAGGGAAGAGTGGGCAGGGAGGGCTTCCAGCAGCCCCTGCAAATCACACCTTTCTAGAAGCCAGGACCACAAGCACCCTTCCCTATGAACTGCCTCATTTAGCTTCATAGCTCTAATGGGCCAAAACCCCCACGGAGTAGATGTGGCAACTAAGGTCTGTCAAGTACAATGGTGAGGAGACGAAAATAACAAAAGTGAGCTTTGGAGGGGTCAGCGCTGTAACCCAGGATTTGCTCTGACTGGGGGTTCACTCCCTCACAGAGACACAGACCTTCGTTCTAGGTGGGCTGCGGGAAGGGGACCTGCAGACAGGTGTGCCAGTGGCACAGGGCCTGGCAGTGTGGAAGCAGGCAGCACTGGGACCGCGAGGGCCCCCAGCCTTAGGACAAGAGAGGTGTGGGGTCTAGACAACCAACCTAGGGCGCAGGTGCCACAGTGAGCCACTGAGATGCCTGTAAACCTGGGACAGGAGCTAGGAGGGTATTCCCAAGAAAAAGCTCACAGTCAGCCAGCACATTCCTAAGAGCTGGAAGGAAGGATGGTGGGAGCTGTCAGAGCAGAGAGATGAGCAGGGGAAGGTGGTCAAGGAAAAAGAAAACAGGGAAGGGCTGGGCATGGTGGCTCACGCCTGTAATCCCAACATCTGGGAGGCCAAAGCAGGAGGACTGATTGAACCCAGGAGTTTGAGGCTGCAGTGAGCTCTGATCACACCACTGCTCTTCAGCCTAGGCAACAGAGCAAGACTCTGTCTCTAAAAAAAAAAAAAAGGACAGGCGCAGTGGCTCAGCACTTTGGGAGGCCAAGGCGGGCGGATCACAAGGTCAGGAGATCAAGACCATCCTGGCTAACACGGTGAAACCCCGTCTCTACTAAAAATACGAAAAATTAGGCCGGGCGCAGTGGCTCAGCACTTTGGGAGGCCGAGACGGGCGGATCACAAGGTCAGGAGATCGAGACCATCCTGGCTAACACGGTGAAACCCCGTCTCTACTAAAGAAATACAAAAAACTAGGCAGGCACCTGTAGTCCCAGCTACTCCGGAGGCTGAGGCAGCGTAAACCCGGGGGGCGGAGCTTGCAGTGAGCTGAGATCCGGCCACTGCACTCCACCCCGGGCGACAGAGCGAGACTCCCGTCTCAAAAAAAAAAAAACAAAAAAAGAGTTCGAGACCAGCCTGACCAATAGGGTAAAACCCCGTTTCTACTAAAAATATAAAAGTTAGCCGGTCATGGTGGCGTGCACTTGTAATCTCAGCTACTCGGGAAGCTGAGGCACGAGAATCACTTGAATCCAGGAGGCAGAGGGTGCAGTGAGCCAAGATGCTGCCACTGCACTCCAGCCCAGAGCAAGACTTTGTTCCAAAAATAAATGAAAAAATAAAAATAAAGAAAGAAAACAGAAGGACACAACACATAGGATAACAAAGTTCAAAAAATTCATGTGATAAAGGAGACTAATGATTCATGAAACAAGAGGAAAGCCTTTGAACTTGAAGCCAGTTAAGAACATCATTTGTAGGGGGCAGGAATTGGTACACTGGACCCACAGATGAGGAAATCTAATTTACACACACTGCCTTGCCTGGCTCTGTAGATAGAAATACTGACATGTGAACTATGGTTACAGAACAGAACGTAATTCTGTCAGCCACACAACGTAAAAATGAAGGCATATCCTACTTCTGGGTACATACGCAAAAGAAATGAAAATTGGGCCGGGCGCAGTGGCTCACACCTGTAATTCCAGCACTTTGGGAGTTGAGGAGGGTGGATCACCTGAGGTCTGGAGTTCAAGACCAGCCTGGCCAAAATGGCAAAACCAGCCTGACCAAAATGGCAAAACCCCATCTCTACTAAAAATACAAAAAAATAGGCCGGGCACGGTGGCTCACACCTGTAATCCCAGCACTTTGGCGGGGGGGGGCCGAGGCGGGCGGATCACGAGGTCAGGAGCTCAAGATCATCCTGGCCAGCATGGTGAAACCCATCTCTACTAAAATTACAAAATTAGCTAGGCGTGGTGGTAAGCGCCTGTAGACCCAGCTACTCAGGAAGCTGAGGCAGGAGAATCACTTGAACCCAGGAAGCGGAGGTTGCAGTGAGCCAAGATCACTGCACTCTAGCCTGGTGATAGAGTGAGACTCTGTCTCAAAAACCAACCAACAAACAAAAAATACAAAAAATTAGCCGGGTGTGCTGGCATGTGCCTGTAGTCCCAGTTACCCCGGAGGCTGAGGCAGGGAGAACTGCTTGAACCCAGGAGGTGGAGCTTGCAGTGAGCCAAGATTGTGCCACTGCACTCCAGCCGGGGTGACAGAGCAAGACTCCGTCTCAAAAATAAATAAATAAAAATAAAATAAAAAATAAGAAAACTATAAACTGGCCAGGAGTAGTGGCTCATGCCTATAATCCCAGCACTTTGGGAGGCCGAGGCAGGCGGATCACTTCAGGTCAGGAGTTTGAGACCAGCCTGGCCAACATGGCCACACCCTGTCTCTACTAAAAATACAAAAAGTGATGGGTGTGGTGCACGCCTATAGTCCCAGCTACTTGGGAGGCTGAGGCAGGAGAATCTCTTGAACCCTGGAGGCCGAGGCTACAATGAGCTGAGATGCAGTCACTGTACTTGGCGAGACTCCATCTCAAAAAAAAAAAAAAAGAAGAAGAAGAAGAAAAAGCCGGGCCACAGTGGCTCACACCGGTAATCCCAGCACTTTGGGAGGCCGAGGCAGGCGGATCATGAGATCAGGAGGTTGAGACCAGCGTGGCCAGCACGGTGAAACCCTGTCTTTACTAAAAATACAAAAAATTAGCAGGGCATGGTGGTGGGTGCCTGTAGTCCCAGCTACTCAGAAGGCTGAAGCAGGAGAATTGCTTGAACCCAGCAGGTGGAGGTTACAGTGAGCCGAGATCACACCACTGCACTCTAGCCTGGGCAACAGAGCAAGACTCTGTCTCAAAGAAACAAAAAAAAAGAAAGAAAAAGGGAATCTACTGCGGAGACACATAACCACTTGAATCTCCAAAACACTGTCATCTAGCAAAATTAATCAGACACAAAAGTATTCATTCCATGTGATTCCACTGATGTGAAATTATTTTATTTTTTGAGATGGAGTTTCGCTCTTTTTGCCCAGGCTGGAGTGCAATGGAGCGATCTCGGCTCACCACAACCTCTGCCTCCTACGTTCAAGGGATTCTCCTACCTCAGCCTCCCGAGTAGCTGGACTTACACGCTTGCGCCACCATGCCTGGCTAATTTTTTGTATTTTTAGTAGAGACAGGTTTTCTCCATGGTGGTCAGGCTGGTCTCCAACTCCCAACCTCAGGTGATCAGCCCGCCTCAGCCTCCCAAAGTGCTGGGATTATAGGCGTGAGCCCCCACGCTGGGCCAATGTGAAATTCTTAAAAAAGGACACCAAACCTACAGTAATCGAAAGCAAATCACTGTTGCCTGGGCTGGGTGTGAGGAAGGGCCCACCACAGAGGAGCACGAGAACTTCTGGGGACAACGGAAATGTTTTATATTTGGATTATGACGGTGTTTACAAAACCCATCAAACAGGCCAGGTGCGGTGGCTCACGCCTGTAATCCCAGTCCTTTGGGAGGCCCAGGCGGGCGGATCACGAGGTCAGGAGATCGAGACCATCCTGGCTAACACAGTGAAACCCCGTCTCTACCAAAACTACAAAAAAAAATTAGCCGGGCGTGGTGGTGGGTGCCTGTAGTCCCAGCTACTTGGGAGGCTGAGGCAGGAGAATGGTGTGAACCCAGGAGGCGGAGCTTGCAGTGAGCCGAGATTGCACCACTGCACTCCAGCCTAGGCGACAGAGCGAGACTGTCAAAAAAAAAAAAAAAATCAAACCAAACCCATCACACAAAACCCATTAAAATAGGTGCATCTTACTGTAAGTCCCACCTCAATAAAGTTTGATGTAAAAAATCAATGCATGGGCCGGGCGTGGTGGCTCACGCCTGTAATCCCCACACTTTGGGAGGCTGAGGCAGGAGGATAATGAGGTCAGGAGTTCAAGACCATTCTGGCCAACATGGTGAAACCGCATCTCTACTAAAAGTACAAAAATTAGCTGGCCATGGTGGCATGCACCTGAGGTCCCAGCTACTTGGGAGGCTGAGGCAGGAGAATCACTTGAATCCGGGAGACGGAGGTTGCAGTGAGCTGAGATCACACCACTGCACTGCAGCCCGGCGACAGAGCAAGACTGTCTCAAAAAAAAAAAGATACAAAAATTAGCTGGCATGGTGGCATGTGCCTGCAATCCCAGCTACTGGGGAGGTTGAGGCAGGAGAATCATTTGAACCCGGGAGGCAGAGGTTGCCGTGAGCGGAGATCATGCCACCATACTCCAGTCTGGACGACAGAGTAAGACTCCATCTCAAACAAACAAAAAACCAGAAAGCCACATGGTCAGCAAAGCCTAAAATGTTTACTACCTAGCCCTTTACGGTAAAAGTTGGCCAACACCTGGTCTAGCACATTTATTTGGTGTTACCAGCTTCATCATTACCCCCACTTTCATCAGCTGCTCCTTCTGTCTGGAAAGTTCTTCCACCGGATCTTAGGGCAGCATGCTCCTTCTTGGGACTCGGATCACATCTTAAGTGCGACCTCCTCAGAGATCTTCTGTGGTTACCTTGCCATTCTCTTATCTCATCACTCTGTTTTAATCCTTGACATGCTACTTACTGTTTGTTTCCCTGCTGCATCCTCAGGATTTGGCTGGTTCCTGACTCATAGGAAGCACTCAGTAAGTGCGGTGGGCTGACCAGGTGAACAGCTACTGAGCCTGCAGCACAGGGCTCCCAGCAAAGGATGTGACATGGGAGGCTCCGAGCTCCTGGCTGAGCAAGTCTGATGAAAAGGCCTCACTTAGGTGTGCGTGCACCAGTGCCGGGAGAGCCTCGACATGAAAGAAGGGCCTGGAACTGCCACCTAGTTCTCATTTGGCCAATGGGTAGATGTGGCACAAGTGCTAGGGTAGGACACGCCCAGGGCAGAGCAGGGTGGAGCTGGTGGTGCTGGTACGGTCTGTGGGGTCACCTGAGACTGAGGTTCCTAAGCCGCAGGCAGCGGAGACCTGTATCAATCAGCTGTTCATTCAGACCAGAGGTTCAAGAATCCCTACACAGACCCCAAAGTGGAGTCATACAGGAGGAGCCCCCTTGCTAGTAGCCACCCCAGGCAATCCTCGGGGCAAAGCAGAGTCCAGGTGAATCCCAAGCAGGTGAGGGATGAGGCCAGGACAGGCCAATCAAGAGACAGGAGGGATGGCTCCAGCCAACAGGGAGGAAATCCAGCTCGAGCACCGGGAGGTGGAAGGACGCCCTAAAGCCTCCCCCATCCCAACCCGAGCCTGGAGGACTTGGGGCAGGGACAGGCAGCTGGCCCTGCAGAGCTCTGAGCGTCCACCACAGTGACAAGCATGGAGCCAGTATGTGTGTAAGTCCACGAGGCAGCCCCCAGCGCCTCAGGCAACCCAGCTGCCCGCCGCGGGAGCTCCTCTCGGCGAGTCGTGGCTCTGGGTCCCCGAATCAGGCAGCGCAGCCAGAGGCCTCTTCAGGAGGCCCAGGGTACTGCAGGCAAGACCCTTCTCCCGGAGAAACCCCAACACGTCCAGGAAGCAACAGGGGCGCCAAGACGCCCAGGAGGACTCACTGCTGTATTAGACACGCTTTGAAAAAGGCAGCGGTACCCCGGCCTCCACCTCCACCCCCAAGTAGGAATCCAGGAACAAAAGGCAGGCACAGAGGTTTGGGGAACGGCTAACTTTGCTCTGGCTCCCATAAGCCTAGAATGACTCCGTACACCCCTCCCGTCTCTGCACCCATGGAAATTAATCCCACCGTGCCCGGGGCCTCTGCTCTGGTACAGACAGGGGCCCACACCAGTCCCGGACACTCCCTCCCGGGCGGGGTGCTTGCTTAGTAATTGTTGCCCTGACCCCAATTCCTGAGGGGTGGTCCAGGCGCCCCGCGCTACAAGTGAGGTCATGTGAATCCCTGAAAGTTGAAGGAACTTGCCTCAGAGAGAGACTCCCCTTTCTCCTTCAGCCTAGCTCCAAAGCCCACACAAAGCTTGGGTAAGTCCCCTCTCTGTGGCCTTGATTTCCTCATCTGAAAATGTGGATAATTCCGGAGCTGTCTACCTGACCTACGGGCTGCAGAGAATCCACACACCTTCGCCTTGGAACAAAATGCGAAGGGCCCACCGGCAGCCTTCGGCTCCCTGCTTTTCCTGACCCTTGGCACCTGCTGCCCTGGGCCTCAGCCAGCAACGCCCAAGGCGACCCGCCGGGACCTGTGCCCTGGGCGCCTGCGTGCCGGCAGCCGCGTCTCCCGAGGGCCCCTCCCCGGCCTCCTCCCTCGCCAGCCTTCTCCCTCGCCAGCCTCCTTTCCCCACTCGGTCTCTTCCTCCTCCCGCCCCCCCCCGGCCTCCTCCCTCCCCTCGGCCTCATCTTTCCACGGCCCGGCCTCCTCTCCCGGTGTCGACCCAGTGCCCCTCCTTCCCGGGCCCGCCACGGCTGTCCCTGGCCCGGGCCCCTCTCCTTCGCTCCGCTCCTGCTGCAGGACCCGGGAGTCCGCGCCTCACCTCGTGTCCCGCGCCGGCCGCCGCGTAAATGGGTCCGCTGGCTTCCGCGGGTCAGTGGGCCCCGCGCTCCCCGAGGCGCTGCGGGGGCGGGCCCCGCGCCCGGCTCTCGCCATGGCAACGCTACACTTCCGGCCCGCGCTACCCACAGCCGGAAGCCGCGGTGCCCCGTGGGAGCCGGGGGCGGAGCCTGGGGAGGGAAGGTCGGGGGCGGAGCCTGGGGAGGGAAGGTCGGGGGCGGGGCCTGGGAGGGACGGTCGGGGGCGGGGGCCAACTGGGACAGCTGCGGGTGGCCGGGCGAGTCCTCCGCGGCTGGGACCTCCTCGGGGCCCGGGTGGGACGCGAAGGGCTCAAAGTACTCCAGGGCTCCCGGGACGGTGGTCATTGATTTATGCTGGACAAAACCGAGTCATCGTAGACAATGGGACGGGCGCCAGCGGAATGAGTGGCAGCTTTGGGGGTGGTGTCGGGCCCGGGACGTCGGAGATGAGCGGTCAGAACTTGGGGAGCCTCCAGCGCCCCACCAAGGAGGTGCCAGTGGAAAGGGGGGTGCTTTAAAACTTATGGGAGGCCGGGCGCGGTGGCTCACGCCTGTAATCCCAGTCCTTTGGGAGGCCCAGGCGGGCGGATCACGATGTCAGGAAATCGAGACCATCCTGGCTAACATGGTGAAACCCCGTCTCTACCAAAACTACAAAAAAAAATTAGCCGGGCGTGGTGGTGGGCGCCTGTAGTCCCAACTACTCGGGAGGCTGAGGTAGGAGAATGGCGTGAACGCGGGAGGCGGAGCTTGCAGTGAGCCGAGATTGCGCCACTGCACTCCAGCCTGGGCAACAGAGCGAAACTCCGTCTCAAAAAACAAACAAACAAACAAAAAGTTTATGGGAAAGGCCTGGCGCGGTGGCTCACGTCTGTGATCCCAGCACTTTGCGGAGAGGCCGAGGCCGGTGGGTCACTCGAGCCCAGTAAACCAACCTGAGCAACATAGGGAGGCCCCGTCCCTACCAAAAAGAAAGAAATTAGCCGGGCGCTATGGCATTTGCCTGTAGTCCTGGGAGGCTGAGGCGGGAGGATTGCCCTAACCGGGAAGGTGGAGGCCGCATGGAGCCCAGATCGCACCACTGCACTCCAGCCTGGGCAACAGAGTGAGACCTTGTCTCAAAACAACAACAAACACTTATAGGAAAGAACGACGCCTTGCTGACCGAGTGGGGTAAGAGGCCACAAGTATTAGCCTATGAGGCACAGGACTGTGCAGCCATAGCCTAGGGAACACAACAGAGAGGGCCCCAGCAGTCGGTGTGGTAACAGGGGTCCTAAGGGAAACCAGGTGGGGTCTGAGGGGAGAGTCAGAGATAGAAGGAAAAGGGGCACCACCCGACCAGGGGTGTGGCAGGCAGGAGCAGTGTGGCACCCCACATACAAGGCCCCTTGCAGCCCAGGCCGCCTCCTCTTGGAGACTCGCTGCCTGTCCCTCCCTTCCGCACCTCGGGGTGTGCTGGACCCCACCATATGCTGTAGATTTTCAGCCCTTTGAGGTTATCATGGTGGGGGCTGTGCAAGAAAAGCTGAATTCTCAGAGTGAAGGGCAAAAGCATATCCCTGGGCCCCATGTGTCTGGGGGCCCTTGGCCCGGTGCCAGCACCAACCACCCCTGCTAGTTCCCAGAGCTGCTATCCTCTTGGGCAAACTTGCACCTTGTGAGGGAGGAGAACCTGGGCTTTGAGGCAGGGTACGTAACACCAGCCTTGCTTGGCTGGTGGAGGAGAGATGGCTAGGGAGGAGGTGAGGGGTCCACCTGGGCTCCTGAAGCAACTCCCAAGAAATCAATTGAGTCAATGTGTCCCCCTTTTGTTCCTAGGGTGGAGACTTCATGGCCTTCTCCTCCAGGAAGGCCCACCTGATCATGTCCTGAGTGGGTATCCAGCCCCCATAGTTCAGGGCCTACTAGCTGCTAGGTGTAGAACTCCAGGGATGCTCCACTCCTTGGGAGCTTGGCATGGGCGAATTACTCCCCCATCTGTTAAATGGGGTCCTGAAACCTGGCCAGGGAAGACGGGATAAAGTAGCCATTGGTCATCGCAGCCCCTTTGAAGCGGGGCCTGGCCACCCAAAGGTAGCTCAGGGGTGGAGACTGAGGCCTCAGGAGAAGCCCCCACTAGAATCCTCTCTGCCCCTCCCTTCCAGATTAACCAAAACCTGCTAATTGTGGCAGCCCTCGGCATGCTCCCCTCCCCCACAGCCTCTTCCTCCCTTCCCTCCCCTCCCCCTTCCATCCGAATGATAAAGGCCCCAGCCCGCCTGCCCCAGCCCGGCCTCAGGCCCCGGCCCTGCCTCCTACACTGCCCCACTGCCCTGCACCCTCCACCTGGCCAGGCCCCTGCCCACGCTGTCTACTGTCCCGCATGGGGCCCTGCAGCGGCTCCCGCCTGGGGCCCCCAGAGGCAGAGTCGCCCTCCCAGCCCCCCAAGAGGAGGAAGAAGAGGTACCTGCGACATGACAAGCCCCCCTACACCTACTTGGCCATGATCGCCTTGGTGATTCAGGCCGCACCCTCCCGCAGACTGAAGCTGGCCCAGGTGAGAGGGCCCCGGCCCCCACTCTCTCTTTCCCCAGACTCGTTCCCCACCCACTTCCAGGCTCAAACCCTAACCCCCACACCTTCCTAGCCCACCCAGGTATGCCAGTGGGACCAGTCCTGAGAGCTGAGGGCCTCAAGGCACGACCCTTCTCCGGGAGCCCCTTGCCCCCTCTGTCGCCCTTCCGCGCAGAAATGTTCTTCTTCGGGGCGAGCAGGGGCCGGCACCGCGCGCCCCTGAGCCCGGTAGTGGGGGAGGGGTGGGGCGCTACACTCTCCCCGTCTGGGCTCACGGCGCCGGCCGGCCGCCTGGCGGTTTCAGATCATCCGTCAGGTCCAGGCCGTGTTCCCCTTCTTCAGGGAAGACTACGAGGGCTGGAAAGACTCCATTCGCCACAACCTTTCCTCCAACCGATGCTTCCGCAAGGTGGGGCAGGCCGGGGTCGGAGCCCGGGGGCGGGGCGCGCGCGGAAGTCCTGAGCATCCGAGGTTGGGCAGCCGCACCCTTGTCTGACCCCCACACCCAGGTGCCCAAGGACCCTGCAAAGCCCCAGGCCAAGGGCAACTTCTGGGCGGTCGACGTGAGCCTGATCCCAGCAGAGGCGCTAAGGCTGCAGAACACGGCCCTGTGCAGGCGCTGGCAGAAGGGAGGTGCGCGCGGAGCCTTCGCCAAGGACCTGGGCCCCTACGTGCTGCACGGCCGCCCGTACCGGCCGCCCAGTCCCCCGCCGCCACCCAGTGAGGGCTTCAGCATCAAGTCCCTGTTAGGGGGGTCTGGGGAGGGGGCACCCTGGCCGGGGCTAGCTCCACAGAGCAGCCCAGTTCCTGCAGGCACAGGGAACAGTGGGGAGGAGGCAGTGCCCACCCCACCCCTGCCCTCTTCTGAGAGGTCTCTGTGGCCCCTCTGCCCTCTTCCTGGCCCGAGAGTGGAGGGGGAGACTGTGCAGGGGGGAGCCATCGGGCCCTCGACCCTCTCCCCAGAGCCTAGGGCCTGGCCTCTCCATCTACTGCAGGGCGCCTCAGTTCCTGGGGGGCTGTCCAGCGGGGGACACAGGGCCTCCCTCTGGGGGCAGCTGCCCACTTCCTACTTGCCTATCTACACTCCCAATGTGGTAATGCCCTTGGCACCACCACCCACCTCCTGTCCCCAATGCCCACCATCAAACAGCCCTGCCTACTGGGGGGTAGCCCCTGAAACCCGAGGGCCCCCAGGGCTGCTCTGGGATCTAGACGCCCTCTTCCAGGGGGTGCCACCCAACAAAAGTATCTACGATGTTTGGGTCAGCCACCCTCGGGACCTGGCGGCCCCTGGCCCAGGCTGGCTGCTCTCCTGGTGCAGCCTGTGAGGCCAGTAAGACATGGGCCCCTCCTCCCTCCCGCTCCCACCCCCAGCTTGTTGACAGGGAGCCAAGGCCAGGTGGGTGTCTGCGACCACAGCAGCCTCGAAACACCAGGCAGTAACCTTGCTGGGAGTCCACGGTGTTTATTGGACTACCCCAGGCATGGCCATGGCCCAGCTGGGCACAACCCTCACCCTGGTCAGTCATGCCTCTGTCTCCTACACTCAGAGGCAAGGCTGGAGGGGCAGGGCTGAGCCTGGAATAGCCCTTCCTAGTCCCCTCTTCTCAGCCCACTACCCATCCATCACCTCCCCTCCTGTGCTCCAGGCTGGGGGAGGGAGAGCCCTATGGTGGGCCCAGCCTGAAGTCCTGCCCTCTCTCTGTCTGGGAAGGAGGTAGCACCTTTTTCGGGAAAGGGGTTAGGGAGTAAAGACTGCACCCTACATGGTCCGGTGGTGGGGAGGATTAACAGTAAAGGAATTTGCAACGTTTTAATGCCATGCCTGATTTTTGGGTCAGGAGTGGTGACTTGGGTAACCACTTGGCCGGGGGGCGCCTGGGATTCCCTGCTGTGTGCTGTGATAACAACAAATGGTGATAAGGAGGAAGCCGAGACCTGTGGCCTGATGCAGGACTGGGGGCGGGGGGGGGGGGTGATCACTTCACCAGGCACAACACACTTCACTGGTTGCGGAGGTGGAGGGGTAATTCTGGGAGTTCAGGGGCAATGGATCCAAAGAGGCTAAGGAGCTTGTGCCCTGGAAGATGGGGGTACAGGGACTTTACTACCGCCTCTGCCAGCAGAGACCTGGCCCGAGACCCCATGGGCAGGGACGCCACTCAGGACTACAGGGGCAGGCCCTCTCCGGGCGTGAGGGCCGAGCCCGAGCCGTTGTCAGGACTGGGGCATGGAGGGCTGCCAGGGGACGGCGTAGGGGTGCAGGGGGTCCCGGTGAGCGGAGTGTCGGTACTGAGGGAGGAGGGCGTCCCGGAGGAGCGCGGGACCCTGCGGCGCCGGGCTGGCCCCAGCTCCACTTGACCCACTCGCTCGGCGAACTTGAGTGAGCAGACTGTCTCCCCGAGGTCCTCCGGCCGCGTGGAGATCTGTAGGCAAGAGGCGCGGGTGGGCGGGCCCGGGTGGGCGGCGACCGGCAGGCACACACCCGCCCCGTGCCTGCGCCGCCCCGGCGCCCACCTGCAGCAGCAGCACCGCGGTGGTGCCGGGGCCCAGGGCCGGCTGCAGCAGGCGTGTGAGCTGCGAGTCCCGGAAGGGCACGTGCGGCCGGTGGGCCCGCAGTGCGGCCATCACGCCTCCCAGCGCCAGCAGCGAGCGGTTTATGGTCTGGGCTTCCCGCAGGCGCCGGGCGCCGTCTGGGTCTCCCCGCGGCGGGCCGGCCGCCCCTGCCTTCCGTGCGCGCTCGGATCCCGCCAGGTCCACCAGGTGCAGCGTGCCTAGAGGGGCGAGCGAGCCCGACATGGGGGAAGGCCGGGCCTCGGGTGCGCTGGTGACTCCGCAGGGCTCAGGCACTGGCCGTGGTACCTGCGGTGCCTGGAGCGCGCGGTGGAGTCGCCGCGCGCAGCGTCAGCGTGACCAGGGCGTGCGAGCGGGAGCTGCGCTGGTTCATGGCGGTGGCGGCGGTGGCCCGGTTGCTCCTCCCCAGTTTCAGCATCTGGAAGGCGGAGCGACAGGGCTGGTCAGGTGCGGGGTCCCCGCCCCCAATTGGAAGGAAAGGACAGGGTCTCCGGAGGCGGGGCAGCCCTACCTGGTGCAGTGTCTCCAGGTTGGGCACGTCCCAGTGGGTGAGGCCAGCCACCTGGATCCCGCCCTGGCCTTCAGGGCCCTGCCTCACGGCCAGACGCTCGGGAGGCCCTGGGGCAAGGAGGTCCCTGGTGAGAAAGGGGAAGGTCTTGGTTCCAGAGTTCTCTGGAAACCCGGAAGCGCCCCGGGCCAGGGGTGGGGAGAAGGCCTCCCTAGTGGAGTAGCCCACCTGACAGCCTCATTGTAGATCTCCACCATACTGAGTGTCACCCGGTGCTGCCTGCCGGTCCCCATCTCCCGGAACAGCGACTGCAGCGCCCTAGGAACTATGCCAGGGTCCTCAGGAGGGCCCTGAGGATGGGGTGGGGTACACATCGGGCTCACATCCAAGTCATGCAGGGCCCCTGGGGCCTCTCCCACCGGGCGTGGGCTGTGTCCCACCTCCATGCTGTAGGTCTTCCCGGTTCCTGTCTGGCCATAGGTGAAGATGCAGACGCTATAGCCTCGGAGGCAGGACAGCACTGCAGGTTCCAGCTCTCTGAAGACCTGGGGGGAGGCGGGAGAATGTGTTTTGAGTCCTCCCCACATTGCCTGTTTATGACCTATTTGGTGGGGTGGGGAGTGCCATGAAGGCAGGTGTAAGCAGAGCCTAGTCCCCTGGGAAGATGGCTCTGAGAGACCATGGGGGAGGGTGTGTCCCCTCTGTCTCCCTAGAGAAGGTAGGTGGTGCTTGCAAGAATTTGCCAGGCAAAGAAGGGAAAAGACGGATGAGAAGAGGGAACAGCCTATGCAGAGGCTCTGGAGTCCTGAAGACCGCGTAGGAGGCCTAGGGACAGCAGTTAAGAGCGTAGGTGTGGTGTCCCTAATGTGGAAGCCAACGTGGAAAAAAGAAAAATAAATCCCAGCATTTTGGGAGTCCGAGGCGGGTGGATCACTTGAACTCCGGAGTTTGAGATCAGCCTAGGCAACATGGTAAAAGCCCGTCTCTACAAAAACTACAAAAAAAATCAGCCAGGCATGGTGTTGCACATCTGTGGTCCCAGCTACTCCGGAGGCTGAGGTGGGAGGATCTCTTGAGCCTGGGAAGCAGAGGTTGTAGCGAGCTGAGATTGCGCCACTGCACTGTGGCCTGATGACAAAGTGTGACTCTGTCAAAAAAATATATATGTATATATAGCATAAATTTTAAAAAATATTTAAAAGACCCCAGATGGGCTGGGCGAGGTGGCTCACACCTGTAAGCCCAGCACTTTGGGAGGCTGAGGCAGGCAGATCACAAGGTCAGGAGTTTGAGACCAGCCTGGCAAATATGGTGAAACCCCGTCTCTCCTAAAAATACAAAAATTAGTCGGGCGTGGTGGCACGCACCTGTAATCCCAGCTACTTGGGAGGCTGAAACAGGAGAATTGCTTGAACCCAGGAAGTGGAGGTTGCAGTGAGCTGAGATCACACCACTGTACTCTAGCCTGGGTGACAGACTGAGATTCCATCTCAGAAAAAAAAAAAGCCCAGATGTTGGGACGTGACTGCTCGGTTCAAACCCGGGTATGATTGGAGTTTACTCATTGGCCTTCCTGTGCCTATTTCCCCTAAGAGGTAAGGGCTGCAGTGGCACCTGCTGTGAACGCTCGTGGCAGTGCACCTAGAGGGCCACGGCAGTACTTGGCTCACAAAGTGTGACCCCAGGAAGGGCCTGCAGATACGGGGGATGGTGGCCAGCCAGGCCTGCGGGAGCCCAGGCACAGACAGGTGCTGAGAGAGACACAGGGTTGGGACATTCACCCTGTTGGCACTAGACACCAACAGTCTTTTGGGCAGCAACATGACTGGCTTTTATGCCCAGGTGGTCACTGGTAACAGGGTGGGCTGTCAGCTCTGTTTGAAGACAGCCACGAGGCTAGAATCTAGAATTCTGTGTTCTGTGGGGTTACTGAGATTCCATGATGGGATGGAGGTGGCACTGTGGATGACATTCAGGAGCACATCATGGCACCACTGCAGAAACGGGAGCACAAGTGAGGGCTTGTCCACAAATGCCTTAGGTTCAGACACATTGCATTAGAGGGCCTTGTCCAGGATGGCTGTCCAGAGGACAGTGCACAAAGCATGCCCCGTGCAGGGCTGCAGTTTGGGGTGGGGCTAAGGCCAGAGGGATATGTGGGATGAAGAGATAAGTGGTTGGAAAAGAGGGAATCAGGGTGACCCTGGCCACCTGCTGGGCAGTCGTCACCCTGTCCCTCAGGCTGGCAGGCAGGCAGCCTGGGCGTGAGTTGCTGCCGTTCTACCCCTTACCTAGTCTCCCCTGGCTCTGAGCTGCCATCTCCTCAGCTATGGGAGCTCTAGCAGCAAAGGGCACGTGCAGATGAAGATGTGTGTGAAGGTGGGGTGGGCTGGGGCTGGAGCCCCTGCTTTTCCACAGGTGTCTGGCAGGAAAAGGGTAGGGAAGAAGAGTGGGATCCAGGCAGGGCAGAGTAAGACTAGAAGCCTGTCTGCTCACCCACAGCCCCCACCACCCACCGCCGGCCTTGGGGCCACAAAACAATGAGGGGCCCTCATAGCTGGGAAGACCCTGGACCCCAGCAAAGGGGAGTGGACAAGTAGTGAAGCCTGGGAGGAGGAGGCACCAAGCTGGGCTGCCTGCCCTGCTTCCTAGCCCCCTCAGTTCCCTTTCCCTCCTGGCTAGAGCCCAGCCACCGTCCCTCCTTCAGATGGACAGCCAGACTGGGAACGGGAAACTGGAGCCTCTCCTGCTCTTCAGGGAACTCTGAGAAAGGGTCAGAATGGTTGCAAATGCAGGCTGTCACCTCCTCCTGGCTGGCGTCTGGAGGGAAGACCCAGTCTAGGCGGAATCGACGATGGCGCCCCCGGTAGCAGGTGGTGACGGTGCCCCCTGGGCCAGGCTCCACGCTCACGAGGCTGGAGGATGTCCCTGGCCTCAGTCGACACAGCACACGGATATTTCCTGCAGTGGGGATCAGGTCAGCAGGGTGTCTCGCAGACCCTAAAGCACAGAGAGGCTGCACTTCCTCCAGCCACCCTCCCTGCCCCCTTGGGCTCCCAAGCCTGCCATACCCTTGAGTTCTGGCAGCCGCCCTGGGCATCCAGCTGGGGGCCCTTGCTGCCCCTCAGGGAGCTGAGTGCCAGGCCCTCCAGATGACAGTGCCCCCAAGGCCCAGGACACCTGAGGGAACAGGGATGTACAGAAGGCAAGGGGTCAGCCAAGGAGCTGCGGAAGTGGGGGGTGGTAGGGTCCTGAGAGCAGCAAGGAGCCCCCACAGGGCCACCCAACTGTGCTGAGCCACAACTTTCAGTGGCTCTGGGCCCCTGGGGACATCAATTCAGTAACCCCAGGATAAAGCCCAGAAATGACAGGCAGAGACACCACATCATCCGTCTCCTCCGTGCTTCTAGGCAATGCTTTAAGAGTTTACTGTCAACCAAGTATGCATATGATGAAAACAAGGCCCAGAAGTGAAGTCCCACCCTGGGTCACACAAAAGCTGTTTGGGTTCCAGAGCCCCACTTATTAGTACAGCCAACTCCCCAAGAGCACCCCTATCAAAAGAACAGAGAATAGGGTGCCCAGAGAGGAGGGGCTAGGCGGTGAGGGGTCCTGACCTGGCCCCGGGCCTCACTCAGCGAACCCTGGCAGCTCTGGGTAAAGGTGCTGACCAATCCTCGGAGGTCGCCGCAGCCCTGACGCAGGCTGGCCATCCGTGCCCGAAGTCCTGGAGAGGGAAGTCTGTTGGAAGGGAAGGCCCAGCCTCCAGGGCCTCCCGTGAGCCCGAGCCCCAGCCCTTACCTGCCAGCTGCCCATGCATCTGCAGTAACTCGCGCCTGCAGTTCTGCTCCGTCTCCTGCTGGAGCTGCTGGAGGGCCCCTTGAAGGCCCTGCAGCTGCACCTCCTGCACCCCCAGCTGCCCCGCCCAACCCCACCCCTGTCACTGAGGAAACAGGCACTTACCAGGCCCTGCCTCAGATAAGCCTCTCCCAGTACCCCAGCCCTCCTCACCCCTGAGCCACGGATCCCTGGGCCCCATGCCCACCTGGGCTCGGAGGGCTTCTGTGGTGTCCTGGGCCTCCTGAAGCCGGCCCTGGAGCTCCACCAATGCCTCCGCCTCCTCCTGCGGGAGGGTGGGGGCCAGGAGGGACTCAGAGAGGGACGGTCTGCGGTACCATTTCACAGATGGGAAAGTCAAGTCAAGAGGTGGGCAGAGCTGGCTGTGAATCCATGCCTCCCAACTCCACGCAGAGCTCCTTCCCACGGTTCCTCTGCTCTCCTGGGATCAGTCACTCATAGGGGCCACGGAGAGAGGGGGTTCTCCCACAGGCATCAGCCACCCTGATGGGGCTGCCCTGCACAGACCACCCCAGGAGGTCCCAAGGAGGCTCGGGCACTGTGGCTGCATGCTAGGTGTGCAGGAGCCCCAGGCTGCAGGAACGGCTGCAGCTTGGGAGCAGGGTACCTGCGGAGCCCTGGTTGGGGGGCCGGGACCCCAGTGCAGCAGAAGGTCCCGCATGAGACTCAGGCTCTGCTTCAGGGCCTCGTTCTCCAGGGTGAGATGCTGAACCCTTTTCTCTGAGTCTGTCGCCCCCTGGTGGAGAGGAAGCCTCGGTACTCACCTGAAGCACCCCCTTCCATGCCCAGCCCTGCCAGGTCCTCCCCCCACCCTCCCCGCAGCCTCACCACGCCCAGGCGCAGTCGACCCAGCTCCTCCTCCTGCTGTTCCAGCTGCTGCTTCAGCTCCTCCAGCTGGGGAGAAGTACGAGAGACAGGGTGGACCTCGTTTTTCTGGCGCCCCAGCCCCTGATCCCTTCTGGCTCCTGAAGCCTCACCTGTCCCAGGATGAGCTGCTCCAGCCGCTGCCACTCCCTCTGGTCGTCCTCCAACTGGAGGAGCTGCTGTCCCTGGCCCTCATCCCCCAGTGGCTCGCCTGGGACTGCGCCGAGGTGGGAAGCGCTTTCTTCTTGGGATGTGGATCCTGGAGTAGGGTGGGCCCAGTTAGCACTGAAGAAAGAGGTCTTTGGTCCAAATCCTCCGGAACATGACCCCGAACTCCAGGCCGCCCAGGTTCTACTAGGATTTGCTCCCTCCAGAGTCCCTCTTCAACTTACTGCCCTTTACTCACCATCTGGAGTGGGGGGCCGGACCCGAGGGGCTGGCTGAGTCCCCTGGAGCAGGGCCTGCCTCCCCCTGGGGCTCCGAAGCCATGCCAGAAGGGCCAACAGCTGACTGGTCACTGTCAACAGTGGGGGGACCTCGCCAGACTGCGAAGGAGATAAGAATCGGAGCAGGGCTGTGAGAGCCAGGAAGGCCTGCGCAGGTGGCAGCTGCCAGCAGCCCCTCCGCCGCGCTCACCTGGCCCAGGTCGGCCGGGCTCCCGCAGCTCTCTTCCGCCCCCAGCTGGACGGAGAGGAACTCGGCGAGGCGCAGGAGGGCCTCCTCCAGGGACACCGCTGCCGCGCGGCCCTCGGCTCCGCTTTCCGACCCATCTTCAGGCTCGGAGCTGCCTGCCGGTCATGGAGGGGAGCGGGAGGCATTTCGGGTCACGTGCTGGAGCCAGGCCTCCGCCCCTCCCAGGGAGGTCCCGGCACCGCCCTCGCACAGCGGGGCTCCCAGCCCGCACCTACCGATCAGGCCGGTCAGCTCGGTCCACAGCTCTGGCGCGGGCAGGTCTGGCCGCCGGCGACCCCGGGGCTTGCGGGCTCTCTAGGGAGGGAGCAGGAGCGCCCCTGACGAGGGGGCAAGCAGCCTGCTGGCCCCTTCCCTCCGCGAACCGGGCCGGAGGATTGGGGCCGAAATCTACGCTTCCAGCACCGGAGCCGAGCCGACGGTCCTCGGCACGACCCCGTCGCCCCGCGCCTCGTGCCCGCCCTCGCCCCGGGAACCTCGGCGTGGGGGTGGGGCAGGCGGCGGGGGACGATGGGCTGCGCGGCCAGCCCCACTCACCTGGGCGGGGTCCCCGGGCTCCGCGGCCGCCGCGGCGCCACCATCCCTGCGAAAGAGGCTGTAGAAGATGTAGATAAGCAACGAGTAAAAGGCGTACATGGGAGCGCGGGGCGGCAGACGGCCCCGCTTCGCGCCGCCCCGCGTCCCCGCGCCCAGACTCGGCGCCCGCCCGCCGCAGTGCCGGTGCGCATGCTCGCGACGGCCGCCCCCACGGCCCGGCTCCCACGGCTGGAGGGCGAGCGCGGAGACAGGGGTCCCAGAAACAGGTGCCCGCGGCCGCACCTGCAGACCCGCCGCTTCTCACGGCGCCGCGCCGCGCGCCCCAACCCTTACACCGCGGACACCGGGCTGAGTGTGCCCACGGCTCCCGCGACCCTCCCCTTGGAATTTCTCCCGCCCTCCGCATAGTCCCCCACCGCTCCGGTTTCGCGGAGCCTTCAACACGCGGGTGTTCACCTTCCCCTCCCCGGAGCCCCGCCCATCTCAGCCCCGCCCAGGCCCCCCTCTCCTCGAAGCCCCGCCCAAACCCCGCCCTTTGCAGCCTTGCCCAGGCCCCTCCCTTCTAGGCCCCTCTCAGTCTGGCCCAGACCCCTTATCTCGTAGCCCCGCCCAGATCCCGCCCCCTCGCAGCCCCGCCCAGACCCCATCGCATAGGGGCCCAGGCCCCGCCCCACCCAGGCCCCCTCCCCTCTCAGACCCGCAGCTCTCAGCCTCGCCTACATCTTGTTCCCCTCAGCCCCGCCTAGACACCCTCCCCTCGCAGCCCCGCCCCGGCCCTTCTGCCCTCATCCAGCTCCTTCCAAACCACTAGGCCCACGCACCCACCCAAACAGCGTTTTCTGGTCCCCGAGCTCCTCCCGACCCCACCCGCTCCTATGGCCTCCAACCGGCCCCCCAGGCCCCGCCCCCAGCTGCTCTAGCCCCGCCCGGCCGCTCTAGCCTCCGCTCCTCTCGCTGGTGGAGGTTCCCGACCGCGCTCGCTCCCGCACCCGGAAGCCTGGCAGAAGAATCAGGGCCCACGGCGGTGGGCGGTGCATTGGTCAGGCTCGGGCCTCTCGCTCGCCGCTGCGTTGGAACTGCGCAGGCCGGTAACTGCGCACGGCCGGCCGCCCGGAGGCCTGCGCCGTAGCTCCTCCTGGACCTGTGCTCCCAGAACGGCGCCTCCCGGAGCGCAGGGAACAGGCCGAGGCCGCCGCGTGGGCCTGCGGCGCCCCGCCGCTCTCTCTTCCCCAAGCCTGGCACTCCCACTTGGGCTCCAGGGCCCCACGGCTCACGTACCCCCAGCCTAGACCAAGTCGTTTTCCCCCGTTTCCCGGCTGAATTAGGTTCTTATTCTCCACAGGTGTGTGCAGTGGCCTCAGGGATCCGGAAAATCTAAGACTGAACCTCTTCTAACATCCAGTAATGGGGCCCTGGAACCTGGGCGTACTAGAGTGACGCGCTTAGGGCTCCAGGTCGCTGGCTTCGCACTTTTTTCTCCAAAGTTGAATATCTCCTATCTGCGTCCTCATACTTACTACGGCCTGAGGTGCCATGGCCCCCAAGCCGGGGGCCGAGTGGAGCACAGCCCTGTCCCATCTGGTGCTGGGAGTGGTGTCTCTGCACGCAGCCGTGAGCACAGCCCAGGTGAGTACACTGGGGCTGAGCAGGGGCGCATCCCCATACCTCCCACACCCGAAGGACTTATTTTCCTGAATTAGGGAGAGGTTGGTGGGAAGTGCATCTAAGACCAGGTCTCCATGGAAGCCCAAAACCCTTTCCTGTTTAAAAGGGTGGCCCCGGCCTCTTTTTCCCACATGTTCTCCCTTCCCTGTGTTGACAGGCAAGTCGAGGGGCTGCTGCTGGCTTCCTGCTCCAGGTCTTGGCTGCCACCATCATGCTGGCCCCAGGGCTGAGCACACGTGAAGACTGTCTTGCTGGAGCCTGGGTGGCCACCGTCATCGGCCTGCCCCTTCTGGCCTTCGATTTCCACTGGGTGAATGGGGACCGCTCCTCTGCCAACCTGCTCCTGGGAGGAGGCATGGTGCTGGCAGTGGCTGGCGGCCACCTCAGCCCTGAGGGCCGCTCTGTGGCTGGTCAGGCAATGCTGTTAGTGGTCGCAGTGACCATCCTCATTGTAGCTGTCTTCACGGCCAACACTTATGGGATGTGGGGGGGGACGATGCTGGGTGTGGCAGGCCTCCTGAGCCGGCTAGAGGAGGACAGGCTGCTGCTGCTACCGAAGGAGGATGTCTGTCGCTGGGCCCTGGCTGCAGGCAGCTGGGCTTACTGCCGGGCCCTGCATACACAGCGCTTGCAGTGGGAATGACAGTTGGATACAGCAAGGCAGGGTTTCTGCCCTGCTGAACACTCCCTCTCACCTGCCTGCTCCTGGCGCCTTCTCCCCTAGAGGTAGACTCTCCTGCCCACTGAAGTGGGCTTGCTGCACACTGACTGGTCAGGAGCAGAGTCTGGGTGCTGTCCTTTGGCCACGTGTGGGGACTTGCGTAGACCAGAATGAAAGGGACAGGGTCCCAGACACGTTTGGGGGACCTGATTCTGGGCTGGACACGGTTGTGGATCCAGAGAAGAGGCCTAGACTCCAATAAATATTAGGAATTTTGCAGGAATATGGAATCTGCCCATTTTTGAGAGGGATTGAGGGATCCTTCAGTGAGCTTCCTAAGGCCCCTCAGGGCAGCAGCTGGTTACCCTGATAGGGTATGTACTAGTACTAGGATGGGGGCTCATGCAGCCCGGCCTCCTTTCGACCATTGTCAGGAAGACCTCTGGGCTGAGAAGACAGCCCTAGGCCCTTACTCTCCTGGGACATGGTGGAGTTCCAGATATCCTAGCCTGGCCTGCAGGTGGTCCTCTGGGGCAGTGACCTTCAATAACTGACGGGTAGGGTGGAGTCAGGGGAGGGCTGTATCACAGCCGTTTGAAGAAACGCACATCCTTCCCAGAGTTGATTCGCTCTCCTGTGTACCTCCGGCCTGTGGAAGCCAGCCCTACTCCCTAAGACCTTCGTTTTCCTCGGTGGACCCCTTCAGCCTCCAACCCCAGGGTTAGGATAGGGGGTTCGGACGAGCAGAGGATTAGATTCCGGTGGATTAGGGGTCTGGAGTCCCCTCTCCCGGAAGTCTCTCCGCTTGCTCCTGTGGAGACCTAAGGGGCCCCGCACCCGACAGAGATGGGTAGCCCGCGGGGATTTTCATTTGTGCCCTTCCCCTGCGGGTAGCCGGGCGAGAGCCCCTAACACACGAGCCTGAGTCTTGGGGGACAAAGACGCAGGCACACCCCGCCGTAGGGGTCGGCAGCTGCCGCTGGCTCGTGGAGCGTGGGTGTTGCGCCGGCGCCGCAGCTAGCGTGGTCCTCCCTGCCCCCAGGTGAGCGTCCCTCCGCGACTCTCGCGGGCCCCGCCCCCTCCCCGCCCACCTTCTGCAGGGGCGGGCCCTTGGAGGCCCTCGCGCTCCCATTGGCTCTGACCCCTGCGCTTTCTCGCCCCAAGCGGCGCTGCCATTGGCCCCGCGCGGAGCTCACGTGACGGGGAAGACGAGGGGGTGGTGGTGGCGGGGCGGGGGGAAGCGCACAGCGAAAACAAAGATGGCGGCCGTGCCGGGGTCGGTGGCCGCAGCTCCTGCGGGGCGACGCACGGGCCGGGCCCACTGAGGCGGCGGCGCAGGGAGCGGGGCTGCGGGGTCGCGGCGGCGGCGGCGGGAGAGCGGCGGGAGCGCGCGGCACCCCTAACTTCTAGTCGCGGGAGCGCGCCGGCATCCGCCCGCCGGGCCGGCCGGTCGCTATGTCCGGCGCCGAGGAGGCCGGCGGGGGCGGCCCGGCCGCGGGGCCCGCGGGCGCCGTGCCGGCCGGGGTCGGGGTCGGGGTCGGAGCCGGGCCTGGGGCGGCCGCCGGGCAGGCGGCGGCGGCGGCGGCGGCGCTGGGCGAGGCGGCGGGGCCTGGGCTCCCGGACGAGGCGGGCTTGGCGGGCGCCCGGCAGCTACAGCTGCAGGAGGCGGCCGGCGACCCCGACGCGCCGCCCAAGAAGCGGCTGCGGGCAGCCGAGGCGGCCGAGGCGGCGGCGGCGGCGGCGGCGGCCGGCAGCGGGAAACTGGAGGAGCGGCTCTACTCGGTGCTGTGCTGCACCGTGTGCCTGGACCTGCCCAAGGCCTCCGTGTACCAGGTAGGGCCGCCGGCCGACCCCGACCCGGCCCAGCCCGGGGCTGCAGCCCCCGCTGCTGGGCCCCAGGATCCGCGTCTCCTTGGAGGCCAGGCCCGCGGGGCCCGGCAGCCAGAAACTCTCTCCGGCCCTTACAGCCCAGCGGGGCTCCAGCGCCTGCTCTGAAGCTCCTCGTTGTCTTCCTCTCGGGGCTTTATTTTCAGCTCGGGACTCCCCTTTTCTGTTTTCTGATCCACGTTAATTCCCTATCTCAATCGCTTGTCTTCCGATTATCTCTCCCTTCTCTTTTCTAGATTTCCCCACGGTCCCCTCAACACTCCTCCAACCCACACCTTCAAACTGACCCTTACCCCACAACTGCCCCCCCCAACCCACCCGGTCCCAAGCTCCCTGAGCTCAGAGTCCTGTGCTCCAGAGCTCCTCCTCCATTCTTCTGGCAGCCACACCCCCGAGTTTGTCCCTGCACTCCTGAACATCCTATGGACATCTCCTTTTCTACCTTCCTGGGTGGAAAAATCCTTTCACTTTGTCCATTTCCACTTCATCTTGAAGAACAGTAGGGAGAGGGGATTGCTGCTTGTCCGGATGAAGCGTTTGCAACAAGCCCCACAGTCTGGGTACCTTTTCCAGTCCCAGGCAAACCCTGCATCCACCTGGACCTGCCATGCCCCACGCTAGGCTCCTGCCCACCTCACCCAGGCCAGGCCAGGCTTCCTAGGCAGCCAGTGCTCCAGGATGCCGGCCCACCCCTTCTCCCCCATCTTCACGTCCACATGGCAGTTAGACTCAGCCCTTAAGCAATCTAGGGCTGTTAGAGAGGGTACCTGGTCCAGGTGGGTTTGACATGACCCTTTCCAGGTAGCAGCAGGGACAAACTGGTTGACACCCAGAGGCAGAGTACAGTGTCCCCACTTTCCCTGTGTCTTTCCCTCCTTTCAACTCTCCAGTCCTTGTGAGAAATGAAACAGGTTCCCTGTCAGCTTTCTTTACGCTTACAGGAGCTGGAAGTAGCTAATGGGGCCTTGTTTCCCTGCTTGTGTTTAAACTAGGGGCCTGGATGAGGAGCTACTTTTGTAACAGTTGGTGCAGGGCTAGTCTGGGTTACCATTTCCCCAAACTCTGGATCTCCAAGTCCTTCTTGCTCTGGCATGACCTTATTGGGAGGGTCCCAGTGTGCCTGGGTAGGGAGAGATCGCTGGCTCTCACCCACCTTCTTGGGTGTCAGGCACCAGGACCAGCTAGGGGAGCACTTTTCAGAGCCACTGGCTCCGAGTTAGCAGTTACTTCTTGGCTTTGGCAGTACCTTGGCTTCCAAGATGTGCCCACTCTCCAGCTCCCTTTTCCTGGCTCACAACCTTCCATCCTCCCAGGTGGAAGAACTCTCCTTTTGTTGAGACGGAGTCTCTCTCTGTCACCCAGGCTGGAGTGAAGTGGCACAATCTCGGCTCACTGTAACCTCCGTCTCCCAGGTTAAAGCAGTTCTCCCTACCTCTGCCTCCCGAGTAGCTGGGATCACAGGCACCTGCCACCATGCCCGGCTATTTTTGTATTTTTTAGTAGAGACAGGGTTTCGCCATGTTGGCCAGGCTGGTCTCGAACTCCTGACCTTGGGTGATCTGCCCGCCTCAGCCTCCCAAAGTGCTGGGATTACAGGCGTGAGCCACTATACGCGGCCAGAACTCTTTTTCTTGGATCTCGAGGGAGACTCCAACAAGCCAAGCCAATGGTGTGAGATCACAGGGGAACAGAGAAGTCCCCTCGTCTCCCCACTGGTGGGTGGGCTGGAGCTGCAGCTGGACCTGGTGATGATGGGCCACATGATACTGGTCTCTGGTGCACTCTGTCCCCCAGCTAGGCTGGCCCAACACAGAGTGATGGCTCTGCTTCTGACCGGAGCTCCTGGTGACCAGGCCTTAGCCTGGCTGGTTCAAACCGGCCTGCACTGTGCAGAGCAGAGTTCTGCCCTGAGCGGCCAGAGGCAGGGAGCTGAGCAGGTGTAATGGAGACCAAAGGCACTGGGGCTGCCCTGGCTGGTGGCCCTCCCTGGCCTGAGGGCTCTCTGCTCATTGACTTCCCTGGGAACAGAGCAGCTGAGCGAGGAGTGCTGTGGGCGCTGGCCTCCCCGAATGCTGCTGAGAACACCTCCAGGGGGTGGCCCTCTGCTGTGAGTGGTGCCCCCCGAAGGTCAACACAGACCTGGAGACCTGGACTCCTGCCTGCTCTGCTCCCTGGAGAATCTGGGCACAGATGGTGTGGGCCTCTACGTGCTGCCTTCTGTGTGTCCCTGGTTGGGCCCATGCTGGCCATCACCCCAGCTTGGGCTCAGTCGGCCATATTCTACTAGCCTTCCTTGGTGACTGTGTTGATTGGCTGTCTCTAGCCAGCCAGTGTCAGGAATGCAGCAGGTTCTACCCTCTGTTCCTGCTAGAACGCTTTTCCTGACCCCAGCAGAACACATGGCTCAGGGTGGGCACCAGCCAAACTGGGGGCTGACTCAGACAGTCCCCGACTCTGGTGAGACGAAGATGGGAGTATCCATGCTGAACCTTGTGTGTTGTGCCTGGCACTGGGGCTGTAGGGGACAATCCCATGGGCCTCTGGAGTTGGCTGGGTCCTCAGTAACTCGAGAGCTTGTCGTCCAGATACCAGATGCCACCAGTGCTGGCAGGGAAGCCTCGGGTGGTGCCCCAGGTCTGAGCCCTTGGGTCTGCAGGGCCAGCTGACCCACAGGCCTGTGCCTGCACGATGATGCCTCGCAGGCTGGGAAACCTGCTTGGGTATCACACTGAGGCCCTCATGCAAACGGTTTCTGCCACCACCGAGTCCTGCGTCACGTCAGGTTGGGGCCGCAGCTGGTACAGCAAGACCCAGCTTTGATGTTCTCTGTGTGGGTGTTGGATATGTCCTGGGTGACTGGCCTGACAAGGTGTACAGCCACCTTCTGAAGTCTCAGGTGGGTGGCAAGAGGGCTAGCAGGGCCAGCAGGGACACCCGTGCAGGAGTTTCTGGACTATTTAGGCCGAGCAGGTGGTCGGGTTGCTCCTGCTGGCTCCCTGCTCTGTGGCCTGAGGGCAGTGTGGCCTATTGGCACCTCTGCCCATGGGGCACCTCCTCTGGGAAGACACAGCCTCACTAGTGCCCGGGACGTTGCAGCTGCAACCTCATCCCTGACTTCTCTCCCTCTGATTTGGCCCTTCAGATGAGGCCCAGTGTGGTCCTGCATAAGACAGACCTGGCCCTGACCCTTCCTGCTGATGTCAGCTGAGACCCTGGGCCTTGGTGCTGGCACCTGGAGGAAGGGACTGCACATTGTTCCCACCCCTCATGGGGCATTCTTAAGGCGAAAACAAGCTCGCTCTCGTGTAAGGACCAGGCTGAGGCGCCTCAGATGTGTTCCAGCCGCTCCCTCTAACTCAGCCCTGCACAGTGCCCCGCCACTCCCATGCCCTCCTGCCTGAGGTGTCCTCTCCCTGCCCCTGCCCACCTCTTGGGCCCGACAGAGGCAGCGCTCCCACTTTGAGATTTTGTTCTCTTCTTGCTACAAGAATCCTCTCCTGCCCCATCTGACCAGGGTGTGTCCACTCTGTCCTGTGGGTGGGTTGGTGTGTGCACCTGCCCTCCCGCCTGTAGCGCCCGTGTCTCTGCCACATCTTGACGGTCCCATTGATAACCGCCCAGGAAGCGGAGATGACTCCTCTCTGCCTGAGCCCCACACCCCCAGCCAGCCCTACAGTGCCCAGTCCTGTGGGGATGGAGTCACCATCCACATGTCCAAGGAGCTTCGGGCCCCTGTTCCCCAGTCTCCTGGGCAGCAGTACAGGACTGCAGCTGACTTGCTCTTTGCGGTGAGGAAAGTGGCAGAAAAGAAAGATCGTTGTAAATATGTCTGCTTAGATATTTAAAACTCACAGGAGCAAGGAAGAGGTTCTGGAATCTGGCTAATTGAGAATTTTTGTTTTCTGTGGTGGTTATCATTTGAGTTACTTTTAGATCTAAGCAGCCTTGTTCTGAATGTGAGCCTGACTCTGGGTATTGACTGGCCCCCGTTTGAGGTCTGACAGCAGTAGCAGGTGAGGGACTTCAAATCCAGCCTGGGCAGAGGGTTCGAGTCCTGGCTTCACACTTAACCAGCTGTGTGGCCTTGGACAATGTGCTGGTCCCTCTCAGATCCATGTTTGATCCAGGAGGTCAGGGGCCGAGCATGCGGGGTGTATCCTGAAGCACCTCTGGCCCTGGTGGGGCCTGCATGCGGATGGCAGAGGAAGGGGGACCTCCAACTGACTGAGCAGTGCTTTTGTGGTTTGTGCCACAGGGAAGCCCTTTGGCTGCATTTTGGCTCTAACGACCTCTGTCAAGGGCCGGTGGGTCCCTGAGCCCTAGGTGAGTGAGGGCACTGCTCCCATGGGCCTGGGCACTATGCCATCCTCCAGTGGGAAACAGGAGGTCCCCAGGGTCTGAGAGAACCATGCAGTCCAGGCTCGAAAAGGTTCCTACAAGGCCAGCTGACCATAGGGACCTTGGGACCACCAGAAAGTCGGGGCCCTCAGCTGGGGGACAGGGTCAGGGCTCCTTCATGAGCCTGTTTAGCCCATCCAGCTCCCCTTTAACCCCAGGGAAGAAGTAGCTCAAGTGGAGACCCTGGGTCTGCATGAGCTGCCTGTAGCCGGCAGGGGGAGGACTGGGTGCTGTCCTGAGGATGCAGGTGCAAATGTCCATTTCTGGGCCACCTGTGTGTATCAGCATCTGCAGAGGGGCCTGGGGTCTGGCTCCTGGGGTTGGCAGCCCCAGCAGCTCTGCCATGGCTGCCCGAGGTGGTGATACTTCCTCTGTGCCTGCTGGGTGTGGGGCAGTGCCACCCTGTCCCATCCCACCTCATCAGCACAGAATGAAGCTGGTCCTATACTCATCACCTGTGCACATGAGGAAACTGAGGCCCTAAGAGGACAGCCCAGGGTCATACTAGTCGTGACCTGTGGGCTGGGGTCTGAGCCCAGCACTGTGGCTTCAAGCCCACATCTGCCCTAGGAGGGGCCAGGAGGCCCTGTGATGTTATTACCCTGTAATGATAGTCCACTGTGATGTCATCCTCTCATGGTAGCATTACCTGCAGTGTCACCCCGTGACATCATTTCCCCCATGTGACATCATTCCCGTGATATCACCACATGTTGCCATCCCCTGTGATATCACCCCTATGATGTCATCCCCCATGTCAGTCCCCCCATCATGTCAGTTCCCCACAATATCATCCCCTCTGATGCCAATACTCCCTCTGATGTCAACCCCGTGATGTCAGTGTGATGTCAGCCTGCCATGATGTCATCCCCCTTTGATGTCATCTATGTGATATCACTCTGTGATGTCACCCCCATAATACCATTCCCCTGTGATGTCATGTTCCTGTGATGTCAGTCCCCCCATGATGTCACCCCGTGATGTCATTCCCATGTGACGTCACCCCAGTGATGTCATCCCCATGATGTCATCCTTGGTTGTGGGGGAGTGTGGGATTCCCTCCTCTCGCCTCCCGTGGAGTCTTCTTGGCTGGTAGTGAGAGGTGGCCTGGCCTGGGTGCTGCAGCAGCTGCTCTTGAGGGTGCCTGGGCTCTTGGGGGCCTTGGCCCATGCCATCGCCTGGACTGTGTGGAGCCCTCCAGGGCCCAGCTTCTGTCGGGTGGTGGGCACAAGTCAGAATCAAGTGCATCTGACCAGATGCTGCGAGGGCCAAGGATGCAGCTGCCTGTGGCCTGGCCTTGGTGTGGAGCCAGAGTCTTGCTCAGGGGCTGAGGGGACCCAGATGGTGGGGAAGGCTCTGGAGCTTGTGACGGGTGACCGTCCTGCTGTGGACAGACCTCCTGGGCTGAGTGTTGGTCGGGCCCGGGCCGTGCACCTGGAGGGTGTCCCTTGACCAGTGAGGAGGGTCTGGGGTGGGTGTGGCTGTGTCCCTTGGCTCCTGGGCCAGTGTGGTCCAGGGCACCTTAGGGACTCCCTGTGTTCTGACTTGAGTGGCAGGCACCATTGCGGCTGAAGGGGCAGTGGCCCTGTGTCTCCTCAGAGCTTGCAGTTCCTCTCAGAGGCCCAGAGGGAGCCAGAGGAGGGCTGGGTCACTGCTGCCTCCCCATGGTATAGAATTGACTGAGCCCATGCTGGGGTCTGGAGGCCCCAAAGGAATGAGGCCTATGGCCAGGGACTGGCCCAGGAGCTAGGGTAGCTTTCGGGGGAGAGGCTGGCAGTGCTGGGAGGTAAGTGGTGATGTGCTCAGTAGCTTCAGTGCTCCCTTGGGAGGGTCCAGGACTCCACCTCGAATCTTCCTGGGCTATCCAGAGCCAGGAAGAGAGGCCAGATGGCCTTAGTGGGTGGGATCAGGTGCTCCAGCCCTGCCTGGAACTCCCTCGGGGGCTGGGCCACAGCCAAGAAGAGTACCGTTGTGCCTGTGCTCAGGCCACACTGCACGTGCAGAGCTGGGCCCAGAACCTCGTCCAGGGGACCCGGGCAGTCTCATCAGGAGGTGTCTAGAGCTGGCCACATGGAGTGGTACGCCTCCAGGGTGGGGGGCTGTGAGAAGGCAGTGGTGTGGGCCCTTGGTCTGTGCCTCCCGTGGGACAGCTGCTTCAACAGCATCTGTGCCCACTCCTGCCCAGAGTCCACCCACTGCTGACCCCTGGACTTAGCTGGTGGATTTTCACACCTTCTCCTAGGGCAGGCCTCAGCTTGTCCCCACCCCAATCAGAGCCAGACTTAGACAGCTGTGTATGTTTTATTTATTTATTTATTTATTTATTTATTTATGAGACAGAGTCTCACTCTGTCTCCCTGGCTGCAGTGCAGTGGCGCCATCTTGGCTCACTGCAACCTCCGCCTCCCGGGTTCACGCCATTCTCCTGCTTCAGCCTCCCGAGAAGCTGAGATTATAGACGTGCACCACCACGCCTGGTTAATTTTTGTATTTTTAGTAGAGACGGGGTTTCACCATGTTGGCCAGGCTGGTCTTGAACTCCTGACCTCAGGTGACCTGCCTGCCTCGGCCTTCCAAAGAGCTGGGGTTACAGGTATGAGCCACTGCCTGTCATTTTAATTTTTAACTAAACTGAGAACTTGAGAATTGAATGCAGGTAATGGGTGGTGGTCATGTGGAGGTGGATTACATGAAAAAGGGCTTTGTCGCCACTGTCGGTTCTCCACATGTAGGTCCTTTGACTCAGCAGACCTTAGGCCTGGTTCACAGGTGCTGAGCAAACAGCCCCAGCATCTGGCCGCTCCTTAGCTTGGGGTGCACAGGCCGCTGAAGCAATAGGATGGCAGCTCAGGCTTACCAGGGCCCCACATGTGCAGGGGTGGCCTCCCAGCACCACCGGGCAGGGCCCTGTGAGTGTCCCCTCCCTGACACACACCTTGTAGAGAGGCTGGGCCTGGGCAGGCCCCTCTGCTGCACCACATCCCATTCTCAAGAGGGTCCCAGGTCCCAAAGGAAGCCGGTGGCCCAGTGGCTTTCTGGAGGTTTGTGGCTGGCAAGCCTGGGCCAGCTGCTGGGGAGGCATCAGGACAGGAGCAACTCTGCTGACTGCTCCCCTCAGTGAGCTGTGAGTCTTTAGGTGGGAGGCACATCACATCCCCGTCACTCCTGTCTGGTCCTGGAATGCCTCAGCCTGCACACCCCACTCCAGCCAGGGCTGTGGGAGCTGTGTCTGCTCAGGTACAAAAGGCTTTGTTTGCTCTTGGACCACTTGGTTCTGGTCTGGGCTTCCCACCTCCCATGCTGGGAGCCCCTATGGGCTGGGACCGCAGCTTGCTGAGTGTCTCTCAGTGGCACCAAGTGGACGCTCGAGGCTTATGTTGAGGGAGTGAGAGCCAGGATGGGCCACTGGCCGTGCTGGGAGCTTACACAGGCAGGGAGCCCAGCGGGAGGTGCCCTGCTCCTGCCAGCCCTGGTTACCCCAGCAGGCTGGGCACCCACTCAGAGCCCCCACTCCCACTCGCACTCCCCAGGCACTCCCCGTGTGCTCATCTGCCCTTGTCCTGGGCCAGCTTGGCTCCTGCCTTCCAGCTCTGAGGAGGCCTCTGCAGGTAGCCGACCTCCCTGGATCGGGGGACAGCTGCCTCCTCTCACCTGGGCTCCCTGGGGAGGGCTGGAATAGAAGGGCCAGGCTAGGCTGGTCCTCTCAGGACCTCTCTGAGCCAGGTCCTCTCAACCCAGGATGAATGACCTTTCTGAAGACCCAGAGAACATGCCTGCCCCAGTGTGGGAGCCGTGTCCGCTCCCCACCTGACAGTGTTGGCCAAGAGCCCAGCGTTTCCGGAGGGCTCCCAAACTCTGGACCTGTAGGGGAGTCGGGGCAGTCGCTGGTCCCTAAGGGAAAAGCCTGGCTCTAAGCCTCAGGTGGCTGCACCCATCACTGCCAGGGCGAGCTGTCGCCTCTGTGAGCTGATGAGGCCTTGCCCTTAGGATCTCTAATCTCTGTAAGAACCCAAGCTGGCTCTGCCTGTCTCTCCTGAGCAGCTCTCTGTTCACCACACTCCAGTACCACTCGGGACAGGCACGTGCGCCCCTCTGCACTAGCTGGAGTCCCTCAGGACACCTGGCCGGAGCTGATGGGCATGGGCGGGTGTGTGCGAGCATAAGCCCGCAGGTCTGTGAGTTTCGTCTCCCTTTCCTTCTTCGCAGTGTACTAATGGTCACTTGATGTGCGCTGGCTGTTTTATCCACCTACTAGCAGATGCCCGGCTGAAGGAGGAGCAGGCCACGTGCCCCAATTGTCGTTGTGAGATCAGTAAGAGCCTCTGCTGCCGGAACCTGGCCGTGGAGAAAGCCGTGAGCGAGCTGCCTTCAGAGTGTGGCTTCTGCCTGCGCCAGTTTCCCCGCTCCCTCCTGGAGAGGCACCAGAAAGAGGAATGCCAGGACAGGTAACTGAGGGTCAGGGGCTCAGCCTCACAGGCAGGGCTGAGGACTGCTGGAAGCCCACCCTGGTGCAGCAGGGCCCTGTGCAGGGGCGTCTGGCCGTCCCTGCTGCCTGGGCCTCGGAGGCCACCTGTGTAGCCCAGCGACGGCCCTGGGGGAGGGTGCCTGCACAGGATGAGGACAGGCAGGTTCTGCGTCCAGTTGTTATCCAGACATGAGCCTAGCCTTCCAGCGCTCTTTGTGGCTGTGGGGGAGCCTCTTGAAGGGCCCAGGACAGCGTGTCCAACACAGGACCTCAGGGAGCTTGGTGTGAGGCTACACTGCCCATGGCTACCCATCCAGTGGAGGCAGCCACCAAGTCTCCTGCAGTGAGGCTATACAGGACCGCCGCTGCTAAGCAGAGGAGAGAACCACGCCACGGTGCGGGGCATGCAGGCTCAAGCTTGCATTGTTCCTTCTCCTCTCTCTCCTTGTTATTGCCTGTCTCTTTCCTCTCCACACACTGCCACTCTGACTTCATCCTGGGGGCTGGGCTCACAGTTATGTGTGTCCTGCAGGAAGGGGTTCTTAGCTGGATGGAAGCCATGTGGGAGGACAGCTTGTTGCAGCCGCCTGTTGGGGGCTCAGGCTGTGAGTGATGTGCCTGCCTCCCCCAGGGTAACCCAGTGCAAGTACAAACGCATCGGCTGCCCATGGCACGGCCCCTTCCATGAGCTGACAGTGCATGAAGCTGCATGTGCCCACCCAACCAAGACAGGCAGCGAGTTGATGGAGATCCTAGATGGGATGGACCAGAGCCACCGCAAGGAGATGCAGCTGTACAACAGCATCTTCAGCCTGCTTAGCTTCGAGAAGATCGGCTACACAGGTGAGGCGCCCCGCCGCCTGCTGCATGCCACACAGGTGTGGGCGTAGGGGGCTGGCAGCCAGGAGCCTGGGGGCAGCAGGCTCTGGGCACTGGGCACTGACGGCACCAGACGGCTGGGCTCTGGACAAGCTCCCGGTGGACAGGAGGACACCTCGGGCAAGAAGAGAGGCCGGAGACTGAGCAGAAGGAGAGGCCGAGGCAGACCCCAGGTGTACACCTGTGTGGCTCTCACGGCAGCCCTGCCCACCTGTCCTCCCCACCCTGGCTTCACCACCCCCGCAAGGTGGCATCTCACTGTGGGGCTCCAGAGCCTCAAGACAGTCAGGGTCTAACCAGAAAGCGAGCAGGTCTCAGGGGGCCTGGGAGCTAGGGGCCTGCCCCTCGGACCCTGGAGCGAGAAGAGCACCCTGCCGAGTGAGGTCCTGCCTACAGGCAGTCACTGCCCCAGCCGTGGGCCTCTCAAGGCTGGCACGAAGCCGTGCAGGGACAGGGCTCCAGAACAAGCTGAGGGTGCCCGACTCAAACTGTAGAACCGGGAGTGGACACCCACAGACGCACAGGCTGGATGCGTGCGCAGGCACCCTGGATCTCTGGGCCACTGCCACCGCCTTTGAACATGTCGGGGAGCAGGAGCCAGGCCAGAGTCTGGCCCAGAGGACAGCAAGAAGCACCTGTTGATACTGGGGCCACTGGAGGAAGCTCCGTCCCTCTACTCTCAGCCCACACCAGGCGGCCAGCTCAGAGCACCAGGCGTGGCGCAAGCAGGGCGGTCATGGGCAGCCAGTCTCGCCCTGCTGCCTGGACTGTGCCCAGCGGGATGTGGGCCCAAGCAGGCCAGAGAGGCTGAGGGCCTGGGGTCTCTGCGGCAGCCACAGCCTGTGGTGAGTAGCAGCCTTAGCTGTCCTGGAGATACCAGGGTCTCATGGAGTCTAGGCAGGCTGGGGCACTGTGGCTGCGGCCGTGGCCAGGTGGGAATCCCCATTCATGCAGGAAAGACTGGCCACCTGGGAACCCACGCCTCCGCGGAGGGACTTGCCGGCCACAGGCTGTGGGCTGCCCAAGAGGACTATGCAGGCAGGGCTGCCTGCTGACTGGCAGCTCCGGATCAGGCCTGGCGCCCTTGGACCTGGTGCTCCCCTCGGGCAGGGCTGGGTGCCGCAGCCGCCTGCTGGCTTTTCTGGCAGCTCCTCTGTATCAGAACCAATAAAGTGCACTTGTTCTCGGAACCGCATCCTGTCTGTGTGTCTGCTTACCCCGCCCTGGGGGACACCCGGGACTCGGGGCGATGAGGGAGGCCAGCGTGGGTCGGGCACGCCTGGGGTGTGGGCTGACACGTGCAGCCTCTGGACTCTCTCCAGCTAATCCATGTTGATTCTGTTTGTAGTTGTTCCCCTCAAAGCTTGTGTGCGCCTCCATTTGCCATAGTTGCATTTGGCTTGCTTGTGACAAGCAGAGCTCGGTGCCCGGGTAAGTTGCCTTCCTCCCCGGCTGAGCCTGCCCTCGGCCTGGTCAGGGAAGGCGTTGCTGCCCAGCCCTGCCCACACTAACAGCCGGCTCTTTCCGGCCCTGTCTGTCTCCACAGAGGTCCAGTTCCGGCCGTACCGCACAGATGACTTCATCACGCGCCTGTACTACGAGACACCCAGGTTCACAGTGCTGAACCAGACGTGGGTCCTGAAGGCTCGCGTCAATGACTCGGAGCGCAACCCCAACCTGTCGTGCAAGCGTACGCTCTCCTTTCAGCTCCTCCTCAAGAGCAAGGTCACAGCACCACTGGAGTGCTCCTTCCTGCTGCTCAAGGGCCCCTACGATGACGTGAGGATCAGCCCTGTCATCTACCACTTCGTCTTCACCAACGAGAGCAACGAGACGGACTACGTGCCACTGCCCATCATTGACTCCGTGGAGTGCAACAAGCTGCTGGCCGCCAAGAACATCAACCTGCGGCTCTTCCTGTTCCAGATACAGAAGTAGGGCAGGGCCTCAGGACGCCCAAGGAGCTGACGGGCAACATCCCAGCACTGCTGCCCTGTCCACCTGGCTGGCAGCTGCTTCACGGGACTATCTGATCATTTTAGCAAAGGAGGAGAACAAACGAAGCCAACACAGGGCAAGTCTGCATGTGTGCGTGACAGGACCCCCGCCTCCGGCTCACCCCCCGACCCCTGCCTCCCCTCCTTCCGAGGGCTGCCAGAGGCTGGGCTGACCCGAAGAGGAGATGGTGCACCAGGCACCCCGAGGCTCAGAGACGGTGGCAGCAAGGAGGCCGAGAGGCACAGCGACCCTGCCCCAGCCCTTCGGTGCAGTCAGGTGGCAGTGCTGCTCCATCCCTGCGGGTTCCGGCCGGGCGCGGGGGCCTTGCTGACGTCAGACGGGATATCCGAATATCTGATAGCAATTAAAAGGCAGCCTTGTTTCGTACTTTCTGTTTTGTTCGAGGGGAAGGCATGGCTGTGAATGGACAGCGTGGGAGCTTTGGTTTGGCCTGGGGGTCAGAGCCTGCCCCGTCCCCATCTCTGTGCCCGCACACGTTCCCCGAGGAAGACTCAGAGACACTGCCTCCCCCTACACTCTGTCATGGGGTCTTGAGACTGAGGCTTGGGCAGGGAGATCCAGGTAGGGTCGGGGCTGCCCTGGCCAACTGGCCACTCCCAGGGAGACAGGACTCAGCCACAGGGCTCAGCAGACATTTTCGGAAAGCAGGGTGAAATTGTCTCTTCCCAGGAAAAAGATTAAACTCCTTGCAGGCTCTTTGATAAGTTACACAATTTTAGTGAGAAAGAGTCTATTTACTGTAGATTCAGCCTTGAGGGCCCAGCATCCCCAGGCTGTGCAGAAAGCTTGGGTTAGTGCTTGGGTGCCTGGCTGGGTGAGAGTCTGAGGGGTGTCCCCCATGCTGCTCTCGGGGTCCTGCTGCTGGCCCTGCATTCAGGCTCACTTCAGAGGTCAGAGGTTGGACAGCCCAGCTTCTCACCTTGAGGGAAGTGGGCCCTTCCCATCCTCACCCTGGCTGCTGCCTGGTATGCCCTGTGGTGGCTGAGCAGGGCTAGCTTAACAGGGTGGGAAGGAACCCTGCCTGGAGGAGTGAGCCCCAGTCCTTTCTTCCCCTGGGACTCTCAGGGCTACTGGGAAGGGTACAGCTTGCTTCCCCGACCTTTGCTTAGGAGATGTGGCTCTTCCCTGACAGCTTTTTGTTGCTTCAGTACCACAGAACTAGTTTCCTCTGCTCCAGTCAGGTGCATTCACATGCCTCACAGCAGCCCCACCCGCCCCACCTGGCTGCCGGGGCCTGGCCCGCATTGTCCTGTGCTTTCCTCCTCACGGTTCGAGGGCTGAGAAATGGAGAGAAGGAGCTGGGAGGCAGAATGCAAGTGCCATCATCCGGGCGGCTGACCATGGCACAGCCCAGCATGACCCTCCCAGTCAGCTCTTCCCTCCTGGGCTGCCGCACTGCCCCTCACAGGCCGCAAGCTTCTGGGCTTTTTCTGAGAATCCTGTGGGTTTCTACTCCCAGGCCAGGGCGTGTGGCCTGCTGGGAGTGCCTCGCTGCCGGAGCCTTATATCCCACAAAGCTGATGTGGCCTGGCCACCAAGGGCATGGGAAGGCCCCATGGTTGGTTTTCTGCTGTCCACAAAGAAAGACCCCACCCAGCCCCCAGCACATCCTTGGGAGCAGCTGCCTCTGACTCGGGCACCACCAGGGTGAACTTGGGCACCCCCAGGGCTGCGATTTGGGGCTGCCCTCCGCCATGCTCCACCCACAGGCACAGAGGGATGGGCTGTGGCTCCGCATCTCCGTGTCTCTGGAAGCCCGACACCCTCTTGGGCAGTGTTTCTGGGTCCAAGGTGATGGTGTGGGGGGCATGGGTGGGGCAGGCTTGCCCTGTCACCTGTTTGGGTGCGTGTGTGAGAGACTGACTCAATGGAGGGACAGGCCCCGGCATGTCTCTGGGGTGGGGAAGGCGGGAGGCTTGTTCTTCATGGGTTCAGCTGGGCTGGGATGCCAGGGGCCTGGAGGCAGCACATCTCTGCAGGTTGGGGGGCCACATGGAGAAAGGAGACCTGGGGCTGTTGAGGTCCTGCAGCCCCACATGCACAGTCCTCGGGCAACCAGTCCTGTGGGAGTTCAGGACAGGAGGGGCCGGCCTGAGGGTAAGGGCAGTGTCCACACAAGGCCCTTCAAGATGTGGGTGCCTCAAGTCTGCAAACGCGGCCCAGTGTCCTCAGCAGGGCATCTGCCCCGTGACCATGACGTGCAGCAGCTGAAACTTACGACCTGGGGGAGCCAAGCACCTGGGAGGACCACAGTGTGTCCTCAGCCACCGGGCACTGGCACACAGGCTTCCCGTGGCATTGTCAATGTGGGCCACACGCGACGGGGCTGCCGCACACACGGCTTGTGTTCGACACCCTGAGACATCTTGGCATCCCGACCTGCTCCTTTGTCATCTCGGAGGATGGGGGCGTGGGGGTCCGGACTCCGCAGAAGTGGGGTGGCATAGCCTAACCCAGGCCCCACGTTCCTCCCTTGTCTCACCCCCACCCCCTGGTGAGCACCACATCCCTCAATTTGCCCGGAGTGAGACATTTACAAAAATAATAAAAATAGGCCAGGCACGGTGGGTCACGCCTATAATCCCAGCATTTTGGGAGGCCGAGGCAGGCAGATGACCTGAGGTCAGGAGTTTGAGACCAGACTGACCAACATGATGAAACCCCATCTCTACTAAAAATACAAAAATTAGCTGGGCGTGGTGAGGGGTGTCTGTAATCCCAGCTATTCAGGAGGCTGAAGCAAGGAGAATCGCTTGAACCCAGGAGGCGGAGGTTGCAGTGAGCTGAGGTCCTGCCATTGCACTCCAGCCTGGGTGACAGAGTGAGACTCCATCTCAAAAAACAAAAACAAAAACAAAAATTAGCTGGGCGTGGTGGTGGGCATCTGTAATCCCAGCTACTCAAAAGGCTGAGGCAAGAGAATCACTTGAACCTGAGAGAAGGAGGTTGCAGTGAGCCCGGATCACACCATTGTACCCCAGCCTAGGCAACAAGAGAAATTGGATTGTCTCTGAAGGGGAATTGGGCTTCTAGGAGCTGGGCTGTCCTGTGGACCCTGGGGCTGGAGGGGATACTTAATCATTGTCCAGGTAGCTCAGGGAGCCCCTCTGGTATCCAAGTCACCCTGTCTTCAGCTGTTCACCTGAGTCTTCTGCTTCTGAATCTCACTCTTCATTCCCTCCCTCGAGCCTCACTGTGCCCCTCGCACACCTCACCAGCTTGCCCGCCAAGTAGTTGCCTTGGCTCAGAGCCATGCTTTGGATGGGTAAGGGGTTGGCAGTGCAGGCCTCCACAACCTGTCCTCACACCCAGGCCTGCCTGGATTTCCCGCCTCCTGCACCTTGGCCTGCACAGGTGTGCAGGCTTGGCCTAGTCCCACCCTCGGTGCCTTGGAGGCACCGAGGCCCAAATCTGCCCAGTCCTGGGGCCACGCCAGGTGGCAGCCTTTACTGGACCCAGGGACCTGTCAGTGCGTCATGCCACTCTCTCCCCAACAGACCTCTCTGGCGGAGTTTTGCCCAACGACTTGCTGTAATTACGATGGAAATTAACCCATCTATCTTCTACTCCTTCTGAGGCTTCTCAGTTCGACTCTGTGCACCCAGCCTCCTCTGGGACCTCTGGAAAACCAGTCACCGCACCTGAGTGCAGTGCTGGGTGTGCTGTGTAGCTGGGAGTCAGAGACCCAAGGCATGGCAGGCATTTGGTCCTCAAGGTCATGGGGGACAGCAAGGGTATTTTAGAGGCCTGGGTGCCCCATATCATGGAACTCTAGACATAATTTTGCAGTCGTTTTCTCTCTCTCTTCCTTTTATTTGAGATGGAGTCTCGCTCTGCCGCCCAGGATGGAGTGCAGTGGTGCCATCTCAGCTCACTGCAAGCTCCGCCTCCCAGGTTCACACCATTCTCCTGCCTCAGCCTCCCGAGTGGCTGGGACTACAGGCACCCGCCACCATGCCCGGCTAATTTTTTGTATTTTTAGTAGAGACAGGGTTTCACCGTGTTAGCCACAATGGTCTCGATCTTCTGACCTCGTGATCCGCCCGCCTTGGCCTCCCAAAGTGTTGGGATTACAGGCATGAGCCCAGGAAGAGTGCGCCTGGCCCTCTCTTCCTCTCTTTCTTTTCCTCCCTCCCTCCCTTTCTTTTTTTTAAATAAAAATGGGGTATCAGGCCGGACGTGCTGGCTTATGCCTGTAATACCAGCACTTTGGGAGGCTGAGGTAGGCGGATCACAAGGTCAGGAGTTTGAAACCAGCCTGGCCAGCATGGTGAAACCCCGTTTCTACTAAAAATGCAAAAATTAGCCGGGCATGCTGGCACATGCCTGTAGTCCCAGCTACTTGGAAGGCTGAGGCAGGAGAATCGCTTGAACTCAGGAGGCGGAGGTTGTGGTGCGCTGATATCGCACCATTGCACGCCAGCCTGGGCGACACAGCGAGACTCACGCACACACACAAAAAGATGGGGGTCTCACTATGTTGCCCAGGCTGGTCTTGAACTGCTAGGCTCAAGCGATCCTCCTGACTGCACCTCCCAAGGCGCCTGAATTACAGTGCGGGCCAGTGCGCCCGGGCTACTTCGGCAGCTTAAGCGCAGGTTCACTGACTCTTCCGAGAATACAGCTGACATATACGTTGCTGAAACGGTACTTGTTCACTACGGAAAGCACATTCCCCTACCAGAACATTCCTTGGGGCCAAGTCCCCAAATGTGACCCACTGCGTTCTGTGGAGGAGGAGCGCACCTTATTCCGTCCCCACAGCCAAATGCTCGTGAACTTATCGTCAGTCTTCTATCTGGACCCTACGTGCGTTTTTCACAGTTGCGCGTGTGAGCAGGTTGTGTGTGAATTTCAGGAGGAACTGGGGCGGCGGCACAGCTCGTCCACCTTGAGAGGCGCGGGCGGCACGCGGGCTGCAGTTCAGAAGAGCCCACCCAGGGCGCGCTGCGACCCCGGCCTCCCGTGTACCCGCCTCCTGCGAGGAGGAACGGGGTCCCCATCAGGCACTCCCCGGGCAGGGCAGAGGGCTCCACGCGCGGGCCAACCCCGGCGTCCGGGAAGATAACTCCTCGGGTCCGACGCCCTAGTTGTCGCCGCGTCTCCGCCCCAGCTCCTCCCACACTAGAACTTCGACGATGTCGCGGGCGGGCGGACCGTACTTCCCAGCATGCCCCGCGCCCACCGCCGCCGTCGAGGGGCGGGGCCTGCGTGTCGGCGGCGAGGGCGGGGCCGCGGCGCAGCGCGGGAAGTCCAGATCCCGCGGCGACCCGAGCATGAGCCTGGATCGCGAGCTTCGCCGTGAGTTCCTCGGGGGCCCCTTGCGCCGGGGGCGCGGAGGCTAGGGAGGGTCTGGGACTCGGCCCCGGCCCCGAACCCCGCCGCGGAGGCTCACCTCTCCTCTTCCTCCGACAGAGCTGAGCAAGGCGAAGGCCAAGGCGCAGAGGGCCGGGCAGCGGCGCGAGGAGGCAGCGCTGTGCCACCAGCTGGGGGAGCTCCTGGCCGGCCATGGTGAGCGCTGGGACCAGGAAGCGGGATGCAGGGCCGGGGGCTGGGGGCTGGGGCCCGCGCCGGGGTCGGGGGTCGACGGGCTCTTCCCGCAGACGCCGCCCCAGGTCCGCCCTCGCACCCGCGACGCCTGCCAGGCCGTGCTGTGTCCCCGCCTAGGCCGCTACGCCGAAGCCCTGGAGCAGCACTGGCAGGAGCTGCGGCTCCGGGAGAGCGCTGACGACCCCCTGGGCTGTGCCGTGGCCCACCGCAAGATCGGAGAGCGCCTGGCCGAGATGGAGGACTACCCGACTGCCTTGCAGGTGCGGGCGCCCTCACTGGCCTCGCCTAGCCCGGTCGGCCTCTGTTTGGAGCCCTTTTCTGAGGAGGGAGGCCCGGTCTTCGCCGTCAGGAGCCTCGGGCTGGAAGGGACACCTGGCCTGACGCAGCCTTAACTTCACCGCGCCGGCCCAGTCCTCCAGTGGGGACGCCACAGCCTTTCCTGGGACTGGGGCAGGAGTAGGTGTCCTGGCACCAGAAACCATTAATGAATGTTATTTTAGCTGTGTTTGTGCTGGGGGTGGTCAGGCCCCAGCCCGAAAGCTCTCCCTGACCCTGGCTGCTGGAGGCAGGACTGCAAACCCCCACCCCACCAATCCCCAGCCGCCCCTCCCCACGTGACAGCGTTGGCTGCATACAGCGTGAAGCCACTGTCACCACAGAGAGCCCTTGGCATGCAGAGGAGGGGCATGTGGCCGACCTTGGCCTGCTCTGTGGCGGTTAAGGGGAGCAGGAGTCTTTCCTTAGCAAGAACAGGGTCTCTGGGAATCTGGCAGCGCTGGTTTGCTTGAGGCGGGGTCAGCTCACAGCAGTGACTTCCTTCCACACTCAGCACCAGCACCACTACCTGGAGCTAGCACATTCCCTGCGCAACCACACGGAGCTGCAGAGGGCCTGGGCCACCATCGGCCGCACCCACCTGGACATCTATGACCACTGCCAGTCGAGGGATGCTCTGCTGCAGGCACAGGCTGCCTTTGAGAAGAGCTTGGCTATTGTGGATGAGGAGCTGGAGGGTGGGCAGGCCCCTTCTCGTTTTCTGCCTCCTGAACTGCAGGCTGAAGAGGCTGCAGCCCAGCACCCCCGCAGCCTCCTTGGGCGATCTCGTCTTCTGGGGCCCTCCCTTTGCAGGGCTCTTGTGTGAGGGGTGCATGCTCTCCGCAACCTTTTCCCTGGAGATCCTCGGCTTTTTATCCACTCTGTGCTCTGTCTGCAGCAGGACCCTTGCCCCAACATCGGGAGGAGGGAGAGGGTAGGAGAGGCACTGCACAGGCCCCAAATGGGGCCCAAAGCTGGAAACCCCATGTGGGGAGAAAGTGGCTGAGTTGGGGTCATCTTCCAGGGACACTGGCTCAGGGAGAGCTGAATGAGATGAGGACCCGCCTCTACCTCAACCTGGGTCTTACCTTTGAGAGCCTGCAGCAGACAGCCCTGTGCAACGATTACTTCAGGAAGAGCATCTTCCTTGCGGAGTAAGGTCCCACCCCACCCCAGGAGAGAGTGGAGTCCCTTGTTCCTGGAGGAAGTAGTTAGGGAAGTATTTCTCCCAGGGTCCTCCTGAGAGAGCACCCTGGCTGGGCCTCATCCCCCACCTCTCACACCTGTGCCTCACACTGGGCGAAGACCAGGCATGGTTAGGGCCCTGAGACCATAGCATGGCAGGGCTGGGGCCTGTGTGGCATCAGCAGCTATCACCGGTGGGACGCTCCTGGGTGCTCAGGAGCTCGTGGGTGCTCAGGAGCTCATGGGTGCTCAGGCCATCACCCCTCTGCAGGCAGAACCACCTTTACGAGGACCTGTTCCGCGCCCGCTACAACCTGGGCACCGTCCACTGGCGCGCGGGCCAGCACTCCCAGGCTATGCGCTGCTTGGAGGGTGCCCGGGAGTGTGCGCACACCATGAGGAAACGGTTCATGGAGAGCGAGTGCTGCGTGGCCATCGCACAGGTACCCGCTGTGTGTGGTTCCGAGCTCAGGCTCCTGGAGACTTGGGCCTTGGGGATTTTGCAAAAACCGTGCTGTCCTTTGCTCTCCAGGTCCTCCAAGACCTGGGAGACTTTCTGGCTGCCAAGCGAGCCCTGAAGAAGGCCTACAGGCTGGGCTCCCAGAAGCCTGTGCAGAGAGCAGCCGTCTGTCAGAACCTCCAGCATGGTGAGCCTGGGGCCGGGGTGGGGCCCGGGGGGTGTGGGGTGTGGGGTGGGGCGAGGGGGGTGAACCTCCCGCATGGTGAGCCTGGGGCCAGGGTGGGGCCCCGGGAGTTGTGTGCAGGGGCCTGCGAGCCCAGGGGGGCGTGGAGTCCTGCCAGGTGTGTACAGAGCTCCCTCCCTCACAGAGGAGGCATGAGCACCTGTCCTTGGAGGCAGCAGCTTCCGCAAGAGGGACAGGTACCCTAGTTCCTGACAGGAGAAAAACCCCGTTTTTCTCTGAGCTCAACACAGTGTGTCAGGGGCACTGAAAGGGCAGCCAGGAGACCAGTTGGGCTTTTATTTTGCAGCCACCATCTTCACTGGCAAACTGGAGACAGTAGTTGCTCCCCTAGCTTCCCGGGTGGAATAGCAGGTGGCACGCATGTGGTCCAGGAGTGCTGATGGCCGAGACCACCACTGGAGGTTGGCAGCAGTCAGCCCTTGCTATGAGCCAGGCACCATCCAAGTTTTTTTTTTTTTTTTTTGAGACGGAGTCTCGCTCTGTCGCCCAGGCTGGAGTGCGGTGGCGCCATCTCGGTTCACTGCAAGCTCCGCCTCCCAGGTTCACGCCATTCTCCTGCCTCAGCCTCCCGAGTAGCTGGGACTACAGGCGCCCGCCACCACGCCCGGCTAATTTTTTTGTATTTTTAGTAGAGACGGGGTTTCACTGTATTAGCCAGGATGGTCTTGCTCTCCTGATCTCATGATCTGCCTGCCTCAGCCTCCCAAAGACCTAGGATTACAGGCGTGAGCCACTGTGCCTGGCCCCGAGTTTTTAAGTGTGTTAGTTCTTGTGACCCTTGAGACCAGTTCCCAAGATAGACCCTCCTGTTAACCCCCACATAAACAGGCAGGCAGAGGGAGAGGGTAGAGGGGCCACCACAGGGCTCAGCAGCAACAGCTGGAAGAGGCTGAGGAGCCTGTCCGTGAGGCCTGTTGGGGGATGTTCCAGGGAAGGCTGTGACTTCAGCTCTGAACTCAAGGGGGTCGTTAGAACCCCGAGTGGCCAGATGGTAGAGCTGGGGTCAGGGCCTCTTGTGTTGCCCTCCTGCATGAACCTCTTCCTGGCAGTGCTGGCAGTGGTCCGACTGCAGCAACAGCTGGAAGATGCCGAGGGAAGTGACCCTCAGGGCGCCATGGCCATCTGTGAGCAGCTAGGTGACCTCTTCTCCAAGGCAGGAGACTTTCCCAGGGCAGCTGAGGCTTACCAGAAGCAGGTGTGTGGCCCCGGCTGGGTGGGAGGGCCAGTGAGGTTGGCGAGGCCTGGCCAGGGTGGCAGCCCCCAGCCTCACTGGCACTGCCCCCAGCTACGTTTCGCTGAGCTGCTGGACAGACCGGGTGCCGAGCGGGCCATCATCCACGTGTCCCTGGCCGCCACACTGGGAGACATGAAGGACCACCGTGGGGCCGTGCGCCACTATGAGGAGGAGCTGAGGCTGCGCAGCGGCAACGTGCTGGAGGTGAAACCCTGGCTCCCCGCCCGAATGCAGGTTCACCCATGTCTCTGCCTCAGGACTGCCGTTCTCAGGGTGGCCATGGACAGATGTCCTTAGTGGACAGGCAGCTCCTTCCTAGGACCATCCACCCTCAGCACCTGGGAGGCCGGGTTCCCATTCTGTGTGGGCAGCCGGGGACGCTTGACTGGGGCCTGTTGGACACGGAGAGCAGCAGCCCTCGACCCCGTCCTTCCTCCTGCTCCAGGAGGCCAAGACCTGGCTGAACATCGCACTGTCCCGTGAAGAGGCTGGCGATGCCTACGAACTGCTGGCCCCATGCTTCCAGAAGGCCCTCAGCTGTGCCCAGCAGGCCCAGCGGCCCCAGCTGCAGGTACAAGAGCCCATCCCACCCACACTGGCTCCCCAACAAGCCCAGCATCGTTGCAGCCTGCCTGCTCCTTGTCCCACATCCCCATCTTTCTCTGCATCCACAGCCCCCAGCTCTGCTTGCCACCCCCCCAGTCCTGAGCCAAGCATCCCTCTGCTCCTCAGAGGCAGGTCTTGCAGCACCTCCATGCCGTGCAGCTGAGGCTGCAGCCCCAGGAGGCCCCTGGCACAGAAACCAGACTACAGGAGCTCAGTGTAGATGAAGATGAAGATGAGGAGGAGGAGGCGGCAGCCACAGCGGAGTGCAAAGCCCTGGAGGCCAGTGAGGTGGAGCTCTCAGAGAGCGGTGAGGGCGGGCGGCACCTGGCATTTTCCCTGGGCCTGCTCCGGGCCGGGCTGGAGAGGGGTGTGCTGTGCTGCCGTGGAGCCGGCTCAGGGCTTGTGGCGGGAACAAGCCAGGACGGCCGGTGCTTTCCCGGAACGGGACAGAGAAGGTGGTGACCTGCAGGGAGCCTGGGGCAGGCCTTCGCCTCCCGGAGGAGACAGTGGTTGGGAGCCGTGTGAGCATCAGCTGGGGACATGGTCCCGTTAGAGACACACGTGCCGTCTGGGGCCAGGGGTGAGACAGTGCACTTTGAAGAACCCCGGGTGCCTCTGTGAGAGCTGAGCACCTTCCTGAAACCCTCCAGAGCAGGCTTGGGTTTCCTTCAGAGGCCGGTGACATCAGCTGCATGGAGGGCAGGCCTGAGGGACTGGCTGGAGCGCGGGTTGGACTGAAGCCACCTTGGCCGTGGTGCAGGGGGAGAGGGCTGAGAGCGGGCTCAGCAGGTAGCTGGGGGCTGATTTCTGACTGACTGGTGGGTGGCAGGAGCCTGTCCGTGAGGTCTGTTGGGGGATGTTCCAGGGAAGGCTGTGACTTCAGCTCGAACTCAAGGAGGTTGTTAGAACCCCGAGTGGCCAGGCAGCTGTGGGAAGTTGGGGCCTCACCAGATTGGTTGCTGCGGGGAGGTGGATCAGGATCTAGAATTGTGGGGAATGCCGCTCAGCTGGTGGGCACAGTGAGGAGTTGGGGAAGGACCCGGGGAAGCTGTCAGTGTGTGAAGGGCATGGTGACGAGGGGTCACCCAGAGCAGGGACAGAGGCAGGTGTGTCTGCCACCTAGGCAGGGTGGAGGCTGCAAGGTGCAGGACACCCAGGCTCCACGGCTGACCTGGCCTGACGACACAGCTCAGGAGACGGGGGTGGAGAAGGCCTGGGGTGGAGGAAGACCGGCCCACAAGCCGGTCTGGGTGTGGGGATGAGCGGCTGTCACACAGATGGATGGGTCTCGGGCAGGCCGCCTTCTGAGGGAGGGCCAGGCGTGGGTTGGGGCAGAAAGCTCAGGGGTGTGTCTGGAGTGGGCAGAGGGATGGCGGGCAGGAGCAGGATCCCAGCAGGGCCAGGTAGACGTGGAGGCAGCGCTGGGACCATTGCTGGGGAGCCCCCCGGAGCCCAGCAGCCTCAGAGCTCAGCCCTCCCATCTCTGGCTCCTTTGTACCTGGGAGTTTGGGGAGCTTGCAGCGGGGTGAGGGCTTCTCACCTGGGGTGGACTTGGCTCTGTTCCAGAGGACGACGCTGATGGCCTGACCCCGCAACTGGAGGAGGATGAGGAGCTGCAGGGCCGCCCGGGCCGGCGGAAGGGGAGCAAGGTGAGGACGGCACCCTACCCCCACTCGCCCTGCTCAGCAGCCCTGCCAGCTTCTTACGCCCCTGCCCTGTGCTGGCTTGGCTGTGCCCACAGTGGAACCGGCGGAACGACATGGGGGAGACGCTGCTGCACCGAGCCTGCATCGAGGGCCAGCTGCGCCGCGTCCAGGACCTCGTGAGGCAGGTGGGCCCTGCTCTGGGACACGGGACAGGCTGCCCAGCATGGAGGAGCTGTGGGTTTGTGCCAGATCCCCTAAATCTCTCAACCTCCTCATCTTCAAAATGGGGCTCCTTAGCATGGTGGCGCTTGCCTGTGGTCCTAGAGGCAGGAGGATCACTTGATCCTGGGAGGTTGAGGCTGCAGTGAGTCGTGATTATGCCACTGCACTCCAGCCTGGGCAACAGAGTGAGACCCTGTTTCAAAAAAATTTAAAAAGCAGAGCCTGAGCAGAGTGGCTTATGCCTGTAATCCCAGCACTTTGGGATGGCAAGGCAGGCAGATCACATGAGCCCAGGAGTTCGAGACCAGCCTGGGCAACCTGGCAAGACCTTGTCTCTACAAGAAATTTTAAAATTAGCTGGATGTGGTGGCGTGTGCCTGTAGTCCCAGCTACTTGGGAGGCTGAGGCAGGAGAATCGCTTGAACCTAGGAGGTGGAGGTTGCAGTGAGATGAGATTGTGCCACTGCACTCCAGCCTGGGTGACAGAACGAGACTCCGTCTCAAAAATAAAAAGCACAAAAAATGCGGTGCCCAGGCCGAGCGCAGTGGTTCATGCCTGTAATCCCAGCACTTTGGGAGGCTGAGGTAAGCAGATCACGAGGTCAGGAGCTCGAGACCAGCCTGGCCAACATAGTGAAACCCTGTCTATACTAAAAATACAAAAATTAGCTGAGTGTGGTGATGCACGCCTGTAGTCCCAGCTACTCAGGAGGGTGAGGTGGGGGAATTGCTTGAACCCAGGAGGTTGCAGTGAGCCAAGACCACACCATTGCACTCCAGCCTGGGTAACAGAGTGAGACTCCCTCTCAAAAAAAAAAATGGGGTGCCCGCTGTGTGGTACGCATCTGTGTTGCAGCTAAGTTGGTCAGCCTGGCCAGGATGGGGGCTAGCCCCTGGGCTGAAACCTGGGCACCTTCCCACCCCACCTGCCTCATGCCCCTGCAATTTGGGTGCACCGTCTGCCCACAACGGGACCGGGCAGGCACAGAGGTTGGAGGATATACTGTGGCTGGTCCACCTGTCTCAGGGGGAAGCATGTCCTTCACTGGTGATACCTGGGCCAGAGGAGGAGAGGGCAGGGCCACGGGACTTGCTCTGGGCTCTAAGACTGAGGCCCTGGGCCCAGCTCAGGCTGCAGAGCTCATGGGACTGGGGCCAAGCTGTGACGTACACAGGGCCAGGCTCCTTCCTGTCCTTGGTCACAGGGCCACCCCCTGAACCCTCGGGACTACTGTGGCTGGACGCCTCTGCACGAGGCCTGCAACTACGGGCATCTAGGTGAGCAAGGGACAGGAGCCTGGCGCACCTCAGTGGACACGTGGGGCAAAGAGTCAGTCCTTGGGGGGCATCAGGAGCTGGGCTCACATCTCCTGGTCTGTAGAAATTGTCCGCTTTCTGCTGGATCACGGGGCCGCAGTGGACGACCCGGGTGGCCAGGGCTGCGAAGGCATCACTCCCCTGCATGATGCCCTCAACTGTGGTCACTTTGAGGTGGCTGAGCTGCTGCTTGAACGGGGGGCGTCCGTCACCCTCCGCACTCGAAAGGTGAGCCTGGTGGGGCAGAGGGCAAAGATCAGGGTATGGGGGCTGCTGTGCTCCTGTTCAACTGATACCACACAGGGCCTCAGCCCGCTGGAGACGCTGCAGCAGTGGGTGAAGCTGTACCGCAGGGACCTGGACCTGGAGACGCGGCAGAAGGCCAGGGCCATGGAAATGCTGCTCCAGGCAGCCGCCTCAGGCCAAGGCAAGCAGGGCCTCCTGCGTCCCTAGGGTTGCTATGCCTACCCTGAGAGTCCCCGGGCCCTGATTTTGGGAGATGCTCATTCACAGGTGGAATGGGAGGTGCCGGGCCCCTGCCTCAACACGGATTCTCTCTTCCACAGATCCCCACAGCTCCCAGGACTCCCTCACCATCCCAAGTAGCCTTCTGTTTGACCCTGAGACCTCTCCTCCTCTGAGCCCCTGCCCAAAACCCCCCTCTAATAGCACTAGACCCCCAGAGGCCTCTCAGGCCCGTGCCAGGGTCTCCCCAGGGCAGGCAGCACCAGCCGTGGCCAGGCCTCGGAGGAGCAGGCATGGGCCAGCCAGCAGCAGCAGTTCGGAAGGTGAGGACAGCGCAGGCCCCCCGCGGCTGTCCCAGAAGAGGCCTCGGTGCTTGGCCACAGCACAACAGGTGGCAGCCCGGACGCCTGGCCCTGCCAGCAACAGGGAAGCAGCCGCAGCCAGCAACAGCCGGGCAGCCTACCAGGCAGCCATCTGGGGTGTGGGCAGTGCTCAGAGCCGGCTGGGGCCTCACCCACCTCGGGGCCAGAGCAAAGCCCTTGCCCCCCAGGCAGCGCTCATCCCGGAGGAGGAGTGCCTGGCTGGAGACTGGCTAGAGCTGGACACGCCCCTGACCCGCAGCCGCCGGCCCCGCCCCCAGGGCACTGGGGACAGCCGCAGGCCTAGTAGTACCTCCGGGTCGGACAGTGAGGAGAGCAGGCCCCGTGCCCGAGCCAAGCAGGTCCGCCTGACCTGCGTGCAGGGTTGCAGTGCACCGGTCAAGGCAGGGCCCAGCAGCCTGTCTTCAGAACCCTCAGGAAGCCCCAGCACCGCCAGGGTCTCAGAGCCCAGTGGGGACAGCTCTGCGGCAGGCCAGCCCTTGGTGGGTGTGCAGACCTGGAGCAGAGCCCTCCTCACTTGGGGCAGGCAGGTGTGGGGTGGAGCCCACTGTGGCTCCTGACTCAGCCCTGCTGCCTTCACCTGCCAGGGTCTGGCCATGCCACCTCCCATCCGGGTTCGAGTTCAAGTTCAGGATCATCTTTTCCTTATCCCTGTCCCACACAGGTGAGACATCGCCTGCCCTACCCTGCAGCCCACCTGTGCAGCTCCATGTCAGGGTGCTCATGTTTGCACGTCAGGGTGGGGAGTGTGACGAGGACTCCCTGGTGTGTTCCTGGAGGACCCTGTGGCTCCCAGGAATGGCAGAGGGGCTGGTGGTGTGCTGGGCTGCAGGGAGAGGAGGGGCCGGCTACCTGGGAGTGGGAGAAGCAGCTGAGGGGGCTTTTGGCCCTGGGCAGGGATGGTGGGTTCCTGGGGCTTCACCCCAGCTGTGTGCAGGCAACAGCAGCAGCGCCTCTGTCCCTGCAGCAGTGAGACCCACTCTGTGGCCTGGCTGGCCGAGCAGGCGGCCCAGCGCTACTACCAGACCTGTGGGCTGCTGCCCAGGCTCACCCTACGGAAAGAGGGGGCCCTGCTGGCCCCACAGGACCCCATCCCCGATGTGCTGCAGAGCAATGATGAGGTGAGCCGCGGGAGCCAGGGCCTTAGGCACCGGGAGCCCCCAGGTGGCTCATGACGGTGCCTTCCAGGTGTTGGCTGAGGTAACTTCGTGGGACCTGCCTCCGTTGACCGACCGCTACCGCAGGGCCTGCCAGAGCCTGGGGCAAGGTGAGAGGCAGGAGAGCTGCAGTTTCTGGGTGAGGCCGTGCAAGGGGATTGGGCACGCAGGCTCCACCAGCCCAGTTCGTTCCTGGACCTCGGGTGTTTCGGGGTACACCTCCCCCAGCCTGGTGGGTGCTGTGTCCTGCGCTTGGAAGTATGGATGGCAGGGAGAGGACAGCCCTCAGCCCCCATGAGCTGCTGATGGGGAGATGGTAAAAAGCAGCCAAAAGCCTGGAAAGTCAAGCCCAAGGAGGAGAGCCTCACGTGGGCTGGGAGCTGCTGGAGAAGCTTCCCAGAAAGCTTGTCCCAGGGGGCGTGGAATCTGGTGCTGACTGGTGGAGCTTAGGGTGCTGCAGACCCACGTCGGCCCCCACGGCCTCACAGTGCTAGACCCACAGGCATGTGCGAGTGGGCGCTGTAGCATGTCCAGTGGGTGACCCCTGGGGCTGTTGAAAAGGGGCTGCCTGGTTTGTCTGGGATTCAGAGGGCAGAAAGGGCCGGCTTTGCCCTGGTGACATCACATCCTTCCCCACAGGGGAGCACCAACAGGTGCTGCAAGCCGTGGAGCTCCAGGGCTTGGGCCTCTCATTCAGCGCCTGCTCCCTGGCCCTGCACCAGGCCCAGCTTACACCCCTGCTGCGGGCCCTCAAGCTGCACACAGCACTCCGCGAGCTGCGCCTGGCAGGGAACCGGCTGGGGGACAAGTGTGTGGCTGAGCTGGTGGCTGCCCTGGGCACCATGCCCAGCCTGGCCCTCCTCGACCTCTCCTCCAATCACCTGGGTCCTGAAGGCCTACGCCAGCTTGCCATGGGGCTCCCAGGCCAAGCCACCTTGCAGGTAGAGGCACAGGGAGCAGTGGGCCCTCAACAGCGGGGTGTCAGGGTTCCCATTCTGCAGGTCCCTGGTTGGTCTGGGGCAGTTAGGAGAGCCAACCAGTGCCCAGCTGTGATAGGCTAGGCCAGGCAAGGTGGGGAAGAGACAGCCAAGACAAGCCCCAAGGGGGACCCTGTCCATGGGGCTGCTGGGGGCTCACTGCCAGCCTGTGTCTTCCACAGAGTTTGGAGGAGCTGGACTTAAGCATGAACCCCCTGGGGGACGGCTGTGGCCAGGCCCTGGCCTCCCTCCTGCGCACCTGCCCCTTACTCAGCACCCTGCGTCTACAGGCCTGTGGCTTTGGCCCCAGCTTCTTCCCGAGCCACCAGACAGCACTGAGTAGTGCTTTCCAAGGTGAGCTTGACCAGGTACTCCCTGTCCATTCCCTAGCCCTGGGGCATTGAGGGTTTCGAGGACCTTCAGAGGGGCCCTGGGCTGGGCACAGGGGCAACACCTGTGGTCCCAGCTACTTGGGAGGCTGAGGCGGGAGTATCGCTGGAGCCAAGAGTTCCAGGACAGCCTGGCCAACATAGACCCCATCCCTTAAGGAAAAAAGTCTAGGCTGGGTGCGGTAGCTCACACCTGTAATCCCAGCAGTTTGGAAGGCCAAGGCGGGCAAATCACCTGAGGTTGGGATTTCGAGACCAGCCTGACCAACATGGAGTGCAGAGGTCATGCCACTGCACTCCAGCCTAGGCGACAAAGCAAGATTCTGTCTCAAAAAAAACAATGTCTAGGGGCCTGGGATGCCAGACCTGGCTCTCCAGGAGGGCCTGGCACCTGGGAGCAATAGATGGATGTATGGGTACAGGGTCTGCCTCCAAGGGGCATCTGGTGCCCACCCAGCCAGGCTGACCCTCCCAGGGAACACCACGAGCAGAGTCCAGGCAGCTCAATGTCTGGTGGTCCCTGACCCGTGCTTACCAGCTGAGTGCTGTTCGACTGAGGCAGTTCCACTGTGAGCCCACCCAGGCGGCAGAGACTGGGGTCCCAGTGCCAAGAGGCTGGGAATTGGGTATCATCCAGGGGTGGGGGAGTGTAAGGGGGGCAGCAATGGTCAGTGCACTCCCCTGACACCCCACCGTGCAGAGGCATGTGGCCCAGGACCGTGTGGTTGTGGGGTGGGAGAGGGCAAGGTGTCCAGAACTGTGGGGCAGCCGAGCTTGGAAGTCTGACCCCACCCTCCCAGCTGGGAGAACGTGGGCGAGAGCCTTTGCCTCTGCACTTACCACCCCACCCCACAAGCACTGTGGTAGTGGTTTCCCCAAAGGGGTCCTGAGGGTTCTGGGCCCAGAACTTGGGGTGGGTACAGGGCTGTGGCCACGTGGGGCTGACAGATTCTGGCCCTGGTGCAGACGCTGAGCACCTGAAGACCCTGTGCCTGTCCTACAATGCCCTGGGAGCCCCATCCCTGGCCAGGACCCTGCGGAGCCTGCCCGCCCGCACCCTCCTGCACCTAGAGCTCAGCTCCGTGGCAGCCGGCAAGGGTGACTCAGGCCTCATGGAGCCCATAGTCCAATACCTGGCCAAGGTACGAGGTGGGGAAGGACCCAGAAAATACTGAGCCTCAGAGGCCAAAGGTCCCAGGGGAGCTGGGAGGAGCTCACCTCTCCCCAGATTCCGACTGAACTCACTGAAGGGCTCTACAGAGAGGGTTAGAGGTTTGGAGGTTTAGAAAAAACAGCTGGGGGGCCAGTCGCGGTGGCTCACACCTGTAATCCCAGCACTTTAGGAGGCCGAGGCAGGTGGATCACAAGGTCAGGAGTTCAAAAGCAGCCTGGCCAACATGGTGGAACCTCGTCTCTACTAAAAATAAAAAAATTAGCCGGGCATGATGGTGGGTGCCTATAATCCCAGCTACTCCGGAGGCTGAGGCAGAGAATTGCTTAAAATCGGGCGGCGGAGATTGCAGTGAGCCGAGATCACGCCATTGCACTCTAGCCTGCGACAGAGCGAGACTCCATCTCAAAAAAAAAAAAAAAAAGCAAAGAAAAAACAGGCCGGGCACACTGACTCATGCCTGTAATCCCAGCACTTTGGGAGGCCAAGGCAGGTGGATCACAAGGTCAGGAGATTGAGACCATCCTGGCTAATACAGTGAAACCCCGTCTCTACTAAAAAATACAAAAAACTGGCCGGGCAAGGGGGCGGGTGCCTATAGTCCCAGTTACTCAGGAGGCTGAGGCAGGAGAATGGTGTGAATCCGGGAGGCGGAGCTTGCAGTGAGCTGAGATCCGGCCACTGCACTCCAGCCTGGGCCACAGAGTGAGACTCCATCTCAAAAAAAAAAAAAAAAAAACAGCTGGGGGAATGCTTTTGTACAGCTGCTTGTCTCAGCTATGAATTCCTGCCCACCAGATAGGACCTGGGACCCAGGGTGGCCTTGCCCACCCATAGGCAGGTCCCAAGGGGCACACTAGGGGCCCCTGATACTCTCTCCTGGGGGGTCTTCCAGGCCCAACTGGGACCCTATTTTCACACCACCACGTGCAGAGTGTGACCCACATCGGGAGAGGTGTTTCCTTCCGATCTCCAAATTGATGGGGGACTCTGCTCCCTTTTGGGCCGCTGGGTGTGGGTGCATCTGCTGGAAGCAGGGAGGGCAGGTATGCCACTCGGTTTGGCCCTCTTGGGGCTCTGCTCATGTCCAGGAAGGCTGTGCTCTGGCCCACCTGACCCTGTCTGCAAACCACCTGGGGGACAAGGCCATTAGAGACCTGTGCAGGTAACGCCCCTGCCCTGCTGCCTGCTGGCCTGGGGGTCTGATCACATGGCTCCGGACCCCAGGGGAGCTGGGCTACGGGAGAAGGGCCACAGAAATGGTACCAGCTCTTCCTCCCCAGCGCGTCTGGAGACATGGCTCCTTCAGTTTCCACCAGCCTCTCAGGCTGTCCTGGAAGGCAGACTATCCTCTCGGGCTTCTTAGCATGGGCCTGTGGCTCTTGACAGCGCCCCTCTGGGTGTGTCCTTGTCACTGCTGTGCATCGGCCCACATGAGGGCCACTGCTCTTACTACCTGGAGCCTCAGTCAGCTCTCCAGGGAGTGCTGAGAGGAGCCCAAGCTGGGCCAGGCACACCCAGAGCTGGCCACTGTGGCCCTGACCCCTGGGAAGGACCCCCAGCCCTAGAGGGGCACCTGCCCCTGGGCCTGGCCTGAGGCTCCCTGAGCTGGGCATTTGTCAGGGCAGCTTTCCTAGTGTTGGGGCACTGGCCTCTGGAAGCCAACCTTTGCACTTCTTCCCACGTTATCTCAGATGTCTCTCTCTGTGCCCCTCACTCATCTCGCTCGATCTGTCCGCAAACCCTGAGATCAGCTGTGTCAGCCTGGAAGAGCTACTGTCTACCCTCCAAAAGCGGCCCCAAGGCCTTAGCTTCCTTGGCTTGTCAGGTGAGGGCTGGTATGGTGGCCATGCCTGCCATGTTTGGCCTTTTCAGGGACCTGCCTGAGACCCGGGGGCTTCCTCCTAAGGGGCTGTCACTGCTACCAGCTAGGCAGCAAGGCTGGGCTCCATGAGGTTGGGGCAGCAGGGGGCAGAGAGACAGTGACAGAAAGGGGACATGATCCCAGCTCCTAAAACCACAGGGTGGGGGCGAGGTGGGTCTCTGCCTCTGGTCTCCAACCCAACCTTCAGAGTAGACTCTGGCAGGCAAGGCCCCCTTCCACAGGGACTTTCTCATCCCTGGCAGGAAGAGGGAGCCCAAAGTCAGGGTGTTGAAAGCTGCCAAGGGACCCCCCCCCACTTCCTGGCAGGGGCTCCTCCGACACAACCCTGCCCAGGCTGTGGTCTCATTTAGCTTGTTTTCTCTTGAGCCACATCAGGGCAGTCCCCAACCTGAGCTGTCTGGAAGACAATCCCAGGGACCTGGCTTCCCAGCTGGGGCCAGGGCAGGCTCTGCCCTCCGGGGGATGAGGGCTGTAAGTGAATGTAACAGCACAAGGGGGAGCTCTGCTGTCTTCCTGCGCCCCATCTTCACCCCCCAGGGCCAGACCGCCTTTTCCAGGACGGCGCCCGAGTGCTGGTGGGAGATCCCCTCCCCCCACTTGGGTTCCTGGCATCTGTACCTTTCCACCCAGTTCCCTGAATTCCTGAGCTTAGTGTCCTCGAGCCACTCAGGCCCACCATGTACAGATTTGCAAGCAGCCCCATTATGTCTTTATGGATGGAGACTGACGTGTAGGCATGGACTTCGAGATCGGGCACCGTCAGAGGCAGAGGCACCTTCCTCCTGCCTCAACGCTGGCTGTGCAGAGGAGCCCACTCCTTCCTGGAGTGTCATGGGGCCTCTCCTGGGCTCTGCCCGCTGCCCCTCACTACAGCCCTGGGTCCCTCAGGGAAAGCGAGTTTGTTCCCTGGAGCCTGCCGCGGGCACCGGGACGCCGCCGGCCCCCGCAAGCGCTGAGGCCTGCCCTCTTCCCTCCGCAGGCTGCGCCATCCAGGGTCCCCTGGGCCTGGGCTTGTGGGACAAGATCGCCGCGCAGCTCCGGGAACTGCAGCTGTGCAGCAGACGCCTCTGCGCCGAGGACCGGGACGCCCTGCGCCAGCTGCGGCCCAGTCGGCCGTGCCCCGGCGAGTGCACGCTGGACCACGGCTCCAAGCTCTTCTTCCGGCGCCTCTGACCCCGGCGCCGCCTTTCCCCACCCTCACCGAAGCCCCTAATAAATGAAGCTGCTGGCCGGACGCGATGGTTCACGCCTGTAATCCCAGCACTTTGGGAGCCCGAGACGGGCGGATCACGAGGTCAGGAGATGGAGACCACCCTGGCTAACACGGTGAAACCCCGTCTCTACTAAAAATACAGAAAATTATCCGGGCGCAGTGGCAGCGCCTGTAGTCCCAGCTACTTGGGAGACTGAGGCAGGAGAATGGCGGGAACCCGGGAGGCGGAGCTTGCAGTGAGCCGAGACTGCGCCACCGCACTCCAGCCTGGACGACAGACAGAGCGAGACCGTCTAAATTAATTAATTTAAAAAATGAAGCTGCTGCCTCCCTCCCCGTGGCTGCCTGGCAGGCGGGTGGGCGGCGTAAGACCCGGCTTCGCGTCTGCTGCGCCGGTCCCGTCCCCGGGGCTGCGCCGCTGGGGGGCATGGCCGGAAGCCCGTGCGGGCGCAGGCGTGAGGGCTGAGCGCCGAGCTGCCGATGGGGAGGGTCGCTCCCGGCGCGCGCAGGCGCAGACGTGAGGCGCGAGCGCCGAGTAGCTGATCGAGCGCGCCCCGCCCCCGGCGCCATTTCTCCGACCGCTAGCCGTCCAGGTACCCGGGGCCGGTGGGTGGGGAAGGGGCCGAGTGGGGAGAGGCGATCCCGGCCTGGCACCCTCGGGGCGCGCCTGGGCCCCGGCACAGCCTCGGCTGAGTGCCGCAAAAGTCATGTTATGGGCATGTTTTAGAAACGCTTTTCTTGCTCATTGTTCACTCTGCGAGGTTGCTTTGCACATTCGCTCGTGGCTGCAGAACGTCCTCTTTCGCTGTTGGGCAGAAGCCCCTGCGTGGTTGGGGCGGTTGGCTCCTCGGCCCTCTCCTACCTGGCGGCTCCGTGACGGCTGCCGAGCAGCCATGGTCCCCACCCCGCGGCTCGCAATGGCCTCGACCCCCGGAGAGCTTGACTCAGACGTTCCCTTCACACATGAGCGGCGCTGCTCTTTCCCGGCTCTTCGGCGCGGGCCGCCTTCCCTCCCTTCTGCTCTTCTCCCATCCCCGGTAGCACCGTCCGCTCCCGCAGTTAGCCGGCTCAGCGCTGCCCTCCCGGGCCTCTCCGCCGAGAGCTGCCTGCGCCTGCCCGCCAGGCCCGCTCCCCTCCCTTCTCCCTTCTCCGTCCGAGTTTACCTTACTCTTCCGCCCGCTGGGCCAGAAACAGGCTGTCGTTCGTAACTCCTTTATTTTAATCCTACCTCAGGTCCCTCGGCGGATCTGACGGTTCCACTTACAAAGAGCTGGCCCAGCTTCCGCACTAGGCAGGACCCTCCCACGGGCTCCGCTTCCATTCTTTCTCCCCAGCTCGCTGCCCAACTAGAGGCACCTCTCCGTCTTCATGCCCTAGGACCCCCTCGCTCGAGAAGCTCCACTCTCAGCTTGTTTGTTCCTCCAAGTTCATGCCGACTTAAAGGCGAGCTGTTGAGTTGTTCCTGTGCCCCGAACTCTCTTCCCCGACCACCAAACAGCTGCCTGCCTCCCTCATCAGCTCCCTCATCAGCTCCCTCAACCTCCAGCTTGGACCGCACCCCAAGGCAGCCCCCACCCCGCTGTCCTTAGTGTCCACAGTACCTCAGTTTTTCCTGGCAGCCCCCATAGCACCCTGTGTGTTCACCACTGTTGAGCTCGGGAGAGCTCTTCGTGGCGCCCTGGGTCTCCAGGACCTGGTGCTTAGGGGCTGTCTTTTTTATTGTTTTTTGTTTGTTTGTTTGTTTGTTTGTTTTGAGACAGGGTCTTGCTTTGTCTCCCAGGCTGGAATGCAGTGGCTCAGTCTTGGCTCATTGAAACCTTCACCTCCTGGGTTCAAGCGATTCTCCTGCCTCAGCCTCCTGAGTAGCTGGGATTACAGGTGTGTGACACCACGCCCAGCTAATTTTGTATTTTTAGTAGAGACGGGGTTTCACCATGTTGGCCAGGCTGGTCTCGAACTCCTGACCTCAGGTGATCCACTTGTCTTGGCCTCCCAAAGTGCTGGGATTACAGGTGTGAGTCACCACACCTGGCTTAGGGGCCATCTTTGAGTCGGCCCTGGCTCTGCTCCCCAGGTCTCAGTGCTGTGGCCGCCACAGAGCCTAGAGGATGTTTCACGGGATCCCAGCCACTCCGGGCATAGGAGGTGAGTGTGGCCGGAAGGGCACAGGCTTTCAGCCCCTGCTGCAGGGGCTGATGGGCAGTATTGGGTATTAGGCGTCAGGGGTGGGGAGGCATCTGACCCTGCTCTCATACAGCCTTGGGGGTGGCCAGGGGCTGATGCAGTTTATCACAGGAGCACTGAGGGCCCAGAAACCTTCTCCAGGCAGAACTGGCTTGGTCCTGCTGGGCAGACATGATGAGCTTCAGTGTGGCCAGAACCGTGGGGGTCCTGGGCACCCTGTGTCACCAAACCCAGGGGAGAGGCCGTGTGTGATGAGCCTTGTTGGCACTGCATCATGAGTCACGAGCAGGATGTGGCCACTTGCGCAGGTGACTCGGCCAGGGAGCCGCAGTGGAGCTGGGGAGCTGGGCCTGTCATGCGGCCCCCGGCTTCTTAGAGGTGTTATCCTCAGGTCCCCCCACACACTGATGGGGTGAGGTTGGAACCCCTGTGCTCCAGCTCCCTCTGGGTTCTTTGGGACCCAGCCTGGGAGGCCTCAGGGAGGAACTGAAATAGAGGCTGGGACTGGAGCCTACCCTTGGGTTCCCTTTGGGGCCAGCCTGCCAGCTCTCTGCCTTGTCTTGCAGCCCCTGGGAACAAGCCAGAGCTGTATGAGGTGAGTGGTGGGTGCATACCCGGCCAGCATTGGCCAACAGCAAACACCTGTGTGGCCTTGCCAGGGCTCTGCAGCCCCTGCTGGCACCAGCCCACAGAGCCTGCTCTCTCCGGCAGGAAGTGAAGTTGTACAAGAACGCCCGGGAGCGGGAGAAGTAAGTCTAGCCACCCAGGCTGCCCCAACACACCCATGCGCATCTGGCTGCCCTGGGGCAGCCTCCCCCAGACCCATCCCACACTGAGAGGTGGGAGGATACAGGGTCAGGCTGGGGAACCGTTCCTGAGGCACTCCAGGATGGAGCGAGAGGTGGGCAGAGCTCCCACAGTGGCACCTCTGGGCAGGGGATAGTGCTCTGGGCTTGGCACCCCGGGGCCCGATAGACAGGTGTGTCCTCAGGTACGACAACATGGCAGAGCTGTTCGCGGTGGTGAAAACAATGCAAGCCCTGGAGAAAGCCTACATCAAGGACTGCGTCTCCCCCAGCGAGTAAGAGCCCACGTCCTTGGAGGCCTGCTCCTGCCCTGCCAGGCCTGGGTGCTCCGTAGACAGCAAGAACAGGCGTCTGTCAGGCTGTGAGGTGTCCACCCGTGTGGGGCCCACCCAGCGTGAGGAGGATGCCCCTGGGTCTCAGCCAGGGAAGTCCTGGGGGGTGGGGAGGGAGGCGGCAGAGGGGCAGCCCCTGGGGTGTCATCTGGCCCACTCCCCCACCCTTATCCCCCAGCACAGCCAACCTTAAAAGACGGTCGGGAGGCTTGGGGATGTCTCAGGATGTTTTGGGGGGCTTTGTGCAATGAAGTGACAAGACCCTCACAGGCCGCCACACAGGACCATGAGCTATGGATGGGGCCATCATAACAGAGGGCTGGTTGCTGTCGTTCAGAGGGTGGGCAGGGGTGGGGAGCTGGGGCTTCCACCTGGAGCTGAGCTACAAGCCCCACTACGTGCTCAGGGCCTCGCCCCCCAAAGCTGCTAGCAGTCCCTCCTCCTTGCTCGGCCTGCCTTTGCCTGTTGCCCGGCCCTCTCTGGAAGCTGCTCTGCCTCTGGACCAGCTGAGGGGGCAGGATGAGCTGGGCGATGGTGGTCCCATGCTTGGGCCGCAGCTGACCTCTCCCTAGGTACACGGCAGCCTGCTCCCGGCTCCTGGTGCAGTACAAAGCTGCCTTCAGGCAGGTTCAGGGCTCAGAAATCAGCACTATTGACGAGTTCTGCCGCAAGTTCCGCGTGAGTGCCTGGTCCTTCCACCCCCATGGGACGGGGACTGTCGGGCGTGGGTATGGGGTGCCAGAGGGCTCTGGCCACCTGGGGCTTACTGTCCTGAGAGCCCCAGCACCCATGTCAGCCCCCCACAGCTGGATTGTCCACTGGCCATGGAGCGGATCAAGGAGGACCGACCCATCACCATCAAGGACGACAAGGGCAACCTCAACCGCTGCATTGCTGACGTAGTCTCGGTGCGCCCCAGCCCCCAGGGCTCACAGGGTTAGGAGGGCCGGGGCCGCCCGCTGCAGCTGGGCACAAGGGTAGAGTCCTGGACCACCAGAGCTGGGTAGCACTCTGACTTGTTGGGCGGAAGGGGACCCTTTTAACTAGGGATGAGGGATTGGCAGCCTACGGGGAGGCCCCCCAGGCCACCTGGACTCCTGCTGGGGGGATGAGCACAGTGCGTTCTGGTGGGGTCCTGGCCTCGGGAGATAGTATGTGGGCCCACCCTCCAGTTCCCATGCAGCTGTCTGGGCAGCCAGGACCTCGTTCACTCAGGAGGCCCGCAGGGTTTGGGAGCAGAGTACAGTGAGGAGGCCTAGTGACAGCTGTGGCTGGGAAGGGGTTGGGGCCTGTGAGCTGTGGGGCCACCCCCGCCCCTGAACACGCGAGCCTCATGTGCACACCTGCCCCCAGCTCTTCATCACGGTCATGGACAAGCTGCGCCTGGAGATTCGCGCCATGGATGAGGTGAGGGCATTGGGCTGGCAGGGGGCCTAGGCAGGAGGGGATGGAGCCAGTGTTGGGGTCCCAGCCACTGTGTGTCCCAGATCCAGCCCGACCTGCGAGAGCTGATGGAGACCATGCACCGAATGAGCCACCTCCCGCCCGACTTCGAGGGTCGCCAGACGGTCAGCCAGTGGTGGGTGTCCCTCCCCGCCAGGCAGAGCCCCCGCGGTGCCCCTGAGACCCTCCCTGCCAGGCAGAGTCCCCGCGGTGCCCCTGAGACCCTCCCCGCCAGGCAGAGTCCCCGCGGTGCCCCTGAGACCCTCCCCGCCAGGCAGAGCCCCCGTGGTGCCCCTGAGACCCTCCCCGCCAGGCAGAGCCCCCGCGGTGCCCCTGAGGCTCTGCCCACCCCACATGCCCCGTGCTGCACTCCCAGGCTGCAGACCCTGAGCGGCATGTCGGCATCAGACGAGCTGGACGACTCACAGGTGCGTCAGATGCTGTTTGACCTGGAGTCAGCCTACAATGCCTTCAACCGCTTCCTGCATGCCTGAGCCCGTGGCGCTAGCCCCTGCACGGAAGGGCAGAGTCTGAGGCGATGACTCCTGGTCCCCTATCCGCCACACAGGCCCTGGTCATCCACACAACTCACTGTCTGCAGCTGCCCATCTTGTGTCTGTCTTTGGTGTCAGGACTTTGGGGGCCAGGCCCCTCCCCACAATAAAGATACTCCTGCGACCCCCCTGCCTGGGCGGCTCCCCCAGGCCTGCCTGTGTGTTCTCTCCACCCTCCGGGGACTCTGAGCACACATCCCCTCCGCCTACCCTCCCCCGACCTGTGTGTTCTCTCCACCCTCCGGGGACTCTGAGCACACATCCCCGCTCAGCGGGCCTGCCCTGTGTGTGTGGTGGCCCGGCCCTGGCTCTGTCCCTGCCACTGCGTCCCTCATGGCCTGCGTCACTCGGTGACAGCTGCTTCCCTGGTGGGCTCTGCCTGGGCATGCAGTGCGAGGCAGAGCTGCTTCCACAGCCCCAAGGCCTGGGAAACAGGTCCACCACCTGGCCAGGCGTGGTTCAACTCTGGCCACAGGGGAGGCTGAGACTGCCTGCCATCCCTCCCCACTCCTCCCTGAAGCCCAGGGCAGCACCAGGTTTTCTGAGTGCAATCAGGTCCCAGCGCACCCGGCCAGGCTGGGCTCAGAGGTGGTGCGCTTCATGCTGTCAGCTGCTCCACACCCACCTCTCGTCTCTGGTGACTGCACCCTGGCCCAGGACTCCTGACTTACTGCAGCTCCAGCCAGTGACTCATCGGGTGGAGTTTGTCAAGCCCACCACCAGGGCCTCTCCCCAAGTGCCTCAGCAGAGCCCGAGTCAAGGCCGGGCCTGGTGGGGAGGCAGTGGGTGGTGGACACCGTCCGTTCACAGCGTGTGCCGTGCACCAGCCGCTGCCCCCAGGGAAAGCAGCACACACCACACTTCTGGGTTCCAAGAGCCACGTTCCACATCTTAGCAACTCTGCTGTCAGGACAAGGAACGTGCCAGGGTGTCACTGTAGTGTATTTCTTTCTTAGCGGCTGAGAGCACCAGGATCTCTTGCCATCTGTGGCATGTAGAGCCGATGGAATGAGGTGTGTAGAGAAAGGAAGATGGTGAAAATCGAGTCGCGTGGTATTCCGCGGGGGCTTGGGACGTCGAGCAGGAGGGCATGGAGGAGGCAGGTGGGCTCTGCACGGGCTGTGTGGGGACTGCCTCTCAGACGGCCAAGGGGGGCCATCAAGCAGGATGACAACTTCAGTGGCTGGAGAGGGAGGCTGAATCCCACCAAGAAGCCAGAGGACTGGCCAAGGGCACTGCTCTGGGAAGTGGGAAGAGACTGACCAAGGAGTCAGAGAAGAGCTCCCAGGACAGCAGGATCCAGGGCACCCGGAGGGAGCTGAGGAAGGGTACTGTTGAGTCAGGCCGTGGGGCCTCAGTGTCCTTGACAGGCACACGTGGGTGCAGGGTGCTTCGAGGGAGGACCAGCACCCAGAAACGTGTGTGGCAAGCCGAGCAGATGGCCTGGGTCATTTTGATCTTTTTTTTTTTTGAGGAGTCACTTTCTGTTGCCCAGGCTGGAGTGCAGTGGCACCATCTCGGCTAACTGCAACCTCCACCTCCCGGGTTCAAGCAATTCTCCTGCCTCAGCCTCCTGAGTAGCTGGGATTACAGGGGTGTGCCACCATGCCCGGCTAATTGTGTACTTTCAGTAAAGACAGTTTCTCCATGTTGGTCAGGCTGGTGTCCAACTCCTGGCCTCAGGTGATCGCCTGTCTCACCTCTGAAAGTGCTGGGATTACAGGCACAAGCCACCACGCCCAGCCTGCAATTTTTTTTATTTTACTTTTTATTTTTCTTTATTTTTATTTTTTTTGAGACAGAGTCTTACTCTGTCACCCAGGCTAGAATGCAATGGCATGATCTCAGCTCACTGCAACCTCCGCTTCCCAGGTTAAAGAAATTCTCTTGGCCGGGCGCGGTGGCTCAAGCCTGTAATCCCAGCACTTTGGGAGGCCGAGACGGGTGGATCACGAGGTCAGGAGATCGAGACCATCCTGGCTAACACGGTGAAACCCCATCTCTACTAAAAAATACAAAAAACTAGCTGGGTGAGTTGGCAGGCACCTATAATCCCAGCTACTTGGGAGGCTGAGGCAGGAGAATGGCATAAACCCGGGAGGTGGAGCTTGCAGTGAGCTGAGATTCAGCCACTGTACTCCAGCCCGGGCGACAGAGCGAGACTCCGTCCCCAAAAAAAAAAAAAAAAGAATTTCTCTTGTCTCAGCCTCCCGAGTACTATAGGCACGAGCCACTATGCCTGGCTAGTTTTTGTATTTTTAGTAGAGACGGGGTTTCGCCATGTTGGCCAGGCTGGTCTCGATCTCCTGACCTCAGGTGTTTTGCCCGCCTCGGCCTCCCAAAGTGCTGGGATTACAGGCATGAGCCACCGTGCCCGGCCTGTTTTTTTTTTTTACTGTGATAAAATATAACAAACTTTGCCTTTTTATCTGATTTTAAGTACACAGGTCAGGGCCATTAAGTGTATTTACATTATTGTGCAACCTCATCATCGTCCACCTCCAGAACTTTTCCATCCAAACAAAGTAAAGCTCCATCCCCGTAAAACACTCCTGCGCATTCTCCCCTCCCCATCCCTGGCAGTCACCCTTCTTTCTTTTCTTTTATTATTTATTTATTTATTTATTTTTGAAGCAGTTTGACTCTGTCGTCCAGGGTGGAGTGCAGTTGCACAATCTCAGCTCACTGCAGCCTCCACCTCCCAGGTTCAAGCAATTCTCCTGCCTCAGCCTCCCAAGTAGCTGGGACTACAGGTGCCTGCCACCACGCCCGGCTACTTTTTTGTATTTTTAGTAGAGACAGGGTTTCACTGCATTAGCCAGGATGGTCTCGATCTCCTGACCTTGTGATCTGCCCGCCTCGGCCTTCCAAAGTGCTGGGATTACAGGCGTGAGCAACCGCGCCTGACCTCTTTTTTTTGAGACGGAGTCTCGCTCTGTCGCCTAGGCTAGAGTGCAATGGTGCAATCTCAGCTCACTACCACCTCCGCCTCCGGGGTTCAAGCAATTCTCCTGCCTCAACTTCCTGAGTAGCTCAGATTACAGGCCTGTGCCACCATGCCCAACTGATTGTGTATTTTTAGTAAAAACTGGATTTCTCTGTATTGGTCAGGCTGGTCTCCAACTCCTGACCTCAGGTGATCCGCCTGCCTCGGCCTCCCAAACTACTGGGATTACAGGCATGAGCCACCGTGCCCCGCCTGTTTTATTTTATTTTATTTTTTTAATTTAAATTTAATTTTTTAATTTAAGACGGAGTCTCCCTCTGTTGCCCAGGCTAGAGTGCAATGGCGTGATCTTGGCTCACTGCAACCTCCACCTCCCAGGTTCAAGCAATTCTTTTGCCTCAGCCTCCAAGGTAGCTGAGACTACAGGCGCGAGACACCATGCCCAGCTAATTTTTTTTTTTTTTTTGAGACTAAGTCTCGCTCTGTTGCCCAGGCTGGAGTACAGTGGCGCCATCTCTGCTCACTGCAAGCTCCACCTCCAAGGTTCACGCCATTTTCCTGCCTCAGCCTCCCCAATAGCTGGGACTACAGGCGCCCGCCACCACGCTCGGCTAATTTTTTGTATTTTTAGTAGAGATGGGGTTTCACCGTGTTAGCCAGGATGGTCTCAATCTCCTGACCTCGTGATCTGCCCACTGGCCTCCCAAAGTGCTGGGATTACAGGCATGAACCACCGTGCCCAGCCTATTTTATTTTATTTTTACTGTGATAAAATATAATAAATTTTGCCGTTTTAACTGATTTTAAGTGCACAGTTCAGGGACATGAAGTGTATTTACATTATTGTGCAACCTCACCACCGTCCACCTCCAGAACTTTCCTATCCAAACAAAGTAAAGCTCCATCCCCATAAAACACTCATGCGCATTCTCCCCTCCCCAGCCCTGGCAATCACCCTTCTTTCTTTTCTTTTTTTTCTTTTTTTTTTTTTGAGACAGAGTCTTGCTCTGTTGCCCAGGCTGGAGTGCAGTGGCCAGATCTTGGCTCACTGCAAGCTCCGCCTCCTGGGTTTACGCCATTCTCCTGCCTCAGCCTCCCAAGTAGCTAGGACTACAGGTGCCTGCCACCTCGCCCAGGTAGTTTTTTATTTTTATTTTTTAGTAGAGATGGGGTTTCACCGTGTTAACTAGGATGGTCTCGATCTCCTGACCTCGTGGTCTGCCCACCTCCCAAAGTGCTGGGATTACAGGCTTGAGCCACCGCACCTGGCCTCTTTCCTTTCCTTTCCTTTTTTTTTTTTTTTTTTGAGGAGTTTGGCTCTGTCGCCCAGGCTGGAGTGCAGTGGTGTGATCTCAGCTCACTGCAGCCTCCACCTCCCAAGTTTAAGCGATTCTCCTGCCTCAGCCTCCTGAGTAGCTGGGACTACAGGGGCACGCCACCACGCCCGGCTAAATTTTGTATTTGTTTGTTTTTGAGTTGGAGTTTCGCTCTTGTTGCCCAGGCTGCAGTACAATGGTGCGATCTCGGCTCACTGCAACCTCCGCCTCCCAGGTTCAAGAGTCTCCTGCCTCAGCCTCCTGAGTAGCTGGGATTACAGGCATGTACCACCACGCCCAGCTGATTTTGCATTTTTAGTAAAGATGGGGTTTCTCCATGTTGGTCAGGCTGGTCTTGAATTCCCAACCTCAGGTGATCCACCTGCCTTGGTCTTGCAAAGTACTGGGATTACAGGTGTGAGCCACTGCAACCAGCCTGTATTTATTTTATTTATTTTTAAATTATTTTTTCTTTCTTTCTTTTTTTTTTTTTTTTTGAGATGGAGTCTTGCTCTGTCGCCCAGGCTGGAGTGCAATGGTGCAATCTCGGCTCACTGCAACCTCTGCCTTCCGGGTTCAAGCAATTCTTCTGCCTTAGCTTCCTGAGTAGCTGGGATTACAGACACCTGCCACCGTGCTCAGCTAAGTTTTGTATTTTTTAGTAGAGACGGGGTTTCACCATGTTGGCCAGGGTGGTCTTAAACTCCCAACCTCAGGTGACCTGCTCACCTTGGCCTCCCAAAGTACTGGGATTACAGACATGAGCCACTGTGCCCAGCCTGTATTTTTTTTATTAATTTTAAAAATTTATTATTATTTTTGAGTTGGAGTCTCTCTTTTCACCCAGGCTGGAGTGCAATGGCGTGATCTCGGCTCTCTGCACCCTTTTCCTTGGGGTTCAAGCAGTTCTCATGCTTCAGCCTCCTGAGCAGCTGGGACTACAGGCGCCTGCCGCCACGCCTGGCTAATTTTTGTACTTTTTAGTGGAGATGGGGTTTCACCATGTTGGCCAGGCTGGTCTCGAAGTCCTGAGCTCAGGTGATCTGCCCACCTCGGCCTCCCAAAACCCTTCTACTTTCTCTGCAGGGTCCAGCTCCATGGGGTTGGTGGGTTTTCCTCCCCATGTAGGGACGAGAGATTGTAGAAATAAAGACACACGACAAAGAGATAAAAGAAAAAGCAAGCTGGGCCCAGGGGACCACTACCACCAAGATGCAGAGACCAGTAGTGGCCCTGAATGCCAGGCTGTGCTGATATTTATTGGATACAAGACAAAGGGGCAGGGTAAAGAGTGTGAGTCATCTCCAATGATAGGTAAGGTCACGTGGGTCACATGTCCACCGGACAGGGAGCCCATCCCTGCCTGGCAGCCGAGGCAGAGAGAGAGAGGAGAGACAGACAGCTTACGCCGTTATTTCTGCATATCAGAGACTTTTAGTACTTTCACTAACTTTGCTACTATTATCTAAAAGGTAGAGCCGGGTGTACAGGATGGAACGTGAAGGCGGACTAGGAGCGTGACCACTGAAGCACAGCATCTCAGGGAGACGGTTAGGCCTCCGGAGAACTGTGGGTGGGCCTGACTGATGTCAAGCCCTCCACAAGAGGTGGAGGAGTAGAGTCTTCTCTGAACTCCCCCAGGGAAAGGGAGACTCCCTTTCCCAGTCTGCTAAGTAGAGGGTGTTTTTCCTTGACACTGATGCTACCGCTAGACCACGGTCCACTTGGCAACGGGCTTCTTCCCAGACACTGGCGTTACCGCTAGACCAAGGAGCCCTCCGGTGGCTCTGCCCGGGCATCACAGAAGGCTCACACTCTGGTCTTCTAGTCACTTCTCACTATGTCCCCTCAGCTCCCATCTCTTTATGGCCTGGTTTTTCCTAGGTTATGATTGTAGAGCGAGGAGTATTATAATATTGGAATAAAGAGTAATTGCTACAAACTAATGATTAATGATATTCATGTATAACCATATCTATGATCTATATCTAGTATAACTCTTGTTATTTTATATATTTTATTAGACTGGAACAGCTCATGGCCTCAGTCTCTTGCCTCGGCGCCTGGGTGGCTTGCCGCCCACATTTCTGTCTCCGTGAATTTGACTGACTGGGGTCCTCATGTGAGTTAGATCACACCGTCCTTGCCCTTTCATGTCTGGCTGCCTTTGCTCATCACAGTGTCCTCAAGGTGCATCCAAGTCACAGCGCAGGCCGGTTTCCTTCCTTTTTCAGGCTGAATCATGTTCCACTGTGGATGAGCCACAGTGCGTTCACTCACGCGTGTTTGGATATTTGAGTTGCTTCCATCTTTTGAATAATGCTGCTAGTGAACCTGGGCTTATGTTTTTTTTTGTTGAGTCTTTAGAGTCAGGGTCTTGCCCAGTTGCCCAGGCTGGAGTGCATGAGTGCATGATGCGATCGTGGTTCACTGCAGCCTCCACCTCCTGGGCTCAAGCAATTCTGCCTCAGCCTCCAGAGTCGCTGGGACCACAGGCGCCCACCACCACTCTGGGTGCCCTTTTTTTTTTTTTTTTTGAGACAGAGTCTTGCTCTGTCGCCCAGGCTGGAGTGCAGTGGTGCAATCTCAGCTCACTGCAAGCTCCACCTCCCAGGTTCATGCCAGTCTCCTGCCTCAGCCTCCCGAGGAGCTGGGACTACAGGCACCCACCACCACACTTGGCTAATTTTTTCGTATTTTTAATAGAGATGGGGTTTCACCGTGTTAGCCGGGATGGTCTCCATCTCCTGACCTCGTGATCTGCCTGCCTCGGCCTCCCAAAGTGCTGGGATTACAGGCGTGAGACACTGCGCCCGGCCTGGGTGCCCTAATTTGTTTTTGTATTTTTAGTAGAGCTGGGGTTTCATCATGTTGCCCAGGCTGGTCTTAAACTCCTGACTTCAAGTGATCCACCTGCCTCAGCCTCTCAAAGTGCTGGGATTACAGGCATGGGCCAAGGTGCCCGACCAGTGTTGTTTTTAAGATGGGCCAATTGCAATGAGCTTGTTGCATGACAGAGTGGGCCTGAGGGGCAGGAGAGTGCAACCCCTCTGCTCTGGGGAAGCCGGCCTCAGGCTGGGGCACGGGCAGCTGAAACCCTCAGCAGCTGCTCCTGGGCTGTGGAAGAGAGTTTCTGCGGGGAGGGATGGGGTCACATGAATGGAGGGAATGGAGGAGGCCTGCAGCCCAGCAATGAGGCCTACTGGGGAGGCAGCTCAGGAAGGCCACAGAGTCAGGCCCAGTCCAAGACCTTTGCCCTGAAGCTAAAATAGGCCCTTGAGCCTGGTTTAGAATGGGTGGCCTCCAGCCAGCCCATTGGTCCTGGGGTGGTGTGGGAGGGAAAGGGCCAGTTTGGGACTGCAACATCTCCAGGCTGCATGTAGAGCTGCCCCCGTCATGGTCTTGGGGCCCAGAAATCATCTGCGCCCCCAGAAGGATACCACTGTGGGTGGGCCCAGCCAGAGGGGCACCATGAGATCTGCCACTTGGCAGGGTGAGGCTGCCAGGGGAAGCACCCTGACCCCAGGACACTGGGCCCAATGCCCGCCCTGCCCCGTCCTGAAGGGGTGGCCTGCCCCTCCACACCTGTGGGTGTTTCTCGTTAGGTGGAACGAGAGACTTGAGAAAAAAAATAAGACACAGAGACAAAGTATAGAGAAAGAAAAGCAGGGGCCCAGGGGACCGGTGCTCAGCTTACAGAGGACCCACGCCGCACCAGTCTCTGAGTTCCCCTAGTATTTATTGATAATTATCTTTATCATCTTAAAGATAAGGGAGTGGCAGGACAATAGGATCATTGTAGGGAGGAAATCGGCAGTAAGACATATGAACAAAAACCTCTGTGACATGAATAAGTTTAAAGGAAAATGCTGTGCCTTGAGATGCATATGCAAACATCTCCATAAACCTTTTGGCATTACTTCAGTCTATCACATGGGGAGAAACCTTGGACAACACCTAGCTTTCCTAGGCAGAGGTCCCTGCGACCTTTGGCCGTGTAGGTGTCCCTGGGTAGTTGAAATTAAGAGAATGGTGATGACTTTTAACCAGCAAGCTGCCTTCAGGCACTTGTTTAACAAAGACACACCCTGCACAGCCCAAAATCCATTAAACTTTGAGTCACCACAGCACATGTCTCTTGCACGGACAAGGTTGGGGGTAGGGTCACAGATTAACAGCATCTCAAATACAGGACAAAATGGAGTCTCTTATGGCTACTTCTTTCTATATAGACACAGTAACAGGCTGATTTCTCTTTCTTTTCCCCACACCGTCCCGCCCTGCACATGGCAGGACAGAGTCCTCGGGCCTCAGGCACCCAGCTCCCCACCCCAGCCCCACCCACAACACTCAGGGTCAGGCTGGCTGGACCGGGCAGGAGGCGGCATCTGGACTCCCCCTTCAGAAGGCAAAGCTGCCCTGAGATCTGCCTTCCCCTTCCCCCAGACTTCCTGCCATCACCACCATAGTAGAGATAAGGCCTCTAGGCTCAAAGGCCAGAGAAGGAGCCCACAGGGAGGGCAGGGCTGGGAGCCACAGCCTCCCTGTCCCGGGGGCTAGAGCTGGGGTCTTACCCCAATCTTATCCTGCCCCAAGCCCAGCCAGGTGGCTGCCAGGGCCCAGGTCCGTCTTCCTGGTTGTCTGTGTTGGAGCTTCCTGGGGCTTTCTCTGGCCTAAGGGAGCATGACGCAGCAGGCACCTTTTCAGTTCCTTTGATTCCATCGCAGTCCCCAACAGGGACCATAGCCCAGGACCCAGGAAGAGGTTCATGTCCCCACCCCAACTGGGGCCACCAAGGGTGTCTGGGCAGCCTCTGTTGGGAGGGGCAGAGGCATGGACCTGGGAGCTCTCAGGCTCTGGGGGCATCTGTGTACCTCTGCTCTGCGTCCCCCAGCTTGGAGGCAGCCTCCAGATGGAGAGCCAGAAGGGGACACTCCGGCTCTGCCCCACAGCTTGAGGGGCAGCAGGAAGAGGACAGAAGCCCACCCAGGCTGGCCGGGCGCGGTGGCTCACACCTGTAATTCCAGCACTTGGGGAGGCCAAGGCAGGCGGATCACCCGAGGTTGGGAGTTCAAGACCAGCCTGACCAACATGGAGAAACCCTGCCTCTACTAAAAATACAAAATTAACCGGGTGTGGTGGTGCCGCCTGTAATCCCAGCTACTCGGGAGGCTGAGGCAGGAGAATCACTTGAACCTGGGAGGCAGAGGTTGCAGTGAGCCAAGATTACGCCATTGCACTGCAGCCTGGGCAGCAAGAGCAAAACTCTATCTAAAAAAAAGCCCACCCAGGTTGCCTGTCCAGGGGAAGGGGCCCAGCCCTCGCCCCCCACCAGCAGTGGCTTCAGGCTACTGGGGAGGATCTGCCGCTGGAATGGTTAACCCAGGCATCTCCAGCAGCCAATCACAGAGCTCTGCAGGAATACCTGGGAGAGGTCCTCAGGCAGGCCGGGCCGGGCGGGTCCTAGCCCAGCCCCAGTCTGGCCCTGGGCAACCCCAGCAAAGCCGCCCTCAGCCAGCCCAGAAGCACTGGGCCTTGGCCACAGCAACACCCACTGAACACGCTGGGAGCTGAGTATGGTGTCCCTGGTCTCGCTGGAGCTTGGGCTGCTGCTGGCTGTGCTGGTGGTGACGGTGATGGCGACAGCGACGGCGCCCCCGCCTGCTGGTCTGCTGAGCCTACTCACCTCCGGCCAGGGCGCTGTGGATCAAGAGGCACTGGGCGGCCTGTTAAATACGCTGGCGGCCCGTGTGCACTGCGCCAACGGGCCGTGTGGAAAGGTAACAGCCCCACCCGACGGGTCCCCCAGCCCTGGCCTCTTCCCGCCCGCTCCGCCCTGCCAACTGGCAGCAAAGGGCCCTGGGCAAACTCCAGGAGGCGGAGGAGGCTGGCGGCAGTACCTGGGCACCCTGGCCCTCCCCGCAGGCCAGAGCCCACCCTCATGCTCATGAGGGCAGACAGGCACACCTCTCCAGGGACACACAGTCCCTCTTCTCCCCAGGACCCCAGGGCCACCTCCCCCTGCCGGCCCCCAGCCATCAAATTGGCAGTGGCTCCAGGGGAGTACCCTGGGGATGGGGGACCACTGTTGGGGACCCCTCTCCGTGCACCCCTGTAGTTGGGGAAGCAGAACAGGGTCCTGGGGAGACAGAAGGGCACAAGGGGTTGAGAGAGGACGGTGGACGTGGTTGGACCTGAGAGGGAGAGGAAACAGGCCTGTGGGGAAGCCCCTTGGCCAGGCCTGCCTCTCCCCTCCCTGGTGGGCCCAGAGCCCCTCCTCACCTGTCTCTGCCCACAGTGCCTGTCTGTGGAGGACGCCCTGGGCCTGGGCGAGCCTGAGGGGCCAGGGCTGCCCCCAGGCCCGGTCCTGGAGGCCAGGTACATTGCCCGCCTCAGTGCCGCCGCCGTCCTCTACCTCAGCAACCCCGAGGGCACGTGTGAGGACGCTCGGGCTGGCCGCTGGGCCTCTCGTGCAGACCATCTCCTGGCCCTGCTCGAAAGCCCCAAGGCCCTGACCCCGGGCCTAAGCTGGCTGCTGCAGAGGATGCAGGCCCAGGCTGCCGGCCAGACCCCCAAGACGGTGAGGGACAGTCCAGGCAGACCAGGGGAGTGGGTGAGGAGGGCCCCATGGCCTAGGGGGCCAGGCCTGGCTGCAGAGCCTTCAGGGAGCCTGGGGGCCTGGGGAGACGCCCGGGAGTCGGCTCCTGCTGGGGATTCACAATGTGGAGCTCACTACCGGGCAGCTGGGGGCCTGCAGGAGCCCCAGGAGGGGCCTCACGAGGGAGGAACCCAGAGGGCTGAGTGGGAGCCTGAAGCAGCTGGGCCCGGCAGGGAGGGCTGTGGCCACAGGGAAGGGTGGGGCTGGTGGGGGCAGATCCTGTAGTTGGCGTGGGAGATGCATCCAGGGGCAGCTGGGTGGATGGCAGAACTGGATGCAAGGTCACACCAAAGGCTGAGGCAGAGGCCCCCTCTTCCCCAGGCCTGCATAGACATTCCTCAGCTGCTGGAGGCGGCGGTGGGGGCGGGGGCTCCAGGTAGTGCCGGAGGCGTCCTGGCTGCCCTGCTGGACCACGTCAGGAGTGGGTCTTGCTTCCATGCCTTGCCGAGCCCTCAGTACTTCGTGGACTTTGTGTTCCAGCAGCACAGTAGCGAGGCTCCTATGACGCTGGCCGGTGAGGCCTGGGCTGGGCTGTGGAGGGGGCACCCCCGAGTCCCCAGCCTCCATGTCCCTGGGGGGCAGGGCTGGAGCCCACACAGACTCACCGTGCTGACTCTTCTCCCTGCTAGAGCTGTCGGCCTTGATGCAGCGCCTGGGGGTAGGCAGGGAGGCCCACAGTGACCACAGTCATCAGCACAGGGGAGCCAGCGGCCAGGACCCTGTGCCCCTCGTCACCTCCAACGATAGCTCCAGTGTGTGGGACACGGTGAGCTGTGCCCTGGGGTAAGATGGGGTCCCACTGGGGTCTGCTCAGGCCCCTGAGCCTGTCCTGCCACTCCCCAGGTATGCCTGAGTGCCAGGGACGTGATGGCTGTGTATGGACTGTCAGAGCAGGCTGGGGTGACCCCGGAGGCCTGGGTCCAACTGAGCCCTGCCCTGCTGCAACAGCAGCTGAGTGGAGCCTGCACCTCCCAGCCCAGGCTCCCCGTCCAGGACCAGCTCAGCCAGGCAGAGAGTGAGTGCCCACCCCGGCACTGTGCTGGCAGTGCAGAGGTGGGGCCCACATAGGGAGGAAGGAGTGGCTGCCGAGGGTGAGGGATGGAGAGAGGGAGCAGGGCCTGGAAGTTGAAACAGCAGACACAGGGGAATGTGGCATCGCCAGGAGGGGAGTGGGGCTTTGAGGCAGGAGCGTCAGCCTGAGTGAGGGACTGGCCCACACTGACCGCCTGCAGCTCTGGTGAGCGACGCCCGGGAAGCAGGGGCTGAGTGTGGAAGAAAAGCTCTCACAGCCACCTCACCCACCCCCAGGGTATCTGTACGGCTCCCTGGCCACGCTGCTCATCTGCCTCTGCGCGGTTTTTGGCCTCCTCCTGCTGACCTGCACTGGCTGCAGGGGGGCCACCCACTACATCCTGCAGACCTTCCTGAGCCTGGCGGTGGGTGCACTCACTGGGGATGCTGTCCTGCACCTGATGCCCAAGGTCTGCCCCCACAACCCCCCCGATCCTGGCCCACCATGGACTCCCAGGCCATGCCCTCCCAGGGCCCTTACCCACACCACCCCCTGACCCCTGACCCCTCTCCCTGGGTCTTGGAGGGAGGCGCCCTGTGACCCCCCCAGCCCAGCGCCCCTACTCCCCAGGTGCTGGGGCTGCACACACACAGCGAAGAGGGCCTCAGCCCACAGCCCACCTGGCGACTCCTGGCTATGTTGGCCGGGCTCTACGCCTTCTTCCTGTTTGAGAACCTCTTCAACCTCCTGCTGCCCAGGGACCCGGAGGTCAGGCTTCTTGGGAAGGTACCCGGCGGGTGGGTGTGCTGGGGGCCTGGCGGACACTGAGCAGCTACCCTCACAGGACCTGGAGGATGGGCCCTGTGGCCACAGCAGCCACAGCCACGGCGGCCACAGCCACGGTGTGTCCCTGCAGCTGGCACCCAGCGAGCTCCGGCAGCCCAAGCCGCCCCACGAGGGCTCCCGCGCGGACCTGGTGAGTGGGCGCCCGATGCCCCACCCCACGCGGAGCCCCTCCCACAGACCCCTTCCCAAGCCCACACTCCCAGCCAGACCCCAGGCCTGCGGCCCCGCCTCCCGCGGTCATCTGGGGCCCCGCCCCGCCGCGTTCCTCCTCTATCTCTGGGCGGGACTTACTCAAGGCTCCTCCCAGGTGGCGGAGGAGAGCCCGGAGCTGCTGAACCCGGAGCCCAGGAGACTGAGCCCAGGTGAGCCCAGGGGGCGACCCCGGAAGGGCTGGGGGATCTGAGGTTTGTGTGGAGCGCGAGCGGGGCCCGGGGCTTGGCGGTCGGGGACAGGCCACGCGAACTCACGGCCGCTGCATCCGCAGAGTTGAGGTTACTGCCTTATGTGATCACGCTGGGCGACGCCGTGCACAACTTCGCCGATGGGCTGGCCGTGGGCGCCGCCTTCGCGTCCTCCTGGAAGACCGGGCTGGCCACCTCGCTGGCGGTGTTCTGCCACGAGTTGCCGCACGAGCTGGGTGAGCGGCGGGCGGGGCCTGGAAGGAGACGGCCGGGGCCGCACGGGGCTGGGCGGGGAGACCGGGAACAGGTGGGCGGGGCCTGGTGGTAAGAGCGCGCGACCGAAAGGAGGTGGGCGGGGCATGTAAATAGGAGGGCGGAGCTGTTGATGTGGACCCGCCCGCAGGGGACTTCGCGGCCTTGCTGCACGCGGGGCTGTCCGTGCGCCAAGCGCTGCTGGTGAACCTGGCCTCTGCGCTCACGGCCTTCGCGGGTCTCTACGTGGCACTTGCGGTTGGAGTCGGCGAGGAGAGCGAGGTCTGGATCCTGGCAGTGGCCACCGGCCTGTTCCTCTACGTGGCACTCTGCGACATGGTCAGGATGGTGAGGGGAGGGGCTGCTCTGGGCCGGGAACTGAGCAGCGGAGCTGAGCAGGGGCGCTGACCTGGTACCCACTTGCTCCTCAGCTCCCGGCCATCTTGAAAGTACGGGACCCACGGCCCTGGCTCCTCTTTCTGCTGCACAACGTGGGCCTGCTGGGCGGCTGGACCGTCCTGCTGCTGCTGTCCTTGTACGAAGATGATATCACCCTCTGATACCCTGCCCTAGTCTCCCACCTTTGACTCAAGATCCCACACCCCACAAACCTACCGCCCAGAAACCAGAAGCCCCTATAGAGGCCCCAGTCCTAACTCCAATAAAGACACTCTTGTCCTTGGAGCATGGCTGTGCTCTCCTTGCTGGGTGGGAAAGGTCCTCAGCTGAGGAAGGACAATTGCGGCACTGCCTTCTCCCCATCGGGGTGCCTCGAAGAGAAGCAGGAAGAGCTGCACTCAGGGCCCCCCAGGCAGCCAGCCTCAGGCACCCCCTCTTTGATGTGGAGACCCTGCCTGCCTGAGGAGTGGGGTCAGGGAAATTCGCCAGGGTGTGTGGGCAGCAAGTGGGACCCTGTCCCCAAACAGTAATCAAACTTGCTTACCCATAACTGCTTACACAGCTGAAGGCATATTTCTCTGTCATGGAAAGCAAGCCTGGAGATAATCAGACCAGAGTGTGTGGCAGCCCATGGTTCCTGGGACCCCAGCCTCTTCTGACTCTGAGACGTTAATCCTGAGTCCCTACGTAGTGGCCTCCTAGGGCTCCCATAACACAGCCTACCACAAGCTGAGTGCCTTCAAACCAGAAACTTATTTCCACAGTTCTGGAGGCTAAAAGTTAGGAATCAAAGCATCAGGAGACTAATGCTCCCTCTGAAGTCTCTAGGAAGCAGTCTGTTCCCCAAGCCTTTCCTGGCTACTGGTGGCCCCAGGTGTTCCTTGGTTTGTGGGCAGTATGACTCCAATCTCTGCCTCTGTCTTCACATGACCTCCCCTCCTCTCCCCTTTTCTTTTCTTTTTTCTTTTCTTTCTTCTTTTGAGACAGAGTTTCAGTCTGTTGCCCAGGCTGGAGTACAGTGGCACCATGTCGGCTCACTGCAACCTCTGCCTCCCAGGTTCAAGCAATTCTCCTGCATCAACCTCCCGAGTAGCTGGGATTACAGGTACCCCCCACCACACCTAGTTAATTTTTATATTTTTAGTAGGATGGGGTTTTATCCTGTTGGCCAGGCTGGTCTCAATCTCCTGACCTCAGGTAATCCACCCACCTCAGCCTCCCAAAGTGCTGGGATTACAGGTGTGAGCCATTGCGCCCGGCCCACATGACCTTCTTTCTTGTGTTTCTATCTCTTCTGGTTATTTTTATTGTATGTTTTTTGAGACGGAGTCTCACTCTTGTCACCCGGGCTGGAGGGCTCACTGCAACCTCTGCCTCCTGGGTGCAAGCGATTCTCCTGCCTCAGTCTCCCCAGTAGCTGGGATTACAGGTGTGCGCCACCATGCCCGGCTAATTTTTGAAGGGGGCCAGCCGCTCCACACCTGTGGGTATTTCTCGTCAGGTGGGATGAGAGATTGAGAAAAGAAATAAGATACAGAGACGAAGTATAGAGAAAGAACAGTGGGCCCAGAGGACTGGTGCTCAGCATACTGAGGACTTGCACCAGCACCAGCCTCTGAGTTCCCTCAGTATTTATTGATCATTATTTTTCCTATCTTAGCGAGGGGAGTGTAGCAGGGCAACAGGTGGGGAGAAGGTCAGCGGGAAACATGTGAGCAAAGGAATCTGTATCATGAATAAGTTCAAGGAAAGGTGCTGTGCCCGGATGTGCACGTAGGCCAGATTTATGTTTCTCTTTTTTTTTTTTTTTTGAGACAGTCTCGCTCTGTGCCCCAGGCTGGAGTGCAGTGGCGCGATCTCGGCTCACTGCAAGCTCCGCCTCCCGGGTTTACGCCATTCTCCTGCCTCAGCCTCCCGGGTAGCTGGGACTACAGGCGCCCGCCACCTCGCCTGGCTAGTTTTCTTGTATTTTTAGTAGAGACGGGGTTTCACTGTGTTAGCCAGGATGGTCTCGATCTCCTGACCTCGTGATCCGCCCGCCTCGGCCTCCCAAAGTGCTGGGATTACAGGCTTGAGCCACCGCGCCTGGCCTTTTTTTTTTTTTTTTTTTTGAGACGGAGTTTCACTCTGTGGCCCAGGCTGGAGTGCAGTGGCGCGATCTCGGCTCACTGCAAACTCTGCCTCCCGGGTTCACGCTATTCTCCTGCCTCAACCTCCTGAGTAGCTGGGACTACAGGCGCCCGCCACTGCACCCGGCTAATTTTTTTTTTGTATTTTTAGTAGAGACAGGGTTTCACCGTGGTCTCAATCTCCTGACCTTGTGATCCGCCCGCCTCGGCCTCCCAAAGTGCTGGGATTACAGGCGTGAGCCACCGCGCTTTACCCAAACATTTCAGTGTAGCAAAGAGTAACAGAGCAGCAGCGCTAGATTTATGTTTTTCTTTACCCAAACATCTCAGTCTAGCAAAGAGTAACAGCAGTATTGCTGCCAGCATGTCTCACTTCCAGCCACAGAGCGGTTTTCTCCTATCTCAGAATAGAACGATTGGGAATGGTCGGCTTTACACCAAGACATTCCATTCCCAGGGAGGAGCAGGAAACAGAAGTCTTCCTCTTCTCTCAACTGAGGCCTCCCTCTTTCACTACTCCTCCTTAGCACAGCACAGACCCTTTACGGGTGTTGGGCTGGGGGATGGTAAGGTCTTTCCTTTCCCACGAGGTCATATCTCAGACTGTCTCAGTAGGGGGAAACCTTGGACAATACCCAGGCTTTCTTGGGCAGAGGTCCCTGTGGCTTTCCGCAGTGCATTGTGTCCCTGGTTAATCGAGAATGAAGAATGGCAATTTTACCGAGCACACTGCCTGCAAACATATAGTTAACAAGGCACATCCTGCACAGCCCTAAATCCATTCAACATTGATTGATTGATTGATTGATTTTTTTTTTTTTTTTTGAGGCGGAGTCTTCACTCTGTCACCCAGGCTGAAGTGCAGTGGCTCAATCTCGGCTCACTGCAAGCTCCGCCTCCCGGGTTAGCGCCATTCTCCTGCCTCAGCCTCCCGAGTAGCTGGGACTACAGGCACCCGCCACTGCGCCCGGCTAATTTTTTGTATTTTAGTAGAGACGGGGTTTCACCGTGTTAGCCAGGATGGTCTCGATCTCCTGACCTCGTGATCCGCCCGCCTCGGCCTCCCAAAGTGCAGGGATTACAGGCGTGAGCCACCGCGCCCGGCCTAAACATTGATTTAATACAGCACATGTTTCTGTGAGCACAGGACTGGGGCTAAAGTTACAGGTTAACAGCATCTCAAAGCAGAAACAATTTTTCTTACTACAGATCAAAATGGAGTTTCTTATGTCCTCCTTTTCTACATAGACACGGTAACAATCTGATCTTTCTTTTCCCCACAATTTTTGTATTTTTTAGTAGAGACTGGGTTTCACCATGTTGGCCGGGCTGGTCTGGAACTCTTGACCTCAGGTGATCCGCCCACCTCGGCCTTCCAAAGTATTGGGATTACAGGCGTGAGCCATTGCCTCCTACTGACTTTTAAAAGGAGGTTTAATGTGGCTCAGGGGTCACACGCCTGAGCATCCAAATGACCCTTCTCCCACTGCCCAGTGAGCAAGTGAGTAGATTTGGATGCAACAAAAACACGTATTTCCACACCATTTTCTTGGGCGTAACGATACTTTCTTGTTTTATTTCTCATGATTCCGTTTCTAGGTCCTAGGCCCGTGCCTGGTCCAGGATCCAAGCTCCTGGAAGCTGGCACTGGGCCCGCCCTGGGTAGGCAGCAGTGAGTAAGGCGGGCGGACAGCGCTGGGCTCGCGGGCCTGCGGGGTCCTGCGTCCTCCGCGGGAGTGTTGGCGGCGGGGGTCGCTCTGTGAGGGGACGCTGGGCAGAGGGGGCGTGCGGCCTCTGTAGGAAGCTTTCTCGGACACCCCGACACTGGCAAGGCGCCCGCCCCCTCTTCCGGACCCCGGCGCGGCCCCCTGCACCGGGGGGCTAGGAGCGGAGTCACTTCTCCCTGCAGCCCTCCTGGGTCTGGTGGAGACGCACCCCCGGCCGACCCCGAGCCGCCGCAGCCGGCGCCCCTGCGGCTTCCCACCCGCGCTACTCCGCCCGCAGCGGAGGCCCGGCACTTCGCGCGCTAGGGGTTTGGAGTCTGGACGCCCCGCCCGGAGCCGAGTCGCCAGGCCGCCCCGCACCCCGGGCCACCAGGGGCCGCTGTCGCCCCTGCAGCAGCTCTCGCGACGGCGCTGCGCAGGCGCCGAAGCCCGGAACCTTCGCGCCCAGCTTCTGGGCCCGGCCGGGCCAAGTTCGCCGCCGTCCCGGTTCCCCTCGAGTCGGCTCCAACTGCCAGGTGGGCAGCCGGGAGGGCGGCCGAGGCGGCAGCGCGAGGCCGGCGAGGGACGCGGTACGGGGCCGGGGTCCTGCGCGGGCGACCCCGCTCACTCTTCCTCTCCCGGCCTTGCGCAGCCCGGGTTGGCGCCATGTACGCCGTGTACAAACAGGCGCATCCGCCCACCGGCCTGGAGTTCGCCATGTACTGCAACTTCTTCAACAACAGCGAGCGCAACCTCGTGGTGGCCGGGACCTCGCAGCTCTATGTGTACCGCCTCAATCGCGACGCCGAGGTAGGTCGGGCCCTGGGCGCCCTCCCCGCTCTCCGCGACGTGAGTGCTCTCACCGCCCCCAGCTGCAGATGGAAGAGCCAAGCCCCAGACAAGTTCAGTGATTTGCTTAAGGTTCCCCTGCCTGAGGAGCCAGGATATGACCCAGAACCTCTTGTGCTCAGGTCCTTTCTCGTAGCTGCTACCCTGTCCTGCCTCCCTTCCTGCCCCACCGGGAAGGGCGCGCTGCCCTAGCCGTCTTGTTTGCTCTTCTGTTTTTTCAGCAAGTTGTTTGGAAGGAACGAACGCCCACTGTGTGCTGGGTAGCAGGGATACCATGTGAACCACACCTGCAGACACTTGGGGGAGGGGAACATCTAAATAAACACACCGGCCCCTGAAGCAAGTGCTGCTGCGGGGATAAAGGAGTGAATGAAGGAAACTCTGTATTTCCAGTCGCATGATCAGAAGAGCCTGTCTGAGGCAGAGCGGGAGTTTATCAGAGGAAGGACGTTCCTAGCGCCAGGAACAAGGCCAGGTCTAGGATGGGGACAGACTGCTGACAGGAGTCTTGGTACACTGGGGCACGTGCCTCAAGGGTTTGGGAAATACAGTGGCATTTTGGTTGCCAGAGGGTTGAAAGCTGGTCCAGAAAGGCTACTTGCAAGAGGCAGTTTCTCCATTGTTCTTGAAGGGAGGAGTAACTCTTACCCAGGCCCAGGGAAGGTGAGAGGAGGGTGTTCCAGGCAGAAGAAACAGCCTGTGCACAGGTCCAAAGCAGTTGAGGGTGGAGAGTCATGCACGGTGTGGCCGTGGTGTAGAGTGGATGTGGTGGTGAGGATGGAGGGACGTAGGCTGTGGTCAGGACTGTTCTCCACAAAGCAGGGAGGAGCCACAAGAGGGTTGTGAATAGGGGCTGACCCAGCAAACAGATGGGTCAGAGGCGTAGGCCAAAGGAGGCCAACCCTCCTGGGCACCTACCCCAGCACACACGTGTTTGCTGGCCAGGGCTCCATCCTCTGAAGGCTTGACGAGGGCTGGAGGTTCTGCTCTGAACACATTGTTGGCAGGAGGCTGCAGTTTCTCGCCACATGGGCCCCTCCCTGGGTCAACTCACAACATGGCAGCCTCCCTCACAATGAGAGACTCACCAAGACTGAAGCCACAGTGAGTCCTGTAACCTAATCTCAGGCTGGGTGCATTGGCTCACAACTATGGCCCCACACTTTGGGAGGCTGAGGTGGGATGACTGCTTGAGGCCAGGAGTTCAGGACTGACCTGGGCAACATAGCAAGACCCCATCTCTACAATTTTTTTTTTTTTCCTGGTGAGACAGAGTCTTGCTCTGTCACTCAGGCTGGAGTGAAGTGGTGTGATCTCACGCTAACTTTAACCTCTGCCTCATAGGTTCAGACAATTATTGTGCCTCAGCCCCCTAAACCCTCCACACAGTAGCTGGAATTACAGGTGTGGGACACCACGCCCGGCTAATTTTTTTTTTTTTTTTTTTTTTTTTTTTTTGTATTTTTAGTAGAGACAGGGTTTTGCCACATTGGCCGGGCTAGTCTCAAACTCCTGAGCTCAGGCAGTCCACTCACCTTGGCCTTCCAAAGTGCTAGGATTACAGGAGTGCACCGCTGTGCTTGGCCCAAATATAAAATATAAAAGTTAGCTGGCCTGTGTGTAGTCCTAGCTACATGGGAGGCCAGGGTGGGAGGATCGCTCAAGCCCAGGAGGTCAAGGCTGCAGTGAGCTATGATTGCACCACTACACTCCAGCCTGGACAACAGAGTGAGACCGCATCTCAAAAAAAAAAAAGAAAAAAAAAGAGGCCAGGCGCAGTGGCTCATGTCTATCATCCTAGCACTCTGGGAGGCCAAGATGGGTGGATCACCTGAGGTCATGGGTTCAAGACCAGTATGGCCAACATGGCAAAACCCTGTGTCTACTAAAAATACAAAAATTAGCTGGGTATGGTGGCAGGCATCTGTAATCCCAGCTACTTGGGAGGCTGAGGCAGGAGAATTGCTTGAAACCGGAGGCGGAGGTTGCAGTGAGTCGAGATTGCACCACTGCACTCCAGCCTGGGCGACAGAGCAAAACTCCATCTAAAAAATGAAGCAGTAGTAATACACTATTAAACTGTCATATTCTGCTGGTCATATCTACCAACCCTGGTAGGGGTGGTGGAGACTGCAGCACCTCCCAGCATTCACTGCAGAGGGCGTTGTGCTGCCGTGGACGCTGGCCACTGGAGGTCGGCCAACGTGCTCATTCCACATCGGGCAGCAGTGCAGGGCAGGGGGGTGCGCAAGAGTCTGGAGTTAAGGAGTGAGGTCTGGTATGGAGGTAAAGCCACAGTCTTCAGCCTGGGGGTGGTGTCTGCCCTTGGAAACTGGCACCCAGAATATAGCCCAGGACAGGGTCTTGGGGCACCCCCACATTGAGAGACTGGGGAGATGAGAGGCCGTGAAAGAGGTGGAGGTCGCATGGCCTGGAAGGCAGGGGGAAAGCTGGACAGGGCCCTGGAGGCCCAGGGAGGGCAGCTGGGAGGGACTCGACGCTGGGTCCCATGCTGCTGAGCCTCAGGTGATGTGACTGCGACGGGGCAGGCTGGGGCCATGAGGGGCTGTGGTCTGACTAGAGCAGGGGTAAGAGCCCAGCAGAGGAGGAGAATCAGTAACAGTGAACAGAGACAACTCTGGAGGAGATGTGTGTAAACTGAAGCAAGAAATGGAGCCGTAAATGGCAGGAAAAGAGGTTTTCTTCTTTTGTTTTTTGTTTTTAAGAAATGGGGTCTTGCTATTTTGTCCATACTGGCCTCAAACTCCTGGGCTCAAGCCATCTTCCTGGGGTCAGTCTAGTCATGGCTCTGTAACAAACTGCCCTGGAACATACAAACCAAGTCTTTCATCATAATTGCACACACCTGGAAGTCTGGTTTTCAGGAATTCATCAGAGTGTGGGGATCCCTTGGCGCTCCTCCACCAGGGCTGAGCCTTGACAGGGATGACTTGAAGAGCTGGGGACAGGCCAGATGTGTCTTCCCCTACCCCTACCCCGTCCCTCCACTCTCCCCTGTTCCCTAGCGTGGCTAGCTGGGTTTTCCTGGCAGCATGGCGATGTTGGTGTAGTTGAGCTTCTTGCAGGAACTCAGAGCCCGAGGAGCCTAAGGCAGAAGCTGCCGGTCACTTAAGGGCTAGACCAGGAGGGCACATCCTTGCCACAACAGTCTGCCCTAAAGGCAGCCTCTAGCCCAGATTCACCTGGAGAGGGAGGGAGACAGCCACCTTTCGTGCAACTGTCTTTTTTTTTTTTTCTTTTTTGAGACAGAGTCTCCCTCTGTCACCAAGCTGGAGTGCAACGGTGCCATCTCAGCTCACTGCAACCTCTGCCTCCCGGATTCAAGCGATTCTCCTGCCTCAGCCTCTCGAGTAGCTGGGACCACAGGCGCTACCACCACGCCCGGCTAATTTTTAGTAGAGACGGAGTTTTACCATTTTGCTCAGGCTGGTCTCGAACTCCTGACCTCAGGCGATCCACCCGCCTTGGCCTCCCAAATCTCTGGGATTACAGGGTTGAGCCACTGTGCCCGGCCTCGTGCAGCTGTCTTGAATCTGTCCCAGAGAATCAAGTGCAGGCTTGGTTTGGCTTGCGTGTGACCTGCGCACCCATGGCCATGGGAAGGCAGGCACAGAACATGCATGCAGTGAAGAGGGTGGGGGTGTCTGCTGGTACCTCAGTCTCTGGGGGAGGCAAGAAGCAAGGCCAGTTGCACCTCAGGGTGTTGAGGGGCTGTTGCTTTGCAGAGAGGGGAGGAGAAGGCATGGATAGGAAATGGGCGAGCATGTGGCCTTGGGCAGCACAAAAGTCCCCTTTATGGGGAAGAAAATATGCAAACAACATTGTTGAAATTAATAAAAGTCCGTTTTTTTGTTTTTGTTTTTGTTTTTTGTTTTTGAGACACAGTTTCGTTCTTGTTGCCCAGATGGGAGCACAGTGGTGCGATCTTGGCTCATTGCAACCTCCGCCTCTCCGGTTCAAGCAATTTTTCTGTCTCAATCTCCTGAGTAACTGGGACTACAGGGGCCCGTCACCTCGCCTGGCTAGTTTTTTGTATTTTTTAGTAGAGACGGGGTTTCACCATGTTAGCCAGGATGGTCTCGATCTCCTGACCTCATGATTCGCCCGTCTCGGCCTCCCAAAGTGCTGGGATTACAGGCTTGAGCCACCGCGCCCGGCCATTTTTTGTATTTTTTAAAAGTAGAGATGGGAGTTTCACCATGTTGGCCAGGCTGGTCTCGAACTCCTGACCTCAAGTGATCCACCTGCCTTGGCCTTCCAAAGTGCTGGGATTACAGGCGTGAGCCACCGCGCCCAGCCTCTTTTTTTGTTTTTGAGACAGAGTCTCACTGTGTCGCCCAGGCTGGAGTGCAGTGGCGCTATCTCTGCTCACTGCAAGCTCCAACTCCTGGGTTCAAGCGATTCTCCTGCCTCAGTCTCTCGAGTAGCTGGGACTACAGGCGCCCGCCACCACCCCTGGCTAATTTTTTGTATTTTTAGTAGAGATGGGGTTTCACCATGTTAGCCAGGATGGTCTTGATCACCTGACCTCGTGATCCGCCCGCCTCGGCCTCCCAAAGTGCTGGGATTACAAGTGTGAGCCACCGCGCCTGGCATTTGGTCACTATTTCTTTAGCTATTTATTCTGTTCCCGTTTCCCCAAGATGCCAGTTAGACATTAGACCATTTGACTATGTACACATTTTTCTTAAAATTCTTCTGAGTGGTGGCCGGGCATAGTGGCTCAGGCCTGTAATCCCAGCACTTTGGGAGGCCGAGGCGGGTGAATCACCTGAGGTCAGGAGTTCAAGACCAGCCTGGCAGCCGGGCACAGTGGCTCACGCCTATAATCCCAGCACTTTGGGAGGCCGATGCGGGTGGATCACCTGAGGTCAGGAATTCAAGACCAGCCTGTGCAACACAGTGAAACCCCGACTCTACTAAGATACAAAAAAAAAAAAAAAAAAATTAGCCGGGCGTGAGAGCATGCGCTTGTAGTCCCAGCTACTCGGGAGGCTGAGGCAAGAGAATTGCTAGAACCCAGGAGGCAGAGCTTGCAGTGAGCCAAGATCTTTTTTTTTTTTTTTTTTTTTTTTTGAGACGGAGTCTCGCTGTGTCACCCAGGCTGGAGTGCAGTGGCCAGATCTCAGCTCACTGCAAGCTCCGCCTCCCGGGTTTACGCCATTCTCCGGCCTCAGCCTCCAAGTAGCTGGGACTACAGGCGCCCGCCACCTCACCCGGCTAGTTTTTTGTATTTTTTAGTAGAGACGGGGTTTCACCATGTTAGCCAGGATGGTCTCGATCTCCTGACCTCGTGATCCACCCGCCTCGGCCTCCCAAAGTGCTGGGATTACAGGCTTGAGCCACCGCGCCCGGCCGCAGTGAGCCAAGATCACACCACTGCACTCCAGCCTGGTGACAGAGCCAGACTGTCAAAAAAAAAAAAAAAAAAAACTTCTGAGTGGTTACCCCTGTTTCTTGCATGTACACTGAAGTGCAGTTGATCTCTGTGTACTGGCCTTATACTTGGCAGAGGGGATCAGGCATCCTTGACTGGTCCCGACCAAGAGGGAAAAATTTTCTTTTTTTTGAGACGAAATCTCTCTCTAGTCCCCCAGGCTGGAGTGCAATGGTGCGATCTCGGCTCACTGCAGCCTCCGCCTCCCGGATTCAAGCGATTGTATCACTTGAGGTCAGGAGTTGAAGACCAGCCTGGTAACTGGGCGCAGTGGCTCACGCCTGTAATCCCAGCACTTTGGGAGGCCGAGGCTGATGGATCACGAGGTCAGGAGATCGAGACCATCCTGGCTAACACCTTGAAACCCCATCTCTACTAAAAGTACAAAAAACTAGCTGGGGGTGGTGGTGGGTGTCTGTAGTCCCAGCTACTTGGGAGACTGAGGCAGGAGAATGGCGTGAACCCAGGAGGTGGAGCTTGTAGTGATCCGAGATCACGTCACTGCACTCCAGCCTGGGCGACAGAGCAAGACGCCATCTCAAAAAAAAGAAAAAAGACCGGCCTGGCCATGGTAAACACCCTGTCTGTACTAAAAATACAAGAATTAGCCGGACGTGGTGGTGCGTGCCTGTAATCCTAGGTACTGAAGAGACTGAGACAGGAGAATCGCTTGAACCTGGAAGGCGGAGGTTGCAATGAGCCGAGATTGCGCCATTGCACTGCAGCCTGGGCCACAGAGTGAGACTCTGTCTCAAAAAAAAAACAAAAAAAAATTCCTCCTATTTTTGCTTTACTAAGAGTTTTTATCATGAATGCTTTTATCAGATGCTTTTTTGTATCCATTAAAGTGACATGATTTTTCTCCTTAATTTTGACACATGGTAAGTTTAGTGATGGCTGTTCTTGTCGAAAACTAGTTTTGTGTTCCTGGAATAACTCAACCCAGTTTTGTTATAATACTCCTGCTTGTCACTGGGCTCATCTGCAAGTGTTTTGAGGAGGTTGGTGTCACTTCCTGTCCCATCTGTCTGTGGGCTGTTGGGGTGGCCAGAGCCGCCTGCGGTGCCATCAGTCCCACACCAGTGAGTGAGTTTTTGTTTTTGTTTTTTGTTTTTTTAAGTTTGTCGTTACTTCTGAAACCTTTGGTAGAATTTGCAGGTGAAGCCCTGGAGTTGCCCTTGTCGCTGTGAGATGGGTATTGGTTTGTGGATGCCTCTTCTGTATCTGTTAACCAGCTTCCAGGATGCCCTCCCCATAGCACAAGTCCATCATGAAAAATGACCTCGAGGTGGCTCACACCTGTAATCCCAGCACTTTGGGAGACCGAGACAGGTGGATCACATGAGGTCAGGAGTTCGAGACCAGCCTGGCCAACATGGTGAAACCCCGTCTCTACTAAAAATACAAAAATTAGCCGGATGTGGTGGCAGGCGCCTGTAATCCCAGCTACTCAGGAGGCTGAGGCAGAAGAATCACTTGAACCCAAGAGGCAGAGGTTGCAGTGAGCCAAGATTGTGCCATGCCATTGCACTCCAGCCCGGGTAACAGAGTGAGACTCCATCTCAAAAACAAACAAACAAACAAATTAAAAAACCCACTTTTCCCTTGCCTTGAGGCAATGGTATGTAAGTATGCTAACTAAACTAGCTGCTTAGCAAAGAAGACACAGCCTCTTACCATTCTGGGACAGCAGTGAAAAGGGAGGAGGTAGAGAGGCAGCCTGAGGGAGCCCAAGGCGTCAGGATAGCTCAGGGCTTCCTCCTCTCTAACAGGCACAAGGATCAGTAGCTACAGGTACCCCTTGGCTCTGGCTTCCTATCCTGTGACATTCGGACCCAGGGGCCGGTGCTGGGCTGCTGTGAGTGTGCAACCAGGCAGGTTTGGGGGTGTGCAGATGCAGAGACAGTGCACTCTGACCCTGAGTACTTGCCTCACAGGACCTGGCTGCTAGGGAGCCGTGAGGTAGGGGTTTCTGGGCTGCTAGGGAGCCGTGAGGTAGGGATTTCTGGGCTGCTAGGGAGCTGTGAGGTAGGGATTTCTGGGCTGCTAGGGAGCCGTGAGGTAGGGATTTCTGGGCTGCTAGGGAGCTGTGAGGTAGGGGCTTCCTGGGGAGGGGCCTGTGCCAGGGTTGCGCCATGGGCATGAGAGCATGAATGGGGTCACTGGGGGGGGTGTGCACAGCTGTCTCCAGAAGCCCCTGGTCTGCTCCCTCCCTCCCTCCCTGCTGCAGAGAGGGTTTGGGCAGAGCTCTCAGGAGGCAGGGGCCAGCCTTGGTGGTTTTTTCTCATTCCCTGGATGAGGTGAGCTGCCAGATGTAGCCCCTCACTGCCCTCTCTCCCCCATCCAGGCTCTGACCAAGAATGACAGGAGCTCAGGTAAGTGTGGTGGGGTGGCCTGGGGCTGTGCAGGTGCCAGTGTGGGTGCCAGGCATGGCTGGGCCCTGACCCTGAGCCCTGGCGTCTCCCCTAGAGGGGAAGGCCCTGTGGGTGCCAGTGCGGGTGCCAGGCATGGCTGGGCCCTGACCCTGAGCCCTGGCATCTCCCCTAGAGGGGAAGGCCCACCGGGAGAAGCTCGAGCTCGCTGCCTCCTTCTCTTTCTTTGGCAACGTCATGTCCATGGCCAGCGTGCAGCTGGCAGGAGCCAAGCGGGATGCCCTGCTCCTAAGCTTCAAGGATGCCAAGGTGAGTGGTAGGCTTGGCGGGGTGGGCCTGGCCAAGGCGTGGGAGTGGGTGCCAGGGCCTGGTGGGGTGGGCCTGGGCACAGCTGTTGGTTGCCGGGGGTGACACTGTCAGGACAGGCAGTCGGCAGCCACGGCTGTGCCCTCTGACCCCAGCTGTCTGTGGTGGAATACGACCCGGGCACCCATGACCTGAAGACCCTGTCGCTGCACTACTTTGAGGAGCCTGAGCTTCGGGTAGGGCCATGCTCACGCCCTGACCCAGGCCCCAGCCCAGCCACCCTCCCTCCCCCTGCAGCTGGGTTCTATTGCCCCAAGTGCTTCCCTTGGGGTCTCCTATGCTGGGCCTGGCTGATGCCCCCTCTGCCCCCAGGACGGGTTTGTGCAGAACGTACACACGCCACGAGTGCGGGTGGACCCCGATGGGCGCTGCGCAGCCATGCTTGTCTACGGCACGCGACTGGTGGTCCTGCCCTTCCGCAGGGAGAGCCTGGCCGAGGAGCACGAGGGGCTCGTGGGTGAGGGGTGAGTGCCAGCTGAGGCAGGCTGTGGTGCTCGGGTGGGGGGGCCCCGGAGCCCAGGCTCCCCACCCCGCACCCCCTCCTCTCCTGCTGAAGCCCTTGGCCCCCCAGGCAGAGGTCCAGCTTCCTGCCCAGCTACATCATCGATGTCCGGGCCCTAGATGAGAAGCTACTCAACATCATTGACCTACAGTTCTTGCATGGCTACTACGAGCCCACCCTGCTCATCCTGTTTGAGCCCAACCAGACCTGGCCTGGGTGAGCCCCCTAAGGAGGCCCCTCTGCGCTGTGGGCCCCTCAGCTGCCTCTGCCTGGGGCAGGGCTCATGGGGCACGGGTGGGGTTTGTGGGGTTTGGAGCAGGGATTATGGGGTGTGGGTGGGGCTTGGGGCGGGGCCTGGGGAGGGGGCTTGCTCAGTGAGGAGCAGGGCCTGGATCTCTGCAGGGAGGTAAGGCCCTTGGCTAACTCACTGGCATCCCCAGGCGCGTGGCTGTGCGGCAGGATACGTGCTCCATCGTGGCCATCTCACTGAACATCACGCAGAAGGTGCACCCCGTCATCTGGTCCCTCACCAGCCTGCCCTTTGACTGCACCCAGGCTCTGGCTGTGCCCAAGCCCATAGGTGAGTATCCTGGGAGTGGATGGGGGGTGTGTGGAGGGAGCACTGAGCCTGCCCACCAGCCTGTGTCCACCTCCAGGTGGGGTGGTGGTCTTTGCCGTCAACTCGCTGTTGTACCTGAACCAGAGCGTTCCCCCATACGGTGTGGCTCTCAACAGCCTCACCACAGGCACCACAGCTTTCCCGCTACGTGAGTGTGGGGTGGCTGGGGTGGGGCAGGGATGGCTTGGGCCTGCCCAGTCGGCCTGACCACGCACCCCACAGGCACCCAGGAGGGTGTGCGAATCACCCTGGACTGCGCGCAGGCCACCTTCATCTCCTACGACAAGATGGTCATCTCCCTCAAGGGCGGCGAGATGTGAGCCCCTCCCCCACCCATGAACTCTGCCCTTACCATCCCCCCAAGTCCCCTAGGGTCTCCTGGCCCCCTTCACTCCCCCAGGGTCCTCGTCCCCGACTCAGAATTCTCCCTGCCCCAGCTACGTGCTGACCCTCATCACCGATGGCATGCGCAGTGTCCGAGCATTCCATTTTGACAAGGCAGCCGCCAGCGTCCTCACCACCAGCGTGAGTTGGGACTGGGGGTTGGCTCTGGGTCCAGGCCCAGTCCCGCCCTCACCCACCTGCCCTCCCTCAGATGGTCACCATGGAGCCCGGGTACCTGTTCCTGGGTTCTCGCCTGGGCAACTCCCTCCTCCTCAAGTACACAGAGAAGCTGCAGGAGCCCCCGGCCAGTGCTGTCCGTGAGGCTGCCGACAAGGTGGGTTTCCTAGGCCCATCAGGCCACCACCCTTCATGTGGGCAATGCCGTGGCATGCCACTCAGTGCCCCGCCTGCCTCACAGGAAGAGCCTCCCTCAAAGAAGAAGCGAGTGGACGCGACGGCCAGCTGGTCAGGTGAGGGCCGGGCCAGGGCTGGTCAGGAGTAGGGCCAGGTGACCCAGGGCTGTGCTCAGGTGAGCTCTCTGTGTGCAGCTGGGGGTAAATCGGTGCCGCAGGATGAGGTGGACGAGATTGAAGTGTACGGCAGCGAGGCCCAGTCGGGCACACAGCTGGCCACCTACTCCTTTGAGGTGAGATTGAGGCAGCAGGGCCCCCATCCCAGCCAGTGCCCCCAGCGGTCCCTGACTTTCGCTGTGCCGCAGGTGTGTGACAGCATCCTTAACATCGGACCCTGCGCCAACGCTGCCATGGGCGAGCCTGCCTTCCTCTCTGAAGAGGTGCCCAGGGTTGTGGTCAGGGCTGTGGGCAGGAGCTGGAGTGTGAGTGGGGGTGGAGGGCATAGTCCTCACCCCTGAGTCCTGTGCAGTTTCAGAACAGTCCTGAGCCGGACCTGGAGATCGTGGTTTGCTCTGGCCACGGGAAGAACGGGGCTTTGTCAGTGCTGCAGGTGTGTGGGCAGGTAGGGGCGGGCGCCTCCTGGTGGGACCTGGGTGGGCTCACACCCCCATCACACCCCCACCCCATCACCATTCTAGAAGAGCATCCGGCCCCAGGTGGTGACAACCTTTGAGCTTCCCGGCTGCTACGACATGTGGACAGTCATTGCCCCAGTGCGTAAGGAAGAGGTAGGTGCGAGCCCGCTGCAGGGAGGCTCTAGGATGGACCGGCACTGCCTTCCTGTGGACTAGGGGGGCCCAGGTTGCACCTGCCTGCCTGCCCTCACTGGACTGTGGCTCCCAGCCTGCTCCCCTTTGGCGCTGACAGGAGGACAATCCCAAAGGGGAGGGCACAGAGCAGGAACCCAGAAGCCCTGAAGCAGACGATGACGGCCGTAGACATGGATTCCTGATTCTGAGCCGGGAAGACTCAACCATGGTAAGGGGCAGAGCCTGGGACCTGGGGCTGGGGTCCCCTTCGGGGGGCGCCTCCGTCACAGCTGTTGCCCGCAGATTCTGCAGACGGGGCAGGAGATCATGGAGCTGGACACCAGTGGCTTTGCCACGCAGGGCCCCACGGTCTTTGCTGGGAACATCGGGGACAACCGTTACATTGTCCAAGTGTCACCGCTGGGCATCCGCCTGCTGGAAGGAGGTAGGTGGGTGGGGATGGTGGGGGGTGGGGCAGGGGGTGAGCCCTGGGGAGGCGCGTGCTGACTGCCCCATGCCCACAGTGAATCAGCTGCACTTCATCCCCGTGGACCTGGGCGCCCCCATCGTGCAGTGCGCCGTGGCCGACCCCTATGTGGTCATCATGAGTGCCGAGGGCCACGTCACCATGTTCCTGCTGAAGAGTGACTCCTACGGTGGCCGCCACCACCGCCTGGCGCTGCACAAGCCTCCCCTGCACCATGTAGGCCCCTCATTCCCGGCGTCCGCCCGTCCCCGCCCCCTGTCCACCACTGAGCCCACCCCTCTCCCCGCAGCAGTCCAAGGTCATCACGCTGTGCCTGTACCGAGACCTCAGTGGCATGTTCACCACTGAGAGCCGCCTGGGCGGGGCCCGTGACGAGCTGGGAGGCCGCATTGGCTCGGAGGCCGAGGGCCTGGGCTCGGAGACGAGGTGCGTGGGGGCCGGGGGCACAGGTAGGGGCTTGGGTCCCTGTGGCTGGCAGGCTGCCTGTGACCCTCTGCTGGCCCCCAGCCCCACTGTGGATGACGAGGAGGAGATGCTGTATGGGGATTCAGGCTCCCTCTTCAGCCCCAGCAAGGAGGAGGCCCGAAGAAGCAGCCAACCCCCTGCTGACCGGGACCCTGCACCCTTCCGGGCAGAGCCCACCCACTGGTGCCTGCTGGTGCGGGAGAATGGCACCATGGAGGTAGGTGGTGCCCTGCGCTGTGGCCCAGCCGGCTCCGCCCGCCTGCCTCCACTGACTGCTGCCCACCCCGCAGATCTACCAGCTCCCCGACTGGCGGCTGGTGTTCCTGGTGAAGAACTTCCCTGTGGGGCAGCGGGTCCTCGTGGACAGCTCCTTTGGACAGCCCACTACACAGGGCGAGGCCCGCAGGGAGGAGGCCACGCGCCAGGGGGAGCTGCCCCTTGTCAAGGAGGTGCTGCTGGTGGCACTGGGCAGCCGCCAGAGCAGGCCCTACCTGCTGGTGAGAACGCCTGACCTGGCCTCCCCTTCCCATCTTCCCCATGGCTCCGCCCCATTTCCCCCACAGCCCTGCCCTTACCCACAGCCCACCTCTTCCCATGGCCCATCCTATCCTCCCATGGCCCCGCCCCTTCCCATGGCTCCGCCCCATTTCCCCCACAGCCCTGCCCTTACCCACAGCCCACCTCTTCCCATGGCCCATCCTATCCTCCCATGGCTCCGCCCCATTTCCCCCACAGCCCTGCCCTTACCCACAGCCCACCTCTTCCCATGGCCCATCCCATCTTCCCATGGCCCTGCCTGGCCCCGCCCCTTCCCATGGCTCCGCCCCATCTCCCCCACGGCCCACCCCTCACCCTGCCAGGTGCATGTGGACCAGGAGCTGCTCATCTACGAGGCCTTTCCCCACGACTCTCAGCTCGGCCAGGGCAATCTCAAAGTCCGCTTTAAGAAGGTGCCAGTGGCTGGACTGCAGGGGCGTGGGGTGGGTGTGGCACAAGGGATGGGTTTCAGACCGGGAGCCCTTGGAGGACTTGCATGGTTCCCCCGCCCCCAGGTCCCTCACAATATCAACTTCCGTGAGAAGAAGCCAAAGCCATCCAAGAAGAAAGCAGAAGGTGGCAGCACGGAGGAGGGGCCCGGGGCCCGGGGCCGCGTGGCGCGTTTCCGCTACTTCGAGGATATTTATGGCTACTCAGGGGTAGGCCAGCGCCTTTGCAGGGGACTATGGTAGAAGAGAGATGTGGCCTTATCCACAGCATCCTGACAGTGCCTGCCCCCAGGTGTTCATCTGCGGCCCCTCCCCTCACTGGCTGCTGGTGACTGGCCGAGGGGCTCTGCGGCTGCACCCCATGGCCATCGATGGCCCCGTCGACTCTTTCGCTCCATTCCACAATGTCAACTGTCCCCGCGGCTTCCTGTACTTCAATAGACAGGTGGGGCCTGGCCGGTTCCCAGCAGCACTGGCTGATGCTGCCCCAGCTGGGGGCTGAGGGGGAGGGAACAGGAGGGACCATTGGCTCCAACCTGAGGACCAGGAAGGAGTGTCCAGAGGGCAGTGGGGTTGAGGCCGAGGAGGTGGAACCTGGGGCTTGGTGCACCGAAGGTCTGGAAAGGGGTGGTTGGAGTTGGGGCTGCAGCCCCTGGGGTCCCTGCCACTGCTCTGCTGGCTAGCTGGGCAAGCCCTCACAGGGCCTGGCCTCTGCAGCTCTCAGGAGAGCTGACTTGAGCGCTAGCTCTGCCCCTTGCTCTTCTGTGACTTTGGGAGGGTGCACGTGCCTTCTGATCCTGGTTCCCCATTTAAGCCACCACACTCCAGGTCGCTTGAGGCCCTGACTGGGATGCGGTGAGTGCTTCCCAGGCACCTGAGGACTCAGGACTGTCCGTGAAAGAGGGCAGCCCTGGCTCCCTCTGCCTGCTTTTCAGTCCCCAGCATGGCAGTCTGTGGACCCTTTGTCTGCAGCCTCCAGTGCCCTCCTGGCCTAGCTTTCCTCTCCCCTGTGGCCAACATCCCTAGCCCTAGCTGAGCCTGGGGAAATGGACAGGAGCCCCAGAGGCTGAGCAGCAGCCCATTCTGGGACCTTCCTGGACACAGCTGCCCCTCACCCACCCCTGCTCCCGAAGAGCTGAGGGCAACATCCCAGGGTTCTTGGCGGCCTGGGCCCACTTGCCCCTGCCCTTGGCTAGCCCTGGATCCCCTGACCCTGTGCCTCCACCCCAGGGCGAGCTGAGGATCAGTGTCCTGCCTGCCTATCTGTCCTATGATGCCCCATGGCCTGTCAGGAAGATCCCGCTGCGCTGCACAGCCCACTATGTGGCTTACCACGTGGAGTCCAAGGTCTGCCCCCCACCCCCGCCCTATCAGGGACCTTCTGGGCCTGACCACTGGTGTGTGACCCCCACCACTAACCCACAGGTGTATGCTGTAGCCACCAGCACCAACACGCCGTGTGCCCGCATCCCACGCATGACTGGCGAGGAGAAGGAGTTTGAGACCATCGAGAGAGGTGGTGACGCCCACACCACGCTCCCCCATCCTCAGCCCCATCTTGGGGAAGCCCCACCCTGACTGTCACCCTTGGTCCCCACAGATGAGCGGTACATCCACCCCCAGCAGGAGGCCTTCTCCATCCAGCTCATCTCCCCAGTCAGCTGGGAGGCTATTCCCAATGCCAGGTGAGGCTGGGCTGGGGTGGGGGCTGCCCAAGGCCCCCGGGGCAGCATCCTGAGTCCCCCGGCCCCCACAGGATCGAGCTGCAGGAGTGGGAGCATGTGACCTGCATGAAGACAGTGTCGCTGCGCAGCGAGGAGACTGTGTCGGGCCTCAAAGGCTACGTGGCCGCCGGGACCTGCCTCATGCAGGGGGAGGAGGTCACGTGCCGAGGACGGGTAAGGGGCCAGTGGGCGGGGGCGGGAGCAGGCAGCCCCTGGCAGCCCCTATGCCATTCCCACAGCCATCCCCATGCCCTCCAGATCTTGATCATGGATGTGATTGAGGTGGTGCCGGAGCCCGGCCAGCCCTTGACCAAGAACAAGTTCAAAGTCCTTTACGAGAAGGAGCAGAAGGGGCCTGTGACTGCCCTTTGCCACTGCAACGGCCACCTGGTGTCAGCCATCGGCCAGAAGGTGTGCCAGTCCCACCTGGCGTGTGCCCCCTGCCTCACTCCCACCTAGCTCAGCCTCTGCCCCTGCTCAGCCTTCCCTCCGCCCCCAGATTTTCCTGTGGAGCCTGCGGGCCAGTGAGCTGACAGGCATGGCCTTCATCGACACGCAGCTGTACATCCACCAGATGATCAGCGTCAAGAACTTCATCTTGGCAGCCGACGTCATGAAGAGCATTTCGCTGCTGCGCTACCAGGAGGAGAGCAAGACACTGAGCCTGGTGTCGCGGGTACGCCTGTGGCCACGGTGCCCGTGTCTGGGTAGGTACCCACCCAAGGCACCTCTGACACCCCTTCCCACCCCCAGGATGCCAAGCCCCTGGAGGTGTACAGCGTGGACTTCATGGTGGACAACGCCCAGCTGGGTTTTCTGGGTATGTGGGCAGGGCCCTGGGGAGCTGAGGCTCTGGGGGTGGCCGGGGCTGACCGTGGGCCTCTGCTCCCCAGTGTCTGATCGTGACCGCAACCTCATGGTGTACATGTACCTGCCTGAAGGTGAGTGTTTCCTCCACCCCCTCTGCCTGGGCTGGGTCTGGGCTGATAGTGACCCAAGGCCTTTCTGGTCTAGCCAAGGAGAGTTTTGGGGGCATGCGCCTACTGCGCAGGGCGGACTTCCACGTGGGTGCCCACGTGAACACGTTCTGGAGGACCCCATGCCGGGGGGCCACCGAAGGGCTCAGCAAAAAGTCGGTCGTGTGGGAGAATAAGCACATCACGTGGTTTGGTGAGTGGGGGGGGCAGGTGTGTCTGGGTGGGGGGCCCTAGGGTTGGCCTGGCTCACACCGAAACCTCCCCACCGCCAGCCACCCTGGACGGTGGTATCGGGCTGCTGCTGCCCATGCAGGAGAAGACCTACCGGCGGCTGCTGATGCTGCAGAACGCGCTGACCACCATGCTTCCGCACCACGCCGGCCTCAACCCCCGTGCCTTCCGGTGAGCCCCGGCCCCGCCCCTGTGCAGCGCCCCTCCACCCCAGCCTGCCCTGACACCCCTGCCTGCACGCCCCAGGATGCTGCACGTGGACCGCCGCACCCTCCAGAATGCTGTGCGCAACGTGCTGGATGGCGAGCTGCTCAACCGCTACCTGTACCTGAGCACCATGGAGCGCAGCGAGCTAGCGAAGAAGATCGGCACCACGCCCGACATAGTGAGTGCGCGCCCCAGGTCTGCGCCCGCCCCTCCGTGCAGGTCCCCACCCACCCACCCGTCTGTCCCCTGCAGATCCTGGACGACTTGCTGGAGACGGACCGCGTCACCGCCCACTTCTAGCCCCGTGGATGCCGTTGCCACCAGCACCACCGCACTACCTCCCACCCCCATTTTTGTATAAAACACAAGGAAAAATATTTTTGTTTGAGAGGACTGTGTGTGGTCATTACACGGCCTCCTGGCCCAGCTGCGGTCACAGCCCCCCAGTGCAAGTGCCCACGGGGCTCGGGGCGTCCACACCTCCAGCCCAGCCACCTCCGTCGGCTCAAGGCGTAAAGGGCCCCGCAGGCCCCAGGCGGCTGCCGTGGTCGTCGGGCCGCGCACCCTAGGTCTCCAGGTACTGGTAGAGCTCCTCCGCTGGGGGCACGAGGCTCAGGCGCACCAGAGCACGAGCCAGGAGGGCAGTCAGCCGCATGGCCAAGGTCTCCAGCCTGTGCGGGTCAGGTCACAGGTGGGTGGGGAGGTGGATCACGGGTGGGAAGCAGGCCCCCGCCATCCACCTGCCCCGCAGCCGCTCACCTGAGCGCCACTTCAAACTTGAGCATCTCCCAGACAACCTTGGCATGGCGCAGGAGGCTGGTGCCGTAGACACCCCGGTACGCGGCGCCCACGAGGCGGCTCCAGCCGCGGACGGCCCTGCACACGTGTACCCGCATTAGCGCCGCATCAGCCCCACACCAGCCCCACCACGGGCGCCTGCTCGGGCCACCGACCTCTTAGCCATAAGGAAGTAGCGGTCCACGGGGGCGCCAAGGGCCACGTTGATAGCGCGCACGGTGTTGATGTTGCGCAGTACTAGCAGCATGGGTCGCGGCAGCGCCCTGAGCACCGCCATGATGGCCTCGAAGTGCTCGCGAGCCATGTCCACCATGTAGGCTGCCTCCTCGCGGCTCAGTAGGTGTGAGCCCCACAGCTGCCCCAGGCGCACGGGGCGCTGCATGAGCATCTCGGAGAACAGGAGGTAGTCTGGGGAGGGAGGAGGCTCTGAGCTGGGCTCCGCGCCGCCCGCCTCCCGTCTGTGGTACCCCGGCCACCCCCGCACGCCCTCACCTTTCACCCCCAGTGCGGCTGCGTGCGCCCTCATGGCGGCGTCGTCCCGCAGGATGATAGCCCGCCACAGCTGGCACAAGGCTGCGCGGTCCCTGGGTGGATGGGCCCGCAGCCATGAGCCCCCTGTGGCAGGAGAGGCTTGCCCCGCCCCACGCCCACCCGCCCGCGCTCACTTCTCCTCCAGGAACTGGTAGAGCCCATGGTCCAGCAGCACCAGCTCCGCTTTCCCGTCCGGGCCTTTCCGCACCAGAACTAGGGATACAGCCTCTTAGGTCGCGCCGCGCCCACCCCGAGACCCCCCCCCCCCCCCGGGGTAACTTCCTACCGTTGCCAGGGTGTGGGTCCGAGTGGATGAAGCCCGTGTAAAATATCTGCTCAGCAAAGGCCTTGATGAGCTTTTCTGCTATCTGGGGAGAGGAGAGACCTTGCAGCGGACGTAGCGCCCGCCCGCCCCGCCCGCCCCGCCCCGCCCCCGCACTCACGTCCTTCACCGCCAGTCCCTGGCTCCTGATGGCCTCCACATCGTTGACCTTGCAGCCGGCGCAGAAGTCGGCGGTGAGCACGCGCTGGGGAGAGCAAGAGGCTGGGCTCAGCAGGCCCGGCGCTGTGCCCACCCCAAGGGCCTGGCCCAGCCCACCTTGCTGGACTTGTCCCAGTGCACGCGGGGCACCACGATGTAGGGGAAGTGTGCCAACTCCTGCGCACAGCGCTCCGCGTTGCGGCCCTCATTCTCGAAGTCCAGCTCCTGAGCCAGGGTCCCCTTCAGGTCCTGGGGGCCAGATGGTGGTTGAGGACCAGCTCTGCCTACGTGCTTGCTCCTGCTGGCCGAGAAAGGGGTGGGGCAGTACCTGGAGGACCCAGCTGAAGCCAAAGCTGGGGTGCATGACCTCAATGAGCCGCAGCAGGAGCTCCAGGGTGTGGATGTCCCCGTCAAAGCGGTCCCGCAGGTCGATGTACTGCACCTGCACCAGGCGAGGGCATGGTGAGCACATGGGGTCCCCTGTGCACTCCGAGTCCACTGCTGAACAAGGTGGCCCCCACATACCTTCACAGCCACGCTGGTGCCATCATGCAGCTTGGCTCTGTGCACCTGTGCCAGGCTGGCAGCAGCAATTGGTTGGTAGTCAAATTCCTGGAAGAGCTCATGGGGCAGGGCCTGGAAATCCTCAAGAAACAACTCGTCCACCTGGAAGGACAGGTGCTCAGAGCAGCCTGGGGCCACTGCTGGAGCCCCCACCTCCCTCTGCCTCAGCGTAGCACTCACCTCCTGGAAGCCCCGCTTGAGGGCCCTGTCCTCCAGCACGCGCAGGGTCTGGGTGTACTCGGCGGGAAGCAGGTGGTTGAAGGAGCACAGCCCCTGGCCCAGCTTCACGTAGAGGCCCCCGTTGCTGATGGCCCCTGCCACCAGGGCGTCAGCCGCCCTCTGGTGACACGCAGACATCACCTCCAAGTAGCCCGGGCTGTTCTGACCACAGGCATGGGGAGAACACATGGGGACAGGTGGCTGCCTCCTCAGTCCCACCCAGCCCACCACCTCATGCCCACCACCATGTGCCCAGGGCACCGGGACAAACCTCTTCCACCCCTCGAAGCACAACATTGGTACACCACCAGTAGTCCAGGGAGATCTGCAGGCCGACCTTCAGAGACCTGCGGGTAGAGGTGGCCTCAGTCTCCAGGGGGACAGGCTCAGGGCCCCAGTGCTTAGTCCTCTTGTCAGAGCCCTGATGGCCTAGCCTCACTCCGGCCAGCCCTTCATGTCCCCAGGGTGAGGCCAAGCCAGGGTCCAGCCTATAGCCCCACAGGCCCGTGTGAGCACAGGGGGGACTGCTGAGCTCATGGAGTGTTCTGTGGCCCTGCAGGTCAGTCTCAGCTCAAGATCAGTAGAACAGGGCCAGGTGCGGTGGCTCATGTCTATTATCCCAACACACTGGGAGGCTGTGGTGGGAGGATTGAGCTCAGGAGTTCGAGTCTGGCCTGGGCAAGATGTTGAAACCCCGTCTCTACCAAAAATACAAAAAATTAGGCAGGCATGGTGATGCACACCTGTGGTCCCAGCTCCTCAGCAGGCTGAGGCAGGAGGATCGTGTGAGCCCAGGAGGCGGAGGTTGCAGTAAGCCGAAATTGCACCACTACACCCCAGCCTGGGCGACAGAGCAAGACTCCATCCAAAAAAGATCTGCAGTCGGGCACAGTGGCTCACGCCTGTAATCCCAGCACTTTGGGAGGCCAAGGTGAGCGGATCACCAGAGGCCAGGAGTTCAAGACCAGCCTGGCTAACATGGTGAAACCCCGTTTCTACTAAAAATACTAAAAATTAGCCGGGTGTAGTGGCGCACACCTGTAATCCCAGCTACTCGGGAGGCCAAGGCAGGAGTCGCTTGAACCTGGGAGGTGGAGGTTGCAGTGAGCCAAGATCGCACCATTGCACTCCAGCTTGGGCAACAAGAGCGAAACTCGGTCTCAAAAAAAAAAAAAAAAAAAAGAGGCTGGGTGTGGTGGTTCACACCTGTAATTCCAGCTACTCGGAAGGCTGAGGCAGGAGAGTCGCTTGAACCTGGGAGGTGGAGGTTGCAGTGAGCCAAGATCGCGCCATTGCTTGGGCCAAGATAGTTGCCATTGCTTGGGCAACAAGAGCGAAATTCAGTCTCAAAAAAAAGAGGCTGGGCGTGGTGGCTCACACCTGTAATCCCAGCACTTTGGGAGGCCGAGGTGAGCAGATCACCAGAGGTCAGGAGTTCAAGACCAGCCTAACATGGTAAAACCCCGTTTCTACTGAAACTACAAAAAATTAGCCAGGTGTAGCAGCGCACACCTGTAATCCCAGCTACTCGGGAGGCCGAGGCAGCAGTGGCTTGAACTTGGGAGGTGGAGGTTGCAGTGAGCCAAGATCGCACCACTGCACTCCAGCTTGGGCAACAAGAGCGAAACTCGGTCTCAAAAAAAAGAGGCTGGGCGTGGTGGCTCACACCTGTAATTCCAGCACTTTGGGAGGCCAAAGCCGGCAGATCACAAAGTCAAGAGATTGAGACCATCCTGACCAACATGGTGAAACCCCGTCTCTACTAAAAATAACAAAAATTAGCTGGGCATGGTGGTGTGTGCCTGTAGTGCCAGCTACTGGGGAGGCTGAGGCAGGAAAATCACTTGAAGCCAGGAGATAGAGGTTGCGGTGAGCTGAAATCGCACCACTGCACTCCAGCCTGGCAACAGAGTGAGACTCACAAAAACAAAAAAAGATCTGCAGAATGGGCAGCCTGTGTCCACGCCACCCTCACTCCCTGCCACCCTCAAGGGTGAGATGGGGTAGGGGACAGTATGGATGGTGGTGTCCCCTGGAGAGATGGGGTTCCAAGGCTGTCTGTGAAGGGAAAGGATGGCAGCAAGGGGGCAGGGCTGAGGCAGCAGAGGTCACAGGAGGGTCAAGGTCACCTGCAGACTGAGGTCCGCTAGGAAGAGAGGAGGACACCAGGAAGGTGGGTCTCCAAGGCCTGGGGAGACAAGGTCTGCAGGGAAGAAAGCCCAGTTAAGGCAGGAAGTGGGGGACATCCTGGGCGTCTGTCGAGCAGGTACTGGGCTCCTGGGGGAGATTTAGGGAAGAGGATGGGATGCTGGGGTGGAGGGGTGTCCCCAGGCCTAGCCCCAGTTAGGAGGACATCAGGGTGGGGGCCCTGGGGGAACTCTGGGGACCAGCTGGGCAGCCCTGGAATGAGGCACCAGGCAGCAAGCAGACCACACACAGGTGCACAGGGAAAGGCTGAGGTCAGAGTGGCTTCTCGAAGGCTGGCCATGACCAGAGAGGCCTGTCCCTGCGTTCTGCGAAGCTCACGTACCTGCCTGGGGCAGGGCCCACAGTCATTCCTGATGCGCAGCTCTGGCTGCCCAGGTGGGCTCTGTGTCCCCCATCACTCCAGGGAGACCCCCCCCACTCAGGCCCCATTCTGGGCCCCCATAAAGAGCAGAGCACCTGGAGTTTGTTGGTTGGGTTGGGCCAGGGTTTCTTTCTCTTTTTTTTTTTTGAGATGGAGTCTCACTCTGTCGCCCAGGCTGGAGTGCGGTGGCACGATCTCAGCTCACTGCAAGCTCTGCCTCCCGGGTTCCTGCCATTCTCCTGCGTCAGCCTCCAGAGTAGCTGGGACTACAGGCGCCCACCACCACGCCTGGCTAATTTTTGTATTTTTAGTACAGACAGGGTTTCACCGTGTTCGCCAGGATGGTCTCGATCTCCTGCCCTCGTGATCTGCCCGCCCTGGCCTCCCAAAGTGCTGGCAGGCCAGGGTTTCCTTTTGAGATGGAGTTTCGCTCGTTGCCTAGGCTGGAGTGCTATGGCACAATCTCAGCTCACCACAACCTCCGTCTCCCAGGTTCAAGCGATTCTCCTGCCTCAGCCTCTCAACCAGCTGGGACTACAGGCGTGTGTCACCACGCCCAGCTAATTTTGTATTTTCAGTAGAGATGGGGTTCTCCTTGTTGGTCAGGCTGGTCTTGAACTCCTGACTTCAAGTGATCCGCCTGCCTCGGCCTCCCGAAGTGTTGCGATTACAGGCGTGAGCCACCGCACCGGGCCGAATTGGGCCAGGGTTTCTAAATGTGCTCTGGGACTCAAAGGCTACTCGGTGGGCAGTGCTGGCTTTGGACCAGAGTGCATCAGCTTTAGACCCCAAGACCCTCGTCGAGACCCAGGCGTGTGAGAGAAACCTAACTGCTTGTGGCAGGCACAGGACTTGCTTGCAATGGTCAGTGACTGACGGGGAAGGCAGGGCCGCCAGCCACCTCGTTTCTGTGGCTGGCACCGAGCTGCCTCAAAAACACTGAAGAAATGAACAGGTGATGGAGCTACCGGCAGACGTTCCATGGCGTTTGCCCGAGAAGGCACAGGGAGAGGCCAAGCCCAGCTGCCCTTTCTGCAAACCAGCCTGCCTGTCCTGACAAGCTGCCCCATCTACCCCTACCTGTGTGCACAAGCACAAGAGCCCAGCAGCACCCTGCGTTCCACAATCAATGCCTGTGTGCATGTGAGCCAACACAACGATTTCTATCACCTAGAGCTGAGTCTGTTGATACAGCAAGCAGTTTTGACACAGAGTCAAGAAAAGTTATATCAAAAATGGTTAGGCCGGGCACAGTGGCTGACACCGGTAATCCCAGCACTTTAGGAGGCCAAGGCGGGTGGATCACCTGAGGTCAACACGGTGAAACCCCTTCTCTACTAAAAATACAAATATTAGCTGGGTGTGGTGGTGCACGCCTGTAGTCCCAGCTACCTGGGAGGGGCTGAGGCACAAGCATCGCTTGAACTTGGAAGGCAGAGATTGCAGTTGTAGTGGCCAAACGCAGTGGCTCACTCCTGTAATACCAGCACTTTGGGAGGCCAAGGTGGGCAGATCAGCTGCAGTCAGGAATTTGAGACCAGGCTGGCCGGTGTGGCAAAACCCCGTCTCTACTAAAACTACAAAAATTAGCAGGATGTGGTGGCACACGCCTGTAATCCCAGCTACTCGGAAGGCTGAGGCGAGAGAATCACTTGAACCCAGGAGGTGGAAGTTGCAGTGAGCCAAGATAGTGCCACTGCACTCCAGCCTGCGCAACAGACCGAGACTGTCTCAAAAATAATAATAATAATAATAATAAAAGGTTCAAATCCTTTTACCCGTGAGGTACTTAAGAGGCCACGTGAAGCTGTGGACTGCAGAGGGAGACGCCCCGAGGGCAGGGCAGGTGCATCTCATTTTAGGTCACATTTGTACACTTAGCGGAACATGTGGGCTGACACGTGAGCCAATATGCGTTGATAAAATTCTTGGAGAGCTTTTACCCTTGGTGCAGGTCTAAGGGGAGCTTTCTACATTTCTAACTTTTCTACTATTAAAATTTGTCATAGTAAACACAACACTTTTGTAACAAAAGTTAAAGATGTGAAAAAGTCCCATAGACTTGTGCTTGGGGGAGAAGGGATTTAATTTTTTTTTTTTTTCTGAAGATGGAATCTCGCTCTGTCGCCCAGGCTGGAGTGCAGTGGCACGATCTCGGCTCCTGCAAATTCTGCCCCCGGGCTCACACCATTCTTCGGCCTCAGCCTTCCAAGTAGCTGAGACTACAGGCGCCCACCACCACACCCGGCTAATCTTTTGTATTTTTAGTAGAGACGGGGTTTAACTGTGTTCATCAGGATGGTCTCGATCTCCTGACCTGGTGATCCACCCGCCTCATCCTCCCAAAGTGCTGGGATTACAGGCGTGAGCCACTGCACCCAGCATTGCCTCACAGAACATTTTCTTTTTGGAGACGGAGTCTCACTCTGTCGCCCAGGCTGGAGTGCGGTGGCCAGATCTCGGCTCACTGCAAGCTCCGCCTCCCAGGTTTACGCCATTCTCCTGCCTCAGCCTCCCGAATAGCTGGGACTACAGGCGCCCGCCACCGCGCCCGGCTAGTTTTCTTGGTATTTTTTTTTTTAGTAGAGACGGGGTTTCACCATGTTAGCCAGGATGGTCTCAATCTCCTGACCTCGTGATCCGCCCGTCTGGGCCTCCCAAAGCGCTGGGATTACAGGCTTGAGTCACCGCGCCCGGCCAACACAGAGCATTTTCAACATTGCTGTATGTTTGAAGTTTTTCAAAATAAAATGTTGGAGGCCGGGTGTGGTGGCTCACACCTATAATCCCAGCACTTTGGGAGGCTGAGGTGGGCGGATCACTTGAGGTCAGGAGTTCAAGACCAGCCTGACCAACATAGAGAAACCCGCCTCTACTAAAAAATACAAAATTAGCCAGGCATGGTAGAGCGTGCCTGTAATCCCCAGCTACTCAGGAGGCTGAGGCAGGAGAATCCCTTGAATCTGGGAGGCAGAGGTTGTGGTGAGCCGAGATCGCACCATTGCACTCCAGCCTGAGCAACAAGAGTGAAACTCTGTCTCAGAAAAAAAAGTATCAGTGAGTGCTAAATGCTGGAAGGAGGCTGGGTGCGGTGGCTCACGCCTATAATCCCAGCACTTTGGGAGGCTGAGACAGATGGATCACTTGAGGTCGGGAGTTCAAGACCAGCTTGGCCAACATGGAGAAACCCTGTCTCTACTAAAAATTAAAAAATTAGCCGGGCATGGTGGCAGGTGTCTGTAATCCAAGATACTCGGGAGACTGGGGCTGGGAGAATTGCTTGAACCCAGGAGGCAGAGGCTGCAGTGAGTCGAGATGTCGCCACTGTACTCCAGCCTGAGCGACAGAGCAAGACTCCGTCTCAATAAAGAAAGAAACTGCAGGGTGGAGGAGCAGTGAGAACAGACGCACCATCTCAACTGCCTCCATATGGCTAATTACAAGGGAATCAAAAGGGGAAACTGAAATCGTGTGCCCCCGGCAGGACAGAAGCAGAGCAGTGTCACTCCTGTGTGATTCCTGCCCAAACGGATGACTGAGTATGAACACGAGCGAACATTAGACAAACCCGCATTGAGAAAACAGGAAGCAGTGAAATGTTTCTGTAAAAGATGAGATGGGGAATATTTTAGGCACTGTGGCCATGCATGAGCACATGGGCAGGGCTGTGTTCCCATAAAGCTTTATTTACAAATCGGACAGCTGCCACACTGGGCCCCTGCATTTGGCCCAGGGACTCTTGTTGTATAATAATTACACGCCTGTAATCATCAAAGGTGTCCAATCATGTACGATGTACCCAAAGAGAGGTCTGACCTTTGTCCCTTCTTAGTCCTCGGAATTTCCTGAGTGATAAAGAGTGCCTCTGTTTTCCATGGTGGCCCTGAGGTTTATGCTAAGGAGGGACTCAGGGCGAAGACCCGCCACTTTGGGCCCTATGGGGATGGGAGTGGGAGAGCTGGGGCTGGAAACTGAGTTCCTGGGATTTTCTGAGAAACTGGAGATTTTCAATCAATCCCACCCAAGTATTAATACCCCAATAAAAACTCCAGACATGGCCCATGCGGTGGCTCACGCCCGTAATCCCAGCACTTCGGGAGTCCGAGGCGGGTGGATCACTTGAGGTGATCCCAGTTCAAGACTAGCCTGGCAGGCCGGGCGCGGTGGCTCAAGCCTGTAATCCCAGCACTTTGGGAGGCCGAGACGGGCGGATCACGAGGTCAGGAGATCGAGACCATCCTGGCTAACACGGTGAAACCCCGTCTCTACTAAAAAATACAAAAAAAACTAGCCGGGCGAGATGGCGGGCGCCTGTAGTCCCAGCTACTCAGGAGGCTGAGGCAGGAGAATGGCGTAAACCCGGGAGGCGGAGCTTGCAGTGAGCTGAGATCCGGCCACTGCACTCCAGCCTGGGCAACAGAGCAAGACTCCGTCTCAAAAAAAAAAAAAAAAGACTAGCCTGGCCAACATGGTGAGACCCTATCGCTACTGAAAATACAAAAATTAGCCGGGCATGGTGGTGGGCACCTGTAATCCCAGCTACTCGGGAGACTGAGGCAGGAGAATTGCTTGAACCCAGGAAGTGGACGTTGCAGTGAGACAATATCGCACCACTACACTCCAGCCTGGGCAGCAAGAGCAAAATTCCGTCTCAAAAAATAAAAAAATAGTAAGTTAAATTAAAAATTAAAAATTAAAAAATAGGCCGGGCGCGGTGGCTCAAGCCTGTAATCCCAGCACTTTGGGAGGCCGAGGCGGGTGGATCACGAGGTCAGGAGATCGAGACCATCCTGGCTAACATGGTGAAACCCCGTCTCTACTAAAAATACAAAAACCTAGCCGGGCGAGGTGGCGGGCGCCTGTAGTCCCAGCTACTCGGGAGGCTGAGGCAGGAGAATGGCGTGAACCCGGGAAGCGGAGCTTGCAGTGAGCTGAGATCTGGCCACTGCACCCCAGCCTGGGCGACACAGGGAGACTCCGTCTCAAAAAAAATAATAAAATAAAAAATAAAAAAAAATAAAAAATAAAAAAATAAGTTAAATTTAGGTCAGGTATGGTAGCTCACACCTGTAATCCCACCCCTTTGGGAGGCTGAGGCAAATAGGCCACCTGAACTCAGGAGTTCGAGACCAGCCTGGGCATCATGGCAAAACCCCATCTCTACTAAAAATACAAAAAATTAGCTGGGCATGGTGGCGCACACCTGTAGTCCCAGCTACTCGGGAGGCCAAGGCATGAGAACTGCTTGAACCTGGGATATGGAGGTTGCAGTGCCCAGCTATCCGCAAGCTTCCACTCACTGCTGGAGGAAATTTCTGTGAAGTTTCTGGTGAAGTCCCTGAAGGCACCAGAAGCCAAGGCACTTGCTGAGAAACTGACCTAGGCCTGGCAGATGCTCAGAGGCAGGCAGAACAGGACCATACCCTCCCTGCCTCCTTCCCGCTCTGCCACTCCGTTCAAAGGGGCTTTGGGCTAACCGGTTTCTCTCAAAGCCAAGAGTTGGCTCCACGAGGCTCAGGCTAGGCAGGGCTTTGTGGCTGCAGGAATTCCGGGATCTGACCAAAAGCAGGAATGCCCACCCAAGGGTTCCAACAGAATGTGTCCCCACACTCCCCCTGAGTTCTGCACTGTAAGGTAAAGGAGGAAGAAAAGGCCCTGACAGCAATAACCCAATTTTGCCCATCTTCAGGGGCAGAGACAGAGGCAGCCTCCTCTCCCAGGCCCAAACCTTGGAATGGGGTGAGAAGAGAAGGCAAGCAGGGCAGCTGCTTCTCTGTCAGCCTAGAAGCCTGAGGGAGAAGGCACGGGCCCAGGGCTGGAGCCCCTCCCCACTCAGGCCAAGGCTGATCTGGGGAAGGGCCTGTGGTGGCTGCATCCAGTGTGGAGGACCCTGGTCTACACCCCGCCCCACAGGCCCGGCAGGGCTCACTGTCCCTTCAGCCAGTACCTTCCCATGTAGGAAAGGATGCCTGAAAGCCATCTGTAGAATCCTCAGCAAAGTCCTGCAGCCCTCCCAGCGCCACCCCCCATGCCTGTGACGGCATCTGGAGCAGGCACTCCTGCACGCCGCACCCCCCCCCTCCGCCACGCCGCACCCCCCCCCTCGCCCGCCACCCCGCACCCCCCCCCCACCCGCTGCTGGGCCCTCCTACCTGCCAAAGCGCCCCATGCCATCCACCACGAGCCGCATCCTCCTCTTCTCCCGCGCCTCTGCCATGACATAGCGGGCTCCAAGGAGCAGGGGCGCCCCAACGACTGCGGTGGAGAGCACCTTCCTCCACAGGGGTGTGGGGCTGGAGAACCTGAGGGGAGACAACACAGCCTGGAGGCGCCACCCCCCACATTCAGCTGGCTCTGACCTCTGCCCCCCGCCTCCCTGAGCACCACCTCTCACTCCTGTGCGCACAGCCATTCTCACAGTGTGGTCAGCAGAGAACACCACTGTACCAGTGTCCCCTTCCCTGAGGCCCTGCACCAGACACCCCTGCACCAGATACCCGTGTACCAGACACCCCTGCACCAGATACCCCTGTACCAGATACCCCTGCACCAGATACCCCTGCACCAGATACCCCTGCACCAAAGCCTGGCACCAGATGGCCGTAAGGGGCAGGTCTCATTTGGGTCTGTCCGGAGACCCAGCCAATGGGGCCGTGGGACATGGAAATGGCTCCTCAGGTAAAGGAAACAACTCAATGGCAAGTCTGTGCTCCTCATGGACCGGGGCCAACTCCACTGTGAAGAATCACAACCACCGTCCAGCTCGCAGGGTTCAACTGGATGGTCATCAGCACAGCAGAGACAGAGAAGATGTGAGGTCAGCACGTGCAGAGTCACGTGACAGTACAGAGCAAGGAACAAAGCTTCACCCATGCTGAACATAGTAGAATCCCCACACATGCTGTATACAGCAGGAGCCCAATACTCGCTGAATACAGCAGGAGCCCAATACTTGCCAAATATAGCAGGAGCCTGATACAGCAGGAGCTCTATGCATGCTGAACACAGTAGGAGCTCCATGTATGCTAAATGCAGCAGGAAACCCGTGATGCTGAGTGCGGCAGGCACCTGAGCACCCATCTGTCTCTACACCCGGCCGCAGGTGCCTGAACACTCATCTTTTTCTGCATCCAGCCACATCTGTCCCAGGGACACAGGTTCTCCTACTGCAGAGCTCTCGGGAGAAGGAGACCCCTGCCAGGTTCACCGAGCCAGTGGCACTCGGGCAGCTCACCCTGCCTGCCCTGCCTGGCCGCGTCTACCCTCCACAGTCTTCCTGCCTTGCCACCGCCCATCTGCCCACTGTGGTCCAGACTTGCTGGCCTCACGACCTTGTCTGGCCTTTCCTTCTGCTCAGAACCCTCCCTCTACATCTCTTCTTGCTGCTCTTCCTCTTGTGTGACCCCCGCCTACAGTCGCCCCGCCCTCCTCCAGGCTCTGAATGACCCGGTTTCTCTTCAGAGCGGGCGCTCCATGTGCACCCTTCCTGATTTGCTAGCTGTCCGCTCTAAACACTGTGGTCAGGGCGTGCCCACCCCGGGCATGGTCCCATGGGTCAGGACCTGGGGGTCTCTAGTCCCAGCACACCGCACTGAGGAGCAAACATATCTTGTCTTGGTTGGGGGCACAGGAGAAGGACCAGCCTCGGGCCCTCGACCGCCACCTCTGCATGCACACAGACACCATCCATGCCTGCCTGGGTGAGAGGCACATGCCTGTGGAGGACTCATTACCTCGGAGGAAGGACCCTGACGTTTCTCCTGAAGAATGCAGCAGGGGACGGCCAGGGCTTCTGCCTGCTGTGCAGCAGAGCAGAGTGGAAATGGCAAAGCTGCAACTGCAAAGAGAGGAAATTGTGTGGGGTTGAACAAGGCCAGGACACGCCCCTGCCCTCAACCACTACCAGTGCTTACACGTGCTGGAGTCTGAGTCAGCCTAACCCTAAACCTAATGTATGAGTCCATTCTCACACTGCTCTAAAGAACTACCCAGGCCGGGCGCAGTGGCTCACGCCTTTAATCCCAGCACTTTCAGAGGCCGAGGCGGGCGGATCATCTGAGGCCAGGAGTTCGAGACCAGCCTGATTGACATGGTGAAAACCCATCTCTACTAAAAATACAAAATTAGCTGGGCATGATGGCGCATGTGTGTAATCCCAGCTACTCGGGAGGCTGAGGCAGGAGAATTGCTTGAACCTGGGAGGTGGAGGTTGCAGTAAGCCGAGATTGCGCCACTGCACTCCAGCCTGGGCAACAGAGAGAAACTCCATCTCAAAAAAAAAGAGAACTACCCAAGACTGGGTAATTTATGAAGAAAAGAGGTTTGTTTATTTTTTTTAAGATGGAGTCTCACTCCGTCTCCCAGGCTGGAGTGCAATGGCATGATCTCGGCTCACTACAATCTCCGCCTCCCGAGTTCAAGTGATTCTCTTGTCCCAGCCTTCTGAGTAGCTGGGACTACAAGCATGCACCACCACATCCAGCTACTTTTTACATTTTAGTAGAGACGGGGTTTCACCATGTTGGCCAGGCTGGTCTAGAACTCCTGATCTCAAGTGATCTGCCCTCCTCAGCCTCCCAAAGTGCTGGGATTACAGGCATGAGCCACCGTGCCCGGCCTGGGTTTAACTGACTCATAGTTGCACAGGCTGTCCAGGAAGCATCACTGAGAGGTCTCAGGAAACTTAGTCATGGCAGAAGGCAAATGGGAAGCAAGCACAGTATGGGTGAAGCAGTGGGGGAGCGGGGAGGGGGAGAGAGAGAGAGAGAGAGAGAGAGCGCCAGCGAGAACGCAAAGGGGAAAGTGTCACACACACTGTTAACCCATCAGATCTGAGAACTCACTATCATGAGAACAGCAAGGGGGATCCGCCCCCATGATCAGGTCACCTCCCGACAAGCCCCTCTTTCAACACTGGGAATCACGACTCGGTGAGCTTTGGGTGGGGACACAAAGCCAAGCCACATCACCCAGTTAGTCAGCAAAGACTGTCAGCACCGCTGGGCTCACGCCAGGAAGCCAGGCCCCCAGGTTTGACTCCAGAATGGAAACACTATCCTACCTCCTAGGAGGAAGGCTGAGAGTCACAGTATCACAGGAGAGAAGGCTAACGCAGCTTAACCAGGGCTGATGCCTCAGATGCTGACAGTTCACCAAACACCCCGTCTTTGAATATCCCCTCAGTTTCTGCAGGAAGAGATGGCGTCACCGTCTGGCTCATCTGGGATGGGACCCACCCCGTCCCTGCCCCTGCACTCTCTTGGCAGCCACCTGACCTGTCATTTGCTATTTCCTGCTGCTGAGACCACTGACCAGTGGCCAGAGGAAAGCAGTCCTCATCTCAGAAGGAAGCGGCAACAGTGTCCAGCCACGGAATCAGACAGCAGATGCCAACCTTGAAGGTGGACACCCGGACGGGAGGAGTGGCCTTGTAGGTCACTGTTCTGACAGCAAATGAAGAAACTTACAACTTACTGAGACTCCACAGACAGGGACCCTGTACAGCTTCTACTTGGAGGAGGGGAAGACATGCCACAGCTAGCAGGACACACATGAAAAAGCCCTTAGGGCCGGGCGTGGTGGCTTATGCCTGTAATCCCAGCACTCTGGGAGGCCGAGGAGGGTGGATCATAAGGTCAGGAGATCGAGACCATCCTGGCCAACATGGCGAAACCCCGTCTCTACTAAAAATACAAAAAAAGTAGCCAGGTGTGATGGCGCATACCTGTAATCCCAGGTACTTGGGAGGCTGAGACAGGAGAATCACTTGAACTTGGTAGGTGGAGGTTGCAGTGAGCCAAGATCGAGACACTGCACTCCAGCCTGGGCGACAGAGCAGGACTCCATTTAGAAAAATAAATACATAAACAAAGAAGCCCCACCACGTGTCTCTTGACACATCGTGCTGCTTTATTTCTGTGACTATGAAAACACCACATAGAACTTAAAGTATAATTAAAAAGAAGAAAGAAAGAAAGAAGAAAGAAAACAAAGAAAACAAAGAAAAGAAAGAAAGAAAGAAAAGAAAAGAAAAGAAAGAAAGAAAGAAAGAAAGAAAGAAAGAAAGAAAGAAAGAAAGAAAGAAAGAAAACACAGCTCTCACCAGAAACTTTGGTCCCCCAATCACACTTGACCTATGATGAGGTCTTACAACTCCCTCAACCCCAAATTCTCCAACTGAGAGCTCTTCTAAATAGTCAGGGTTTGGGGGGAAAGGACAGTGCACAGCCAGTCATGCCCCCCGGTGCAGACGCTAACATGGTCCTCAACACTGGACCTAGTAAGGAACTGACTGGCCAGCTGGTTTCTGGCCAGAGCTCAGAGCCCTGGAGAAAATTTCAAGGACTCCAAACAACACGAAAGCCAAAGGGAAAAGTCCATGACCTCCTGTCCCTAGAAGACGGGCTGACAGAAATCTCTGCTTGGCGAGGTCACACCCAGCAAGTGCTGATTCACAAGGAAAACCCGAGGCAGCCGGGCAACGACTTGTAGGTGGGTCATCCACCTGCTGCCTACCCAACCTGCACCTCCTGACACTGGCCACCTCTGGTGTCAGCGCGTGCACGGCCAGAGGCCCCGCGATCAGGCAGCCGTTCCCAGGGACTGTGGAGAGATTCCGAACAGCAGCTCACAAGTGGCTGCAAGGGAGCTACCTCCAGGTGGGTATCCCAACCACCACCCACCACATCTGTTACCAACAACACAAGTTGCTTGCGTTTCACTGGGCTCCACTGAGTAGGTGAGGCCAGGAAAGTCATGGCTATCTAATCGTTATCTCCAACAACAGTTTTCTGCTCTCTCCTCAGGAATCAGCACTGCAGAAGGGGCTCCAGCTGCGTCTCTCACCCCGATTCTCATCCAGGACAGAGATCCCTCCAGTAGACCCCGGGCCACCATCACCCTACCCTGGTCCACCAGCAGCCTCGCTCATGCCCACGCCCGGCTCCACCTTGCTCACCGTGGTCCTATCCTGCCACTGCCCTCATCACACACCAGCGTGACTATTAACTTACAGAATCTGTCTCCCCACTAGACTGTGAGCAGGGCCACCTCTCACCATCTCTGAACAAGCAGGCACTCAATGAATGCCTGCCGAATGAGACCAACAGCTGTGAAGCACAGGACTGAACAGAACCCCACATGCCAACAGGCAGCAGGTCACAGGCAAGAGATGGCAGCAGCCCCTGCCTCAGGCTGGTCCTGGACACAACCCAAGTAGGGCCCATGAGGCTGTGCAACAGCCTGGCTCCTTTGAATGTGGGGTGCCCAGCACACCCAGACTATCCTCTCTGAAATGCCATCACACAGGAGAGGTCCCCAAGGTCCAGAGAGGTCACGGGTGGGGCGGCAAGCTTGCAGCCACACCTCCCAGAAAGACTTCCCAGAGCCCGGTCCAGGGCAATTCTCACGTGACACACAGCCCCAACCTCACTCAGAACATGACCTCTAAGCTGCCAGAAGATAAGCAGTCTTTTAGACGGTGGATTCTCAGGGCCTTCCCCCCACACTCCTGAGCCGTCCCTGGTGACACTTATCCCTGCAGCTCCCCTCATTTCCAAAGCCTTGCAGTTTGGACAAGACGAAATGGGTGCCCCCTCGGCCCCAACCTTTCATGCTTTCCTATAGTGAGAGTGCAGTTGGTCTGCACACACAGAAACAACGCCCTTTCCAGAGTGGCTTTAGACCACAGCTGACTACCTTGAGAGCAGCAAGTGTCTGAGTGGTAACAGTCACACAGGTATCACGAAGTTCACAACCAAAGGGCGTGCTTTGGCCACAGAACCACGTGCATGTTCAATGGTGTCTGGTTTTCCAGCCACTGCAGATGAGGAAGATGCAGGTCCCACAGACAGGCTCGTCCACAGCAGTGAGAAGCAACTGCTGAGTCTCAGAATGACGCCAGAAACTAAAAACCACGAACGGATGACCAGAGCCTAGGGAAACCAACAGCCCTGTGCCCCCCAACAGGAGGGGAAACTGAGGCACATAACTGTCCCCAAAGTTAGGAAGAGACAGATTGGGAGTCTGGGCGGGGTAAGTGGGTCTGGCGACTACACACGCTGTCCTTCTCCCAGGGTGTGTGACCCTCTCAGCCCCAGCCAGCCCTCAAACGCCGACTGGACCCAGCCCTGCTCACTGGCCATGAGCAGATCCTAACCAGGGGCTAAATCAACCTGTCCAATCGCTGGGGTTGGGGAGGGACTGAGTGACCTGCGCGTGGGAAGACTTTGTCACCTGAAAGGAGCTGCACTGAAGGCCACCTCCCCGTCCCATGAAGCACCCTGGGGTCACACAGCTGGGCTGGGGCACGAGTGGGCCGTCCATGCGTGCTATTAATAGCCAGACTGTCAAGGCTAGCTTATCGCCAAACACAAGCTCTGCTGACATTCCAAGAAAAAAAAGGAACGGTGCCAGGAGCCCCTTCCATCTCTTCGGGAAGGGGGCGGGTAAGATGCGTGTCAAGGCCTCTGCCCCGCCCCCTCGCAGTCCTAACCGCAGGGACAGTGGAACGGGACCCAGCGGCCACGTGGGAGCGGGGAGACGCCGAGGGCCTGAGAGAGGGGGCCTCGGAGCCGTGGGAAGCGCGCCCCTGGGCCGGGGCAGGGGCGCCCAAAGCAGAGCCCGCCCTGCAGCCCCCGCCCGCCCGCCGCCTCAGGGCAGGGCGGGCCCGGCAGGGAGGCGAGCGGAGGAGGTCCGGGGCAGCAGGCTGGGCAGGGAGGCGTCCGTGACCCCGGGAGGCCGCCTCGCGAGGGGAGTGGCGCCAGAGGCCTCTCCGCGGGGCCCCTGCCCTCTGGAGACCGCGCTCTCCGGGGCGCCAGGCAGCCGCCTCCGGGCTGGGCGGAGAGCCCCCTGAGACTCCCGGTGCAGGCGGCGTCAGGGCTGCGGGCGCGGCTCCCGCCTGAAATCCCAGCTCTCGGGGAGGCTGAGGCGGGCGGACCGCTAGATCCCAGGAGTTCGAGACCAGCCTGAGCAACATGGCGAGACCCCGACTCTGCTAAATACAGAGTTGACCGCGCGCGGTCACGCCTGCGGTGTCAGCTACTTGCAGGGCCGAGGCGGGAGGATCGCCTGAGTCCGGGAGGCGGAGGCTGCGGTGAGCGGACATCGCGCCACTGAGCTCCAGGGCGACAGAGCGAGACCCTGCCTCAAAAAAACAAAGGGAAAAAGAGCCCCGAGGATCTCCGGGGCGGCGTCTGGGGACCTGCGGGTCTCGGGTCACTGGGGTTGGTGTGCAGGATCTCGGGCGCCTCGGGCCAGGAGGGTCCTCACCGGTCGCCACATCTCCAACCACCGCTCGGCTCCGCTAAGCTCCGGCCCGGCGCGGCTCTGCGTCTCGCAGCCCAGCAGTCCCTGCGGGAGGGCGCGGAGTGCGCACGCGCCGGAGCCGAGCGTTCCGCCCCGTGGGCGGTGGGCGGGGCTGCAGGCCACGCCCCGGTCCGTGCCGGCCTCAGCGGCAGGCAGCGTCCCCTGGCGGCCCCCAGAGGCGTACCTTTAGGCGCCCGGACCGCGCCCGCCTGAGAGCGGAGGGTTCCAGTTCCGCACTGGGCGCACTGCGCATTCCCGGGCAGGCACCTGCAGGAAGGACTGCAGTGAGAAGCGCGTGGCTAATTCGGGGAGGGCTGAGGGCTTCCTGAGGTATCGCCCCTCCTCAGCACTTCGTGCTAGTGTGATTAGAGTGAATCTCTTTAACCTCAGGACCCCAACTCACCACCTGCCTGTGCGAGGGCCAAGGAGATGCCTCTGACTGGGAACTGGAAGACAACCAGGAGAGTGGCCACAGGGGTCCTGGAGCAGCTCCTGTGCCCATGGGGAGACCTACCCAGGGCCAGGGCTTCAGATTCTGGGGTCCAGTTTGCAGCCCCCCTTGGTCCCTGTCACTTAGCTTCTTATGGGAACGTCAGTGACGTCACAGCCTCCTGCAGTGCCCTAGGCTGCTACTCCTCACTCTGTGACAGCCCTGGCTGGGTAGGGGCACAGGCCCGGGCACTCCATGCAGCCAGCAAGGCTGCTGATGGACTGACGTCACCGTCCCCGAACAGGCCAGGGATCCTCGGGTGCCAACACGGGTCCTGGCACTTACTGCCTGGAAACCCTCCTAGACCCCACTGTGAGCATGAAATAAAACACTGTCCTTGTGGAATCCACCAGGGCTCCTGAGCCAGCAGCTGGAAGTGAGAGGTTTTCAGGCCTCAAGGCCTTTTCGCAACTCTCACAAGTGGCTCCTCCTCCTCCCACAAGTGGCCCCTCATCCTCATCTTCCTACATTCCTCTTGCTCCTCCCACTGGGACTGAACCCAAAGGCATCTCTTCAGTGGGGTGGTCCCAGCCTAGGGAAAGCCAGTGCCTCCAGCCCTCTAGTGCCCCTTCTGTTATGGCGTGTCTCCTGTGAAGTCCGTCATCCCCACGGTCAAGTATGCTGTGCTCAATGATTCTGTGTGCCCTGCAGCACTTCGCTAGCAGGACAGAGATTGGCCTCCAGTCCCTCATCCCCAAAGCCCAGACTAGAACTTGACAGATGGACCTGGGGCCCCTCCCAGAGCCGGGCTTTGTGGAGTGTTCTCATTTGCTAACATCTGCCTCCCTCAGCAACCTTTCCTGTGTAATGGAACAGGTCCAGAAGAGCCATGTGGGCTGACACAGTAAGGCCTCCAGGCATCTGTGCAGTGACGTGAGCAAAGTGTGAGCTGCAGGGCAGGGTATGCCGTGCCTTGCCTAGGGGCCCGGGCATTGCCATCACAGGGAGCCTTGGCCACCAAACCTACATGGCTGCCCCATGGTGGGAAGCGTCGGGTGGAGGACTCTGCCACCCACTCTTGGGAGACACCCCCAAAATGAATGAAGGAATGACCTCTGTCCTGTTTTCACATCACGGGAGCCACACTGTGGCCTAGGGTCCTGCCCGGACTGCAGGGCCCTGGATGGGGTGTGACATCCTGCCCCTGAGGGTGAGGCGGGGAGTCGATGTCACACAACTGAGCCACAGGGCCCGGGGACGTGGTGAAAGCCTTCCCCAGGACCCAAGTGCCCACAGCCCCTGCCCCTGCCCCATCCAAGCCCCAGAAATGCAGCTCACTCCAGCCTTTCAGTGCAGCCCCGCTCTGAAGCGCATCGGTCACCTCCCAGCACTCTCATGTTCCCAAAACCCTGTGTTCCCAGTCTCTTTGGTGTCCAAAACTGTCATTAAAGAAAGAAGGGGCTGGGCACAGTGGCTCACACCTGTAATCCTAGCACTTTGGGAGGTCAAGGTGGGCAGATCACCTGAGGTCAGTTCGAGACCAGTCCAGGCAACACGGTGAAACCCCGTCTCTACTAAAAATGCAAAAATTAGCCGGGCCTGGTGGCGTGTGCCTGTAATCCCAGCTACTTGGGAGGCTGAGGTGGGAGAATTGCTTGAACCTGGGAGGCAGAGGTTGCAGTGAACTGAGATCAAGCCATTGCACGCCAGCCTGGGTGACGGAGCGAGACTCTGTCTCCAAAAAAAAAAAAAGAAAAAAGAAAAAGAAAGAGAAGGTTAAATAGGTGTTAAGAAGCGTGGCTCTCACATAGCTATAAAATGAGCACGTGTTCATTTCATGTCTCCTGAGCTGAGCACTGTCCCCCAAAGAGCCCCAGGCCGGGCATGGTGGCTCACGTCTGTAATCCCAGCACTTTGTGAGGCCGAAGCGGGTGGATCAGGAGATTGAGACCATCCTGGCCAAGATGCAGAAACCCTGTCTCTACTAAAATACAAAAAATTAGTCGGGTGTGGTGGCGTGTGCCTGTAGTCCCAGCTACTCGGGAGGCTGAAGCAGGAGAATCCAGGAGAATCACTTGAACCTGGGAGGCAGAGGTTACGGTGAGCTGAGATCACGCCACTGCCACTGCCTGGTGACAGAGCAAGACACTGTGAAGAAGAAGGAGAAGGAGAAGGAGAAGAAACTGTCCTAACCCCTAAAGCCTGGGAATGCAAATTTATTTGGAAATGGGATCATTACAGATGAAATTAAGCCAAGGGTCTTTAGACAAAGTCACTGTGGGTAAGGGCAGGCCCTGAATCCAATGACCGGTATCCTTACAGGAGAAGAGAGAGGGAGATTTGGGACACAGAGGGAAAGGCCACATGAAGATGGAGGTAGAGACGGGACTGAGATTATCACAGCAGAGGTGCCCCGGAGCCGGCAGCTCCACAGCAGGAAAGAGAACTGGCGGGTTCTTCCTCAGAGCCTCAGAGAGAACCAACCCTGCTGACACCTTGATTTCAGACCAGTGTTTTTGTTTATCTGTTTTGTTTACACACACACAGCACTGCAATTTCAGACTTCCAGTTTTTAAAATTGTGAGAGAATAAATTTCTGGCTGTTATTTATTTATTTATTTTTTATCACTCTGTTGCCCAGGCTGGAATGCAATGGCGCAGTCTTGGCTCACTGCAACCTCTGCCTTCTGGGTTCAGGTGATTCTCCTGCCTCAGCCTCCTGAGTACCTGGCACAATCTCAGCTCACTGCAAGCTCCACCTCCCGGGTTCACACCATTTTCCTGCCTCAGCCTCCCGAGTAGCTGGGACTACAGGAGCCTGTCATCACACCTGGATAATTTTGTTTGTATTTTTAGTACAGAAAGGGTTTCACCGTGTTAGCCAGGATGGTCTTTATCTCCTGACTTCGTGATCCACCCGCCTTGGCCTCCCAAAGTGCTGGTATCACAGGCATGAGCCACCGTACCCGGCCCCTGGCACTATTATTATTTTTTATTTATTTGTTTTTATTTATGTATGTATGTATTTATTTATTTATTTATTTTGAAATGGAGTCTCGCTGTGTCGCTCAGGCTGGAGTGCAGTGGCCAGATCTCAGCTCACTGCAAGCTCCACCTCCCGGGTTCACGCCATTCTCCTGCCTCAGCCTCCCAAGTAACTGGGACTACAGGCGCCCGCCACCTCGTCTGGCTAGTTTTTTGTATTTTTTAGTAGAGACGGGGTTTCACCGGGTTAACCAGGATGGTCTCGATCTCCGGACCTCGTGATCCGCCCGTCTTGGCCTCCCAAAGTGCTGGGATTACAGGCTTGAGCCACTGCACCCGGCCTTATTTTTTTATTTTTTTGAGACGGAGTCTCACTCCATTGCCCAGGCTGGAATGCAGTGGCACCATCTCGGCTCACTGCAAGCTCTGCCTCCTGGGTTCACACCATTCTCCTGTCTCAGCCTCCAGAGTAGATGGGACTATAGGCACCCGCCACCACACCCAGCTAATTTTTTTGTATTTTTAGTAGAGACGGGGTTTCACCGTGTTAGCCAGGATGGTCTCGATCTCCTGACCTCGTGATCCACCCGCCTTGGCCTCCCAAAGTGCTGGGATTACAGGCGTGAGCCACTGTGCCTGGTCCTATTTTTATTTTTTTAAGAGACAGGGTCTCACTCTGTGGCCCAGACTGGGGTGCAGTGGTGTGATCACGGCTCACTGTAGCCTTGACCTCCTGGGATCAAGGGATCCTCCCTTCTCAGCTTCCCAAGTAGCTGGAACTATAGGCATGCACCACCACACCTAGCTAATTTTAAAATTTTTCTGGCCAGGCGCAGTGGCTCAAGCCTGTAATCCCAGCACTTTGGGAGGCCGAGACGTGCAGATCACGAGGTCCAGAGATCGAGACCATCCTGGCTAACCCGGTGAAACCCCATCTCTACTAAAAAATACAAAAAACTAGCCGGGCGAGGTGGCGGGTACCTGTAGTCCCAGCTACTCAGGAGGCTGAGACAGGAGAATGGCGTAAACCCGGGAGGCGGAGCTTGCAGTGAGCTGAGATCCGGCCACTGCACTCCAGCCTGGGCGACAGAGCGAGACTCCCTCTCAAAAAAAAAACACAAAAAAATTTATCTAGAGACAGTGTTGATTGCTTGAGTCCTAGTCTCAAGCAATCCTCCCCACCTCAGCCTCCCAAAGTGCTAGGATTATAGGCAAGAGCCACTGAACTCAGCCCTGACATTTTGTGGTTTTTTTTGTTTTTTTTTTTTGAGATGGAGTCTTGCTCTGTCGCCCAGGGTGGAGTGAAGTGGCCGGATCTCAGCTCACTGCAAGCTCCACCTCCCAGGTTTACGCCATTCTCCTGCCTCAGCCTCCTGAGTAGCTGGGACTATAGGCGCCCGCCACCTCGCCCGGCTAGTTTTTTGTATTTTTCATGGAGACGGGGTTTCACCGTGTTAGCCAGGATGGTCTCGATCTCCTGACCTCGTGATCCACCCGTCTCGGCCTCCCAAAGTGCTGGGATTACAGGCTTGAGCCACCGCGCCCGGCCAGCCCTGACATTTTGATAGCGACAGGAGGTAGCCAAATGCCTAGGCAGATAGAGGCAGGTCCCCAGTGAAACCCTACCTCCAAGCCAAAAAAAAAGCCTGAAGTCTGAAACACAGAACTGCTGGTCTTGGATGAAACCTGAGACCCAGAGCGAGAATTTCTGTTCCTGTTTGCCTGCCCTTTCCTGATGGATTCTTTCTGAATAATGCTTTTATTATTATTATTATTATTATTATTATTTTGAGAGAGAGAGCCTTACTCTGTCACCTAGGCTGTTGGAGTGCAGTAGCACGATCCTGACTCACTGCAACCTCTGCCTCCTGGTGCAAGCAATTCTCATGCCTCAGCCTCCCCAGTACCTGGGAGTACGGGCGCCCGCCACCACACCCGGCTATTTTTTGTATTTTAGTAGAGATAGGGTTTCATCATGTTGGCCAGTCTGGTCCCAAACTCCTGACCTCAGATGATGATCTGCCTGCCTCAGCCTCCCAAAGTGCCGGGATTACAGGAGCCAGCCACCACACTCGGCCTGAGTAATGCTTTTTAACCAGTTGAATGTTGCCTTTTCTAATACTACCTATGGCCTGCCCCCACCCAATACTGAGCCCATAAAAGCTCTGGACTCAGCCACATTGAGGGGACTTCCTGCCTTTAGGTAGGGGGACCTCCCATGTCGCCTCTCTGCTGAAAGCTCTTTTATCACTCAATAACCCCCCACCTCTTTTATCACTCAGTAAAATCTCCACCCTCACTCTTTGTTTGCCAGTATATCCCCATTCTTCATAAGTGCAGGACAAGAACTTGGGAACCAGTGCGCAAGCCAGATTCGGCCTAGGTGGGCTAAGTGAACCAGCTGCCTCTGCAGCAGGTAGTATGGTCCAGTGAGGCCCAGGTGGGGCATCGTTGGATGGAGGTCCCTGGCTTGCAAAGTGACTAAGAATAAAATTGTTCATCAATTTTAAGTCACTAACGTTGTGGTAATTTGTTCTGGCAGCCCTAGGAAATGGGGACAGTGTGTCAAAGATTCATTTAACTAACTTAGCTGGGTGTGGTGGCTCAGGCCTGTAATGCCAACACTTTGGGAGGCCCAGGCAAGTGGGTCGCCTGAGGTCAGAAGTTCAAGACCAGTCTGGGCAATGTGGTGAAACCCCATCTCTACTAAAAATACAAAAATTAGCTGGACATGGTGCCTGGTGCCTGTAATCCCAGGTACTTGAGAGGCTGAGGCAGGAGAATCCCTTGAACCTGGGAGGCAGAGGCTGCAGTGAGCTGGGATTACCCCACTGCATTCCAGCCTGGGTGACAGAGGGATACTCCATCTCAAAACACAAACAAACAAACAAACAAATTAACTACTGAGGAAACCAGGAAAATTGTTATGACCCGTTCAAAAGAGAAGCCTACCACGAATTTTATTTTTTGAGACAGAGTCTCGCCCTGTCGCCCAGGCTGGAGTGCAATGGCGTGATCTTGGCTCACTGCAACCTCCACCTCCTGAGAATCACAAATTTATATGGAGTAAAGGAATGATAAAAAGCTGAAACAAAAAATGCTGAAATATAAAAATAGATGTGAGACAAACTTTTTCCAAAGGAAAAAATAGTGGCATCTCCTCTGGACCAAAATTACTTACATGTGTATAAAAGGGAATGACTTGCATTGCTATCAATTATTTGTAATTTACAGACCCATAAAATCATTCAGAGACAATGAAGAGCAGGAATACGAATCACAGTCAGAAAACCTGGGAACCTGAACTCTAAATCACGTGCACTTTTCCACTGGAAATACCAGTGATAGGTTTTGCTTATTCCAAAGTTCAAAGATTTCATCGCTGACTCCCACTTCCTCTTTTGATTAAAAACAATTTTCAAAAAAAGATCGCTCGGCCGGGTGCTGTGGCTGGTGCCTGTGATCCCAGCACTTTGGGAGGCTGAGGTGGGCAGATCACCTGAGGTCAGGAGTTCGAGACCAGCCTGACCAACATGGCTAAACCCCATGTCTACTAAAAATACAAAAATTAACTGGGCATGGTGGTGCATGCTTGTAGTTCCAGCTACTTGGGAGGCTGAGGCAGGAGAATCGCTTGAACCCAGGAGGCAGAGGTTGCAGAGAACCGAGATCGTGCCAGTGCACTCCAGCCTGGGTGACAGAGCAAAACTCCATCTCAAAAAAAAAAAAAAAAAAAAAAAGGCTTACTGCAGTCGCTCATGCCTGTAATCCCAGCCCTTTGGGAGGCCGAGGCAGGCAGATCACCTGAATTTGGGAGTTCCAGACCAGCCTGACCAACACGGAAAAACCCCGTCTCTACTAAAAATACAAAATTAGCCAGGCGTGGTGGCCCATGCCTGTAATCCCAGCTACTCGGGAGGCTGAGGCGGGAGAATGGCTTGAACTCAGGAGGTGGAGGTTGCAGTGAGCCAAGATTGTGCCATTGCACTCCAGCCTGGGCAAAAAAGTGAGACCTTGTCTCAAAATAAAATAAAATAAAATAAAAAATAAATCACACTAGTCCATAAAATGAAGCTCGTGTCAGCAAATGTGGTCCAATTATTTACACAGGTGCAGAAAGACTGTAAGTGCACCATATAGGCCACCTTAAGTTTGCTTTGCTGGAAGTTTTCATAAGAAATATCAAATTGGGGCTGGGTGCAGTGGTTCATGACTGTAATCCCAGCGCTTTGGGAGGCCGAGGCAGGTGGATCACTTGAGGTCGGGAGTTCACAACCAGCCTGATCAACATGGTGAAACTCTGTCTCCACTAAAAATACAAAAATTGTCGGGCACGGTGGCTCAGGCCTGTAATCCCAGCACTTTGGGAGGCCGAGGCAGGTGGATCACGAGGTCCGGAGATCGAGATCATCCTAGCTAACACGGTGAAATCCCATCTCTACTAAAAATACAAAAAAAAAAAAAAAAATTAGGTGGGCGTGGTGGCACATGCCTGTAGTCCCAGGTACTCACATGGCTGAGACAGGAGAACCTGGAAAGTGGAGGTTGCATTGAGCCAAGATCGTGCCACTGCGCCAGCCTGAGTGACAGAGTGAGACTCTGTCCCAAAAAAACAAAACAAAACAAAACAAAAATTAGCTGGGGGTGGTGGCAGACGCCTGTAATTTCAGCTACTCGGGAGACTGAGGCAGGAGAATCGCTTGAACCCAGGAGGCAGAGGTTGCAGTGAGCTAACACCATTGGACTCCAGCCTGGGCGACAAGAGTGAAACTGTCTCAAAATAAATAAATAAATAAATAAATAAGAAAATAAAAGAAATATCAGAGTGGACCTGTATTATTTGCTTGTTTGCAGAGGCAAGAAATACAATACCTATCATGGGTCAATTTCTATGTTCCTGGGCCTGCCAGGAAATCACCTTCCTGGTCACCTGCAAGGCCTGGGTCCTGCACCCTCAGGAGAATTTGCAGGCACTCCTTCATAACAGTAACCCAAGGTCCGCAGCAGCGGCTGGTCATCCCCAGTGAAAGAGCAGAACTCTCCATATGACAATCTGGGCAAGGCCTTGGTGGCCTAACCAATTCGTCCAATTGTATTCTGTAAAAGGAGAAGAGTCTCTTAACTGAATCTATGTGCTGTGGTTTGAATGTGTCCCCCAAAGTTCATGGATTGCAAACTTGGTCCCCAATGTGGCAGTATTGGAGATGGGACTTTTTTTTTTTTTTTTTTTTTTTGATGGAGTCTCGCTCTGTCGTCTCAGGCTGGAGTGCAGTGGTGCAATCTTGGCTCGTGGCAACCTCTGCCTCCTGGGTTCAAACGATTCTCCTGCCTCAGCCTCCCGAATAGCTGGGATTACGTGCATGTGCCACCACGCCTGGCACATTTTGTATATTTAGAGAGATGGGGTTTCTCCATATTGGTCAGGCTGGTCTTGAACTCCTGAGTTTGTGATCCGCCCGCCTCAGCCTCCCAACATGCTGGGATTAGTCGTGAGCCACCGTACCCTCTTAAAGGTAGGGCCTTTAAGAGGTGATTAGGTCTTGAGGGCTTCGCCCTCATGAAGGGATTAATGCCATTAATTCAGGAGTTGATTCCTTATAAAAGGATGAGTTTGGCCGCTTTCCGTCCAGCCACATGCCTCCTGGCATGTTACGTGGCAGCAAGAAGGTCCTCATGAGATGTGGCCCCTCCCTCTTGGACTTCCAAATCTCTAGAACCAATAGATCCCAGTTTATTATCAATTACCCAGTCTGTGGCATTATAGCAGCACAAAACGAACTAAGACACTGTAGGGTCCAGCCCTACAAAGCTTAGCGGGTGTTCTCCCTGTGTGCAGAGACCAGAGATTGTAATAAATAAATACACAAGGCAAAGAGATAAAGAGAAAACAGCTGGGCCTGGGGGACAACTACCATCAAGACGCGGAGACCCGTAGTGGCCCCGAACGGCTGGGCTCCTGATATTTATTGCATACAAGACAAGGGGGCAGGGTTAGGAGGGTGAATCTTCTAAGAGATTGATAAAGCAAAGCAAGTCACATGATCACAGGACAGGGGTCCCTGCCCTCTTAGGTAGCCAAAGCAGAAAGAGAAGGCGGCATACGTCAGCGTTTTCTTCTATGCACTCATAAGAAAGATCAAAGACTTTTAAGACTTCCACTATTTCTCCTACCGCTATCTACTACGAACTTCAAAGAGGAACCAGGAGTACAGGAGGAACATGAAAGTGGACAAGGAGAGTGACCACTGAAGCACAGCACCACAGGGAGGGGTTTAGGCCTCCAGGTGAATGCGAGCAGGCCTGGATAATATCCAGCCTCCCACAAGAAGCTGGTGGGGCAGAGTGTTCCCCGACTCCTCCAAGGAAAGGAGACTCCCTTTCACGGCCTGCTAAGTAACGGGTGCCTTCCCAGACACTGGCGTTACCGCTTGACCAAGAAGCCCTCAAGCGGCCCTTATGCGGCGTGACAGAAGGTTCACCTCTTGCCTTCTAGGTCACTTCTCACAATGTCCCTTCAGCACCTGACCCTATACCCGTCGGTTATTCCTAGGTTATGTTAGTAATGCAACAAAGAGTAATATTAAAAGCTAACAATTAATGTATATAATAATGATTGATAATTGTCCATGCTCATCTCTATATCTAATTTGTATTATGACTGCTCTTAGTCTATTTTCTTTATTATACTGAAACAGTTTGTGCCTTTAGTCTCTTGCCTCGGCACCTGGGTAATCCTCCGCCTACAAGACACCATGCAAATACCTATGTTGCCGTGAAAAGTGAGGGGGCTCCATAAGAGCTCCTGAGAATCAAGGGCAGGAGGTAAAAGGACAAACCTCTGGGGAATCTCCAAGATCATTTATTTATTTTATTTAGAGACAGGGTCTCGCTCTGTTACCCAGGCTGAAGTGCAGTGGTACAATCAAGGCTCACTGCAGCCTAGACCTCTTGGGCTCAAGTGATCCTCCTGCCTCAGCCTCCGGAGTAAGTGGGACTGTAGGCTCTCACCACCATGCCTGGTCAATTTTTAATTTTTTGGTAGATATGGGATCTCACTATGTTGCCCAGTGCTGAGATTACAGGTGTGAGCCATGGTGCCTGGCCCAAGATGGTTTTAGATATGAGAAAACATCCTGATAGAAACAAACCCTCAGTTGGGCGCAGTGGCTCAGCCTGTCATCCCAGCACTGTGGGAGGCCGAGGCGGGCGGATCACCTGAGGTCAGGAGTTCAAGGCCAGCCTGGCCAACATGGTGAAACCCCGTCTCTACTAAAAATACAAACATTAGCTGGGCGTAGTGGCACACGCCAGTAATCCCGGCTACTTGGGAGGCTGAGGCAGGAGAATCACTTGAAACCAGGAGGCAGAGGTTGCAGTGAGCCAAGATTTCGCCATTGCACTCCAGCCTGGTGACAGAGTGAGACTCAGTCTCAAAAAAAGAAAAAAAGAAAATTAGCCAGGGTGGTGGTGTGTGCCTGCCATCCCAGTTACTCAGGAGGCTGAGGTGAGAGGATCATTTGAGTCCTCGACCTCACTTGAGCCTCAGGCCTGGGCAACAGAGTGAAACCCGATCTCTAAAAAACAAACAAAAAATCAAGGGGTGCAACTGTTCCTTCACCCCATAGTCACCTGTACCCATCTAGGGACTAAGCTGGGCAGAGAACTACAGAACTGAAGGAGGGGAAGGCTCTTCGGTCAGCTGCTCAATCACAGCCAGCAAGGCTTGTGCCCACACGCACAGGATCAGCATCAGATAGGATGGCCACGCACCTGGGAGTGGCAGCTGCACGTGGTGGCCACGGCCTGGCTGGCCCTTTGCTGCTGTGTTTTTTTTTTTCTTTTTTTGAGACAGAGTTTCGCTCTTGTCGCCCAGGCTGGAGTGCAATGGCACGACCTCGGCTCACTGCAACCTCCGCCTCCTGGGTTCAAGCGATTTTTGTGCCTCAGCCTCCCGAGTAGCTGGGATTACAGGCACCCGCCACCACGCCCGGTATATTTTTATATTTTTAGTAGAGACAGGGTTTTGCCATGTTTGCCAGGTTGGTCTTGAATTCCTGACCTCAGGTGGTCCACCTGCCTCGGCCTCCCAAAGTGCTGGGATTACAGGCGTGAGTTACTGCACCTGGCCCCTTCTCTGCTGTTAAGGAGCCCAGGAGACTTTTCCTTGTGGTAGGACAAGGAACAGTGAGTTGAAGGCTTTGCTCCTACTCAGGGGACCACCCTCTGGGGACAGTGCGGGGTATCGGGTCCGGCTCCACTCCTGCCTTCTGGTGGAGGATGGAGTCTCCTCCAAATTCCTCTCCGGCAGGGTTTCGCGCTTCAGAACCTCTGGTCACTTGCTGTGCAGCTATCCTGCCTCCCAGGGGCCCAGCTTTGGCCCTGGGCTCAGCCCTGGGAAACTGTAAGTGAGCAGTGCTCAAGGCCTCAGCCCCGAGGCACCTTCCTGCCATTATTATTCTGACCCCTGCCCCAGTTCCTACTGGGCATGGGCAGGAAGCTCACGGAGACTTCAAAAGGCAGGGGATTCCTCACTCAGGCCTGTGCACCTTGCTCCTCTGCGGCCCCGGGGAGTGCGGCTCATTTGTGGCACACAGCAGAGGCTCCATGGATGCCTTTGATCGCTGCCCTATGGGAGGGAAGACAGGAAGAAGCTGGGAGGTGGCTCCACCAGCCTCTAGCCCAGGGTGGACAGGAAAGGGCAGGCCCCAAGCACCGGTGTTGATAGTGGTGGGGGCAGAGCGATGAGGGGAAAGGGGCGAGCATGAGACCAGGAGCCCTGCTGCCTGCCCACAGCCGTGCCACCGACACCAGCCACCTCGTCCCATCCTTGTCCTCATCCTCCCTCAGAAGCTTTCTTCTCTTACCAGGTGACTTCTGAAACTCACTCAACCTGCAGCCCCCACCCCCTAGAGCCCTCAGTACCTGCAACCCCCAAAGGGAAGCAGCCGGGTCAGCGGGACAGGGGCCCAGCCTCAGGTGGCAGCATCCTAGAAGGCTGGAGCTGGCGGTGGCCTCTACCCTCAGAGCTGGGGTTCCTGAGTCCCCTGGGAGCTGGCCTGCCCTGATGTTTGATGGGGCCCCAGACCAGAGGCTTTCCCGGTCACAGGGGCTCCTTCCTCCTTGGATGGTCCTGCCAAGACAGGAGGGAGTAGAAGCAGGAAGGAAGACCAAGCCTTCAAAGGCCCATGTGCAGGCCAATCCAAGGACAATCAGAAAGGGCCTCCAGAGAGCTGAACCGTCGCAGGCAGAGCTTGGGCAGCAGGAACAGACCCACCTTTCCCAGTGCCTGCACGCTCCCTGCGGCTGCAGGGGCTCCTTTGCAGAAGTGGGGCCTCTTGCCTGTGAGAATGGGCCTTGCTGCCAGGCCCGTCACACTGCTCACAGTTCGGTGTCCTGCCTCCCTGGGGTGGCTGCCCACAAGGTGAAGAAAGCCAGGCTCCTACCTTGGCACGGACTCCCCCAGCACTTTCTTCCAGATCCTTGCTGCCAGGCTCAGGGGCTCCTCTCAATTAGTTCTTTTGCGGCTCCAGCCCTTTTTGTGGGAGCCTGAGAAGCACCCAGCCCAGGATAGGCCATGGTCAGTGCTGAGGTCCTGTTCCCTGCAGATGCCACACTTACAGGCCCAGGCTGCTTAGGGCCAGGGGCGGTGTGCCATCAGCCCAGGGAGAAGGCAGCTGTAGCCAAATCTGCCTGAAGAAAGGGTTTGGGGCCTTTGAGGGTCTAATTGCAGGAGGAGCTGGCACTGACAGGCTAGAGGCTCAGGGGAGGGGGCAATACTCAGCACAAAGGGTCCTGATGGGCTAAAACCTTAAACTCTGTCTCTTCTGAGTCCCCCTCACTGAGTACCCCGGTGCCTGCACACCAACCCCCTGGTATAAATCCCTAGCAGGATACTCCTGGGAAGCCAGCAGGCAGGCTGCCACTCCAGGGCTAAGGGTGGACACGGGGCTTGGCACATTGCAGCCCCATCCAACTGACCCTAATGCCCTTGAGAGGTGCTCATGGAGCAGTGGCCTTGCTGGGAAGAGACTCCTCTACTCTGACCACCGAAGTTGGTAGCTCCTGTGTGCCCAGAGAGCCCAGGGCAGTTCCAAGAAAGAATGTGGGGGAGTCTGGGCTCAGAGGGCCATGACTGTACGATCTGTGAGACCAGCCTGCAGTGGGTAAGGACCTGCCCAGGGACTGGGGAGAGGTGGCCCCTGTTAAACAGGCCCGGCCATGGCTCTAGTTCACGAAAGCATCCACACAGAAAGAGGTGCTCAAAGAATCAATGCCAACTCATTAAATAGAAATGTTTTATTACGCAAACCACACGTAGGTCCTAGGCTCAGGGGCTTACCCTACAGCCCCCACCGGTCCCTGGCTCCAAGCCTGCTCCCTGCCCTTTCCCCCCGCCCCGGAGAGCCAGGGTCTCCTATGGAGTGCGCAGGTGTCCACGAGTGTACCGGTGTGCGGGCCTCCTGGGCTGCAGGCACTCAGGCATGGTGGTAGCATTGAGGGAAAGACAGGCGTCGGGGAGCGGGGTCCCCACCTGCCCAGGCTCAGGAGTCACAGGGGTCTGCACAGTCCTTTCTGCTGTGGAACACGTGATAGATGCTGGTGGGGGGGAACATAGCAACAGCGCCGAGCAGAGAGCCCACCTGGATGGCCACACCGGCTGCCAGCAATGCCGGCCCGCCCCCGCCATGCAGCAGGGAGCTGGCTGCCACCTTCACGTAGGAGAAAACGCCAAGACACAGCACCCACGACAGCACCTGAGGGGACACAGCAGCAGCTGAGCGTGAGATGTGCCTGCTCCACGAAAACGCCCCCGCCCCACTTCACGTCCCCTGTGCTCACCACGAGGACCACCCCTGCCGAGGTGCCCACCAGGGGCGGGCAGGGGCTCAGGACTGCCAGCGCCATCAGGTAGCCCCCAAAGAGCACGCCCAGCAGAGAGAGGCCGCCCAGCCCTGCCAAGGATCTGTAGTGAGTGAGCAGAGTGTCAGGGCTGACTGTGCCAGGACCTGGCTCCCAGCCCTGAGTTCCACCCGCACAGGGGCTGAAGGGCCCTTGTGTACCTGCACAGCACACCCATGGCCAGGAAGCAGGCCAGGGGATTGGCAGCACTGCCCAGCACCACAGCCAGGTGGTAGGCCAGACGCCCGTAGGGTAAGCAGGAAAAGCTCTGCACAGCAGGTAGCACGCCGTTGGTCAGTGCATTGGTGGCGGCCAACAGGCCCAGCAGGCAGGCACTGTGGGCTGAGAGAAGCTGATAGGCCTTAGGGTCTGGACCAGGGGTGGTGCCTGCTGCCTGGCTTGGTGGCTCTTGCAATGGTGAGGCCTCTTCCACCTCTTCCTCTGCTCCTGGGGCTCCCACCTGGAGGCCTGATCCTAAGACCCCTGTGGGTACAGATGGTGGTGGCAACAGCACCAGGAGACCCTGAAAGGCAGCAGCTGAAGTGACCAAAAGGGCAGTCAGTGCCCAGAAGAAGGTGCTGGCGGGAAAACGCTCAGGGAAGTCGAGTGGGGGGCCGGGGGTGCCGTTGATGGGGGCTGGCGGGCACTCAAAGCGGCCCACACCCTGCACTAGGGCCAGCACGCAGGGCAGCAGGGCACTCAGGCCTTGACCCAGGAAGAATGACCGTAAGAAGCGAGGTGGCAGGTGGCTCAGGAAGGGCAGGAAAGTGACATTAGAGGCACAGCATGCCAGCGCCAACACAAAGGCCAGTGCTAAGAAGGCCACAGAATGCAACTGTCCTGCCACTAGGACCACGTGGTGCCACAGAAAGGCCAGGAGAGCTGTGCCCACCATGCTCAGCACCTGCACCACCCGGATGGGGACCCGCTCGCCCTTTCCTGGGGCCAGCCGCCTCCAAAGGGTCACCACCAGCAGACCCAGGTTCCCCAGCGCCACAAGCACAGAGACGTAGGAGGGGAGACTCCAACCTGCAGGGAAGGGAGGAGGCCATGTCAGGGGCATGATACCCAAGGGAAGAAGAACTGATAGAGCCCACCTTCCTGGGCACACCTGCACCTCCTCCCACTCACCCTCCGGAAGCTCTTTGACCACCACAGGTAGCTCCACCCAGATCCCATTGACCGCAGCCCAGGAGCCCATGCCAAAGAGAGCCACCAGCAGGTGGGTCAGCACCGGACGGCCGGGTGTGGGTGCTGCCATTCAGTCCAAGGCTGCGCCCTTCCAGGTCAAGGCAAAGGTCACAGCCAGTTCTTTTCCCACCTAGGTCCAGAGACGCTTTGGCTCTTCTGGGAACTGAAGACCTCTTCTAGCTTGAAAGAAACAGACAAATAGGCAGGATACAGAGCCGGAATCAACAGGGTGAGACCAGGGGAACAGGGGGAGCCCCGGGCAGGAGTTGGGATGGGGAGGATTGGCTAAAACGTACCCAGCAGCACCGCCCGCCAGCGTCGGGACCGCCGGCAGGTAGGGAAGCAGGAAGCCGGCCCGAGTCGCTGCGGCCCCAGGGGAGGAGGCCGAAGGAGCGAGTGGAGCCCTCCTCTCCAGGGAGAGGCGGGGTTGGAGTCACTGCAACCACCACCCCAAGCCGGACACTGGGACAAGGCGCCTACCAGCAGGAGCCAAGCACGCCCCAGGGCTTCGCGGTGCCCGGGACCGCAGGAGCCAAGTCAGATCCCAGAGGAGTGGCTGGGGCGGCTCTGCTCGTAGGGGCGCCGCCCTCTCACCAGCTTCAGGTGGGCGACCCGCGAGCCGTCCGGTCCCTACGCCTCCCGTCCCGCGCCCAGTGCGCTCCCGCTCTAGTGCCGGCTTCTCGCCACGCCAGGACGCCGCCGTCCGGCCCAGGGACGCCGCCTCAGTCCAGAAAGCCCAGGACCCGACAGCAGCCACCACCGGACTCACCCGCCGCGACTCCGGGCCCGCCCCCCGCATGGCCCACGGCCGGAAGTTCCGCCCCGGAAGCGGGTCAGCGGGCGGGCGCAGACAAGAGTCGGGGGATGTCAGTCTGTAAGTCCCGCCCGTTCCGCTCCAGGGAGCTACCCCAAGCGCCGTCGGTGGTCATGGCTTCCCCGGCCTCCCGGCAGGTCCGGCGCAGAGCTCGGGCAGCGCCGCGGGCCCGCACGGCCGAGGACTGGTGGTGGGATCGGCTGGCGCCAAGCGGCTCCGGGTACCACCTGCTTCCGTCCGACAGCATGCTGCTGGTGCTGTCCGAACCCGGACCCTCCCGGACCCGCGCACAGCGGCGCGCTGCCCGCCGCACTCCCCGGCAGCCGCCCCCGGGCCGCGCCGCGGCCAAGCCCAAGGCCACGCTCAGGCCCGACCCGGCGCCCTCGCCCGAGGAAGCGCCCGACGCGGGCTGGGGAGACCGCATTCCCTTGGAAATCCTGGTGCAGATTTTCGGGTTCTTGGTGGCGGCGGACGGGCCCATGCCCTTCCTCGGCAGGTAACGCTGCTGCCGGGCCCGTCGCCGAGCGCAGCGACTTGGGCCAGACGTGGTCGGAGCAGTGGCCCGGGCGGGGGCGGAGGGCGAAAGCATCGGAGCGCGCACCCCTCCGCCCGAGAGCGCAGCCCCTTAGGCGCCCAGTTGGAGTCCCAGGAGCCCGGCTTTGAGCCGGGATGTCCACTGCGCTGCGAGAGGGGGTATCACCTACGAAGGGGCCGGCAGCCTCAGCACGCTGTCCTCCCAGGGCTGCGCGCGTGTGCCGCCGCTGGCAGGAGGCCGCTTCCCAACCCGCGCTCTGGCACACGGTGACCCTGTCGTCCCCGCTGGCCGGCCGGCCTGCCAAGGGCAGGGTCAAGGCGGAGAAGAAGCTCCTTGCTTCCCTGGAGTGGCTTATGCCTAATCGGTGAGGGGTTTCCTCTTTTCCTTGTCCCCTGGCTCCAGGCTCCTTCTGTCTCCCTGCACCAAGGTGTTGGGTGGGAAGGACTCGTGTGGGAACATTAGTGCAGCTCTGCCTCTGCTGTCGGCCCAGGTTTTCACAGCTCCAGAGGCTGACCCTCATCCATTGGAAGTCTCAGGTACACCCCGTGCTGAAGGTGAGAGCTCCAGGCTGCCCTGCACACCAGCTGTGACCCTCTGGGACTGTTGAGTACTCTAGGAAGTGGGTCAGGCACCTTGAGGGCCCAACGCTGCTCCATTGGGAGGCCTGCCTGCCTGCCTGGTTCTCCTTTCCTGCTGTTTCCTCCAGCAGGGAGGTGTCAGAGGCGGGGACACCCAATTAGGCCTGGCATGGGCAGAAAGGAGGTCGCAGCTAAGGCGGGTAGCGTGGGGTTGGCACCAGCCACCTGTTTGTTTCCCTTGTGGATCTTAGCCTGCCCTCTCCCAACCCCAGCTGCCCCTCTGTCTCCCCGCAGCTGGTAGGCGAGTCCTGTCCTCGGCTCACTTTCCTAAAGCTCTCCGGCTGCCATGGTGTGACTGCTGATGCTCTGGTCATGCTAGCCAAAGCCTGCTGCCAGCTCCATAGCCTGGACCTACAGCACTCCATGGTGAGCCCTGTGTCCCAAGGGGCCCTGAAAAAGCCCAGGCTGGGGTGACGGGTGCTCTTGTATTGGGACCCTAGGTGGAGTCCACAGCTGTGGTGAGCTTCTTGGAGGAGGCAGGGTCCCGAATGCGCAAGTTGTGGCTGACTTACAGCTCCCAGACGACAGCCATCCTGGGTGCACTGCTGGTAGGTTGGCATTGGTGGGAGCAGAGCCAGATGCTGAGCTGGGGACTGCCAGGCCACTGACCCTGTGACCCCCTTCCCCCACACCTCTGCAGGGCAGCTGCTGCCCCCAGCTCCAGGTTCTGGAGGTGAGCACCGGCATCAACCGTAACAGCATTCCCCTTCAGCTGCCTGTTGAGGCTCTGCAGAAAGGCTGCCCCCAGCTCCAGGTACCTGGCGCCCTGCCTCTCCCACCTTTTATACGCTCCCCTATCTACAGCCTGGGCCTTGCCCCCAGGTGCTGCGGCTGCTGAACCTGATGTGGCTGCCCAAGCCTCTGGGACGAGGGGTGGCTCCCGGACCAGGCTTCCCCAGCCTGGAGGAACTCTGCCTGGCAAGCTCAACCTGCAACTTTGTGAGCAACGAGGTCCTGGGCCGCCTACTCCACGGCTCTCCCAACTTGCGCTTACTAGATCTTCGTGGCTGTGCGCGCATCACGCCGGCTGGCCTTCAGGATCTGCCGTGTGGGGGTCAGTGGTTCTGGGTTGTGGCCAGGCGCATGAGGTGTGGGGGCCCTTGTGCCATGCTGTAGTCAGTGGTCCTGGGTGGTGGGCAGGCAGGTGAGGTGTGGGTGGTGGCTGAATGGGTGAGGTGTGGGGGGACCCTTGTGCCGTGCCAGGGTCAGCGGTCCTGGGTGGTGGCCGGGCAGGTGAGTTGTGGGAGTCCTTGTCGCCCTGCAGCTTGTGCTCACTCCTCTCACCGCAGAGCTGGAGCAGCTTCATCTGGGCCTGTATGGCACGTCAGACCGGCTGACTCTAGCCAAGGAGGGCAGCCCCCTGTTGACTCAGAAGTGGTGCCATACACTGCGAGAACTGGACTTGAGTGGCCAGGGTTTCAGTGAGAAGGACCTGGAGCAGGCCCTGGCTGCCTTCTTAAGCACCCCTGAGGGTTCACACCCAGCCCTGTGCTCTCTTAACCTCAGGGGCACCCGGGTCACACCCAGCACGGTCAGGTCAGCATCCCCAACCCCAGTCCCTGGAGCCAGGGTGGCTGTCACCGCATCTGCCAGGGGCCTGGAAGTGGTGTCCTGCCTGGCCTGAGAGCTCCAGGGGTCAGAGGGGCATGCATACTGTCCAAGCCCCTGCGTGGGGTGGGCTTAGGGACACCAGGGGAACTGGGCTTGGTCTTGGTGGCTATGGGTGGCAGAGCCAGGTGTGGAACGCCAGGAGGCACAGCTCCCTAACCTGGCCCAGCCCTTCTGGGGCAACAGCTCAACTTCCCGTGGCCTGCTCTCCCCACAGCTCTGTGATCAGCAGCTGCCCAGGCCTGCTCTACCTCAACCTGGAGTCCTGCCGCTGCCTTCCCCGGGGTCTGAAGCGGGCCTACCGGGGCCTGGAGGAAGTCCAGTGGTGTCTGGAGCAGCTGCTCACCAGCCCCTTGCCCAGCTAGGCAGCCACAGACCTGGGGCAGCTCAGCCCGCCTGCCCACCCCCTACCTTTGCCCAATTTCAGATATTTGAGCATTTTTTAAAAAATAAAACGTTTTTGGGAGCTCTGTGTGTGGTCCTCAGGGTAGGGTTGGGCAACGGGTTATACCTGATGGAGCCACTGGGGCTACAGCCGACCCACAGCCTCTGTGTTGTGGGGTCAGGATGGCCCCATGGGCTCTTAAGCCTGCAGGTGGCCATGCCTTTGCCTGCCCACTGCTGGCTCCAGTGTGTGTGTTCCACCCTCAGGAACACTGGTGAGCTTGTCTGTGGCTGCATGTAGGGGGAGAGGTGGGGCCCCGCCCAGCTGTGGGGCTCATTGAGGGGTCCCCGCCTGCAAATTTCTCTCCAGCTCAGTCCTAGGGTGTCCATCCATCCACCTTTCAGATGAGGACTGTGAACAGGCCATAGAGGGGGCCTCCAGGGGAGGGACTGGCCAAGAAGTTAATGCCCACCGCAGGACCTCACCCCCGACTCCCTAGGAGGTGGTTAACAGAGCGGCCCCTTCTAGAACCCGCCCAGAACTTCTAGAACCCGTGCGCGGTCCACCCTGGGCCGCTCCCTGGCCTCGCTGCCCTGCCAGTCGCCTATGAGCTCCTGCTCCTTCCTGGGCCTGCAGCCCTGGAGAATTTGTTCACCCAGGTAGGAGCGTGGCTGTGGGCAGCAGGCGGCGGCAGCGGGCGAGCGGCCGGGCTGACCACCTCTGCCTGACGCAGATCCCTAAGGCCAGGCCCGGCAGCCTGCCCACGACCTCCATCGGCTGGCGCTTCCAGCTCTGGTCCCTAGGACTCTCCTCTCCGGAGCGCCACCTGGCCAGGCGCCTCAAAAACAATAGCTTCTACCCATTCATGCAGCAGCAGCCAAACGGTGCGCGCGAGGCTGGGCGGGGCGGGGTGGGGCGGGTCCGGGGACGGGCCTGAATAGGGCGGAGCCAGGCGGGCAGAGCCAGGGCCCTGGGCGGGGCCAGTCGGTGTTCCTGGGGGCGGAGACACCGCCTCCCCTAGCCCTGCGCGGACCCAGCCAGTCAGGGCCAAGCCCTGGCACCGCCACCCCTGGCTGCGGGCAGGGCCAGGGCGTCCTCATGCGCCGCGCCGCCCCCAGTCTTCGTGCTCGAGTACTACCTGGACACGCTGTGGAAGGGGATGCTGCTCTTTGTCGTCTGCGTGGTCCTGGTCAGCTTGGGCTCCCTGAGAGAGGTGTGAGCCCCTGGGCCCGACCCCCATCGCCCTCCTCCCCCAAGGGCCGGCCTCGCGCCTCTCAGCTCAGACGCTCCCTGCGGCGCCCGCAGGTACAGAAACAGGAGACCTGGGTCTTCCTCGCGTACGGCGTGGGTGTGGGCCTGTGGCTCGTGATCTCGTCGCTGCCGCGGCGCCGCCTGGTGCTGAACCACACGCGCGGCGTGTACCACTTCTCCATCCAGGGCCGCACCGTGTGCCAGGGCCCCTTGCACCTGGTCTACGTGCGCCTGGCCCTCAACTCCGACGGTGACTGGCCGGGAGGGTGGGCCAGGGACTGGGAGGCCGCTTGGGAGGTCAGAGGGGCGGTCAGGCCGGCTGAGTCCACTCTCCCCGCAGCCTACGGAAGGTGCTTCTTCCAGCTGGTCCTCGGCGGCCACAGGTTGGAGCCGCTGGTGCTGGTGCAGCTGTCTGAGCGCTACGAGGTGGGTTCCGCCCAGACACGCGCCCTCTCTTTGAACAGGAAGACAAGATCACTGTTTAAGGTCTTTGGGTGGGGCCGTTTCCTCACGCAGATGGTAAATACAATGCAGTCCTCATTGCTGGGGGCCGGAGAGGGCGCCAGGGCTTCGGGCAGGACTGGGGGTGCGGCCTGGTAGGGGAAGGAGACGCCTGGACGGCGACTCGGGGTCTGTCCTGTCCCGGCCCCAGTTGAGCGCCACCTGCTCCCACAGCAAATGGAATACTTGGGCCGTTACATCGCCCAGAAACTCAACATCAACTACTTCGACTACCTGGCCACCTCCTACCGGCACGTGGTTCGCCACTGGCCACCCCCTAGCGCGGCACCTTGATGCGTAAGAACCCCGTGGGTCACAAGCCCAGCTCCTCTCAGTCCAGCCTGGAGGTGTGACACCTGGAGGTGTGATTCTGAGGGCCTCCTCCACCCCAGGACTGCGTTCTCGGTAACCTCCCAGCCCCACTCTGGGGCAGATCAAATTGTGAGACCCACTCGCTGTCCTTCCTTTCAATAAATCTCCCTCAGCTTCCACATGGGTCATTTTCGGGGGCAGGGGAGGCACTCTGATGCCTAGGTCTTCCACTATTGCACACTCCTAGGACCTCAGAGAGCTAGTGCCTTCCAGCTGGCTGAAGCAAACCCCACAGCTTGGGTTTGAAGGCAGGAACAGCTGGGAGCAAGGGATGGTATATAGTCAGGTCTCTGAGGTTGGGTCCATCACTAGAGAGGCTGGGAACTCCGGCCTCTCAGCCAGCAGCACTTAATTTGTCCTACCTGACCTCAGAAGTGCTGACCAATGTGTGGAATCCAGAAGTCAGAATCTGGCCCATTATGGATCTGGTGTCTGCTGCTATTCCAACCAGCAATGGGGTGGGGTGCAGCCAGAGAACAAGCCGTGCACCTGAGGTGCATGCTTGCCCCAATAGCCACAAAGCTGCTGCTGCTTGCTCCAAGGGGGTGGGCGTGAGAGTCCCAGGCCAGGGTCCAGGGCCTCCTAGGAGGGAGGATGTGCAGTGCCCCGACGCCTGCTCCCCATGCCTGCTGGAATCCCAGGCCCACGTCCCTGACACCTGCTCGCCATGCCTGCTGGAACCCCAGGCCCACGCTCCCCTCTCTAGTGGATCCCCCAGCTCTCACTGCAGCACCTGAGGCCTCCTGAGTGCTGGGGGCTGTTGTGGAAGCAGAGAAGGCTGTGGGCCATGGGGTCCCAGGGAAAGCAGCACCTGGCTCTCCGAATCTTCAGGCATTATCAGCTGAACGTCCCTGAAACCAGAAGCAGCTACGTAATTTGCAGGGCTCCATGCCAAATGAAAATGTGGAGCCCATTGTTAGAAAGTTGTTAAGTGGGGTACAGTGGTGATGCCTGTAGTCCCAGCTGCTCAGGAGGCTGAGGTGGGAGGATAGCTTAAACCCAGGAGTTCAAGGCTAGCCTGGACAACATAGTGAGACCCCAGTCTCTAATAAAATAAACAATAAAAATAAAATAAAGTTATTAAGAATTTCAAGATAGGCTGGGCATGGTGGCTCACACCTGTCATCCCAGCACTTTGGGAGGCCGAGGCGGGCAGATCACCTGAGGTCAGGAATTTGAGACCAGCCCGACCAACATAGTGAAACCCTGTCTCTACTAAAAATATAAAATTGGCCGGGCACAGTGGCTCACACCTGTAATCCCAGCACTTTGGGAGGCCAAGGCGGGTGGATCACGAGGTCAGGAGATTGAGACCTTCCTGGCTAACATGGTAAAACCCCGTCTCTAGTCTCTACGAAAAATACGAAAAACTAGCCAGGCGTGGTGGCGGGCGCCTGTAGTCCCAGCTACTCGGGAGGCTGAGGCAGGAGAATGGCGTGAACTTGGGAGGCAGAACTTGCAGTGAACTGAGATCCCGCCACTGCACTCCAGCCTGGGCAACAGAGCGAGACTCCGTCTCAAATAATAAAATAAAATAAAATAAAATAAAATAAAATAAAATAAAATAAAATAAAATTAGCTGGGTGTGGTGGTGCATGCCTGTAATCTCAGCTACTCGGGAGGCTGAAGCAGTAGAATTGCTTGAACCTGGGAGGCAGAGGTTGTGGTGCGTTGAGATCGCGCCGTTGCACTCCAGCCTGGGAAACACAGCGAGACTCCATCCCAAAATGATAGCAACAACAAAAACCCAAGTATGGGGCCTTTCTGAGCCTGGGGCCCTGTGTGACTGCCCAGGTTGCAGGCTCATGAAGCCAGTTCTGCCTGGAACCATGACTTAAGAGTCTCTGCTTGACCCCCAATCCCAAAGCTGCCCAAACTCTGGGCACACAGGCACCCTGAGCCATCGCTGGGGCAGGATGTGGGGGCCACTGAAGTGGCTTCAGGTAGTCCCTGGGAGCAATTGTTATTAACAGCACAAGTGCAGGGACCCCCACTCCCCAGAAGATGGGGCTCAAGGTGTCCTAGAGTGGCAGGAACAAACAGGTTTGGGTTGAGGGCTCCATTTCACTCAGGCAAAGTCCCTCTTCCCTGGAGCTGGTGATCTAAGGGGGCCCCGAATGGAGAGTGTTTGGAGGGGCAGCGTCCCTCCGGCTGGAGAGCTTTGGGGGAAGGGCATCCCTGGCAGAGAGCACACACAGCACAAGGGCGTGATATAAGACTGAGCTAGGTGTGCTGGAGAAGCTGCAAGGTGATTGGGCTGGTCAGAGTAGAGAGGATGAGGGAGGGAAAAGGAGGCCTGAGATGAGGTGGGAAGGGCGGGCAGTGTCCTTGGAGGCCATAGCTCAGAGCTTTAGTCCAGTGTGCCGTGGGAATCTGCTGGAGAGCTGTAAGCAGAGATGTACTAAGACCCAGGGAGGGAGTGGTGGGGAAAGGCCAGGAGGCTACAGGAATTGTGCAGGGAGGAAAGGGAGCGGGAGGGGCAGAGGAGAACAGAGAGGAGCAAGGATCACAGGCAGTTCTGAGCTCCGGGCTCCCATTGATGGGATTTGCTGCTGGGCGGGAAGTGGGTTGGGAAGAAAAGGGACTCAGGGGAGTCCAGGGTGTCTGGCCTGGGCACTGGGGCTGGAGGCCATGGGGAGAGGGGTTGGCAGCCAGGAGTTCCGAGTTAGACAAGGCCCGAGGAGCTTATGGGACCTTGTGGGGGAGATTTTGAAAAGGCAGAAAAGCCCTGGGGAGAAAGGAAAGGGGGAAGCACAGACCTGAAACCATCATGCCCTGGGAGGTCCCTAAAGCTAAAGCACTGGATGAGATGTCCCTGGCAACGCAGAAGATGGGGGAGAACAGGAGGAGGGCCAAGGATGGAGCCCCGGCATCGGACACACAGGGGCAGACAAGAGGCCACAGGGGAAGAGGACCCAAACAGAGGGAGAAGGAATCCATGTTAAGTAAGATGGGGACTCATAAGAGGCACTGCCATGGGCAGAGAAACAAGGGGGCAGCTTGCAGGAGGAAGGTCTTGCTTGTTGGTGTGCAGGTGCACATGGCCCAACGGATATTTTATTTATTTATTTATTTATTTATTTATTTATTTATTGAGACCGAGTCTTGCTCTGTCACCCAGGCTGGAGTGCAGTGGTGTGATCTCGGCTCACTGCAACCTCTGCTTCCCGGCCTCAAGCAATTCTCCTGTCTCAGCCTCCTGAGTAGCTGGGATTACAGGTATGTGCCATCACACCTGGCTCATGTTTGTATTTTTAGTAGAGACAAGGTTTCACCGTGTTGGCCAGGCTGGTCTTGAACTCCTGACCTCAGGTGATCCGCCCGCCTCAGCCTCCCAAAGTGCTGGAATTACTCTGTCTCAAAACAAACAAACAAACAAACAAACAAACCCATAGAACTAGGGAGCTCTATGATTGTGGAGTTGCCCTGCTAGTCCTGCATGGCTTCTACTGGACTCTATTTATGTGAAAGAGACAAATTTCCAGTTTAAGCTACTGTAATTTACATTTGTTGTTGTTGTTGTTGAGATGGAGTTTCGCTCTTTCGCCCAGGCTGGAGTGCAGTGGTGTGATCTCAGCTCACTGCAACCTCTGCCTTCCTGTTCCAAGTGATTCTCCTGCCTCAGTGTCCCGAGTAGCTGGGATTACAGGTGCCCGCCACCATGCCTGGCTAATTTTTATATTTTCAGTAGAGACAGAGTTTCACCATGCTGGCCAGGCTGGTCTCAAACTCCTGACCTCGTGATCCGCCTGCCTCAGCCTCCTAAAGTGTTAGGATTACAGGCATGAGCCACCGCACCCAGCCTATTTGGAGTTTTCTAACAGTTGCTGGCAAGTGTGAGTCAAACTAATAAGATTATTAGGTCGAACATTGTGGCTTGTGCCTGTGATGCTAGCACTTTGAGAGGCCAAGGCAGGTGGACTGCTTGAACCCAGGAGTTCGAGACCAGCCTGGGTAACATGGTGAACTTTGTCTCTACAGAAAATACAAAAAATGAGCCAGATGTGGTTCCACATACCTATAGTCTCAACTACTTGGGAGGCTGGGCTGAGGCAAGAGAATCGCTTGAGCCCAGGAGTTTGGGACCAGGCTAGACAACGGAGTGAGACTCCATCTCTTTTTTTTTTTTTTTTTTTTGATGGAGTCTCGCTCTGTCACCCAGGCTGGAGTGCAGTGGCACGATCTCCGCTCATTGCAATCTCCACTGCCTACCGGGTTCACGCCATTCTCCTGCCTCAGCCTCCCAAGTAGCTGGGTCTACAGGCGCCCGCCACAATGCCTGGCTAATTTTCTTTTTTTTGTATTTTTAGTAGAGACAGGGTTTCACCGTGTTAGCCAGTATGGTCTCGATGTCATGACCTTGTGATCTGCCTGCCTCGGCCTCCCAAAGTGCTGAGATTACAGGCGTGAGCTACCGTGCCCGGCTGAGACCCCATCTCTCAAAAAAAAACTGGTTGGGCCGGCCCACCCAGCTGGACATGGTGGCAGGCGCCTGTAATCATAGCTACTCAGGAGGCTGAGGCAGGAGAATCACTTGAACCCGAAAGGTGGAGGTTGCAGTGAGCCGAGACTACACCTTTGCACTCCAGCCTGGGAGACACTGGGGGACAGAGCAAGACTCCATCTCAGAAAAGAAAAGAAAAGAAAAGAAAAATAGTAACTTGACAGCGGAAGAATCTGGCAGACACCACGTTAACCAGGTGACTGAGGTCAGCCTCACCAGTGATGTCACGTCAGCCCTGAGACGATGCAATGAGAAGAACACATCGCCTCTGTGGTCTCCTCCCTACATCTCAAACCCTCATCACGAGAGTGCATCGGACAAACCCCAACTGAGGGACACTTTACCAAAGACTCATTCAATCTATAAAATTGAGCAGTGCTCCTCAAAACTCTCAAGGTCATGAAAAACAGGGAAAGACTGAGAAATTGTGACAGACCACAGGAGACTAAGGAGACATGATGGCTAAAGGCAAAGTCGTATCTTGAATAGATTTCTGTAACAGAGAGAGGACCTAGGTAGAAAAACTAGTGAAATCCAAATAAAGCCTGGAGTTAGCAGTAACATATCAAGGTTGGTTTCTTTCTTTCTTTCTTTTTTTTGAGATGAAGTCTCACTCTGTCACTGAGACTGGAGTGCAGTGGCGCTGTCAGCTCACTGCAACCTCCGTCTCCTGAGTGCAAGCAATTCTCCTGCCTCAGCCTCCCGAGCAGCTGGGATTTCAGGCGCCCAACACCACGCTAGTTTTTTATATTTTTAGTAGAGATGGGGTTTCACCATGTTGGCCAGGCTGGTCTCAAACTCCTGACCTCAGGTGATCCACCTGCCTCGGCCTCCCAAAATGCTGGGATTACAGGCATGAGCGGCCTAATGTTGGTGTCTTAATTGTGACAAAGGAACCATAGGTATGGAAGACAGGCCGGGCTCAGTGACTCACAACGGTAATCCCAGCACTTCGAGAGGCCAAGGCAAGAGGCTCCCTTGAGCCTAGGAGTTCAAGCCCAGCCTGGGCAACATAGTGATACCTCGCCTATACAAAAAAAAAACAACAAAATTTTTTTTTTGAGATGGTGTCTAGTTCTGTCGCCCAGGCTGGAGTGCACTGGGTGCGATCTCAGCTCACTGCAATCTCCACCTCTTGGGTTCAAGTGATTCTCCTGCCTCAGCCTCCCCATTAGCTGGGATTATAGGCATGTATTACCAGACTAGGCTAATTTTTTTATTTTTATTTTTATTTTTTAGTAGTGACAGAGTTTCAAGATCAGCCCAGGCTGGCTTGAACTCCTGACCTCAAGTGATCTGCCTGCCTTGGCCTCCCAAAGTGCTGGGATTACAGGCATGAGCCACCAAGCCCAGCCAATTTTTAAAAAATTAGCTGGGTACAGTGAGATACACCTGTGGCTGAGGTGCAGGGCCACTTGAGCCCAGGAGGTCGAGGCTGCAGTGGGCTGTGACTGTACCACTGCATTCCAGCCTGGAGAACAGAATGAGACCCTGTGTGTTTTTTTGTGTGTGTGTGTTTGTTTGTTTGTTTTTGAGATGGAGTTTCTCTCTTGTTGCCCAGGCTGGAGTGCAATGGTGTGATCTTGGCTCACTGCAACCTCCACCTCCTGAGTTCATGTAATTCTCCTGCCTCAGCCTCCTAAGTAGCTGGGATTGCAGTACAGGCATGAGCCACCATGCCTGGCTAATTTTATTTTATTTTATTTTAGTTTTTGAGACGGAGTCTCGCTCTGTCCCCCAGGCTGGAGTGCAGTGGCCGGATCTCAGCTCACTGCAAGCTCCGCCTCCCGGGTTTACGCCATTCTCCTGCCTCGGCCTCCTGAGTAGCTGGACTACAGGCGCCCGCCACCGTGCCCGGCTAATTTTTTTTTTTGTATTTTCAGTAGAGATGGGGTTTCACCGTGGTCTCGATCTCCTGACCTTGTGATCCGCCCGCCTCGGCCTCCCAAAGTGCTGGGATTACAGGCGTGAGCCACCGCGGCCGGCGTATAATTTTATATTTTTAGTAGAAACAAGGTTTCACTATGTTGACCAGGCTGGTCTCGAACTCCTGACCTCAGGTGATCTGCCCACCTCAGCCTCCCAAAGTACTGGGATTATAGGCGTGAGCCACCTCGCCCGGTCAACCGTGTCTTTTAAAAAAAAAAAGAGGCCACCCTACTCCACCATCACTTGAACTAATTAAATCTGTGCAATGGGCTTATTTCCCAATATTGTCATATTCTGAGACACTGTGGATTGGGGCTTCAACACATACTTACTTGGTGGCGGGGCATTTCATCCCATACCGGGCACTTCCACATTTTGCCTGCATCTCGTGGCCCAGAGCCCAGCCTCAGGTGCAGCTGTGTCTCCAGGTTGCCATGGCAACGCCTCTTTGGGCGTCCTGCTGACACAGCTCATTTTCCTCCATCCTCCTCCTGGGCTCCTTCACTTCCTGTCTCTCTTGACAGTCTCCTCAGGCCTCTGCTTGCCATGCCACCCAGTCCTGGAGCCAATGCCACTGATTTTAGGTATTTGGTCCAGCAGCTGCCAACTTCTGTTTTAGTCGCCTATTTGCTGTGTAAAATGTAGATGCTAGTAGCAACTTTTTTTTTTCTTTTTTTTTTTTTGAGACGGAGTCTCGCTTTGTCGCCCAGGCTGGAGTGCAGTGGCCGGATCTCAGCTCACTGCAAGCTCCGCCTCCCGGGTTCACGCCATTCTCCTGGCGCAGCCTCCCGAGTAGCTGGGACCACAGGCGCCGCCACCTCGCCGGCTAGTTTTTTGTATTTTTTAGTAGAGACGGGGTTTCACCATATTAGCCAGGATGGTCTCGATCTCCTGACCTCGTGATCCACCCGTCTCGGCCTCCCAAAGTGCTGGGATTACAGGCTTGAGCCACCGCGCCCGGCCTGTTTTTTTCTTTTTGAGACGGAGTCTTGCTTTGTCACCCAGGCTGGAGAACAGTGGTGCAATCTCGGCTCACTGCAACCTCCGCCTTTCTGGTTCAAGTGATTCTCCTGCCTCAGCCTCCCAAGTAGCTGTGATTACAGGCATGTGCCACCATGCTCCACTAATTTTTGTTTTGTTTTGTTTTTGAGACAGAGTTTTGCTCTTGTTGCCCAGGCTAGAATGCAATGGCACAATCTCCGTTCACTGCAACCTCTGCCTCCCAGGCTCAAGTGATTCTCCTGCCTCAGCCTCCTGAGTAGCTGGGACTACAGGTGCCCGCCACCAAGCCCAGCTAATTTTTTTGTATTTTGAGTAGAGATGGGGGTTTACTATGTTGGCCAGGCTGGTCTCGAATTCCTGACCTCAGGTGATCCACCTTCCTCAGCCTCCCAAAGTTCTGGGATTACAGGTGTGAGCCACCATGCCCGGCTAATTTTTTTTTTTTTTTTTTTTTTTTTTTAGATCGAGTTTTGCTCTTGTTGCCCAGGCTGGAGTGCAGTGGCCATCTCGGCTTGCTGCAACCTCCGCCCCCCAGGTTCAAGTGATTTTTCTGCCTCTGCCTCCCGAGTAGCTGGGATTACAGGCATGCACCACCACGCCCGGCTAATTTTGCATTTTTAGTAGAGATGGGGTTTCTCCATGTTGGTCAGGCTGGTCTCAAACTCCTAACCTCAGGTGATCTGCCTGCCTCAGCCTCCCAAAGTGCTGGGATTACAGATGTGAGCCACTGCGCCCAGGCCTAATTTTTGTATGTTTTAGTAGAGACAGGGTTTCACCATATTGGCCAGGCTGCTCTTGAATGTCTGACCTTAGGTGATCTGCCTGCCTTGGCCTCCCACAGTGCTGGGATTACAGATGTGAGCCACTGCGCCCAGGCAGTAGCAACTTACTATTTATCCTATTGTGCAGGCTGACTGGCTCTGTGAGGCAGTTCCATCCCAAGCATTGTACCTGGGGTTACTTGTGTGACTGCATTTGGCCAGGAGGTCTGCTGAGGCTGGACCATCTGCGGCACCTGTCCCACAGGAATGCTCTGCGTGGCCTGTCCTCAACAGCCCCGTCTGAGCTCCTCCCGGCTGTAGCTGCAGGCATCCCAAAGCGAACGAGAGCTCTGGAGTCACCCACAGTGTGCGTGGTCACATCCTTGGCTTGCACCAGTTTTGCTGATGCCCACAGCCAGACCCAGGTCAGTATCGGAGGGGGCACTGCAAGAGCTATGCCCAGAGGAACAATTCCTGGGGCTCCATGAGAGCAGCCGCCATAGGCCGAGAGACGTATTGGGGCTGATGGCTCTACTGAGTTTGAGGTATTGGAGTGAGAGCACCAGGGCAGAGGAGCTGAGGGTGGGAGAGGGCAAGGAGATGATGGGATTCCTGGAAGGAGACTTGGGCTCCCTGCAGGGTGAACAGGCATGAGAAGCAGCCCAGGAGGGCTGGGCCAGGGTGAGGAGTAGAAATGGCTGCTGCAGAAGCTAGGCTATGTGCACTGTCCCCAGGGACTTTTCAGCCAACAGGAGAGAGTGGAGAGGACAGCCAGGCCCAAACGCTTTCAGGGAACCTGGGGTAAGGGAGCATGCGGGCTGGGGGTGGAACTGGGGACAGGAGTGTGAACATGGCTGGAAAGATCACGTTCCGTTGGAGGGAGCAGAATGAAGCTCCAGGAAGGGACTCTGAGCCTGAGTTTGGGGTTTTAGGATATTTACAGGACTGCCTTAGGGATGGACATCTGTGGAGGGAGGGTGAGGAGGTCAGATGAGGCCGAGGGAGGGGTATGGCCACCCAGGAGCAACGGCCCCTGCTGGTCCCCAAAAGGCCTGAGCCAAGATGGCCCATCAAAGTTGTCCTGCCTCAGGCAGGAATGCCAGGGCCTTTGCAGTCCTGTCTCCATCAGTCACCAGGTGTGGCCACCCCTAGGAGGGTGTGGCCCTGGGCGAGGGGCTCTGCAGCTGCGGCCATCCCTCAAGGCTGCTGGTGACAAGACTCCCAGCAGCTGGAACAGCAGGAAGCCACACCATGGGGAGGTCCAGGAAGGTGAAGGTGGAGAGGCTTATGCTGCATCAAGAATTAGGAGGTTGCCAGGCCGTCGACACTAGGCCTCCACCGTGCAGGCAGGTCAGTGCCCCCCAGCCACTTCCAGAGCCCTCCCCATATCACCCTGCTAGGAAAGTGAGCCCAGCTGCTAGGAGTGCTTGCAGTGCTTAGGTGGGGCTGCCCTCTGGTGGAAGCCCTCTCCTCCCCCTCCTCCAGAGTTGCCTCCTCCACCTCTGCCTCTCCCTCCCCCACCTCTTCCCTCCCCATATCCCCCTTCTCTGCCTCCTCCCAGGCCTCACTCTCAGGTTCCCCCACCTCTCCTCAATGTCTCCTTTACAACTTTACACCTGCCCCAAAGGACCATCCCATAGGGCATGGAAGTATCCTGCGTCTCTGTAGGTGAGTGGATTATAAGAGAATAATGTGTTTTTAAAACGGATGGAATTCTACATGTAAGGTATTTTACACTATGAAAATTATATCTCCAGTTTAGAGAAATTAAGTGACCCCTGCCTGAAGCTGAAGGTCTGAGCAGGTCAGGCAGTTGGACCCCTTGGAAGGGGGTGGGATTTGGGCCATTTCAGAGCTTCTGCCATGTAGCCAGCGTGACACAGGAGACTGAGGGGTTGCCCTGCTGAAAGCAAGAAGAAGGCGGGGTCCAATCCTGTCTCCAGGCATCCCCAGCTCAAGCTGGACTGGGCCCGAGCAGGACCCTGAGACCCAGCTCTGCACCTCCTTAGCTGCACCCCCACCCCTGCTCATGTGTTTATCAAGAGAAAAATGGGCCGGGTGGGTTTTTGTTTCTTTCTTGAGACGGAGTCTCACTCTGTTGCCCAGACTGGAGTGCAGTGGTACGATCTCGGCTCACTGCAACCTCCGTCTCCTGATTGCAAGGAGTTCTCTGCCTCAGCCTCCCGAGTAGCTGGGATTACAGGCACCCGCTACCACGCCTGGCTAATTTTTGTATTTTTAGTAGAGACAGGGTTTCACCGTGTTAGCCAGGCTGGTCTGGAACTCCTGACCTCGTGATCCACCCGTCTTGGCCTCCCAATGTGCTGGGATTGCAGGCATGAGCCACCACACCCAGCTACACCTGGCTAATTTTTGTGTATATATATTTGCTGTTGTTGCTGAGGTGGAGTCTCGCTCTGTTGCCCAGGTTGAAGTGCAGTGGTGCAGTCTCAGCTCACCACAACCTCCGCCACTCGGGTTCAAACGATTCTCCTGCCTCAGCCTTCCAAGTAGCTGGGATTACAGGCGCTTGACACCACACCTGGCTAATTTTTTTGTATTTTTAGTAGAGACGGGGTTTCTTCATGTTGGCCAGGCTGGTCTCGAACCCTTGGCCTCAGGCCATCCGCCCGCCTCGGCCTCCCAAAGTGCTGAGATTACAGGCGTGAGCCACCATGCCCAGTCAATTTTTGTATTTTTAGTAGAGACAGAGTTTCACCACGTTGGCCAGGCTGGTCTCAAACTCCTGACTTCAAGTGATCGCCCACCTTGCCCTCCCAAAGTGTTGGGATTACAGGTGTGAGCCACTGCGGCCCGCCAAAGATGGCGTTTTGTGATGCGATGTCTGGGATTTGCTTCAAAATGATGAGGGAGTCGGGGAGGAAGCAGGATGCCCATAGGCTGGTCGTTTTTTTTTTTTTTTCGGACGGAGTCTCGCTTTGTCGCCCAGGCTGGAGTGCAGTGGTGCGATCTCGGCTCACTGCAAGCTCCGCCTCCCGGGTTCATGCCATTCTCCTGCCTCAGCCTCCAGAGTAGCTAGGACTACAGGCGCCCACCACCGCATCCGGCTAATTTTTTTTTGTATTTTTAGTAGAGAACGGGGTTTCTTCGTGTTAGCCAGGATGGTCTCAATCTCCCGACCTCGTGATCCACCTACATCAGGCTCCTAAAGTGCTGGGATTACAGGTGTGAGCCACCGCGCCCGGCCACCCATAGGCTGGTCTTTTTTTTTTTTTTTTTTTTTTTTTTGAGACGGAGTCTCGGTCTGTCGCCCAGGCTGGAGTGCAGTGGCACCATCCCGGCTCACTGCAAGCTCCGCCTCCCAGGTTCACGTCATTCTCCTGCCTCAGCCTCCCGAGTAGCTGGGACTACAGGCGCCCGCCACCTCGCCCGGCTAGTTTTTTTGTATTTTTCAGTAGAGACGGGGTTTCACCGTGTTAGCCAGGATGGTCTCGATCTCCTGACCTCGTGATCCGCCCGTCTCGGCCTCCCAAAGTGCTGGGATTACAGGCTTGAGCCACCGCGCCCGGCCTAGGCTGGTCTTTAGTGAAGGTGCTTGTTGGGCAAGAGGGGAACTTGCATTAACTGGCTCTCTGCACATCTGTGCATATTTGATATTTTCTGTAATAAAACAAGAAAAAACCTCTGAAATCTGCATCCTTTAATTTGCATGTCTTTGATTATTATTATTATTGTATTATTATTTTTATTTTTACAGAGTCTTGCTCTGTTTCCCAGGCTGGAGTGCAATGGAGTGCAATGGTGCAATCTCAGCTCATTGGAACTTCTGCCTCCCAGGATCAAGCGATTCTCCTGCTTCGGCCTCCCGAGTAGCTGGGATTACAGGCATGTGCGCCACCACGCCCAGCTAATTCTTCTATTTTTAGTAGGGAAAGGGTTTCACCACTTTGGCCAGGCTGGTCTCGAACTCCTGACCTCAAGTGATCCACCCGTTTTGGCCTCCCAAAGTGCTGGGATGACAGAAGAGCCACTAGCCAGCCAGCATGTCTTTGATTCCTAATAAGGTCTCTTATTTCTTCTGTAGTGAATCACCTGCTAACCCCTTTGGAGTCTCAGCATCTTTGTTCTGTAAAAAGTTCATTTATACCAGTTATTTATTTTGACAATCAGAATATTAACCTGTTGTTATTTATTTTATTTTTTTTTTTTGAGACGGAGTCGTCGCTCTGTCGCCCAGGCTTGAGTGCTGTGGCCGGATCTCAGCTCACTGCAAGCTCCGCCTCCCGGGTTTATGACATTCTCCTGCCTCAGCCTCCCGAGTAGCTGGGACTACAGACGCCCGCCACCTCGCCCGGCTAGTTTTTTTGTATTTTTTTTAGTAGAGACGGGGTTTCACCGTGTTAGCCAGGATGGTCTCGATCTCCTGACCTCGTGATCCGCCCGTCTCGGCCTCCCAAAGTACTGGGATTACAGGCTTGAGCCACCGCGCCCGGCTTGTTTTTTTTGTTTTTTGTTTTTTGTTTTTTTGGGACAGAGTCTTCCTCTGTCGCCCAGGCTGGAGTGCAGTGGCCAGATCTCAGCTCACTGCAATCTCCGCCTCCCGGGTTCACACCATTCTCCTGCTTCAGCCTCCCGAGTAGCTGGGACTACAGGTGCCCACCACCTCGCCCGGCTAGTTTTTTGTGTTTTTTTAGTAGAGACGGGGTTTCACTGTGTTAGCCAGGATGGTCTCGATCTCCTGACCTCGTGATCCGCCCGCCTGGGCCTCCCAAAGTGCTGGGATTACAGGCTTGAGCCACTGCGCCAGGCCTCTGCTTCTGTTTTTCAGACACACATTTACAGTTGTGTTGTGCAGCAACCTTGCTCTTGTGGCTCCTCCAAAGCTCCTGCCCCAGCAGGGACCAAGTCTGCCCTTGGGCTTTTCTGGGCCACTCCTCATGCCTTTTTCCCCATGCCTCCCCCACAACCCTGCCAGAACCATTTTGGAATACAGACCCCTCCTCATCCTAAAACCCTCCCCAGGGGCTCTGTCCCCAGCGACCCTGCACCCTCCCTGCTGAGGGCCCTCCTTCCATGCTGTCCCTCCCCACAGCCCTCTCTGGGGGCTGCTTTCTCTATCTCCCAAACACTCCTGTGCTCCTGGCTGAGGCCTGCAGACCCCAATTCCCTCCTCTCCTTGAGCGTCCCAGCTGGAGCACATGTCATCGGCCACCAACCACCCAGCAGCAGCTCTCACTGTGGCTTCGACCCTGCCCATCACTGCCCGAATTCCTGGTGGTCTAATGTTCTTGTGGATGAACTGCCACAGACTGCCTGTCCCCTCCAAGCCTTGACCTCTTCTCCAAGTCAATGTCCTCGTCTTTTAACCAATTGTGCTCCATCACCACAAGTAACTGCACCCCATACCTCTCACCTCCATGCAACACCGTATTCTCTGCCCATCATTTCCGTCCAGCAGGGTGGACCCACGGATCTGGGCTGTCCACTGATTTCCTGGGTTGGACCCTCAATACGGCAGGGGTGGGTGACAATGCAACTGCAGGATCTGAGGGTGGGCACACCAGGGGTTCTGGCTTTGCTGAGGGTGGGGTGCTAGAGACAAAAGAGTGGGGACACCTGACCCTTATGGTTGACGTTTCCACAACATGGGGCCTGGGAAGGGCAGGGAGAGGTGCGGCCAGCAGCAGAGGGCACAGAGGGTTCAGAGCCAACACTGCACCCACCTGAAGGGACAAGGGGCAGAACTGGGGCTTACATCAGGGCGGCAGGAAGAGACTCCCCAAGAGGGGCTCTGCAGAGAGTGGCTAGGGGTACCAGGACTTTAATTGGCTGCAGGACCTCTCCTCTCCTGCAACAGAGCCTCCCAAGGCCGCAGCTCTCAGTAAGAGACTCCGGGAGGCCTCCCATGCAGGAGGACTGACACTTTTCCAAAGCGTGAGAATCGTCCACTGTCCTCCAGCCTCTCCTAGCTGGGGCCCAGGACTGGGGCACCACAGCGACCTCCTGATGCTGGGGGTGAGGGGGAAGGGGGAGTCAGGATGTTTGGGGGGGCGGGGTAAGGAAGCCCAAGTAATTGCGCTCGGGTCGCATGTGCGCTCCGCACCCGGGTCGGTTCAGACTGATGGCCAAGGCCTGGACCCAGCTGTCCCTCCCCGCCAGGGGTCCCGGGAGGCTGCCGGCTCCACCTGAGCTGGGGCAAGGGCCGCCCCAATGGTTCCCGCGGGAGCGCCTGGCCGCGGGACACATGTGTCCCGCTCTGATGCCTCTTCCGTCAAGGGGGCTGGGGGCAAAGGGGGCGAGGAGCTTGACAGAGAGAGGCAGGTATGTGCACAGAGGCAGGAGTGGAAGGGGCTGATAGGGTGGATGGAGGGACAGGGAAAAGGGGTGAGAGCTGGACGACAGGAATGGCGCGGGGAGAAGGGATGAAGTGGGAGGAGTAGAGGAGAGAAACAGGGATGGGGGTACAGGCAGACGAATAGAAGAATGGGGGAAGGGGACAGAGCTGGGGGTCGGAGGGCCCGGAGTGTGGGGACAGAGAGGCAAGAATACTAGGACGTGCGGAGGAGGCCAGGGATGGAGTCGAAGGACAGAATTGAGGGCAGGGACAGGGTCCAGGAGAAGGCGGTGAGCACTGGGTGATGAGGGGGATCGCGCCTGACACGTCCTGCCGGCGCCCCGAGGGTGTGCCGGGTAATTAGGCCTCGGTCCAGATGGCCCCCCAGTCCAGCAATCAAAATGTTAATTGGCCCCGCGCCTCCGGCTGTGCCTTGGCCCGGCCCCCCCTGGGAGGGAGCCAGGACCAGCGCGGCTCGGCGGAGGGGGATCCCGCCCCTGCCCCCACCGTGAGCCTAGCCGGCTGCCGCTCAGCGATAAGGGGGCGGCCGCTCCCCGCCCCCACCCCTCGGGAGTGCCTGCCACGCAAGATGAATGTCCCGCCGCTGCCGGGGCGGCTGGCACAAAGCGGGTCCGTGGTCTCCACCGCACCCCCCGCGCGGGCGGGCCAGGTCACACCCACCCGGGCTCAGCGCTGGGCCGGGCGGCCGGGGGCAGGGCGCTGAGCTCAGCAAGTGCAGCGCGCACCCGCAGGCCGTCTTCCCCCGGGCCAGCCCGCCGCGCGCTCCCAGCCGCTGTCCGCGGGTCCGCCCCGCGCAAGGTCACTGCGCGCCGCAACGAGCGCGCTCCAGTATCGCACGCGCTCCCGGCACACCCGCGCCCGGACGCTCCCCAGGGCCGCCCCCGCGACCTTGGTCCCCAGCGGCAGCGGGGCGTGCGGGAGCGCGCTCGGGGCCCGTAGACCCGGACCACCGGGCGGGGCGGGTGAGGGGACAATGGCGGCGCCAGGCCCTAACTGGGGACATAGGCACCCGCGCGCGGCCATTGTGCGGCCCGGAACCCCGGAGCCCCCGCTCCCGGCGCCCCGCCATTGGCCGCTGAGCCTGACGTCATGGGGGCTGCAAACGCTGGGCGGGCGGCCGAGGGAAGGGTTATCCGCCTGGTTGCGGGGCTGCCGTGGGGAGCTGCAGCCGAGCGGAAGGGCGGAAAACCCCCAAAGCAGCAGAATTTCTGGAGCAGGGTCGTGGCAGCCCCTCTCCAGCTCGCAGCGACGCCGCTGCGCCGCACACCCGCCCAGGGGGAGAGAGGCGGGGGCGGGGAGGCCCCTCCAGCCGGCACGGGGTCAGCCGGGGTGACCGAGCGGCGGGAGCCACTGCGGCACAGGGCGCGCGCTGCGCTTTCGCTGCCTCAGCACTCGCTCCTTCGGCTCCCGCCTCCCCCTCCCGCCCCCGCAGATCCCGCGCCCCAGGCCCCGAGCGAGGCCGGCGGGACTGGGGTCCGCCCTGCGTTCCTCCTCAGAAGACCCCGAGTCCGGGGCGCGTGGGTCCCAGGCCTGGCTCCGTTTCTCCCCACACGCCCGACAATGCTGCTGGCCGCCGGGCCGCGGTTTCCTGAGCCGCGCGGGGGAATTCCCCACACGCGCAGGCTGAGGCATCCCCGGGACCCCTCCCAGGAGACCCAGGCCGGGGCTCGGCCCAGCGCAGCCATTTCCGCCGGCCTCTCCCCTACCTCTCTCCCCCTCCCCCAGCTCCTGGGCTTTAAAAGCCAGAGGCTGGGCCGGGCCGCAGGCAGAGGCGGCTGCGGGCTCTGGAGGCCGGGCCCAGGAGCAGTCCGAGCGCCGAGCCCCGCCCCCGGAGCCCCTGTCCCTCCCTCCCTCCTTCCCTCGGCCCGCCCTCCCTGCGCACCCCTCCCCCCAGGACCCCCGCCCCCCGCCCGCCGCCGCCGCCGCCGCCGCCGCCGCCGTCGCTACTGCCGCTCGCTCCGGCTGCAGAACAATAAAGCAAGCCTCCCAGAGACCCCCGCCGAGGACCCCTGCCCGGCGGCCAAACCCCCGCGGACCGCCCCTCTCCGCCCGTGCCGGTTGAGCGGGCCTGGGCGCTGGCCGCGGTGCTGCCGGCGCTGGCCGCGGTGCTGAAGCTGCCGGCGCTGCCGCTGCCGCCGCGTTCTCCGGGCCCGGCGCCGCCACCCCCGGGGGCATGGGGGGCCGCTGACTGAGGCTCCGCCGCGGCGGCGGGAGGGGGGGAGGGGAAGGGGGCCACGGAGCCGGGCCAGCCCTGCACCCACTCGCAGCCTCCAGGCCCGGGACGGAGCCGCTCCCCCCCTCTCCGCCCCCCCAGCCTCCTCCCCCGCCTGTCCAGGGGCGGCACTGCGGGCTGGGAAGCCGGGACCAGAGGAGGGAAGGAAGGAAGAGGAGAGGAGAGGAGAGGAGAGAAGGAAGGAAGGAAGGATTGAAGGAAGGAAGGAAGGATTGAAGGAAGGAGGAAGAAGAGGGATCCGAAGGGGCAACGGAGGAGACGCAGGGCAGCAAGGAGAGAGGACACCACTCGCGCGGCAGCATCCAAAGGCCAGAGTGGGGACCCGCGCTGCCTCCGCCGCTCCTCGGATGGTGACGGGGCCCTGCCGCCGCAGCCCCCCCAAGCCCCGGCTCCGCAGGCCCACAGCGCCGGAGCCCCGCAGGAATCATGCCCAGGTCCTTCCTGGTCAAGAAGGTCAAACTTGACGCGTTCTCTTCGGCCGACCTGGAGAGCGCCTACGGACGCGCCCGCAGCGACCTCGGCGCGCCACTGCACGATAAAGGTGAGCGCTGGTCTGAGACCGGGGCGCGGGGCCTGGGGCTTTGCTGGAAGCGGTGAAGGACCAGAGTGTGGGGGCGGAGGGCAGGGCCCGGGGAAACAGACTGAAGGGAACCAGAAAGGGCAAGAGTCTGTGACTGGAGCCTGGACAGTAGAGGGGAGGAAGGGGAAAGCAGAGGCCAAGGCTGGGCAGGGAGAGTGTCGACGCTGGACAGAGGGTGGGGAAGAGGGGGAACTGAGGTACTCAAACACACACATGGACCCACACCCTGACCCATGCTGGGACAGACAGAGCCGCATGGAGGCTGCCATGACGGGACCCAGCCATGCCGGCACACACAGACCTACACTCAGAGACCAGGGCCGCCTTGCCACCCTCTCCTCTTCCTTGGCTGCACCAGGACACCTGCTAGGGTTAGCTGGGGAGTGCAGGGAGCTCCAGGGAGTAGGCAGGGGGTCCAACTGGGCCGCCCACCTGTCAGAGCAGAAGGACCAGCAGAGGCAGCAGCAGTCTCTTCCCTGAAGCCTGGGTCAGGGAGAGGAAGCAGGGAGGCGGCTGTGAGCAAGGGAGCCCAAGGTGTGGGAGGCAGGGGGAGGCTCTTTGTGTAAGGGTGCCCAAGTTCAAGGACAACTGTCAGCATACAAGAGAGGGGTCGGGAGTGCCAGCAGCGTGGGGTGGCAGAGCAAGTGTGACCTGCAGGAGTGTGAGCCTGTGTGGGTCCATGTGACTGTGTGTGGCCATGTGACCGTGTGCGCTTGTGTGTGACCCTGTGTGTGTGTGTGCTCGCCTGTGTGCCACTACATGGGACCATGTGACTCCGAGGCCGTTGTGCACCATGTGACTGAGAGTGTGTCCGGGGTGACTGCATGTGTGACCCTGCGTGAGTGAGGAGGTGGTGAGTTCGGCAGATCAGTGTGCAGCCCACCCTGTGATGGCACACAAGGGCTGATGATGCTGGGAGACTGGGTGTAGCTCTGAAGGAGCCAGAGCATCGCGAGGGGCGTGCATTTGTGACTTTGAGGTTATGAGATCCATCTTGGGCCTGGGGAGCAACTGCAGCTACCGGTATAAGTGATGCTGCCCTCCTCCAGCTCGTCCCTGTGAAGGTGGACGCCCTGGCCCTCTCTGCACCATTCAGGGGCTTGGGAAGGCCCTGAAAGGGGTTAGGGTGTGAGCGGGAGAGGGCAGTGTTGAACAGTGGAGGACCCAAGGGTGCAGGATGGCGAGAGGGAGTTGGGGGCAGAAGCAGAGTGCATGGAGGAGCAGCAAGGGCAGGGTCAAGTCCAGTGGGTAGCAGGAGAGCTGAGGGAGGTGCTGGTGAGGCCGGAGGAACTGGAGGAGGGAGACGTCTTCAGGTTCCTCCAAGAACTAGACAGCCAGAGAGGGTCAACATCAAAATGGAGCGCACGTTCTGCAGGCCAGGAGGAGAGCCAGCCAGGACCCCGGAGAGGCAGGACAGACGGGGTCCCTGGGCCGGCGGTCCTGGCTTTGTGCGCCGCGGGTCTGCAGTGTGTTGCATAATCAGGAAAAACTGCTGAAGTGGGGAGAACCCGAGGGGGAGGGGAGAGAGGATGGGGGAGGAGGGAGAGGGAAGCGCCGCCCCTCCCCCCTGACCTTGAGGCTCCGTGGAAGGGGGGCAGCCGCGCCCGAAGACGCGCCTCTCTCCTCCTCTCCGCGAGGGTGGGGCGGCGGGGGCGGAGCCTGGCCCGGCCCTGTCTCATCCTCTCCTCCCCTCTCTTCCCCTCCCTGCTGTCTCCATCCTCCGTGCCCCGCGGTCCCTCGGCCCCCTCTCCTTTGTCCTCCTCCCTGTTCGCCTCTCTCCCGGACCTGGGTCTCCCGGTCCGCTTCTGCTGTCTCCCGCGCCCCACCCCCTGTGTGTGTCCTGCCGCCGCACCATTCCCCTCCTGCTGTCCGTCCGCCTCGGCCCGCAGGGTACCTCAGCGACTACGTGGGGCCCTCGTCCGTCTACGATGGCGACGCCGAGGCTGCGCTGCTCAAAGGGCCGTCGCCGGAGCCCATGTACGCAGCAGCCGTGCGTGGAGAGCTGGGTCCGGCGGCTGCAGGGTCAGCGCCGCCACCCACCCCGCGCCCGGAGCTGGCCACCGCTGCGGGCGGCTACATCAACGGTGACGCGGCCGTCAGCGAGGGCTATGCGGCAGACGCCTTCTTCATCACCGACGGGCGCTCGCGGCGTAAGGCTTCCAATGCCGGCTCTGCGGCCGCTCCCTCCACAGCCTCGGCGGCGGCCCCCGACGGCGACGCCGGAGGCGGGGGCGGGGCGGGCGGGCGCAGCTTGGGATCCGGGCCGGGGGGCCGGGGCGGCACGCGCGCGGGGGCAGGCACCGAGGCGCGCGCGGGGCCAGGGGCCGCAGGTGCTGGCGGCCGGCACGCGTGCGGCGAGTGCGGCAAAACATACGCCACGTCGTCGAACCTGAGCCGCCACAAGCAGACGCACCGCAGCCTGGACAGCCAGCTGGCGCGGCGCTGCCCGACGTGCGGCAAGGTGTACGTGTCCATGCCGGCCATGGCCATGCACCTGCTCACGCACGACCTGCGCCACAAGTGCGGCGTGTGCGGCAAAGCCTTCTCTCGGCCCTGGCTGCTTCAGGGCCACATGCGCTCGCACACCGGCGAGAAACCCTTCGGCTGCGCGCACTGCGGCAAGGCCTTCGCCGACCGCTCCAACCTGCGCGCGCACATGCAGACGCATTCGGCCTTCAAGCACTTCCAGTGCAAGCGCTGCAAGAAGAGCTTCGCGCTCAAGTCCTATCTCAACAAGCACTACGAGTCGGCCTGCTTCAAGGGCGGCGCCGGCGGCCCCGCGGCTCCTGCGCCGCCACAGCTCAGCCCTGTGCAGGCCTAGGGCGGCGGGGCCTCCCCCAGCCAGGTCGGCTCTCAGCAATACGGCCCCCCAGGGAAGTCTTCGCTGGCGTCCGGGTGGAGGGGCCGGAGGGCGGGCCCCTCCTCACAGCAATAGGGGGAGGGGGGCCCGGTCCCACCCCGCCCCGCCCGCCAGGGGCCTTGCCGGCCCTTTCAAGCAATAGGGTCCCGAGGGGAGACCCACCCCGAGCCCCCTCCCCTCCCCTCCAGGGTGCCCCCGGCTTTCTCCCAGCAATAGGGTCGACGAGACCTAGAACCGAACCTCATCTCCGAGTTGGGTCTCTGAAGATGGGGGTGAAGTGAGGTAGGGAGCGCCCTCCTTCTCCCGCCTCTGCGCCCCTGGATCGCGTCGCAGGGACTCAGGTCTTCCCCACCCCTTCCCAAGCCTTCTAGCGCCAGGCCTGCGGCCCAGACGTCCAGGGAGCCGGCCCCTCCCCGGCAGCAGGCCGGGGCGGAGCAGGAGCGGGCGGGCCTGCAGGGACGCCCCTGGCTCGCAGTCTTCGCGGAACTCCCGGGTGTGTTAGACGCGTTGGGGGTCGGGGAGAGGGACGGACGGCGGCACCCCCTCCCTCGGGTTGCTTCTGGGGCCTCAGTCGGAGCCGCCCTCCTACCCTCGCCTCGCATCCTCTGCCAAATCCGAATTCTTCCAGCCCAGCTTCCCGGGCTCTGTCCTCCATATCGAATAATAATGACACATATCGAATCGCATGGACTTATCCGACCTCCTCAGACCCCGCTTCCGCCCTGCCCCGGGCCCCCACACCCCCGTACCCCGGGCATTCGTGTTGGAGGACGGATTCCCGGGGCCGGCAGGCAGGCCTGGGCGCTGCCCTCTACACACCTCTGTCTTCGCTTTGCGGGTAAAGCCCCCTGGGGGGGTTGCGGACGCGTCGGGTTTCTTTCTTTCTGTATTTGTACGTTTTATTTATGAACGGATTGCACTCGGGTCAGGGAGGGGGCGCTGAACCCCCATCTTGCCCGCCGACGCCGGGGGCTTGGAATGTCCGGGATTACTTTCCACGCCCCGAGGCCCGCCCCTAGCTGGGAGCCTCTAGGGAGCCTCAGGCCCCGCCTCTCCGAGGCAGGCCCCTCCCCTGAGACCCAGGCCCCGCCCCCACTCGGTTGCCAACTTTCGCCCGTCTATGCCAAAGCCTCGGCGGCGACCCCGCCCCAAGGGCCCGCCCCATTGGCCGCCGCCTTTGTGACGTCACTGCATGCAGCCCCACCCCCTCCTCCCGACCCTACCCGGGGCTGCCCGCTCCCCCTCCCTCTTAGGTAGTCCGTTGCCGACTATAGAGCAATAATGCGCACTGCATGCGAAGCTGCCGCCGCCTCTAGAGTTACTGAGAATCAGGTATCCCCTCACCCTACCCACCCCATAGGCCCCTAGATCAGGGACGCTGCGCGGAGCCGGCCGCGCAGACTTTCTCCCCACCCCTCCCCGACCCCGACGGCAGAGCCCGGCGGCTGTAATGGTTCCATGGGCGGGGGTGGGGTGGTTGCACCCAAGACCCGTCCTTCAGTCATTAATCATTCACTGACCGTTCATTGAGCACCTACTATGTGCCAGGCCAATTGCTGAGTCCGCCAGGAACGCAGCCACCTGCTGGGAGGTGTGTTTGCAGGACAGGGGTCCAACCGGCTTGGGTGGGCCAGGGAAGAATGGCAGATGCAGAGAGACCAGGTCCCTAGGCTCAGATGCCCCCCACACTCCTCCCCACCTCAACCAGTCCCTGCTGGGCACAACTGGGCTCTACCTTTGACTTAGGCCTTTTGGCTCCAGCTGAGGGGAACAGATCCAGGGCTCCTGGGCCCCCACACAGGTGACCACTTCTCTGATCCTCTGGCAAACACATCTGCCATGTCCAGCCAGGGGGAGAGCCATGGCTGGAGAAGAAGGTGCCAGCTGTAGCCTATGGTGTGGCCAGCCTCACCCCCAGCAGCAAACGTGGCTGCCTCCACAGGGATGACCCGCCGCTCTGCATAGCAGTGCCCACATCCAAATACCCTACACAACCAGGCGTGGTGCCTGCACAGCTCCCAAGCTGGGGCCTGCCCACCCGTGCCGCATGCACACGCACACACAGGCGCCCCCATCCCACCCCACCCCATCCTCCTGTCTACCTACCTAAGGAGAAAGCTGGAGGGCTGTGGGCCCGTCAGGGTCTCCTGCTTCCCCCTACACCCCACCGCCGTGGAAAGCCATGGGCCCCCTCCCGCCCCCATAACTAAGCAGCACAATAACCGACTTAGCGAATTCAGGTAGAAGGAACGTTTAGGTAGCACCTATTTTGTACTGATTCTACAAGTAGGGCCCGAGGTGCGGGGGCCCTCGGGTGGGGGCTGCGGCCGCCGGCCCGCCCGCCCCCACCCCCGCCTGCGCCCCGCCGCCTTGTACATATTCCCACCCGGAATAGGCCGGGATTTTTACTCGGGCCGTGCCCCTCTTCCGCCCCCATTTGGGGCCAGGCCGGCCGGACAGACGGACGGACGGACAGACCTCCTTCCTAAGCACAATAGCACCAGCTCCCCGGAGCGCCGCACCTCCACAAGGAGAATAAATGCCACTCTTGATAGAATCTGGAGTGTCGACTGATGTGTCCTGGGCTGGGCACGCTGTTGGGGTGCTTGGGAGGGTCTTCCCAGTCTGGCAGCACCTCAGAGGCTGGTGCTGCAAGGGTCAGGCTGAGGCTTTTCGTAAGAGGGCCTTCTTCTTCCACTGGGGAGGGCAGGCTTGGCAGGCCCAACCACAGGAGCATCAGGTCTGAAGGCAAAGTAGTTGGCATTTCCCCTGGGGTAGGTGGATCTGCTCTGCACCAGGAACAAGAGCACTATGGAGCTCCAGTCTAAAGTCAGGCCCAGCCCACGGCTGGACAGAGTAGGGAGGGTAGGTACAGTAGGAGCTGCCGTTCCCTGGCCTGGGTGCCTTCACTTTTCTCTCCCTGAAGGAGTTTTATGCTGTGATGGAAGGCCTGACAGCCACCTCAAGCCCTCTGAGATGCTGTTGCAGGAAATGGGGACAGTGGAGAGTTCGAGGTCTGGCCCTTTTCCTGTGGCCTGCTGCCCACATTCTGACCCCCAGGCTTCCTAGATGTGCTCCCCCAGTGTCTGAGGAGGCCTCCATGGATAGCTGGGTTGGACCAGTTCTAGGGAGGAGGTGCCCAGGGGAAGAGAGGCTTCTGCAACCATCGCCCAAGGGCTCTAGATAGAATGAGTAGTGGAGGAGATAAGAGACAGGGACCCTTTGCCCAACAATGGCCCCTGGTAACCAGGTAGGCAGGCATGAGCTGACAGGCCCAAAGTCTTCAGTCACATACATTCAAACCAGGTCAGTCCTAGGTCCAAGGCCAGCAAAGCTGCCCACACCCTGGCAGGGACAGGGGACAGACCTGCCCAGACTCCCTTGGGATGGAGAGCAGGGGAACCAGGTCTGCAGCATGTCATGGCCTGTGTGCCTGGCACTTGGAGGGGCTGTGGTACAGGTGGGTGCTCTCTTTGGGTCATGGCAGGCAGCAATGGCGGGGAGGAAGGTTCCTAGCCTCACTCTTTCTGAAGGACTCCAACAGTGAGTGGCTGTTTCTACTTCTCCAGGATTCTGATGCGTGGAGCGGGTGGAAGGATGGAGGTGGCCTCCCTGAGGCCTGGGATGAGCTCTCCCTGGTACCTCCCAGCCACGGACACAACTTTCCCTTCTGAATGAGTGGCATGGGCCATAGACCACCACTGGCTGTGAACTCTCCTGGGACCCATGCTTCTCACAGGCCTCCTTGGCTCACCCATGGCCCCCAGGGCCTGGGTCAGCCCGAGGCCCCAACCCCCTTCCGGCCCCTTATTCCACTAGTCCTACATGGCAACTCGCTTCAGGCTTGGGCCCCCTCATTTGTTGCTGCCCCCAGCAGGGTGATCTGCATCATGCTTTCCTCAATGACCTGGCCATACACACCCTTGTCCCCACCAACCTCACCTACCCTGACCATTCCCCTCACCCTAGGTCTCAGGGTACAGGGCCTGTCTGGGCAGGGCTTCACCTGTCTCTGGAGCTGCTGCCCCGCCCCACCCCCACCCCTGGTGGCAAAGCCCTTCCCTAATGGTGTGTCCATAGCCAGTGCTTTCCCGTTGGCTCCAAGCCTGGCTCTGCTCACCAGGCCCAACCCATCCTTCCTGGTGGTCCAGTCCACCCTCCCATTGTCTTTCTCCTGTGGCCACTTGCCAGCTTTGAGTTGGGATGCCACCACAGGTTGAGCCATTGATCTCCTCTGCCTAGCATGAGGCACTCTGTGGCCAGGTCCAGACCTCTCTGAGCTTGGTGTCAGTCCATACTCAGACAGGTCTGGGCCTGCCTGGCCACAGAGTGTGTCTACCAGTGACTGTGGTCAATAGATGAATGTTCTGGGAGACTGGGTAGGAGACGGGGCTGGTCCTGACTGACCAAGACCCATGTGTGAGGGGCTCTCGGGCCCAGTGAGGGGGGCCCCACTCAGCAAGCTACACAAAGGGCATCTGCCAGGTAGCTCCAGCCTGCCTGATATCTGGCTGGCAGCAACCCACAGTGGCCTGTGGTGACAGAACATGTCACCAGGGGGGAAACCAAGGGGGCAGCCCTGTTGACCACTGTTGGTGGAGCTGGTGGAACAGGATGGAGCTCAGAGGGGAGACTGTGACCAGTCCACAGGAGAGGACCCCACCTCAGGAGAAGCACCTGTTTGCCCCTGCTCACCCCAGAGGAATGGAGGTGTTTCTAGAGTCGGAGTCCTCAGTGAACCCTGGCATCCTGAGATCCAGGATGTTCTCACTCCATGCCCTGTGCAATATGCACACCAAGCCAAGGTGGGCCGCACCTGTGGCTATTGCAGTTGAGTAGTTCCTTCATTTAACATACAAGGTGGCTGGACCGGTGGCTCATATCTGTAATCCCAGCACCTTCAGAGGCTGAGGTGGGAGGATTGCTTGAGGCCAGGAGTTCAAGACCAGCCTGGGCAGAATAGTGAGACCCCGGTCTTTAGAAAAAATAACAGCAGGCGGGGCATGGTGGCTTGCACTTGTAATCCCAGCACTTTGGGAGGCCGAGGTGGGCGGATCATGAGGTCAGGAGATGGAAAGCAGCCTGGCCAACATGGTGAAAGCCCGTCTCTACTAAAAACACAAAAATTAGCTGGGTGTGGTGGCACACACCTGTAGTCCCAGCTACTCGGGAGGCTGAGGCAGGAGAGTCGCTTGAACCCGTGAGGCGGAGATTGCAGGGAGGTGAGATCGCGCTACTGCACTCCAGCCTGGCGACACAGCGAGACTCTGTCTCAAAAAAAGAAAAAAGAAAAAATAACAAACAACAACAGGGCGGTTGCACAGGCTGTGCAAATGCACAGAAGCCTCTTGAGTCCCGGCAATCCAGCGCCCCAGACTTCTGACATCCTGGTGAGGCTGGCCCAGGTTGGAAACTGGGAGGCCCTGAGAGTTGAGCGAAGTGGTGCTCCTTGTGAAGGGAGTGGGTGGGCCGAGGAGACACCACTAAGGGGCCTGCGCCCTCGCCCTCGCCCTCCTCTCGCCGGGCTCTCCAGGCGGGGAGGTGGAGAGCCTGGGAGTCGCGTGCAAGGCAGGCGTCCTGGTGACGCAGGGCCTGGTGCACTTCTCCAGCTTGGTCTTCTGACCTGGCCCTTGTCTGACGTCCCCTAAGGTGAAGAAAAGCAGGTTCCTGCCGGGGTAACCAGAGGGCTCGCGGAGCACAAGCGCGCCAGGGACGTTACCGTAAGCTGCGCGCGCGGAAACCAACGCGCTGGGTGGTCGGCGACGCGAGCCACCGCGGACACTGGCCTGGGCAGCTGGACCGTGGCGCACTAGGCGCTTCCTAAATGATTGCCGCGAGCGAGTCGCTGAGACCCCGTGTGTACACACGTGGGACGAGGGGCGGGCGCACCCCCGGACAGGACCCCGGGACCACGCGGGGGCGATGCGAGGTCCGTTCCTGCTGCACGCACTTGCAGCCTGCAGCCCCTGCCCAGCGAGCGCCTACGGCTCCCAGGGTGCTCTGCGCCGGCGCGCCCGCGGCGACTACGGCTCCCAGGGTGCTCTGCTCTCCGTTAGCCTCTCCAGGCCCCGCCTCAGGTCGGCCGCGGACTACAAATGGACGTGAGAGGCGGCCGCCCGTTAGTTAGCGGCTCCGGCGCGACGCGGCCGCGATCCTTGAGGCCTACGGGCACGACGCGGGCGGGTGGAACGCGCCGGTGGAGCGGGCACCCGGGCTACGGCGGCCGGCAGGGGGCGGCGGCGGCCGTTGCCGAAGGTCCGGAGGTGGGGCCGCGGGCCTCGGGCGCTGCGAACCCGGCGGGCCTAAGCTTTGCCGCGGGCTGAGGCCATGGGCGACCGCGGCGGCGCGGGCGGCTCTCGGCGCCGGAGGACAGGGTCACGGCCCTCGAGCCACGGCGGCGGCGGGCCTGCGGCGGCGGAAGAGGAGGTGCGGGACGCTGCTGCGGGCCCCGACATGGGAGCCGCGGGGGACGCGCCAGCTCCGGCCCCCAGCAAGGACGCAGACGACGGCGTGGCCAGCGGCCACTGGGAGCTGAGGTAGCGAAGCGCCTGACCCCCTAACCTCTGACCCAGGGCCCCGCGACTTTCCGGGGTTGGCCGAAGCGCGAGCTCCGAGTCCGAGAACATGGGCCCTGGGCTAAGGGGGGACCGGTGTGCCCTGTGGGCTCTGTGGGGAAACTGAGGCTTAGGGGGGCGAGTCACCTGACAAGGTCACTGGGTAGGGGCTCCGGAGCTGGCCTCAGCCAGGCAGAGGGGAGCCGGCAGGGGTCCCGCGTTCAGATCCTCTTGGGTCTGTGCATCCTCAGGGGCTCCTGAGGAGCTTTTCGAGGGGCGGGCTGGTGGGGTCCCCGCCCTGGACAGTGTCCCCTTATCTGGAAGGAGTCAGATGAGATCTGGGCAGTTTGTGGTGATGGGTCCTTCTTGGTGCTCTGAGCGGTGCCTTGCAGGTAGGAAAGACTCCCGGAGGAGGGCTGGCCTGCCAGGGAGGGGCCAGCGGGAGCCCAGGCCTGTCCGAGGACGGGGGAATCAGCAGCTGCCCTGGACAAGGGACAGTGTAAGAGGCATTCTTGTCCTTGCAGACCCTCCTGAGAGTGGCTCCGTGGCCCCTTCATTTCTCCAGTGGTTAGGCTGGCCTGCAGCACTGCTGATGTTGCCAGAACCAGTGTCTGCTGTAGGGACAGAGAGTTGGGTGCTGTGTTGGGACTTCCACCCTCCAGGTGGGGGGTGGGGTATTGGGGTGGTGGACATACCCGTAGGCGGGTACCTGGCTCAGCTGGATGACTGACAGAGAGCGGTGGAGGGAGAGAACCATGGCCCTTGGGAAGGACTTGGCCAGCCTGGGCATTGGCTTCCTCCTCTAAGCTGGCCTTGAGCAATCCCCTTGCCACCCTCCATCCCCCCTTGATGGCCTTTACCCTGGCCCAGGGACCCTCAGGGGCTTTGATTTAGAGGGCAGCTGAGGGCCTAGAGGTTATCAAGGTAGAAGTGAGCTGATTTTGGACATTTAGTTGGCAACGATTTGCTCTCTCAGTGAACAAGAACACAGCTTTCCTTCACTGGGCACCATGGGGAGGGGACTGGGGGAGGGCAGGCACTGTCGTGGCCCTCAGGGTGCTCAGTTCATCTGGGAGATAAGATAACCTCAGCTAGAGGCAGGCATGGAGCAGTATGGACAAAGGTCAGGCATGGAGGCCATGAAGGCACTGTGGGGAGGAGGGTGGCCCTCCTGAGAGGGGTGCTTGCCTCCTGTGGGTCTGGGGTGCTGGCCTAGGCACCTCCTGCCTGAAAAGGAGGTGTGGCTCCTGGAGTTACCCTCTCTCTAGGAGGCAGGGGAGATGGCTACATGACCTGTGGAGGATATGGGAATTGAGATCTTTTTTTTTTTCTTTTTTTTTTGAGACAAGTTTCGCTCTTGTTGCCCAGGCTGGAGTACAGTGGCACAGTCTTGGCTCACTTCAACCTCCGCCTCCCAGGTTCAAGAGATTCTCCTGCCTCAGCCTCCTGAGTAGCTGGGATTGCAGGCACGTGCCACCACACCCAGCTAATTTTGTATTTTTAGTAGAGGCGGGGTTTCTCCATGTTGGTCAGGCTGGTCTAGAACTCCTGAACTCAGGTGATTCACCTGCCTTGGCCTCCCACAGTGCTGGGATTACAGGTGTGAGCCACCGCGCCCAGCGGGGAATTGAGTTTTTTTAAGTGTGAGATGAGGGTAGTCCCAGCTTTGGGCCAAGCTGCCATCCGGGGGTAGACAGGGGAGAGTAGTCACCTTCCTGGTTTGCAAACCAGCGAGCCTTTCCTGTGCTTCTGCTGGTTTGGGATGGGTGCAGAGCTCGTGGGAGAGGCCTGGTGAGTCCCTGTCCCTGCCATTGAGGTCGTCTCTCCTTGGGAAGAGGGGCAGTAGATGGCAGAGGTGAGGCCTTCCTGGGAGGCCGAGACCAAAAGTCCATCTGCGTCTGTGTCTCCAGGACTTGCAGGCCGTGTGTGCTTGTCCCTCAGACCTGGGGGTGCAGCAGGGCTTGGGGCCCCACTGGCTGTGGCCACTGGACTCTTCTCCCTGCTCTCTGGGTCAGGCCTTGCTCTGCCTGCCCTCCTGGGACTTGGCCTCTAGCGCACCCCCTTGTCAGCCTCACAGCCTCCCCTCCCTCCCGCTTCCTGCAGCTCTTGGCCCAGCCCAGCCTTTCCTCTCTGCCGCTTCCTCATTACTCCTTGAGCTCGGGGCCTCCTCCCCTCACGGACACTTCCTGCTCACCTAGGGCTGGGCTCTGGGTGTGAGCTCCTTTCTTCCGGCCCCGTGGCAAGGTGAGGCTGTGAGGCAGGCAGGAGAGGGCACCCCTTTCTGCTCTGCCTGTGGCTCACTCCTGCCAGGCTCTTTGCACACACCCAGCAGCCCTCTGCTCACAGGCACCCCAGTCGGGCCCTTCCGGTTTCTGGCTTCTCCCAGGGTGTTTTGTCCCTGAGGTGTCCTCTCTGACTCTCCCTTCCTCTCTCCAGCAGGGTCTGCGAGGTGCAGGGAGCCTGCCCCAACCATCTTGAACCCAGGCCCAGCCCAGAGGCCAGAGGGAAGGAGGCGGCAGCTGGGAGCAGAGCTGGACTCTGCCCCCTCCTCATTATGTTTGGCCCTGGAGCTGCACTGTGTGGGCCCCAAGTGTGGGACTCACTGGGACCTGTGCCTTTGGACACACTTTGAACCTGGAGACAGGGTGGCGGGTGGGCATGTGCCAAGGTCTCAGTGTTGCTGTGAGACTGAGAGGATCCTGTTGGCTGGGTGGGCCTGGGGCTGCGGGAGGGAGGGCAGGCTGCTCCGAGTCTTCTTGGACTAGGGAGTGGGTGCAGGGACAACTGGAAGGTGCAGAGGCTTGGGCAGGCCCTCCAGTAGGTAAGAGGGTGGACAAAGGTGCTGTGGGCACAGGGGCAGATCCCGCCTCCCCATGTCGCTCCATGCAGCCTGCCTGCCCTCCAGCCCACTTGCCCCGGCCGCACTGGCTGCTTGGAGCTCTGTGGGCACTCGTGGACTGGGGCTTCCTGCTCATGGGGGCCTGTGAGGGGTAGGGGTAGCGCAGTGGGGGTGCTGCCTCCTGGTAGGGCTGGTCAGGCCTGTGAAGGGCCTGAAGCAAGGGCGTGGCTGGGTTAAGGAAGGTCTTGGAAGCCTGTTGAGGGGCCCCTGAGAAAGCTTGTATAGGATTGTCTGCAGTGAGTTTTGGGAAGCACCACCCTTTCCCGACTCCTGTTTTCATCTTGGAGATGGGCACGGATAAAGCCAGCATGGTGTCCTTGGTGGCTCAAAGGGGGCAGGGGTCACACTGTTGTGAAACAGCTGTGGTTGGTAGGTTGTGGTACAAGAAGGCCAACCCTGAGGCTTGGGATTGTTCTGCTGAAAACAAATGGGCTTGAACTTTGGGAAGAGGGGGCAGTGGAGAGGCCCAGTCCAGCAGACAGCTCAGGGAGGCTGCTGGGCAGCTGGGCCTCGTGCCCCTGCTCCTGTCTTGGTGCTGGGGCTCTTGCGGCATCCACACCCAGCCTCCTGGTCGTGGACAGGCAATGAGTGGAGTAGGCTGGGGAGATGAGCCAAGGGCCATGGTCAGTTGGGAAGGCAGCTACCAACTTGGGGAGGGGGTAGGAGGGATGCTCAGGTGGAGACCACAGCCTCACTGCATGGCCCAAGATGGACCTGGTGGGTGGACGCAGGACGCTCAGGCTGGAGCTGGGAGAAGCAGGGGCTGGGGTGGAGCTGCCTGCCCCTGTGTTCCAGTCTAAATGGGCAGAGGGAAAGGTGTGACCATCCTCCCTGCCTGGGGGTTTTGTGGAACAGTGTAGACTTGTCAGGAACTGTGTAGGTGTAGATGGGGCAGGTGTTGCACCAACCTTGGTCTTGGGGGGCAAAGGTTGGTCTTGTTGGCATTGCCTCTTGGCCTCCCTGGCCCTTTGCCTCCTGGGCAGGGCCGTCTGACTGTCGACCCTGATCCTAGCTAGCTTGCCTTGGGCACCCTGAGGGCATCTGCCTCACGGGGCTCCTGCCATCACTCTCAGGCCCACTCTCCCTGCCTGGGGCTCTGAGGACAAATGTGTATGTGGGAGGGAAAGGGAGGTCTGGCCTCTCCTCTTACAAAATTGAGGACTTGGTCAATGCTGTGTGTGGTTTCTTGGTGGCACGGCAGCTGGGGGGTGAGGCGGGCCTGCAGCTAGTGTATGTGAGCCAGCACTGCTTCCTAGGACGTGTGGGGCCTGGCCAAGTTCCTGCTATCCTTGTCCTAGCTATATGGCAGTCCCTCTGTTGGCCTGGGTGCCCTCTTCCTCCTGTGCGGTATGCTGAGGGTCTGCCCGTGCCCCTCCAGCACTGGTTGGGAGATCATGGGTGGGCGCCCGCCTCTGTTGGAAGCCTCTTGGCCAGCAATCACCTAGCCCTGGGTGGGTTCCTTTCAGCCCCCTCAGCCTGGGCTGGAACACATCACAAACAAGTGGATGCTACACCGGCACATGAGGGCTGGATCCCTGCCTCTGGGAAGGTGCATGTCAGGCTGGTGTGTGGCTGGTGCTTGGCCTGCCTTTGCCAGTTTGAGCCTGCACGTCCAAGTGTGGGGGACCCCTTGGCTCCCGGGTGCTGGGATGGGCCCACTGAATAGGGTGGACTCAACCCTCACCACTTGGTCCCCGCAGTGCTGGGCGGTGCCCCCTGGTTCATCCCCAGGTGGGACCCTGCTTGTGGCCCCAGTGCTAGTCCACAGCCAGAGTGCATGGCAGTGGCCAGAGGCCTCTGGAGAGTGAGACCTGGAGTGTCCAAGCTCCATGTAGGTCCAGTCCAGGCAGGGCCAGCTGAGCTTGCTTCTCCTGACTCTGACGTGCTCTTCCCACTGCTTGGAGGTGCAGGCTCTAGGGGTCCTGAGAGCTTTGGTCTTGAGGTCAAGACACTGTAGGTCTTGAGGCCACAGTGTGGCTCTGCCTGGTTTCTCCTCCTGGTTGTAAATAGGGAGTGGGGCCTGAGGGCAGACGAGGAGGCTGGGGTGGGGGCCTGGATCCTTCGAGGGCGGCCCTGCCCTGCTGGTGTCCACTCAGCGGGTGCTTGTGTTGTGCTCTGTCAGGTGCCATCGCCTGCAGGATTCTTTGTTCAGCTCTGACAGTGGCTTCAACAACTACCGTGGCATCCTGAACTGGTGTGTGGTGATGCTGGTGAGTGGGACATGGTGTTGGGAGCAGGTCTAGGTCTAGGTGGGGCTCTGCCCCAGGTAGGCCTTTGCCTGGGAACAGGCTTTGCCACCCAGGGTGTCGGGGCTGGAGCCCCTGTGGGCTGGGGTGTGTGGAGCAGGCTGCACCTCCATGTGGCCACCAGCACTGGACTGTTGGGGAGGGGAGTGGCAGTAGCTGCCCCTGCTGTGGTCACTTGGGCGCCCGTGCACCATGTACTTGCTGCTCCCCATTGGATCCCAGGAGGGCCCTGCAGATGTGGTGTGGGTGTGGGGAGGCCGAGCAGTGCCTGGCTGGAGCCTGTGTGTTGTGAGCTGGGTCTGAGGGGTGCAGGGCCTCCCTGGAGGGCAGGGTGGAGCATTCTTGCCCTAGGCTGGTGGGAGAGTGGACCGCATGCTCTGTGGTCACAAGGCCTCTCTGGCAGGGGATGTGAGAAGAACTCCCTGTGCTATGCCACATGGCCTGCGTGGTATGGAACCCTGCAGGCCTGGCCACGACTCTGCTGTCCTCCTGGCCCTTCCCTCAGCTGTGGGTCCTAGGAGCCCCCCAGGAAGGTGATTAGATGGAGCCCTGTGCCACGTCCAAGGCCTGATGCCTCTGGGTCTGCTTCCCACTGGCACTTCCCCCCACCCCAGAAGTAGTTGGAATCTAGGGCTCAAAGGGGCACCCACAGGGCAGGTCAGAGGCAAGGGCTGTCTGGGCCCAGCCTCCCCCCCTCGGGCCGATGTGGCTCGAGGCCTTTGACCTCATCCAGGCGTGTCTGTCTCTGGCCTTGGGTGCTGCTCCTGTGGCTAACCACGTGGAAGGGGCTGCACACATCCACACCCCCCACTGCCCATAGTCCTGGGAGGTTCCCTGGAGGTGGCCAGCTGTGGAGGCCCACGAGGCCTGGTGGCTGAGAAGCTGGCCAGGCAGGAGGACAGTGGGCCCAGCGCCAGCCCAGCACTCAGGAGACGCAGCCCGTTCCTGGCCCAGGCTGGACCTTGTCCAGCCCAGGCAGCACTGTGTGTTCTCCCCAATCCCTTGGGCCTGCCTGGCCCTTTGGTCCAGCCCTGAAGCCTTTTCCCTGCTTTGGCTCCCCCATGACCCCCAGCCCCGGGCATGTGTCCCGCTCTGGGCTGCCTGTTGCATTCCCTCTGTGGCCTGGGCTTGGAGATGGGTACCGCCCATTGGCAGCTTTGGCACCTGCCTACTGTCAGCCCTCAGGAGAGGCCAGTGACAGTGTGGGCCACATGTGTCCGTGCAGAAGGCCTGTGTGTCAGCCCTGCAACTGGGGAAGGCGGGGCAGTGGCCCTTGTCTCTCTGAAGCAGTCTCCTCTCTCATGAAGCCTTCCCTGACCACCCAGGCAGGAGACCCTCAGTGTTTCCTTGCCAGCGACCCTTTTCCCCAGCACCAGTTCACTACTGCGTGAGGCCTGAGCTCTGGGTGGTAAGCCAGGTCTGTGGCAGTGGGGCCCAGCTCATGGAGGTGTTGGTAGTGCTTGTAAGATGAAGGAGGAGGTTCCTGTCCTTGCAGAGGGAGACCAAGCAGCCAGCTCCAGGCTAGTCCCAGGAGCCTTTTCCCATGGGGCTCAGTCCTGGAAAGTTGCTTTGGAGCCAAGTGTCGAAGGCTTGGAGGGCTGCAGGAAGCAGAAGAGGTAGGAGGGGCACAAGCCCTGGGAAGCACTCCAGGCCCAGCCCCCCTTGCCACACAGCTGGGCACTGCTCCTGCAGAGAAAGGGTAGGCAACTCCCTCCCTTCAGCCTGGGCCACCAGTAGGGACTGGTTCCTTAGGGCTCAGCTGTGGGCAGGCCTCCCTGGGCACGCCTGTGTTCTGGGGCTGTCTCTCTGGTGTGGTTGGCTGTGGGAGCCTTGGGTCCCTCACTGGCTTGGCTCAGCAGGAGGGATGTGAGCAGCTCAGCAGCTGGTCTTTCTGCTCCTGAAGGCCCAGGCGTCTGGCCGGGTTGGTTGGTCTTGCTGGCTGTTCCCTCCATGCGGGCCCCTCTGGTGTGATGGGGACAGGGAGGGACTTCCCCTTGCCCAGCACTGGTGTTGGCTGAGGTGGGTGCTGAGTCTCGGAGCGTGGCATGGAGACCAGACATGGCTGGGTCTGCAAGCCTGAGGCTGCCACCCTGAGCTCAGGCTGGGGACGTGCCCAGAGGTGTTGGGAGGATCTGGGGTGAGTGCCCTGTGGCCAGGACTAAAGGGGCTGCACCCTCCTGTCCGTCCCTCGCAGATCTTGAGCAATGCCCGGTTATTTCTGGAGAACCTCATCAAGTGAGTGCCTTTGCCAGGTCCCACCCCTGCCCCACCCATGGCCTGTCCAGGCCCTGCCCCATAGCCCCACCTGCCACCCACTCAGGCCCCCATCCCTCCACTCCCAGGTATGGCATCCTGGTGGACCCTATCCAGGTGGTTTCTCTGTTCCTGAAGGATCCCTATAGCTGGCCCGCCCCGTGCCTGGTTATTGGTGAGCTGGGCTCTGAGGAGGGCCTGGGGTGGGAATCAGGCTGACGTGGCCTTGAACCTGTGCCTTGGTGCTTCTGTCCACAGCGGCCAATGTCTTTGCTGTGGCTGCGTTCCAGGTTGAGAAGCGCCTGGCGGTGGTAAGCAGTGCCCCTCACCTGTGTGTGCTTACCCTGCTGTGTGCGCTCCTGGGAGGAGCTGCTCCCCGGGCCTGACAGCCCCTCCCCCAGGCAATAGGAGCCCTGGCTGAGTGCTCTGCCCCCCACTCCAGGGTGCCCTGACGGAGCAGGCGGGACTGCTGTTGCATGTGGCCAACCTGGCCACCATTCTGTGTTTCCCAGCGGCTGTGGTCTTACTGGTTGAGTCTATCACTCCAGGTGCGCCCCCATCCCACCCTGCCCAGCTGTCTTGGGCCAGCCACGGGCGTGGCCTCTGGCTGTGGCCCTGTGGAGGCCTGAGCCCACCTCTCCCACAGTGGGCTCCCTGTTGGCGCTGATGGTGCACACCATCCTCTTCCTCAAGCTCTTCTCCTACCGTGATGTCAACTTGTGGTGCCGCAGGGCCAGGGCCAAGGCTGGTAAGGGGCTGCCGGGGGCTGGGGCTGCCCGCTGGGGGGCTGGGCAGCAGCAGGGTCCCACTCCCCGCCTCCCACTCTGCTGTGTTCGTAGCCTCTGCAGGGAAGAAAGCCAGCAGCGCCGCTGCCCCGCACACCGTGAGCTACCCGGACAACCTGACCTACCGCGGTGAGGACCTCTGTGGGGCTGAGGTGCGGGGCACAGGCCGGGTCTGTTCTGGAACCAATCCCCTATGCCCATTCCAGATCTCTATTACTTCCTCTTCGCCCCCACCTTGTGCTACGAGCTCAACTTTCCCCGCTCTCCCCGCATCCGGAAGCGCTTTCTGCTGCGACGGATCCTTGAGATGGTGAGGTTGGGGGCTGGGGGCGGCCACTGGAGGCTGGGGTCCTCCAGGCTAGCCACGGCCTCAGCTGGCTGCTCTCTGGTTCTCCCCTAGCTGTTCTTCACCCAGCTTCAGGTGGGGCTGATCCAGCAGGTAAGTGGGGTGGGGCAGGGTTGGCTGCAGCTGGGTGTGGCTGGGAGCTGACACGGTGCCCTCCTTTGCAGTGGATGGTCCCCACCATCCAGAACTCCATGAAGCCCTTCAAGGTGAGCGGCCCAGGTGCTCCTGTGGCTGGGGTGGCTGGGGAGTGGCTGGGAGCACGGCTGGCTGAAGGGCTTGTGTCTGCAGGACATGGACTACTCACGCATCATCGAGCGCCTCCTGAAGCTGGCGGTGAGTGCGGACAGGTGGCGCGTGGGTGGGACAGGAGGGGATGGTGGCATGTGGGGGAAGGTTCTAGAACGTGGTGCCCACCCCCACCCCCTGCCAGGTCCCCAACCACCTCATCTGGCTCATCTTCTTCTATTGGCTCTTCCACTCCTGCCTGAATGCTGTGGCTGAGCTCATGCAGTTTGGAGACCGGGAGTTCTACCGGGACTGGTGGTGAGTGTCCCTGGGGGCTGGGATGGGCCATGGTGTGCTCTGATCCCCCTGTGGTCTCTTGGCCCCTAGGAACTCCGAGTCTGTCACCTACTTCTGGCAGAACTGGAACATCCCTGTGCACAAGTGGTGCATCAGGTAGGTGGGGTGTGTGTGTGTGTGTGTGTGAGATGTGGAACATGGCCGTGAACCTGAACCCCTTTCCACACTCCCCCTCTGCAGACACTTCTACAAGCCCATGCTTCGACGGGGCAGCAGCAGGTGGATGGCCAGGATAGGGGTGTTCCTGGCCTCGGCCTTCTTCCATGAGGTCAGTGCTCTGTGGGACGTCCTGCCTCATCCCTGGGCAGGGTTATGCCCACGGCAGGGATGGCTGGTTCCCCTCCCTGACATCTTCTCTCCCTCCCACCTCAGTACCTGGTGAGCGTCCCTCTGCGAATGTTCCGCCTCTGGGCATTCACGGGCATGATGGCTCAGGTGACCGACCCCTACGTGGCCTCCTCACCCACTTATCCCCTGCCTGAGCCCCTGGGCTGACCCCCCCATGCCCAGGGACCCTGAAGCCACCAGCCCTGTGGTCACCATGGCCGACTGACTTGGCCCCTCATTCCCCAGATCCCACTGGCCTGGTTCGTAGGCCGCTTTTTCCAGGGCAACTACGGCAACGCCGCTGTATGGCTGACGCTCATCATTGGACAGCCAATAGCCGTCCTCATGTACGTCCATGACTACTACGTGCTCAACTATGAGGCCCCGGTGGCAGGGGCCTGAGCTGCACCCAAGGGCCTGGCTTCTCACTGCCACCTCACACCCGCTGCCAGAGTCTGCCTCTCCTCCTGGGCCTCGAGTGCTGGGAATGGGCCTGGCTGCACAGCACCCTCCTCCTGTCCCAGGGAGGCCTCTCTGCCCCTATGGGGCTCTGTCCTGCACCCCTCAGGGATGGCGACAGCAGGCCAGACACAGGCTGATGCCAGCTGGGAGTCTTGCTGACCCTGCCCCGGGTCCGAGGATGTCAATAAAGTGCTGTCCAGTGACCTCTTCAGCCTGCCAGGGGCCTGGGGACTGGTGGGAGGTATGGCCACACCCACAAGGGTGATTGCCAGAGCCATGTGGACAGCTGTTCCAGGGGCCAGGAGGCCTGAGGGTCCCCGGACCTGCTGGGGAGAGGCAGCCCCACTGCAGCAGGGTGGGCATGGCCGGTAGGGGGAGTGCAAGGCCAGGCAGACACCCCCATTCCCCACACTCCCCTACCTAGAAAAGCTCAGCTCAGGCGTCCTCTCCTGGCGCCACCCCTGCTGGGTGTGAGGGAATCAGCACTCTGGCTTGGTGCAGGATGAGCCTGCTTGGTCGACTTGCACCCACCGTGCTCAGCCTCAGCTCGGGAAGAGGTCGCCCTGTTTGTTGGAAGTGGGCTCCAGCCAGGGTGGCCCAGGGATGGGCAGTCCACAGGGCCTTTCTGGTGTGGGTCTGGTGAGCCGAGGGGCTACGGTACACAATGGCTATGTCCATGGCTATTTGCCTTGGGGCAGGGCTCAGTTTGGCAGCCTTTCTCCTTCACTTGGAACCTGGTGTGCGGGTGGCTCTCAGCTGCCCTACATGAGGTTGGGGCACCCCTGATCCCCAGGCCTGCCTTGCCCTCTGCTCTTCTGGCACCAGGCTGGGCAGTGCAGAGAGTGCAGCCCCGCAGCCTTCAGGATACCTTGTTTCCAGGCCCTGCAATCCACCAAGCTGGACAGATGGGGCACCCCTTAGTCACAGTGGGAGGTCAGGGGTAACCCCAGGGCCCTGCTGCTGCCTTACCTTGCTGGGGTGACTGCTTGATTAAAGATCCCAAGACTGGACCAGGCCCTGGTGCCCCCAGACCTGCAGCTATGGCCCAACAAGGCAGGTGTTTGAGAAGGCCCTGCACAGGGTCCCAGGACTGCACTGGGGGCCTCATCGGCACCCTGCTGGACTGTGGTGGTGTGGGGGGAGGGCGGGCTAGCTTGGTGGTACCCTTCCTCTACCCCAGTGGGGGCTGGTGGGCCCTGAGGTGGAGGCATTTCCTTGGGCCCTGCTGAGGATGGTGGTAGTGGGTGAGCCCCTGGTAGGGGGACAGGTGTGGGTTCGACTCCTCCATCCCACATAGGCTCCTGTGCCTCTCCCCACCTGTTGGCCAATGGAGCTCAAGAACAAGCTGTTGCTGCCAGATAAAAGCAGCAAAGCCTGCTCCACTGCCCACCCCAGGCCCCCTTCCCTTCCTCCACCAGGCTGAGTGGAAAACCCTGAAGCTATGGGACAGGCTCCTGGTGCCTGTGCCAACATAGGAGGGCGCTGGCTATGGCAGGAAGACAGTGTGCCTGCCCTGCATCCCGTCCCTGAGTGCAGACACCTTGGGAATGGGGGTCCTGGTGGTCCTCTGACAACGAGAGACCTGCAGGGCCAGGGTGCCCACCCCGGTCTCTGGTCCTGCAGAGTTGGGCAGGCATGGGGCTAGCTGCAAGCGTCCGCCTTCCCCCAGGAGGCCACTGCAGCCCAGCCCTTCTGTGCCTCACTGCACCCCCACCCACCGTACTACCCTGGGACAGAGGAAACACATGGGAGGCCACCGCATAGAGCCTGTCTGTTTATAGATCTCTGCCTGTCTTGTCCGTCCATCCACCTGTGTGTATATATCTGTATATCTCTATGGAACAGGGAATGGGACAGTTGTGTAAAAATCCAAAATACAATTCTGATTATGAACAACCTGCAGGGTCAGTCCAGGTGTGGCTACGAAGCCCCAACCAAACCACAGGACACGGGGTTGGGGGAAGGCAGACTGGCAGGCCGGGGTGACCCTCCTGACCAGAGGTGCTGCCCAGACCTGAGCCCCCGTTTGTCCTACTGGGGCTGTGGTGGCCAACCCACTAGTGCCCAGGACCTCGAGGCTGCCTCGCCTCCCCAAGGCCAGCCCTGCACTGGGGGTGGGGGTGGGCAAGCCACAGCTGGCCCAGCTCCTCCGGGGCATCTAGGAGACAGTGGGGTCCTTGGCTTTGGGAGGCTCTGAGCCTGTCAGCAGGGAGATGGTGGGGTCCTCTGCGAAGCCGTCCCCTTCGGAGAAGTAGGAGCCCTCTCCCAGCTCAAACAGCACCGGCAGGTCGCTGCTCCCGGTGTCCACGGAGCCGGGGTCCAGCAGGAACAGTGGCTGCGCTGTGTAGTGCACCAGCTGCTTCCCTGCGGGGGTGGGGGGTGTCAAGGCGGTGGGGGGTCAGGGGCAGAGAGGGGGCCGGTGGGACTTGGCTCACCTGAATCCGGGCTGCTGTTCTCTGCCTCGGGAGGCCTGGGGGGCTCCTGGGGAGACAGGAGCTCTTGGATCTGTGGGGTGGAGATGGTATTGTGAGCGCTCCTGCTGGTCTTGTTCCCCCTCACCCCCCCGCCCGCCTACGCACACTAGCCAGGCTGCTGTCAAGGTCAGGCAGGCTCATGTCGGGCACGGTCACCGAAGGGCTGAACAGCTGCAGAGGAGGGAGGGAAGTCAGAACAGCACCCGGAGGCGGGGTGGGGCGGGGCGGGGCGGGACAGGACGCGACTCACGTCCAGCAGGGCGCTGGTGTCCACGCTGAAGCCGTGGCTGCTCAGCATGGTCTGCAGGTTGTCCAGGTTGGAGTCCATAGCATCCAAGTGATCACTGAGCTCATTCCTGGCCCGGGATGAGGGGGTAGCTGAACCAGTGCCCCAGGCCCCACACCCCGATGCACTCCTGTGGGAGAAGGGCTCCCCTTGACTGTATCCCCCAGGCCGCACCCCCGTGTATGCCTGCACAGGCTGGAGGGGGCAGTGCATTCGAGGACCGCCTGGAAGGTGGTGGAGGCTCTGTGCCCTCGGGTGCGGCTGGGCCCATGCTGGGCATCCCTTTGCCATGAGGGCCTGGAGGCCTTGGTGGCAGAGGACCCAGGAGACAAGGGGCGTATTCAGCTCTAGCACGAGGATCAGGGATTTCAGTTTTCAGGGTTGGTGAGGTTTCCTGTTGCACTGGGAAAACGGCTGGGGCTGTGCTCAGTGTGTGGGTGGCTCAGTCCCTGCCCTGGTGCTGCTGTGGGAATGAGACCCATGGTCTAGTGGCTGTGACCAAGAAAGCACTAGGCCATGGGGCACACCTGGGCCATGGGACAGGCAGCCAGGCTGGGTACCAGAGGTGCCCTGGAGACCCCGCCTGGCAGGAAGTGCAGTCAGCACCGCAGTTTGGATCCTGCCAGCACCAGAGGCTGTGCCAGGCCAGGGAGACCTGTCCCTGTCACAGGCAATGACCACAGGCCCATGGCCAGGGGAGTCATGATGACATTGAGCCCCAGCCACAGAGGAGCTTAGGACGATGCCGCCCAGACCCGATGCTCATGCCCCGTCAGGCTGGGTCTGGTCCATGGCTGTGTGGGAGGGCCCGAGCTCTGGCAGGGCCCTCCTCCCACCCCAGTGGGGTCAGCGCTAACCCTGGCTGGACTCGGCCATGCGGAGAGGAAGAGGGGCAGGGAAAGAGGCGGGCGACCCCAGACATCTGTGGAGTGCGAGCCAAACTGCAAGATACAAAAACAAGAGCCCCCATTGCAGGCAGGGGCTGGGCAAGCCTGGGGGTGTGGAGGCCAGGCCCTGCTCACCATCTCCTGCCATCTGTCTGGGCAGCACGACCTGCCAGGACCTGTGGCCTGTGGCGAGAGGGTGGCAGCAGCAGGAGGGGTGGCTGAGAGCAGGGCCCAGCAGCCTGCCCGGACACGCCCTTGGCTTCTGTGGCGTTTGGGATTGTGGGGTGATCTGTTTGGCACCTGTCTCCCTCCCCAGCCCCGAGCTCTGAGGTTAGGGGTAAGGTCCTGCCTTGCCAGCTGCCCTGCTCAGCCCTCTGGGACAGTCTGACCTGAAACCCAGGGCTGTGCCTCCCGGGGCTGTGGGTGGGGCAGCACTCGCACTCACTTGTCCAGGCAGGCTACGCTGAGGCACTTTTCAGGGGTGGAGGTGGGCGGGGGTGAGGGAGGCTGGCCCTCGGTGTCCGTGTGGCCCCTGGCGTCCGTGAGGGCTGTGGCGGAGGCGGGGGTAGGTTCACTCTCCCGCAGGATGGAGTCAATGAGGGCGGTCGGGGACAAGAGGGTGTCCACGGAAGATGGGCGCCCGGGACTCGCCTCCTCTACCCGGGGGCTCTGAGGCGGGCTGGGGGGCTCCTCCTTGACACGCACCAGGGGGCTGCTGGACAGGGGCCTGGACACGAGGGGGGCCACGTTAGCTGGTGTCTTGGCCAGCCCCACCTCATCCCCAACTCTGCCCTGGGCCCACAGGGGCTCGCCTCGTTGGGGGACAGGATGGCTGGGGTGATGCGGCCCCCACCTCTCGTCTATGCTCCCGCCGGGGGAGGCCACGGGGCTGGCAGGAGCCAGCTCGGTGATGTCGGAGATGATGGGTCCGGAGTTGGCCACAGAATCGGGGGCATAGAGGCTGGAGCTACTGTAGGCCGGGGAGGGGGCCTGCAATCAAAGACAGGAGGCTCCTGCAGCGCCGGCCAGGGCAACACGCCCCACTGCGCCCACAGGCCTGGACGGGTGCCCTGCCTCCAGCACTCACCGAGTAGGGGCCCGAGCCGTGGACGTGCTCCAGGGAGAACTGCCGGCCGTACTTGGGCATGGAATGTGCTGAGCCACTGTCGTTCAGCATCAGGGGGCTGTGGGGAAGGGTGCAGGTCAGCCGCCACCCCCCGCCTCGGGGCACAGCTGACAGAGGAGGACGACGGCCCTGAGCCCCGGGTGGTGGATGTGGGCGTCCCCAAAACCTCACATCTTTCTCTTCACCCCCAGGATCCGGTTTGACTGCACGAGTGAGATCAGGAACTGAATGAGCTGTGGGGAGATAGGACACAGTCACCCCGGCCCTTGTGGGGCCCCCGCCGGCCCTCTGGCCCTGCCCCCACCTTGTTGACGACTTTCTGTTGCTGGGCATGCTTCTGCCGAAGGCTGGCCACCTCCCGCCACAGAGCCTCATTCTCACTGCAACAGACCAGGCTGGGTCAGTGGGGCCCAATCCCAGGAGCCCCAGGGCTGGGGGAGCCCCACAGACCCTCCCCGTCCACCAGGCAGGAGCAGGGCTAAGTGTGACCATGTCTGGCCTGGCCCACCCCAGGATGAGAACTGCTGTGTGGAGGGCTGGGGGCCAGGGCCAGGGCTTGCTGGTCCCACTGCCCCCTCCCTGCCGGGAACACCTGGTGTCAGGTAGAGTGTTGGGGACGGGAGCACCAGGATCCAGGTGCACCCGGATCCTGGCATCCATTCTGGCCAACACCTGGAGGGCTGCCTTGGACACAGGCCAGGAGCAGACCCTTGAGCCGCCTTCCGAGGCCTGAAAAGCCAGGTTGAGGGAGGATGTTCTTCGGGTGCGACACCGGCTGTCCCGGGTCCCGCAGGTGCTCAGGGCCAGGCCTGGAAGTGGCTCAGAGGTGGCCCCACGGGGTGGGGAAGAGCTGTCCCCAGCCAGTTGAGCAGGGCCGTGAGTGCGCTCCTGCTGCTCTGGGAGGCTGAGCCCCGCCAAGCCTGAGTCTTCTTGGGGCCAACTGGGGTTGGGGCTCCCGCATGCCTGGAGCCCCAAAGTGGATGCGAGACCTGAGCCAGCCTTCCGAGGTGGGCTTGCCTCAGTTTCTCAGGTGCCACCATGTGTCAGGCCCCTGCTAAGGTTTCCCCAGAGCCGCAGGGTCCTGGTGAGGAGGGGCTGGGGGGCTAGCTCCATAGGCCCAGGCACGTGTGGGGCAGAGGTTCCAGGAAGGGCCTGAGATGCGTCTGACCCCAGGGCGGAGGCGGGTGGGATGGGTCTGCTGTGCAGGGCTTGTCCTCAAAAGTAGGCTGGTAGGTCCCGCCAAACTCAGAGCCCAGGCAGAAGCCAACGCCCCGGGAGGCCAGGATGGCCCAGAGAGCGCTGGGGATGTGCAGAACAGGGACCCTCCGGACCCCCTTCTGCACGTGGAGAATGGCCGGTCCCAGCAGCCATGGCGGCGGGGCTGGGGCAGAGGCCCAGTAGATCTGGGTGGAGCAGGAGGTGGGGCTGAGCACCTGGAGCCCTGGACAGGGCCCTGCCCCCACAGCACCCGCCGCGGCCCACAGTGCTGGTGTGGGACCTACTGCTTCATGGCCAGGAGCTTGGAGTCCATGCACTCCTGCTTCCCCTTCATCAGCTGCACGTCCGTCAGCAGCTTGGTGACACTGTCCTGACGGATCTTTATGTCTTCACTCTTCAGGGTGGACACCTGGATCCCCGAGAGGGTCAGGGGTCACTGAAGCGGCCTGGGAGCTTGGCAGGCTCAGGCTCGTCCACTGCAGCGGGTCCCTCAGGAAGCGGGCAGGCTGGGGTGGGAGCTCTCAGGGAGGGCCAGGCGGGGAGAGCAGGCGAGACTGGGCAAGGGTACGGGGCCGGCACTCACACTGGTCACTTTCCTCTTGATGTTCTCAAGGAGCTGCTCCTGGCCGCGCAGGAAGCACGGGTGCTGGAACTCCGTGTCGTCTCTCTCTGGCTTGACCAGGCCACCCTGCTCGATGTGGACCACTTTCCGGAATCCATCTGCACATAGCAGGGAAGGGGGCGGCTCTGCTTCAGGGCGGGACCAAGACCCCTCGAAGAGCAGCCACTCCCCTGGGAGGCTGCTGCGGGGCTTGGCCACAGTCAGACCCCGCCCTGCCCCTCAGAGCCCACGCCTGGTGGCCGGGTGGTCTTGGTCTAAGTGAGACCCTGTGTCCCCACAGGGCTCCCCACACCCGATACACATGGAGTACAGCTCGGGCTTCACGGTTCTTCCCTGGGGACCCCAGGTTCATACCCACGAGGACCCTCCCCCTTGGAAGAGGCAGCTGCCCCCGGCCCCCAGGCTTGCTGGGTTCCATGGCATGCCCTTAGCCAGCACAGGGGGCTCCGTCCTTCATCCACAGGGTCCTCCTGCTGGGGTCCCGCTGTCTGCAGGTCTGCCTCCCGCACCTCGGAGGTGGCACTCACACATGTTGAGCTGCCGCACGAAGCTGGCCATGTTGTTGTGCTTGAAATACTTGGGCAGCACCTCCTTGGCAAACTGGCCCTGGTCGAACACATGGAAGCTGTTCCCACTCTGAAAGGAAGACACACGGTGGGTCACGTGTGGTGGCAAGAGGCAGCGTGCCCAAGCCACCCTTCCCCAGGCCACCCCTTCTGGAGCACAGGCAGTGCACGTTCCACCTGATGGGGCTGGGGCCATGGGAGGCCCAGGGGGCTGGGGGGAGGCGAGTTCGTTCCTGGGACCACCTGCCACACGGGGTTCATCTGTGCAGCGTGACCTGCATCCTCACTGTAGGCGGTGGGCAGATGCGGGGTCTTCCTCATAGCTGGGAAGCCCTTCCCCAGGGGTTCTAGAGAAGGCCACGTTTCCACTCACAAAGCACCCGACGCACTCTGGCCCATGCCCACGGGATAGGTGTTTTAAGCAGGACATTTCCCTTAGGAACAGCAAAGGAAATTGAGCCCTGATTTCATTACTCCAGAGGAAAACACATTTGCGTTCAGAAATCCAAATTAACTCTTGTTTTGTGACGTGAGACGAGAAACAGAGACAGTCAAACACTGCATATATTCTTCCTCTTCCATTTCTCTCCCAAGCTCAGGCCCAGAGTTATCAGGAGGAGCTGGCGAGGGAGGCATCCCTGCTGGCTGTGGCCACAGTGGCTCAGAGGGGGCACTGAAGGCTTAGGGGACATCGAGAAGCCCACACGGCGGGGAATGGGGGCCTGAAGCAGGGCCAGAGAGAGGTGAGGGGTGTCTGCACAGGAAGGGGCGGCTGACCCAGTGAAGAAACGGGAAGGGCAGTGGGGCAGATTTATCCTGCCAGGGAAGGGAGCTGCAGATGCAAACAGGGAAAAAAGCCGGAAAACCCCCCGTGGTATGGCACTAGAAGTGGGGAACCGCTTTCCAATATAGAAAGACGCGAAATAAACAGGGATGTGCATGTGTAAGGGGGGAACCAGTCACGGAAAGGACCCAAGGCAGCAGGAGAGAGAGGGTGAAAAACGCTAAGCCAACTTTCCAGAACTCTGAAAATTAACCAAAGAATTACAGTAGCACAGGGAGCATTTATTCCAGAAAAACAGCTGAATCTTAGTAAGAACAGTGGGCTGTGTGAACTTTTTTTTTTTTTCCTGAGACAGGGTCTTGCTCTGTTGCCCAGGCTGGAGTGCATTGGCATGAACACGGCTCACTGCAGCCTCCGCCTCCTAAGTTCAAGTGATTCTCGTGCCTCAGCCTCCCAAGTAGTTGACTACAGGTGCCACCATGCCCGGCTAATTTCTGTATTTTTAGTAGAGATGGGGTTTCACCATGTTGCCCAAGCTGGTCTTGAATTCCTGACCTCAAGTGATCCGCCCACCTCGGCCTCCTGCAGTGCTGGGATTACAGACGTGAGCCGCTGTGCCAGGCCAGGCTTTGCGGCATTTTAACATGCCCTGTTCCCACTCCATCTGCAGCCCTGAAAACCAACAGCTGCAGTCCCTGTGGGAACCAGTGTCCTGGCAGCTGCTGCGGGGTGGGCCAGGGCTTGGGCTCCTCCAAGGCCCCATTCCCAGAGGCCTGGCAGCATCTGCCTAGGAGTCCACGCGCAAGGCTATCTCTGATTTGACTTGAAGCTCTCCTGAATAAAAAAGCTGTTCGCCTAGGTGTGCTTGTTGAAACATTTAGAGGCGATTTTTGAACGCTGTGGCTGCCTGAGGCAGTGCCTGGCAGCTGGGGAGAAGGAGGTGCCACTAGGGGCTCTGAAAAGCTCTGAGATATTCCAGGACATCTCGCAGCCGTGTCCACGTGTGAGCCAGCCCTGAGCTCTCGCTTCTGGCTGACCTTGAGCTCTGCATAAGCAGGAAGGGAAGCACAGGTTGTCCACGGCCTGGCCGAGTGCTGAAGGCGTCCCTGGCACACACACAGCCCCCAAAAAGACGGAGACTCGCTGGCTCCAAGCCTCGAGAACATTTCCGCCCCGTCCCGACCCACATCAGTGAACTGAACAGAGACCGCAGTGGCCATCAACAAGAAAGAACAGAGCCTTTACAGAAGCAGTCCCGAAAAGCTACCGGGCCGATAACCACAACAAACAGCAGCAGTGACAAATCCTGGGGAGGCGAGGCAGTCTGAGCTCCAGAGCTGCCACTCTCAACCTATGAGAGTTCCAGTTCTCCAGCCAGCTGTGCTGGCTCACGTTGTGGTTCCAGCACTTTGGGAGGCCAAGGCGGGTGGGTTGGTTGAGCTCAGGAGTTGGAGACCGGCCTGGGCAACATGGCAAAACCCCGTCTCTAGTAAAAATACAAAAATTAAATAGGTGTGGTGGCGCACACCTGTCATCCCAGCTACTCAGGAGGCTGGGGTACGAGGATCCCTTGAGCTCCGGAGATGAAGGTTGCAGTGAGCTGTGATCGAGCTACTGCGCTCCAGCCTGGATAACAGACTCAAAAACAAACAAACAAACAAACAAAGACTCTAGTTAAAAAAAAAAAAACAAGAGATATGCAAAGAAACAAGAAGCTAGGACCCATACACCATACACAGGGGGAAAAAAAAAAGCAATCGATAGAAACTGTCCCCAAAGAAGCCAAAACACTGGACACTGGACTTACCAGGCAAAGATTTTAAGTCAATTTTTTTTTTTTTTTTTTTTTTGAGACGGAGTCTCGCTCTGTCACCCAGGCTGGAGTGCAGTGGCCAGATCTCAGCTCACTGCACGCTCCACCTCCTGGGTTCACGCCATTCTCCTGCCTCAGCCTCCCGAGTAGTTGGGACTACAGGCGCCCGCCACCGCGCCCGGCTAGTTTTTTGTATTTTTTAGTAGAGACGGGGTTTCACCGTGTTAGCCAGGATGGTCTCGATCTCCTGACCTCGTGATCCACCCGTCTCGGCCTCCCAAAGTGCTGGGATTACAGGTGTGAGCCACCGCACCCGGCCCGATTTTAAGTCAATTATTTCAAATATGTTCAAACAACTAAAGGAAACCACATCTGAAGAACTAAAGTATGAGAATGATATCTCATCAAACACAGGGTATCAATAAAGAGATAAAAATTGTAAAGAAAGACGAAATCAAAATTATGGAACTGAAAAGTATAATAATTCAGATTAAAAGCTAACCAGAGGGGCCAGGCATGGTGGCTCACGCCTGTAATCCTGGCACTTTGAGAGTCCGAGGCAGGTGGATCACCTGAGGTCAGGAGTTGGAGACCAACCTGACTAACATCGAGAAACCCCGTCTCTACTAAAAATACAAAATTACCCAGGTGTGGTGGCTCATGCCTGTAATCCCAGCTACTCAGGAGGCTGAGTCAGGAGAATTGTTTGAACCCGGGAGGCGGAGGTTGCAGTGAGCTGAGATCGCGCCACTGCACTCCAGCTTGGGCGACAAAGCATATCTGACTAGGAGAAGGAGTCAACAAACATGAAGATAGGTCCATTGAGATGGTTCGGTATGAGAAAAAAAAGAAAAAAGAAGGAATAAGAAGGAGAGGAGCCGGTTGGGCGCGGTGGCTTCACACCTGCAGTCTCAGCACTTTGGGAGGCCAACATGGGTGGATCACGAGGTCAAGACATCGAGACCATCCTGGTCAACATGGTGAAACCCCATCTCTACTAAAAATACAAAAAAAAAATTAGCTGTGCGTGGTGGCCTGTGCCTGTAATCCCAGCTACTTGGGAGGCTGAGGCAGAAGAATCGCTTGAACCCGGGAGGCAGAGGTTGCAGTGAGCCGAGATCACCCCACTGCACTCCAGCCTGGGGGACAGAGTGAGACTCTGTCTCAAAAAAAAAAAAAAAAAAAAAAAGTATTAAAATGGCTGGTGTGGTGGCTCACATCTGTAATCCCAATACTTTGGGAGGCTGAGGTGGGTGGATCATTTGAGGTCAGGAGTTCGAGACCAGCCTGGACAGCATGGTGAAACCCTGTCTCTACTAAAAATGGAAAAACTAGCTGGGTGTGGTGGCTCATGCCTGTAATCCCAGCTACTCGGGAGGTTGAGGCAGGAGTATTGCTTGAACCTGGGAGGTGGAGGTTGTAGTAAGCAGAGATTGCGCCACCGCCCTCCAGCCTGGGCGACAGAGCGAGACTCCATCTCCAGACAAAAACAAAAACAAAAACAAAACAAATAAAATAAAAGTATTAAAATAAAAGACCCTGCCACTCAATCTTTGTATACTGGCCGGGTGTGGGACTCACGCCTGTAATCCGAGCACTTTGGGAGGCTAAGGCAGGAGGATCCCTTGAGCCCAGGAGTTGGAGACCAGTCTGGGCAACGTCGCAAGACCCCATCTCTACAAAACATAAAAATTCAATATCCGGCAAAACTATGCTTTGAAAATGGAGAGATTTCCACTTCTGGGACAGCAATGTGAAGACCTTCGTGGAAGTACTTCCTGTGAAACAAGCAAAGCTTACTTAAACCATTTAAAGTCTCAAAACTGTCCTAAAGGCATATTAACAGATAAACACTTATGGAGTAAAATCTACCGACACCTGGTACGAACAGTGAGCCTGGTGGCATCTGAACCTCAGCCTCCTCTTTCCCTCTCACCCCAGCTCGCCATGATGGGCACTACACTCAGGGGTAGGGGAGCAGGAAGATGGGGACCCTTCTCCCCTCAGTTCCTGAGTAAGGTTTCCCGCATCTCACGGGCGGGGCAGACCACCAGCATTTCTCATCCTCACCAACTCCAAGCTGAAGAGACTAAGTTGCTGGAGCATGTGGCCAAGACGCCAGGGGCTCCCTCCTCCACCATGCCCACGCCTCAGAGAGGAGCTCTGCCACAGCCACAGCCACAGCAGGCTGAGGACACCCAGGTCTCTGACCACCCTCCCCGCAGCTCCCACCTGATTAAAGCATTTTCAAAACCACTTTTTTTTTTTTTTTTGAGATGGAGTCTCTCTCTGTCACCTAGGCTAGAGTACAGCGGCGCCATCTTGGCTCACTGCAACCTCCACCTCCTGGGTTCAAGCGATTCTTCTGTCTCAGCCTCCTGAGTAGCTGGGATTACAGGCATGTGCCACCACACCTGGCTAATTTTTATATTTTTAGTAGAGACGGGCTTTCACCAGGTTGGCCAGGCTGGTCTTGAACTCCTGACCGTAAGTGATCCACCCACCTCGGCTTCCCAAAGTGCTGGGATGACAGGCATGAGCCACTGTGCCTGACCTTAAAAACCACAAGTTTTAAATACAATTCGGGCTTTCTGGGTTAAAACTGCAGGTAGAGCACCCATGCTGGGAAAGCCAGGCCAAGAAGATCAGAGGCTGCTGTCCTGCCCGGTGCCCAGAGCGGTGGTAGAGAATGAGCCTGGGGAGAGAGGCTGTCCGTAAGGAAAGAGCTCTGAAGCTCCGCGAGGAAACTCATTTTATTTGAAAGTTCAGCCCAAGAGTGCTCTCAGAAACGACAGCTCCTCTAAAGTAAGAGAAACAAGTAAAACCACAGGCTTGTTCTCCTGCAAAGGGAAAGCTATGAAGAGCCCCGCTGGGGCCAGAACAACCCTGACTGACCTCAGAAACTACCACTGCTCAAAACCCCACAGAACACCCCTGCAAACAATAATCCAAATAGCGAGACCCCCATCTATCAAAAAAACGATAAAAGAGACGAAATCATAAAGAACCCCCAGTGGAAATTCTGGAGCTGAACAGTACAATAACCAAAGCAGAGCTGCTGGCCGAGTGGTAAATGCTTAATTTCACATGCAACTCCCAAGCTGCTTTTCAAAGAGGATATAACATTTGTGTTCTCAGCAGCACGGGTGAGTTCCAGTGGCTCCGTGCCCTCCTCAGCACCTGGTGGTGTTCACTGTTTTTTCTTTTTTTTGAGACGGAGTCTCTTGCTCTGTCCCCCAGGCTGGAGTGCGGTGGCGCAATCTCAGCTCACTGCAACTTCCGCCTCCTGGGTTTACACCATTCTCCTGCCTCGGCCTCCGGAGTAGCTGGGACTACAGGCGCCCGTCACCCCGCCTGGCTAATTTTTTAAAAAAATTTTTAGTAGAGACGAGGTTTCACCGTGTTAGCCAGGATGATCTCCATCTCTTGACCTCGTGATCCGCCCGTCTCAGCCTCCCAAAGTGCTGGGATTACAGGCGTGAGCTACTGCGCCCGGCCTGTTGGCTGTTCTAGTAGCTGTCACTGAGGTTTTTGTGTGCATTTCTCTGACAAGTAATGATGTTGAGCATCTGTTCAAGTGCTTATTTGCTATTTGTCTTTTTTTGATGTATCTGTTCAAATCTTTTGCCTTTTTCGATATACTTTTTTTTTTTTGAGACAGAGTCTTGCTTTGTCACCTAGGCTGGAGTGCAGTGGTGCGATCTTGACTCACTGCAATCTCTACCTCCCGGGACCAAGAGATCCTCTCCCCGCAGCCTCCTGAGTAGCTGGCACCACAGGAGCACACCACCATGCCGGGCTCATTTTTTTTTTTTTGTAGAGATGGGTCTCCCTATGTTGCCCAGGCTGGTCTCAGACTCCTGAGTGGAAGCGATCTACCCACGCTGGCCTCCCAAAGTGTTGGGATTACAGGTGTCAGCTACCATGCTCAGCCACTTGTCATTTATTTATTTATTATTATTATTTGAGATGGAATCTCGCTCCATTGCCCAGGCTAGAGTGCAATGGCGCGATCTCGGCTCACTGCAACCTCTGCCTCCCGGGTTCAAGCGATTCTCCCGCCTCAGCCTCCCAAGTAGCTGGGAGTACAGGCACCTGCCACCACACCCAGTGAATTTTTGTATTTTTAGTGGAGACAAGGTTTCACCATGTTGGCCAAGCTGGTCTGAAACTTCTGACCTCAAGTGATTCACCTGCCTCAGTCTCCCCAAGTGTTGGGATTACAGGCGTGAGCCACTGTGCCTGGCCAAAAAATTTTTTAAATATATATTCTTGGTACCAGATACATGCTTTGCAAATATAGTGTGTGGTTTGCTTCTTAATTCCCTAGCAGTGTATTTCAAAGAGTGGATGTTTTTAACTTTGATGAAGTTGACTTTATCAATTTTTTCCTATTTGGTGATTTTGTCTCCTAACTCCAGATCAAAGGGTTTTTTTTTCTCTAGAAGTTTTGTTGTCTTAGCTCATATTTTAGTCTCCAATCCATTCTGAGTGAGTTTCGTATATGGTGTGAGGTAAAGGACAAGGCTCACCTTTTTGTTTATGGACGTCCAGTTATCCCAGCACTGTTTGCTGAACAGACGATTATTTCTCCATTAAACTAGTGGCACCTTTGTCAAGATCAGTCAGCCTTAGATGGGTGAGTCTATTTCTGAAATCTACAGTTTGCTCCATTTGTTTACATGTTTATATTTATGCTAATATTGTTCAGTCTTGATTACTGGAGCTTTATAGTGTCTTGAAATCAGATAGTGTGAATCTTCTAATTTTGTTCTCCTTTTAATAATACTAAGTCTTCTGTCCCATGACCATGGTGTTTCTGTCCATTTATTTAGGTCTTCAATTTATCCCCCACCTGGCCTTTTTTTCTTTTGAGACAGAATCTCACTCTGTTGCGTGGGCTGGAGTGCAGTGGTGCGATCTCGGCTCACTGCAACCTCCACCTCCCAGGTTCAAGTGATTCTTCTGCCTCAAGCTCCTGAGTAGCTGGGACTACAGATGCCTGCCACCATGCCCAGATACTTTTTGTATTTTTAGTAGAGATGAGGTTTCACCACGTTGGCCAGGCTGGTCTCGAACTCCTGACCTTGTGATCTGCCTGCCTCGGCCTTCCAAAGTGCTGGGATTACAGGAATGAGCCACTGCACCCGGCTAATGTATCCCTATTAACTAGCCTGCCGATGGCCCCCTGTTGATCCCACTTCTGGTGTCCACACCCTTGAGCTATCTCCTCCCGCCATGTACCACGGTTGTCCTGTGTCCTGTGTGACCAAACGCAGAGGTGATGCTATTTGAGAACAAACTGCAAAAGCCACCTTGGGCTGTGGCTCTCTTGAGCCACTGGCTTTTGGAGAGGCAAGCTGCCATGTTACAAACAGCTCTATGGAGAGGCTCACTTGATAAGGAATTAAAGTCTCTTGCCAATAGCCAGCGAGAAACTGTGGCCTGTCGTTGGAAGCATATTTCATCCTCAGTTGAGCCTTGAGATGACGTCAGCCTCAGAAACCTTGAGCTGGAATCAATTCACGAGTCTCAGAAACTGGGATAATAATTGTTTTTCTTTGAGACAGGTCTCACTTGATCACCCAGGCTGGAAGGCAGTGGTGCGACCTCGGCTCACGGCAACCTCCGACTCCTAGGTTCAAGCAATTCTCCTGTCTCAGCCTCCTGAGTAGCTGGGACTACAGGTGCGCGCCACCACGCCTGGCTAATTTTTGTATTTTAGCCAGAGATGGGGTTTCGCTGTGTTGGCCGGGCTGGTCTCAAATCCCTGACCTCAGGTGATTCACCCGCCTCGGCCTCTGAAAATGCTGGGATTACAGGTGTGAGCTACGACGCCCGGCCGAATATTTTCAATTTTCAATGGTTTGTTGCTAGTGTGCGGAAATACAATTTATCTTTGTATAATGACCTTGTGTCTTGTGGCCTCACTAAACGCATTTATTAGCTTTACTAACTTTCTTTTACACTATTTGGGATTTTCTAAGTCAACGGTCATGCTGTCTATGAACGGAATCACTTTTCTTTCTTCCTTTCTAATGTCTATGTCTTTTATTTACTAGACATGCTGCGCTGATGACGACGTCGAATGGACTGTTAAACAGACGTGGCAGAGGCACACATCCCCGCCTTCTTTCAGTCTTGGAGGAGAGCGTTCCGTTTTTCCCAAGTAAGGATAAAGTCAGCTGTCGAGTTTTCAGACGGTCATTACAATGAGGAATTCCCCTTCTATTCCTTGTCTGCTGAGTTTTTATCATGAAATAGATGTTAAGTTTTGTCAAATGCTTTTCTTGCTTCTGTTGAGAAGACCACATGGTTCTTCTTCTTTTCTACTGACATGGTGAATCATGCTGAGTTAGAATGCTGAACCAGACTTGCATCTTAAGCCTTTTATTGTGGTCATATGCCTTACATGGTTTCTGATGAGAAATTGGCAGTCGTTCTTATCTTCTTCTTTTGTTCTTCTGCATGCAATTTCCTTTCCCTTCCTAGTTGCTTTTTAAAAATTATTATTATTATTTGTATTGATGGGGTCCTACTATGTTGCCCTATCTGGGAGCAATCCTTCCACCTTAGCCTATGACTAGCTGGCACCACAGGCGCCACCACCGCGTACGGCTCTTCTGGATGCTTTATTTATTTATTTATTTGTTTTGAGAGGAGTCTTGCTCTGTCCCCCAGGCTGGAGTGCAGTGGCGCGATCTCGGCTCACTGCAAGCTCCGCCTCCCAGGTTCACACCATTCTCCTGCCTCAGCCTCCTGAGTAGCTGGGACTACAGGCACCCGCCACCACGCCCAGCTAATTTTTGGTATTTTTAGTAGAGACAGGGTTTCACCGTGTTAGTCAGGATGGTCTCAACCTCCTGACCTTGTGATCTGCCCACCTTGGCCTCCCAAGTGCTGGGATTACAGGTGTGAGCCACCATGCCTGGCCTCTTCTGGATGCTTTTAAGATTTTCTCTTCAACGGCCTGTTCCAGCACTTTGATTATATAATGTGCCTTGATAGGGTTTTGGTTTTATCCTGCTTGAGATTGATATTCTTGGACTTGTGAGCTTACAGCTTTTCAAAAATTTGGGAAAAATTTTGGCCATAATATTTCTCGTTTTTTTTGTTTGTTTGTTTTTTGAGACGGAGTCTCACTGTTGCCCAGGCTGGAGTGCAGTTGCGTGATCTCGGCTCACTGCAAGCTCCACCTCCTGGGTTCATGCCATTCTCCTGCCTCAGCCTCCTGAGTAGCTGGGACTACAGGCACCCGCCACCACGCCCGCCACCATGCCTGGCTAATTTTTTATATTTTTAGTAGAGATGGGGTTTCACCATGTTAGCCAGGATGGTCTCGATCTCCTGACCTCATGATCTGCCCGTCTTGGCCTCCCAAAGTGCTGGGATTACAGGCGTGAGCCACCACGCCCAGCCTAATATTTCTTTTTTTTTTGAGACAGGGTCTCTGTTGCCCAGGCTGGAGTGCAGGAGACTCTGTTGCCCTGGCTGCAGTGCAGTGGTGTGATCATGGCTCACTGCAGCCTCCACCTCCTGAGCTCAGGTGATCCTCCCGCCTCAGCCTCCTGAGTAGTTGGGACCACAGGTAGGCACTACCATGCCCGGCTAATTTTGTATTATTTATAGAGATGGGGGTCTCGCTATATTGCCCAGGCTGGTCTTGAACTCCTGGGCTCAAGCGATCTGCCCACCTCAGCCTCCCAAAGTGCTGGGATCTCAGGCAGGAGCCACCGTGCCCAGCCTTTTAGTTGTATTTCTGTATTCTCTTCCCCACTGTTTTCTGGAACCTCAAATACGTTAGACCACGATATTATCTCCTTGAAGCTCAGCTAAGTTTTTGCAGTCCTTTTTCTCTCTGTACATCACTGTGGATAGTTTCCATTGCTTTTAGTTCGGGAATCTTTTCTTCGGAAGTTTCTAATGTTTTGTCAAACCACTGCGGTGAATCTGAAGAACCACCTTTTTACTTTAGAATACATGCCCTACACCAGCGTCCCCCATCGTTAACATCGTGCCTTTGTGTGGTGCATTTGTCTCAAGAACATTAGACACATTGTTAACTAGGGCCCATATTCTATTCAGATTCCTTAGGTTTTCACCCAATCCTTCCTCTGCTCCAGGACGTCACCCAAGGTCCATCCAGTTGTCATATCTCCAGTTCCGCCGGCTCTGACACCTTCCAGTCTTGCCTAGTTTCTGAGAACCTTGACAATTTTGAGGACTCGTCAAATAGTTTGCGGAATGTCTCTCAATTTGGATTTGTTTGATGTTTTTTCATGATTAGCTGGGGTTATGTATGTTTTTGGGAGGAAGATCAAAGAGGTAGAGTGCTGTTCTCATCATCCTATCAAGTATACAACAGGCCGGGCGCGGTGGCTCACGCCTGGAATCCCAGCACTTTGGGAGGCTGAGGCGGGCGGATCACGGGGTCAGGAGATTGAGACCATCCTGGCTAACACGGTGAAACGCTGTCTCTACCAAAAATACAAAAAAATTTGCTGGACGTGGTGGCAGGCGCCTGTAGTCCCAGCTACTCGGAGGCTGAGGTGGGAGAATTGCTTGGACGTGGAAGGCAGAGGTTGCAGTGAGCTGAGACCGTGCCACCGCACTCCAGCCTGGCGACAGAGCGAGACTCCGTCTCAAAAAAATAAATAAAGAGTACACAACAGGGATACGCACGTCACTGCTGGTGGTGACCGTGACCCCTGGTGAGGCTGTGCTGCTGGAGGTCCCCACTGGAAAGCTGCTCCTCCGGCTTCTGTGCTCTGCTCTTTGGAAGGGGTCACTAGGTGCAGCCCAGGCTTCTGGAGTGAGGAGGTAAGCGTCACCTCCTCCAAGGGGAACTATCTCAGTAAACAACGTGGAATTCTTCTACGTGGGAGATTAGTTCCAGTGACATTTTGTCCAACTTGCTTCTTTTCTGTATCTTCCATTTCTCAGTCATTTTTTTTTTTTTGAGACGGAGTCTTATTCTGTCGCCCAGGCTGGAGTGCAGTGGCATGATCTCAGCTCACTGCAAGCTCCGCCTCCTGGGTTCACACCATTCTCTTGCCTCAGCCTCCCCAGTAGCTGGGACTACAGGCGCCTGCCACCATGCCTGGCTAATTTTTTGTATTTTTAGTAGAGACGGGGTTTCACCGTGTTAGGCAGTATGGTCTCGAACTCCTGACCTTGTGATCCACTTGCCTCGGCCTCCCAAAGTGCTGGTATTATAGGCGTGAGCCACCGCGCCCTGCCCTGTCATGTTTTTGCGTTATTTCCTTGAGCACACAGAATGTTTTTATAATTGTTTACTCTTTGTTGGCTAATCCTATCAAAACCAGTCCTACTACTGGACTATCCCCCTCCAGTGACAAGTCCATTTTCCTGCCTTGGCTTGTCTGCCGGTTACTGATTAGATTCTGGACGTGAAATTTTTTTTTTTTTTTTGAGACGGAGTCTTGCTCTGTTGCCCAGGCTGGAGTGCAGTGATGTGATCTCGGCTCACTGTAGCCTCCGCCTCCCAGGCTCATGTGATTCTCTTGCCTCAGCCTCCCAAGTAGCTGGGACTATAGGCGCCCATCACCACATATGGCTAATTTTCTGTAGCAGAGACGGGGTTTTGCCATGTTGGCCAGGCTGGTCTTGAACTCCTGACCTCAGATGATCCCCGTTTCGGCCTCCCAAAGTGCTGGGATTACAGGTGTGAGCCACTTCGCCTGGCTTCTGTCTTCAAGAGTGCTGTGCATACCCCGTGCTAGCAGGCAGTGGTGTCTCCAGGGCTTGCCTTGCACTTGTTTCCATGGCATTTGGAGTCGCCTTTCCTTTTGCGCCACTTCAAGCTGTGGTTCCTCTAAGGTCTCAGGAATGCTCTGTGTATTTAAAGTGGCTTCTACACTCTAGCTGGTGGGAACTGAAATAACCATGGCCCCGTGTGAGTCCTGTCCCCTTACACTTACTCTTCCCCTTCAAGTTGCTCTTGGTCTAGCTTCACGAGGTTTCACTTTGCACCAGCAAATCGGATCCAGCCCAAGATGCAAGCAGGCTCACGCGCAGACTGCCGGAGCTCTTTCTTTTGGGTACAACTCCTTCCTTTCTGGTACCATACCCCACAAATTCTGGCTGCCTCAGCTTACCTAAAGTTTGGGTTTTGTTGGGTTCTCTGCTTTTGAGTCTGCAAATTGCCTCCACGCAGAAAGCCTGGACAATTTTGTGGTTCACCTCAGTCTTCACCAGTTTTCTTTTTTTTTTTTTTTTTTTTGAGACAGATTCTCGCTCTGTGGCCCAGGATGGAGTGCAGTGGTGTAATCTCAGCTCACTGTAACCTCCATATCCCGGGTTCAAGTATCTCCTGCCTCAGCCTCCCGAGTAGCTGGGATTACAGGTGTGTGTCACCACACCCAACCTATTTTTGTATTTTTAGTAGAGATGGGGTTCACCACGTTGGCCAGACCGGTCTCAAACTCCTGACTCTAAGTGATCCGCCCGCTTTGGCCTCCCAAAGTGCTGTGATGACAGGAGTGAGCCACCGCACCTGGCCCTAGTTTTCTAATGTCTGAATGTTGTTTAGCGGTTTCTTATGCCTTAAGGGTTAAATCCAAGTTGAACACGTCAGGCAACCCCTGCCTTAGGGGCCATTATGAATTTCACAGGGTCTGCTGGTGAACCCATCAGAGAACCCAGTGTCTCATCTTCCTGCCTCAGTGGAACAAGGTTCCTCCTCTGCTGACCACAGGCACCTCCTGGAGGAGTCACAGGTCATAACTGGGTGTCACGAAAACCTGCCACAGGAAATGGGAGGCCCCTGGCTGGTGTGAGATGCCACACGCTGAGAAGTGTAGGCGTCAGCAAACCCTGAAGCTTGCAGTAAACTCGGAGCCTGTGGCCTCATTTTCCGCAGCACTGTGAAGGACCTGAAACGTGTGTGAGATCCTGCCTGTAGGGACACCTTACATAGGAAGTGTCTGTGTCTCTGAGTATCTTCTCAAAGGGCTCCCTGGCCCAAAACGTGAACAGTGCCGTATTCTACAAGATGGCCGCACAGCCCAGGTCACAAGCCTCTTGTTCCAGCCTCCTGCCAAGTCTAAGCTATATCTGCTGATGGGTGTTCTGGGCTCCTGGACTCGGCTGGCTGGCTTCTCCCTCTCTGGGTCCTGGGAGTGTGGGCTTTAGGAGTAGCGGGAACGCATGTGTGAGTAGCTGCAGCCCACGTGTGGGGAGCGGGGACCACCGGGGTCAGGGCATGGAAGCAGTGAGGCAGGTAGGAAGCGCGAGCAGGTGCAGAGAAAGTGGCTTACTTTGTGGCCCCACTCCCGGGTGTGGCTCTGTCCGCATCTGAGCCGCCCGCACCTTTCTTGTTAACGCTTTTCTTGTTTCTGCTCCGGAGGAGCTTCCAGCATGTTCTCACCACACAACGACCAAGAGCAGCACAATCGCCCTCACCTCTCATCACATCTCTGATCACCGGCTGCCCTGCACCTGTGTGGTGGTCACTGCTGCTCACCATGGCCCACAGGGTCACAGGGAGGAGGCTGAGGCAGCAGCAGCCAGTGCTGCCAGATGCCTTGAGACATCTGGGACCACCTCCTTTCCTTGGACAGCCTCCCCTCCACCTGCCAGACCTGGAGGAGACCCCGGAGCCCACAGCCCTCGATATACCTGATGGGAGCTGCTTGCTTCCTCCGGGAAGGCACTGTGAGCCCCACAACCCCTCTCCAGCTGTCCCTGCACACAGGCTGATTCCTCCAAAACTGAGAGACTTCCAGGGCCAGGCTGTCCATCCCTGGTCCCTCGATAAAGGACTGAGCAAACACTGGCCTGTGGAGTGGGGTGGGCACGGGGCACTGGAGGCATCTGCCCTCCCTGCAGGAGGCTGCTGCAGCCCAGCCCTTCTGTGCCCTGGGCCCCTCCTCACCGCACCCCCCACTGCACCATCCGGGTAGAGGAAACACGGGAGGCTACAGCACAGAGCCTTTTTAATTTTTATTTATTTTTTGAGACAGGGTCTTGCTCTGTCACCCAGGCTAGAGTGCAGGGGCTCGATCTCGGCTCACTGCAGCCTCCACCTCTGGGGCTGAAGTGATTCTTGTGCTTCTGCCTCCCAAGCAGCTGGGGTTACAGGCCGTGCCACCACACCCAGCTAATTTTTGTATTTTTAGTAGAAATGAGGTTTCACCATATTGGCCAGGTTGGTCTTGAACTCCTGGCCTCATGTGATCTGCCCGTCCTCGGCCTCCCAAAGTGCTAGGATTACAGGTATGAGTCACTGCGCCTGGCCAGAGCCTGCCTTTTATAGCGTTTATAGATCTCTGCCTGTGTGTGTGTATCTGTCTATCTCTATGGAAGGGGAAGGAGAACACTTGTGGGAAAATCCAAACTACAATTCTGACTATGAACCAGAAATACCACTCACTCCCCAGGGTCTAACTCAGAAGGCCGGTGGGGGCCACCGCCCAGCCCCAAGGGCACGGGACCGGTGGGCTCTTGCTGCACAACTTGGGAAGGCACAGTGCCCTGGTGGGCGGTAAGTGAGAGCCGGACCCCTCTGGGAGGGAGCATGGACTCTGGAGTTGGTTTCACCACATTTCAGCGCTTACTTAGTGAAGCTTCTTCACATCCAGAGCCTCAGTTTTCTTATCTATAAAGTGGAAATTATGCCATCTACCTGAATGGCTACAGATGGAACATGACAAAGAGCAAGGAGGCTTAACCTCGTGCTATGCACAGAAGCTTTATGAGGACAGATGTGTGCCTTTTTTTTTTTTTTTTTTAAGAGACGGAGTCTTACTCTGTTGCCCAGGCTGGAGTGCAGTGGCGCAATCTCAGCTCACTGCAAGCTCTGCCTCCCGGGTTCGCACCATTCTCCTGCCTCAGCCTCCTGAATAGCTGGGACTACAGGTGCCTGCCACCACACCTGGCTAATTTTTTGTATTTTTTAGTAGAGACCGGGTTTCACCGTGTTAGCCAGGATGGTCTCAATCTCCTGACCTCGTGATCCGCCCGCCTCGGCCTCCCACAGTGCTGGGATCACAGGCATGAGCCGCCGCGCCTGGCTCCAGCTATGTGCCTTCTTACAGCCACACCGGGAGGCGCTCTGATCCGGGCACACATCAGGCCCTCCAGACCCTGCGGCACTCCTCACAGCTGCTGTGGGGCCTCCAGCATCTTGGGCCCAATGCCAGATCATCCAGGGTGGGGCCAGTGGGCCTGCTAGGTCTTGGCGACTCTCAGAACCACAGAAGCAGGGGTGGCCCTGCCTGCCGTGGGAGCTCCGGACACCATCTGTGGCCAGGGTCTGAGTTACTGGGTGTGGCCAGGTCGGCTCTGCTTCTGTAACTCCTCATGTGCTTATGAGTAGACGCCCTGCCCCCGGCCTCACTGCAGGGACCACTCTGCTCCCAACTGTCCACCCAGAGACCCTCCACAGCGGCCATCTGACCACTGGCTTTCAATGGACTTCTCCCCCGGGATAGGCCGGGGGCCTTGGTGACCTCCAGCTCACTCAGTCTTAGGGATCCCCAGGGTCTCAGCATATCCTTCTCGATTCCTTCCTGCTGCCAAAGAGAAAGGAGCTGCACCCATGAGGCTGGGGCCAGGTGAAGACAGTGAAGCATCCAGGAGCCCACGTCTAAGGAGGCCCCCACTCTCAGTGCCATCCAAATGCAGGGTGGGTCTTAAAAAGGAATGCCTCAGGGCCAGGCGCGGTGGCTCAAGCCCAATCCCAGCACTGTGGGAGGCTGAGGTGGGAGGATGGCTTGAGCCCACAAGTTCCAGACTAGCTCGGGCAATACGGCGAGACCCTGTGAGACCCTGTCTCTACTAAAACCTTAAAAAAAAAAAAAAAAAAAAAAAAAAAAACCAGGTCTGGTGGTGCGAGCCTGTAGCCCCAGTGACTCAGCTGAGGTGACTGGATTACTTGACCCTGGGAGGCAGAGGCTGCAGTGAGCTGCAATCATAGCCCTGCACTCCAGCCTGGGCAACAGAGCAAGACTGTGGCTTAAGGGAAAAAAAAAAAAAAAGTGCTTCCTTAAATTTTGCACTCAGGTGCCCCCCAGGTGTCCCCTCTGGTCTCACCCTGATCCTGAGGCCTCTATCTACCTGGGTTCATTCTAACCTGCATGACCATCATTCTAGCATTTGTCTGGCACAGGTCATGTGGCTGTGCCTTGTTCTCAGGCCTCAGCCTGGAGTCCACAGCTGCCCAGGGCAGCCACAGTTAGCCCTGCAGGGCAGGGGGAAGTAGGGCTGGGCTGGTCTCTTTTTAGAACATGATCAGGTTTGAAAACATTTTCTACTCTCGCTTATGAAATATATGTTCACTTTTTTAGCCGGGCGTGGTGGCTCACGCCTGTAATCCCAGCACTTTGGGAGGCTGAGGCGGGTGGATCACTAGTCAGGAGTTCGAGACCAGCCTGTCCAATATGGTGAAACCCTATCTCTACTAAAAAATACAAAAATTAGCCGGGTGTGGCCTCGGTGACAGAGTGAGACTCTGTTTCAAAAAAACAAAACAAAACAAAAACTCAACAACAACAAAAAAATGAAGTATATGTTCATTTTTTTAAAAAAGTATTTTAGAAAAATATAACTATAAAAATTATCTGGGCTGGGTACAGTGGCTCACATCTGTAATCCCAGCACTTTGAGAGGCTGAGGCAGGCGGATCACGAGGTCAGGAGTACTAGCCCAGCCTGACAAATATGATGAAACCCTGTCTCTACTAAAAATACAAAAAAAATTAGTCGGGTGTCGTGGTGGGTGCCTGTAATCCCATACTCAGGAGGCTGAAGCAGGAGAATCACTTGAACCCCGGAGATAGAGGTTACAGTGAGCCGAGATTGTGTCATTGTACTCCAGCCTGGGCAACTCCATCTCAAAAAAAAAAAAAAAAAAATCCGTAATCTCACCATCTCAGATGTTAAGATTACTTTTCATACTTCCTTATTTTGTTAATAAAGGTGGGACAAAATCATAGTTTGTAAAAAACTGAGATGATGGTGAACCCAGTTCTGAGGCTTCACTTTCTGCTTTTGTTTGGGTCTCCATGCTGTCAAATTCTCTGAAGAGGCAGCTGCCCTCCTGAGTCAGCTGCAGCCCAGCAAGGCCCTAGAAGAGCCTCCGCTGGTGGACAGAGGAGCTGCTGCATGCAGAGGAGGAAGCTGGGCTGAGGGCTGGCACCAGGGCACGGGGCAGGGAGGCTGCGGGTCCCTGGTCTCATGGGTCTCAGTTCTACAGAGCTGCCTGTCAGTCCCGGTATTCAGTCCCCCAACCCCGTCTTTGGGTCTCAGTGGTACTGGATCCAGGCGCACCTTTGGGATAAGCTGTTAAGAAGTTGGCTGAGGGAGGACCACCCATGTCCATGCCCATGCTCCTATGTGGATCTCCCGGGATCATAACCTTGTGGCTGACATGTTTCCTCTCCAAGGCAGACGGGGCTGTGCTGTCCTCCACGACCTGCTGGGTCCCCTCAAGGCCTCTGCCTGTGTGGGTGGGGTGCTCGTGGGAATGAGGGTCTGGGGGGTGGGAAATCGAACACCACAGGGATGGGGCCATAGTCCCCACCAAATGGGCTCTCCTGGACAGTGACCCGGCATTCTGCCTCCAGTGGCTGCAGTGGGAGTCCCGATCTCAGGCCAGGGAGGGGAAGTGCAATGGTTGTCCAGACCTGGTCCCATTCCTGGCCAGGCTCAGTAAAGTCACTGGCCAGTTTCTGGGCCTCAGTCTCCCCCAAGTTATTCAGCCCTGAGAATTAGTCACCATGCCTGTGATGCTGCCTCATCTTCTTATGTCAAACAGGGAGGGTTTTTCTTGGCAGAATGGTGGTAAGACTTTGAGCCAGGAGACTGTCCCAGAGAAGGCAGCAGAGAGCAAGAGCACCAGGGCCTTCTCAAGGCCTCCGAGAGCCAGCTGGGCCTGGGCAGTAGATTTGTGGGAGGGTCCCCTGTTGGGACTCTGCCGACATGGAGTCTTCAGGGCTTGTGTGAGTGCTCTCAAAGCCACAGGATGGGACGATCACCTCCTTTCTCCAGGCCATGCAGCCAGCGCCAGAAAGCTCTGCAGCTCCCTGCACAGTCTGGAGAAGGGCTTCCTTCCAGTTTGAAGTCAGTGTTTCTATCTCATTGCCATGCTCACCCCCACTGCTACATCCTGCACCAACCATTGCCACTTTATACTGACCAGGTGGAACCAAACACTCACATTCCACTCGGCTCCCCATCTCTCCCAAGGGAGAACAGGCCCACAGATGGTGCACCTGTGAGGAGAGCAGAGGCTGGCCACAGGCCTCATCAAATCTGCCTCCCTTGCTCAAAAGCCCTGCCCAGAACATGCCTCGGTCTCAAAAAAGAGTACGCTGGGACCTAACCCACATGCCTCATAATCTTTTAAGCAGAAACAGCAAGCAGATTATGAGACAGGACAGATCGTGCTAGTAGGATTAAGCTTAGAATATCCCAGATAATCTCAGATGCCCCTCCCCCAATGGGGCAAGAGAGTACTTCTGAGGCTTAAGGGGAATAAGAAAAAGAAGGAAGGGCTGGGTGCAGTGGCTCACACCTGTAATCCCAGCACTTAGGGAAGCCAAGGCAGGTGGATAACTTGAGGTCAGGAGTTCCAGACCAGGCTGGCTGATGTGGTGAAACCCCGTCTCTACTAAAAATACAACAATCAGCCAGGTGTGGTGGCGTGCATCTGTAGTCCTGGCTACTCGGGAGGCTGAGGCAGGAGAATTGCTTGAACCTGGGAGGTGGAGGTCGTAGTGAGACAAGATCGCACCACTGCACTCCAACCTGGGCGACAGAGCGAGAAGCTGTCTCAAAAAAAAAAAAAAAAAAAAAAGAAAGAAAGAAAGAAAAAGAAAGACGGATAAAAGAAAACAGAAACATGGGAATATTTCCTTTGCACAAAAATGCCAAGGTCTAGAATGAAGAGATGGTGAAATGAAGTCAGCCTGCAGGAAGGGGCACTGCGCTGTAATGGGACTTGGGGATGGGAAGGCCGACACAGACAGAGGTGTCAGCAGGACAAATACAAAGTGTTTCTGAGAAGAGCAAAGATTTCCAGTCCTCTCTTTATTCCCAAACACTCTGTAGGTAAAGCAGGGCCTCAGTAAACCCGAGAAGCAGAAGACCTGGCCTCCTGCCTGGAGCAGCTTCAGTTCAGACTTTTCTTTATTCCTAACAGCAGAAACAGGCTGTGCAAATGGGAGGCCCTCAGCAGAGCCTGAGGAACTCTGGGGTCTTAGCTCCTGGGAGGCCACACATGCTTGGTGGCATCCCACCTGTCACGGTCCCTCCAAAAGCTCCCAGTGATCAGTGGCCTTTCTTTTTTCTTTTTTTTCTTAGACAGGGTCTCATTCTTTGCCAGGCTGGAGTGCAGTGGTGGAATCTCGGTTCGGTGCAACCTCTGCCTCCCAGGTTCAGGGGATCCTCCTATCTCAGCCTCCCAAGTAGCTAGGACCACAGGCAAGCATCACCACGCCCGGCTAATTTTTTGTATTTTTAGTAGAGTCGGGGTTTTGCCATATTGTCTTGGCTGGTCTCGAACTCTTGGCCTCAAGTGATCTACCCGCCGCCACCTCCCAAAGTGCTGCTTTCACAGCAAAGAGTCACCCCGCTCGGCCAGTGTGGCCTTTCTTCAGGCCATCACTTGCCAGCCACAGGCTGTGGCTCTACCCCTCACCGGACACGACGTCACAGCCAGGATGTCAACAGCAGATTCTGATCTCCAACTCCAGACAATCACTGATTTACTTCTGCAAACCGGAGCTGTCCGGTCTTGCAGGGTCGGACCGTGTAAACAAGCCTGCTGCCAGGCAACTGAAGACAGAAACACGAGTAAAGACGCCCCACAAGGAATGAAAAACAAAACTCCTCCTGGGAAACTCAGATTTGGGATTCGGAAACGGGCTTGAGATCAACCTGAAGCTTCATGACGTCTTACTTTCTGTTTCCACTGCCTTTCCTTTTCCACTACAGCGACGCCCTCCGCTTCACGTGCCAAGTCCTGACTTTCTCCGAATAGTTGCCGACCCAGCACCCCGTAGGCCGTCCCCCGGGGACGCCGATGTCCTCTGGAGCACAGCGTCCGCTGGCGAAGCCGGGTGCTTGCCCTAAGCGCGGACACTTCCGCAACCGCCCAACAGTTAGCAGAAACCCGATGCAAGGGACGCCCCATTCTCCCATCCCAGGGAAACTTCGCTGGGGCAGCAGTTGAATCGGGTGTGGGTCTCGCAGCCGCTTTCCCAACTTAAGGCTCTGCGTCTAGGCAGGCTCGGGACCCTCCGCCCTTCTCTGGCGGGGGCAGGGCAGGCTCCCCGCGCGTAAGCCGAGGTGTGGCAGGGCCCCTCCCCGCAGCCCTCCCGCGCTGTCCACCGCGGCCCTGCTCCCTCCCGGTCCCCACGGGCCCCGCGCCCGCGCGCTGCCCTCACCGGGCTCCAGCAGATGAGCGCGTCGGTGTCCGGGTCGCTCACGAGGGTCCACAGCTTGGTCAGGAAGGCCGGGACGTTGCTGGGCCCCGCCGCGCCGGGGCCCACGGGCAGATCCATCTCGGGCAAGGCGGGAATAGGCGGAGGGAGCGGCCGCGAGGAGGGGCCGAGGGCCGGGCTAACGCCGTTGCCGCGCCAGCCGTCCGGGCCGAGCCGCCGCCCGCTGCGCACACACAGCCCCAAGGCCCAGCATGGCCGCCGCCATCTTGCAACGGGCGCGCTGCCGCCGTCGCCGCCGCCGCTGCCGCTCTCTCGCGTCACCCCCGGCGCGAGCACGCAGGCCCCGACCCCGCCCCGGCCCCCGGCCCCGCCGCGCGCCTGCGCGTGTTGGTCCCGCCCCCCCCCCCGCCCGCCAATCGGGGCCGGGCTGGGCGGGGCGCGTCCTCCTGCGCACGCGGCCGTGTCGCTGCCGGAAGCGGCTGTTCGGGTCGCGGCAGGCGCGCGGCGGGACATGGCGGGTTCGCGGGGCGCGGGGCGCACGGCGGCGCCGAGCGTGCGGCCGGAGAAGCGGCGGTCGGAGCCCGAACTGGAGCCTGAGCCCGAGCCAGAGGTGACTGCGGCAATGCGGGGCGGCAAGGCGCGTCCCTAGAGGGCTCAGCGGGCACGTGGCCGCGCTGGGGCGGGTGGGCCCGGCTGCTGTCACCTGGGCGCCCGTGCCCAGTGAATCGGCCTTGGGCGTGGGCGCAGCTCCTCTATCGGGGGGTCTTAGGCAGAGCAGACTGCAGGGTGAAGGACGGCGTCTGGGAAGCCAAGAAACGGGGGTGCAGGGAGTGGGGATAAGCGCCCCTTGCAGCAGCCTCTCCGGCCGTTCCATTTGTGCGTCCTGCCAGTAAAAGGGCTCGGCTTTCGCCCCTAGTAAATGCTTAACCTACTTATACGTTAGTTAATCACGTTTTTATGCTCATGGGTTAGACGTGAGAATAAGAAAACCTGAATAGAACCCAGAGTCTGCTGCGTTTGCTGTATCAGAACTCACTGTTGCCCTCTGCCAGCTCAGCCCCGTCTTGGTTGTGGGGATCGTCAAATTGGGTGGTGGAGGGAATGGACAGCCAGCCCCTCACAGCCCCCTCGGCCGCGCTGAGTTGTTGAAACTGCCCCATTGCTTTGTGAAGCGAACTCAACTCATCCTGGTTCCCATGGGCTGAACGGCCCGCAGGCCGCTCTAGGCGCCAGGTTCTGCTGCTTGCACCCTTGAGCTAAATGGTCCTCAGGAGCCAGTTGTTTGCGCCCAGGCCATGCGTGCCGTTTCCACTAGTTACTGTGATTGTGTAGCTGACTGAGTACCAAGACACATCAAGACTGTGTGAGAACGCTCGGTATGCAATAGCTAATAAATACATCCAGGTCGTACCTTAAGTGAGACTTGTAAACTATTAGGAAAGCAGTAAAATCTAGAATTCTACGTTCAACTGCTTCCATTTTCTTTTCTTTTCCTTTTTCTTTCTTTTCTTTTTTTTTTTTTTTTTTTTTTTTTTTTGAGATAGAGCCTTGCCCTGTTGCTCAGATTGGAGTGCAGTGGCACAATCTCGGCTCACTGCAGCTTCCATCTCCCGGGTACCTCAGCCTCCTGAGTAGCTGGGATTACAGGTGCCCGCCACCACCAGCTAATTTTTGTATTTTTAGTAGAGATGGTTTCACCATGTTGGCCAGGCTGGTCTTGAACTCCTGACCTCAGGTGATCCACCCCCCTCGGCCTCCCAAAGTGTTGGGGTTATAGGTGTGAGCTACTGTGCCTGGCCTTCAGCTGCTTCCTGAGTCTAAGTTCGTGTTCCACTTTTTAAGGCCAGTGAAGGACCCAAACACTGTGTGTGCTGGTGTCACGCAGCCAGCAGGGTTCTGCTCAGAGGGAGGAGTGGGTGGGTTGGTGTGTGGTTGCAATTGGAGTCTGTCATTCCTGTGACTCGTCAGCCAATCCTTTCATTGTGCTGATCAATGGTTGGTCCCAATCTGGTTAAATGAGGAGGCTTCTGCTGCAGGTGGTAAAAGCCCTTCGGGGACCCCGGTTCTCTTCCAGCCCCTAGCCCCTTTTCTAGTGACCTCATGACTCTGGGGCCTTGGATGCCAGGGTGAGGTGTGGAGAGGGCTTAGGCAGGCTGTGTGAGGGAGCCAGTGGAGTCCAGCCCGGCCTCAGCCCACAGGGCCTCTGGAGCGGCAGTGGGCGGTAGAGAGCAGTGTGAGTTCTGCGCTGAGAGCTGAGCTCCAAGAGGAGGAGGTTGTCCTTGAAAAGCCCCTTCCCCGTGAGGTGCTAGGAATTAAAATGTCGATGCCAAAGGCAAGAGTCTGTCTGGTCAGTGGAGGTAGAAGATGAGGAAGGCTCAGGTTGGGTGGATGGTTTTGGTGGATGTTTGTGACTAGAGGGATGTGGTCCTGGAGGCTGCATGGAGCTGCTGGTGGGTGCCTGGAGGGGTGAGAGGCAGCTCTTCCTGCAGTGTTCAGCGCCCCTTGCCTGGAGGGGCAGTTGTCACCAACCCAGTGTTTCCTTGCAGCCTCCTCTCCTCTGCACCTCTCCGCTCAGCCACAGCACCGGCAGCGATTCTGGCGTCTCCGACAGCGAGGAGAGTGTGTTCTCAGGCCTGGAAGATTCCGGCAGTGACAGCAGTGAGGATGATGACGAAGGCGACGAGGGAGAGGACGGAGCCCTCAGTGACGAGAGCCACAGTGGGATGGAGAAGACCACTGAGGAGCAGGTGCAGGTGGGTGAGCGAGGAGCCCCCTTGAGGGCTCACCCCCATGTGCAGGTGGCCTTGGGCTTTCTTTTTTTTTTTTTTTTTTTTTTTGAGACGGAGTCTCGCTCTGTCGCCCAGGCTGGAGTGCAGTGGCCCGCTCTCTGCTCACTGCAAGCTCCGCCTCCCGGGTTCGCGCAATTCTCCTGCCTCAGCCTCCCGAGCAGCTGGGACTACAGGCGCCCGCCACCTCGCCCGGCTTATTTTTTTGTATTTTTAGTAGAGACGGGGTTTCACCATGTTAGCCAGGATGGTCTCCATCTCCTGACCTCGTGATCCGCCCGTCTCGGCCTCCCAAAGTGCTGGGATTACAGGCTTGAGCCACCGCGCCCGGCCGGCCTTGGGCTTTCTGAGGCTGCCACCACACTGCCTTCTCCACTGTCCCTCAGAACCCCGAGGCCCGCGTCCCTCCTTCGCTGCAGCTGGGGTACTTGGGCTCTAGGACGCTGGTTTCCATCCCCAGTTGTGTGCCGTTCCCAGGAACTCTGAAAATCCACATGCCTAGGCCCTCAGATGATGCTTGGGCAACCCTCCTGGCAAAAGGCTGGGTTTCCTTGAGGCGGGGATTTTGCTGCCTGGGATCCAGTGGCAGGACCCAGCCGAGGAGGGAGCTGAGCAGTGTGGCAGGGCTCAAGCAGGCGGCATGGGGGCCCCGATGGAACCCTCCCGGGCCTGACCCCACAGGGCTTCAGGGGCCTGAGCAGCCCGTGGGTGGAGAGTTTGACATTGTACCTGTTGCAGCTGTGGTGGGGAGGGTGCACCCTACTCTTATTGAGAACAACAGGAGAAAAGCATAATTTAACTAAAACACAGCATTTGTTAGTTTTTATTTATTTTTTGAGACAGAGTCTCGTTCTTGTCGCCCAGGCTGGAGTGCAGTGGGGTGATCTTGGCTCACTGCAACCTCCATCCCCTGGATTCAAGCAATACTCCTGCCTCAGCCTCTCTAGTAGCTGGAATTACAGGCATATGCCACCATACCCGGCTAATTTTTGTATTTTTAGTAGAGACAGGGTTTTGCCATGTTGGCCAGGCTGGTCTCGATTTCCTGACCTCAGGTGAGCCACCATGCCCTGCCCTTTTTTTTTTTTTTTTCTTAGACGGAGTCTCGCTCTTGTTGCCCAGGCTGGAGTGCAGTGGGGTGATCTTGGCTCACTGCATCTTCTGCCTCCCGGGTTCAAACAAGTCTCCTGTCTCAGCCTCCTGAGTAGCTGGGATTACAGGCGCCTGCCACCACGCTCGGCTAATTTTTTTTGTATGTGTAGTAGAGACGGGGTTTTGCCATGTTGGCCAGGCTGGTCTCGAACTCCTGACCTCAAATGATCTGCCTGCCTCGGCCTCCCAAAGTGCTGGGATTACAGCTGTGAGCCATTGCACCTGACCCAGGATTTGTTATTCTAAACATTCTGGAAATTATTTGTAAGGATTTCCTCTCCCAGTAGTTTTGGTGTTCTGGAAGTTATGGCCTTGGCAGAGGCTCCCGTGGGAGAAACCGAAGAGCCGTGGCTTGTTCATTGTGTGCTGGCTGTGTTGGGCTGGCTTGTTTACTAGGAAGAAAAGATTCAAAACCACACTTAATTCAGGGTTTAATTGTAAGACTAACATATACAGAGAGAAAATGATGTGCTCTGTTGACAGTGGTTTGTAAGATTACAGACAACTATGTTACCCCTTCTTGAGTTTTTAAAATGACACAATATTGGGCCAGGCACAGTGGCTCATACCTGCATTCCCAGCAGCTCGAGAGGCCAAAGTGGGAGGATCGCCTGAGCCCAGGAATCCAGGCTGCAGTGAGCTATATGATAGAGTCACTGCACTCCAGCCTGGGCGACAAACAAGACCTTGTTTCACAATAAATTATAAGATACAATATCCTGGAAAATAATTTAGATATTGCAGCAGCACCGTTCAGTAGGGTGGAAGCTCCCACTCAAGGCCCTCACTCCTAACCAGTGAGCACAGTTAGTGCCCTGAGGTATGTCTTTCGGGGCTTCTGTCCCTTTTTAAATTAAGGATTTACACATTTACATGTTAACGATTTTCTTTTTTTTTTTTTTGAGACGGAGTCTGGCTCTGGCCCAGGCTGGAGTGCAGTGGCCGGATCTCAGCTCACTGCAAGCTCCGCCTCCCGGGTTTACGCCATTCTCCTGCCTCAGCCTCCCGAGTAGTTGGTACTACAGGCGCCCGCCACCTCACCCGGCTAGTTTTTTGTATTTTTTAGTAGAGACAGGGTTTCACTATGTTAGCCAGGATGGTCTCGATCTCCTGACCTCGTGATCCACCCATCTCGGCCTCCCAAAGTGCTGGGATTACAGGCTTGAGCCACCGCGCCCGGCCACGTTAACGATTTTCTTATTAAATTGTTTCAGCCGGGTGTGGTGGCTCACGCCTGTAATTCCAGCACTTTGGGAGGCCAAGGTGGATGGATCACCTGAGGTCAGGAGTTCAAGACCAGCCTGGCCAACATGGTGAAACCCTGTCTCTACTAAAAATACAAAAATTAGCCAGGTGTGGTGGCACGTGCCTGTAATCCCAGCTACTCGGGAGGCTGAGGCAGGAGAATTGCTTGAACCCAGGAGGCAGAGGTTGCAGTGAGCTGAGATCGCGCCACTGCACTCCAGCCTGGGTGACAGAGCGTGACTCTGTCTCAAAAACCAAAAAAATTTTTTCACATAATAACATATCCAAGTACCTGAAAGGTACTAGAGGTCCTGCGGTTGCCGTCTTCTCTTCTCACTGCTTGTCTCCTGGCCCCCAGAGCTCTAGGTCCTCTGCACTGCCGAGTGCGTGTTTGCCCTGCCCATTGCCCTGCTCGGGTTTCTGTGACCACGTAACTGGCTGCCCCACGCAGGGTGTTTTCCAAAGCAACGCTGTCTGTGGTCTGTGTGCTCCGTCATCCAGCAGGGCCTGAGGCGGCAAGTCCGGCCAGGCTGGTGGGGCTTTCTTCAGAGTTCCCCACACCACTGGCTGCTGGCTGGCCCAAGGCCCTGCCCTGTTGTGATGCGCATGCCTCTGCCATGTGTCCTGTGCTTTAGCTGAGGGGCCGAGGCCCTGCCCTGCCGTGGCACCCGTGCATCTGCCTGCGTGTCCTGTGCTTTAGCTGAAGGGCCGAGGCCCTGCCCTGCCGTGGCACCCGTGCATCTGCCTTCGTGTCCTGTGCTTTAGCTGAGGGGCCGAGGCCCTGCCCTGCCGTGGCACCCGTGCATCTGCCTGTGTGTCCTGTGCTTTAGCTGAGGGGCCGAGGCCCTGCCCTGCCGTGGCACCCGTGCATCTGCCTGCGTGTCCTGTGCTTTAGCTGAGGGGCACATTGGGCCCTGTTGGGGTGTTTTCAGTTCTAAAGTGTGATCCTCATGACTGGGTTTAAATTATTCCAGGCTTCTTAGTGGGAACCCCTCCCTTTTCCCCCGTTTTCCCACCCATTTGTCAGAAGCCACCCAGGTACCTCGGCCTGCTGAGCGACTGCTCCCTCCTGCCTCCTGTCTGTGCCCCTCTTGAATGGTGGGAGTCCTTTCCCATCGTGCCCCCCTGCAGGTGGAAACGCAGCTGGCAGCCCGGTGCTGCTTCCTCCGTGTTCTCTTGGCCGTGAGTGTGGCCACGTGAGGCCTCCCAGGGTGCCGCCAGGATGGCCCCGTCATGCCCAGTTGTTGGCCTCAGGTTAGGCCTGTTTCTCTGTCATCCTGAAGCAGTCCAGGGCTCCTGACGCCTGTAACCCACCACCTCCCACTCATGTCGTGGGTCCACGGGGCCAGGCCACCAGGGGCTCTGCCAGCCATGCTCGCCTGCCACAGCCATCTGGAGGAGTCTGCCCCCGATGCCGCTCCCTTGATGCCCCTGCCAGTGGTTGTGGGTCCTCAACCCAAGAACCCTTCCATTGAGCGGCTTCTAGAGTCAGTGCTCCTCGGTCCTGGGAATATACACCACAGTGACATAGCAGCTTCTCCTGCACCGCTGCTAAGTGTCCTTGCTCTGCCGTGGGCGCGCCCAGATTCTGTGATCCTGGCCACGGCCACTCGTGTGGTCTTGCAGACGGTTCCTGTCTCCCTCCTGTCGCTGTTTCCTCCACAGTGGTTAGCAAGACATGGCCCTTGTGGCCTCTGCCTCGTGCGTCTGAAGGACACCCCAGCCACAGTGTCACGTCAGACTGGAGCAGTGGCGGGATGGGGCTGGGCATCACGCAACATGCGTGTGTCACATCACGGACACCTTAGGGACACATGAAGTCAGGCCGGGCGAGGGCCCCACCCCCAGGCCTCCCAGCCTTCAGGGACACATGAAGTCAGGCCGGGCGAGGGCCCCACCCCCAGGCCTCCCAGCCTTCAGGGACACATGAAGTCAGGCCGGGCGAGGGCCTCATCCCCAGGCCTCCCAGCCTTCAGGGACACATGAAGTCAGGCCGGGCGAGGGCCCCACTCCCAGGCCTCCCAGCCTTCAGGGACACATGAAGTCAGGCCGGGCGAGGGCCCCACCCCCAGGCCTCCCAGCCTTCAGTGGATGTACCTGGCCTAGATGGTGCTGTGAGGAAGGGGCTACGTGACTGGCATGGGAGGGAGCTGGGGCTTTGTCTCTGCCATCCTGGCAGCAATGTGGCTGATGGGTCACCTTCAGAGAGCCTCCTTCATAAATCTGATTCCAAGTGTGTGCCCCATGCCAACCCAGACAGGCCACGGGCACCCTGCGGAGCACCCCACAGTGGGAGGCCCTTGTAGCAGGGAACCCAGTGACTGCTGGGGTCAGCTGCTGGCAGCCCCTGTGGAGACCTGGTCTGGGTGGACCAAGGGTGGGCGTGCGTCTGGCTTCAGTGCCAGGCCACAGGCTTCCCTCTGGTTTTCTGCCCTCAGGCCTTTAGCATTGGCACGCCCACGAGCCTGCCTTCTTGTGAAGGGCTGTGTAATTACACAGCGTTCATGGAGCAGGCGCACTTGGCATTGTAGGGCCCTTGTGGGTGCTCAGGTGATCCTAAGGGGCATGCCAGGGAATGAGTCTCGCACCCTTCCCTCCTGGCTCCTGTTGCTGCATCCAGGCAACTGCTGTTTCCAGTGCTGAAGTCTCTTTCCAGGATGTTCTAGACACATCCAAGCTCGCACAGGTTTTGAATGGTGGTTTCCTAAGAGAAAGGGCAGCCGTGTGCTGTCTCAGGATGGTTCTGTCCGGGAGGCCGTGGCTCTGGTATGTACAGTGCTTGGTGCCTGCAGAGTGGCTGGCAGCTCGGCCTCACCAGCTGCAGTGGGTGGGCAGTTGCAGGCTTCTGCTCTTACAGTTGACCTGACAATAACGTGCTGTTTCTCACATGTGCACACCATTCTTGGGATAAATTCCAAGAGAATTTCTAGGTCAAAGGCTAAATGCTCTTTTTTTTTTTTTTTTTTTGAGACAGGGTCTCACTCTGTCACTCAGGCTGGAGGGCAGTGGTGCGATCTTGGCTTACCAAAACCTCAACTTCCTGGGCTCAAGGGATCCCCCTACCTCAGCCTCCCTAGTAGCTGGGACTACAGGCTCCCACCACCATGCCTGGCTAGTTTTTTTTTTTTTTTTGGAGACAGAGTCTCACTCTGTTGCCCAGGCTGGAGTGCAGTGGTGCGATTCCGGCTCACTGCAAGCTCCGCCTCTCAGGTTTACACCATTCTCCTGCCTCAGCTTCTAGAGAGGCAGGGATTACAGGCAGCTGTCACCATGCCTGGCTAATGTTTGTATTTTTTGTTTGTTTGTTTTTTGAGACGGGAGTCTTGCTGTGTCACCCAGGCTGGAGTGCAGTGGCACGATCTTGGCTCACTGCAAGCTCTGCCTCCCGGGTTCACGCCATTCTCCTGTCTCAGCCTCCCAAGTAGCTGGGACTATAGGCGCCCGCCACCACGCGCGGCTAATTTTTCTATTTTTAGTAGAGACGGGGTTTCACCATGTTAGCCAGGATGGTCTCGATCTCCTGACTTCGTGATCCACCCGCCTCAGCCTCCCAAAGTGCTGGGATTACAGGTGTGGGCCACTGCGCCCAGCCTAATGTTTGTATTTTTAGGAGAGACGGGGTTTCACCATGTTGGCTGGGCTGGTCTCGAACTCCTGACCTCAAGTGATCCACCTGCCATGGCGTCCTGAAGTGCTGGGATGACAGAGTGAGCCGCCGCGCCCAGCTGTCAATGCATTTAATTTTGAACGTGCTTGGAGCGTCCCTCCATGAGGCGGTGATGCCGTGCCCTCCTGCCGCCGCCCCTCAGCTGCTTTCCCACCACCAGCATCCTTCATGATGTTGCTGCTTCATCTTTTCCTCTTGTTTAGTGATGTTTTTCTTTCATTAAGAATGAGGCTCACACAGCTGGGCTTAACTGAAAAAATAAAAATAAAAGGAATGAGTCACAGGCCGGGCCCAGTGGCTCACACCTGTAATCCCAGCACTTTGGGAGGCCAAGGCAGGTGGATCTCTTGAGCCCAGAAGTTCAAGACCAGCCTGTGCCATATAGTGAGACCCCATTTTTACAGAAAATTTGATAAATGAGCCAGGCATGGCGATGCGTGCCCGTGGTCCCTGTCCCGGAAGCCCTTCTGTCTTCCCTTTGGTGGGATCATTCGTGTACTTACCTGGCTGGAAACCCTCATGGCTGTTGCCCAAGGGCAGAACAGCTAGCTGGTTCCTGTCATTTTGGTCTGAGCTCCCTGGGCCAGGAGCCCTTTGCTGTTTTCTGTCTGTTTGTTATCTGCCGCCATAACAAACTGCCCCAAACCATAGAGCCTTTCTTTTTTTTTTTTTTTTGAGACAGAGTTTTTTGCTCTTGTTGCCCAGGCTGGAGTACAGTGGCGTGATCTCGGCTCGCTACAACCTCTGCCTCCTGGGTTCAAGCGATTCTTGTGCCTCAGCCTCCTGAGTAGCTGGGATTACAGGTGCCCGCCACCACGCTTGGGTAATTTTTTTTTTTTTTTTTGTATTTTTTGTAGAGAGGGGGTATCACCATGTTGGCCAGGCTGGTCTTGAACTCCTGACCTCAGGTGGTCTGCCTGCCTCGGCCTCCCAAAGTGCTGGGATTACAGGCGTGAGCCACCGCGCCCAGCCACTATAGTGCCTTTCAGCAGCAAGCATTTGCTGTCTGTTTCTGGGGTCAGGAGTCCTGGCATTTTGTGCAGTTCACTCGAGGAACAGGGCCTGGCTGTGCCCTTCCCAGCTCCTCCCCTGACTGTTGGCATGAGGAGCTCAGGAGTGAAGGTGAAGAAGGGTGCTCTGTGTCTGGGGCGTGGTCAGTGGATAGGGATGAGGGCAGGGACAGGGCCCGAGAAGATGGGGTGGGTGCTGTACCTCCCCCTTCCCTTCCTGGGGTATCCAGTCTTGGCCACGGCAGGGCCCACAGCTGTATCCTGCTTGGGGCCAGTGGGTTTGATTTATTTTTGTGTATGTGGTTTGGGGGCAGGCATCCCTTCCCGCCCCTCACGTCCCTGCTACCTTTTTCTGGGTCCACCTGCTCTGGCCCGAGTTTGCTGGGCCAGCCTCACCCTGGTGTCCACCCCATCTCCAGCCTCCCTGCCTGGGGCCTGGTAGTCCTGCCTCTTAATTGCGTTCCGTGCTACCTACATGACCTGAGAGTTCTGTCTCCTGGCCTGGTTCCTACTCCCCGGGACCTTCTCCAGCCCCTGCCCTTCCTGCTGTTGACTGTGTCTGTGAGCCGTCCCACTGGAGGGGCATCCCACTGGAGGGCGTCCCACTGGAGGGCCGTCCCACTGGAGGGCGTCCCACTGGAGGGCGTCCCACTGGAGGGCGTCCCACTGGAGGGCGTCCCACTGGAGGGGCGTCCCACTGGAAGGCCGTCCCACTGGAGGGCGTCCCACTGGAGGGGCATCCCACTGGAGGGCGTCCCACTGGAGGGCGTCCCACTGGAGGGCGTCCCACTGGAGGGTCATCCCACTGGAGGGCGTCCCACTGGAGGGCCGTCCCACTGGAGGGCGTCCCACTGGAGGGCGTCCCACTGGAGGGCGTCCCACTGGAGGGCCGTCCCACTGGAGGGGCGCCCTGGGCTGGGTGCTCCCAGCTCTCCACTGACCAGGTGGGGAGGAACCTACCTCCTGCCGGCCTGTGCCTCGCTCCCTGTGCCCCTCCAGCAGCGGCTGGGCCAGAGTGAGGACTGGCTGCAGTGCCTTCTCTTCATCGCTGGTGTCTGGTGGATCTGTGGGATCCGTGCGCTCAGAACTGCTTTGTCCCTTCTGTGCTCATTTTGATTCATTTTTTTTCCCACCTGTGCTTGGCTTTGTCTTTTTATTTACCTGAGTTTTTTCTTTTCGTTCTTTTGTGCAGAAGTTTCTGTTTTTATCAATTTAGTCTGCTTGCCACAGTCAAGAATGTGAGAAAAGACTGGGTGTGGTGAGCCAAACCTGTAATCCCAGCACTTTGGAAAGCTGAGGCGGGTGGATCACTTGAGGAGTTCGAGACCAGCCTGGCCGACGTGGTGAAACCTTGTGTGAATCGCTTGAGCCTGGGAGGCGGAAGCTGGAGAAAGCTGAGATCATGCCACTGCACTCCATCCGGGGTGACAGTGAGTGAGAGTGTCTTGAAAGAAAAAAACATAAGAGAAAGTCTAAGACCTAGTATAAAAGTGACAATTCCAGATTTGTGTGGTTTTTTTTTTTTTTTGCGATGGGTCTGTCTGTTGCCCAGGCTGGAGTGCAGTAGCCTGATCTTGGCTCACTGCAGTCTCCACCTCCCGAATTCAAGCAGTTCTCCTGCCTCAACCTCCCACTGGGATTACAGGTGAGTGCCACCATGCCCAGCTAATTTGTTGTATTTTTAGTAGAGACGGGGTTTTCCATGTTGGCCAGTCTGGTCTCCTTAATCTCAACTGATCCGCCTGCCTAGGTCTCCCAAAGTGCTGGGGTGACGGGCGTGAGCCACCAGGCCCGGCCTTCCCAGATAATTTAAGGATTGTTCGGCCTGTGCCGGGGCGTAATGCAGACTCTTGGTTGGCGGATCCCGCCAGCGTCTCGGCGAGGGGTCCCGCCAGCGTCTCGGCGAGGGGTCCCGCCAGCGTCTTGGCGAAGGCAGGCTCTGGGAACGGCACCCTGCAGGGCGTGTTGCCGCAGTGTGGGAACCCTGGACTCGGGCCCCCTGTTGCTGGGGTTCTGGGGTCTGGGCGCTGGTGCTGTCTGCTGGAGAGTGGTCTGGAGCTGCAGCTCTGTGGAGTCTGGGAAAGGGCTGCTCAGTGACTCTCACCAGCTGGTTCGTGGAGCCCACCTTGGGCGAAGTTGCCTGGGTGTGGACCCCAGAGCTGGCGATGGGACCAGGGCCCAGGGCTGGTGGTGAACTCTGCCCGTGGCCTTGCTTTGGGTTCTTTTGAAGACTGCTGGCTCCAAGCTTCTTGGCCCCCATGGGGGAGTCAGGCAGCTGTTCTGCTACCTGTCCTGGCACTTTGCAGCATCAGATACTTTGTAGCATTCCAGATTCGAGGGGTCAGAGTTCAGGCCGAAAGCAGTAGGGTCAGTACACCCCTAGTACAGTGTCATGCCGAGGGGCCAGGGAGCCCCAGAGGGTTCTGGTACATCCCACCTGAGGAAGATTGACACTCAGCTCACATCCTGTGCTCCGGGCCTTGGGTGAGGATCTCAGGTGAGCACAGCCAGGCCTCTTGTGCATCCAGACCACCCTGACAGCCGTGTTCACGAAGGGTACCCATGTCCAGCCATCCCCCCTCCCAGGGCTCTGGGCTGCAAGGACACTGTCTCCTGTGATGGGCAGAGCAGCACGGCCCTCACGACCTCAGCCCAGAATCCTGCGGCGTCAGTGTGGGCTGCTTCCCTTGGGTGGGTAAAGCAGCCACAAGCCCACCCAGATTTGTGGGGAGGGGACATAGACTCTGTCTCTTGATGTGATGAAAATCAAAGGTTTGTGGCTATGTTTCAAAATGGTCACAGTCACCCTTATGCTTGCCAAATACTCTTCCCCCAAGGCTCCTCAGAACCTCATTCCACAGCCAGGGTCCCATCTAAACCAGGCCTGGCAGATGGGGGTCCTTGGGCCCTCCTCTGCACAGCTGTCTGCAGTGGGGCACCAAGTCACAGTGGAGTGGTCTCTGGTCTGTGGTGGTCCTAAGGTGGCTGGGCACATGGCTGGTGGTCTTGGCTGTGGTGGCCTTGGCCTTGGTGGTCTTGGCCCATGGTGGTCTTGTGGGGCCTGTGGCGGTCATGGCACATGGTGGTCTTGGGGCCTGTGGTGGTCTTGGCCCATGGTGGTCGTGGCCTGTGATGGTCAGGGCCCATGGTGGTCTATGGGGCCTGTGGCAGTTGTGGCCTGTGGTGGTCTTGGCCCCCAGTGGTCTTGGGGCCCGTGGTGGTCTTGAGGCCCGTGGTGGTCTTGGGGCCTGTGGTGGTCGTGGCCTGTGGTGGTCTTGAGGCCCATGGTGGTCTTGGGGCCTGTGGTGGTCTTGAGACCCATGGTGGTCTTGGGGCCCGTGGTGGTCTTGAGGCCCATGGTGCTCGTGGCCTGTGGTGGTCTTGGGGCCCGTGGTGGTTGTGGCCCGTGGTGGTCATGGCCCATGGTGGTCTTGGGGCCCGTGGTGGTCTTGGGGCCCATGGTGGTTGTGGCCCATGGTGGTCTTGGGGCCGCTGGTGGCAGCACACATGGCCAGTGCCTCATGCAGGGTTGGTCTCCATGCCTGGGAACGACCCTGCCACTCTTGGGCTCTTCCCTTTAGTTACCTACCTTTTCTCTGAGATAAAAAGGGATGTTTTTTGGCGTGTATTTTCTCTGGGCTTTTCAGTTCCGGGTGATGTACTTTCTTTAAAACAAAATGTGGGTTTCCTAGGTACCTGTTGATGAATCGTTGCTGTCAGATGAGCCATCAGCACAGAGCTCTTGGATACCAGCCGTCTCTGTGCTGGGCACCCTGTGGCTAGCGTGGGCAGGGCCCTGGAGATCCTTGGCAGTGCTGAGGTGCCGGGTGTGGGGTCTGTGGTGCAGCATGGGGTTCTCTTGGTCTCCTTGGCACCCCGACAGCGATGTTGTGGCTCTGGTCTCCGGGCACATTGGGACTGCTTCCCTCCTGCCGCCCACGTCCCCAGCAGAACCCTCTTGTGGGCGGCCCTGGGAGCAGAGTTGTCTTCCCACCAACCCAGGACACCGCAGCTCTGTCGCCGTCCTCTCCCAGGAAGTGAAGGCAGAGCCCGTGTCACATGCCTGGTTAGTGACAGTGGGGCATGGCCTGACTGGCCTGATGCTGAGCAGGGGAGGCTCTGGTGCAGTCACAGCAGGGGACTCCTGCGCTTGGACACCGTTTCTGGCTGGCTGAGCCCGCTGTGGGTTTCTCCCTTTGGTCCTCTTGGTGACGTTCTAGCCCTCGGGCTGGGCGGAGACCATACAGGGTTCAGGGACTGCAGCAACCTTTCCTGGGCTCCAGCGGCCCTGGCACCGTCCTGCGCTCTCTGTCAGCAGCTCCCTGCCCACCGGTCAGTCCTTCTGACCCACCTGCCTCTGCCCAGTGGCGCTTGCCCGCCCTCTCTCTCAGCTTTGTTTCACCCTCACACGACTCTCAGGCTCCATCAGGCCCAGCCCCTCCTCAGGAACTTCTGCACGTGGACCCCGCATCCCTTGTGTCCCCCAGCAGCGGAGGTCCTCAGTCAGGCGGCACACCACTGTGGGTGGTGCTGGAGGCCCTGGAGGACCTGGGCTGACTCCAAGCATGGGCCTGGCGGGAGGAGGTCATGTCCCCAGAAGTCCAGAGCGTGGCATGGGCTCGTGTTCCGTTGTCTGTCGTTAGAGTTTTAGTGGCCTTTTCCTCGAATTTTTACGTTTAAAAAAATATGTTCAATGCCCCACAGCATTTGCCTCCAAAATCTGAAGGGGCTTCTAGGTCAGGCAGTTCCCAGCAGAGGCCGCCCCTGCCCGCGTCGCCCCTGCCCGCACCGCACCGCCCCTGCCCTTCGGGCGCTGGGCCTGGCTGAGCGCTGTCGCCCCCTGGTGGACTCAGTGTGCCCCACAGCTGTCCCACGGGGATGCCGTGCCCCTGGGAACCCAGCACTTCCCAAGGGCGCCTCTGCCCCCTGCCCAGAGCCTGCCTGTGCCGTGGCCTGTCTACATCCAGCACAGGGGCTACGGGGCACAGAGTGCTGGGTGACAAGTCTTCTGTCCACCTGCCAGGACCCTGGGACTGTGGCCCATGAGCACTGAGGCTGGGACTCCGGGGTGTGGTGCTTCAGCCCTGGCCAAGGCGAGCGGTCGGAAGCCCAGCCCGATACCCGTGCAGCAGAGGCCAGGTGGGGGCAGCTGACTGCCGCCTGGTGTGGAACTGCCCTCGTGCAGGTCTGGGGCTTGGGGCCGGGGTCTCGTGTCTGCCGCGGCTCTGGGGGCTTGTGTGCTCCAGGCAGGGGCAAGAGCTCAGTGTCACTGGGTGCCCCAGGCCACTGTCAGTGGCAGGGGAGACGTGGAAACTGAATCCTTCCTTGTTCCTGGCCTGGGAAAAAACTTAGTCTCCTACCTCTCTATATTGAAGGAAAAAACAGGCAGGGGAGGGGCCCGGGCCGGAGGGAAGAGGGGCTCGGGGCGGGGGTGGGGGCGTGCCCGCCCTCGCTCTGGGGTTCCTGCGCCCGAGCACTTTACTGCCCCCACGGGTGAGAGGTGGCCTGTTTTCCCCATCAACCTTGGTTCCGCCAGTAAACCCGATCCGGTTGGAGCCATCCTCACCTCCACAGTTGAGGGCAGAATCTGTTTTCCAGCTTGGGACGTGAATTCTCAGTGGCGCCCACTGTGTGACCCGGTGGGATGGGGTCGGCCTAGGCTGTGGACGTGGTGGGTGGGAGGATGCTGGGCGCCAGGGAGCCTGTGGGGGCTGCAGGCCTTCTGAGCGTTTGGGGCCCTGTCTGGGCCCTCTGCTGGCTGGACTGGGCTGGACATGGCCCCCGAGATGGGTGGACAATGTATGTCCCCCGCCCCTTCAAGGGCATTGCCCCCAGTGACGCTGCTGTGATGGCTGTGTCTGCTCCTTCCCCACAACCATGTTGCCCCCGTCCCAGGCGGGGCTGGGCAGGAGCCCCATGTGGGGCCTCAGGGAGGAGTCCTGCGGCTTTGACATGAATGGGGGTATGGGGTGGTTGGTGGTGGGTGGGGGTCTTAGTCCTCAGCTGGAGGCTTTGCTGCTGGCTGCCCCAGTGGCCTCCGTGTCTAGCCTGACCCGGGTCAGCCTAGGGACAGAGGGCTGGGGAGGCTGCAGTCCAGCCGTTGTAGAGGACAGGGCCGTGGTACCAGGTGCCAGCCACAGCCCCAGAGGCCCCCTTAGAGCTGGGTGTTTTTGGCCTTGTGCTGAGGCCTGGGCCGGGCTGGAGCCACTCGGAGATTTGGGGCGGGGGTGGGCTTCCGGGGTCTGGGATCCCCCCAAGGTCAAAGGGCACCCTGTATCCCCTGAAGTAAGTGTTTCCCTTCTCTCTGCAGGACGGCAGCCCTGGCCCGAGGACAGAGGTGGCGAGCGCCCGGATTGGGGATGAGTACGCGGAGGACAGCTCTGATGAGGAGGTGGGGCTGGGGCTGCTTTCCCACTGGGCAGGGTGGGGCATCGTCCATCACAGCCTAGCAGGTGCTGGGCGTTGGGGCCGGGGTTGCCCTGGGGGGTGCTGGGACCTGCCCGCAGGTGGGCCACACTGTTGGGGCCGCAGCAAGGCTCCCGAGGCCTGCGTGGGCGTCCTGGCTTGGGTCCCTGTTCCCCGTCTGCAAGAGCGATTTCGGGGTCGGGGACACAAGACTGCAATGTATGTGTGTCATCATTGCCTGTGAAGGGGAAGGACCTGGGTGTGGCTCCGTGCCCCTCTGTCGGCCCTGGCCTGTGGACAGGCCCCGGGGCTCCTGTGTCTTTTGCAGGGTGGCTGGGGGCTCCCTGGAGGCAGTGTACATGGTCTGGGTGGGGGTCATGGGCACGGGTGGTGCGCCTGTCATGTGTGCTGTGTGGGGAGCCACAGGTTGGCTGTGGGCCAGGCGGGCAGGACAGGGCCACGGCTGCCTCCTCATGTCCTGATGTTCTGGCAGCGGTGGCCCTTCCCTTCCCCTGGAGTCTCCCCCGCCCCTGGTGGTGGCTGATGTGGGCTGGGGTCATTGCCTCTGGACCTCTGAGTGAGTCCCAGGAGCACATCTCAGGAGGGGTTGGAGGTCGGCTGTTTCTCGTAAGGAGCTTGCAGGCGAAGGGGGACGCGTGCCGCCGGGCTGGGCTCTGCTGGCATGGAGAGGCTGGCACTGGGCTGGGCTCTGCCGGCGTGGAGAGGCTGGGATGGGCTGTGTCCAGGAGCAGATTTGGCTGCGGGGGGCTGCCCTCATTTGGGAGGGTCTGGAAGCTCTGAGAAGCTCTGAGGCCGGAGGCAGTGCCTGCCTGTGCCCTCCTCAGTGTGGCCTGGCCCCAGGGTAGGACTGTGGTCCCCGTGGAGCACCTGGGTGTGAGGCGGAGGCCCCTTTGGGCCCTGGGGGCTGCGGGGGAGGGAGGAGGCTTTGGTGTAGGGCCTTCCCGATGGAGCTCTTCCTCCCTGCCTGTCAGGGGCTGTCCCCTCGGGGCCTGGGGGAGACACGCGCCCCCCTCCCCCAAGGTTCCTCCTCCATCCTCCGGCTCTCTTGGCTGTGGCTGCAGGAGCCTTGGCCGCCCGCCCGATCCGGTCTCTGCTGCGCGTTCAGAGAACAGAGACAAAACAAAATAAATTGGTTTCCTGGCCGGAGCGGCGGGCTCACTCAGAGAGGGGGGGCCACGCCGCGCGCTCCCTGCCTGTCTCCCCTCCCCCTCCCAGGGGCTCTGGCTGTCGGCAGCCACATCCTGTCGGCTACTTTTTTATATTTGGTATTTTGAGAAATCGATGATGATTGTAAACGGAGTGCGGAGGCCGGGGAGGGGCCTCGGCAGGGCCTGTGGGATCCCTGCTGCCCCGGGGGTGCTCTGCCAGGCCTGTCCCGTGCCACCGCCGCCTGCCGGGTGGGCACCCCCCTGCTGTGCCGGGAGGAAGCCGGCCAGGGGTGTGGGGGCTGCTTCCTCCAGTGATGACTATCCCACATGTTGGTCTGAGTGACGGCGAGGGAGCCGGGGTGCCGCCCGGTGCTCCTGCCAGCACAGCCGGCCAGCGGCTCGAGGGGGCGGCAGAGCTCAGCTTTCAGGAGCCAGGCCAGGCCAGGACAGATGCCTCCCGTCCAGAGAAGTCCGCATCTGCCTGGGCCTCCTTCCCTTGGAGCAAAGTGGGGTGGCCCTAGGGGAGTGATTTGGGGCCACAGGTGGGCAGGAAAGAGGCCTGGGAGGTGGGAGACAGCCTGCAGCTCTGCGATGAGACAGTGGGGTGAGGAGAGCAGGGCCCGTCCGGCAGCCCCGTGTCCTTGGAGGTGGCTGTGGCACCAGGACCATGGTCCTCCTCAGCACTGGGCAGAGCTGGCTGGGGGAAGGCCGACCTCACTGCCAGGGCCCTTCAGGACTTTGGGGAGGGCCCCTGACAGCAGGGCAGGGAGGGTGCCGCCGGGGCGTGTCCTCCTGTGAGCCGAGATCTCAGCTGGAGTGCGAGGGTGGCAGTGGCTGTGATGCTGAGAAGGTCGGGCCAAGCTCCTGCTGGCGGGAGGTGCCTCCCCCCCACCCCTACCCACCTGCCTCCCCTTCTCCTCAGGCCACTTCCCTGCCCTTCCTGGGTCTGGATGACACCGGGGCTTCGGGGCCTCTCACTGCTTCAGGGACCCGCTGCTGGGCGCTGACTTTTGAAGACCAGAGCAGCCTCTCTGTGCCCCAGCTCTTGGTCTCCTTATTCCCCTCCCCCAGGTGCGCAGGCAGAGGGAGGCGGGCGGAACCCCTGGAGGAGGCGCTGGGCTTGGCTGGGGTCCTGCTGCCCGGCAGTGGGGGGGCCCCCAGGAGCCGGCTGAGCCGCGGCTGCCCCGCCCCCGCATGGCCACCTCACCCCTCTCCCACCGCGCCTGGAGCTTCACAGACGTGATCTCATCCAGCCGCTGGGACCCCCGGGGAGGTGGGCCGGGGTGGAGGGGCGGGGCGAGGGGGTTGCTTGGCCTTTGCAGAAGCAACCCCTCCACTTTGAAGCCGTTGGGAGAAACTGAGGCCAGGCAGCTGCTCAGGCAGAGGATGCAGCCACCCACCCTTCCCCTGCCTGTGGCCATGTTTGTCAGGAAAGTGTCAGACTGAGGGGTCGGGGTGGCCGTCAACTCTGGCCGGAGGAGCCGCCCTCTGCTGTCCCTTTCCTGTGCCTGTGGTGCTGGCCTGGGGCCATCCCCCGCAAGGCCTCCACTGGGGTCTGGAGTCTGGGGCTGGGGTGCAGCCTTGCCGGCTCCCCGGTGCCCCCGACCCTGCCTGGGCTGTGAGTCGGGTTCCCGCAGGGATGCAGCCGGGCCTGTCTGCGTCCAGAGCCCGTGGTCCCCTCTGCTCTCGCGCCAAGCGCCGTTAATGGCTTCTCCCAGCTACTGAACCGGCAGCTGCCTCCAGCGCTGGCGGCCTCCCGCTCCTCTGGGCCGCCCCCGCCCCCGCGTTCTGGCCCCGCGTACTCGGGCTTGCGTCGCTGCTGGCAGCGCGGCCTCGGCTCAGGTTTCCCGGCGAGTGAACGGCCCTCCCCACGCTGCTTGTGGAGGGCGCCCAGGCCTGCAGACCGCCCCAATCTCCCTGGCGGCCGTCCACCCCCGCGGCCGCCTGCATGCCTGCCTCCGAGGGGGCTGCTGACTGTGCTGAGGCTGGCCCTTGGGTCTGGTCCCTTTCCACTGAGGAGGGAAACGGGCGCGCCCTGCTACCCAGGCTGTGGGTGGGTGTGTGTAGCCTGACTGCTGCATGCCCCTTGGCCAGCTTGAAGGCCCTCCTAGGCCTGGCCTGCTGCACTCGGTTGTCCTGTTTGGGAGAGGAGAGACCCTGGGGTCAGTGAGGAGGGGCAGGGAAGCCAGGGCCTTCATGGGGGCACCTGGGGCTCTCCGATGAAGCAGGCCCGGGCAGTGGCTGGCAGGTGGGTGTGGCTTTTCGAAGCCGCATCCTCTTGCTTGTGGGCTGCAAGGGTGGTGGAGGCCCTGGTCTGCTGTGCCCACTCGGGGCCAGCGTCCTTGGCAGCTAGAACCTGGGTGGGCAGGTGGGGTCTCCACTGGGTTCTAGCAGAGGTTTGTCCTGGGGCTTGCAGAGCAGCCTGTGGAGCGGAGCTGGGGAAGGCATTGGAGGGCAAGGTCTGTCGGGCAGGTGGTGACGGCTGCAGGCTCTGGGCCTTCTGGGGAGGTTGGCTGTGGAGAGCTGGGTCTGGGTGTGTGTCCCAAGGCTGGGGCTGTTCCGCAGGGGATGGGAGTCCCAGGTGCGTGTGTGTGCATGGATCAGGACTGGGGGAAAAGTCTCCAGAATGAGATTTGGGAGGTGTCCGGAGTTGGGGGCTGAGCGGGTGTGGACCTCTGGAGCCCTGTTCCCACCCCACCTGGAAGCTGCAGTTCCGAGTTGTGGGACTCGGAGCAGGCTGAGGAGTGGTGAGCACTGGGAGGCGTCGGGGGGTTGTTGGGGGTGTCATGCCCCAAGCCTGTGCCCCACCCCCGGCATCCTGCAGGAGTTTCTGGGAGCCCCTGCTTATGAGACGCCAGTCATTGGGGTGCTCTGCCTGAGAACAGCCATTGTCCCTGGGCCATTCCCAGCAGAGACTGAGGCAGGCCAGGTCTGGAGGAACCCCTGGGTCAGTAGTGGCCTCTCTCTAGCCTTTAGACCCCCAGGGGGTGACTTGCTGCCCTCCCAGCTGTGGAGGTGCCAGGACGCCTGGGTCAGTAGTGGCTTCTCTCCAGTGGTGGAGGTGCCGGGAGGAGGCCGAGCTGTGTGCCCAGCCTCTGGAAGGGCAGATGTGTGGTTGGTGGGAGCAGGGCCAGAGGTGAGGGCCTCTGGGCTGGCGGCTCCTCCTGCCTGGGACCCCACCTTGGGCTGGGGTCTGCTCAGCTGGTTTGGACTTTGAGGAGGAGACCAAGCAGGACCTCTCTTTCTCCGCTCTGGCCCGGCGCCAGGGCCCAGCACCCCTGCTGGAACCTTCAGTAGGGTGAGATGCAGCAGGTGAACCTCCTGCCCTGGCCTTGCCCTGAGCATTTTGACAGATAAAACCCTGAGGAAGAGGAGGAGGAGGAGGCGGCGGCGGCCTCATGTCGCACAGGAAGGCCGTGTGGCGCTCTGAGACAGGCGGGCGTTTTGTGCAGGGGAGCGGCGCGAGTGCTGAACACTACCCGCATTGTAATCGGAGAGGGGCTGGGGAAGAGAGAGACGGAGCGAGGGCGGCTGACCCCACGCTCCCGGGGGACAGGTGGGAGAGGCGGAACGAGGAGAGAGTGAAGGATTCCAGAGGTGGGCCGGCTTCCTCTCTTGCAGACAGACACGGGAGGAGGCGGGCAGCGGGCCAGCCCCATACCTGCAGTTCCAATCTGTGGTCCTGACAGCTGCAGCCACTTTGGGGAGGGGGAGGGAGGGGGCTCATCAAGAGCGGAAAAATCCCAGCCGACACATCAGCCGGTTGCGGCCTGTGTCCGGTGCAGTCTGGGCTGGGGGCCTGTCCTTGGGGCTGGCGGCCCCCAGGAGCGCCCTGTTGCTGGGTCTGCGTGTGCCCCCGGCCGGCCGGGCTCTCAGTGCGGGCCTGACCCAGAGGGTCACATGTGTTTCCTGGCAGCCCACAGGTGCTGCGGAGGGCGGGGCGGGCGGTGGGCGCAGGCAGCCCTGATGAATCATGTGTCCCGCCAGCAGCTCGTTCCCCAGGCTGGGGACACGAGCTGACAGCTGAGGCCCAGCAGAGCGTTTCCAGCCCAGCTCGGCTCACAGGGGCGGCTGCTGGCCCAAGGTGCAGGCTGGGGCCCCTTCCGTCCCAGCTGCCTCTGTGGGGCACAGGCAGAGGGAGCCCTGGGTCTCTGTGGAGGTGAGGCCAGCACTCTGGGAAGGGAGCCAGGGGCTGTGGTGGGCAGGGGGCACCTGCCACTCCTCTGCCTGGCGGCTGTGAGCTGCGAGTGGATTCGGGTGGGCCACCGCGGGCCTGGGGGGTCAGCCCACGCCACCCCCGGTCTGGTTTGAATTTCTGGAGCAGTGGAGGGTGACGGAGTGTTCCTCCCCCGCCCCTCCCTTCTTGCTGGCTGGCGGGCCCGGCCCTCGGCCGCTGCTACCGGTGCAGCTCAGGGAGCGGCTGGGCTGGCCGCCCAGGCCTGAGGCTGGCCAAGCTGCAGCCGCGGTCGGAGTCAGGCCCGCAGCGGAGGGCCTGGCTGTGAGTACTGCACCCCAACCAGCCGGGCCCTGGGGATCCTTTCAGCTCTGAGGCCTCCGGGTTGTTGTTCCCTGTTCCCTTCTGGCCTCGTTAGACACCCCAAACTCTGACCCCAGTCCACGGGGGCTCTGACGTCCCTTTCCCCAGCACTCCCTCTTGACCCTGCCCAGACCTCCCTACCCGGGCCCGCACATTCCCACCTGCTCACGTCTGGCCTCCTGCATTCCCGCTCCCAGCTGGCTCTGCCCTGTCCTTGGTGCCGGCCGCCGAGGCCCCGCACCTGCCTGCTCAGGCCAGCAGCCCCTGGTGTCCCTGCCCTGGGGACTTTCAGTATCTTCCATCAGATTTGTCCCCAACACTGACGGGCCACTGAGGTAGGGGGTTGATGTAGAGGTTTGCAACCCCCACCAGGCCCAGGTCTGGAAATGGGAGGCCTGGAGGTGAGGAGCAGGTGGGCCATGGACCCTCCCTATAGATGTACACCTGGTGCCCAGTGGAGGGAGGGCTGATGTGGGTGCCATGGGCCTTAGGGTGCTATGCAGAGTGCCGGTCTTGGCCATGCTCCTGGGTCCACCCTGCTCCTCACTCACCAGTGCCTTGGTGCCTGGGAGGGTGGCGGGGCGGGGGTGTGAGGAAAGCTCCCGAGAAGGGAAGGGGCTGCATCCGCATGCCCCCGGGCCCTGGCTCCCCGGCGGGCGGGGCCTCTGCAGTGACTGGGCTTGTCCTCTCCTCCCTCCCTCTGGCCAGCTGTGGGCTCCTGCAGGATTAGGGAGAGGAAATTTGGGGTTGGGTTTCTCTCTGAACGAAATCTGCCGTTGCGACTTTTTATCCTGTTATATTTCTATCAGATTGGACGCAGCCCCCCTCTAGCCCTTAATGGCTCTGGCTTTGAGAATTTCCTCCAAAATTACACCACTGCTTCCTGCTCTGCCGTTCCCTGGAGCCTGTCTTTGCAGAGGAGGGGCAGTCCTAGGCCAGCCCTGCACTGATGCCCACGTGGGCCACAGCACCTGGTCTGCCCCGGTGGGGGTGCGTCCGTGCCTGTGCTAGGGAGGGAACTGTGGCCAGCCGCCGTCCTGACGCCCGCACCTGGCACTGTCAGCCATTGTCCACCCAGCCGGAAGTTAGGCTGTGGCCTGGCGGGGTTGGGGGGAGGTGGTCCACACAGTGCCGCCTGCCTTTCTTCTCTCTGTGCCCACTGAGCTCACACCACTGAACGGTAATTGTCACCTGCAGGGTTTTAATGGCCGGCCAGCTGTGTGCAGAGCGCTGTGGGGGCTCAACCCACCTCCTGTGGTGGGTGGGGTCTTCAGGGGGCTGGGTGGGACATGGCGGTGGGAGGAGGATGGCCAGGGGTCCTCCTTCCCGTGTGGGCAGTGCTTCCAGGGGCCAAATGGCCCTGGTGCATGAGGAGACGCCCCTCTCTCCAGTCAAGACTCGTGGAGGCACGGCGCCCACTGCCCTTGCTGGGGTGAGAGCCCACCCCCTCTGCCAGGCAGCACAGCTTGCTTCACTCCTTGTGACCACTCCTTGGAGCTCCGAGGCCAGATGCAGCACCGTCCTCACCCTTAGGGCCCCTGGGTGCCTGGCAGGCCCGAGAGTGGGGCACCCCTGCCCTGCTGCTGCCTCCCTGTCCCTGCCTTATGGCGTCTCTGCCTTGTGCCTCACCCTCCCCATCTTCTGCCATGCAGCTCCTCCCCCACCCTCTCCCTGCGTGTCTCCCTCATCCCCACCCTGCAGCTTCCCAACAGGAGGCTCTGTGGGTGAGCTAAGCCTGTCCTCACTGCCTCAGCCCAGGGAGGGGTGGCCCTGAGCCTGTAAAGTGGGGGCTTCCCAGGGAGCCAGGGTACTTGGCCCAAGGAGGATGGGACCACCAAGGGTGGGAATGGAGGCTCAGGCTGGGGGTGAATTCTGAACCTCTCATGAGGATAGTTGGCCTCCATATTTGGAAGATACTGTTTTGTTTTTAATTATACAAAATTTTCAGACTTTATATTATCATATCAAAAACACAAGACGCCAACACACAGTGGCCGGAAGAAAAGCCAGCGCAGAAAGTTCCAGTGGGCCCGGGCAGGTGCTGGGGCCAGCGCAGAGTCCCGCTGCCGGCGCCTGTCTGTACGTCCATCTGTCCCTCGGCCCCGCTTGCAGCTAGGGCTGGCCTGGGGCATGCTTGTGGCGGGCCTTGCCCAGCTCAGGTCCAAGGTGGGGGCTGTCTGCGGTCACCCCGGGTGTTCACCTCCCCCAGCAGCTTCTGCCTCCTGGCTGCTGCCGGCCACCTCCTAACTGCGAATCGCTGTCTTTCTGTCGCGGTCCTTGCTCTGCAGAGGGGAGGGAGGAGTGTCAGGCCCTGGCAGAGTGCAGCGCCAATCTGCGCCTCTCTGGCCTCCCTGCTGGGTGCCATCTCAGGTGGCCAGCACCGAGGCACCTCCTTCCCGGCTCTCCCCAGCTTCCCTCAAGCGTTTTGGGGAGGGGAGCATACTGCTGCACAGCCGAAATTGTAAAATTAAATTTCCCAGATGTTCAGGCCCCAGGAGCTCGCGCGTGCTGTCTGGAGAGGAAATGGGGATTGGGAAAAGCCGTGCCGTATTTTCTCCCTGCTCACCCTGCTTTTCCGGTGCCACCAAGCACAGCAGGAGCTGTAAATCACAGCTGGCCAGCGTCTCCTGCAGGGGCCCTCATCCCCAGCCCCCACATCTCCTGCCAGCCTCTGCCTTCGTGTCCCGTGGCCCACATCTCGGGCAGCCCTACAGGACCTGGTGTCTTGGTGTGTAGCTTAGGTAGGGGACGGACAGCAGGTGCCCAAGATGGCTTAGGCCAGTGGTGGGCCGCAGGGGCTGAGACCCTGGGGTCCTTCCTCTCTTGCCTTGCAGCCTCTTTCTGAACTCAGCTCTTTTCACTCCACCTTTCAACTTGCTGAAAAGGGAAGCTTGCAGTGGCCTGGTCCAGCTCCCCAGCCTCCCCGCCCTGGGTGGGCCCCTTTGGGCATCCCTAGCTGTTACCCCTCATGCATCTCCCTGGGGGTGACTCCACACCCCACTGGGAGCCGGGGAGAGGAGCCCCAAGAGAAGGCCCCAGCTGCCAGCAGACCTGTGTTACAGGTGTGCCTGCCTGTGCCCTGTTGGGAAGCCCTGCCCGCGTGGCCTCGCCGCCTCTGCCTGGCAGGTGTGGGCTGTGGGGCGCGTTGGAGGCCCCCTTGGCGCCCCACGGCCCGTGCTCACCAACTTTCTCTGGTTGCTGAGGCAGAAGGTGCAGATCTGTTTGGGCTGGGTGTTCTCGCCGTCGCGGGCGGGAGGTGGCGGGGGCGGTGGCGGGGGGCTGCCGGCGCGCGCCGCGTGGAAGAAGGCGGGCCCGGAGTGGCAGGGCTGTCCGTCGCCGCAGGCCTCGCCTGCCAGCAGCACGTTGCCCAGGTGCGAGATGTAGCTGGAGGCCAGACGTAGCGTCTCGATCTTGGAGAGCTTGCGGTCGGCGGGCTCGGTGGGGATCAGCGTGCGAAGCGCCGTGAAGGCCGTGTTCACGCTGTTGGTGCGGTCCCGCTCGCGCGCGTTCGCCGTGTGCCGCTGCCGGGGCTCACGGCCTGGCCGGCCCCCCGGCCCCCCGCCCCCGGCCCGTCGGCCCCCCGCCCTCCGCCGGGCGCCCTGGAGGCCGCAGCGCGCCGCGTGCACGCGACAGGGTTTCTCGTCGGAGCCCGAGCTGTCGCTGCCGCGGTCCTCGTCCTCCGACAGCGGGCTCACCTCGGGGTACAGGTAGCGGCCCGGCGGTGCCGGGCGCAGCGTGGCGAAGGACATGGGGCCGGCGGGGGCGCGGCGTCAGCTTTGTCGCGCGCTGCTCATGCCGCCTCCTGCGGCCACCGCGGACCTCGTGGGCCGGCCGGGGCGAGGCGCAGGGTCTCGGCTGCGCCCCGCGGTGGCAGCTGCCGGGCGCCGCGCGCACATGTGCGTCCCGGGCTGGAGCGGGGCCCCGAGCCGCGCCTTTATAGCGGCGTCCCGGCCCCTCCCCCGCGCACGCCCCGCCCCTCCCAGCCTGGAGGCTCCTCGAGCAGCGCCCGCCGCATCCCCTGGCCTTCTGTGGCCACGCTTGGTTGGCGGTTGGGGGGTCTTTGGGGCATCGTTCTGTCTCTGGGGATGCGGAGGAAGCGGGAGGTTGCTTCTGGGCTGTAGTTACTCGGGGCCCCAAGACTGCAGTGCCCCCCTCCCCGGGAGAGGGGAGGAAGGTCAGCGGCACCCACCACCCCGTTTTCTCTCGTGGCACAACTGAGTTAACCCAGCCACCCTGGCCCTGCTGCCTGACCGCACCCTGTCTGTCTCTGCCTCCCATGTGCGCCAGCGCCTGCTTGTGCCAGGCCGTGTGCAGGGGGCGGGCACAGGCGAGTATTCAGGGGCCTAGAGCTCAGTCTCTGCCTGTCTGTCCTGCACCTGCCTCTCCAGGCTTGGCACAGACTGTGCCTCCTGCTAGGCTCTGGCCAGGTCCCCTGTTCCTGTGCTGTGTGGACCTCTCACCCTGTGGGTCTCCTTCTTGCCCCCTCCTCCTTCCCCTGTTCCTCTCCAGGGCCGCCAGGCCCCTCAGGAAACACACACATACCCCCATTATCCAGTTTGGGGATGGCCCCTTTTCTCCCTGGGGAGGAGAGGGAAGGATCCTCAGCAGGGGACAGGGCCCAAGGGGTCCCTCCTGCGGCAGGGACCCCACAGGCGCCCAGCTGTGCTCTGTCTTGCCTGGGCCCCTCCCCGTGGCTACTGTTGCAGGAAGCAGCCGCCTGGGCAGCAGTCCCCAGGCTGGAAGGAGCGAGGGTGGCGGCTGGCAGGGGCTGCAACCAGGAATGTACGTCCAGGAGCGTGGCTGTTCTGCCTGTGGAGGGGCCGAGGGCAGTTGGTGGGGGGGGCCCCCACAGAAAGGTCTTGGCTTCTGCCTCTCTGTGGAATGGGTCAGTTGGGGTCTTCCCTGAGTCCTCATCTTACAGCTGCCCACTTCTGCCTAAGGCCCCTGCCAGGGGAGGGAGCCCGCGGGTGATGAGGTCATCCCTGTCTGTGGCTGCCCAGAGCCCTGGCCAAGGAATCCAGTGAGGGGGGAGCTCTGGGGTTGGCACCACTTCAGTGGAAAATGTGAAGGTGCAGCTCCGGCGCCTCCAAGGGCGGGGGTGGGGGCAGCGTGGCCGCCGTGCCACGTCAGACCCCAGGGCTGGGGAAAGGGCGTAGGTCAGGGCCAGTGACCTCAGGGCACTTGAGGCTGGGCCTGCACTCACCCTGCAACCTCCTCACCTGCTCCCCTGGGCGGCCCGAAGAGGCGCTGGGCCTTGTAGGGTCAGATGCTGACATGGTGACCCCCGGCTACAGGACATCCGGAACACAGTGGGCAACGTGCCCTTGGAGTGGTACGACGACTTCCCCCATGTGGGCTACGACCTGGATGGCAGGCGCATCTACAAGCCCCTGCGGACCCGGGATGAGCTGGACCAGTTCCTGGACAAGATGGACGACCCTGACTACTGGTGAGGGCCGGCGGGCGGGGCCAGCAGCTGGGGGGGCCCAAGGGATGGCGCAGGGCTGGCGGGGTCTGACTGGCGGTCTCCAGGCGCACTGTGCAGGACCCGATGACAGGGCAGGACCTGAGGCTGACGGGTGAGCAGGTGGCCCTGGTGCGGCGGCTGCAGAGCGGCCAGTTTGGGGACATGGGCTTCAACCCCTATGAGGTAGGTGGCAGCGGGTGGCCCTGTTGTGGGGGGATCCTGGAGGCACGAGCAGGGCCTCAGCCACTCTGGCCCTCACGCCCACATCTTTTCCCCCAGCCGGCTGTCGACTTCTTCAGCGGGGACGTCATGATCCACCCGGTGACCAACCGCCCGGCCGACAAGCGCAGCTTCATCCCCTCCCTGGTGGAGAAGGAGAAGGTGGGGCCCTGTGCCCCTGGGGCTTGGCCTGGGCTGCCCGCCCCATGCTGCTTGTCCTGACCCGGCTGTCTGTGCAGGTCTCTCGCATGGTGCACGCCATCAAGATGGGCTGGATCCAGCCTCGCCGGCCCCAAGACCCCACCCCCAGCTTCTATGACCTGTGGGCCCAGGAGGACCCCAACGCCGTGCTGGGGCGCCACAAGATGCACGTGCCTGCACCCAAGCTGGCCCTGCCAGGCCACGCCGAGTCGTACAACCCACCCCCTGAATACCTTCTCAGCGAGGAGGAGGTGGGCCTGCATCCTGGGGGGTTGGGGCCCTGTCCCCATGCTCCCCTGTGACCCTCCCCACCCGCCTCGGTCTCCACAGCGCTTGGCGTGGGAACAGCAGGAGCCGGGTGAGAGGAAGCTGAGCTTTTTGCCACGCAAATTCCCAAGCCTGCGGGCTGTGCCTGCCTACGGACGCTTCATCCAGGAACGCTTCGAGCGCTGCCTTGACCTGTACCTGTGCCCACGGCAGCGCAAGATGAGGGTGTGTGGGGGCGGCACACTGGGGGATGGCACAGGGGGCAAAGCTGACCTGGTGTTCTCCTGCCAAGATGAGGGTGTGTGGGGCTGGCACATCGGGGGGCAGCACAGGGGGCAAAGCTGACCTGGCGTTCTCCTGCCAAGATGAGGGTGTGTGGGGGTGGCACACCGGGGGACGGCACAGGGGGCAAAGCTGACCTGGCGTTCTCCTGCCAAGATGAGGGTGTGTGGGGGGCGGCACACCGGGGGGCAGCACGGGGCAAGGCTGACCTGGCATTCTGCCAAGATGAGGGTGTGTGGGGCTGGCACACTGGGAGGTGGCACAGGGGGCAAAGCTGACCTGGTGCTCTCCTGCTCCAGGTGAATGTAGACCCTGAGGACCTCATCCCCAAGCTGCCTCGGCCGAGGGACCTGCAGCCCTTCCCCACGTGCCAGGCCCTGGTAAGTGGAGACTAGGGGGCTGGGGTTGCGCCCTCTGAGTCTGGCTCCTCACCACCACCTCCTCCTCCTCAGGTCTACAGGGGCCACAGTGACCTTGTCCGGTGCCTCAGTGTCTCTCCTGGGGGCCAGTGGCTGGTTTCAGGTGGGTCCAAGCCGGGGGCAGCCTTGAGCTGTAGGGGCAGGTGGGATGGCCAGGTGCTGAGAGCTGTCTGTTCTGCATCCAGGCTCTGATGACGGTTCCCTGCGGTTCTGGGAGGTGGCCACTGCCCGCTGTGTGAGGACTGTGCCGGTGGGGGGCGTGGTGAAGAGTGTGGCCTGGAACCCCAGCCCCGCTGTCTGCCTGGTGGCTGCGGCCGTGTAAGTGGAGGCCCTGGGGGCTGGGCAGCCAGGGGTGGCACTGTGCTTAGGGTCTCTGTCTGGGCCTGGCTCACAGGGAGGACTCGGTGCTGCTGCTGAACCCAGCTCTGGGGGACCGGCTGGTGGCGGGCAGCACAGATCAGCTGTTGAGCGCCTTCGTCCCACCTGAGGAGCCCCCCTTGCAGCCAGCCCGATGGCTGGAGGCCTCAGAGGAGGAGCGCCAAGTGGGCCTGCGGCTGCGGGTCTGCCACAGCAAGGTTCGTGGGGTGCGCTGGGGTGAGGCTGCAGTGGGAGGGGCCTGGCTCAGCCAATCAGCCAGCCTTGCCCTCCTGCAGCCAGTGACGCAGGTGACCTGGCACGGGCGTGGGGACTACCTGGCCGTGGTGCTGGCCACCCAAGGCCACACCCAGGTGCTGATTCACCAGCTGAGCCGTCGTCGCAGCCAGAGCCCGTTCCGCCGCAGCCACGGACAGGTGCAGCGAGTGGCCTTCCACCCTGCCCGGCCCTTCTTGTTGGTGGCATCCCAGCGCAGCGTCCGCCTCTACCACCTGCTGCGCCAGGAGCTCACCAAGAAGCTGATGCCCAACTGCAAGTGGGTGTCCAGCCTGGCAGTGCACCCTGCAGGTAAGGGGTTGGGGGGTGTGCACCCTGCAGGTGAGGAGTGGGGGGGCGGTGCACCCTGCAGGTGAGGGGTGCAGGTGAGGGGTGCAGGTGAGGGGTTGGGGGGCGGTGTGCTCTGTAGATGAGGGGTGCAGGTGAGGAGTGGGGGGGGCGGTGCACCCTGTAGATGAGGGGTGCAGGTGAGGGGTTGGGGGGCAGTGCGCTCTGTAGATGAGGGGTGCAGGTGAGGAGTGGGGTGGCTGTGCACTCCGTAGATGAGGGGTGCAGGTGAGGGGTTGGGGGGCAGTGCGCTCTGTAGATGAGGGGTGCAGGTGAGGAGTGGGGGGGCGGTGCGCTCTGTAGATGAGGGGTGCAGGTGAGGGGTTGGGGGGCGGTGCGCTCTGTAGATGAGGGTGCGGGTGAGGAGTGGGGTGGCCGTGCGCTCTGTAGATGAGGGGTGCAGGTGAGGGGTTGGGGGGCGGTGCGCTCTGTAGATGAGGGGTGCAGGTGAGGAGTGGGGTGGCAGTGCGCTCTGTAGATGAGGGTGCGGGTGAGGAGTGGGGTGGCCGTGCGCTCTGTAGATGAGGGGTGCAGGTGAGGGGTTGGGGGGCGGTGCGCTCTGTAGATGAGGGGTGCAGGTGAGGGGTTGGGGGGCGGTACGCTCTGTAGATGAGGGGTGCAGGTGAGGGGTTGGGGGGCGGTGCGCTCTGTAGATGAGGGGTGCAGGTGAGGAGTGGGGTGGCAGTGCGCTCTGTAGATGAGGGGTGCAGGTGAGGGGTTGGGGGGCGGTGCGCTCTGTAGATGAGGAGTGCAGGTGAGGGGTTGGGGGGCGGTGCGCTCTATAGATGAGGGGTGCAGGTGAGGGGTTGGGCGGTGCGCTCTGTAGATGAGGGGTGCAGGTGAGGGGTTGGGGGGCGGTGTGCTCTATAGATGAGGGGTGCAGGTGAGGGGTTGGGCGGTGCGCTCTGTAGATGAGGGGTGCAGGTGAGGGGTTGGGGGGCGGTGTGCTCTATAGATGAGGGGTGCAGGTGAGGGGTTGGGCGGTGCGCTCTGTAGATGAGGGGTGCAGGTAAGGGGTTGGGGGGCAGTGCACTCTGTAGATGAGGGTGCGGGTGAGGAGTGGGGTGGCCGTGCGCTCTGTAGATGAGGGGTGCAGGTGAGGAGTAGGGGGGCGGTGCACCCTGCAGGTGAGAGTGGGAACACCTGCATCACAGCCTTTGGCCCTAGGTGACAACGTCATCTGTGGGAGCTACGACAGCAAGCTGGTGTGGTTTGACCTGGATCTTTCCACCAAGCCATACAGGATGCTGAGGTGAGGAGAGCTGAGGGTGGAGGTGGCCAGCAGAGCCCCTCCCTCCAGCCTGAGCCTGCCTTCAACCTGGTTCCCTTCTCCCAGACACCACAAGAAGGCTCTGCGGGCTGTGGCCTTCCACCCCCGGTACCCACTCTTCGCATCAGGCTCGGACGACGGCAGTGTCATCGTCTGCCATGGCATGGTGTACAAGTGAGTGCTGACCCTGCCTGGCCCCCTCCCCAGGGCAGTAGTGTCTGGCCATGTCCTGAGCCCTCCTCGTCCCCACAGTGACCTTCTGCAGAACCCCCTGCTGGTGCCTGTCAAGGTGCTGAAGGGACACGCACTGACACGAGACCTGGGAGTGCTGGACGTCATCTTCCACCCCACCCAGCCATGGGTCTTCTCCTCGGGGGCAGACGGGACCATCCGCCTCTTCACCTAGCTGTCCCGCCTACGTAAGGCCAGGGCGGTTGTGCTGAAGTCAATAGAGCCTTACCCTGCGCTGCCTGGTGCTCCCACCTTCTTGAATTGGGGTTGCCAACAAAGCCGCCCCCACCACAGCACCGAGCCTTCCCCTCACTCAACTTTGCAAAAACAGTGGGGATAACACACCCAGCCCAGGGCACCCTCTGGCCCATCCTCTAAGAGGCCGCGGCACTGCGTCCTGTCAGTCATTCGCTGGAGCAGATGAGTTTATTGGGCACACAGACTCCCACACCCTGTCTGGCCTCACTGAGGGGCTTCGGTCTGGTCCCTGGCAGGGCCTGTTCTGGGGCCAGGCCCGTCCAGCTGTGTGCCCAGGCTGGGGTCCTCAGGAGGCCCTGTCTTGGAGCTCAGGCACAGGTCTGGGTGCGTACTTGCTGGGGGTGCTGGCTGGAGCCTCAGGCGAGCTTCACCAGGCGGCCCAGGGCCTCAGCAGCCCTGGTCCGCACCTCAGGGGCCGGGTCCTTCAGCAGGATCTGGAGCGCTGGGGGCAGAGGGAGGGGCTGCCTGGGGGGCTGTGACCTCGGCATGCCCAAGCCTGCGCGTGGGCCACGCTCCCCTGACAGCCTCTGCTGGGAGGCTCAGGAGCCAACGGAAAGATAGTTTTTCCTTTTTTAGTGTTTTTTAAGCTCTTTTGGAACAGTTAAGAAGTTTCCGTGAATTACTAGAGACGATGAGGTCACCAGTGACAGGGAAAAAATCCTGAAATCCAGGAAAATCACTTAGTCCCTGCGGGTGCCTACAGGGTCAGCAGGGCCCAGCGGAGGGGCCCCATGGAGGGGGTGCTCACCCGAAATGAGCTGATCCAGGTCCACCTGCGGCTGCTGCCTGGGCTCTGCGTGCAGCACCAGGAACCCTGTGAAGTGGGGGCATCAGGCAGGGCTGCTGGGCGGCCTGGGGGTGGGGCAGGGGGTGCTGCTCACCAGTGAACAGTGGTGCAGCAGCTCGGACGTCCTCCCAGCTGCTCTTGAAGTAGAACAGGCAGGTGGTCAGCAGGCGGCCCAGGAGGTCTGGGAAATGGTGCATCTGGGGAGAGGCCTGGTCAGCGCCGCCTGGCCCTGCCCCATACCTGGCCCCGCCCCACCTGACCCTGCCCCTCACCAGGTGCTTGCAGGTGGTGTTGAGGAACTCCCCGAAGTGCAGGGCCCGTCCCTCCTGCAGGTGTTTCTGGAAAGCGGCTGAGAGGTCTTCACACGCCAGGTTGGGGCCACACATGCGCAGGGCAAACCTGCAGGCCTAAGGGATGCGGCACTGAGGCCCAGTCCAGTTGAGGCCACTCACTCCATTCCACCCACCCTCTGGCTACTCACGCTGGCCACGGCGGCCTGAGGGTCCTGCAAGTGCAGCAGCAGGGGCGCCAGCCCGCCCACCACCTGGTCCAGGAAGACGTCCTCACAGTCTCCGTGGCAGACTTGGTTAAGGTGCCCAAAGAGGCGGATGGATGCTGTCCGGAACTCCATCTTCTCCTGGGAAGGACAGGCAGCATATGGCTCCTCACAGGCTGTGGGTGTCCTTGCCTGACACAGGCCAGGAAACCCCCTGACGGGTGGGGGCTTGATGGGTGGGGACTGCCAGGCCCAGCAAAGCAGCACCCCTGCAGGTCCGTGCTCTCCACGGTCACCTGGCCGCGGTGGGAGAGACGGAGAAGGGTGGGGCTGGGGCTAAAGCTCAGAGCAAGAGGCAGGAAGGGCCGGGGTCTCCTCCCCTCCCTACCCCTCCCCACCCCGCCTACACTGTCGAAGAAAGGCCGGATGCGGATGGCCACGTGCAGCAGCCCCGAGCGCAGGTCCCAGGCCTCCACCAGGTGCACCAGCCTTGCAAGGCCCAGCATGGCCTCCAGGGCCACCGGGCTGTGAGGGTTGTCCCCGTCGTCCAGCCCGCCAATCATGGCTGTGAGGAGCTGGGGGCCGTGGGCTCGCACCTGAGGACACCCTACACTCAGCCTGGGCCCCAGAGTCATTGTCTGCCACCCCACAAGACAGGGTGACCTCCATGCACAGCCCCCCACCCACGCTGCCTGGGCCCCAGAGGGACTGGTGGCCACCCCACCTTGTCAGGGCATGCATAGCCCCCCACCCATGCTGCCTGGGCCCCAGAGGGACTGGTGGCCACCCCACCTTGTCAGGGCAGCCGGAGGCCAGGTTGGCCAGTCCTCGGAGCACCAGCCTTCGCACACTGGCGCATGTGTCCTTCTGGCGAGCTGCCAGGCTCTCCAGCAGTGAGTCTAAGAGCATCAGGTCGTTGGCCACGTTGCTGTTCAGCAGCTGCAGGCAGAGGTTCTGTGACTTCCCCCTCCCCGCTGACCCCAGGGCCCAACCCACCAGTCCAGGCCCAGAACACGCCGGTGTGGCAGACAGAGGTGGTGGACCTACTCCCTGGGTCTCAGATCAGTGGCAACCCTCCCTGTTGGGGCCTGCTCTGTCGCCCACCCTGCTCTCCTGCACGGCCTCAGGCAAGATGTTGGCATCTTTGGCCACAAGGGCCAAGACGACATCGCCAAGGGCACCTGGGGCCCCAGGGACCAGCCCTGTCCAGCTACAGATGGACCCAGCAGGACTTGGGGATACAGGCTGCAGGCAGCCTGGGTCCTCCTCTCACCAGACACAGGGAGTGTCCCTGGGCAGGACTGAGTTCTGGCATGGGGGAGGAGGTGGCTAGCATCCACGTCCCCTCCTCGCAGGCTGCAGTCGAGGGGGCCTTTTAGGGGTAAGAAAAGGGCATCCCAGGCCTGTCCTGAGCAGGAGCCCCACCCTGGTGCCCAGCAACCCTCCCTGGAAGGGCCTACCTCGGCCAGGAAGGCGGTGGTGGTCACCCTCTGGTTCTCATACGCACTGCTGTGTGTGCAAGCCAGCGTCTTCAGCACCAGGGGGAGCCGGGGCCCTGCGTGCTCAGCCATGGCCCTGGGAAAGGGGGCCGCTGAGGGTGCAGGGGCTGTTGCTGTGCTGCACCCTCCCCAGGCACCTTCCACCCTGCACAGCCCTGGTCCACTCCACCACCAGCTACCAGGTTCTGGGAGTTCCCGGTCTCAGAGATGCCTCCCAACTTGCCTCGCCAGGCGTCTGCACGGGTCCCTCCCTACCCCTGCCCAGAGACCAAATAGGCAGGAGCTCAGGCTGCCACTGGCCTGACACACATGGGGCTCCCACCTGATCCCGGTCGCATCCTGGGCCCCAGAGATCTGGTGGAGCCCAGCCAGTGCTGCAGCCACAGTGGGCTGGGCCCGCTCAGCTCACCTGGCCAACCTGGTGGCCCCCTCCTCATGCCCTGCTGAGGTCCTGAGCAGCTCCCAGCCTCCCTCTAGGTCCATGCGCTGTGCCACGTCCTCGCTGCCACTGCGGAGCAGCACGGCCCGCAGGGTGTCCACTGCAGAGCTGCAGGATTGCCAGGGTGCTCAGCTGGTGGGGCACACATGCCCGCCTCCCTTCCCAATGAGCCCGATATCTGCACCCAACGTGTGCTGCCCACCTGGTGCCTAGCCTTATCCCTGCCAGAGCCACCCTCCAGGAAGCAGGCTTTGGAGGGCCCCCATTTTCCCCACCCAAGGCAAGGATGCAGATGTTGGCTTGGAGGTGAGCTAGTAGCAAGGTCAGCCTGTGGCCACCCGGCCACCAGCCTGAGAGCTGGGCACAGGCAAAGCCCTCTGGCCGCACCTGCCTGCCTTTCTGGACACCCAGATGCTGCTGGGCACCCATACCACAGGCACCCTGTCCCTGGGCCTGTTCCTGCCTGGAACTTTGGGCTCTCACACCTGTATCCCAGGAGACTCCATAGCCCTCTGGGAGGTGGGCAGGCCCCTGATCCACTCCCAGTGTTGGCTGAGGGAGGCTGGCTGGCAAGTGAGCAGGAGGATGGTGCCAAGAGGTGGAGGGGCTGCAGGGGTGCTGAAGAGCAGGTGCCGTGGGGTCAACCTGGCCAACTCTCCGCCTCTCCTGACTCCCCAGAGCCCCACCAGGCAAGCACCTTGCCCTCTGGTCTCCCTGGCAGTGGGAGGCAGGCCTAAGACTCGGGCCAGAAACTGGCAGGGAGAGTCTGATGTTGAAGCTAATGCCGGGTCCAGCTTGAGCCTGGCATCGACCATCGGCTCAGATGAGCCCTTCCCGGCTGAGGCTGCCCTACTCCTGGCTGCCAGTGGGTGGGGCATAGTGTGCAACCCAACAGGCAAGGTCGGGGCAGAGGATGCCCGGCACCAGCGTCCCCACCCAGCAGGACCCTCCCTTGCAACTTCACAGCCGCCTGCCACATGCTTTCCGGTGCCCGCTGCACCTCACACTTAGACCCTCGCCGCCTTTGGACCTCTGCCCACAAGGCTTTGTCCTCAGGAGCACCTGGCCCAAAGGCAGACAACCCCTGAGCAGTATGGGCCATGTGGTGACCGCTGGTTGTGGTGGCAGTGCCACTGCCCTGGTCACTGGCCAGGTGTCCCAAAGGCCCCCTGGTGTGCTGGGGTGGGCCTAGCAGGGAGCAAGTGGCCACTCCAAGCTGGGGGCCAGGCCCTGCTCGCCTGGATGGTGTGAGAGGCCGTCATGCAGGGGGGGTCTAGGAGGAGGGTGTGGTGGGCACAGGAGCATGGGACAAGCTTGTTAGAGATCTGGTGATGGGTTCCATGAGGCTTCTGGGCAGTTGGGCACACAGGGCCGGTGATGCCGGCAGGACTGAGGCAGCCTGAGAGCTGGACAGGGGCTGTAGGAGCTGAGAGCCATGGGGGTCTTGGAAGCCCAGGAAGGAGGTGCTGGGGGCCTGCTCCCAGTATACCACTGTCCCCATGGGTGTGCCTGGGTGGTCTGGTGCTGACCAACAGCAGGGCCAGCCCATCACACAGCCCCTGATGAGTGTCCCCAGGCTTCTCTTTCTCAGGGGTTCCCTCCCCAAGGTAGGACATGCTAGAAGGCAGCTCTGGGTGAGACAGGAGTCCCATGGTTCCAGTGTTAGGCCCTGATCTTTGAGCCCAGGTAGCCTGGGTGCCAAGGGGACTTCTAGCCCTGGGAACAGGAGAGCCAGCACTGACCACAGGCAGAGGAGAGAGCCACACCAGTCACTACAGTTCCTGGGAGATGCCCTTGATACATACAGGCTGGACCAGCCGCAGTCAGAGGGAGGACCCACAGGGCCACAGTTCAGCTGGGCCTCATGGTCTGAGCCAGGGCCCAGCTTGAGTGCAGCCCTGCCTCCAGCTCCACACCCTGCTCCAGGCCTTGAGGCTTGCAAGGCGCCATCTGGACCAGGGGCTGCACTCCAGGCTGCAAATGGCGCAGGCGCAGCAATTCACAACCAACTTTGACAAATCTAACGGGAAGCATGTGTTTGGCTCAGAAATGTGTTAGTGATTTAGATGAGGGTGCCTCCCTTGCTTGTGTGCCCAGGACATTTAAGAATGTGGCACCCACAAGGGTCTGACCCACTGGAGGACAGCCTGTAGGCCAGGCTCTGCAGTCGACCCGTGGAGGGGTGCCTGGGGGTGGGCGTGGGGCCTGCAGAGGCACTGACTCGCAGCAGGCCAGGCCCAGGGACTGGTGACTGCCCCGTCCCATTGACATTTTCCACTCAGTTTGCTAGGGGCAGAGCAGCCCTGGCAGCTGGCCCCACTGGTGTTTACGAGCTAGCCTGTGGTGCTGGGGCAGGGGGAGGGGGGTGAAGTGAGGCTGTCCCCCTGGTGTGTCCTGGCCAAGGTGCACACCCAAACCCGGGCACCTGGGTGGGACGGAACCAGAGCCCTCCTGGGCAGGCAGGGCATGGCGGCCCAGCATTCACATGAGCTGGTGGTCCTGGGGTCAGGCCACACAGCCACGCCTGCCCAGGGTGTCAGCTTCCTCTGTGCTATGGCCCCAGGCAGGTGTGTAGGACCTGAAATGCTGTCATGTTGGGCACCTTGGCAGCTCTCACGTGTGGGGCTGTGAGCACATGCCAGAGGCCCCTCTGCTGGGGCAGTTTCAGGGACAAAGCTGGTCCTGTCATGGTTGGCCCCAGCCTATACCCCAAAGACTCCCCACAACTCCACTCCCAAGAGATGGCACCACCCTGATCCTGCCTGAGCTGCCACGCGAAGCCCCCATCACCTGCTTGTGTTCAGCACCGCTGCGCAGACCGCCCGCAAAGGCGAGGAGGGAGGCCTTCACAGCCAGTGTGAGAAGGGTGGCCATGGATGTCACCACTGATGGCTCAGCCCTGCATCTGGGTGAGGCACCAGCTCCCTGGGAGCAGAGTCACTCCCACGCTCCCCAAGGTTCAGATCTGCCACCCGCCCCCACCATGCGCATGCGTGCACACACATGCCTGTGCTTGCAAATTAGTACTGGGGGTGGGAAGTGGGGACCCAGATACCTGCAGGGTTCCAGGTTCCTGGCGGCTAGGGCTGGACTGGCACCCCTCCTTTCCTGGGTCTGTAGGTTCCGGGGCAGCAGGACACCCACGGTGCAGCTGACACGCAGCAGAAGTGCCACGAACAGCTGGGGGTAGAGCTCTAGCACCGCAGGCCCCGCTGCAGGCGTGGACAGGACCTCGAATAGTGCACAGGTGGCCTGGGGGAGATGTCACCACAGGGCCATGCCTCCCTCCAGGCAACACGAGATCTGAGCCTGCACCCTGTGTGCTCCCATGCATCCCATGGGCGGAGCCCCAGGGAGCTGCAGCACAGGAAGGGCGAGGCACACCACTGCATGGCTTGGCCCTCAGGGGTAGAGGCAGGAGACAGGGACAGAAGGGCAGCCAGCCTTCACAGGACAGACCTCAGGCCATCTGTTCTCAGCTCCTCAGAAGGGAGGAGGAGGGAATTCTCACAGCTGCTTTACTGCTTAAAACATTGCCAAGCTGGGTTTATTTTTTTTCCGCAGGATAAAACATGAAGTGGTCTCCCCTGGGGGCCCACACCTGTGAGGCCTTTACGAGCCTGAGCTCAGAGCTCCCGGCCTGGTGCTGCTGCCAGGTGCCCGTGGGGTGGCGTCCAGGCCACCTCATTGAGAGGCCTCCCCCTGGGCACCCAGGCAAGCGGGGCAGGGACAGAGCGTCAGCGTGGCTCCGAGAGCCCGACTCACCGAGAGAGGCAGCAGCGTGGCCACACGGTCTGGGGTGCGGCCCAGCAGGAAGGCCCGGCTCTCCTTGAATGGGACGTCCCTACTCATCTTCTCCAGCAGCAGTCCCAGGACCTGAGCAGCCAGGCGAGGCTCCACCGCCAGCGCCCGCCACAGCATGGAGGTGTGGCTGAAGCAGGGCAGGAAGAGAGTCACCTTGAGGCCGTGGCTGGTCACAGTGCTGCCAGCACCGGGGCTGGGCGTCCCTGCCCACCGCCACCTGGGTGCCGTGGACCCTGGCTCCACGACGCTCAGACATGGCCACCAGGCTCAGCTACAGCCAGCTGGGAAATGGCCTCTTGGCCTCAGACCTGAGCTCACCCCTTCCTCTGACTCCAGGGGTCTGTAAACAGAGCTGGCAACAAAGGACACAGAAAAATCTGGGCCTGTACACAGAGGGCCCAGGGCAGTGGTGTGGGAGGTCCCTGGGGAACTGCTGGGAGGGAGAACAAATCTTCCCTGGAGGAAGCAGCATCTGGCTCAGGCCTCAGAATGGCACAAGGTCAAAGCGCGCAGCTCCCAAGGAGACCCGGCAGTGCTGCCAAGAACACCCGGACACCGCTGCAGACACATGGTGAGGCAGCTATGCTCAGCGTTTGCAGAAATAAACAACAAACTTTAAATATGATGGGAACTGGAAATTCTAAACAGATACAGCAAATTTAAAAGAAAACCAAACAGCCCTTTTAGAAATGAAACACTAATGTACTCAGTGGACATATTTGGTGCCAGTCTAGATACAGTAGAAGAGAGAAACAGTAAATAGGAAAATAAGGAAATTACTCAGTGAATAGGAAGGTAAAAACATTTCAGATAAGTTATTACAGAGAAAGAACAACATGGGAAGGCAGAGGACAGAAGAAGAGACGCAGAAGATGGAATGGGGGCTAACATACATTTGATGGATGTCCCAGAGGCAGAGGAAACAGAATGGCTGACAAGGCTGGGTTTTTCAGAACGGATGAAATATACTGACCTACAGACAGGGAGCCTCGAAGCCGCCTGGCAGAACAAATGAAAAGCAACCCCCACCTGCAAACTGCAGATGAGCCACAAGCAGGAAGTGGCCTCCTCAACAGACGCAATGCTCGGAGACTTCACCTGGCTCCCAAGAGTAAGGACAGAAACCAGAAATAGTGATGCGCTGTCACACACCTGAGCAAACGCACTGAACTAGGACACCGAGCCACAGAAAGAACAGTCACAAGGAATGGCCAAATAAAGACATTCTCAAGTAAACAAAGGCAGGCAGTGTGTCCCTGGTCCTCGTGAAGGGAATTCCAGGAGACGTCCTTCAGGCAGAAGGCAAGCAGCAGAGGGCTGGGCATGAGCGTGGGGAGCAAATGACCTGGAAGGAACGTGGACAAATGCACAGGAGGGCAGGCACACGGCATGCGCCAGCAAGGACGTGGTGGCCATCGCTGAGGCGCCAGGAGGCCACAGACTCAGCCGCGGTGGGCCCCCATGAGGCTGTATATGACAGTCAAGCCAACCTGTGCCCAGGGCAGGGCTGGCAACCTTCTGACCAGGACAGTGGCTCAGGCATTGGGGGCCAGGTGGCCTCTGGCAGCTCATCAAGCTTGCCGCTGTAGTGCAAGAGCAGCCACAGACAGCGTGGAAGTGGATGAGGCGGCTGCTTCCAGAAGCTTTAACTCACGGACACTGGAATCAGAATTTCCTATCATTTTCATGTGTCATGAAATATTCTTTTGGTCTTTTTCTGACCATTTATGGATGCAGAACCCATCCTTAGCTCAGGGGGTGGCAGGGTAGAGACGGCCACAGTGACTCCACTTCTTTTTTTTTTGAGACAGAGTCTTGCTCTGTCACCCAGGCTGGAGTGCAATGGCACGATTTCAGCTCACTGAAACCTTCACCTCCCGGGTTCAAGCAATTCTCCTGCCTTGGCCTCCCAAGTAGCTGGGACTACAGACAGCCTGTTGCCCAGGCTGGAGTGCAATGGCCCAATCATGGTTCACCACAACCTCCGCCTCCTGGGTTCAAACGATTCTTCTGCCTCAGCCTCCCGAGTAGCTGTGATTACAGGCAGGCACCATCACACCCAGCTAATTTTATTTTTAGTAGAGATGGAGTTTCACCATGTTGGTCAGGCTGGTCGCAAACTCCCAACCTCAGGTGGTCTGCCTCTCAAAGTGTTGGGATTACAGGCGTAAGCCACCGTGCCCGGCCAATTTTTTTTTTTTTGAGACAGAGTCTCGCTCTGTCGCCCAGGCTGGAGTGCAGTGGCGCAATCTCAGCTCACTGCAAGCTCCGCCTCCCAGGTTCACACCATTCTCCTGCCTCAGCCTCTGGAGTAGCTGGGATTACAGGCACACACTACCTTGCCCGGCTAATTTTTTGTATTTTTAGTAGAGACGGGGTTTCACCATGTTGGCCAGGATGGTTTGATCTCCTGACCTTGTGATCCGCCCACCTGGGCCTCCCAAAGTGCTGGGATTACAGGCGTGAGCCACTGCACCTGGCCATGCCCGGCCAATTTTTATATTTTTAGGAGAGACAGGGTTTCACCATGTTGGCCAGGCTGGTAGCAAACTCCTGACCTCAGGTGATCCTCCTGCTTCAGCCTCCCACATTGCTGGGATTACAGGTGTGAGCCACAGTACCCGGCCTCAATTCCACTCTTATACACACACCTGAAAGAGAAATGCATGCCCTGCCCACCAACAGACACTCCCAGGAACATTCAAAGCATCGCCATCCCCAGCAGCCCCAAACCAAAAACAACCTGAATGTCTATCACCTAGAAACAGATACACGGTGCGGCCCACACGGCACCCAACACTGCCCGGCAAGGAGAAAGGATGAGTAACAGCACCGCCGTGCTAAGCAGAGGCCGGGACGACCCAGCACACAGCACAATTGCCAAAACCTCTAGTGGTAGCGGTCAGGTGGCCCTGACCCTCTAGGGGACTGAGGGGCACACAGGGGCCTGCTGGGGACCAGACACCTCCTTTGCCTTGACCTGGAAAGTCCCGCAGGGGCCAGTGGCTCCGTGCTTGCCCTTTGTGTGAGCCACGCCTCCACGGAAAATTAAAACTGACTGATGAGCCAGGCGGTAACCGTGGAGGAAAGACAAGTCAATGCTGACTGTGCCCAAGAGCAACGGTCATGATGACTCGGGCGCCCAGCAGCCCAGCCAGACCCAGACCTCAGCCTACATTCGGGACCCATGCCGGACTTCAGTAAGGACACATGCAGCCACCTTTAGGGCAAACGCTAAAAGAAAAGGAACAGACTGCAGGATTGCAAACTGAGTGGAGAAAGTGAGGTAAGAGGGACACTGTCAATCTGAAAAAGGACAAGAAAGAAGATTTAAAAAAAAAAAATGCGTAACAAAGAGGCAAAAGATTTGACAGTGGATTTAAACTCACTCTATCAGTAACAAAATGCAGCTATTTACCATAGAAAAGGTTTAAACACACAGAAAGGTCAACAGTACCAGGAAAGAGCAGGGCCACCAGACAAGTGTACCTCTGAGCAGAAGTGCCTGTGGGTCCCCCCTGCCAGGAGGAAGCGGGCATTGCAGCTTGGATGCACTTAATGGGAGGGCCTCAGAGCACATGTAAAAAAGCAAAGCTGACAGGCTAAAGGGCCAGGTGCAAGGAAACCTGCATCCCCACAGCAGCCTCGTGCCCCCACCTGCCAGGGGAAGGGTCACTCTGCCTTGCCCAGCGGAGTCTCCAGGGAGTCACAGGCAGCCAGGTACCCCTGGGCCAGCCTCTGTCCACGACTAAGATGGCAAAGACAGAAAGGGCCAGCAGACCCATGCTCTGGAGGCCTCAGCGAGGACGGGGGACCCCAGAGGGCTGGGGGGTGGTAGACACACCCTGCCCTTTGCTGGCAGCTGAGAGGTGTGAGTTTGGGAAGACATAGTGATGTATGGCACAGACAGGGTTGTTCTTGGGCTCCTGAGGGGCTCAGATCAGGCATTTCCTGGGGGTCTGCTCACAGGCAGTAGTGGACGCCCTGCAGAGGACAAGGCTTGGGGCAGCTGGAACCAAGACGCAGGGTGAGGGGCAGCCTCCAGTGTCTGCTGGAGCCTGGGGCCGACAGAGCAGCCAGGCAGTTTCGGGCCTTAGAGGAGGGCAGAAAGAGCAGCTTCCCTGTGGCGGTGCTGTGCAAGGCCCACCGGGGCCAGTGAAGATCCCGAGATGCCTAGAGAGGAGCGGTCCCCATGGGTACCTGAGAGACTGGGGCCTGTCTCCATGGCACTTTCTGTCCCACGTGGCCTAGAGCCATGGGAACTCATGCAGAAAGCTGGGGTACAGAGCAGAGGTGCAGAAAGCCAGGGTGCAGAGGCGGGTGGAGGGCTTGGGGAGCAGCATTCCAGAGGAACCCCTAAGCCTGGAGTCTGGACTAGGTACCTGTCCAAGGGCAGGGGGCTGCCCAGGAGGCTGGACACCACGGCCGCACAGTGCTGGGTGGCCAGGAGGTACACGCTGTGCTGGGCAGCCGGCAGGACGTGCTCTCCCTGGGCCTCCTGAAGCTTGGAGCGCAGCACGCTCACAATCTCAGGCACCTGTAGATGGGCAGGACACGGCGGTCAGGCCACGCGTGGGGGACAGCCATGGGCACACCTATGCCAACCCAAGGGGGTGGGGCCATGAGGGAGACCCCATGAGACGCAGAGCTCTGTACTGCTGGTGCCAGCCTGAGGCAGGACCCAGATCCCCCGTGGCCACGGACAGCCCAGAAGCCAAGGAACTGGAGCCATGACCTGGATTCCTCTTGCAAAGTGGCTAGTGCCCTGGGAGGTAGAGGAAGTGCCGAGGACACACGTGGCCCAGAGGCTGGTGTGGAGCTGGGCAGGCAGCCAACAGAGCCAGTGGCCCCATGCCCTCACAGCATGCCTGCTGGGTCCAATTCTCAGGCTCCCCTGGCAGGCCCACCAGAGGCAGGACCCACACAGCTGCCAACTGCACCCATGCAGAAGTTGGGCTGGGAACCTGGGCGGACAGGGAGGAGGAGACAGATTCCCAGACCGAAGCTGGAGCTGGGCCTGCCATGGAAGGTTGGGACTTGGGGGGCTGTGAGTTTGCCACTGTCCTGCTGCTCCAGAAAGCAGGTGAATGGAACAGGGGCAGGAGGACGCTGGCCCTGGGACCCCCAGGCCCACCACAAATCCAGCAGCAGCATAGCATGTGAGCCTCACTCTGGGGGACGGCCATGTCATGAGGGGGCTCCCTGCCCATGGTGGGTATTGGCCCAGGAGTCTCCTCTCCAACCTCAGCCATGGTGACCCCTACTGCCAAATGCCTGCTGCACAGCTAGAAAATACCACGATCTGGGGTGAAAACAAACAAAGCAATGGGCCATGAGGTCAGGCTTGCCTCGCCCTGGAGGATGGCTGACACACTGTGGGCTCCACCCACCCCAGCGTTCCCGGGCCACGGCTAGGGTCCTCCTTCCTGGCTGTGGCTGAGGGACCCGCCTGGGTAGCTGGAAAGGAGAAAGGGCTGGTGCAAAGCGCAACAGCAGGTCGAGCTGGAGGAGATTCTGACGGCAGAAACTTCCGGGCCGGGCCAGGCCCACACCACTCACGTGGTGAGGCCACGGCACGGTGTGGGGAGACACGGCTGGTGAGGGGTGCAGGAGCCATGCCCAGGGGAAGCTGCACAGGCACAGGCTGGTCCTTCCTGGTCACTGTCACTCTCAAAGGAGCTGCAGACCTCCTGACGCCGTTTTCATTCCAAGACCTCCTGTGCGGAGCTGAGCGCCCAGCCCCTGCAGGAGCAGCGTGTTCTGATGGCTTGTGTTTCTTTGCCTTTTTCTTCACCTGTCCTAGCCCAGGCGCTTCCCTGACAACACGGCTGCGGGTGCTGCCTGCTGCCTGCCCATTGGTTTCCTCTGCACTCCTGGCTTTTGGCAAGTTTTGACAGTGAGGAGGTACTGAACTCCAAGCAAGTATTTTTCCACACCAGGTCTTGCTCCTCAGCCCTCCAGGGAGTGACTCTCGAAGACAGGCTTGCTTCAAAGCCAAGACCAACCTGACACCCCGTGATGTTATCTGAGCCGCTGGGCTGTGCCACCTACACTGGCAGCTGACACAGCCTCTCCATTCTCCTGAGTGCTGAGAGGGGCAGGGACCCCCTGCTGACGCGCAGCCTGGGTGACACCAGCGGGTGCCCAGAGCAACCACTTCCACCACTTTAGCAGTTATGGGTCCACTGGACCGGCCCACCTCCTTCCCATCCATGCTGGCATTTTTTCAGAAATCTGTTGCTTTGGTGACAGCTCTCCAGGTGTTTTGGAACACAGCTGTTCGTGGACATATACTCTGCTAACCAAACATATTTTTCCTCTTTCACTTCACTTTTTGCTTTTATGGATGTCGGCTCTTTTCCTGTGACTTGTCTCACAAGAGGTTTGTCTTGCTGTCTCAGTGGGTTTACTTATCTTCTCTAATATTTCTTTACTTTTGCATATTTATTTCTTCAACAACTCGAACCCACTGGTGCACATGTACACTTGAATCTATGCTTTTTTCGAACTTGAGAAACAGCCCGGGTGCGCTGGGTTGTGGTGGAGGGCTTGCAGGGTGGAGGCAATTTCCACAGTCACCTGTTAGCTGAGAATCCCCGAGTGTGGACCCTCACACCCAGTCCTGAGCAGGCTTCTGCTTCTGCGGACTGCTGGGCAAAATCCATGTGGTCCCAGGACGCGGGGCAGCATTCCAGCTGCCCGCTGTGTGAGGCTCAGCTGCGCCCTACACCTTCCAGGTTATTCTGCCGGTCTCTGGATTGTGGCTCCTCCCTCAATGGTGAGCCCCTGTGCAGGGTCCTCTCCCTTCCTGTCATGCTTGGCCTGGGTCACTGAGACATAATTCAGAGCTCCAGAGCCCACCTACTCACTGTTAAGTGCACAGTTCCAGGATTCCAGTGCACTCAGGATGTACAACCATCACCCCCAAAAGAAACCCGTCACAGCCTGGGCAACATGGCGAAACCCTGTCTCTAAGAAAAATACAAAAAATTAGCTGGGCGTGGTGGTGCACACCGGTAGTCCCAGCTGCTCGGGAGGCTGAGGCTGGAGGATCACCTGAGCCCAGGAGGTCGAGCCTGCAGTAAGCCATGATCACATCACAGCACTTCAGCCTGGGCAACAGAGTAAGACCCTGTCTCTCTCTTTCTCACCACCCCACCCCCCCACACACACATACACACAGCCCATCTCCATCAGCAGTCACTGATTTGCTCCCCAGCCCCTGGTCACCTCTATTCCACTGTCTGTCGCGACGGATTTGCCTGTTCTGGACACTTCATGAAAATGGGCTCATGTGATTCTGGCTTTTAGTGTCTGCTTTTGTTGTTGTTGTTTATTTGTTTTTGAGATGGAGTCTTCCTCTGTCCCTCAGGCTGGAGTCCAATGGCGCAATCTCAGCTCACAGCAACCTCCGCCTCCTGGGTTCAAGTGATTCTCCAGCCTCAGCCTCCTGAGTAGCTGGGATTACAGGCTCCTGCCACCATGTCCAGCTAATTTTTTCATTTTTAGTAGAGATGGGGTTTTACTGTGTTGGTCAGGCTGGTCTTGAACACCCGACCTTGTGATCCGTCCACCTCGGCCTCCCAAAGTGCTGGGATTACAGGCGTGAACCACCACGCCTGGGCAGTGTCTGCTGCTTTCACTGAGCACGATGTTTTCAAGGTGCATCTGCCTCACAGCCTGTGTCAGGGCTTCATGCCCCTTTATGACCCAATAATATTCTGTCGTACGGATGGACCACATTTCCTCTACCCATTTGCAAAGTGATGGGCCCCTGGGATGCTTCCCAGATGGCATGAGCAGTGCTGCTGGCTATGTGTCGCTGTGTGCTTCATGCTCTGTTCTTAGGAAGATACCTGGGTGGGACAGCTGGGTCACTTGGCAACTCTGAGTTTGACCTTCCTGAGGTGGCAGCGCCACTTCCACCCCCACCTGTTTGTTTCATGTGGAATTGCCTCCTCTCCTGTCCCCTCCTTGGCCTCCCCCGCACACTGCCTCAACCCTGGGAAGGCTGCCTCCTCCGTCGGACACGCCCGGCCTCAGGAGAGCCTGCTGTTCTCCGTCATGCTCTCTGCGCTCTCTACTTCATGGTCATCTCACACTGAGGGAGGTCGCGTGTCACCCCCTAGGGCCACAGGTTCTGATTCAACGTCAGAGGAACTCAAAGCCCAACAGCATCAGCCTGCCTCAAAGAGGTCCCCCCACCAGGGTCTCAGGGCGGGGAAGAATGCAGAGGTTCGCCATGATAGCTGGGTACATGACACTGGCGGCAGGTGTGCCTGCTTGGCTGTGCTGTAGGCCTGTTCAAAGCCTTAGCCAGGGGTCAGCAATGCCCCTGCCCAGCTGGGCTGTGGCAAGTGATGTGTATGCAAATCTGGGCTGGGAAGAAAATAGCTGGACAGCTCCGCTTTGCAAAAAGCAGCCCTCTCAGAGCCCAGCCACAGCCTCAGTGTGATCCAGCCACTCTACTTCTTGATATGTCCCCAAATGAACTGAAAGTAGGGACTTGAAGAGAAATTACACACCCACATTCAGAAGAATCTGCCCAAGTGTCCATGTACAGACACACTGAAAAGCACAACATGGCACATCCCACACTGAGGCCGACCCCAGCACCCTGGCCGCCACTACCAGCCCGGTCCATCCCACGCTGGGGCCGACCCCAGCACCCTGGCCGCCACCGCCAGCCCGGTCCATCCCACGCTGGGGCCGACCCCAGCACCCTGGCCGCCACCGCCAGCCCGGTCCATCCCACGCTGGGGCCGATCCCAGCACCCTGGCCGCCACCACCAGCCTGGTCCTTCTCTCACCATCTGCACAGGTGGCCAGGGTACCTCACTACCCTCAGATCTGGCCTGGGGCCCCACTGCCTGCACAATAAAACCCAAGCCTTCAAATGGCCAGCACTGAGCCGCCACCCTCTGGCCCCTTGTTCCTCCCAGGGCCCGATGCCAGCATCTCTACCCTCAACCTCTTCCTCCTGCCATGCAGTAGCACTGGACTTGCCCTTCCAGAAACCACACCGTGTGCGGTCCTTGGCACGAGCCCTCCACCAACACTTTCCTTTTCTCCACTGCTGCATTCCTGTTCATGCCTCTCCAAAGAGCTCTGTGCAGTGTATGTAAAGCCAATGGAGAAACTGTATCCAGGACACAGAAAGCACCCCTACCAGCTGGGCGTGGTGGCTCATACTTATGATCCCAGCACTTTGGGAGGCTGAGGTGGGTGGATCACCTGAGGTCAGGAGTTCAAAAGCAGCCTGGCCAACATGGTGAAACTCCGTCTCAACTGAAAATACAAAAATTAGCTGGGCGTGGTGGCACACGCCTGTAATCCCAGTTACTCCAGAGGCTGAGGCAGACTTGCTTGAATCCGGGAGGGGCAGAGGTTGCAATGAGCCGAGATCGTGCCACTGCACTCCAGCCTGAGTGACAGAACAACACTTCGTCTAGGGGTTGCGGGAGCGGGGAAGCACTCCTACTAATCAAGAAGAAAAGCACAGGCAAAAGACTGGTACCCTGTCAAAGCGACAGAGCCAAGTACCCAGTAAACATATAAACACGTGTTCACCTTCACCCATCACTGAGAAACACAGATGAAACTCTAGCATGAAGCCGCTGCAAACTCATTTGAAGAGTGGGAAACACAGCAACGGGCAAGACAGTGGCACCGAGAGCCGGCCGGCCTCCTGCGGGAGGGAGAGGGCCCCACCCAGGGACACTGGCTGGAAGCCCTGGGATACACACCAGGGCCTGGCCTTCAAGCCTTGTTGCTATTGTGGGCCTATCCCCCGCTGCAGTGTGCCCTCAGCTCCAAAGGACCTGGACCCTGTGACAGCCCCAACTGGGAACTGCCCAAGTGTTCACGGAGACAGACAGATGAACAAACGTGACACATTCGCAGCTCAGTGCAGGAAAGGGGCACATGTAGTGACAACAGGGACAACCTCACACACATGTTCACGCCAAAGGGCCACAGGACGGGCACCGGCTTCCACGTATACAACGCGCACACCAAGTCACAGTGGTCTGCGCTGTGGGGCAGTGGTGGTGGCCCAAAGGGTGACAACTGGAGCTTGAGGGGAGGACGTAGGCGTGGGTAGGATGCTCCACTTGTGGGTGCCCGTGCAGCTTTCTGACACCCCACACTCTGATACTTCACTTTAATACAGAGCTTAAGAATTCCGTCGTGCAGAGACTGGGTCCCCCGCCATGGGCCTCTCGAGGACTAATGAGCACCCATTCCAGCTGGCCCATGGGAGCCCTCTGGACCCAAAAGGATCTGAGAACAGGGATGTGCATTTCTGCTGTCGCGTCACAGGCATCTGTGCAGAGCGACTGCCTCTGCACGCTTGGCAACAACTGCACCGAGACTACTGCACAGTGAGAAGCGGCGGTGGGGCTGGGACGGCCCCAGACACGGGAGCAAAGGGAATGAGAGGTCGGGCAGCACGAGAGCGTCCCGCGTAGTGCCAGACCCTGGAATTCACGGCTGGGCAGCCTCTGGGGACCCGGGGAGCCCTGCGTCCATGTCCACGCCAGCAATGCGAGCAGGGGGCCCAACCAGGGCTCGGGGAACCATTAGTGCTTTCACCCGCCTTTCCATTTCCTTTTCCCCCCTTATTCTCTCCGCACTTGTTTTTGCCAGATTCTAACCCCCGTCTTCAGACATAAGAGAAAAATTTGTCCACAGTAGTCCTGTAGGGAGAGGGGGCAGAGCAGTGAGGGTCACACCCGAGGAGGGCCGGGCAGGGTGGTCCAGGCCAGGCCAGGGCCAGCCTCACTGTTTTCACCCGCGGTGCCACCTCTCCAAGAGCCCGCCGCCCCGCCCTTGCCTTGCCGCCCCACCCCACCGCACCCTCTCCCACCTTCTCCTGGATCCACCGCCCGGCTGCCCCGCCCTCTCCCGGAGCCACCGCCCCTCCCCCTCCCGCCCTCTCCCGGAGCCACCGCCCCGCCCCCTCCCGCTCTCTCCCGGAGCCACCGCCCCGCCGCCCCGCCCCCTCCCGCCTTCTCCCGGAGCCACCGCCCCGCCCCCTCCCGCCTTCTCCCGGAGCCGCCGCCCCTCCCGCCCTCTCCCGGAGCCACCGCCCCGCCCCCTCCCGCCTTCTCCCGGAGCCGCCGCCCCGCCCCCTCCCGCCTTCTCCCGGAGCCGCCGCCCCGCCCCCTCCCGCCTTCTCCCGGAGCCGCCGCCACGCCCCCTCCCGCCTTCTCCCGGAGAAGCCGCCCCGCCCCCTCCCGGAGCCACCTCCCCGCCCTCTCCCACCTTCTCCTGGAGCACGCCGCCCCGCCCTCTCCCGCCTTCTCCCGGAGCCGCCGCCCCGCCCTCTCCCACCTTCTCCCGGAGCCGCCGCCCCGCCCTCTCCCACCTTCTCCTGGAGCACGCCGCCCCGCTCCTGCAGCAGGCAGTTGATCATGACGGTAGCTGCTCGGGAGCAGTTCTTTTCGGGGTCTCCCAGGGCCTCAAACATGGTTAGCAAGAGGCTGATGAGCTGGTCAGGTGGGAGCCGCTTGGCAATAATCTAGGAGGAAAATGATGCCAGAGGTTAAGGAGGGAAGGGGGGGCACCCCCAACGCCACTTCTCCGAGGCATCGAGTCTCAGGGGCTCGCGTTAGGGTGGGAGGCCACGCCCATCTCGCAGCCCCGCCCCAGCCGCCCCGCCCTGTGACTTCAATGAGCTCGCTGCACGGGGGTGGGGTCTCTTTCTCCAGAACCTGTCAGGGCCTGCTGGAGCCTGGGCGGGCTCCTGGAAGGTGGTGCCTGGGCAGCTGCAGGGCTGAGGTCACAGCACCCTCCTCGGGCTCCTTCTGACTAGTGAAGTGGGCTGGGAGCAGCCCTGTGGTGCAGTTGCCCTGGAGCTCTCTACAACACGGGGTCAAGGGCAGATAGGCCTTAGCTCACACCTGTGATCCCAGCACCAGAAAGGGCCCTCGTGACCTACCCCTCCTTCCTTTGTAGGAGACACAGTCTCTGGACCTGGAAGGCCTTTCCTAAGCACCAAATGGAGACAGGCAGTGGTCCAGCTCGGGGACCCACATGAGAGCACGGAGGGAGGGGCAGCTTTCTTATCCCCTTGGAGGGACTTTTTTTCCCCCCTGAAATGCAATACTTTAAATACTCAAGTTTGTGTTCTAATATGCTGAGCCTCGGAGTGGACCTGGCAGGCATGGGTCGTGGGGGGTGGGGGACGCAGTGCCCAGGGCCATCATCCTCCCTTCAGATGGCAGTGGACAAAGCACCTTGACCCGCTGGAACCAAAGGCAGGGCCCGCCCCTGGCCCCTTGGCAAGAGCCCGCTGCACCCTGCAGGCGATGACCCTCGCCCCCCACGTGGCTCTTGGGTAGGCTTTGGGGACAACACCACACACGGCAGCCGCTGGAGATTCTGTTCCAGAAACCTGCATTTTCATGAGAGCAGGCCAGGGTGTCAGTGGCAGGCAGAGAGCGGCTGGGCCTCATGGCACCCCATTCCCTCCTCGGCCTCTGCCAGGTCTCAAGACAAACAGCACCTTCCTCTCGTATGGACTGCACTGCCCCAGCGTAGGCGGGTGTGGGTGATGGGGCCAGTGCAGGGCAGCGCCAGCAACTAATGCAAACACCCAGGCCCTGCCCCGTGCCCACTGGCCATGGGTGGCACTTACAGAGGCTAGGGGAGGCCAGGTGCTGCCTCGGAAGTCCCTGTTAGCCCCAGACAGTGCCAGCCTGTCTTCTGGCCGCGGAGCTCCCAGCTGGTACCTGGCCTATGCTGTGGCAGGTGTGGAAGAGAATGGTGGGGTCAGGGTGCACGAGGCCGTCCTTGAGGCTGAGGAGCCGCTCCGCCACGTCATCGCGGTAGTCCCGGGAGAAGCCTGAGAGGTGGCAGGAACGAGCAGTCCGGCTCAGGCCCTCCCTGGCGATCCCGCAGCCTGGACTCTGCACCTCATCCCTCCCGGCACCCCTGAACGACCAGGGGCCCCCACACTCCTGATGAGGGCTCACCCTCATAGCCGAGCTGGAGGTAGAGCAGGGAGTAGACGCAGTCGACGGCCTCCTGGCGGGTGGCAGGCCACAGGTCTGCGCACCGTGGGGAGAAGAGGCCAACGAGAAGACCCAGGTTGTGGAAGGGCACCAGGGCCTGGAGGAGGAGATGCCTGGGCTATTGGAATGCTAGGGATGAGTGGATACCACCTATGCCACCTGCACCCAGAGGAGGGCTGGAGTGTGGCCAGGAGTGCTGCTGGTGTCCACGAAGCCCTGGGCCCTCACTGTGGCCAACATAGCTCCCAGTGAGTTCCTCCCTCCCCTCCCGCTGCAGCTCTGACCACACCTCGTCTACACCAGGGCCACACAGGCTCCCAGGCTGGGGCCCTACAAGAAGGAAGGCCAGGTCATGCCGACATGGGCACACAGGCGTGTGCAGGCAAACGGACAACTGGGGTGCGGAGGGGGCCCCAAATGGGAGGAGTGCACGGGCTCTGCCAATTTGGGTGAGGGGCAGGACTGTACAAGACCCCCTCACACCCTGACTTGTCCTGGTCCTTCCTTCCAGAGCCTTTCTGCTCTCCTCAGTCCCGCCCCTCCCATGCTCCTACAGTCAAACACCTTCCTTCTACTTCCACACCTCCTCCCCAGCAGATGCACCTGCCCCCTCCCACCACCTGGCTCCCTTCTCAGCCCCTACATGCGAGGCCTTCCTGGGAGGTGCTCCCACCCTGCCCTTGCACAGGATCCTGGGCTCAGATGCTCCTATCAGATGGAAACCTGGTATCTGCTTGGGCGCCGCTGAAACTCCTCATCCCCAAAATCACCACTGATGGGAAAGAATTTCAAGTCAGAAGGGAAAGGCTGGAATGTTAGAGAAAGACTGCAGGTGACCAGCCACTGTTCTTAGGCTAGGCATCCATCACACCATGCACCAAGGTAAGCTTCAGCCAGACCAGGGTTATGTGATGAGCAGGCCATGAAAGCATGAGGTGGGAAGAGCCCTGAACACACAAGATTTGGCCACGTAAAGAATGAAAGTTTTGGGCACGGTCGCTCATGCCTATAATCCCAGCACTTTGGGAGGCTGAGGCAGGCAGATCACTTGAGGTCAGGAGTTCAAGACCAGCCTGGCCAACATGATGAAACTCCGTCTCTACTAAAAATACACAAATTAGCTGGGAGTGGTGGTGGGCGCCTGTAATCCCAGCTACTCGGGAGGCTGGAGCAGGAGAATCGCTTAAACCCAGGAGGCAGAGGTTGCTGTGAGCCAAGATTGCGCCACTGCACTCCAGCCTGGGTGAGAGCAAGAGACTCAGTCTCAAAAAAGAAAGAAAGGAAGGAAAGGAAGGAAAGGAGGGAGGGAGGGAAGGAGGCAGGGACGGAGGGAAAGAAAAGAAAAGAAAAGAAAAAAGGAGAAAGTTAGTTTTGGTGCATTAATAAAAGGCCAGGTGCAGTGGCTCACGTCTGTAACCCCAGCATCTGTAATCCCAGCACTTTGGGAGCCACAGACAGGAGGATCACTTGAGCCCAAGAGTTCAAGATCAGCCTGGACAATGTAGCAAGACCCCATCTCTACAAAAAAAAAAAAAAAAAAAGAAAATTAATTGGGTGTGGTGGCATGCACTGTAGTCTCAGCTACTCGGGAGGCCAAGGCAGGACGATCACTTGAGTCCAGGACTTCCAGGCTGCAGTGAGCTGTGTTTGTACCATTGCCCTCCAGCCTGGACAACAGAGTGAGACCCTGTCTCAGGGTAAAAAAGAGAGAGAGAAAAGAAAGCCTAGAATAATCCTGATAGATGACAAAAAGATATTTAGCAAAATCTAGTATCTGTTCCTCATAAAAGTTTTCATTAAAACAAACAGATGCTTGTGGAACATGATAAAAAAAAAATATCGTGAACCAATCAAGCACTGCGCTGAACAGTGAAGCCCTGGAGACCAGAGGCGCACATTCCTCCTGGCTAATGGTGGGCCCCTGATGACAACGGACTCGACTCTGAGCAGCCATCCCTGACAACTCCTGGCCCTGACAGGCCCTCAATCCACGTCTCAAGGAAGAGGACTGTGGTCTGAGCGGGGGTGGCGGCCAGAGGAAGTCAGGAAGGCAGCTCACACTCTGGGTCATGAGTGCCACAGGCAGCAGCTTCCGGGTCGGGGACCCAGGTACTCACGCTGACACGCAGCTGCTCCAGGAAGTGGCGCAGCAGGAGGGCACTCAGGCCCAGGGCCCGCGCCCTCTCGTGACCTCTTGGGGACTTGATCCACGGGCTCAGGTGCTGAGGAAGAGGGGGCTTCACACAGGTACTGCTCAGAGGGCAGCCCTGGGAGCAGGAGCCTTGTGCATCGTGGGCCAGCTCAGTGTCCCTGCCAGGCCATCCTTCCCAGGCTATAGGGGGCCAAGCCAGAGACCCAGAGTGGTGCCAGCCTCAGGCCACCATAGCTCCTCTGGCCCTGCCACTCTGTCCTCCAGTCTGGTCACAGACACAACCCAGCCCAAGTGGAGCCGGGGCCAGCTAGGACTGTGGAAGGACAGGGTAGAGGCTGCCCTGGTCCTAGAAGAACACACTGAGCATGGGGGTCAGCCCTACCCTCGCCCACCACAGTGCCACCCTCGTCGCGGCCCCCAGTCAGGAGCCATGGGTACCTGTGGGCCCCTCCATCCCCGTGCCATGCAGTGGTGGGAGAGGACAGGCTCCAGAGGTCCCACCTGGGTCAGGGCCTCCCCATCTGCTTGCTGGCCCAGATGGGAGGGGGTGCACCTGCCTGTTCATAAACCACCCCCAACTGTAGAGAGCACCAAATTGTCCCTAGGGTGCCCCCATGCAGAGAGAGGGCCAGCAGCCAGGTGGAGTGCCCTCTGTACCCCCACCCCATCCCCATGACAGTCCCCCGCACACCTCAATCATGATCTGCAGGCCTTGGGGGGTCATGTTCCGCTGCAGGAGGCTCGTCAGCAGACCCTCAAGGGCGTGCAGTGTCTCCAGATACAGGGACTGGAAGGAGAGCCAGGCCGTGCGGCCCCACCAGTGACTCTGCCGCCTACAGCGGCCTTCCTGCCACTCTCATGGGTGTGAACACAGGCAAGGTTAACATGGGGATACCTTCTGGCAGCCTCCGTCCTCCTCCTTGGGCTCAGGCAGCAGGGCCATGACGCTGTGCAGGCAGCCACGGATCACATCCGCCCGAGCCTGCTCGTCCAGCGCCGGCTCCACAGAGCTGAGAGGCAAGTTAAGGGCCCCAGACAATGATCCTGAGGCTGAGGCCCAGACACCCAGCAACCCAGGCCTGTGTGGGCAGCACAGCCACTGCCATGTTTACTCTGCCCCAGACCACGGCGGCACCTCACGCACACGCACACACATGTAAGCACGCACACACACGGCACACACACATGCGCACGGACGTGCACACGCACGCACACACGCATACACACACGTGCTCACGCATGCACGCGCCCATAGGCGCACGCACACGCGCACACACGCACACACATGCACGCACACACGCACACACAGGCACGCGCACACACATATACATACGCACACATGCAGATGCACGGGCCTGTGCAGAGGCAGGAAAGGATACACCAAGTAAGTGCAGGTGAGCATGGCCTTCTTCCGAATAGGTGTCCTAAGGGAGTCTGGGGGCTCTGCCCTGATGAACTCCTGGGTGAGGCAGGTGCATGACTCAGCCCTTGGAGGAAACCCCAGCCCTCCTCCCTGGTCAAGCTCTGTCCCCCAGCCTAAGTGACAGGCAGGGCCCGAGGAGCAGAGCCCCATCTGTCCCTACATGGCCCCTCCCATGTTCCCAGGCTGTCTTCATGTTATCACCCTCGGCGCCCCCAATCCCCACCTCACCTCAGTCTCCCAGGAACCCGCCTGAGGACCCACCAGGCCATGGCCATGCTCACCATCATCTGTGCCACCAGCTCTGCTTTCCGGGTGAAGTGGAAGGAGCCAGCCTGGGTGCTGCTGCAGATGGCGCGGCTGACCATGCACACACTCTGGACGAGGCACAGCTTCAAGGCTGGGTCCTGCAGGGATGCAGGGCTACAGGAGACGCCCACACCCACCCTCCAGGGCTGAACCCGCACACACCCCCTTTTCCTTCCTCTGAAGCCAGACGTGCTGCACTCTGCTCTCACAGGAGCTCTCCCGTCAGCTCTCTTGCTTATCAAAGTCTGTGTGGAAGAAGCGGGGGGCCACCCAGGGGTTCCCCCGTGTCACACTCCAGAGAAGACAGGCCACAGAGCAGACGCTGTGTGGTGTGACCAGAGGGCCCCCCACAGCAGGAGGAGAGTCCTCCGGGGAGCGCTAAAGGGCTGGGAAAAGAACCTCTGAGAACAGCCCTGCCCTCCCAGTCACCGCAGGAGAACCAGAGGGCCTGTTCTTCAAGGAGGGGCTGACTGTCCCGAGAGAGGGGCTTGTCAGGTTAGTGTCAGGAGGGCCAGAAGGGAAACTTGTTAGTGAGGCTGGGGTGAGGCCTTGGGGGCCAGTGGAGCCTCCACTGCCACTTCCACTGGCTTTGGGCCTGGTCCCCTCTCCTAGGTGGTCACTGGGGTCCAGGGAGGTACAGCTCCCACGAGCACTGGGGAGCAGAGCCAGAGGAGGTTCCAGCTGTCCTGGGATGGGTGGGGCTGGCTGAACTCCCTGGGGGGTGACAGCCCACGGCCCCTCGGAGGCACAGACGCCTCCCTTCTTCCCACTGCCGTCCAGGGCCCAGGCCAGGGCAGGAGCCCTGGTGATGCTCTCGAATGCGCCGTGGAGACCGAGATCAGGAAGCCCCAGCAAGCTCCCCTCCAGCCTCTGCCCACGAAGCTCAACCCGCCCAGAGGAGAGCTGAGAGGGGAGAAGCCAGTCCAGCACTTAATTCCTACACACTGTACCTTGGTTTCTACCTTTACTCCCAGAACCTGAACAACAAAAAGTGAAGTGAGTTAAGATGTGAGTCCCCAGCAGCCCCAGCTCCCCTGGCGTGGCAGGCCCACTGCGATGCCCACCTTGGTGTTGAAGTGCTGGCAGATGTTCCGGAGGATGTCTGACTCCACTTTGGCCAGCACTAGCTCCTGGGGGGCCCGGGCCGCCACGTGCCCGTAGCACAGGATCAGAGCACTCTTCACCTTCTCCACCTCGTTCTCGCTTCGATCCTGAGAGGTCAGAGGAACCAGCGGGACTTCAGTTAAACAATTACACTCCCCGACAGGAATCCTTGGCCTCAGAAACTCCTGAAGTCCTCCCAGAAGAAGGGCCAGAGCCAGTCAGTGACAGCAGAGGTGTGCCCCAGCCGTGCAGGGCACCACCTGAATCTGGAGAGGGGGAGAGCCTCTTTGAAAGGGGCAGGAGTATAGGCAGCCAGCCAGGCATGGGCCCACTGGGTACCGAGTAGCAGAGGGCTGAGGGTCAAGGTAGCGCGGCCACGTGTGAGAGTCAGGCAGGAGGCAGCCGAGAAGAGCTCGAGGCCCCATCCTTGCTGCACTGCAGATCAGCCTCGATCCACATAGCAAGGGCTGGGAAGCCCTGCGTGCTTGGTCCCGCCCTGAGATGCTGTAATTGGGACAGTTACAGGAGACAGAAAATAGAGGGACCACGGCTGGGATGGGGGCCTGCGGTAGGGGCCCACTCCTTCCTTAAATCAGGCTCAGGCTCCGCCAGCACAGCCGGTGGCTTTGGTGAGAACGCAGAATCTGCCGGCCACCCTCTGCGCCGGCCGCAAGCCCCTCTCATCACCCACGCCTGGCAGAGACACGGCCCTGGCCACAGCTACGTTTGCCTCCGGGAGGCCATTCTGCCTCCCTCCCCACTGGGAGTGCCCACGCACAGGCCCCATCCATGGAAGGAATGCAGGAGCAAAAATTGCTCCAGGGATGCAACCAGCTTCCTGCCCCACTCCAGCCTGCAGGGCACCCCCGAGCCTCAAACTTGTGGATAGACAGCTGTCCCCAGCCCTGCACGGTGTCAGCCTAACCTTAAAAATGTTGAGAATGCCGATGGATTTTCTGAAGACCTCTGACCTCACGAAGTCCTCCAGCTGGGCCAGCGTATCCTCGAGGTGGGAGATGGCACAGATCCCGAAGCAGCAGGCGAGGCCCTGGGGGGCAAGACACTTACCCCAGGCAGGGGAGGGCACACGCTGCCACACACACACACGCACACAGTCACGCGTGGACACAGGGGCACACCCACATGTACACACATGCGCACACTTGCATACACATCAACAGATCGCGCACTCTGTGCATATACGCACACCACACGTGTACGCACACATGCACACACAGGCATGCAGCCTGGCCGGCTGCCTCAGAGAACAGCAGGTGGCCGCCGACCTCCAGCCCTAGGGTGTCTGGGGCTTCTGCAGGGAGAGTGGCCCCACCTCACGTTCTGCCTCCTCCTGGTATCTGGCTGTTTCCAGCAGCTCTTGAAGGTGCTTCCTCACCACCTCCTTACTTGAAGCAGCACCCAGGGTGGTTCCTATGCATTTGTACAGGAAGTTCTGAAACAAAACCAGAGAACATGGCTATGCCTGACTCCTGAGTACAGGGAGACCCAGTGCTGCCATGGGGCTGCCCCTGGGGTGCACCTTCTGCCCACAAGCTGATGAGAACTGCAGGGTGAGTCCGGGGCAAAATCTGAGGAATAAGGGGTGGGGCCGGTGGGCTCTCGCACCTCCTGGCCCTCAGCCACCACGAGGAGGCTCTGCCAGGCCACCAGGGCCACGGGAGACAGGGCCCAGACAGCAAGTGACAGACATGAGACCCAGGAACTCAGAGCCCAAGTACCACATCAAGAATGCCAGCAGGTGCCCCACCTTCTCCTGGGGTGTCTCATCATAGCAAGGCAGCTGTCTGCATAGCTCCAGGCTCAGCTGGCAGATCCACGCGTTGTCAGAAACGATGGCCAGGGTGTCTCGCAGGAACTGCAGGCCAAGACACCACTGAGAGGCTGGGAGCCCGACCCCTCACAGGGCTGGCTGGAGCCTGGGCACATCCCTGTGCTGTGGCTGCAGGGGCTGCAGGCCGCCTTCCAGCAGAGGCCGGGGGAGGCAGAGCCAACCCTCAGGAGACAGCCATGCCGCAGTTGGCTCACCAGGCAGGGCGAGAGGAGGACCCTGCGCTTGAGGCTGCAGCTGCTAGAGGCCGGTGCCACGTCACAGGAAGGCTGCAGGAGTCCTCAGCCTTGACGCTGCCTGCTCCTTGGCTCCCCAGCCACACCATGAGGTGAGGTTGAGGCAGGTGGCCCAGTCTCTGCCACCTCAGCACCCCCCAGGCCAGACAACACCTTAAGTCCCAGGATGGGCCCTGCCCCGACCACCTCCAGCCCTCACCATCAGCAGCTTCTCCTCCCACTCCTCCTGTGGCAGGGTCTCTTCCGTGTGCTCTGAAATGACAGCCGCGCAGGCCAGTGGGGCTCAGAGCCCAGCACGTGCCCTGGAGCTGGGGATGCTCAGCACAGACAGGCCTCACCCCCCCCCCCCGTCCCCGCCTGCTCCCGGGAAGCACCCTGCGGAAGTGCTTTTCCAGTCCCAGGTCAACTGGGGCCTTTCTTGGACCACAGGGGAGACTGCTTTTTCCAATTACACAACCCTAGTCCCCACTGGCCACCCTAGTGCCACCTGGCAAAGGTGGGGTCAGAGCTAGCATCTCCCTACCCTGAGGCCTGCCCTCCCCACAGGGCTATGCACCCCATCCCGACCCCGGCCTCACCATCCAGGTACCCCAGCAGCAGCGGGACAGTCGTCTCCCAATGCTGACCCAGCAAAGGGTGAATGTTAGGGTGCAGAACACTGAGGAGACGCAGTGCCGCCACCCCACGTCCGTCCCCCAGGTAGGGGCTGGAAGACACAACCTGAAGAGAGGCAGCGTGGAGCCGGGTCTGAGCAGGGAGCACTGGCCGTGCCCACAAACTGCACCTGCAGGGCCACAGCACCCGACGGGGGGTCTGGCTCTTCCTGAAGCTGGGCCACCCACATAGAGGAAAACCACGCCTGAGCCCTGACTGCGGCTGCCCACTGAGAAGGTAACCCCTTCCAAGCCTGGGTGGAGCACAGGGACACAGAGTGGGGCACACGGGCACGCTGTGAAAGGGCAAGGCTCACCAACAGTCTTGCGGTTACAGCATAGGGAGACGGGAGGCTCGCTGGAGATGAGAGGTGGAAATAGTCAGGGGGGGGTGGGGGTCAGGAACTGGAGGATGGGGAAGTGGGGACAGGAGCGGGGAGGTGGGGTACGGCGCGGCGCGCACCATGGGCGTCGTACTGGATGAGGAAGGCGTCCGCCCCGGCCTCCTGCCTCTTCTGCGCCAGATGCACGAGGCTCCTGCAGAGCGGAGTCAGGGCCCCAGTGAAGCGCACAGGGGTGAGGAATTGGAGCAGGTACGGCCAGAGAACCTGGGGGAGCGGAAGGCCTGGTCTGCATCCACCCAGAGGGAGGTCCCATGCAGAGAGGGCCCTGCCAGAGCTCTGAGGTGGAGACAGACTCTTTGCTGGGCCTGCACACCCTGGGCCACCGCCCTGGAGAGCTCTGCTGTCGCCAGGCAGGGACGGGTACCGTGCACTCACGTGACTCATCCTGTCCACGGTGGTGCTGACCAGGTAGAGGGTGCGCACGCTGATGGCCCGCACACTGTCGGCCCTGGGGTCCTTGCTGCTGGGGCCTGGCTTCTCAGGCTGGAGGAAGGCAAAAGGTAAAGGTGTGCATGGGCGGCCGTGGTTCTGGGCCTGAGGACACAGCCTGCCCAGAAGCAGGGTAGACCCTGGGCCTCACCGCAGGACATGCAGACGAGTGCACGACCTGCCACAGACAGGAAAGGCACTCTCCGCTAAGATCACCCCAGAAAGCAGGCTCACCTGCCTCAGTTCTCATCTCCAAAACAAACAAAACCTTGAGCATTTGCTAAGCTACTGACTCCATTAAAAAATAACTGCTCATGACGTTGCAACGCCTGCAGGGGAGGAACGGGATAGCCTCTGTGGGAACATAAACCATGTCAGAAAACCTGGTTCCCACCAAGACACCACCCAGCCTCGGCAGCCACAGTGGGTTGGATGCCTGCTGTCCTCTCTGTACGCTCAGCTACCTGGCAGGCGTCTTTGCAAGACGACGACTTCTGTTTCCCACACGTTCCATGCAGGTTTTGAAATACCAAAGAGTAAAAGCTCAACGACAAAGCGGCATATTTGGAAAAATGGCAACAGTGCAGGGACTTCTAATCCTTCTCTTTCAGAAGCCAAAAGCCACACAGAAAAAAAAAAATAGTGATATTTAGACCTTGAACTTCAATTTTTACAGTAGGCTCTAAAAATATAGATAGAACTTTATACCAAACATGCACAAACCACTTTGAAATCCTGACCATTAGGTCAAAAATAATACTGCAACCAACACTTAAAAGCAGAAATCAACCTGGCCAGATTCAATATAACAATAAATCCACAACAACCATGAACACCTATCGACCTGGAGATTTTAAAGATCATAAAAGAATCATTTGGGTTAATAAAGAAACCAAATAGAAATTGCAAAATACCCAATAACGAACATTGAGGACATACTCCAACTCCACCAGAAACATGAACCTTAGGGCACAGACCGGGGACAATGCTCATGTGAAAAAATGCCCCCAGAGTACCACAACAGGGAAACAAGGTACCACTACAGGGAAATGAGGAGACAAGAACAAGGAAAATCCCAGAGACAGGGTGTGAAAAAGTATAACCATGAAATAAATAATTCAATTCAGGAAACAAATAATGTAACGATTCACTGAGGAAGAAATTACTGACTTGGAAGAACAGGCTGCCGAAGGCTTCAAGGAAGAAGAAATTTAAAAAGAATGGAAAAAGAAAAAGCTGAAAGAGGTGAAGACAGCAGTGCTAGCCTTTGGATAACGGATACACCAGAGTCAGTGAGACACAAAAACAGGGGCAAGAAATACTCAAGAAATAAAGGAGCGAGCTTCCCAGAAACAAGAGACCAGTGGTTCATGGAAGGGACTGCAGAGCGGAGGCACGGGCAGCCCCGGGTGAGTTGGGATGCCATCCTGCGCCAGAAAGGGCAGTGGGGCCTCAGGACAGGGGCCTGTGTGCTCCAAGGGGTGCTACTGACCAAGTGTAGGACAGTTTGAACACCAAGGCCAGCAACAGGGACTGCACATGGACCCCTGTGTCAAACAGCAAACCACTAGCCCACACGGAGGGAGACGCATGCACATAAGAATAGGAGAGGCTTTGTCACAGCAGAGGCCAAATAATCAAGTACAGCAATATCACTGGGGTTAGAAAACCATCCATGGATGATAAAAACAACTGATGTTGACTGAGCATTTATTTATTTATTCATTTATTTTGAGATGGAGTCTCGCTCTGTCACCCAGGCTGGGTGCAGTGGGGTGATCTTGGCTCACTGCAACCTCCGCCTCCCGGGTTCAAGCAATTCTCCTGCCTCAGCCTCCTGAGTAGCTGGGATTACAGGTACCCACCACCATATCCGGCTAGTTTTTTTGTATTTTTAGTAGAGACAGGGTTTCACCATGTTGACCAGGCTGGTCTTGAATACCTGACCTCAAGTGATCCACCCACCTCAGCCTCCCAAAGTGCTGGGATTACAGGCGTGAACGACGGCACGGGGCCTGATGCTGATTAATCACAAGATGTTTACTTAATCCCAAAGATCTCCCTACAAACTACTCATTTATTACAAGGCAGAAACAGCAACTTTCCAGTGCCGACACCGAGCACAGCCAAGTAAGCAGAACAAACAAGATCAACACTGAAACAAACCAACACTAGGACCCCCGATATGATACATTGGTGGGGACACACAAAATTCCACGAGATTCCTCCCAAAACTGCATCACCTGGGTTAAATCATGAGGAAACACCATCATACCTGAGCTATTCAACAAAATAACTGGTCTTGATTCTTTGAAAGCATCCAGGTCAACAAACACAAGGGCAGGAGGCTAACAGGGCACAGCAGCCACACAATGTATGTGTCTGGGCTGTACCCTGCGCCAGAAAGCAGCTAAAGGGACAGAACTGGGATGACCGAGGAAGTGCATGGATCAGGTGACATGATGGCCTCCATGTTGAATTTCCTGATTGCAACATCTGGACTATGGTTGTGCAGAACAAGGTCCTTATTCTTAGGAAATAAACAAGGCATTCAGTAGTCAGTGATAAAGGGACATAATGTCTCAAATTTTCTCTCAAATAAGTTGGAAGAAAACTGTGCATGTATGTACCTGTGTGTGTACAAATTACACAAATATCATACAAAGGCATAAGAAAAGCATACACCATAATCTCTTACAAATATAGACATGAAAATCCTCAACAAAATACCAGCAAACTGAAGACAACAATGTATAAAAATGATTGGCCGGGTGCGGTGGCTCAAGCCTGTAATCCTAGCACTTTGGGAAGCCGAGACGGGCGAATCACGAGGTCAGGAGATCGAGACCATCCTGGCTAACACGGTGAAACCCCGTCTCTACTAAAAAATACAAAAAGTAGCCGGGCGAGGTGGCGGGCACCTGTAGTCCCAGCTACTCGGGAGGCTGAGGCAAGAGGATGGCATAAACCCGGGAGGCGGAGCTTGCAGTGAGCTGAGATCGCGCCACTGCACTCCAGCCTGTGCAACAGAGCGTGACTCCGTCTCAAAAAAAAAAAAAAAAAAAAAAAAAAAATTGTACACCATGACCAAGAACGCGAGTTTAACATCTGAAAATTACCTAATGAAATATACTATATCACTAAAATAAAGAAAAAAAATGATAAGCTCATTTTAGACACAGTAAAAAGCACATCAAATCTAGTACTTCTTCATGACAAAAACATTCAGCAAAGCAGGACTAGAAAGTGGTATCCATGACCTGATGAAGGCCCACAGCAGGAATCACACCTGATGGTGCCGGCCTAAATACTTCTACACAAAGAGAAGGAACAAGACAAGGGTGCCTGCTCGCACCAATTTTATTCAACAGTATTGGACGTTCTAGCTGGGGCAGTTAAGCAAGAAAATTAAAAGGCATCCAGGTTGAAAAAAAGAAGTAAAACTATAGTTGTAGATGACACAATCCTTACAGAAAATCCTAAGAAATCCAATAAAAACTATTATAACTAATAAGCAAGTTCAACAAGGTTGTAGTATACAAGATCAATATGAAAGGATAATTGTAGGCCGGGCACAGTGGCTCATGCCTGTAATCCCAGCACTTTGGGAGGCCGAGATGGGCAGATTGCCTGAGCTCACGAGTTTGAGACCAGCCTAGCCAACATGGCGAAACCCTGTCTCTACTAAAATACAAAAACAAATCAGCTGGGCATGGTGGCAGGCACCTATAATCCCAGCTACGCAGGAGGCTGAGGCATGAGAACTGCTTGAACCCGGGAGGCAGAGGTCACAGGGAGCCGAGACTGTGCCATTGCACTCCAGCCTGGGCAACAAAGTGAAACTCTGTCTCAAAAAAAAAGAAAGAATAATTGTATTTCTATAGAGTAGCAAAGAATAAACTGAAAATGAAATTAAGAAAATAATTCAGACCGGGTGCAGTGGTTCACATCTGTGGTCCCAGCACTTAAGGAGGCCAAGGCGGGTAGATGGCTTGAGGTCAGGAGTTCAAGACCAGCCTGGTCAACATGTTGAAACCCCATCTCTACCAAAACAAGAAAAAACAAACAAAAAAACCCCCAAAATTAGCCAGGCATGTTGGTGGGCGCCTGTAATCCCAGCTACTCAGGAGGCTAAGACAGGAGAATTGCTTGAACTCGGGAAGTGGAGATTGCAATGAGCCGAGATTGTGCCACTGCACTCCAGCCTGGGAGACAGACCAAGATTCTATCTAAAAAAATAAAAATAAAAATAAAAAAAGGAAAATTCCATTTACAATAGCATCAAAAAGAATAAAATATTTATGAATAAATCTAACAAAAGAAGTGCAAAACTCATACTCTGAAAACTACAAAACGTTAAAATAAAGACCTAAAAATATAGAAATACATCCCATGTTCACAGATACAAAGATTTTGATATTGTTAAGATGGAACTACTCCCCAAACACATACACAGATTCAGTGCCATCTCTATAAAAATTCCGGGTGACTTCTGTGCAAGAATTGACAAGCTGATCCTAAAACAAATTCACACGAGAATTCAAGGGACCCAAAATAGCCAAAATGATCTTGAAAAAAAACAAAGTTAGAGAACTTGTACTTCCCAATTTCAGAATTTTCTACAAAGCATCAATGTTCACAGCAGCATTATTCACAGGAGCCAGAAGGTGGCAGCACCCCAAGTGTCCAGGAAGGGACGAAAGGGTAAGCACTACGCTGTCTCCACACACGGAATACTGAGCCCTGAAGGAGGGAAATTCTGGCAGCGCTATACCATGGGAGAACATTTAGGTCCTTATGCTGAGTGGGAGAAGCCAGACACAAAAGGACAAATGCTGTTTACGTCCACTCACACGAAGTACCTTGAGTAGTGAAATTCATAAAGGTAAACAGTGGGGTGCAGGAGCTGAGCAGGAGGGAATGGGAGTTAGCATTTAATGGGGACAGTTTTTTGTTTTTTGTTTTTTTTTTTTTTTTGAGACAGAGTCTCGCTCTGTCGCCCAGGCTGGAGTGCAGTGGCGCGATCTCGGCTCACTGCAAGCTCCGCCTCCCGGGTTCACGCCATTCTCCTGCCTCAGCCTCCCGAGTAGCTGGGACTACAGGCGCCGCCACCACGCCCGGCTAGTTTTTTTGTATTTTTTTTAGTAGAGACGGGGTTTCACCGTGTTAACCAGGATGGTCTCGATCTCCTGACCTCGTGATCCGCCCGCCTCGGCCTCCCAAAGTGCTGGGATTACAGGCGTGAGCCGCCGCGCCCGGCTGGGGACAGTTTCTGTTTGGGAACATGGACGAGCTCTGGAGCTGGAAGGTGGTGATGGCTGCACAACAATGCGAATGTGCTTCATGTCACTGAAGTGTGCACTTAAAATGGGTTGAGACGGTCAAGTTTATGTTATTTTACCATAATAAAAATGGTTTGCTAAAAAAGCAATCATGGCCAGGTGCTGTGGCTCTTGCCTGTAATCCCAGCCCTTTGGGAGGCCGAGGCAGAAAGACTGCTTGAGCCCAGGAGTTCTAGACTGGCCTGGGCAACAGAGAGACCCCATCCCTACAACACAACTTAAAAGTAGCCAGGTGTGGTGGTGCCCACCTGTGGTCCCAGCTATTTGGGGGACTGAGGCAGGAGGACTGCTTGAACCTGGAAGGTTGAGGCTGCAGTAAGCCATGATTGCATCACTATACTCCAACCTGGGTAACAAAGCAAGACCCTGTCTCATAAAAAAAATAAATAAACAAAACACTCAATATAATCTACCATACTAACAGTCAAAAGAAGAAAAAATACATAATTTCACCAACAGATGCACAAAACTGTTTCAATTTTGACATCAATCCATAACATCCATAATAAAGTCTAGAAAACTAGAAATAGAAAGAAATTTCTTCAAGCTGATAAAGGGCATCAATGAAAACCTGTTACAGGCGGGAGCAAAACAGTGGCTCTCATGGAGACAGACAGTAAGTAGGCTGGTGGTTACCAGAGGCCGGGAAGGGTAGAAGGCGGGGGTATGAAGAGAGGCTGATTAATGGGTACAAATATATATTCAGAAAAAAGACCTAGTATCCTACAGATCAGTAGGATGACTATAGTTTACCCTACTATAGATTATAGTATAATCTATTGTACATTTCCAAATTGCTAGAAAGGAATAATTAGAATGCTTCTAGCATAAAGAAAAAACCAACATGCAAGGTGGTGGATATCCCAGTTTCCCTGATTTTCATGCAAGGTAGTGGATATCCCAGTTTCCCTGATTTTATCTTTACACATAATATGAATGTATTAAATTATCATATGTACCCTAAGTATACGGACATCTATTATGTGTCAATAAAAACAACCAAGCAAGCCCGTTCGGGCGTGAGCTTGTTTCACTGAGCTCTGCTTTACTGGACGTCACAGGTGCTGCATTTTAACTAAGTGGAAGGTCTGGGGCAGCCCTGTGTCCAGCAAGTCTATGGCGCCTTTTTCAACAGCATGTGCTTGGTGTGTGTGTCTGTGTCACATTTTGCTAATTCTTGGACTATTTCAAACTGTTACATTAATATTACATCTGTGATGGTGATTTGTGATTAGAGATCTCTGATGTTACTATCACAATTGTTTTGGGGAATATTTCAAACTGTTTCATTAATATTATATCTGTGATGGTGATTTGTGATTAGAGATCTCTGATGTTACTATCACAATTGTTTTGGGGTGCTATGAACTGCAATGTATAAAACTGCACGCTTAATCAATGAATGCTGGGTGTCCTGACCCACTGACCAGCCACTCCCCACCTCTCTCCCTCTGCTAGGGTCTCCCTGCTCCCTGAAACACAACAATGTTGAAATTAGTCCAATTAAAACCCTACAATCGCCCCATGTGTTCATGTGAGAGGAAGAGCCCCACATCTCTCACTTTAAATCAAAGGCCAGAATTGATTAAGCTTAGTGAGAAGGCATGTCAAAAGCTGAAACAGGCTAAAGGCCAGACCTCTTGTGCTAGCCAGTCATGTCATGAATACAGAGGAAAAGCTCTTGAAGGAAATTAAGTGTTACTCCAGTGAACACACGAATGATAAGAAAACAAAACAGCCTTACTGCTGACATTGAGAAAGTCTGGTCTGCATAGAAAATCAGACCAGCCAAACATTCCCTTAAGCCAAAGCTTAATCCAGAGCAACTCTCTTCAACTCTGTGAAGGCTGAGAGCAGTAAGGAAGCTGGAAAAGAAAAGCTGGAAGCTGGCAGAAGTTGGTTCCTGAGGGTTAAGGAAAGAAGTCTTCTCCACAACAAAAATCCCGCGGCGTAGCAGAAACTGCTGATGGAGAAACTGCAACAAGCTGTCCGGGAGATTAGCAAAGAGCATTATTGTTGTTGTTATTATTATTATTATTGAGACAGAGTCTAGTTCTGTCGCCCAGGCTGGAGTGCAGTGGCATGATCTTGGCTCACTGCAACCTCTGCCTCCCAGGCTCCAGTGATCTTCCTGCCTCAGCCTGCAGAGTAGCTGGGACTACAGGTATGCACCACCACACCCAGCTAATTTTTGTAGTTTTTGTAGAGATGGGGTTTCACCAGGTTGTCCAGGCTGGTTTTGAATTCCTGAACTCAAGGTGATTGAATGATCTGCCTGCCTCAGCCTCCCAAAGTGCTGAGATTACAGGCATGAGCCACTGTGCCCAGCCCCCAGCATTCTTAATGGTAAAAGGCAGTACGTTCCCCTTATGGGAACGAAGCAGGAGTGGCTGCTCTCACGACTTCCGCTCACTCAGCAGCACACTAGAGACTTCACCAATGCAGTGAGTCAAGAAAAAAAAAAAGGTCATCTAGATTTACAAATAAAAGAAAACTGCCTATATGAAGACATGATGCTCTATGTAGAAAATCCCAAAGAATCTATAAAAAAGCAAAGCCACAGGATACACAGTAATATCTAAAAATCAATTGTATATTCTATACACTAACAATGAACACTTAGAAATTGAAACGAACAGAACTGTACCATTACCATGGCAGTAAAAACAAAATAGCTTTTAAAAATCTAACAAAATACCAGAATATACAGACTCTACATGCTGAGAATTACAAAATACTGGTGAACAAAATCGAAGAAGACCTAAATCAATGTAGAAACGTGCTGTTTTCATGGATTGGAAGACTGAATATTATCAACAAGAGGACTCTAACATTTACAGGGAAAAACAAAGGAACTAAAATAGCCAAAACATGATCAAAAAAGACCAAAGATGGAAAACTCACATTACCTGACTCCAGAACTTACTATAAAGCATCCAGGCATAGTGGCTCACACCTGCAATCCCAGCACTTTGGGAGGCCGAGGCAGGTGGATCACTTGAGGCCAGGAGTTCAAACCAGCCTGGCCAACACAGTGAAACTCCATCTCTACTAAAAATACAAAACTCAGATGGGCGTGGTGGTGCACGCCTGTAATCCCAGCTACTCAGGAGGCTGAGGCACAAGAATTGCTTGAACTGGGAGGTGGAGGCTGCAGTGAGCCAGCATGGCACCATTTTACTCCAGCCTGAGTAACAACAGAGCAAGACTCTGTCTCAAAAAAAAAAAAAGAATTTAACATAAAGCCATGGAAAGACAGTGTGGTACTGATGACAGATGATGACAGATTCCGCAGATGAGCGGAGCTGGAGCATTAGAGATAATCCATACAGTTGCCTGATTTCTGATGAAGATGCAAGGCAATTTGTCAATGTACAGAGAAGAGCGTTCTCAACACATGGTGCTGGGACAACTGGACATTCACATGCAAAAAAACGAGCCTCAAAGCACACCTCACTTTAACAAAAATTAACTCAAAAGGCCGGGCACGGTGGCTCACGCCTGTAATCCTAGCACTTTGGGAGCCCGAGGCGGGAGGATCACCTGAGGTCAGGAGTTTGAGACCAGCCTGTCCAACATGGTGAAACCCTGTCTCTACTAAAAATATAAATATTAGCTGGGTGTGGTGGTGCACGCCTGTAGTCCCAGCTACTTGGGAGGCTGAGGCACGAGAATTGCTTGAACCCAGGAGGTGGAGGTTGCAGTGAGCTGAGATCACACCATTACACTCCAGCCTGGGCAATAAGAAGACTCCATCTCAAAAAAAAAAAAAAAAAACTAAAAATGAATCATAGGCATATATGTGAATCCTAAAACTTAAAACTTTTAGGCCAGGCGCAGTGGCTCACACCTGTAATCCCAGCACTTTGGGAGGCTGGGGCGGGTGGATCACCTGAGGTCAGGAGTTCAAGAACAGACTGGCCAACATGGTAAAATTCTGTCTCTACTAAAAAAAATGTAAAAAGTAAAAAATTAGCCAGGCGTGGTGGTGCATGCCTGTGATCCCAGCTACTCGGGAGACTGAGGCAGGAGAATTGCCTGAGCCTGGGAGGCGGAGGTTGCAGTGAGCCAAGATTGCGGCACTGCACTCCAGCCTGGGCAACAGAGTGAGACTCCATCTCAAGTAAACTGGCCATTAAAAAAAAATTAAAACTTCTGCTCTCTGAAAGACAGGGTTAAGAAAGCAAAAAGACAAAAACGCGACAGACCTGTAAGACAATATTTATGGGCAGGCGCAGTGGCCCGTACCTATAATCCCAGCACTTCGGGAGGCTGAGGCAAGCAAATCACTCCAGGTCAAGAGTCAGAGATCAGCCTGGGAACACAGGCTGTCTCTATTCAAGAACAAAACAGTATCTATTAAAAGTTAAAAAAAAAAAAAAAAAGAAAACAAAATATTTATAAGCCATAAATCCAACACAGGACTTGTGCCCAGAATATAGAAAGATCTCTCAAAATTTGATAATAAGAAAACAACCCAATTTGAAAATGGGCACAAGAAATGCCACCCATGGTGGCTGGCGCATGCCTGTGGTCTCACCTACTTGGGAGGCTGAGGCAGGAAGATCGCCTGAGCCCAGGAGTTTGAGCCTGCAAGGGGCCATTATCGTGCCACTGCACTCTAGCTTTGGCAACAGAGTGAGGCTTTGTCTCTAAAAAATTAAAAAAAAAAAATTTTAATGGAAAAAAAAAAGAAAGTTAAGTTGGGTAATAGAGATAAAACGGCAAAATAATAACTAATTCTAATCTTTAACTCATGTTTCTCCAAAAACCTTGAAGGGGAATCTACATTCAGGCGAGACTCCCTGGATTTGTCTTCTCCTCCCCAGTGGCCCTGCACCTGACTGCCCCAGAATCATTTGGCCACCCCTTGGGCTGCACTACAGAGCCCAGCACCCAGTGGCACCATAGGGCCGGCCGCTGCCACTCACCCCCTCTGCAGTGTGTCTGGCAAACACCCCAAGGCCCACTTGTCTCAGAGCAACATGTCCTGCTTTGCTTTTTGAACATTTTATCACAAATAATTTGAAACATGCAAAAGCAGAAAGGTCGTTACACTGAACCCCACACAAAAAGCAATGCAGACTGAGAAGCTCCACAGAAACAGCAAGGTGCTGTGGTTAAAACACAAGTGCTGGGGTGTGGTGGCACACACCTGTCACTCTAGCACTTTTTCAGGCCAAGGTGGGAGGGCTGCTTGAGCTCAGGAGTTCAAAAGCAACCTGGGCAACATAGTGTGATCCCATCCCTACAAAAAATAAAAAATTAGCCAGGTGTGGAGGTATGAGCCTATAGTCCCAGCTACTCAGGAGGCTGAGGGAGGAGGATCGCTTCAGCCTAGTTCAAGGCTGCAGTGAGCTGTGATCTCGCCAGTGCACTCCAGTCTGGGTGGCAGAGCGAGACCCAGTCTCAAAAATAATAATAATTATTATTATATAGATAAAAATACTTGAGTCTGTGAGATTCCATCTATTCAAAATGGTTTTTCTTTTGGTTTTAGAAAGCCTTAATAACGTTTTCTAATGTTCAAAGAAACCTCCAACTCCTAAACCTTGGGAACTAAAAGACTAAAACAGAGGCCTTGGCTCTCCAGGTCATGCCTAACGACCCATGGAGCTGCTGTGAAGATGCTGAGGTCAGAATCAGCTGAGCTGGTGGTGGCCCACCTGCTGGGGCCTGCAGAACAGACACGTGCGCAGCTTCCTCACTGACGACCACGAACTTAGAGGCAACATCACAGCATACTCTCCCTGAGCTCTGATGTTTCCAGATAAATTCACATATCCCACTTGGGGCACAGCAGGCACTACAGTGATGGTCACGAGAACACAAGGAGGGCGGCCTCTCTCTTCTCAGCTGGCCTCGGTGGACAGACCAGCTTTGCCAACTTGAAGAACCAGACCCAGAGCCAGGGACTCGAGTGCAGACGTGCTCAGCAGCCAGCGGGCAGCAGTTCAGGGTGACAGAGGCTGTCTAGACCATCTGTGGGTTATTTCGCCACGTGCTCTCCTTCAAGAAGAAACTGGTATTTGTACAGTAACTTCTTAAATAGAAAAGCCCCAAACAGGACAAACTCTGTTTCCTGCTTCTGCATTCTGAGTCCTGGGAGCTGCTGAGAGGACTGGCTCAGTGCAGAGGCTCTGACTCAGAAACCACAGGGAGCCGGGCACAGTGGCGTGTGCCTGCAGTCTCATGGGGCTGAGGCGGGAGGGTCGCTTGATCCCAGGAGTTCCAGACTGCAGCGTGCTATGATCACACCTGAGAATAGCCACTGCACTCCAGCCTGGACCACAGAGCAAGACCCTGTCTCTATTAACAAACAAAAGACAGCAGAGGGCACCTCCGCACGCAGACTGCAGCCCACGCATCCACCCTCTGCCGGGCCAGAGGCTCCTGACGAGAGTGCCTAACACAGGTCAGGGGCAGCGTGGGCCTAGGAGGCAGGCAAGGTGGCAGCCTCTTACCTCCTGCTCGGGGGGCAGCGCGCACTGCTGCACGATGTACTCAATCATCACCTCACCTCCAGGCTGCTCCAGGTAGCCGTGGTGGGCCATGGCACTGATCACCTGCACCACTGCCCGCTTCACCTGCCCAGAACAAATGGGAGATCAGGAAGGGGAGGCAGAGACTGCCATGCCAGTCCAGCCAAAAGAGAGGAACCTCACTCTTCCTCCCACCCACACCCACGCATGTGCCTGCACCTGCAGCTACACTGACACCTGGACCTGGACCTACCCCCACATCTGTACCTGGATCTACCTGCACCCACATCTGGGCCTGCACCTGTACTCACATCTGTACCTACCTGTATCCACACCTGGGCCTGTACCCACATACCTGTGCCAACACCCACACTATACCCACACCTATGCCTGCACACGCATTGGCACCTGTGCCTGCATCCATACCTGCACCCACATCTACAACTATGCCTGCTCCCACACCCACACCCATACTTACCTACATCCACACCTGAGCCTGCACTCACACCCGTATCTCTACCTGCCTACCTGGGTCTGCACCCACACCTGTAGCTGGACGGACCTGTACCCACCTGCGCCTGTGTCTGCCCTTTTCTCTGTCCCTAGGCTGTGTGGAGGCCCATTCGCCCCTGGAAGGCAGCCTTCCCACAGCTTGTGGATGTGCTCAGGTCCACAGGGAAGGATTCTTTCCTCCAGTTCCCCTTGCCTCCCTCCCCTGCTGCCAGAGGGGAGCATCTCTCTCACTTTCCCTCCTCTATCCACTTCCATCAAGCTGCACCCCAACTCTGAGGGCGCCTCTGCTGAGGGCTCCTCCCAAAGCCACCCTGCCCCCAACCCCCGCCTCCTGTGCATCGGCGGCTGCCCTTTCCAGGCTCCAGATACACCCGTCCCTCCCTCCGGGGCTCACCCTGGCCTCAGGGGATGGGGCTGATGTCCTTCCGAGCTAGCTTCTCTCGTGTGATCCCCATGTTTCCTGTGTGCACCATAAATCTAGTCCCTGAAGCTGCAGTTATCACCCAAACAATCCTAGGGTTGAGCCTGCATGTCCAGCCTCACCCAGTAACTATGCCTGGTGACTCGAAGGCACAGCCAGGCCAAGGTGGCCAAACCAGCCATTCCCCTGAGCCATGGCTTCTGCCTGTGCTGCCTCCCTGGGGATCCTTTTCTCCAGCATCGTGACCATGCCTTTGCCCCCTTCAGCTGTCAGGTCCAGTGTCCCCACCCCGAGGAGGCTTCTCCAAGCACTTCCTCCTTGTGCTATCTCAGGGAACAGGGTGGGTGTGGAGGAGCGAGCCGGTTGGTCCCAGACTGCCCAGACTGTGTGTGTTTAACCACCTGGCATTGCAGGCGTCCAAAAGGACCAAAAAACCCTGCCAGGGGCATGTTGGGAAGAGCTCTGAACGTTGGGGAGTGTGTGGGACATGTAAGGGGCACTGCAACAGATGTGGCATGGGGTCCATTTCAGTAGCTTCTGGGGAAACACAACAAGAGTCTCACAGAAGGACCCCAAGAGGAGGCCCAGCACAAAGGCTAGAGCAGCCCCCAGAGGGCTGGGGGGTCTCTGCTCCCCTTGTAGCAAGCAGGTCCTACCCAAGCCAGCAGCCCCTGGGTAACCTGAGTGCAGTCCTAACTTTCGCAAAGATCCACCCACCCAAAGACAGGCTGGCCTCTGCCCTGGGGTACTGGGAGGTCATCACTAAGCCCCAAATACCTGGCCTGGTAAGAATGTTCTTGTCCACCTGGGGTCTTGGGCCATACCAGATGGTCTCATGTGACAGGTGGGGGCTATGGGCCACGTGGCATCAGCTCCACCTCCAGAGGGGCTGGAGACAGCTCAGCCATGAAGGGCACCAACCGGGTCCACATGACACACCCCAAGGCAGGAGCTTCCCTAGTTCTGATGCTCTGTGTGCGCTGACTCACACTGCTGCTGTGAGGAGGGGCGGGGGTCTAACGCCGTCCGCGACCCCAGGGGAGGATGGCTGGGAGCTCTGTGTGTGGGCCCTCCTGGATTCTGTCCCAGGCACCCCAACCATCTGGACGTGGACCTGCATCCTTTCACTGCAATCACCATGAGCACAGCAGCACCATGAGCTCTGGGTCCTTCTAGAGAATCACTGAGCCTGAAGGAGGGGCTGGGGACCCGTGGGCCTGTAACCGGTGCGATTGTGGGGTGGTCTTGGGGGTTTCCTGAGTGAGGTGTGGGAAAAGCACCAGCCACACACTGAACGGCACACTGTTGTCCTTTGTTCCCAAGCTCAGTCCAGTCGAGGGTGGTGGCCGCCTGGTCGGTGGGTGACCTCACAGCACGGCCTGGCCACACCCTGCAGCTGCCTGTGGTGTGGTGGGGCAGCCTGGGCTGGCCCATGCGGTTTACCTTGCTGTTGGTGTCCAGGAGAGGAAGCCTCATGGAAGAGAGGATAAAGGGCTTTTTATCTTCCATCTGAGCAGCTGCAAGAAACAAACAGGACAGCTCAGTCTACCACTGAGATGAGGACCTCAGGGTCCCATATCCACATCACCAGGGGTCTGGCCTCCCCGTGGTCCCCGTGTAGGAAAAAGAGGGAGCATAAGCAAAGCATGCCCACTTTTCTTCAGGAGACAAATAATTTACTTTCCTCAAATAACATCATTCTACCTAATTCAAAAGCTAAGTGGCTGGCAGTTTAGGGCGGTTGTAGAAGAATGGGCCTGAGTCGGGTACACCCAGGTTCCAACGCCAGGGAAGTTCCTTCAGTGTTTCTCAAGTGCTACAGCGTCAGAATCACTGGAAGGCAGATTAAGCACTGGGGGCAGGGTCCTCTCCTGCTCCCCCTTCAGGCGCTGACTCAGCAGGTCTTGGGGGGCTCAGGTGTGCATTTCTCACATGTTCCAAGCTGAGCTAATGCTGCTGGTCTGGGAATCCCCTTGAGAACCAGCAACAGGGCCTTCATTTCCTGACATTTAAATGGGGATAAAAAGTGGATATCAAAGAGTGGCTGAGAGACTATAACAATGAAGGATGCTGGGAACAGTGCAGGTGCCCTCTGAGGTCCACTGCACAGGACAGGACTGCTGTCCCACACGACAGTCCTCGGAGAGAAGGGTCACCACAACCCCAATGTCACAGATGAGGAACTTGAGGCCCCAGGGACTGTGGATCAGCAAATGGCAGATCTAGATGCAGCCTCTTCATGCCTGGAACTCAATGCCTTAAACCTGCACATAAGCCCCATACCCTGGCCCCTCAGTGAGGGCACACCCGGGTAGAACACGTTGTCTCTCACTGTCGGTTTCGAGGCACCCGGTTAGAACACGTTGTCTCTGTCGGTTTCGAGGCACCCGGGTAGAACACGTTGTCCCTCACTGTCGGTTTTGAGGCACCCGGGTAGAACACCTTGTCCCTCACTGTCGGTTTCGAGGCACCCGGGTAGAACACCTTGTCTCTCACTGTCGGTTTCGAGGCACCCGGGTAGAACACCTTGTCCCTCACTGTCGGTTTTGAGGCACCCGGGTAGAACACCTTGTCTCTCACTGTCGGTTTCAAGGCACCCGGGTAGGACACCTTGTCCCTCACTGTCGGTTCTGAGGCACCCGGGTAGAACACCTTGTCCCTCACTGTTGGTTTCGAGGCACCCGGGTAGAACACCTTGTCCCTCACTGTTGGTTTCCAGGCCAGCTGCAGCTCTCTATGCCAATGTTCCCCTAATTAATGCTCTGAGTTGGCATTTAGTGCTTCTTTGGGATCCCAACTGGTCCTTTCTCTGAGGGTTTGGGATACTTCCTTATGGGAACTCCCCTGTCACGTCTGGGGCAACTCCAGTCCTGGGTTAGGAGGATGAAACAGACGTGTGCCACAGAAGCTCAGAAAAGACAGATTCCAGATCTAACCACGAGACACACAATACTGCTTTTAGAAGATGCTGTAGAAGGATCTTCATAGCCTCAGAACTGGGAAGTATAGAAGGCAATAAGAAAAGATGTAAGGGGCTGGGCACGGTGGCTCATGGCTATAAACCCAGCATTTTGGGAGGCCAAGGTGGGTGGATCACTTGAGTCCAGGAGTTGGAGACCAGCCTGGACAACATGGACAAACCCCTTCTGTACTAACCCGTTCTGTACTAAAAAATACAAAAATTGGTCAGGTGCAGTGGCTCACGCCTGTAATCCCAGCACTTTGGGAGGCGGAGGCGGACGGATCACGATGTCAGGAGATCAAGACCATCCTGGCTAACACGGTGAAACCCCGTCTCTACTAATAATACAAAAAAATTACCGGGCATGATGGCAGGCGCCTGTAGTCCCAGCTACTCGGGAGGCTGAGGCAGGAGAATGGCGTGAACCCGGGAGGCGGAGCTTGAAGTGTGCTGAGATTGCACCACTGCACTCCAGCCTGGGCGACAGAGCGAGACTCCATCTCAAAAACAAACAACAACAACAACAAAACCAAAAAAATTAGCTAGGGGTAGTAGTGCACGCCTATAGTCCCAGCTACTCAGGAGGCCGAGGCATGAGAATCACTTGAGCCCAGGAGGCAGAGGTTGCAGTGAGCTGAGATCGCGCCACCACGCTCTAGCCTGGGCCACAGAGCGAGATCCTGTCAAAACGGGAGGGGAGGGGAGAAGGGGAGGGAAGAAGGGGAGGGGAGAAGGGGAGGGGAGTGGAGGGGAGGGGAAAAGGGGAGAGGAGGAGGGGAGGAGGGGAGAAGGGAGGAGGGGAAGGGAGGCGGGAAGGGGAGGAGGAGGGGAGGGGAGAGGACCACTCTGAAGTTCAATGAAGTTCAGAATTTCTGTTAATCCAAACAGTATGAAGAGAGCTGGAAGGAGAGCCACTGTGGTGGACACAACAAAGGGTGCAGGGAATTCCAACAAGTTGATGAGAACAAGACTCATCAACAGAAAGATAAAACATGTGAACAAAAATCCCAACTGCGAACACCCATGCAACGCCACCGGGCTTCCCCGTTGACCAGAGAGACACAGGATGATGGCCCGACGGGAATAGGTGCAGGAGTCCGGTGCAAAACCACATGAGAGTAAGGACACTGCAACAGGTGGAATGCTTGGAGGCTGCTGGAGAAGCTGGCATGGGGACACTGGAAAACACCTCACCTTCATCTAAAAGGCAGAGGATACATACACCTAAGACCCAACAAGTCCATCTCAGGTAATGTTCCTGCACCAGAGGAGCTCTGACATACGCAGGGCAGCCTGTTTATGACAGCAAACTGCCAAGAGCCTGAGCACACACTGTCCGGAGCTGCGCGCCCCGGCCATAGCAAGTAATTATTGACGATTAAACACCTGAGCTCTATTCATTTCCACCTCTCACCTCCTTCCCAGATTTGTCTTTTTCCCTGTATTAAATACCTTGCACAAGATGGCACGCTTCCTGCTTCTTCTTCACCCATCTTTCCCGCGCGCGCGAAAATTGTTACTTCGTAGCAAAATTGTTACTTCCTAGCGCAGGCGCAACATGACGACCGACCGTTGAAACCGAAACCTGCCTGGCCGCGCCCTCTGAAATGAGATCATTTCCGCCTTGGCCCAACCCCTTCCTCTCCAAGGGTATATAAGGCACTGCATTACTGCCATTAAACGAGACTTGATCAGAGCACTGTCTTGTCTCCATTTCTCGTGTCTCTTGTTCCCCAAATTCCCACTCCCTCCTCCAGGGCCTGCTTCGACGATCCCGCGGGCCGGGATAACACACCACACTAGGATAGGGGCTAATGGGTCGCTGGCTTCCAAACCATGGGGCAGGACACAGCAATGGAAGTGAGCAGACGGGCACTGACACAGCCACCAGAGGAATCCTGACAACGCCCTACTGGACAAAGTGGTAAAACACAGAATACAGCAATATGATCCTTTTTTTTTTTTTTTTTTTTTTGAGACAGAGTCTCGCTCTGTCACCCAGGCTGGAGTGCAGTGGCCGGATCTCGGCTCACTGCAAGCTCCGCCTCCCGGGTTCACGCCATTCTCCTGCCTCAGCCTCCCGAGTAGCTGGGACTACAGGCGCCCGCCACCTTGCCCGGCTCGTTTTTTGTATTTTTAGTAGAGACGGGGTTTCACCGTGTTAGCCAGGATGGTCTTGATCTCCTGACCTCGTAATTCGCCCGTCTCGGCCTCCCAAAGTGCTGGGATTACAGGCTTGAGCCACCGCGCCCGGCCGGATCCTATTTCTATAAAGTTCAGAAACGGGCAAGACCACATTATATTACTTAGGGACTCACACAATGGTGGCAAAACTAAAACAATAAGGTCTGGTCCCACAAAAATTAGCCATGTGCGGTCATGCACACTTGTCATCCCAGCTCCTTGGGAGGCTGAGGTGCAAGAATCGCTTGAACCCGGGAGGCAGAGGCTGTAGTGAGCCAAGATCGTGCCACTGCACTCCAGCCTGGGTGACAGAGCGAGACCCTGTCTCAAAAGAAAAGAGAAGAGAAAAGAGAAAAGAAAAGAAAAGAAAAAAGAAAGTAAAGGAAAAGACAAGACAAGAAAAGAAAAGACAACCAACAATAAGGTCTGGTCCCTGAAAGTCAGTGACTGCCGTGGAAGGGCTGATGGACTCAGCTCAAACACGACTTCTTAAACCCACCTGTGTGTTCTAAGAACTTTCAGCTTGGATAGGTTGAGCATCCCTTATCTGAAATGCTTGGGACCAGATGTGTTTCAGATTTTGGGGCCTTTCAGAACTTGGAATATTTGCAAATACATAATGGGAGTTCCTGGAAATGGAACCCAAGTCCAAACACAAAGTTCATTTATGGTTCATATACACCTTATACACATAGCCTGGAGGTATTTTACACAGGATTTCTAAAATGTTGTGCACAAAACAAAGTTTGTGTACACTGAACTCTTAGAAAGCAAAGGTGTCACCTTTTAGCCACCCATGTGGACAATCTGTGGTTGTCTGCCACTCCCATCACTCCTGACTAAATTTATATGCTACAAGTAAGCAATCGTTTTGTTTTGTTTTTTTAAGTGATGGGATCTCACTGTGTTGCCCAGGCTGGTCTCCAACTCTTGGACTCAATCCTCCTACTCTGGGCTCCAAAAACGCAGGGATTCCTGGCATGAGCCACGATGCCCAGCTCAATAATAAGCAATCATTTTCTTACACTTATTCACACATAAGAACTTAGCAGGAGGCCAGGCACGGTGGCTCACGCCTGTAATCCCAACAGTTTGGGAGGCCAAGGCGGGTGGGTCACGAGGTCAGGAGTTTGAGACCAGCCGGGCCAATATAGTGAAACCCCGTCTCTACCAAAGATACAAAAATTAGCTGGGCATGGTGGTGGGTGTCTGTAATCCCAGTTACTCGGGAAGCTGAGGCAGGAGAATCGCTTGAACCCAGGAGGAGGGAATTGCAGTGAGCTGAGATCGTGACACTGCACTCCAGCCTGGGTGACAGAGCGAGACTCAGGTTCCAGAGTAGCTGGGACTACAGGCGCCCGCCACCACCACGCCCGGCTAATTTTTTGTATTTTTAGTAGAGACGGGGTTTCACTGTGTTAACCAGGATGGTCTCGCTGTCCTGACCTCGTGATCCACCCGCCTCGGTCTCTCAAAGTGCTGGGATTACAGGCGTGAGCCACCGCGCCAGGCTCTTTTTTTTTTTTTTTGGAGACGGTTTCGCTCTTGTTGCCCATGCTGGAGTGCAATGGTGCAATCTTGGCTCACTGCAATCTCCGCCTTCCAGGTTCAAGTGATTCTCCTGTCTCAGCTTCCCAAGTAGCTGGGATTACAGCCTTGTGCCACCACACCTGGCTAATTTTGTATTTTTAGTAGAGACGGGGGTTTCACCATGTTGGTCAGGCTAGTCTTGAACTCCTGACCTCAAGTGATCTGCCTGTCTCGGCCTCCCAAAGTGCTGGGATTACAGGCATGAGCCACTGCACCCGGTCCGTGTTTCTTTTTTTTGTTTTTTTGAGACAGAGTCTCGCTCTGTTGCCCAGGCTGGAGTGCAGTGGCATAATCTCGGCTCACCGCAAGCTCTGCCTCTGAGGTTCACGCCATTCTCCTGCCTCAGCCTCCTGAGTAGCTGGGACTACAGGGGCCCGCCACCACACCCAGCTATTTTTTTTCTATGTATAGTAGAGACGGGGTTTCACCGTGTTAGCCAGGATGGTCTCAATCTCCTGACCTCGTGATCCGCCCGTCTGGGCCTCCCAAAGTGCTGGGATTACAGGCATGAGCCACTGCGCCCGGCCCATGTTTCATTTTTTAGGTGAGAAGAAACCTCAGATGCAGCCGAGGGACCAGGAAGTGGTCCTCTAGGGAGCAGAGGTATTCTGCCAGATGCTTTTCAAAATGATTCCTCCAGGGTCATCTGCCTCACTAACAGTGGTTTTTGTCTTACACGTCACTCTGATTTTGTACACCGCCATAGTTTCTTTCTCTGTTACAAGTCCCGCTGCTGCAGCTCTTCAGTAAGCCCATCGCACACTCAACATGGTTTTTCTGCACATTTTCTGTAGTGTTAAGGTGATTTTCATCATGATGTCAGTGTTCAAAAAGTCTCGAACTTTGGAACATTTGTGATTTCTAAGTTTTAGATTACAGACACTCAACCTGTATTTGTATTTCCCAATAAAAGACTAAAAAGTTTGATGGTTAACAGTGAGTGTTAATTAGATTGAAGGAGGCAAAGTATCGTTCCTGGGTGTGTCTGTGACGGTGCTGCCAAAGGAGATTAACATTTGAGTTGCTGGACTGGGAGAGGCAGACCCAGCCTCAGTCTTGGTGGGCACCATCTAATCAGCTGCCAGCATGGCTAGGATAAAAGCGGGAAGAAGAATACGGAAAGACTAGACTGGCTTAGCCTCCCAGCCTGCATCTTTCTCCTGTGCTGGATGCTTCCTGCCCTCCAACGTCGGACTCCAGGTTCTTCAGCTGTGGGACTGGGACTGGCTTCCTTGCTCCTCAGCTTGCGACGGCCTATTGCGGGACCTTGTGATCGCGTGAGTCAATACTCCTTAACAAACTCCCCTTCATATACACATTTATCCTATTAGTTCTGTCCCTCTAGAGAACCCTAACACAAAAACTTGAAGAATACAAACAAACAACCCAATAGAACAATGGACATGAGCCATGAGCAGTTGCCTCCCACAAGAGGAGACAAGGGGAACGATGGCTGGGGTGGCCGCGGCCCCGTACGAGAATGCAGAACACAAGCAAGCCAGGGTGCAGCTGAGGATTCGGGCCCATCCAGGCCCATGTCCCTGAGATTCAAGACAACAAACGAACTGAAAAGCACAAAAGTTACGGTCACCGAGAACATTTCACATGCACTGGGGTTTACCTGCAATATTTTATTCACTCCTCAAGTTTATGGGGAGGCCAACTCCCTGCCAGGCCCTTTACAAGGCAGATGGGGCCTGCCCTCAAGTGGCTCCTGTCCTAATGGAAAAGATACAAAGACAACTGGACAGTAAATAAGATCACCACACACTGTGGCGGCATCAGGAGAGGAGCCGACAAGAGGCTGAGAAACATATTCATGGGGGTGTCGCACTGGAAGAGGGGGGTCAGCACCAAGGGCTATTCTGAAAACTGACACTGAAGCTAAGACTCAAAGGAAGAGAGCTGGCTATGTGGGAGCCACAGAAAGATGATTCCAGGCTGAAAGAGCCTCCAACATCAGGCGGCCGAGTGTGGCCAAGGAGGGGTCCGTGGTGGGAGGATGGCCCAGGGAGCTGGTGGGAGCAGAAAGGCCGTGGTGAGGAGCAGGGCTCTTCCAACTGCAGGGCACTGCAGGACCAACGTCAGGATATTCTAGTGAAATTACTGTGTTTTAAAGAAAAAGAAGAACATCTTTTGGACATCAGAAAACAAAAAACAAAGAAACAAAAAAACCATGGCATCGAAGAAGATAGAAAATTAGATTATCATCAGACTTGGATAACAATGCTTTATGCCAGAATAGGGTTGCCAGATAAAATATGGGATGCTCAGTTAAATTTGAATTTCAGATAAACAACAAATTTTTTTTTTTTTGAGACAGAGTCTTGCTCTGCTGCCCAGGCTGGAGTGCAGTGTGTGATCTTGGCTCACTGCAACCTCTGCCTCCCAGGCTCAAGTGATCCTCCTGCCTCAGCCTCCCGAATAGCTAGGATTATAGGCACACGCCACCACACCCAGCTAATTTTTGTTTTTGTTTTTCTTTTTTTTTTTTTGAGACGGAGTCTCGCTCTGTCGCCCAGGCTGGAGTGCAGTGGCACGATCTCGGCTCACTGCAAGCTCCGCCTCCCGGGTTCCTGCCATTCTCCTGCCTCAGCCTCCCGAGTAGCTGGGACTACAGGCACCCGCCAACACACCCGGAAAATATTTTGTATTTTTGATAGAGACGGGGTTTCACCGTGTTAGCCAGGATGGTCTCAATCTCCTGACTTCGTGATCCGCCTGCCTCGGCCTCCCAAAGTGCTGGGATTACAGGCGTGAGCCACTGCTCCTAGCCCAGCAAATCATGTTTTCAGTACAAAAATGATCCACACAATATTTGGGGCAGCCTGTTTATTCGTTTTTGCTAAATCTGGCAACTCTCTGCCAGAAGGACATGGAATAACTTATTTAAGACACTCAAGGAAATGTCAACCAAGAATCCTGTAACCAGCAAAACCATCAACTACAAAAGGCACAAGAAACTGCGATCAGCAAGCGTGAGGTCGAGGATCATGTTCCCATGGGCCCTTCCCATGCAGCCTACAGAGAATGAGCTTCGGACAACAAGAGTGGCAGAGAGCCGCGAACAGAGGATGGGGCTGGGCACCACATGGGCAGTCGCCTGCAGAACCAACACCAAGAAGGCAGAGAAGGGACAGCACGGGATGTAACGCCATGGTGACTCAAACAACAGACGTAGGGCATGGCTGTTAGATCAGCAGGCTGTGGAGGAGCGCGTGCAGGGCAGTCCTCATGTTTCAGTCACGTGACTGGTGATGGCGACATCAGTGTTATTCTAGTGTTAGTGCTGCCTGTGTAACAGAGATCAAACAAATGGTAATTATGGGATAGTCCGATTCTATTAACCTTGAGAACTGGATTCTTGAGAACAGAGATAGAGATGTAATGGAAAAGAGGTTAGATGCAGTGGCTCATGCCTGTAATCCCAACACTTTGGGAGGCTGAGGCAGGTGGATCACTTGAGACCAGGAGCTCAAGATCAGCCTGGCCAACGTGGTGAAACCCCATCTGTACAAAAAATACAAAAATTAACTGGGTGTGGTGGCGCATGCCTGTCGTCCCAGCTACTAGGGAGGCCAGGGCACGAGAATCGCTTAAACCTGCAAAGCAGAGGTTGCAGTGAGCCACAATCCCACTACTGCACTCCAGCCTGGGGAACACAGCAAGACTATCTCAAAAAAAAAAAAAAAAAAAAAGATGTAACAGAAAAGAGGAAAATCTCTGAGGTCCATATGTTGAACTGGAAGTATCAACATGAACTCATCAGGTATTTTTTCTATCTACTGATAGAGATATTTCCTAGCTCTGTCTGCTGAAAAACCCATAAATAATAACCATCCAGAAGCAATGAGCCCTCCAGAAACAGACTACTGTCTTAAAAGGCAACTTCTTGGCTAGGAGCAGTGACTCAAACCTGTAATGCCAGTACTTTGGAAGGCCGAGGCAAGTGGATCACTTGAGCCCAGGAGTTCAGGACCAGCCTGGGCAACATAGTGAGACCCCACCTCTACAAAAAATAGAAAAATTAGCCAGGCGTAGTGGTGTGCACCTGCAAGTCTCAGCTACTTGGCAGGTTGAGACAGGAGGATCCCTTAAGCCTAGGAGGTTAGGGTTGCAGTGAGCCATGTTTGAGCCGCTACACTCCAGCCTGGGTGACAAAATGAGACCCTTAAAACAAAAACAAAAAACCCCGCAGCTTCTCACTAAAAGGAACCAGGGCTATTTCTGTAGAAATGGCCAATTCCAGGTCTAAAGAAAGAAAGAGATGAAAGAAGCCTAAAACATGTGCTGCCGAAGACCAGCAGGGCTGTGTCCGAGGGATTCAGATCTCAAGAGGCTGCCACTTGCCAAAGATGAGACAATCTGAGCTTCGATAATGGTGATGACTGCACTGCAGTGAAGCCATCAAACGCGTCCTACCAAACCACCTTTGGAGGGTGACAGGAAACTAATCCACTACCTTGAAAACTGATAAATAAAAACACAAAAGAATCAAGGGCTGAACCTGCCTTTCTTTTTCTTTTCTTGAGATGGAATTGCACTCTTGTCGCATAGGCTGGGGTGCAGTGTTGCAATCTTGGCTCACTGCAACCTCTGCCTCCTGGGTTCAAGCGATTCTCTTGCCTCAGCCTCCTGAATAGCTGGGATTACAGGCGCACGTCACCATGCCCAGCTAATTTTTGTATTTTTAGTAGGGAGGGGGTTTCACCATGTTGGTCAGGCTGGTTTTGAACTCCTGACTTCGTGATCCACCTGCCTCGGCCTCCCAAAGTGCTGCGATTACAGGTGTGAGCCACTGCACCCAGCCAACTCTGCCTTTCTTACATGAACCATACCTCTGGGTAACCACATGGTACCTGGGGCAAGTATCTCTTTGTCAAGGTGTTCCACTTAATCAATGAAAAAAATGATAGAATTACAGTATCATCTTCCCACCAATTAATTAATTAATGGGTACAGGCATTCAGCATCAATGCTGCTAAGACTGATGTTCAAAACAGAGAATACCACGTATCACATGACCCCTATTGTCTTGCCCAAGGGACTGAGCTTGAATCTGAATCTGTTTCTGAATTCAGCTGCCAATGTGCTAGAAATTCAGATGGCAGAGAAACACGTTGACTTGCACCTTGACAATGCAGTCAGCAAAACTCAATGATGAACAAATCCACAGAACAAACAGCCAGGTTCTTCTACAGATAAATTACGAGAGAAAGAGAAGAACAGAGGGGAACCTGTAGCTTATGAGGGACTTAAATATGGGGAGTTGCTGTTTCGCAGGCACAGAGTTTCAGTTTTGCAAGATGAAGAGTTCTGGAGGCGGATGGTGGTGACAGCTGCCTGACAATGAGAACGTACTTAACACTACTGAAGCATCTGCTTAAAAATGATTAAGATGCCAAATTTTAGGTTACATGTATTTTACCACACTAAAAATAAAATCACCAATGGTCAAGCCTCCAAAAAAAGACTTAAATCTATGTAAAAATACATTTATATATTATTATCTCTACATAAATTTGTATGTGTGCGTACATATATATATATAGAGAGAGAGAGACAGAATGTCCGTCTGTCACCCAGACTGGAGTGCAGTGGCACGATCTTGGCTCACTGCAACCGCTGCCGCCCTGGCTCAAGCGATTCTTACGTCTCAGCCTCCTGAGTAGCTGGGACAGGTGTGTCACTATACTCAGCTAATTTTTGCATTTTTAGTAGAGACGGGGTTTCATCATGTTGCCCAGGCTGGTTTCGAACCCCTGGCCTCAAGCGATCTGCCCGCTTTGTCCTCCCAACGTGCTGGGATTACAGGTGTGAACCACCGCACAGGGCACGTCTATGTAGTGGTGTAATCTCGGCTCACTGCAACCTCCCCCTCCCAGGTTCAAGCAATTCTCCTGCCTTAGCCTCCCAAGTAGCTGGGATTACAGGCACCTGCCACCACGCCTGCTAATTTTTGTATTTTTAGTAGAGACAGGGTTTCCCTATATTGGCCAGGCTGGTCTCAAATTCCTGACCTCAAGTGATCCGGCCCCCTCAGGCTCCCAAAGTGCTACAATTACAGGTGTGAGCCACCGCACCCGGCCATAGGTAAGCTTTTAAAGTGGACACAACTAATAAAGGAAGCGATTACTATAAAAATCAGGATAGCTGTTACTTATTGGGGAGTGAAGAACTGTGACTGGAATAGGATGCAAGGAGGGGAGTCTCAGTGGCAACTTCAATCCAAAAGACCTGGTGGTAGATCTGATGTTGTTGTCTTAGAATGATGTATTAAGTTACACATTTGTTTTATGTGGTTTCTACATTTCCTTCCTTCTTTCCTTCTTTTTTTTTTTTTTGAGACAGGGTCTCACTCTGTAGCCAAGGCTGAAATGCAGTGGCACTGTCACAGCTCACTGCAGCCTCGACCTCCTGGGTTCAGGTGATCCTCTCACCTCAGTCCCCAGAGTAGTTGGAACTACAGATGCATGCTACCACACCCAGCTAACTTTTTTTATTTTTAGTAGAGACAGGGTTTCAACATGATTTTCAGCCTAGTCTCAAACTCCTAGGATCAAGCGATCTTGCCTGTCGCGGCATCTCAAAGTGCTAGGATTACAGGCGTGAGCCACTGTGCCCTTCTATGATTTCTTTTATACTAACAATTTTTCTTTACTTTCTTTTTTTTTTTTGAGACAGAGTCTCATTCTGTCACCCAGGCTGGAGTGCAGTGGCACCATCTTGTCTCACTGCAAGCTCTGCCTCCTGGGTTCACGCTATTCTCCTGCCTCAGCCTCCCAAGTAGCTGGGACTACAGGCGCCTGCCACCACGCCCGGCTAATTTTTTGTATTTTTAGTAGAGATGGAGTTTCACCGTGTTAGCCAGGATGATCTCGATCTCCTAACCTCGTGATCCACCCACCCTGGCCTCCCAAAGTGCTGGGATTACAGGCGTGAGCCACCGTACCCGGCCTATACTAACGGTTTTTCAATGGGGATGAACAATCTTGAAGATGAAAAAAGTTGAAGGACATCCTCTATGAGATTTAAAGACTTACAATAAAACTAAAACAATTAAGAAAGTGTGATATTGGCCTATAATCTCAGCACTTTGGGAGGCTGAGGCGGGCAGATCACTTGAGTCCAGGAGTTCGAAACCAGCCTGACCAACATGACCAACATGGTGCAACTCCGTCTCCATTAAATATACAAAAAACAAAAACAAAAACAAAAAAACGGCTGAGCGCATTGGCTCATGCCTGTAATCCCAGCACGTTGGGAGGCCAAAGCCAGTGGATCACCTGAGATCAGGAGTTCAAGACCAGTCTGGCCAACACGGTGAAACCCCATCTCTATTAAAAATACAAAAATTAGCCGGGCATGGTGGTGCATGCCTGTAATTCCAGCTACTCAGGAGCCTGAGGCAGGAGAATCGCTTGAACCCAGAAGGCAGAGGCTGCAGTGAGCCGAGGTCACGCCATTGCACTCCAGCCTGGGTGACAGAGTGAGACTCTGTCTCAAAAAAGAAAAAAAAAAAAGTGTGATATTGGTGTAAGGAAAGAATACAGTCCTGAAATACGCCTACTAATATATGATGCTCTATATTAGTAGGCATATAATTGTGGCCTCAAAATTCATTTGTGAAAATCCCAACCCCTGTACCTCGGAATGTGACCTTATTTGGAAATAGTCACTGCAGAATTAATGAGTTAAGTTGAGACGGGGTCACACTGGAGTAGGGTGGGCCCTTCATCCAATATGGCTGGTGCCCTTATAAAAGGGGGATACAGGGATACAGACAGGCACACAGGAAAAATGCACATGAAGACAAAACAGAGATCAGGGTAATAGAAAAAAAAAAACAAACAAAACCCATCACCCAGTCTGTGGTACTTTGTTACTGCAGCTGTTAAATTCATACATAAGGTTACCTGATCTTCTACCAAGGCACAGAAGCAATTCAATGGAGAAAGTAAAGTCTTTTCAACAATCGAGACTGGAACACCTGGACATCCACATAAAAATAACCTTGCAGGCTGGGTGCAGTGGCTCATGCCTGTAATCCCAACATTTTGGGAGGCCAAGGCAGGCGGATCACCTGAGGTCAGGAGTTTGAGACCAGTCTGACCAACATGGCAAAACCCTGTCTCTACTAAAAATACAAAATTAGCCGGGTGTGATGGCACATGCCTGTAATCCCAGATACTCGGGAGGCTGAGGCAGGAGAATCGCTTGAACCTGGGAGGTGGAAGCCTCAGTGAGCTGAGATCACACCACTGCACTCCAGCCTGGGCAACAACAGCGAAACTCTGTTTCAAAAAAAAAATAGTAATTGCCCCCTACATTTCAACCACACTCAAACATTAGTAAAAGATGAATCATAGACATAAATTTGCAAACGCAAACAATAAAGCATCTAAAAGAAAATATAGAAGAATATCTTCATGACTTCTGGGCAGGCAAAGGTTTCTTAGACATAAAGGTACTAATCACAAAAACATATATTTATATCTCTACGTATCCAATAAAGAACACTACAAAATAATCATAATAAAACGACAAACAACCCAGTTGTTAAATGAACAACAGCTGGGCATGGCAGTGCACTCCTGTAACCCAGGCTACTCTAGAGGCCGGGGCAGAAGGATCACTTGAGCCCAGGAGGCCGAGGATGCAGTAAGCTATGATCACAGCACTGCATTCTAGCTTTGGTAACATAGTGAGACCCTGTCTCTATCATCAATCAAAACGGGCAAAAGATCTGAACAGGGGTCGGGCGTGGTGGCTCACGCCTGTAATCCCAGCACTTTGGGAGGCCGAGGTGGGTAAATCATGAGGTCAAGAGATCGAGACCATCCTGGCCAACATGGTGAAACTCCGTCTCTACTAAAAATACAAAAATTAGCTGGGCGTGGTGGTGGGTGCCTGTAGTCCTAGCTACTTGGGAGGCCGAGGCAGGAGAATTGCTTGAACCTGGGAGGCAAAGGTTGCAGTGAGCCAAGATCGCACCACTGCACTCCAGCCTGGTGACAGAGCAAGACTCCATCTCAAAAAACAACAGCCCCCCTGCTCCCCAAAAAAAGACCTGAACAGGAGCTTCAGCACACAAATACATCTGACGGTCGGCCGGGTGCAGTGGCTCAAGTCTGTAATCCCAGCACTTTGGGAGGCCAAGACGGGCAGATCACGAGGTCAGGAGATCGAGACCATCCTGGCTAACATGGTGAAACCCCGTCTCTACTAAAAAATACAAAAAACTAGCCGGACGAGGTGGCAGGCGCCTGTAGTCCCAGCTACTCGGGAGGCTGAGGCAGGAGAATGGCATGAACCCAGGAGGTGGAGCTTGCAATGAGCCGAGATCGTACCACTGCACTCCAGCCTGGGTGACAGAGCAAGACTCTGTCTCCAAAAACAAACAAACAAACAAAAAAACAAAGATGTATGCATTTTACTGCATTTCTATTAAAGATTATGTTCAATTTTAGAAAATAAAATTCTGGAAGAAAATATGACTGGAGGTCAAAAGTCTTTAAAAGATTTGATTTATAAAACTATGTAAGATAGGCACAATGACACAACACACACGTAACAGGGAATCCCAAAGAAGACTTCTGAAGTCATGGAGTACTGAAACGCTGTGACACAAAACCCAGGTCTCTTGAGATAAAACAGAATTGACACACATGCTGCATGGGTACTCTACGGACCTAGGGGGAAATCAACTCAGAATAGCCAGCACTGAGACACAGTAAAATTTCCGGTTTTAAAATATAAAAATAGCCCCTAATCCTGGCATGCATGCGTGTGTGTGTGTGTGTGTGCGCGTGTGTATGCAAAGGATTTATATATATATATAAATCCTTTGGGCATCTAGGCAAAAAAGACGAAATCATTTATAAGGAAAATCACAGTCAAATCAGATAGTCAGCAATGAGTTATCAATATCAGTAACAGATTCTAGAAGACAAGAAAGCAACATATGAAGATACCTCAGACTTTTATACCCAGCCACTTAAACTGAGATGACCTGGTGTCTGTCTAACACAAGAAACGGCTCTCTGGACCATGGACTGAAAGAATGACATGCAGGGACCAACCATGGCCTCAACTTGCAATCACGTTCCAATATTTTCATTGAAAACTTGATGACTTCTGGCTGGGTAAAACGGCTCACACCTGTAATCCCAGTACTTTGGGAGGCCAAGGTGGGAGGATTGCTTGAGCCCAGGAGTTGGAGACCAGCCTGGGCAACAAAGCAGGACCACCTCATAACACACCCACAAAAATGGCTAAAATTAAAGACCAGCCAATGTTGGTGAGGACATGAAGCAAAAATGCTCATAAGCCACTTGTGAGACATAAGGTATGGGGTATAAATTGGGGTATAAACAGCGACTTTGGAAAAACAGAAGGGTTTATGTACACAACTTGAACACACACACACTTTATAACCCGAAATTCGACATCTAGGTCAACAGTAAGTGTGTAAAGGACAAATGTTAATAGTGGATTATGCATTAACAGTTAAATATGGTATAGAGCCATTTACCCATCACAGGCAGAATGAATCACTGTAGTAGATAATTCACTGGAATCCTTCACAGGAATGAAAATAAGTGAACTGTACTATGTGTATAAATTTCACCAAGAGAATACTGAGGAAAAGAAGCCAGATACAAAATTATTTACACCGTACAATTCTCTTTGCACAACATCCCAAAACAGCAACACTATCTACTATTGTTAGAAGCCACCCCTTCCAAAGGGCTTGAGAGTGCCACCCCTGGGTGTTGTTGATGTCCCATTTCTTTACCTGGTTGGTGAATAAATACATAGGATCACTGTGTGATTACTCATGGAGCTGAACAGTTAACATGTGCACATTTTTCTATATGTGTATTATACTTCAAAATAAACATAATTAAAAATGACATAGATGGCCTAGGTGCCCATCTCACTTCTGTAATCCCAGCACTTTAGGAGGCCAAGGAAGGAGGATCACTTGAACCCGGGAGTTCGAGACCAGCCTGGGCAACATAAGGAGACCCCATTTCTACAAAAACACAAAAAAATTGGCAGAGTGTGCTGGTGCATACCTGTAGTCTCAGCTACTTGGGAGGCTGAGGTGGGAGAATTGCTTGAGCCCAGGAGTTCAAGGCTGCAGTGAGCTATGATTGCACCACTGCATTCCAGCCTGGGTGAAAGAACGAGACCTTGTCTCAAAACAAAACCAAAAAATGACACAGATGTATATGTGCTGATGTTAAAAGTTATCTACGATATACTAGCAAGTGAAAAAAGCATGTTTTGAAGTATGTCATTTGGTTAAAATATTTCCTTGCGTACATGCATTTGTACATATGTAAATGCATAGAGAAAGAACTTCAAGGGAAAAATGAAACGTGGGGAAAACAAAGTGAATGCTGAAAAGCATAAATGTGATTGATGAATTAACAAAGGGAAGTTGAGCATGGTTAATCCCATGAAATGTTGAACTTCTGAATGGAAAAATGCATCTCTAACAAGAGCATGGGCACTAAGAATTCCGTAAGAATTTCACTTCAGATGCCAACCTCATCAAGTAAATGGGGAGAAGAGCACCTGCCTCAAGGGTTACTTCTACCACCAGAGGCTGAGTGCGCGCTGCTGGCGTAGATGCTTTGCTTTCTGTGGGGCTGCCACACGCGCCATGCCTCTGAGGCTCCCTTCCCCAAGGACCACTGACCACAGCAGCCCTCTGTGTGAAAGCTGCAGGCACTCTCCTCTCAGGCCCTCCACGGACAGCCCGCGCTTCCCTCCTTTCCCTCCACAGAGGGGGCGCCTCCCTCCCTGCCCCGTCACACAGAGCGGGTGCTCCCCTCCCAACCCTTCCACAGAGAGCCCATGCTTCCTTCTCTTCCCCTCCATAGAGCAGGCGCTCCTCTCCAGGCCCCTCCACAGAAGGGACTCTCCCCTCCCAACCCCATCACAGAGAACGGGCACTCCCCTCCCCGCTCCTCCACACAGAGCAGACGCTCTTCTCCGGGCCCCTCCACAGACAGGGCGCTCCCCTCCCAACCCCTCCACACAGATCGGGTGTGCTCCTCCCCACCCCCGGCATCCAGACAGCCCACCGCAGCACCACCCTGGGCTCTGAAATCTGGACAGGCCCAAAGCAGCAGGACCTCAGGCTGCTTCTGGTGGGGCAAGGGCCGCGGAGGGTGTCCTGAGGTGCCTGCACCTGATTCTTAGCCTGGTAACATTCGCACTGTGGCCCCATCTGCCCCTGTCCTCCCTTGGCCCTGCTTTCTGTGTTTTTTTTTTTACTTTTATTTTTTTGAGACGGAGTATCGCTCTGCTGTCCAGGCTGGAGTGCAGTGGCGCCATCTCGGCTCACTGCAACCTCTGCCTTCTGGGTTTAAGCAATGCTCCTGCCTCAGCCTCCCACGTAGCTTGGATTACAGGCGCCCGCCACCATGCCAGGCTAATTTTTTTTTTTTTGTATTTTTAGTAGAGACAGGGTTTCATCATGTTGGCCAGGCTGGTATTGAACTCTTGACCTCAAGTGATCTGCCCACCACGGCCTCCCAAAGTGCTGGGATTACAGGCCTGAGCCACTCCCCAGCCAGCCCTGCTGCTTTCTCAAGCTGCTCCTACATGTCCCAGAACTCTATGTGCCTTCCTCAGTGGCTGCTGTTTGCATCCCAGCACCTGATAGTGAACCTCACAGGACAGGGGGCAGTGCTCCGCTTCTGAAAAGGGCAGACAGAAAATATTTTAGGCTTTGTGGGTCACATGTGGTCCCTTTGTTTGCTTTTATAACCCATTAAAGATGTAACAACCTCCCTAGCTCACAGGCTGAGCACAGGCAGACTGCAGGGCTGGCGGGCCATGGCCACTGAGCACTGACCTGCGGAAGAGCCATGCTGGAAACCACAAGCTCACCTGTGAAAAATAGTATGTTTTCAGGCTTATCACTAATCACTTCAATTAGCCTTAAGGATGGGTGCAGTGGCTCACACCTGCAATCCCAGCACTTTGGGAGGCCAGCTGGGCAGATCACCAGGTCAGGAGATTGAGACCATCCTGGCCAACATGGTGAAACCCTGTCTCTAAAAAAATACAAAAATTAGCTGGGCCTGGTGGTGCACCCCTGTAGTTCCAGCTACTCGGGAGGCTGAGGCTGGAGAATGGTGTGAACCCGGGAGGTTGCAGTGAGCCAAGATTGCACCACTGCACTGCAGCCTGGCGACAGAGCAAGACCAGGTCAAAAAAAAAAAAAAAAGAAAAAGAAAAAGAAAAGAAAAAATTAGGCTTAAAACAAGGAAACGTGAATTTTTTACTGTAATTGTGAAGAAACCATCACACATATGTAAATTGAGGGACATTCTACAAAACAGTTGGCCTCCTCATCCCTTAAAAAGAGTAAAAAGGCTCCTCTTGGGCAAAGAAGTCTAAGAGACAACCAAACTAAACCAAAGTATGTCTCTGAATAGACCCCAGAGTGAGCTAGGGCAGTGGGCTCAGGGATGGCTGTCTTAGGCTCTGGGAGCCCTCAGAGCCACGGTCACGTGGGCAGTGTGGCCACGCATGGTGTCTGCAGCCAGCTGTCAAAGCGAGTGTGAGCCACCACCGTGTGGTGAAGGGTAGAAAGGTGCCACCCACGCAACTTTCCAAGAAGTTTAGAATTTTGCAAAATAGAAAGTGGGAAGTCTTTCCAGAGAATTCAAAGCAGGATGGTGCTTTCACCTAGAGGGACAAAATCTGCCAGGACCTGCTCCATCCTGGACATGGCCAGGGGTGGCGGCCGGGCTAGCATGGAGGCACTCACCAGCCGAGTTGATGACATGTCTGACCACCTGCAGGGTGCCTACGCGGGTCCTCTCATTGCTGGTGTCCAGCCTGGGCAGCAGGAAGGCCAGCAGGCGGTCAGGCAAGCTGCAGGCTACAGGGCAACAAGTACAGATTAGGCTCCATGTCATCTTGTTCATCCCTATACACAGCGTCCACCTACTCTCCAGCACAGGGGAGGAGCCAGGAGAGAGCTGCTGTGTGAAGGTCAGAAGCTGGGGCCACCTAATCACTGGGCCTGGCTCCGATGCCCTTGTCTAAGGCAGGGTTGGAGCACATGTGGCCCTTAGCCCACGGTGCCAGCACCACCCAGAGCATGCCAGGACTTAGATCTTGGCCCACCCACACCCCGGTGCTTGTTTCAGCATCTCCAGCTCACAAGGCGGCCTGCGAGAGGGCCCTCAGTGGCCCTTCTTGACTCTTCTGGCTCTAGACCAGTCTAAGACTCAAGGCGACTCGAGCTGTCAAGCACACAGACCCCCAGCCCAAGCAGGGCTAACACAGCCCAAGCTCCAGGAGCCCTCTGGCAACGACTGCAGCAGCCCCCTTATGAGTACTTCACGGACCAGACCATCCCCCTTCCAGGTGGGCTCTGGAGGCCTGCTCTGCCTGGGTATCAGACCTGTGGTCCCTCTGCCCACCACACCCCTGCCCCCAGCCTGGCTGCAGTCAGTCTCCCCACACCCCTCCTGCGGATCTTGTGTAAGGGCAGATGCTCATGCAGGTGGGGGACCCGAGGCCCGACCAGCTCAAGGGAGATGCCAATGCTGTGGCCCCAGCAGGGTGACAGCCCCAAGTGCAAGCAGGGTCCCTCCTCACACCATCTGCTGCCCCTCCAGGATGGCTATGAGGGCCTGTGCAGGGCACAGGGACAGCATCCAGTGGGGGTGGTGACAGGATGCATGGCACCTCCAGGTGGGTCATGGGAGGCCGGCAGGTAACCAGGGCCAGCAACCACATGCCACCTGGGGGAGTAGAGAGCAGGCCATGGAGCCAGAGAGTGGGTGTGGAGGAACAGGTAGGCGGGGGGCAGGTAGGGGAATGCGGGGACTGGACCATTAGTGGAGGCGCCCAAGGATTTGGGCAGCTCAGCAGCTCCTCGGAGAACAACGCTCCAGGATGCAGCCGCTGCCCAGGCCCTGGTTCAGAGAACTCTGGAGCCACAGGTAGGCCCAGAAGAGGTGGAAACAGGGGCCTCCTCATCCCAGACCAGGACCCCAGCCACCACCATCCTCCACATGCAGCACGTGGTGACCCCATGAGTGTCCGCAGATGCCCGTGGGCAAGGCTGGGCCCATCACTCACCCAGCACAGTGAAGCAGCGCAGCACCTCCTTCTGGTTGCTCATCACCAGGGGGCTTGAGGACTCCACAGGCACACAGATCTGCTCCAGGAACAGGGCAGAGGTTACAGACCAGAGAGGCCAGAAGGAAGGATTCCCTCCCTCTGCTGATTCTGGGCCTGGGCAGCTGGGCAGAGGGCTCTGGGTTTCCACCCCATGCCTACAGCAGGCCGCAGGCACTCCAGGCTCTTTCTCACCCGAGCCCTGGGTGCAGGACAGTCTCATCCCCTGTAATCAGAGGCGCTCCAGGGACCAGCCCCATCTCCTTACGGTGGGGGAGAGGGAGACGGGCAGCAACAGGCAGACACACAGCTGCTGTCAAGTCTCCAGGGACACATCCTGCTCCTGCCACCCTCCACCCCTCCTACCAGCAGCAGGAGAAGAGATTCCCAAGAAACATTTCTTGACTAGAGAGGAGAGTCTCCCATGGCCCAGGCATGACGCCCAGGACGCCAGGCTGGAAAGCATGAATCTCTAGGACACATAAAGCACTGGAACCCAAAACTTCTGGAGTCCACTTGTTCAAAATCATAAGGGAAAAAAAAGTCATATTGGTAAAAAGCAAAAACTAAGGCTGCTGGCTGGGCATGGTGGTGCACGCCTGTGGTCCCAGCTACTCAGGAGGCTGAAGTGGGACGACTGCCTGAGCCCGGGAGGTTGAGGTTGCAGTGAGCTGTGATGGTGCCACTGCACTCCAGCCCGGGGACAGAGCAAGACCCTGTCTCAAACAAATGAACAGACAACAACAAAAAACTAAGGATGCTGGCAGATGCATCTCTGGGCTCCATGGTACCTTAGCGGGTGATACAGAAGCACACCCCCACTAATCCAGGTGTGACATCCTAGGTCCCCACTCGCAGGTGTCACAGCAAAGGGCACTGACAGGGTCTCTGCACAAAGAGCTCCAAAGCAATTCTTTAGCAGAGCCCTCTTATGAGCCAGAAGAGGTAACCACAGCAAAGGCCCCAGGCCCACAGGGCCGCACTCCAACCTGGGTTCTTAGAGAACTGTCAGGAAGCATGGTAAGGTGGAGGAGCTGGCCCCAGGGCTCAGCTCGAGGTTCCCAGGTAGCTCCTTGTTATTTCTTTTTCAAAACAGAGTTTCGCTCTTGTTGCCCAGGCTGGAGTGCAATGGCGCCATCTTGGCTCACTGTAACCTCTGCCTTCTGAGTTGAAGCAATTCTCTTGACTCAGCCTCCCAAGTAGCTGGGATTACAGGTGTGTGCCACCACACCTGGCTAATTTTTGTATTTTAATACTGACAGGGTTTCTCCATGTTGGTCAGGATGGTCTTGAACTCCTGACCTCAGGTGATCCGCCCGCCTCGGCCTCCCAAAGTGCTGGGATTACAGGCGTGAGTCACTGTGCCCGGCATGCTCCTTGTTATTTCTACCGTAAAGACCAAATATGATCATAAAAGATGCTGCAGTTGGCAGGGCGCAGTGGCTCACGCCTGTAATCCCAGCACTTTGGGAGGCCAAGGCAGGCAGATCACGAGGTCAGGAGATCGAGATCATCCTGGCTAACACAGTGAAACCCCGTCTCCAGGCTGGGTGCAGTGGCTCATGCCTGTAATCCCAGCACTTTGGGAGGCTAAGGTGGGCGGGTCACAAGGTCAAGAGATGGAGACCATCCTGGCCAATGTGGTGAAACCCGATCTCTGCTAAAAATACAAAAATTAGCTGGGCATGGTGGCGCGTGCCTGTAGTCCCAGCTGCTCTGGAGGCTGAGGCAGAAGAATGGCATAAACCTGGGAGGCAGAGCTTGCAGTGAGCTGAGATCTTGCCATTGCACTCCAGCCTGGCGACAGAGCGAGACTCCGTCTCAAAAAAAAAAGAGATGCTGCAGCTTCCTGCCTGCTCTTTCAGATCACTTGCTCTGCAGGAAGCTAGCCACCAGGTTGTGAGGACACTCAAGCAGCCTTATGGAGAGACTGATGTGGTGAGGAACTGGGGCCTCCAGCCAACAGCCAAGTGAATGAACAGCCTCGGAAGCAGATCCTCCAGCCCCAGTAGAGCCTTCAATGGCACGGCCCAGGCCAACAGCATGAATGGGTGTAAAGTAACAAGGGACCCTGAGTTGGAGCAACCCCCTGAGCTGCTCTCACCTCTGGGCCCACTGTGAGATAACGGATGTTGTTGTTGTTGTTTTTGAGACAGAGTCTCACTCTGTTTCCCAGGCTGGAGTGCAGTGGCACGATCTCGGCTTACTGCAACCTCCGCCTCCTGGGTTCAAGCGATTCTCCTGCCTCAGCCTCCTGAGTAGCTGGGATTACAGGCGTGTGCCACCATGCCTGGCTAATGTTGTATTTTTGGTAGAGACAGGACTTCACCATGTTGGTCAGGCTGGTCTCGAACTCCTGACCTTGTGGTTCACCCGCCTTGGCCTCCTAAAGTGCTGGGATTACAGGCATGAGCCACTGCACCCGGCCTAGATGTTGTTGTTTTAAGGTGGTAAGTTTTGCAGTAACTGGTTACGCAGCAATATATAACTAATGCAAATGGGTATTCATCTCAAAAAAAGATACAGTTGGATTCTCATTCCTTCCCTAAAATAAATCCCAGACAGATTAAATAATAAAAGCATAGGGGGCCAGGTGCGGAGGCTCATGCCTGTAATTCCAGCACTTTGGGAGGCCAAGGTGGGTAGATCACTTGAGGTCAGGAGTTCAAGACTAGCCTGGCCAACATAGTGAAACCCTGTCTCTATTAAAAATACAAAAATTGGCTGGGCACGGTGGCTCACGCCTGTAATCCCAGCACTTTGGGAGGCCGAGGTGGGCGGATCATGAGGTCAGGAGATCGAGACCATCTTGGCTAACACAGTGAAACCCCATCTCTACTAAAAATACAAAAAATTAACCGGGCGTGGTGGCAGGTGCCTGTAGTCCCAGCTACTCGGGAGGCTGAGGCAGGAGAATGGCGTGAACCCGGGAGGCAGAGCTTGCAGTGAGCCGAGATCACACCACCGCACTCCAGCCTGGGCGACAGAGCGAGACTCCGTCTCAAAAAACAAAACAAAAACAAAAACAAAAATTAGCTGGGCATCATAGCACGCACCTGTAATCCCAGCTACTCAGGAGGCTGAGGCAGGAGAATGACTTGAACCTGGGAGGCGGAGGATGCAGTGAGTCAAGATCGCGCCACTGCACTCCAGCCTGGGCGACACAGTGAGAGACTGTCTCAATAATACTACTAATAATAAAAGCATAGGCGAAACTGGGAGAAATCAGAAAACAAAAATTACTGATTTTTTTTTTTTTTTTTTTGGAGATGGAATCTTACTCTGTCACCTGGGCTGGAATGAGGTGGCGCAATCTCGGCTCACTACAAGCTCTGCCTCCCAGGTTTAAGCAATTCTCCTGCCTCAGCCTCCCGAGTAGTTGGGATTACAGGCACCCACCACCACACCCAGCTAACTTTTTGTATTTTTAGTAGAGACGGGGTTTCACCATGTTGGCCAGGATGGTCTCAAACTCCTGACCTCGTGATTTGCCCGCCTCAGCCTCCCAAAGTGCTGGGATTACAGGCGTGAGCCACTGTTCCTGGCCACTAATCACTGAATTTGAAAGGGTTTTCTATGTATAACAAAACCTGAACTATAACATAAAAGATGGATAAATGATAACGTAAAAATTAAACAACTTTGTATGGCCAAAAAATATCATAAACAGCGTTAAAAGATAAAGGATGAAGTAGCATAATTTGTGGTCTCAGTTACTGGGGTTGGGGGAGGGGATGAGGCAGCAGGATCGCCTGAGCCTGGGAGGACGAGGCTGCAGTGAGCCATTATCGCCACTGCACTCCAGCCTCTGTGACAAAGCGACACCCTGTCTCAAGAATGAATTAATGACTCAATGACAAAGTAGGAGCAAATATTTTCACATATATAATACAAGGTTATAAATAACTGCTATAGGCCAGGCGCAGTGGCTCACACCTGTAATCTCAATACTTTGGGAGGCTGAGACAAGAGGATCAACTGAAGCCAGGAGGTGGAGACCAGCCTGGACAACAGAGTAAGACTCTGTTTCTTCTCCTTTTTTTTTTTTTTTTTTTTTTTGAGACAGTCTCACTCTGTTGCCCAGGCTGGAGTGCAGTGGCACGATCTCAGCTCACTGCAACTGCAACCTCCACCTCCTGGGTTCAAGTGATCCTTCCACCTCAGCCTCCTGAATAGCTGGGATTACAGGCGTCTGCCACCACACCCGGCTAATTTTTTTGTATTTTTTAGTAGAGACGGGGTTTCACCATGTTGGCCAGGCTGGTCTTGAACTCCTGACCTCAGGTGATCTGCCTGCCTCGGCCTCCCAAAGTGCTGGGATTACAGGTGTGAGTTACTGCACCTGGCTGAGACCCTGTTTCCACAAAAAATTAAAAACAGAAAAAGCCAGGCATGGTGGCGTGCACCTGTAGTCGCAGCTGTTCTGGCGGCTGAGGTAGGAGGATCGCTGGAGCCCAGGTGTTGGAAGCTGCAGTGAGCTGTGACCACATCACTGTACTCCAGCCTGCGGGACACAGCAAGACCCTGTCTCTAAAAAAATTAAACAAATAACTGCTATAGATCAATATGAACAAAACCTAAAATGCAATGGAAAAACAAAAGAAATGAATGGATAGCTCAAAGAATAGGAAATAACACATTTTTCTACCTTCTCAGCTTTTGTATATTCTTATTTCCCTTTTCAATCCCTTCTCTACTCCCATCCCCACCCCATGTAGATTATCATTCTTTGTTTTTAGTTTTTGCAAATGTGTATTGTTTTGTTCATTTTTAGACTGTGTAAATGATATTATGCCACATCTCTCTTTTTTTTCAATACTGTTTTCAGGATTGTAAACTTTTTTTCAATAGAGTTCTTGCACATTCTTCATTAATTACTATACATAATAAGTTTCTTTTCTTTTCTTTCTTTTTTTCTTTTTGAGATGGAGTCTCGCTCTGTCACCCAGGCTGGAGTGCAGTGGCACGATCTCGGCTCACTGCCAGCTCCCCCTCCCAGGTTCACGCCATTCTCCTGCCTCAGCCTCCTGAGTAGCTGGGACTACAGGCGCCGCCACCACGCCTGGCTAATTTTTTTTGTATTTTTAGTAGAGACGGGGTTTCACCGTGTTATCCAGGATGGTCTCAATCTTCTGACCTCATGATCTGCCTATCTCGGCCTCCCAAAGTGCTGGGATTACAGGTGTGAGCCACCGTGGCTGGCCTTTTTTTTTTTTTTTTTTTTTAAAGACACGGTCTTGTACTGTCGCCCAGGCTGGGATGCACTGGCGTGAAACAGCTCATTGCAGCCTCAACCTCCTGGGCTCAAGCGATCCTCCTACCTCAGCCTCTCGAGTAGCTGGAACCACAGGCACGCGCCATGACACCTGGCTGGTAGTAAGTTTCTGTTGCTATTACAGATAGTGTTTTCATACACTTTCTAGCTGGTCAGTACTGGTGTAGAAAAATGTTCTCGGCCGGGCGCGGTGGCTCAAGCCTGTAATCCCAGCACTTTGGGAGGCCGAGACGGGCGGATCACGAGGTCAGAAGATCGAGACCATCCTGGCTAACACGGTGAAACCCCGTCTCTACTAAAACTACAAAAAAACTAGCCGGGCGAGGTGGCGGGCGCCTGTAGTCCCAGCTACTCGGGAGGCTGAGGCAGGAGAATGGCATGAACCCGGGAGGCGGAGCTTGCAGTGAGCTGAGATCCGGCCACTGCACTCCAGCCTGGGCGACAGAGTGAGACTCCGTCTCAAAAAAAAAAAAAAAAAAAAGAAAAATGTTCTCGGCTTTTGTAGGTTGGTCTTGTAACTGGCAAACTTGCAGAACTTTTTTTTCTCTTTTGAGACAAGGTCTTGCTCTGTCACCCAGGCTGGAGTACAGTGGCATGATCATGGCTCACTGCAGCCTCAACTTCCTGGGCTCAAGTGATCCTCCAACCTCAGCCTCCTGAATAGCTGGGATTACAGATCTGTGTCACTATACTCAGCTAATTTTTTTCTGTAGACATGGAGTCTCCCTACGTTGCCCAGGTTGGTCTCGAACTCCTGGGCTCAAGCAGTTCCTCCTCAGCCTCCCAAAGTGCTGGGATTACAGATGTGAGCCACCACGCCTTGCCGGAACTTTTGACTGGTCCTAATAGTTTGGCCAGGAAGGTGGATGGGTGATGAATAATGACCATCTTCCCTTCCCTCCTGGTTCTTTTCTTTCTCTGTAGAACCAGCAAAGGATTCTGTCCGCAGCGAGAGGCAGGCCCTTCCTGTTCTTGACCTTACAGGGAATTGCCTAAAACTTCCTATCAGCTATGAAGAAGACTGAGGGTTCGGGTATACAAACTTTGTTAAGTTAGGGAAGTTCCTTTCCAATCTTAGTTGTTCAGAATTTTAGGCCAGGCACAGTGGCTCACACCTGTAATCCCAACACTTTGGGAGGCTGAAGCAGGGGGATCACTTGAGGTCAGGAGTTCATGACCAGCCTGGCCAACATGGTGAAACCTCGTCTCTACTAAAAATACAAAAATTAGCCAGGCGTGGTGGCGGGCACCTGTAACCCCAGCTACTTGGGAGGCTGAGGCAAGAGAATCACTTCAGCCTGGGAGGCAGAGGTTGCAGTGAGCCGAGATTGCGCCATTGCACTCCAGCCTGGGCAACAAGAGTGAAACTCATCTCAGGGAAAAAGAAAAAATCATCAAAAGTTTTTTCTGCATTGATTGAACTCAGACACTATTTTTTTTAGTCTATTACTGTGATGAAGTGCACTGACAGCTCCCAAACGCTGGAGAGGCCTTGCGTTGTGAGATAAGCTCTCCCGCATAAGGAGTTTTGAAAAGTACAGTCTTGGCCGGGTGCCGTGGCTCGTGCCTGTAATCCCAACACTTCGGGAGGCCGAGGCGGGTGGATCACCCGAGGTCAGGAGTTCGAGATCAGCCTGACCAACATGGAGAAATTCCATCTCCGCTAAAAATAGAAAAAATAAAAATAAAAATAGAAAAACTAGCCAGGTGTGGTGGTGGGCACCTGTAATCCCAGATACTCAGGAGGCTGAGGCAGGAGATCGCTTGTACCCAACAGGCAGAGTGTGCAGTGAGCCGAGATTGTACCACAGCACTCCAGCCAGGGCGACAAGAGTGAAACTCCATTTCAATACATACATACGTACGTACGTACATACATACATACATACATACATACATACATACATAAGTAAAAGGATGGTCTGGGGTTCAGTAACCTGCTACTTTATGCAAAACCTCACGTCTAGGCTCATCACGACACACCTGCACTTCCTTACACGGCTCTGCCTGGGATTTGAGCCAGACCTCACAGAATGAAAGAGGTAGCTCTGGATCGTTTCTCTTTCCAAGTGTACTTGTACTGGACAGGAATTAATTGTTCCTCAAAAGTTTGGTGGAACTCAGTAGTGAAACCATTTGGGTCCCGGGCTTGTTTTAAGGAAGAAAGGTCTTAGAATATTATTTCTGATGTTTTACTGGCTTATTCAATTCTCTGTTGCTTTTCATACCAATTTTGACATTTTTATCTTTCTAGGAACCTAACCATTTCATACAGTTTTAAGTTTGTTACCATGTAACTGTTCACAGCACTCACATTATGTTTACTAGCTCTGTGGCTGCCGTCCCCTCTTCCCCTTTGTTTCTGGGATGCAGCCAGGACCATCCAGGCGGTGGAGAGTGGGGCCCAGCTGGAGTGGGCCAGGTGAGGGGCAGAGCCAAGCAGTAAGCCCACCTCCACATGAGCCCACACCTCCACACTTCCTTCCAGAAGTCTCCTTGCAGACTTCACCACACCACCCTCTCTAGCTCCTGCCCCTGTCCCCTCTCATCCAGAAAGTCCCATGGACAGACGACCCCCAGTGCCAGGGTCATGGGCGACCCAGCACCTGTGTCCCTCAGTCGTTCTCAGGCCTCATTCACCCGACCTGGGGAGGGCTCCCAGACGCTCAGCTTCCTCCCCACATCGCTTCCTCTCCAGCAGGGCCTTCAAGACCCTGGCCCTGCAGCCTAGGGCCTCTCCTCTGCTCCTCTGAGCTCCGTCCCCAGAAACCCAGGGCAGTCTCCCCCAGCTGGTGCTTCCGCTGCGCTGACCTTCTCCAAGACCACCTGTACCGGGCCCGCACTGGGCCTGGGCACCCACTCCGCGCCGACCTTCTCCAAGACCACCTGTACCGGGCCCGCACTGGGCCTGGGCACCCACTCCACGCCGACCTTCTCCAAGACCACCTGTATCGGGCCCGCACTGGGCCTGGGCACCCACTCCTGCCACCTCCATCCTGGGGGCTAATATGTCACCTGCACATGCCACTGCTGGGCAGGGCAAGAGCATCGCCACATCGCTAAGAAGTTACCCGAGTGACCTTTAGGGAATACCCAGTCCTCAGCCCCGCATGGCTGCGCCGTCCACCCCAACTTGCTTTCTGTACCCCTCATCCAGCAACTTCCCACGGAAAGGTGGGCAGAACCTGAACCCGCCCACTGATGCCCGCCTCCTACCTGGGAGTGCAGTGCAGCCAAGAGGGCATCCAGCTGGGTCTCCAACGTGCGACTGCTCACACTCACGGCCGCCTCGAGGATCTGGCCCAGGCTCTGCTCGGGGTAGGCAGAAGAGGCCATCAGTCCTACCTCCAGCCCCCTGAACTGACCGTGAGGTCGACCAGAGCCTCCCAGTTGGGTCACAGGAAGACATGAGCCAGGAGGACATGGGCCCCACCTTGGGGCTCAAATGAGGAGGCCCTTCGTCTACCTCTAGAACTCAGAGCCAGGGAGGAGGGCGGGAGGGCCCAGGAAGGGGGCTCCCTAGACCAAAAGGCCCAGGTTCCTGGCACCGTCCAGGGCAGAGCGATGGGAAAACTAAGCTGGTCCCCACGAGGGCCTTGTCCTTCACAGCCCACCACTGAGCCTTAACAGAGGACTCAGGGCCACCCCCACCCACCACTGAGCCCTAGCAGAGGACTCAGGGCCACCCCCGGGGGAGTGTGATTGGAGGGGTCCTCAGGGACTAGACTGTAGACCTGCCCGGCCTGCAGATACCTTGGACAAGTAGAAGGTCTCCGAATGCTTCTTGTAGAGGGCGAGGATCCCAGGGAGGAGCTTGGGCAGCTGCTCTTCCAGCCTCTCACTGGGCAGCAGATGGCTCATAGGCCCCAGAGCCTCCACCACGGCAAGACGGAGCTGAGAGGAGACAGTGGGCGGGAAGCTCATGCTGCTCAGTCAACACTGACTGCTCAGAGCACGTCCAGCAAGCACCGGGACGGACATGAACCAACACTGGCTACCAGTGGGTGCTACAGGGGCTGGGAAGTGAGCCCAACACCCAGAGGTCAGCTGTGGGGAGACCACAGCAAGCCAGATGGTGGCCAGGCCCAGGGGGTCTGTAGGAGATGCTCAGGGCCCCGCCAGCAGCACTGGGCCTCTGGGCAGAAGGAAAAACCCAGTGACGAGGCCCCTCTGGCACAAGTCTTAAGGATGGGAACTGCAGGTGGGGCAGCCTAAAGGTGGCTGGGCACGGTGGCTCACACCTGTAATCCCAGAGCTTTGGGAGGCCAAGGTGGGTGGGTCACCTGAGGTCAGGAGTTCGAGACCAGCCTGGCCAACATGGCGAACCCTCATCTCTACTAAAAATACAAAAATTAGCCGGGAGTGGTAGCGGGCGCCTGTAATCCCAGCTATTCGGGAGGCCTAAGAATCGCTTGAACCAGGGAGGCGGAGGCTGCAGTGAGCTAAGTCATGCCACTGCACTCCAGCATGGGTGACAGAGTGAGACTCTGTCTCAAAAAGATAAATAAAGGTGAGCCACCTCTCACTGGGCACCTCTGCTCGTCAGTGAACCACTACCACCCTCCGATCAATTTGCCATGGTCAAGGAATGTGGGAAGGAGAGCGCCCTGGCATCAGGTGTGGACTGGTGCAGCCACGGGGCGTACCTTGGCTTCTCGACTCTGCAGCCACTGGTGGAAGAGAACATCGTAGGCGCTGAAGATGTCGGTGGCAAAGGCGTCCTTCCTGACCGTGGGGTCTGGGGCCCGGTCCAGGTTGGCCAGGTACTCCAGGGCACCCTCGCTGAAGCGCTGCAGAGCTGTGACACCGGCCAGTGGTAAGCAGCTGCAGGCCGTGGGCTTGTGACGATCCCCAGCACCTATGTCTGCCTCCTGCCCCTTCCAGAAATCCCACGGCAGCCTGCACAATGCCCTCCCTAGTACACCAGCCAAGCACAAAACTCCAGGACTACACAGGGGTGAAAAGTGTCCCTCCCAAATTCATGGCCTTATTGGAAATAGGGTTTTTGCAGATGAGACTTTTTTTTTTTTTTTTTAGACAGAGTCTTGTTCGGTCTGTCACTCAGGCTGGAGTGTAGTGACACAGTCTTGCTCTGTCTCTCAGGCTGGAATGCAGTGGCTTGATCTCGGCTCACTGCAACCTTTGCCTCCCAGGTTCAGGTGATTCTCCTGCCCTAGCCTCCTGACTAGATGGAGCTACAAGTGTGTACCATCATACTTGGCTAATTTTTATATTTTTAGTAGAGATGGGGTTTCACTCTGTTGGCCAGGCTGGTCTCAAACTGCTGACCTCAAGTGATCTGCCCTCCTTGGCCTCCCAAAGTGCTGGGATGACAGGCATGAGCCACTGCGCCCGGCCAGATGTGACCGTTAAAATGGGGTCATAGCAAAGTAGGGTGGGCCGTAACTCCAACATGACATCCTTGTAAGAAGAGATGCAGAGGCAGGAGGAAGATGGCCATGTGACATGGAGGCACAGACTGGGGCCAGGCAGCCTCAGGTCAAGGACGCCTTGAATCCATGACCTCACCAGAAGCTGGGGAGGTTAAAATGAATTCTCTCTCTGGGCCCCCAAGAAGGAACCCATCCTGCCAACATCGTGAGTTTGGACTTCTGGTCTCCAAGACTGTGAGAAAATATATTTCTGTTGTTTGAAGCCACCGAATTTGCACTTGGCGCTTTGTCACCAAAGAAAACTCATGCAAGTACCAACCTCCTCCCAAAAATGCCCTCTGGCCACAAGTTCCTGCCACATTCCAGTCTGCCACAAAGACAAGAGGAGCAGCGCCATGCCCACCCACCCTCACAGACAGACTTGTGCCACACATTCTGCCCAAGGCTGACGTGCTGGGCACAGTGTGGGCAGGAAGAGCCACAGGGAGAGCAATGGCAAGGTGGAGGGGCACCGGGATGCCAGGGTCAGCATGAGGCCCTCCCACGGGTGGGCAGCTCCTGACAGTGCGCCGGTGCCTGTGGATGTGACCCAGCTGTGGCCTTGGGCTGACCACGCAGGCAGAGCTGGGAGCGGCAGAGGCTGGGCAGGTGGCCACCCAGGCTTCGAGTGGTGTGGACATCCGGGTGGAGAGTCAGAAAACACCGGCTGTAGGGCCTGGAGCCCAGGACATGGGCCGAACTCAGGTGCCGATGTGCGAGTGGTCAGTGGGGCTGGGCCCTGGGTGAAGGGGGAACATGGGGGCACAGGGAGAGAAACTGAGGCCAGAACCTTTCACACAGCCCTGCTGAGGACCAGGCGGAGATGTGGAAACTGGTGGAGGAAACACAAAGGGACCATGAGCTTCGGGGCAGGGCAAAGTCCAGAGCTTCTGAGAGGATGCGCCCACTGCATGGGGAGGGGGCCACACAAGGCACAAGACCAAGGGGGCACTGCTGGGACCACCTCGGCTGCCCCAATCAAGTTCTTCTGATGGGCCTACTCTCTCCAGGGTGACTGCCGACTGCCAATCCCAATAGCCCCGCTGTTACAGGCCCTGCTCCAAAGCACAATCTAAACTTGCTATTTTCAAACAATTACTTTTAATTTTCTCCAAACTGCTTAATGTGAGATAACACCTCTTTGCAGCTAGTGGGCTGATCACCTTTCTATGTGTATGTTGGCTGGCTGTGTGGTTCTGGCCCTTTCTTGCCCCATTTTTCTGAGCTGTAGTCTCCCCTTCTGATTTCATAGCAGTTCTTCCCACATCTGCTTTAAAAAGCAGCTCAGAGGTGCAGGCCGGACTGCCTAGGCCTAGTCATGGCTCTCCCACTCCCCAGTTGTATGGCCTGGGACGAGTTACTCAGCCTCTTTGTGCCTCAGTTTCCTCACCTATAAAATGGGGCAGTGGCTGGGCGCAGTGGCTCATGCCTGTAATCCCAGCACTTTGGGAGGCTGAGGCGAGCGAATCATGAGGTCAGGAGTTCGAGACCATCCTGGGCAACATGGTGACACCCCGTCTGTACTAAAAATACAAAAAGTTAGCCGAGCATGGTGGCACTCACCTGTAATCCCAGCTACTTGGGAGGCTGAAGCAGGAGAATCACTTGAACCCAGGAGGCGGAGGTTGCAGTGAGCTGAGATCGTGCCACTGCACCCCAGGCCGGGCAACAGTGTGATATTCTGTCTCAAAAAAAAAAAAATAGGGCAGTGCACCTGACCCAGGGCTACTGTGAGGCTCCCCTGGGCTGATGCAGATGTGGTATAGAGGGCCAGCCTGGGGTGTGAGTGCCAGTTCCCACTGGCCTTAGGCTCCATCCACTGCTGCTCCTAGGGCCGTGGGTGAGCCTTTCCACTTCTTATGAAGTAGAGAAAACTATAGTATCTTCTTTGGTAATTTTTCTTGTTGATGTTCATCTGTAGTTCTGTGCATTTTTTCAGAACAAATTCCTTTATTTCTCATATCAAACTTGTTAATCTTTTCCTTTGTGATTTATACTTTTTTGTATCTTAAGAAATCACTTTAAACCCAGCCTGTAAGAATCAAAAGGTGCAGGTGCTCCCGACAGTCCTGCGAGGCTCACCGGCCCCTGGCTCTCCATGCTTGGGGCAACTGTCTCACACCCTTTTCTCGCCACAAACCCCTCCTCACAATGGGCTGACAACCTCAACCAAGAGGACCCTGAGACCACTGGAACCCACACCTATGCTCTGTGCCTCCTACGCCCCCACCTGGCTCCTGTGGACCCTGGGACCACTGGAACCCGCACCTATGCTCTGTGCCTCCTACGCCCCCACCTGGCTCCTGTGGACCCTGGGACCACTGGAACCCGCACCTATGCTCTGTGCCTCCTACGCCCCCACCTGGCTCCTGTGGACCCTGAGACCACTGGAACCCACACCTATGCTCTGTGCCTCCTACGCCCCCACCTGGCTCCTGTGGACCCTGGGACCACTGGAACCCGCACCTATGCTCTGTGCCTCCTACGCCCCCACCTGGCTCCTGTGGACCCTGAGACCACTGGAACCCGCACCTATGCTCTGTGCCTCCTACGCCCCAACCTGGCTCCTGTGGACCCTGAGACCACTGGAACCCGCACCTATGCTCTGTGCCTCCTACGCCCCCCACCTGGCTCCTGTGGACCCTGGGACCACTGGAACCCGCACCTATGCTCTGTGCCTCCTACGCCCCCCACCTGGCTCCTGTGGACCCTGGGACCACTGGAACCCGCACCTATGCTCTGTGCCTCCTACGCCCCCACCTGGCTCCTGTGGACCCTGGGACCACTGGAACCCGCACCTATGCTCTGTGCCTCCTACGCCCCCACCTGGCTCCTGTGGACCCTGGGACCACTGGAACCCGCACCTATGCTCTGTGCCTCCTACGCCCCCACCTGGCTCCTGTGGACCCTGGGACCACTGGAACCCGCACCTATGCTCTGTGCCTCCTACGCCCCCCACCTGGCTCCTGTGGACCCTGAGACCACTGGAACCCGCACCTATGCTCTGTGCCTCCTACGCCCCCCACCTGGCTCCTGTGGACCCTGGGACCACTGGAACCCACACCTATGCTCTGTGCCTCCTACGCCCCCACCTGGCTCCTGTGGACCCTGGGACCACTGGAACCCGCACCTATGCTCTGTGCCTCCTACGCCCCCACCTGGCTCCTGTGGACCCTGGGACCACTGGAACCCGCACCTATGCTCTGTGCCTCCTACGCCCCCACCTGGCTCCTGTGGACCCTGGGACCACTGGAACCCGCACCTATGCTCTGTGCCTCCTACGCCCCCACCTGGCTCCTGTGGACCCTGGGACCACTGGAACCCGCACCTATGCTCTGTGCCTCCTACGCCCCAACCTGGCTCCTGTGGACCCTGAGACCACTGGAACCCGCACCTATGCTCTGTGCCTCCTACGCCCCCCACCTGGCTCCTGTGGACCCTGGGACCACTGGAACCCGCACCTATGCTCTGTGCCTCCTACGCCCCCACCTGGCTCCTGTGGACCCTGGGACCACTGGAACTCGCACCTATGCTCTGTGCCTCCTACGCCCCCACCTGGCTCCTGTGGACCCTGGGACCACTGGAACCCGCACCTATGCTCTGTGCCTCCTACGCCCCCACCTGGCTCCTGTGGACCCTGGGACCACTGGAACCCGCACCTATGCTCTGTGCCTCCTACGCCCCCCACCTGGCTCCTGTGGACCCTGGGACCACTGGAACCCACACCTATGCTCTGTGCCTCCTACGCCCCCCACCTGGCTCCTGTGGACCCTGAGACCACTGGAACCCGCACCTATGCTCTGTGCCTCCTACGCCCCCACCTGGCTCCTGTGCAGCCAGTGGTCCCCATAAAGCCTCCCTCTGACACAGACCCTGCAACAACCCTACAAGAGCAAAGGCCCTGAGAGGCGCCACTCAGACAAAAATCTCCACCTGTACCCCTCATCCTCTTCATGGGGCCACTGGCCGCCTTCTAGCACTGCCTTCAGGGTCACCAGCACCTCCAGGCGCGAACCCGACGGTCGACTCAGGCCCTGCGGGACCCTCCTCGGAAGCTCCCCAGAATCTGTGATGACAGGTTCACAGAGGAGCTGGCGCCTGAGTCTAGCACACAGGAATGCAGACAAGCTTTAGCTGCTGGTCCTCCAACAGCATCCTGCTAAATTACTGTCACCTCTAATAATTTGTGGGAATGCACTGGGATTTTTATATAAAATTTTATTAAGTGAAGACCAAAAACCTTTGGTTTCTTCCATTCTTTGTCTGGGTGGTTGATTGTAGGATTTTGGTTTTTTGTTTTGTTTTTTTGAGACAGGGTCTCAGTCTGTCACTCAGGCTGGAGTGTAGTGACACCAGCTTAGCTCACTGCAGCCTCGATCTCCTGGGCTCAAGTGATCCTCCCACCTCAGCCTCTCAAGTAGCTAGGACTACAGGTGCGTGACACTGTATACCTGGCTAATTTTATTTTATTTTATTTTATTTTAGAAACAGAGGTCTCACTATGATGCCCAGATTGGTCTCAAACTCCTGGGTTCAAGCGATCCAACCACCTCGGCCTACCAAAGTGCTGGGATTACAGGGGTAGGTCACCATGCCCTACCTGAGTTTTTTTTTTGGAGACGGAGTCTCACTCCGCCACTGAGGCTGGAATGCAGTGGCGTGATCTTGGCTCACTGCAACCTTTTCCTCTTGGGTTCAAGCAATTCTCCTGCCTCAGCCTCCTGAGTAGCTGGGACTATATGTGCATGCTGCCACACCCGGCTAATTTAATTTTTTTGTATTTTAGTAGAGACACGGTTTCACGTGTTGCCCAGGCTGGTCTCAAACTCCTGAGCTGGGGCAATCCGCCCACCTCGGCCTCCCAAAGTGCTAGGATTATGGGCACGAGCCGCTGTGCCCGGCCTAGACTGAGTTTTTAACAAGAATCAACAATGAGGGTGGTGGCCATGTGGTTTTCCTTCTTACATCGATCAGTGTGAGGGCCACCCTCCCAATGTGGAGCTGGCCTCTCACCTCTGGGGCGACCCCCCGTCAGGACAGAGCCAGCCCCTATGCCAGGCAATATGGATTTTGTTCGTAGGGTCAGCAACCACGGCGGGGGAGGGGAGGTGATAGGAATCTGCTTCGTTCCAAGTTTTGGGATATCGAGGGTCACCGTGTCCCAACAAAGGCACCTGAAACCATCTCTGACTTGGGTTCAGCAGCAGGGGCATGGACGGGGAGGGCGGACCCTGAGTGAGGCTAGTCCCTAGATCTCTTTCGTGGTGACGTTCAGGTCACAAAAATAATTTGGGGCCTGGTGCAGTGGCTCACGCCTGTAATCCCAACACTTTGGGAGGCTGAGGCGGGCAGATCACTTGAGGTCAGTAATTCACAACCAGCCTGGCCAACACGGGGAAGTCCCGTCCCTACCAAAAATACAAAAATTAGCTGGGCGTGGTGGCGGGCACCTCTGGCCGCAGCTACTCGGGGAGCTGAGGTAGGAGGATCACTTCAGCCTGGGAGGCAGAGGTTGCAGTGAGTCGAGATCACACCACTGCACTCCAGCCTGGGAGACAGAGCGAGACCCTGTCTCCAAAAAAAGAAAAAGAAAAAAAAAATTGGAAACTGTCCTTTTTGCTTCATTTCCCTGGGCTGACACAGCCCTGAGGACTGGGAGAGCCCACTGCAGAGCCCGCGGAGCATTGCCTGGAACTGGTGCTCTCCTAGAGCACTCACTGCTGGGCTTTCAGAGGTGGCTGCACTGGGGCACACGGTCCCCTCAGTGGCCCTTGCTGGTCCCTTGTGGTCCCCACGCCGCCCCTCACCGTCTCCCTATGGTCCCCGCACCGCCCCTCATGTCCCCTGCACCTCCCCTCACTGTCCCCCTCACAGTCCCTGCACCACTCCGTCACTGTCCTTCGTGGTCCCTGCGCCGCCCCTCACATACTCCCACGGTCCCTGCGCCACCCCTCGCTGTCCCCGCACCACCCCTCGCTCTCCCCGCGCCACCCCTCGCTCTCCCCGCGCCACCCCTCGCTCTCCCCGCGCCACCCCTCGCTCTCCCCGCGCCACCCCTCGCTGTCCCCGCGCCACCCCTCGCTGTCCCCGCGCCACCCCTCGCTCTCCCCACAGCTATTCACCTCCTGAGAAACTTGGCTTGTTTCTCCCTTTTCTCTTGATTAGGCAGCAGCTTAAGTATTTAATTCACTTATTTCAAAGAACTCGGTATATAAAACATAACGTTTTGCCAATTGCTTATTTTCTAAAGCATTAGTTTCTGTGTTTTCTGCCTTGCTCAGGTCTGGATAGGTGAGAAGACGACCACGGTAACAACAAAACTTGCAATGGCCTGACACATACAGTGAGATGGGAGGGCTCAGCTCCCACTTCCCACCCTGCAGAGACCACAGAGGCCAGGGAGGGTCAGGCGGCACAGCATGAGGATTCCAGTGGAACCGGCAGGCTGTCTGCAGGGAGGCCACTAGCCCCGCAGGAGCGACACACTGCACAGAAATCCTGGGACTGCAACACTGCAGTGGTTTCCCTAAAGCTGCACGACACTTCCCTCCCTGACAGAGAAAAGGGCAAGGGGCTGCCTGCCACCCGCTCCTCCTCAGCTCCTTCCTTGCTGGCGATGGGATCCCCTGCACACCTGTCACTCACCCGCAGCACCCAGAGCCTCCACGCCCTCACCAGTGCAGGGGGTGGGGGCTCCTGCTCTGCCCCAGCCCCACAGCGTCCTTCCGCCCTGGGTGGCGGGTGACAGGGCTCCAGGGAACAGGTCTGGCACGGGCTGTGAAAGTCAGTGTCTCCTGGCGGCCCCTCCACAGCATCTCCCTTTGATGATGCCGGTGAGCCTGGGCCTCTTCTCACCTCTGGACTCGTGCTCTCTAGTGGGGGTGCTCGGCCAGCTCACCTGACGCCTGCCCTGCACCCCCTTCTCTCTGCCAGCTCAGGGCTGCCCTCCGGGTTGTCCCCAGACCCCTGTCTAGCTGGCGCGCTCTCTTCAGTGTCTGCAACCGGCTGCCACACCCACCCCCTTATTCTTTAATGGAAATGGTTATAGTTTTGTTTCTAGACTGTATTTGGTTCTGTTTTCACACTGGCTCTGTCCTCAGAGGACCCTGCCCTTTCTCACTTTCACCTCTTTACCTTGCTATTTTTATCCTGTATCTCATCAACCCAAATTATGTTACTTTCTGCTCTAATGCTCCTTTTGTGTGCTGATGTGTGTGTTTTGTGATTGTAACCAATACTGCTGGTCCTGGGTCTGTGGGGAGCTGCTGGCCCCACACCGGAGCCGAGACCCCGCACTCCAGGGAGGCGGTGCTTTCCACAGCCGCGAACCCCAGGCCAGAGCCACTGCCGTGCAGCCTCACTGGGACACAAACATTCAGAAGGACACTGGTCGCCCCGCCCGGGACACTTCAGCCCAGCCCATTTACAAGGCTAATGTCTCAGCTTAAGGGCTTTCCAGTCCAACACAAAGAATAACTTTGAACCCTACAACTACATGAGGACGGACCATGGTCACAAATTCTCAGGAGAGAGGATTTAAAAGAAATTCTAAAAGAAAACAGACTACCCCAGGGTGTACAGTGGAAGGCTCATCAATCACCTTTTGTTGAGGAGGGGCCTTGGAGGGTCTGGTACAGGTGGGCTCTGGCCCAGTGCAAAGAAAGGCCTAGTCTCCCATGTGAAATCAAAGCAGACAGGTGCCCAGGGGCGACTGGAGACCTCTAACCCCTCACCTCCCCTCTGGGCCTCTGTGGGCCTAGGTTTCTCCTTCTGACTGATCAGAAGGATGCTGGTCAACTCATTAGCATTTCAGGTATTCCGTAGTGGGAAGGTTTTTCAGAATAACAGGCCACCATAATGCCAGAAGCAGAAGCCCACCCCTGTTATGTTACTAGGTTTTTATTTTATTTATTGATTTATTTATTTTTGAGACAGAGTCTTGCTCTGTCACCCAGGCTGGAATTTAGTGGCTTGATCTTGGTTCACTACAGCCTCGACTTCCCAGGGTCAAGCAATCCTCCTGCCTCAGCCTCCCAAGGAGCTGGAATACAGGAATGTGCTACCATACCTGGCAAATTTTTTAAAATATTTTTTGTAACGATGGGGTCTCACCATGTTGCCCAGCCTGGTCGCGAACTCCTGGGCTGAAGTGATCCTCCCATTTTGGCCTCCCAAAGTATTGGGATTACAGGCGGGCATAAGCTACCATGCCCAGCTAGTTTTGACTTTTTTGTTTGTTTTGAGGCAGAGTATCACTCTGTCACCCAGGCTGGAGTGCAGTGGTGCAATCTTGGCTTACTGCAGTCTCCACCTCCCAGGTTCAAGCAATCCTCCTGTCTTAGGCAGAGTATCAGGTTGTACAGGCATGTGCCACCACATCCGGCTAATTCTTTTGTATTTTTAGTAGAGACGGGGTTTGTCACCATGTTGGCCAGACTGGTCTTGAACTCCTGACCTCAAGTGATCTGCCCACTTCGGCTTCCCAAAGTGCTGGGATTACAAGCATGAGCCACCGCGCCCAGCCACTGGAGCATGCTTTTGCATCATCTCTTGACCTCCTGTCTCTGTCCATTCTTCCTAGGGTGCCTCTGATTGGAATGCTGGCCTCAGGGTTCAGCCTGCTAGTTCATTCTTCTCTTTCTCTCCTACTTTCCATATTTTTGCCTTTTTCCTCTATTTTCTGGAAATTTCCACAACTTTCTCTTCCAATTTTTCTATATTTTTCCCATTTCTATTATGGCATCTTTAATTCACAGAAGGTCAATTTTATTCTCTAAATGGGGCTTCTCCATGGTGACACCTCTTGTCCTGAGAATGCATGATGCCCACTTATTTCCCTGAGGATATTAATCAGAGATTTTCTTTCTCTGCTGTTTTCTTCTTCCTGAACCATCTACATCTCCAGTTAGTGTCTGTTTCTTTTGCTGCCGCCTTTTCCACTGGGAGCTCCTCGGCTGCGAGGAATTACTGGCTGTCTGCCCTGCTGGATGGTGTGACCAGGCCAGTTGTGCCTCCAGCACCGGTAGCCTTCCCTGTAGCTCCTCGCCTCCTGGCTGCAGTGCCCTGAGGGCACTCCTGTCCTTGGCACACTGCCTGTCCCGGCTGGACCTGCACCCTCCCGCAGTGGACGCAGGCCTGCCATCCCCCCCACCACTAGGCCTCACCCAGTTGATATGGCATCCTCTGGCCCCAGGCTGCTCCAGCCAGCAGGACCCCCATCCCCTTCAGATGCAAACAGGGCAGCACACGTCCCACACGAGGAGGCCCCACGGAATCTTTGCTGGCTGAACCCATGTGTTTGACACATGGAGGAAAATGCCAGCATGGTAGGGCCTGGAGGAGCCGCAGGTCTCCTATGAAGGGGAAGGTAAGCAGGAGGTGTCAGAACTGCGAGTCTATTTCTGCTGAGAGCCTCAGTGGCTGCAGGGATCAGGCCATGTACTTCCCAGAGGAGTGGCGGGAAGGGGCGATGAGCGTGCAGCACAGAGACGGAGGGCTCGGCAGGCGCCCCACCTGCCCTGCTCTCAGTCTCCGCCCTGTAGCCCGGACAGCATGTCCTGCGCCCCAGGAACCTTAGCTGAGTCCACACCCAGACCCACTTCCACTCTGCCCCTTCACATCTGGCTCAGTGTGCAGCTGACCCCATCCTGGCACCAATCCCATTTTCAGCCAAAACTGGGTCACGCGGGGTTACTATCCCCTCTACCTAAGGGGCCCTGCCCTCACCCACAGGTGAGGGAGAGCCTGTGAAGGAGTGCCCCAAAGATGAAGGCATCTATCAAAGAGCAGGGCCAGGAGAGACGGAGCGCAGGGGCTGAGGAGAGGGTGGCAGGAGCCCTGTGATCTGAACCCAAAGTCACCATGAGCAGAGCAGGCGGGTCCAAATGCTCCAAACCAACCCTTCAGTCAACGGAGCCCAGCCCAGCCCTGTAACCACGCCCCCCACGCTTCGAAAACACACCGTGCCCAGGCCCCACCAGCACCCCCATCACTGGGCCCTCCCACACCTGCTGCCTGGAGAGGAGGCCTGGAGCCTAACAGACCTCTGCCCCAGAGGCCTGGGTCTTTACAAGAGCTGGTCCCCTGGGCACGAGGGTCCCGTTCTCCTCCTTGCCAGCTACCAGGGCTGGCAGTCTTCCTGACACAGGACACTGGGAACATGAGGCCATGGGTTGTGAGGGCACTAAGGGCACCTCAAGATCTCCAATCTCCACACCCCCTACTAACAGGAATGCCTCCAATCCCACCAACACTCCCCAACTGTCAGTGGGAGCGGAAAACAAGGTCCAGGTCCATGACATGCCCGCAGTCCCCCGCCAGGCACACAGAGGGCTGTGGACACTGCTGCCAGGAATGGGGCTCCTGGCAGAGGGTGGGGTAAATGAATGTGGCCCCATCCCCTGGGTCCTGGGATGCCCAGAGAGCGGACACTTTTCTAGCCTGGAGTGGGGAGGAAAACAAAAAATCATGGCTTTGAAGAAGTCTCTTGCTGCCCCCCAGGCATGTCCAGGCCTCAGTGGACCCGCAGTGTAAGGTGGAGGGGCTCACCGGGAGCAGAGAGAAACAAGAGACAGAGGCTGTGTCAGCCCCACAGGGACTGCCCAACCAGCCAGCAGCCTCAGCCAGGAGGCCCCTCCCTCCAACAGCCTCCCTTCCTGCAGCCTAAAGGGCCCACCTGTCCCCCCTAAAACATGCATGCCCGGGCACAGCCCCCCTACAAAGAGGCACTTGAGACAGAAGGTGACGAGGCCGCCTCTTACCGGAGCAGAACGCCATGCGCACCGTGTCCTGCTTGGCCATGCCCAGCACAGGCAGCAGGGAGCTCAGGACGGATGGCAGGAAGGGGACTACGCCGAACGCTGTGAGAGAGGACACTGTCAAAGGCCTCCACCAAGCCTTCCAGTGCCCCGTGCTCCTCCTGGGGCAGGCTGTGCGCCACCTACCATTGGCCACCGAGAGGCTGGCGAGGGTGTGCAGCACGGCGCAGTGAGGCAGGGTCCCAGGGTGCAGCTTGCGCAGCAGCTCCTCCATCACCTTGCTGATGAACTGCCTTCCCACGGCCACCAGGACGCCACTCGCCGCCTGCTGCCAGTCCCAGACCAGGTCCTGAACCCAAAACACCAGCAAGGAGAACCTCTCCCTGAAATCTCCCGAAAGGCGAGACCAAGACATTCTGCCCTCAGTGGCTGCCAGCCTCGGACAAACGCACGCTGTTTTCAGTGTCCCTAAAAAGTGCGGGTCAGGGAAGGTGGCGGGCACAGCCTCCCCTGCTGAGGGGCTGCCAGGAGACCCCACACGCACAGGAGAAGCAGAGCCTTGGTGAGAGGTGAGGGGCTGCTGCCAGGAGACCCCCCACACAGGAGCAGAAGAGCCCTGGTGAGAGGGGACTGTGCCCAGGGCCCAGAGACAGTTAGGCAAACCAGAGCCCTGCTCCAACCCCAGTGCTGGGCACGTCCTTTGGCCCCGGCTGCAAGCACACTGTGGTCCTGTGTGTGCTGAGTTCTGGCAACTTGCTCTCTGCTTCAGTTGCTGCCTCTGAAAATCACAGGGGACCATCCCCCGCCCCTGCAGGGTGGTGAATGGGACCAAAGGGCCTCTGCCAGCCCAAGGCAGCCAAACACCACCCTACACTCTCAAGGCTGCTGGGTGGCAAGGTCAAGAAGCAGCTTCCCTTCCCAAGCTAGGCCTGAGTCTGCGAGGCCAGAGGGCCTGCTGAATACCTTCGTCTTGGTCATCTCGCTGGAGGCCAGGAGGATGATGGTGCTGGCTGTGTCCTTGTCCAGCTCACTGGCACGACTGCTCAGGACCCTCTCCATGGCCCTCAGGACCGCCGCTCGGTATGGGTGCGCCAGCTGCGGAGAGACACCGTCCAGGACGGTCCCAGGTGAGCCTCACGCCCAGACACTCTGAGTGCCTGTCACTGTCTCTAGGAGATGAAACTGCACAAATCTCTCTGCCTCAAGCACAGGAGGGGAGGGGTACACCTGATCACTCCTCATGTCCTAAAGGCAGACCTGCAAGCCTCACACTCACGGCCCATCTCCAGAAGGTGGAGCGTTATCATAACTGCTCCAGACAACTAACATGCAGAGGGCAAGGCGGGGGACTCTCTCCCCCACGGGTAGCCAGTAGGGTCTCCCAGTCACATGACGCTCCCAGGACCCTTCGGCCTCCTTGCCCTGCCCTCCCCTGTCAGAGGAGGAGCACCCTCCGGTCCCCAGCTCAGTCTCTGCCTCAGTCTCTGCCACTAGGTTAGTGCTTATATCCAACGGCCCCTCCCCAAGGCTGCTAAGGAAAAACACCACCCACCACACCACCTTCTGCCACGGCCCGAGGCCCCCTCTACCTCCCAGGTTAACCCTTCGCAGAGTCCAACACCTGCCTTCATCCTACCCCTAAACAGCTCTCCTGTTGACCACCACCCCCACTGTAAATCCAAAGAGCACACACCGTCCTTGCCTCAACTGGGGACGCACCAAGGACTGGGACTGAAAGCTGGGACCCGCAGGGGCACACAGCAGAGGAGGCTACTGCCCAACCCAGGAAACGACCCTGGGGCACCCGGCCACCCTGTGTTGACAGCCCCTCCCCAATGATGCACCCACCACGGCCCCTCCCTCCACCACCCTGAGAGCAGCCTGCACCAGGCAACATGGCGCCAGGAGGGGCCGGCACAGGGCTGTCCATTCTCACATGGCTATAAAGATATACCCGAGCCCGGCGCGGTGGCTCACGCCTGTAATCCCAACACCTAGGGAGGTCAAGAGGGGCAGATCACCTGAGGTCAGGGGTTTGAGACCAGCCTGGCCAACATGGTGAAACCCCATCTCTACTGAAAAAAAATACGGGCCGGGCACGGTAGCTTACACCTGTAATCCCAGCACTTTGGGAGGCCGAGGCAGGTGGATCACCTGAGGTCAGGGGTTCAAGACCAGCCTGACCAATGTGGTGAAACCCCGTCTCTACTAAAAATACAAAAATTAGCCGTGTGTGGTGGCAGGCGCCTGTAGTCCCAGCTACTTGGGAGGCTGAGGCAAAAGAATCGCTTGAACCTGGAAGGCAGAGGTTGCAGTGAGCTGAGATGGCACCACTGCACTACAGCCTGGGCCACAGAGCGAGACTCTGTCTCAAAAAAAAAAGAAAAAAAAAAAATTATCCTGTCATGGTGGCGGGCACCTGTAATCCCAGCTACTTGGGAGGCTGAGACAGGAGAAAAGCCTGAAGCTGGGAGGCAGAGGTTGCAGTGAGCCGATCATGCCACTCCAGCCTGGGCGACAGAGCAAGACTGTCTCAAAGAGGGAAAAAAAAAGAAGAAATACCTGAGACTGGGTAACTTACAAAGAAGAAAGATTTAATTGGCTCAAAGTTCTGCAGGCTGTACAAGAAGCATGGCTGGGGAGGCCTCAGGAAAACACAATAATGGCAGAAAATGAAGGGGAAGCAGGCACATCTTACATGGCCTGAGCAGACGCTTCCAAACAACCAGATCCTGAGAACTCTATCATGGGGACAGCACTGAAGGGGGAAGTCGCCCCCAGGATCCAGTCACCACCCACCAGGCCCCACCTCCAGCACCTGGGATTACAATTCAACATAAGCTTTGGGTGGGGACACAGATTCAAGCCATATGAGACACTGATGGTCACGGGGTCTGCATTCCCCTCATGCACTCTGACAGCTATGGCAGCCATGGCAGGTGGGGGTGGGCCCACATGGGAGAAGTGCTACCCGCTCAGTGAAGACAGCCACGAAGGACATTTGAAGGAGAGCATGACAAGGTTGTTTGGAGGAGAAACAATAGTAGGGAGGCTTGGGAGCTTCGTGAAAGCCTTGGTTTTGTTCAGAAACTATTTGAAGTTGACACCCAACCACTTGACACGCACTTGGCCCTGGCGTGAAGCAGTGCTGGTGACAGGGCAGCGCCAGGCAGCTCCCAGACCCACATACACTTGCCGTAGGTGGCTGTGGCACACGTGTTCAGAATCACGCAACTGTCTCAAGCGTTGAGTCCCCGCATCAGTAACAGGCAGGCGTGCTCACTGCCACTCTGCGGAATGAGTTATAAACTACCACGGTCTAGCCCCAGGCCCACAAGTGGGAGGGACTTTTGTTCCTGAAAATAGCCAGTGTAGGTCACCAGCCTCAGCATGGAACACGAAGTCCACGTGGAACCTGCCAGTTCTCTGGGGAAGAGCTTCAGCTGGGGTTGATTTTCACTGTTAGATTTCCCATCCTTAAGTGTTGGTGCCGCAGGGAGGCAAGAGCGAGGCTGGTGGGGGATCAGTCTCACTGTGCCAGCCACCTCTGCCCACAGGCTACACACGACTCCCTTTCCTTTAAGGCTTCTGCAGGCAGACTGTATTTAAATTCTATATTACAGAATCATTTCTTTTTTTTTTTTTCTGAGACAGAGTCTCTGTCGCCCAGGCTGGAGTGCAGTGGCACAATCTCGGCTCACTGTGACCTCCGCCTTCCAGTTCAAGTGATTCTCCCGCCTCAGCCTCCAGAGTAGCTGGGACTATAGGCGCCTACCACCACGCCTGGCTACTTTTTGTATTTTTAGTAGAGACGGGGTTTCACTATGTTGGCCAGGCTGGTGTCGAACTGCTGACCTTGTGATCTGCTTGCCTCAGCCTCCCAAAGTACTGAGGTTACAGGCGTGAGCCACTGCACCTGGTTACATTTTTTTTTCTGAGTCAGGGTCTCACTCCATCACCCAGGCTAGAGTGCAATTGTGCGATCATAATTCACTGCACCTTGAACTTGCGGGCTCAAGAGATCCTCCTGCCACAACTTCTCAAGCAGCTGGGACTACAGGCACACAACACCACACTCAGCTAATTTTTTTTTCTTTTTTTTTTTAGATGGAGTCTTGCTCTGTCACCCAGGCTGGAGTGTTGTGGCACAATCTCAGCTTACTGCAACCTCTGCATCCTCAGTTCAAGTGATTATCATGTCTCAGCCTCCTGAGTACCTGGGACTACAGGTATGTGCCACCACTCCTGGCTAATTTTTTTTTTTGTATTTTTAGTAGAAATGAGGTTTCGCCACATTGGCCAGGCAGGCTGGTCTTGAACTCCTGGCCTCAAGTGATCCACCCACCTCCGCCTCCCAGAGTTTTGGGATTACAGGCATAAGCCACTGCACTGAGCCCCAGCTAATTATTTTTATTTATTTATTCATTCATTCATTCATTCATTCATTCATTCATTCATTCATTCGAGACAGAGTCTTGCCCTGTCACCCAGGCTGAGTGCAGTGGTATGATCTCGGCTCACTGCAACCTCCACCTCCCGGGTTCAAGCAATTCTTCTGCCTCAGTCTCCTGAGTAGCTGGAACTATAGGCACACGCCACCATGCCTGGATAATTTTTGTATTTTTAGTAGAGATGGGGTTTCACCATGTTGGCCAGGATGGTCTCAATTTCCCGACCTCATGATCTGCCCGCCTCAGCCTCCCAAAGTGCTGGGATTACAGGTGTGAACCACCGCGCCCGGCCTATTTTATTTTTTTTAGAGATGGGGTCTATGTTGCCCAGGCTGGTCTCAAACTCCTGGCCTCAAGTGATCCTCTTGTCTCAGGCTCCCAAAGTGTTGGGATTACAGGCGTGTGCCCTGGCACCCAGCCTATGGTTTCTGACTTTCATAATCTGGACACTCTTCCCAGGCAGGAGACGATGCAGTCCTTGAGAAGCCCATCCCCATCTGGGACGTCACAGAGCCGAGGCTGTAAGTGGGTGGATCAGCTGCCGGGGCAGCACAGCTGGTATAGTGCAGGAAGCGTGGGGGAAATGATTGAAAATCAGTGTAAACTGGTCTGGTTCTACCTAGTCAGAGCACGGCTGAGCTGGGAACAGCAGCTTGGGTGCAGCAGGTGGGCATTTATACCCATCCGACTGGACCCGCTGCTGAGAGGGGCAGCTCAGGTGCAGCAAGGCATTAATACCCACCCAACCAGACCCACAGCTGCCATCTCCTCTGGTTCTTGGTCATGGAAACACAGCTCAAGTTGCATTATGCTTCCATCTTTAGCTACTAATTCTCTCCACGTATATGAGAAAGTTTGAGGGAAATCTTTACAGATTCCACTCACAACTGTGGCATCTCCATCTGTCACTCTGTGTCCTGGTGATTGGGTGCTCAGTGCAGGGTGACAGGCTGGCTCAGCAAGTCTGCAATGGGTTATGCAACTGGAAAACATAGGAACCCATGAAAAAGGCATAGGAATCTACATTTTACAAAAAATGGATAGGGGCCAGCCACAGTGGCTCACGCCTGTAACCCCAGCACTTTGGGAGGCCAAGGTGGGAGGATCGCTTGAGCCCAGGAGTTCAAGACCAGCCTGGGTAACATAGTAAGGCCCTGTTTCTACAAAAATAAAAACAATTAGCTAGGTATGGTGGTACGTCTGTGGTCCCAGCTACTTCGGAGGCTGAAGCAGGAGGATCACTTGTGTACTAGAGGTCAAGGTTGCAGTGAACCAAAATTGCACCACTGCACTCCAGCCTAGGAAACAGAGGGAGTCCATCCCTGAATTTAAAAAAAAAAAAAAAAAAAAAAAAGTTATGCATTACTTCTGTTCTGGGGTTGGTTTGAATTGTTTGATTTCATGGTATAAGTACAATATTTTTGGCCGTGTATGGTGGTTCATGCCTCTAATCCCCATGATGGTGACAGGAGGCAGCCAAACGCCTAGGCAGAGAGGGATGGGTCCCCCGAGAAACCCCACCTCAAGCTGAAGATAGTTTAAAGTCAAGCTACAAGTTAAATCCTCAGTCTGGATTGAGAGCCTGTCTTCCTGTCTGGCGCGCTTTCCTCTGATTGATCCCCACCCTTCACCTATTTTACATATACCTACCCTTTTCTAATTGGCTTTCTACACCGTCATGCCCACCTTTGAGTGGTGTCTTCACTTTAACCTCTTTTGCAGACTCACAAACCAATCAGCATACACTCCTCACCCTGTGCCTATAAAGACCCCAGACTCAGACTCAGTTGGTAGAGGGGAGCTGGCCTAACTCGGGCGAAGAGATAGCCTGTCCCTCCCATCCCCTCTCCAGCTCCCCTCTCCACTAAGAGCTATTTTCATCGCTCAATAAAATTCTTCTCTGCCCTCCTCACCCTTCTATGTCCACTGTATCCTCATTCTTCTTGGGTGTGGTACAAGAGCTCAGACACCACCAAACACAGTTACAAGCTATAACGTAGGCAAGCTGAGGCACACCAGCGTGGCTGGGCAAGGCCCAGGCAGGGCATTGCTAGGCTTGCAAAGGGACCAAGAAGAAGAATCCTATGGCTGGGTGCAGTGGCTCAGGTCTGTCATTCCCAGCACTTTGGGAGGCCGAGGCGGGTAGATCATCAGGTCAGGAGTTTGAGACCAGCCTGACAAACATGGTGAAATCCCGTCTCTACTAAAAATACAAAAAAAGGAGACATATGTGGTGGCGTGTGCCTGTAATCCCAGCTACTCAGAAGGCTGAGGCAGGAGAATTGCTTGAACCCGGGAGGCAGAGGTTGCAGTGAGCCAGTTTCTGCCACAGTTTCAGCCCAGCCTGGGTGACAGAGCGAGACTCTGTCTCAAAATAAATAAACAAATAAAATAAAAAATAAATAAAAAAGAAGAAGAATCCTACATCACCAGCACTTTGGGAAGCCAACGCAGTGGATTGCTTGAGGTCAGAGTTCATGACCAACCCGGCCAACATGACGAAACCCAATCTCTACTAAAAATACAAAAAAAAAAAATTAGCCAGGAGTGGCGGCACATGCCTATAGTCCCAGCTACTCGTGAGGCTGAGGCACGAGAATTGCTTGACCCAGGAGATAGAGGTTGCAGTGAGCTGAGATCGCACCACTGCACTCAAGCCTGGGCAACAGAGCGAGACTCTGCCTCAGAAAAAAAAAAAAAAAGTACTATACTTTTTACAGCCCTGCCTCCATTCACAGTTGGAGAAGGCCCACTCAGGAAAGTTCTTCAAGGAAAGCAAACACAGTAATAAGCCCTTTTAAATAAAAATACTGTTGACAAAAAAGCTAAACTCTAAAATACCTAACAAGGTTTATTCTGTGCCACTGTGAGTGACCATGGCCCAGGGAACACCTGAGAAAGTACACCCAAGATGGTCAGGTTAGTTTGGTTTTATACGTCTTAGGGGACAGAATCCCAGGCAAAGACGTAAGTCAATACACAGAAGGTGTGCACTGCTTCAGCCTAGAAAGGCGGGCGTCTCGGGCAGCACTCACAGGGCACAGGTGGATTCCGAGATTTTCTCATTGGCAACTGGTTAAAAGAGTTAAACTGGCCAGGCACGGTGGCTCATGCCTGTCATCCCAGCACTGTGGGAGGCCAAGGTGGGCGGATCACAAGGTCAGGAGTTCCAGACCAGCCTGACCAACACGGTGAAACCCAGTCCCCACTAAAAACACAAAAATTAGCTGGTGTGGTGGCATGCGCCTATAATCCCAGCTACTCAGGAGGCTGAGGCAGGCGAGTCGCTTGAACCCAGGAGGCAGAGGTTGCAGTGGGCCGAGATCGTGCCAATGACCTCCAGCTTGGGCAACAGAGCAAGACACCCTCTCAGGAAAAAAAAAGAAAAAAAAAAAAAGAGTTAAACGTTGCCTGAGGACTTGAAGTCAGCAGAAAGAAACGCCTGAATTAAAGGGGCTTGTGAAAGTCAAGGTTCTTGTTATGTGGATGAAGCCTCCACGTAGCAGGCTTCAGAGATAATAGATGGTAAATGTCTCTTTTCAGACCTTAAAGGTGTCAGACTCTTAGTTAAATCTCTTCTAGATCAGAAAAAGACCTGGAAACGGAAGGAGATTCTCCACAGATGCAATTTTCCCCACAAAATATGGTTTTGCAGGCTCATTTCAAAATATGTCAAGAATAGATTTTGGGGTAAAATACTTTTATTTCCTCCAGGGCCCACCATCTGTCACGTGATGCTATGCCAGAGTCCAGTCTGGAATTTTACTGCTACAAAGAATCCGTTTTGTCAGACTTAAGATCTGTTTTAACCTAATGTTCATTGGTTGTACAAACTTCAAAAGGGAGCAGGTACAACGAGGTGTGTCCAATCTCCCTTTCTGTCTGTCATAGCCTGGAATTTAGTTTTCCAGGTTGCTCCCGGGTCTCCTTGGACAAGAGGATGTTAGAGCAGGCCGCTAGGCAGACATGAACAGGGCAGGAGAGGCCCCCAACTAGGAATGTCAGGCGGTCATCAGGTGACGGTCAGGCAGTTGTTTAGGCGTCACTCTAAAATAATAACTGGTCACTGCCAGCACCAGGGAAAGACAATCTCACAACAGATGGAAAACACCTAAAGCTTCTGCATGGGAGAATAAGGAAAAAAAAGAAAGAAAACACCTAAGGCTGGTGACAGCATCTTCCTTAGAGGATCTCAGGAGTTGGGTGAATGGGCTCCAGCAAGCATACTGAGGTGAACTGGTAGTGTTTAGACCGTATATGGCCTTCCTCTAGAAACACTCGGCTGGTAAGGGAAGAATGCCTCAAGTGAGCATGCCTGCAACTGCGCACAAAAACTCAAAAGGAGCTTCCGGTAGTGGAACCCACGCAGGTGCCTAGAGGTGGCTCCCAGGAGGGCCCAGGAGCTCCACGCCCCTCCCCATTCCTGCCTCAAGCGTCTCCTCCACTTGCTGTGCGTCCGCACCCTTCGTCACAGCCTGTGTCATAAATGGGTAAAGGCAGGCCACTCTGTCCCTGCGTTCTGTGAGCCGCTGCTGCAATTCACCGAATCCGAGGAGGGGGTCGTGAAAACTCTGATTCATGGCAGGTCGGTCAGAAGCACAGGCCACACCTGGAGCTTGCGACTGGCATCAGAAGCGGGGCCGTCGTGTGGGGCTGAGCCCTCCACCTGCGGGGTCTGACACGACCTCCAGGTGGATGGTGTCGGAATTGAATTGAGGACACCCAGCCGGTGTCCACTGCACAACTGACTGCTGTTTGCTGGTGGAGAGAAATCCCCCACATTTGGTCACAGATGTCTTCTGTGTTGATTGTTGTGTGGTGTAAGAGCAGAGAAAACAATGTGAGTTTGAGTTTTTCTACTCACAGAATTTGAAAATCCAGTTTTACTATTTTTGCTTCTCTTCCCCAAATCCCGTCCCTCCCCATGGCCTGACGGCCCCTGAGGAGTCTGTCTGTCCTGTGCGGGACCCTGGCTGACGTGTACAAGACTGGACGTGTCTAAAACTGTGAGGCCCAGCAACCCTCGGCGGAACAGGTCACATTCTACAAAGTCATGGGCTTCTGGGTTCGTAAAGACAGAACCACACACACAGATGTCAGACAGGAGCTGAAACCTGTAAAGCTCCAGGTGTACCCCAGGACACTGCGCTGACGTCTGAGGCCTGGAGGGGGATGTGGCGCTGCTTTTCCCTGTTGTTCCACATCTTTCTGGAGAGACTCAGTGGGCTTTGAACCATGCCTGCTATCCAGGCAAGACACAGCCAAGCGAAGTGCAGCTGCGGTGAGACCCACAAACAAAAGGCAGAAACTGGAGGTAGTGACCAAACCTATGGAGGCGGTCTGCAGGAGGAGACGACAGAAGAGGACTAGGGCAGGCGAGCTCCCTGGGAAGGGTCACAGCCCACAGGGTCAGTGCTTCCAGCTCAGCATGTGTATCATATATAAACATGCCAACTGTGAAGGAAGACTTTTTAAAAATTCAGTTAAAAAACTGTAAAGGCTAGAAAAGGGGTAAAATCAGAAACAAAGCAGGACAAGCATGGAGTGGCTGGGGCTCAGAGGAGGATGACCCAGAATGGAGGCCTCAGGAGCAAAGTCCCTCTCAGACCTGCTCTGCCCTCCCCTCTCTCCCCCCATTCTCGCCCAAGGCAGTCATAAAACCTGTAAATATTGGCCAGGTGGTGGCTCACGCCTGCAATTCCAGCACTTTGGGAGGCCAAGGCAGGCAGATCACTTGAGGTCAGGAGTATGAGACCAGCCTGGCCACTAGAGGTCAGGAGGATGAGCCCAGCCTGGTCAACATGGTGAAACCCCATCTCTACTAAAAATACAAAAATTAGCTCGGCGTGATGGCAGGCACCTGTAATCCCAGCTACTTGGGAGGCTAAGACAAAGAATCACTTGAACACAGGAGGCCGAGGTTGCAGTGAGCCAAGATTGCACCATTGCACTCCAGCCTGGGCGACAGAGTGACACTCCATCTCAAAAACAAAAACAAAAACAAACAAACAAAAAAAACCTGTAAATATCACTCTAATTTCCTCCACCATTCTGTGTAAAACCTGGCCATAAGGAAATTCTCGCTGGGTGCTGGTGGCTCATGCCTGTGATCCCAGCACTTTGGAAGGTCACAGCAGGTAAAATGCTTGAGTCCAGGAGTTTGAGACCAGCCTGGCCAACATGGTGAAACCCCATCATTACTAAAAACACAAAAATTAGCCAGGCGTGGTGGCACACACCTGTAGACCCAGCTACTTGGGAGGCTGAGGTGGGATGATGACTTGAACTCGGGAGGTCATGGCTGCAGTGAGCCACGTTTGTGCCACTGCACTCCAGCCTGGGTAAGAGAATACGACTGTCTCAAGAAAAAAAATTCTCTGGCCAACCTTGTTTGACTGTAGGTCTCAGACCCCCACTGCAGAGGGGTCCTGCCCCAGCTGGAGGAAAGAGTGCTGGTCAGAGAGGCTCAGGAGAACTCGAGATGGGCCCTGCTGGTGCCCCCAGTATGCTTCCATGGTTCACACCCGCCATCCAAGCCCACTTCTACACAGCTGCCCGTTTCTTCGAACCTACACATAAAATCAGATCACTTCCCTGGGTCTCTGGGCCTTCATTGTGAAGGCTCCCATGTCACATTAAACTGGGATGAAATAAGCTTGTCATGCTTTTCTCTTGTTAATCTGTCTTTTGTTATGGAACTGTCAGCCATGACACTTATGATGGGTGAGGAAAGGTATCATCACCCTTTTTCTCCCCTACAAAGCAGACTTACATTTTGTTACAAACTGCTAAAAATAACAAAGTCTTTTTGATACGGTTTGGCTGTGTCCCCACCCACATCTCATGTTGAATCGTAATTCCCAGTATTGGGGTAGGGACTTGCTGGGAGGTGACTGGATCACGGTGGTGGATTTCTCCCTCGCTGCTCTTGGGATAGTAAGTTCTCACAAGATCGGGCTGTTTGGAAGTGTGTAGCACCTCCCCCTGCTCGCCCTCTCCTGGCATCACATAAAGATATGCTTGCTTCCCCCTCGCCCTTCTGCCACGACTGTAAATTTCCTGAGGCCACCCCAGCCATGCCTCCTGTACAGCCTATGGAACTGTGGGTCAATTAAACCTCTTTTCTTTATAAATGACCCAGGCTCAGGTAGTTCTTTATAGCAGTGTGAAAACAGACTAATACACTCTTTTAACCACCTTTAGTATTCTTTGGCCGTTTCCTCAAATAGCAAGGTCAGCCCTAATTTTGTCTGACAATTAGACGCTGATTTCAGCATGTCTCAGGTAATGGGGCCTTTCAGCCACAGAGAGAAGGGCTTGATGCCCGGCACTCATGTGCTGTGTTCACCAGGCTCATGTAAAGCCCAGAAGACAGCCACATCAGTGGGTAGATGCACTGTCAGAAGGGTTTGAACCAGAGCGGCTCCATCCTGAAGAGGGGCTGGGTAAACAAGGCTGAGACCTACTGGGCTGCATTCCCAGGAGGTCAGGCATTCTCAGTCACAGGATGATTCGGGGTCGGCATGAGATACAGGTCACAAAGACCCCACTGATAAAACAGGATGCAGTAAAGAAGCCGACCAGAACCTGCCAAAACCAAGATGGTGACGACAGTGACCTCTGGTCGTCCTCACTGCTCACTATACACTAATTATAATGCATTGGCTGCTGGAAGACACTCCCACCAGCACCACGACAGTTTACAAACGCCACAGCAACATCAGGTCTAAAAAGGAGGGACCTTCATTCCACAAACTGCCTGCCACTTTCCTGGAAAACACATGAATAATCCACCCCTTGCTTAGCGTGTCATCAAGAAATAACCAAAAAATAGCCAACCAGCAGACCTAATGGCTGCTCTCTCTATCAAGTAGCCATTCTTTAGTTTCCTTACTTCTCAATAAACTTGCTTTCACTTTGTGGATTTGCCTCTAAACCTTTCTTGTGAGAGATCCAATAGCCAGTTCTTGGGGTCTGGATCAGGACCCCTTTCCAGTAACAAAACCACCCCGTCCAAGCAGGAGGGCGGCCCTGTCAGACTAACCTATGAATAAGTGCAACTCTAATGAACCTCCTGACAAGCTAATCCTAGCACTCCTACAGGGAACACAAGGGGGCAAAAATAGCTAAGACAGCTGGCTGGGTGTGGTGGCACACGCCTATAGGCCCAGCTACTCAGGAGGCTGAGGCAGGAGGATCACTTGGGCCCGAAAGGTCGAGGTTGCAATGAGCTGTGATTGTACCACTGCATTCCAGCCTGGGTGTCAGATTAAGACCCTGTCTCAAACAAATAAAAATAAAGTAAATTTTTAAAAAAGAGCCAATGGGCCAGGTGCGGTGGCTCACGACTGTAATCCCAGAGCTTTGGGGGGCCAGGTGGATGGATCACGAGGTTGGGAGTTTGAGACCAGCCTGGCCAACGTAGTGAAACCCCATCTCTACTAAAAATACAATTAGCTGGGCGCGATGGCAGGCGCCTGCAATCCCAGCTACTCAGGAGGCTGAGGCAGGAGAATCGCTTGAACCTGGGAGGCAGAGGTTGCATTGAGCCGAGACCACGCCACTGCACTCCAGCCTGGGCAACAAAGCAAGACTCCATCTAAAAAAAAAACAAAAAAAACACACACACACAAATAGCTGATAGCTGGATGTGATGGCTCACGCCTGTAATCCCAGCACTTTAGGAGGCAGAGATAGGCAGATCACTTGAGGTCAGGAGTTCAAGACCAGCCTGACCAACATGGTGAAACCGCATCTCTACTAAAAATACAAAATTAGGTCGGGCAGCCAGGTGCGGTGGCTCACACCTGTAATCCCAGCACTCTGGGTGGCCAAGGCGGGTGGATCACAAGGTCAGGAGATCGAGACCATCCTCGCTAACATGGTGAAATCCCGTCTCTACTAAAAAATACAAAACATTAGCTGGGTGTGGTGGTGGGTGCCTGTAGTCCCAGCTACTTGAGAGGCTGAGGCAGAAGAATGGCGTGAACCCAGGAGGCAGAGCTTGCAGTGAGCTGAGATTGCACCACTACACTCTAGCCTGGGCAAAAGAGCTAGAATCAATCTCAAAAAAAAAAAAAAAAAAAAATTATGCTGGGCGCGGTGGCTCATGCCTGTAATCCTATCACTTTGGGAGGCCAAGGTGGGCCGATCACCTAAGGTCAGGAGTTCGAGACCAGCCTGGGCAACATGGTGAAACCCCATCTCTACTAAAACACAAAAATTAGCCAGGCATAGTGGCAGGCACCTGTAACCCTAGCTATTTGGGAGGCTGAGGCAGGAGAATTGCTTGAACCCAGGAGGTGGAGATTGTAGTAAGCCAAGATCATGCCACTGCACTCCAGCCTGGGCAACAGAGCCAAATTCCGTCTCAAAATATATATATCAATAAATAATAAAAATCAAAATCAAAATTAGCCGGGTGTGGTGGCGCACGCCTGTAGTCCCAGCTATTCAGGAGGCTGAGATAGGAGAATTGCTGGAACCCGGGAGGCAGAGGCTGCAGTGAACCAAGATGGTGTCATTGCACTCCAGCCTGGGCAACAGACTGAGAATCCATCTCAAAAAAAAAATAATAATAATAATGAATGAATAAACAAATTTGTTTACTAAAAGTAAATATAAAGGCTGGGCGTAGTGGCTCACACCTATAATCCCACCACTCTGGGAGGCCAAGGTGGGCGGATCACGAGGTCAGAAGATCGAGACCATCCTGGCTAACACAGTGAAACCTGGTCTCTACCAAAAAATACAAAAAATTAGCTGGGCATGGTGGCGGGCGCCTGTAGTCCCAGCTACTCGGGAGGCTGAGGCAGGAGAATGGCGGGAACCCGGGAGGCGGAGCTTGCAGTGAGCCGAGATCATGCCACTGTACTCCAGCCTGGGCGACAGAGCGAGACTCCGTCTCAAAAAATAAATAAATAAATAAATAAATAAATAAAACTAAAAATAAAAACAACAGCTGAGACAGCTGACAGAGGAAGAAAGGAGAGACCCTGCCCCAGGAAGTGCCGCCAGGCCATGGCAGTGGCCAGATATTTTCATGGAACTGGGCCATTTTCCCCAGGAGATGGTAGCTGATAAGAAATACATTGTACAGAGGTCCCTTTTTACATATCAAAATATTAAATAAAACAAAAAGAATAATGACCTTTTGATACTACAAAAGCCTCTTCCCCTTCCCAGAACAGCCCAAACCACACACAGAGAAAAACTAGAAAGTGCATAACAGTTTCAAACAATGCAGTGCCAACGCTGTCAGCAGTGACAGAGAACCGCTGAACCAAGATCAGGCGAGGCCGAAATCCCGGGAGGCGAGAGCCAGCCAGGCCACGTCTGTTCTGGGGTTCGGGTCCCTGATTTGGCATCCCTGTGGGGCTGAAGAGAGTTCCCAAGAGGCTCTTGTAGCTCTCCCAAGTGGGCAATGTTTGTGCGAGAGGACAGGACACTCCAGCACAGCAAGGGAAGGCCCTGGCCCCTCCTGGGCAGCCCCTCCCTGAGGGTGCAGGAAGACCAGCAGCGCAGGACCCTTGGGGACTCTCTGAGCACTTATCAGTGTTTCTGGCTCCTTAGGTCGATGAGATTCTCTCCGAAACAACCTTCTGCCCCTCAAGCAGGGACCATGGTCTGTCCCTCAGGCACTAGGCACAGAGCCCGGCCATTAGGCCTCCACTTAGTGAGTAAAAGAGCCTCGAACAGGGTTGAACAATGCCGTGGTAGGGGGATGTAGCCACACCCCACACATGATGAGACAACGCAGGTTACCCATCCTGACACAGGCAGGCGTGGGAGGGCTTAGACATGTGGTCACCCCTGCGTAACACCCGGCCCACTGCTACTGGCTGGACTGTCTCTTCCCAAACCAAGTAAGCCCCAACCGACCACGGCCCTGACAACATCATCCCCACCAAAGAGCACAAATACCTTGTCGTGCTGCCGCAGGTACTCCTCACAGGTACAGAGCGTCTCCACCGGCCGCACCTCCCCGAGGGAGCACAGGGCACTGCAGACCTGCTCCTGCACCACGGGGTCCTTATCGGTGATGGCGTCCAGCAGGGTGGAGGCCAGCTCTGCAGTGACAAAGCCCCGTTAGCATGCTCACACCCAAGCACCCTCTCCTATCACACCTCAGCTGCCACTCCTGCAGTGGACACGCCTGCAGCCTCTGAGGATCACAGACACAAAGCAGGAGAGGGCACAGCTGCTTTCTCTCTCGTATAACCTCTCTCCGCCTGTGCTGCTGCAGGGGTCAGGTGCACTGCGGGGACAGGCTGTGGAGCTGCAGGGCTCACATTCCAGCTGCCCGAGGAGCTGCCTGGCCAGGACACACTATTTAGCACATCAGGGTTGAGCGACACAGAGGACACAGCCTGCCCTCCCACACAGGTAGGCATGAGGCTGTGCTGGTCCTGACCACATGGCCTGAGCTTCCTTGAGGACACTGGCTCACTCACCAGCCGGACTCTTCAGGAAGGCTCCCTGAGGGTCTGTGCCCAGGCAGCCTGGGATTCCCCATGGCCCCATTGCCCACATATAGCCCTTGACAGGCAGGTGCTGGGCAGAGGGTCCAAGACCCCAGCAGTGAGAAGTACATGAAGGAATAAAGATATACCTTCATCCCATGACTCTCAGCCCCCATGGACCAGAGCTGAATCAAGAAAATCATGGAATAAATGTAGTGCTCTACAGGCAAGGCCAGGTGGTTCCCTGTACACGGGAAAGGGCAGGCCAAGCATCCCAGGGACTTGTGCCAACCGGCCACTCCACACCAACAAGACCTTCCAGGCTGGTTTGGGGATGTCCCTTCCCTTTTGCTCCAGCAGCACCACACCCAGGCTGCCAATGAGGACATCCCAGGAGGCACCTGCTGGGGCAGAGGAACACAGGCATCAGGGCATGACTCAGTCCCCCTCTGGGAAGGGATTCCTTCCTGAGCAGGAAGCTGGACTTTAAACAGCCCTCCATTTCCAAAGTCCAGTAGTTAGCCAAAGAGGCTGATCCAAATCAATGAGATCTGACTGTACCTAAGGCCACGTTCGGCCAGTAAAGCAAACTCAGCCTGTGCTGAACTAGGTCTGCATCTGCTTTTCCGGCTGTGGCCATTCACGTGTGGAAGTGCAGGGTCTCAAGTGCTCTGGGAGCCTGCCCTCCGAGGGCAGTGAGGCCATGCCCCCTCCCTCGACCTCACCTTCTCACTGCTTTGCACTGCCCTGGCTGGGCAGCTTCCGGGCCCCACTCGTACTCACAGACTCTTCTCACCACCCCACCTTCACCTATCAACACCCCAGTGCCATTCCGGGCCTCTCGGTCTCCCTCAAGCTCAAGGCATGGCACCCAACAGAGGCACTTAAAGAGCCCTGAGGTGTGGCTCATCACTGGGACAGACCTCTAGGGAGCAGGGACAAGTGGGCAGAGCTTCACCCATTCTGGCCCGGCACACAGTCAGCCTTAAGTGAGTCACAGCCTCAGCTGGGGAAGTGGTGGCAGCCAGAGCAGACCCCAGACCCGAACCGGGGCCTACATGCTCAGGTACAGAGGCTCAGCCGGCCAGGGACCCTCCCGCTCGGAGCAGGCTGAACTGAGCCTCTGGGCAAATCTGTGCTCCCTACTACAACGGCAATGCTGCTACAACCTCAATGCCATGTCCCTCCAAAATCTATCTGTTGGAACTTAACCCCGTGTGACGGCATTAAGAGTGGTGCCTTTGGGCTCCACCTTCGTGGACGGGATCGGTGCCTTATAAAAACGCTTGATGGGGTCGGGCACAGTGGCTCACGCCTGTAATCCCAGCACTTTGGGAGAACAAGGTGGGTGGATCACCTGAGGTCAGGCGTTCAAGACCAGTCTGGCCAACATGGTGAAACCATATCTCTACTAAAAATATAAAAATTAGCCAGGTGTGATGGCAGGTGCCTATAGTCCCAGCTACTCAGGAGGCTGAGGCAGGAGAATTGCTTGAACCTCAGAGGCAGAGACTGCATGAGCCAAGATCACGCCACTGCACTACAGCCTGGGTGACAGAGAGAGACTCCATCTCAAGGGGGAAAAAAAAGCTTGATGGCCAGGCACAGTGGCTCCCGCCGGTAATCCCAGCACTTTGGGAGGCCGAGGCTGGTGGATCATTTGAGTCCAGGAGTTTGAGACCAGCCTGGCCAACACAGGTTTTGTTGAAACCCTGTCTCTACAAAAAAAAAGAAAAAAATACAAAAAGTACAGCATAGTGGCATGCACCTGTAGTCCCAGTTACTCAGGAGGCTGAGGTGGGAGGATCCCTTGAGGACAGGAGGCAGAGGTTGCAATGAGCTGAGAGCACCACCACACTCCAGCATAAGCGACAGAACAAGACCCAGTCTCAGAAAAACAAAAGAAAAGATTGAGGCCCTGCATAGTGGCTCACGCTGTAGTCCCAGTGCTTCGTGAAGCTGAGGCAGGAGGATGATTTGAAGCCAAGTGTTCAAGACCACCCTGAGCAACACAGCGAGACCTCATCTCTACAAAAACTAACTTTAAAAAATAGGCTGGGTGTGGGCTGGGCGCAGTGGCTCACACCTGTAATCTCAGCACTTTGGGAGGCCAAGGGGGATGGATCACCCGAGGTCAGGAGTTCGAGACTAGCCTGGCAAACCTGGTGAAACCCCATCTCTACTAAAAATACAAAAATTAGGTGTGGTGGCGGGCACCTGTAATCCTATCTGCTTGGGAGGCTGAGGCAGGGAGAATCACTTAAACCCGGGAGGTGGAGGTTGCAGTGAGCCGAGATCCACTGCACTCCAGCCTTGGCGACAGAGTCAGACTCCGTCTCAAAAAAAAAAAAAAAATTAGCTGGGTATGATGGCACATGCCTGTAATCTCAGCTACTTGGGAGGCTGAGGTGGGAGGATGGCTTGAGCCCAGGAGGTCACTGCACTCTAGCCTGGGCAACAGAGTGAGACTGTCTCAGAAAACAAACAAACAAACAAAGGCTTGAAGGACACCCTAGTCCTTTCAGCACCTCCAGTCATGAGATGACACAGCAAGAGACTCCATCTATGAGTCAGAGAACAGCCCTCACAGACATTGAATCTGCCAGTGCCTTTATCTGGGACTTCCCAACTGCCAGTACTGTGAGAAATACATTCCTATTATTCATTAATTACCCAATCTAAGATATTTTGTTACAGCAGCCTGAACAGCCTTTGACGACTGCTAATTTTTTTTTTTTCTGATGAACATCTGGAGAAAGCATGTTCATTCAGCAGTCACTCCAGGCCGGGCGTGGTGGCTCATGTCTGTAATCCCAGCACTTTGGGAGGCTGAGGCGGGTGGATCACTTGAGTCCAGAAGTTCAAGACCAGCCTGGGCAACATGACAAAATCTCATCTCTAGGAAAAATACTTCTGGGCGTGGTGGCATGTGCCTGTAGTCCCAGCTACTCAGGAGGCTGAGGTAGGAGGATCATCTGAGCTCAGGAGTTTGAGGCTGCAGTGAGCCATGATTGCACCACTGCACTCCACCCTGGGTGATAGTGGGAGACCCTGTCTTTTTTTTTAAGATGGAGTCTCGCTCCATCGCCCAGACTGGGGCAACAATCTCAGCTCACTGCAACCTCCACCTCCTGGGTTCAAGCGATTGTCCTATCTCAGACTCCCGAGTAGCTAGGACTACAGGCACATGCCACTACACCTGGCTAATTTTTTATTTTTTTAGTAGAGATGGGGTTTCACCATGTTGGTCAGGCTGGTCTCGAACCCCTGACCTCAGATGATCCGCCCGCCTCGGCCTCCCAAAGTGCTGGGATTATAGGTGTAAGCCACCATGCCCAGCTGACCCTGTCTTAAAAAAAAAAAAGTCAAACAAAACCTTCAAATCACATCCTGAATGCCATATGCTTTTCTGAGTCCCAAACTCAAGGCTCGTGTGGGGGAGGTCTACACCTGCCACATCACCTAACCTGCCCAGAACCCACTCTGGCTCCCGAGTGTCGGGTGGAAACTCCAGGCACCACTGGAGCTGGTAAGAGCCTTGGCCTGCCCTGACCCAGAGGCAAGAGAGGCCTCACACATGGCCACCCCCAATCCCCATGCACTCACTCTTTATGGAGGACTCAGTCATGTCTGTGGTTTCAGCTTCCTTCACCCAGTGTGAACATGGACAACCTCTTCTCCAATCTGGAATAACCAAAATCACAAGATTTAATTCATAAGCCTCCACGAGATCTGAGTTTATAGGCAATTACCATTTCCGTGTAAAACACACAATTTAAATGCATTTGTTCTGGGGGAAATATCTCTGTCACATTTTCTTTGAGCCATTCAGGGAGGGCAAAAGACACCATGATCCTCAACAGTTTCCAACTCTCCTCCATCCCTGAGCAACCATCAGTCCTGCCAGCGCCTCACAGGCCTGCACAGGCTTGTCCACAGCTGGCCCACAGGCGCCTCGCCACCATCAGCCCCAGCAGGAGTAGACGCACCTCCATCTAGAGCATCCTCCTCCACACCGAGGAACTGAGCACGGCCACACCGCTTTCACACACCGCATGCCATGCGCCACGGCATGCGACCATGGTCTCAAGAATCGAGTCCAGCAAGTGTCCAAGTTCCTTCTGCCTCTTTACCACGGGCACACACTCAAGTCTTGCATCATGCTTTCTGAGGACCTGGGTCATCAGAGGGGCTGCAGGCCCACCATGAGTATGGCAGCCAGCATCCTAACAACTCACATTCTCTGTTCTCTGAGCTCCCACCAGCCCCTTCATTCCCTTGATCACCTCCTGTCCACCATTCCTTCCTAACATACTCCAGAGAAAAATGAAGGAGAGACGCCATGACCCACCCCTGACCAGCCAGGACACCTCCCTGTGCTGTGCACACATGGGCTGGAGATGAAGTAAGAAATCATGGAAATCTTGGCCGAGAGCGATCGCTAATGCCTGTAATCCAGCACTTTGGGAGGCCAAGGTGGGTGGATTGTTTGCGGTCAGGAGTTCAAGACCAGCTTGGTCAATATGATGAAACCCTGTCTCTACTAAAAACACAAAAATTAGCTGGGCGTGGTGGCGGGCACCTTTAGCCCCAGCTACTCAGGAGGCTGAGGCATGAGAATTGCTTGAACCTGGGAAGCAGAGGTTACAGTGAGCCAAGAACACACCACTGCACTGCAGCCTGGGCGACAGAGTGAGGCCCTGTCTCAGGAAAAAAAAGAAAAAAAAAAAAAAGTTCTAGCATTTTGGGAGGCTGAGGCAGGTGGATCACTTGAGGCCAGGAGTTCGAAACCAGCCTGGCAAACATGGTGAAACACCATCTCCACTAAAAATACAAAAAAATTAGCCAGTGTGGTGGCTCACGCCTGTAATCCCAGCTACTCAGGAGGCTGAGGTGGGAGAATTGCTTGAACCTGGGAGGCAGAGGTTGCAGTGAACTGAGATTGCACCACTGCACGGCACTCCAGCCTAGGCAACAGAGCAAGCCCTGCCTCAAAAAAAAGAAAAGAAAAACAGGGCCAGGCACAGTGGTTCACAACTGTAATCCCAGCACTTTGGGAGGCTGAGGCGGGTGGATCATCTGAGGTCAGGAGTTCAAGACCAGCCTGGCCAACATGGTGAAATCCCATCTGTACTAAAAAAAAAATACAAAAATTAGCTAAGTGTGGTGGCGCGTGCTTATAATGCCAGCTACTCAAGAGGTTGAGGCAGAAGAATCACTTGAACCCGGGAGGCGGAAGTTGCAGTGAGCTGAGATCGTGCCACTGCACTCCAGCCTGGGCAACAGAGTGAGACTCTGTCTCAAAAAAAAAAAAAAAACATATTCCATGGAGATCCCAAGCTGTGGAAGTATTAAGAGCTGAGGAGGGCAGTGACTCTCAGGCAGGGCAGAAAACCCATGGAAGTGCCCACAGCACACACTTCCCAGAGACAAGGGCATGCCTGACGTGGAGTATCAGAAGCCAGAGTTCCCAGGCCTGAGCTGAGCTGGGGAGGCGGAGGAGCTGGGCTGAGCGGCTGGGATCTGGGACCAGTGGCTGTGCCCTGTGGGTAGCCAGCACTGCCCAGCTCCACCATCCAGGAAGAAACGGGTGGGACCAACGCCAGTCCACGACTGTGCAGCACCCCTTCCAGTGCAGCAGCCACGTTCGCCCAACTCAAACAGGAGCTAACAAAACAAATGAGCACACGGGCTTGGACTTGTCTGCTCCCGACCCAGGCGAGAATCACAGGACAACTAAAAACTGGACGAAACACAAGAAACCACTGTTTCTCAGGACAATGGACATCAGAAAATGAAGGACAGTGAGGGCCAAGAGGTAGGAAATGAGGCGTAGCCCCAAGAGCCCAGCTCACTGCCTGGAGAGAGGACCCAGGCTTAGGGCCCAGCAAAACACCTAAGCTGAAGAGACAGAGCGGGTAGTGCCGGCCGATACCAAAGTGGCTGGAGTCTGCAGTCCAGTGCCAGAGAAAGCGTTGCCCAGAGAGAACTTTAGAGACCTGCAGCGGGTTCCCTGGGCACTCAGCAAGTTACTGGTCAGCAGAATAATAGCCCCTAAGCTGCCCACACCCTCATCCCCAGAACCTGTGTGTATGAACCCTTACACGGCAAAGGGATTCAGTAGATGAGATTAAGGGTACAGGCCCTGAGACAGGGAGATTATCCCGGATTACCTGGGTGAGACCAACCTAATCACACGAGTCCTTAAAAGCAAAGAACCTTTCCTGGGTGGCTCAAAGAGAGGAGATAGAAGAGCGGGGAGGAGAAATCTGAAGTGTGAGAAGCACTCACCCCACAGCTGCTGGCTTGGCGGGTGCAGGAGGGAGGCTCTGAGACGAGGAATGCAGGTGGCCTGGAGAAGCTGTGAATGGCCCTCAGCTGGCAGCTGACAAGAAAACAGGGGCTTCCGTCCTACAGATGCAAAGAACCAAATTCTGCCAGGAACCTGAGACAGCAGAAGCAATCCTTCCCAGGGGCACCAGGAAGGGAAGCAGTTCCCGGCGCCTGGGTTCGGGCTGGTGAGGCCCTTGGTAGACTTCTCACTCCAAGAACTTTATGGTAATAAATTTGTGTTGCTTAAGGCACTAAGTTTGTGGTAACGTATTGCATTAGCATTAGAAAACTAATACAAATGCCTTGTATGAGAACAAACTATCCAAGGCTGCAGAAAGAGCCACACAAAGGGATTAGGAGAAGCAACATCCAGGGTTTCCACAGGGCCAGGAATGGGGCCTGCTCCCAGCAGCTGGAGTGGACAGTGTCATGACTCATGGAGCACCAGGCAGAGTGCTCAGGACTCCACCTCAGTCATCAACCAAATCAGTCCTAGGCTAAACGTCATTCCGGTCTCACCTAACAAAGCTAAAAGAAAGGCCCGACAAGATCAAACTGTTCCCAAGTAACTTTGCCACTCCCAGCACAAAGCTCATGAATACTAACAGGAACACAAAAATATCCAGCACCACCAAGGCAAAAGCAATGCCTGGCATCCAATCAAAAATTACCAGGCGTGGGCCGGGCGCAGTGGCTCACGCCTGTAATCCCAGCACTTAACGAGGCCGAGGCGGGTGGATCACGAGGTCAGGAGATCCAGACGATCCTGGCTAACACGGTGAAACCCCGTCTCTACTAAAAATACAAAAAATTAGCCAGGCGTGGTGGGGGGCACCTGTAGTCCCAGCTACTTGGGAAGCTGAGGCAGGAGAATGGCGAGAACCTGGGAGACGGAGCTTGCAGTGAGCCGAGATCGCGCCACTGCACTCCAGCCTGGGCGACAGAGTGAGAGTCTGTCTCAAAAAAAAAAAAAAAAAAAAAAAAATTACCGGGCGTGCAAAGCAAGAAAATTCAACCCATTGTGAGGATGAACCAACCAAAACAAACTGACCCAGAAATAACACAAACGAAAGAGTTCAGAGACACAGACATTAGTTATTAAAACTATATCATATATTTGAGAAACTACAGGAAAGATTAAATACGTTAACACTAGGAGGTTAAAAGCCAAAGGATGGGCAAAGAAAAACATGGCTGGCATTAGTTACAAGAAAGCTGGAGTCACATTAGACAAACTAGATTTCTGAAATATTAACTATCCTAAACACTTTTACCTGGTAACACAGCTTCAAAATATACAAAGCCAAAACTAATAAAAATGCAAGGAAAAATAGACAAATCCAAATTCCAGTATAAATTTCAACATCTCTCTCTCCTTTTCTTTTTGACATGGAGTTTCGCTTTTGTCACCCAGGCTGGAGTACAATGGCAGGATCTTGGCTCACTACAACCTCCGCCTCCCGGATTTAAGTGATTTTCCTGCCTCAGCCTGCCCAGGAACTGGGACTACAGGCACGTGCCACCACGCCTGGCTGATTTTTGTATTTTTAGTAGAGACGGGGTTTCACCACGTTGGCCAGGCTAGTCTCAAACTCCTGACCTCAGGTGATCCACCCACCTCAGCCTCCCAAAGTGCTGGGATCACAGGTGTGAGCCACCGTGCCCAGCCCTCTGTCTCTGTTAGAACAAGTGAACAGAAAATTCGGCCAGGCAGAGTGGCTCACACCTGTAACCTTGGCACTTTGGGAGGCTGAGAGGCAGGTTGATTGCTTGAGCTCAGGAGTTCAAAACCAGCCTGGGTAACACAGCGAAGCCCTGTCTTTACAAAAAATACAAAAATTAGCTAGGTGTGGTGGTGAATGTCTGTAATCTCAGCCACTCCGGAGACGGGAGGATCACTTGAGCCCAGGAGGTCAATGCTGCAGTCCGCAGAGATCACACCACTGTGCTCCAGCCTCAGCGACAGGAGGGAGACCCTCTGGCAAAAAATTAAAAAAAAAAAAAAGTGTAAAAGAATTCAAGGCATACAAAGTATGTTCTCCAACCACAATGGAATTAAATATATCAATAAGAAAAAGGTATCTGAGAAATCCCCAAGAGTTTCAAAACTATTTAATATGCTTTGAAATAATGCATGGATCTAAAAAGGAATCAAAAGTGAAATTACAAAGCATGCTGAGGTGAATGAAAATGAAACGACATATCAAAATTTGTGGAAACTTACAGCACTAAATGTCTTTTTAGAAAAGAAGAATGACTAAAGTATACAGAGAATGTGCAGGAAAAAAGAATGAGTTCAACTTCTACCTGAAGAAACTAGAGGCTGGGCAAGGTGGCTGGCTCACGCCTGTAATCCTAGCACTTTGGGAGGCCAAGGTGGGTGGATCACTTGAGGTCAGTTCGAGACCAGCCTGGCCAACACAGTGAAACCCCACCTCTACTAAAAATAGAAAAATTGGCCAGGCGTGGTGGCTCGTACCTGTAATCCCAGCACTTGGATCACCTGAGCAAGTGCTGGCCGAAGCATGTGGATCACCTGAGGTCAGGAGTTCAAGACCAGCCTGGCCAGTATGGTGAAACCCCATCTCTACTGAAAATACAAAAATTAGCTGGGCGTAGTGGTGTGCGCCTGTTGTTCCAGCTACTTGGGAGGCTGAGACAGGAGAATTGCTTGAACCCAGGGGGCGGAGGTTGCAGTGAGCCAAGATAGCACCACTGCATTCCAACCTGGGCCACCGAGCGAGAGTCCGTCTCAAAAAATAGTAATAATAATAAATTAAAAAAAAAAAAAAAAAAAAGAAGTAGATGGCCAGGCGCGGTGGCTCATACCTGTAATCCCAGCACTTTGGTAGGCCAAGACAGGTGGATCACTTGAGCTCAGGAGTTCAAGACTACCTGGGCAACATGGCGAAACCCCACTTCTACCAAAAGTACAAAAATTAGCTGGGCGTGGTGGCACACGCCTGCAGTCCCAGCTACTAAGGAGGCTGAGGTGGAAGGATCACTTGAGCCTGGGAAACAGAGGTAGCAGTGAGCCAAGACTGCACCACTGCACTCCAGCCTGGGTGACAGACCCCTTCTCAAAAAAAAAAAAAAAAAAAAAAAAAAAAAAGAGAAAAGAAAAGAAATAGGCAAATCCCTTAAAAGACACAAGCTACAAGCTATCAAAGCTCACTCACAAAGAGATAACCTAAATAGTCCCATAGCTAAAAAGAAATTGAACTTACAGTAAAAAACCTTCCCGTAGAACCTAGATGGTTTCCCTGAGGAATCCTACCAAACATGTAAGGAAGAAATAATACCAACTACACACAAATTCTTCCTGAAAAAACTAAAGAGAAGAGACTACTTCCCAACTGATTTTCTGAGCATTACTCTCATAGCAAACCCAAAGACCTTGTAAGAAAGCTATACAGGCTCATGCCTATAATCCCAGCACTTTGTGAGGCTGAGGCGGGTGGATAACTTGAGGTCAGGTGTTCGAGAGCAGCCTGGCCAGCATGATGAAGCCCCGTCTCTACTAAAAATACAAAAGTTAGCTGGGCATGGTAGCACATGCCTGTAATCCCAGCTACTTGGGAGGCTGAGGCACAAGAATCACTTGAACCTGGGAGGTGGAAGTTGTAGTGGGCGGAGATCACACCAGTACACGCCAGCCTGGGCAACAGACTGAGACTCCATCTTAAAAAAAAAAAAAAAAGAGAAAACTGGCTGGGCGTGGTGACTCACACCTGTAATTCCAGTACCTTGGAAGGCCAAGGTGGGCGGATCACGAGGTCAGGAGTTCGAGATCAGCCTGGCCAACATGGCGAAACTCCATCTCTACTAAAAATACAAAAATTAGACTGGGCGTGGTGGCTCACACCAGCACTTTGGGAGGCCGAGGCGGGCAGATCATGAGGTCAGGAGTTTCAGACGAGCCTGACCAACATGGTGAAACCCCGTCTCTACTAAAAATACAAAAAAATTAGCTGGATATGGTGGCGCGCGCCTGTAATCCTGGCTACTGAGGAGGCTGAGGCAGGAGAATCCCTTGAACCCAGGAGGCAGAGGTTGCAGTGAGCTGAGATCACGCCACTGCACTCCAGCCTGGGCAATACAGCAAGGCTCTGTCTAAAAAAAAAAAAAAAATACAAAATGAGCCAGGTGTGGTGGTGTGCGCTGTAATCCCAGCTACTCAGGAGGCTGAGGCAAAAGAATTGCTTGAACCTAGGAGGCAGAGTTTGCAGTGAGCCGAGATAACACCATTGCACTCAAGTCTAGAGACAGAACAAGACTCTGTCTCAAGAAAAAGAAATAGGCCGGGCGCGGTGGCTCACGCCTGTAATCCCAGCACTTTGGGAGGCCGAGGCGGGCGGATCACAAGGTCAGGAGATCGAGACCATCCTGGCTAACACGGTGAAACCCCGTCTCTACTAAAAATAGAAAAAATTAGCGGGGCGCAGTGGCGGGGTCCCGTAGTCCCAGCTACTCGGGAGGCTGAGGCAGGAGAATGGCGTGAACCCGGGAGGCGGAGCTTGCAGTGAGCCGAGATTGCGCCACTGCAATCCAGCCTGGGCGACAGAGCGAGACTCCGTCTCAAAAAAAAAAAAAAAAAAAAAAAGAAAAAAGAAAAAGAAATAAAACTACAAACCAATATTCCTTATAGACACAGATGTGCAATTTTTTTTTTTTTTTTTTTTTTTGAGACAGAGTCTTGCCCTGTCGCCCAGGCTGGAGTGCAATGGCGCAATCTCGGCTCACTGCAACCTCTACCTCTGCCTCCCAGGTTCAAGCGATTCTTCTGCCTCAGCCTCCTGAGTAGATGGGACTACAGGCACGCACCATCACGCCCAGCTAATTTTTCTATTTTTTTAGGAGAGATGGTGTTTCACCATGTTGGCCAGGCTGGTCTCAAACCCCTGAGCTCAGGCAATCTGCTGGCCTTGGCCTCCCAAAGTGCTGTGATTACAGGCATGAGCCACCGTGCCCGGCCGGTTTTAATAGTTTTAAATTCAGCTGATGTGATTCACATCACCGATAAACTAAGAAAGAACAGCCATGTGATCATCTCAATAAAAGCAGAAAAAGCATTTGTCACAATCCAGCGTCCACTCACGATAAAAATTCTCAAGAAGAGAAGGGAACTTCCTCAACTAGGAAGAGAAGGAAACCTGCTCAACTTGTTACTTAAGATAAACTGGCCGGGTGCAGTGGCTCACGCCTGTAATCCCAGCACTCCAGGAGGCCGAGGCAGGTGGATCACTTGAGGTCAGGAGTTTGAGACCAGTGTGGCCAACATAGTGAAACCCCATCTCTACTAAAAATACAAAAATTAGCCTGAGTGGTGGTGGACGCCTGTAGTCCCAGCTACTCAGGAGGCTGAGGCGGGAGAATCGCTTGAACCCAGGAATCAGGGGTTGCAGTGAGCTGAGATCATGCATTCTGGCCTGGGTGACAGAGCAAGACTCCGTCTCAAAAAAAGAAAAAAAAAAAAAGAAAAACACCTAAAAAAAACCTGTAGTTAACATCATACAACTGGCCCTTGAACAACACAAGTTTCAACTGCATGGGTTCACTTATACACAGTTTTGCGTCAATAAATATATTGGAAAACTTTTTGGAGATTTGTGACATGTTGAAAAAACAGACAAGCATAGTCTAAAGATATCAAAAAAATTTAAGAAATTGTGAAATGGCCGGGCGCGGTGGCTCAAGCCTGTAATCCCAGCACTTTGGGAAGCCGAGACGGGCGGATCACGAGGTCAGGAGATCGAGACCATTCTGGCTAACACGGTGAAACCCCGTCTCTACTAAAAAAAAAAAATACAAAAAACTAGCCGGGCAAGGTGGCGGGCGCCTGTGGTCCCAGCTACTCGGGAGGCTGAGGCAGGAGAATGGCATAAACCCGGGAGGCGGAGCTTGCAGTGAGCTGAGATCCGGCCACTGCACTCCAGCCTTGGCGACAGAGCGAGACTCCGTCTCAAAAAAAAAAAAAAAAAGGGGGGCAGGCACTTTGGCTCACACCTGTAATCCCAGCACTTTGGGAGGCCAAGGCGGGCGGATCACCAGGTCAGGAGATTGAGACCATCCTGGCTAACACGGTGAAACCCCATCTCTACTAAAAATACAAAAAATTAGCCAAGTATGGTGGTAGGTGCCTGTAGTCCCAGCTACTCAGGAGGCTGAGGCAGGAGAATCACTTGAACCCGGGAGGCAGAGGTTGTAGTGAGTTGAGATCGCACCACTGCACTCCAGCCTGGGCGACAGAGCAAGAATCTGTCTCAAAATAAATAAATGAAAACAGAACTGCCATATCATCCAATGATCCTGAGTACGTATCCAGAGGAAATGAAATTAGGATCTCAAAAAAGACATCTGCACTGCCATGGTTACTGCAGCACCATTCACAAAAGCCAAGATATGGAATCAGCCGAAGTGTGCGCCAAAGGATGAATGAATAAAGCAAATGTGGTATTTATTTAAAGAAAGAACAAAATAAAAATAAAACAAAGAAAATGTGGTATATATCACAATGGAGTATTATTCAGTCTTAAAAAAGGAGGCCGGGCACAGTGGCTCACACCTGTAACCCCGCACTTTGGGAGGCCGAAGCAGGTGGATCACCTGGGTCAGCAGTTTGAGACCAGATTGGCCAATACGGTGAAACCCCATCTCTACTAAAAACACAAAAATTAGCCAGGTGTGGTGGTGAGCACATGTAATCCCAGCTAGTTGGGAGGCCGAGGTGAATGAATTGCTTGAACCCAGGAGGCAGAGGTTGCAGTGAGCCGAGATCAAGCCACTACACTCCAGCCTGGGCAACAAGAGCGAAACTCTGTCTCAAAAAAAAAAAAGAAGAAGAAGAAGAAGACGGAATTCCTGTCATTTGCAAGAAATGGGATGAACTGAAGAATGTTATGTAAAGTAAAATAAGCCAGGAACAGAAGGACAGCCACTCGATCTCTCACACGTGGAATCCCAACTTCTATGAAAAGCTGAACTCCTAGAAGAGTAGAACCGTGGTTGCCAGGGGCTGGCAGAGGCGGAGGACTGGGGAGATGTTGGTCACAGGGTCAATGCTTCAGTTAGACAGGAAGAATAAATTCAAGGGATCTATTGCACAACGTAGATGACTAGAGTTAACAACAACGTGATATATACTTGAAAATTGCTGACAGTAGATTTTAAGTGCTCTCAGCAAGAGTAGAAAGTACATGAGGTCATGGCCGGGAGTGGTGGCTCACACCTGTAATCCCAGCAGTTTGGGAGGCCGACGCGGGCGGATCACAAGGTCAGGAGATCAAGACCACAGTGAAACCCCGTCTCTACTAAAAATACAAAAAATTGGCCAGGCGTGGTGGCAGATACCTGTAGTCCCAGCTACTTGGCAGGCTGAGGCAGGAGAATGGCGTGAACCCAGGAGGCAGAGTTTGCAGTGAGCCGAGATCACACCACTGCACTCCAGCCTGGGCGGCAGAGCGAGACTTTGTCTCAAAAAAAAAAAAAAGTGTGGTTACCAGGGGCTGGCAGAGGCGGAGGACTGGGGAGATGTTGGTCACAGGGTCAATGCTTCAGTTAGACAGGAAGAATAAATTCAAGGGATCTATTGCACAACATAGATGACTAGAGTTAACAACAACGTGATATATACTTGAAAATTGCTGACAGTAGATTTTAAGTGCTCTCAGCACCAGTAGAAAGTACATGAGGTCACGGCCGCGAGTGGTGGCTCACACCTGTAATCCCAGCGCTTTGGGAGGACAAGGCAGGCAGATCACAAGGTCAGGAGATCGAGACCATCCTGGCTAACATGGTAAAACCCCATGTCTACTAAAAAATACAAAACATTGGCCAGGCGTGGTGGTGGGCACCAGTAGTTCCAGCTACTCAGGAGGCTGAGGCAGAAGAATGGCATGAACCTGGGAGGCAGAGTTTGCAGTGAGCCAAGATTGCACCACTGCACTCCAGCCTGGGCAACAGAGCAAGACTCCATCTCAAAAAAAAAAGAAAGTATATGAGGTCATGTATATGTTAATTAGTTTGATTTAGCCATTCCACAAGGTGTACATATTTCAAAACAGGTCAGATACCACAAATATATACAATTTTGTCAATTAAAAAAATAATTTTTCACACGCCTGCAGTCCCAAGCTACTCGGGGGGCTGAGGCAGGAGAATGGTTTGAACCCAGGAGGTGCAGGTTGCAGTGAGCCAAAATCGTGCCACTGCACTCCAGCCTGGCAACAGAGTGAGACTCCGTCTCAAAAAAAAAAAAAAAATTTTTTTTTAATCAAAACACAAGGCAATTATGATAAACCAATCATAATATATGAGAAGATAACCTGCCTTATATTAACATAGTAGTCCCCTCTTATCTCTCATCCTGTTTTACTTTGCTTGGTTTCAGCTACCCACAATCAAACACAGTCCAAAAATATTAAATAGAAAAATTCCAGAAATGAAACTCATGTTTTAAATTGCACGCTGCCCTGAGTATTGTCATAAATTGTTCTATTTTGTTATTTGTTGTCAGTCTCTTGCTGTGTTTCACTTACAGTTACACTTTATCATAGGTATATAGGTATGAGAGTAGCCCTGTGGAGAGGGAAGGACTACTGTATGCAAAGGAGCTTGTGCACATCCCTGAGATAAACAGGAAAGAGCAAAGGACGTGCAATTCTCAGAAGACGGAGAGATCGCCGGCAGACATATGGGGACTGTGCTGACTGCCCCTAGGATGAACAGAGGCACTCAGCTGCCCTTCCAGAGCTGACTGACAGCAGTGCGGCTCGGTGCTGCGGACATGTTCCCTTGTCCCGTTGCAGGGCGTGTGATGTGGGTGTGAATTGCTTCTTCAGTGCCCCGCTGCCCAAACCTCTAGGGGAGCACAGAGACGGACAGGCTGTATCTAGGGGTGAATGTTTACAGCTGAAGTCCCAGTGGGTGTGTGTTGTAGGGTGCTCTTTTAGTTTGCCGTCTATAGGAGCTTGTGCCAGCCAGCTCAATTATACCCTTTACTTCTCACAAGGACAGAGGGCTTTCTGTATCCCAAGTTCTTGCCCCTTGGTGTAATGGAAGAATCGGATCACACCTGGGCTTGGAGAATGAGTGTAAAGTGTTATTGAATGGGAGTAGCTCTAAGCCAATGGGGGAGCCGGAAGGCAGATGGTCTTCCCCTGGAGTTGGGCCGCCTGGCGGCCCCGGCTCTCCTCTGACCGACCGTCCTGGCCAAACTCCGCCTTGTCCAGGCAGTCGATGGCCTGCCAGCGTGCTGGCGTCTGTTGGTGTGCTCTTCCACGGGTGTGCTCCCCTCGAGGTCCAGCTGCTGTGTCTTCTTCCGCCAATCTGCTCCTCTCCATGTCCAGCTGCCTGTGTCCCTGCCTTGCTAGCGTCTTGGAGTTTTTTTGTTTGTTTTGTTCTGTTTTTTTGACACAGAATCTTGCTCTGTCACCCAGCCTGGAATGCAATGGCGCGATCTTGGCTCACTGCAACCTCCGCCTCCCAGGTTCAAGAGATTCTCTTGCCTCAGCCTCCTGAGTAGCTGGGATTACAGATGCCCACCACCATGCTCGACTAATTTTTGTATTTTTAGTGGAGACGGGGTTTCACCATGTTGGCTAGGCTGGTCTCAAACTCCTGATCCACCTGCCTGGGCCTCCCAAAGTGCCGGGATTACAGGCATGAGCCATCACCCTCGGCCTGGGTCTCAGGTTTTTATAGGCACAGGAGGAGGGTATGGCAGGCCAGGGTGGTCTTGGGAAATGCAACATCTGGGCAGGAAGGCAGGAGTGCCTGTCCTCACCTAGGTCCGTGGGGGTGGAGCCCTAGCCAGGGACCATGCCCTACTCTACCCAGCACTTCCCTTCCCCCATTCCATAAGGGACCACGCTGTTCTCTTCCCAGTACTCCCGTATCAGCAGCTGGATAAGGGCTCAGTGGCAGAGCCAGTAAGCCATGAGCAGGCATGGAAAATCCCTGTGCCCTGTCCCACCACCTATAAAAGGTGATGATCAGTGATGACCAGTACCTCTATTTGTAGGCTACATGGCAAAAAGTGTCACAAGTCAAAGACTTGCAGTGAGGCCAGCACACAGTTGAACACCAAGAGCATCTGACGTGCTGAGGGCAGGGGCCACTCAGGTGCTGGTGCCAGTAGCAGAGCCTGAAGAACAGCTGCAACAAGCCTCGGTGGCTACATTTCCACTTTTCCACATCTATCTACAGATGCCCTAACACTAGTACACAGACATGGATGTAACCGGGATGTCAGAAAAAAACACAAATGCTAATCAGGGCTTTGGTTAAATTACTAAAAAGCAAACGAACGGGAGAAGGTGGCAGGCAGGTTTGATAGGGTTCTCTCCCCCTACATAGCACACATTTCTGTGTGAATGAAAGAGCTGCTTCCTTTTCATTTATTCAACCACATTTAGTAAACACCCGCCAGTCACCATCACGGGCCCAGAGTTCCTGTCTTGAAAGCCCTCCGGCCACAAACAGTATGGCTGCCACACCCGTGCACACAACAGAGGCACTGCACTGGGTCCGAAAGGGTTAGGTGGGGGTGTGCGAGGCTGTGCAGGCCACAGGAACCATAGCCCAGAAGCAGTGGTGAGCCAGCCTGCGGGGCTGGGTGTGTGCAGGGAGAATAGGTGGTCACAGAATGCCCCACCCATGCGTCAGGTCCAAGGAACCTTCTCTCCTAGCACAGCAGCCACAGAATCAACCTCCAAAGTCACCAACAAGGCCTGGGCTGATGACCCAGGGAAATGCAATCCCACAGCCCACTGCTCACAGTCCACCGAGAACATGGTTCCTCAATACAGGCCACACCAAGCTGTGTCACTGGTGCGCGTGCAAACCCCCAAAACCAGGTGGCCCCTCCAGCTCAGTGAAGAAAGCACATTTCTCATGATGGGCAGCAGTCCGTGTTCTCTGAGCACTGACTAGGAGCTCGCAAGAGCCACAGGAGCCTTTCATGGTGCTCCTACCCCAAAGAGACCAAGCTGTGTGGACTGGCACAGACAGAGGATGTCTCTACCCCAAATAACCAGCTCTGTGAAAGGGGGCTTTGAGACAGAGGGTAGCAACCAGGCTTCTCTCCTGGGCCTCTGTGGACCCTGGGAAACAAAACTAAGCACAGGCACCTGTTTCCTGACACAGGCGACAGCCACAAACTCAGGCAAACACACGCCCCACATCCTCCACCTCTGATCCCCTGGTGTCCTGCAGCAGTCAGCAATCAACACCAGCCAGTGGGAAATGATGAAGTGCAGGTCTCCACAAGCCACGAGGCCTGCATGTCAGTTTCAAGTTAACGAAGACAGCTCAACCTCAGGTCATTCCACTCTGACATCAAAGAGAGACCAGAGACACCTGTTCACGAGGACCTTGGGAGCCTGAGACTAAGCAGTGAAGATCCTGCTGACAGCAGCACCCCAGGGTGCCCAGACTGTCCATGCAGCCACGTCACAAACACGTACCACCGATGAAACATGCCGCAAACAACGATTCCCACACGCATCTCCAGTCCTCGCCTCCCCAGGACATCTCCATCCATGGTCATCGCACTGAGACCCAACAGCTCTAAACTCATCACCCTCACCTGACTTATCACCGGCCCTACCCTGCCTGCCTCTTACCGCATCGTGTGCGTTCACCACCATCCCCTTCCAAAGTGGTTCCTGCCTACGGGGCTGTCCCCGACCCAACTCTGCTCACACCCCTGAGTTCGGCCACGCCCCCGTACCCCTTTCTGCTTACCTCACTGCATTTGAGTTTATGGGTCTGTCCCTTCCCCACCTGAGCAGGCAAAGGAGCCCCTCCCCAGAGTGTGTAGGGCCGAGCCACCAGCGCCCGCGGAGTGGTTTCTCTGACCCTAACACTGCAGCTGCACCGACGCTGCCCGAAAACCCGACCCCAAATCGGCCGCTCAGCTCCTGCCCGGCAGCCCCTAAGTCTCACCTTGGCTGAGTGAGGGCTGGCTCCCCGCGGCCCTGCCAGCTCTATGCCCTGCACGCTATGACCAGTCATCCTCGTGACTAGGGACAAATCACCTTCCTGCTCGCGATCGTCAGAGAATACGGAAGGCATACGGAGGCCGGGGCACGCCGGCTTTGCAGGCTCCAGGCGTATGCTTGGCTTCCCGGAGAGAGCACCCCCGGTGGCCCCGCTTGGGGGAGAAGGGCCGGGGACCACCGCGCTCCCGGGGAGGGCCGGGCACCGGGGACCACCGCGCTCCCGGGAGGGGCGGGCACCGGGGACCACCGCGCTCCCGGGAGGGGCGGGCACCTGGGACCACCGCGCTCCCCGAGGAGGGGCGGTCGCGCGGCCGAGACCACTTAGCGGCGCGGAGGAGAGAACAGCCGCACAGCTCCGGCCTCTCTTCCGGGCTGTGGCGCGGCGCACACCTGAGCCAAGGTCCCCGCGACACCCAGGACCCTCCCAGCGCTCGCCCTGTGACCTTGGGGAGGCGCCTCCTGACTCGGCTTCCTCCGCGGCCCCGCCAAGGGAGCGGCCTCAGGCTCTCCAGCCCAGACTTCCCCGGGAGGCCCTTCCCCAGCGCCGCCGAAGGCTCATCCCCGCTAGCCGTTTACCTGAGGAGCCGCCGCCACCTCCGCCGGGGCGCCGCCTTCCCGCCCAGCAGTGCCCCGGAGTGGGCGGAGCCGCGCGCGCCGAGTCCGCCCTCGCTGTCTTCTGGCCAACCGCAACCCGGAGCGCGGCAGTAGGTCCCCGCCCCCGAACGATCTCTGCACTTATTGGTCAGGTGCACGTCTCTCACGCTCGCTCCACCCCACCCACCTTCATTTGCAAAGCAAGAGTGCGCAGACTCGGCTTTCGCTCGGCCCCGCCCTCGGCCGCTCCTGGGCCACCGCCTGGTCTGTTGAGCGCCAGCGCGGCCGCCACTGCGCAGGCGCGGCCTTCAGGCTCGTGACAGCGACGCCAGCCGTCCCTGTGTCCCTGTCGGACGCACAGAGCCCTGGCGACCTCCGCTCCCAGACGCCGGGGACGCGGGCTCGGCGCGGCGTTGCGGCCGTTCGCAAGCACACGCCCGCCCTCTGTCTGCCCGGAAGCGCCCGCTGGAGGCCGCGGCACCGGGAGGGGGGCAGGACTTGCGGGGCCCTGCGCTCGTTGGGAAAGAGGCGGCCAGCGGGGTCCCGGGAGCTCGGGACGCGATAAGAGCGATGTGAGGAAGGAAAGCGCCCGCCGCGCGTTCAGGCTTGGCGTCGGCAGAGGCGGAGGCGGCGGGAGCAGCGCAGGCAGGATGTCCACTCCAGGCCGGAGGGACTGGGCTCCCGCTGTGGGGACGGCGCCCAGGAGAGCGCAGGACCCTTCGCGGATGTGGGCGCGGCCCCTGCGGCGACTTGCCACGCGCCTGTGGCCCTGTCCCCTCCCGGTCTCGGAGTCGCCTCCGCGCCGCGCACACAGCTGCTGCGCGCAGCACAACCCCGCTTTCACTCCGACCACAAACAAGCGCCAGCCCCTCCGCCAGGGGGCAGGCCTGAGTCTGCATTTTCTCCCTAGGGCTCCGCACAAAGCCCAGCACGGGACGGCTGCCCAGTGAAGCCCCGGGAATGAATTCAAGTGCAGGCAACGGCGCGGATAATCGAGACTGCAAAGGGAGGGTGGACAGAGCCAATGGCCGTTCTGATCCTGCAGTCATCAGTTGGCTTGACACTCCCGGGCTTCCGGCCGCGTCCTGGCACTGGTGGGAGCCGGGAGGGAGAGGAGGTGCGCCGCAGGGGGCGCAGGCTCCCAGGCTCCGCTGCAGAGCCCAGAGGCTCAGCTACCCTGGGTCTGGACCACCTGGCTCCGGTTCTAGAGTGACCGTTTCTTGCAGCCCCCACCTTCGACGAACTCCACCCTGCCCCCGTGCCTCTCCAGCCCTTCTAACACTTGAGCAACCAATCCCACCAGCTTAAATTGCCTGGAGCAGCTTCTCTTTTTTCCTCACCCCCAGGTCAACCACAAATCAGTTTGTTTTTTCTGAGGTCGGTCACCCAGGCTGGAGTGCAGTGGTGCTCACTGCAACCTCAACCTCCCCGGGCTCAGGTGATTCTCCCACCTCAGCCTCTGGAGTAGCTGGGACCACAGGGCACACCAACACACCTGACTGATTTTTAAATTTTTTGAAGAGACAGGGTCTCACTATGTTGCCCAAGGTGGGTTTTTGTTTTTGTTTTTTGAGACGGAGTCTCGCTCTGTCGTCCAGGCTGGAGTGCAGTGGTGCAATCTCTGCTCACTGCAACCTCTGCCTCCCAGGTTCACGCCATTCTTCCGCCTCAGCCTCCCGAGTAGCTGGGACTACAGATGCCTGCCACCACACCAGGCTACTTTTTTTTGTATTTTTAGTAGAGATGGGGTTTCACCATATTAACCAGGATGGTCTCGATCTCTTGACCTCGTGATCTGCCAGTCTCGGCTTCCCAAAGTTGTGGGATTACAGGCGTGAGCCACCGTGCTCGGCCCAAGCTAGGTTTTATTGTTGAAATGAGGCCTCTCACTGTTACCCAGGCTGGAGTGCAGTGGCACGATCACAGCTCATAGCAGCCTTAAATTCCTGCGCTCAAGTGATCCTCTTGCCTCAGCCTCCCAAATAGCTGGAACTACAGGTGGGCACCACCAAGTCTGGCTAATTTTTAAGTTTTCTTGCAGAGACAAGGTCTCACTATGTTACCCAGGCTGGTCTGAAACTCCTGGACTCAAGAGATCCTCCTGCCTTGGTCACCCAAAGTGCTGGGATTACAGGCATGAGGCACTACACCCAGATCTTGTCCTTATTTCCTGTATCCCAGGCAATTTGCCAAACAAGGGATGAGGGTGAGCAAAGGAATATCAAACGCATGCCTTGCTCTCAAAAGCTCATGGTCCAAAAGGGATGAAAAAGTGTGTTTTTCCAGTTCAAGCCAGCCCGTTCCAGGGCCTTTTCTGCAGCAAACATGCCACGTGCACCCACAGATCTCAGTAGAGGAGACTCCAATTCCCCAGACTCGCTGGCCTGTACCAAGCACTGGCCCCATGCAGACATTCCCAGGATGGCTGCCCATCAGGCAGCCCTGCCCTCCAAGCTCACAGCCACTCTGCTGTCCAGCTCACAGCAGAGATGACACATTTAGGTTGGGCTTCCCCACCATGGGGCCTTAATGTCATCATTTGTAAAGCGAGGATTGCTTGGTTGTGTTAGGACTTGAGATCCTGGATGTGAACTGCCCCCACGGGCCGGGCACCTGAATGTGTTCTGTGAATGGGGGCAGGACTGCTACAGGTGGTAGCTGTAGCTCATGCGACTGCCCAGAATGGCACTCAGCACACAGCTGGCACTCAAACGTTAGCAGCAATAGTGCCCACAGCGCACTCTGGGATCCAGAAGGGAGGGGCAAAGTTGGCTTCTGTCTCTTGGAGCTGTAGGATCAGAGGTGGGCTCGGGGTGGGGTCCTTGCTTGCCCTGGGGTGTGCGGTCAAGTCTGCAGAGGTCTCTAGGTGGGAGGCTTCCTGCACCCTGCTGGCCTGGGCAGGAGGTGCTTCAGGCTTCAGTGGAGAAGGCTGGGAGACAGACAGGGCTCCTGCCTGCCTTCCTCTGGCTCAGCCCACCTTAGGGCCCAGCTGAGTGTGGCCGTGGTATCCTCTCGAATGAGGAAGGGGTGCAGTTGAAATGGTGGTTGGCACCTATGTGTCCCTTTTCCTGTTTTTATGTCCCAGAAATCCCCACCCTCATTTCTTTAATGGCTTTCTGTGGCCAGCCACGTCAAGAGGGGTCCACAGAGGCCTCACCCTGGCTATAGCTCTTGAATTGGGTTTTCACCTCACAGAGAGTGGGCCCCATGTGGGCAGGACTGGTCCCACAAGATGTCCTCAGAGCGGGCAGGTCCCCAAAACAAGAAGACGTACACTTCAAGGGCACAATGCAGGTACAGCTCTAGAATTCTCCATTCTAGATTCTGCCCCTCCTCTCCCTGAGCTAGCCCTCCCCCTGCCCAGTCCAGGGCTGTGCCAGCCCCCGCCCTGAGCTCGCAGCCCCATCACTCCCTGCCTCTGCCGCAGTCCCAGCAAGTCTTCAGAAGCGTGGCTGCTGCCTCAAGAGCGACGCAGCTCCCACCCAGCGCCCCCCACCACCCTGGCCCCTGCCCTCTGACACAAGTCAGGCCTCAGTCGTGCCCCCCAAGGCTGGTGAAACTGGACCACCACACCCCCTCCCATGCACTGCCCTCCATGAAGGGCAGCAGCAGGCAGAAGCTGACTCAGAGAACCTTCACAGAGCAGGTACATGAGGGCAAGGACAATGGCTACCTGTTCCCCAAAGTGTACTTGGCCGATGCCACCCACGAGTGCATGCACCACAACCCCAAGCTGTCCTCCGATCTGCAGGGCAAGCGCCACACCATGGTAAGGCAGGCTTACCTCCCTCCCCAAGGGGCTCCAGTGCCCCCAGCCTGGCCCCAGCAGGCCCCTATGTGTCCCAAACCCACTCAGGCACCATCCAGCTGCTCCAGCTTCCTCCGCCTGAGACTCTCCCCAGTCCCATTTCCTCCCCAGAGGCCTCTCTGGGGCTCCTGCAGGCTGACCATCCCCTGTTCCCAAACCCCTTGAACACAGAGTACTTGGCACAGGAGGGAGTGGGGAGGTCATCGCTGCCCTCCAAGGGCACTGCTCACCCAGCGTCCCCCCCTGAGGATTCCAGCAAAGTGTATAAAGGACAGGCGCCTGCCTTACCACAGCCAGCCCCTCAGGGGCCAAGTCTCACACAGCAAGTGCCGTCCACCCTACAGATAGCTGTCAAGATCGTCTCCACAACCGAGGCCCCGGTGGAGTTTTCCCGCAAGCTCCTGCCCCGTGAGATCTCCGTCACTCAACACTACCTACAAGCACCTGAACGTGGTGGGCAGAGGCCTGGACACAGCCTGTCCCCACCCTCCCCTTCCCCAAGGGTAGCTCTCCCCAGCCAGCTGCCTGCCGCAGGCCTATTGCCCCCTCCCCCCACCTTGGACCTCCCTTTCGCCCCAGGGCTGGAGCCCAACCCCATCCTGGAACCTGGATCTGGTACCCTTGACAGTTCCAGCACACCCTTGGCCCTGCCTCAGGGTGATGGCAGGTGTGTGGGCTGCAGGTGCAGCTGTATGAGGCCTATCAGAGCAGCCAGCTCGTGCTGGAGCTAGTGGCCCAGGGCGACCTGCTGGAGCACATCAACGCTGCGTTGGACCACCTCTGCCACCCAGGGCTGGAGGAGAAGGAAGTCCTTGGACTGTTCTGGCAGCTGGTCAGTGCCATGGCACACTACCACAGCGTGGGCGTCGCGTACCAGAGAGGGCGGCACCTGGGTCGATCGTGTGCCCACAGGCACAGAGAGGCCCACTTGAGCCCAAGCCAGCCCTACCTCCTGCCTCCCCTCTCCCATGCAGGGACCTGAAGGGCGAGAACATCCTGCTGGACGACCTCGGCCTTCTCAAGCTGACCGGTGAGCCCACAGCCCCCGTCCTGACCCCAGCCTGGGGTTGAATGCCTCCACCTGCCGGGCCCACACCCACGCTTGTCCCAGGCAGGCCCCTGCCTTCAGCTCTCCCAGAAGGCCTGCAGGCCACCCTTACCCATGGGCCTGAGGCCACTGGCCTAACCCCTACGTATGCCCCAGACAAGGCCCACCTCATCCACACCCACACTCTTGCTGTCGGCCACACACTGCATGCAACCCCACAAGCCTCCACAGCCATCCCTGCAGACTGGCATCCTGCACCCGACCCTCACGCACAGTGCCACCCTCCCCACGCACCTGGTACAGATTTTGGCTTCGCCAGCTGCGTGGGGCCCAGGAACTCACTGCTCAGCACTTTCTGTGGCTCCCCAGTCTACACAGCCCGAGATCCTTGTGAGCAGCGAGTATAGCAAGGAGCAGGCTGACCTGTGGAGCCTGTGAGTGCCTCCCAGGGAGCCCTGACCCCAGGCAATGGGGCAACCTGTGGAGTCTGAGTGCCCCCAGGGCACCCCAACCCTGTGGCCAGGGCCCACGGGAGGGCTGGGGAGAGGCCACACCCGTAGGAGCTCATGTCCCCAGAGGTGTCATCCTCTATGCCATGGTGAGTAAGAAGCTGCCCTTCAAGGAGCCCCAGCCCCACTGCATGCTGCACCTCATGCACTGCGGTCCCACCTTCTGGCCAGGTCTGTTCCCAGGTAAGCACCACCCCATGACCTTCCCACACCTAGCTCAGGCCTAGAGAGCGGCAGTGAGGAAGACCTGGACTCCCAAGAGGGTAGTCCTGCGTGGTGGAAGAGACTGAACCTGGCATTCTCCCCGCTTAGGCTGGGAAGCGTTTGGTCCATGCACGGCAGTGACAAGTTCTGGGGAAGCTGGACTGGTGGAGGACCTGACTCAAAATGCAATTCAGGAAAGGCTGTGGCTGCGAACCTGAGCTCTGCACTAGCCCAGGGCACACTGCCTTGCCCCTCTATGCCTCAGTCTCCCCACTGGCAACAGAACTGACCCCTCTAAGCTGCTGGCACCATTGGCAGTGATGTGTATGGGGTGAAGGTGGGTGCTGGAGTGGTGAGAGGCTGCAGCTGTGAGCCCTCGCCCACAGTGCCAGGACCTGATTTGGGGGCTGCTGCAGCTGCGTCCAAACACATGCCTGGGCCTGCAGCGAACACGCTCTTCCTCAGTGCTGTGCCAGGTGTGGTGTGGCCCTGTGGGTGAGCAACTGAGCAGCACGTGGTCCCTCTGCACTCCACCTGACCCCACTGTGGTCCCTTGCAGAGAAGCAGGTGCAGTCCCAATTCCCAGCATCCATGGATGACCTGGAGCCTGGTACAGACTTAGAGCGCCAATGGCCAGTCCTGTAGCTGCATGCCCCCAACAGCAGGGCATCCCCAAGGAGAACGCGGGCCCTGAGCTCAGGCCTCCGAAAGCACACCCCAGAGGGGTGGGTTCTGCCCAGCTGGTGCTCTGGAGCACTGTGGCAGCCAGCCTAGGAGTGAGCTCCTCCAGGAGGCGCTCCAGTAAACTGAGGGTGAGGGGGTGGGGCAAGGCCAAATAAAGCATGTATTCTGTGAAGAGAGTGAAGATGTCTGAGTGCTGAGAGGGCAAGTGGCCTCCAGTGGCAGGCGGGGGCTCTGGCCAGGGGAAAACATGGTCCACACATGCCTGCATGAGTGGCAGAGCTTTATTGGGGGCAGGTGAGAGGAGATCCTGGAGGCGGGAGACGCCTGGCACCCGAGCCTCCAGTTTTAGGGTGTAGAGTGAGGCATTGTGAACGCTCAAGAAAACAAGTTAAGCTCCTTCACCAGGGTTCAAGGGGCCTGGGAGGGCCCATCAGTGAGAAGGGGCCAGCCCTCAGGAGCCCAATGCAAGAGGTGGCAGTGAGGTCAGATCGGCTCAGGAAGGGAAGAGTGTGGCAAGCCCCTGTGGGGCTTAGCAGCCACAGACCTGGCAGGTGGGGGGATGCACACAGGTCCAAGGGAGAAGCAGGTAAGATCCCTGAGCCCATAGTGGGCTCTACCACAGGGGCAGAGGGTGGCTGGGGGAGAGGCTTGGACAGGGGCCAGGCTGCAGGCACATCTGGAGGCTCTTGGCAGAGGTAGGAAGGCCAGGGAGGAGTGGCCCAGGCTCAAGGAAGCTGATCAGGGAGATGGCCTAGCTAGAGAGGCCAGTGAGAGCACCCACCCAATCTGAGACTGGGAAACAGGAAGACATAGGGAGTTGACAAGGGTTGAGGGCAGGGTCCTGGAGCATTGGTCAAGCAGGGAGGCACAGTCCTAGAAAGACCCCAGGATCTAGGTATGGCTGGGTCAGCCCTTTGAGGCCAGGTCTCAGGGAACAGGGAGCTGAGAGCCGCAGGGAGTGGGGCTGACAAAGCAGCACTTATACCTCTGTCCAGACCCTGCAGTGCCCTGGGGACTTGGAAGCTTCAGCTGGCTCCTTGGGGCTTGCAGTGGTTTTCCGTCCAGTCCCCATGCTGTGCCCAGGAAGAGTCTTCTCATGGCTCCCTGGCTATCTGCCTGCCACCTCCACCTTCTGCACAGGCAGCCGAGTCATGGTGCCTGGCCCACAGTACTGCTGTGCGCAACCTGCATTCTTGCTGGTAGCAACACTGCACAGGGCTGGGAAGTGCCTCCAATTCTTACTGGAGCCTAAGTGTAGCTCTGCTTCTTAGCAGGGCACAGTCTCAGAGCAAGGGGACTCAAGGGGCCTGTAGGCAGCTGCAGGAAGGCCTGGTCTGAGAAAGCCTGGCAAAGGGGACCCTGGAGCTTGTGTCCGGCTGCAGGGGCCTCAGGTGGGTGTGGCCCTCTCCACCCATGGCTCTGGGGCCAGCTCCAGCTCCCGCTCCTGCTCCCGCTCCTGTTCCCGCTCCAACTGCTCCTGCTCCTGGCAATCCAGCTGCTGCAGCTGCTGCTCCACATCCTCAGGCACCTGCACCTCCAGCAGGTTTTCCATGCCACGTTCAGGCTCATCCCCAATAAGCACCTGCCAGACGGGAGGCAGGTGAGCAGCTGGCCAGCTACAGATACCCCTTCCCCAGCCTCTCCAACCCTGCACCAACCTGGATGAGCTTCTCACAAGCCACCCGCACATCGGACTCTGGCTCCCAGCTGTGCAGCTCTCGAAGGATCAGGTAGGCTCCCTGGTCCCGCACCTGCTGCCGACCTGGTGCTGTGGCTGTCAGCTGAGGAGGTGGAAGAGGTTACCCAGATGTCAGCATGCTCGTGTGTGTGTGTCAGGGATGGTGCTTATTGCAGCAGGGCTCCTGCTCACCAGCATGATGGCTTCAACAAGCATCTTGCGGATGTCTGCATCAGGTTCTCGCTGCTTGTCTGGTGGCAGGTACTGTAAGTCCACAGGCAGCCCTAGGGGTGAGCGTGTGGGAGTCACTGTGTCCCTGAGCTGGGCAGCTGGGCCAGGCTCTGCCTGTGTAAGTCCCACCTGTGCTCAGCAAACTCACTGCTGCAAGGTTTCAGAAGGAGCCTGTGGCCTGGACACCTCTCTCTCCCTCCACTGGCCTCCCTCCTCTCTGGCCAACTCTGAGGCTCCACACTAGCCACTCACGTTCCATCTCTTCCTCGGAGAAATCCTCAGGCCCAGCCAAGGGCAGGAGCAAAAAGGGAAGAATGTCCACCTCAGGTCCAAGCAACCACTCGTGATGTCCTGAGGGACGGCGAGGGTAGGGAGACAGGAATAGAGACTGGTCCAGAGCAGCCCGGAGTCCAGTCCCCACCCCTGGCGACGCCCCCCGCCACACCCACCACTCACGGTGCTCGAAGCAGCAATTCCGCAGCGTTCCCACCACCCCGCCCCTGCGTACAGAGGAATCGGGGTACTGGGTAAGGGGCAGCAGCCGCTGGACCACGCACCTGTTGGGAGGGGTCACTCAGGGCCGTCCCCGTTAACTTCCGTCCCCTCCCCGCCCGCGCGGGCGCCCTGGGCTTCACCTGTCGGGGTCCAGTAGGAAGGCCCTCGCCGCAGGGCGTTGGCTGAGGTTGGAGAGCAGCGGCGCCAGGTAGTGCAGGGGCGCGCGGGCGTTGTAGCCGGGCGTGCACAGCGCCCGCACCAGCCGCTCCAAGCCCGAGTCTGCCGGCTCCGCGGCCGCCAGCGCAGCCATCAGCTCGGCACACGGACCCGGCTCGCGACTGAGGTTGGCCAGCGCGGCGGCCGCCTCCTCGGCCCAGGGCCACTGCGGGTCCAACGCGCGGCCCAGCAGGCGCGCTGGCAGCCCGGGATCGGCCGCCAGCAACGTCTCGTGCAGGCCGGGGTCGGCGGCCAAGTTCACGAGCGCACGGGCGGCGTCGCGGGCCGGGGCAGAGGCCGGCGCCAGCTCCACCAGAGACTGCAGCAGCGCCTCCTGTCCCGCCAGCAGCGCGCGGCCGGGCCCGGAGCCGGTCAACGCCAGCACGTGCCGCACCGCGGCCGCCTGCAGGTCCGCCCGCGCGCCCGGCGCCAGGAAGGGCAGCAGCTTCACCACCTCCGCCTCCGGGCTTGCCTCCGGCCCTCCTGGCGCGCCAGTGCCAGCCCCGGCCTCCCCCATGTGGAGCAACACTCGGCTGCCAACGGACGGGTCCCAGCGCTCCACTTGGGGGTCCGCTGTGTGGCCCGCAGCTCCGCCCAGCAGAGGAGCGAAAGCCGCCCCGGCCAATCCAAGGCTGCGCACTGGGCTCAAGGGGCGGGAACGGCGTGCGGGGGCGGGGCCAGGCCGCGCGCGGGGTGTTATGGGTCTCGGTGTCTGGTCAGAAGCTGAGGAGGTCGGCGATGGAGCGCTGGAGGTCCCGAGCCCGGGGTATCGAGGCCCGGCGCGGTTTGGCCGCCTCCCGCGTCCACACTCGCTGGAAACCTCCGTATGCTCTCGGCTAGGTCGGCCAGTGCGTCGCACTGGGCGCTGGCCACGCCTAACCTAGTCAGCCGGCCCTGGCCTCTCGTGGGCCCTGAGGGTCTGAGGCCTGCGCCCCGCCTCCTAGACCAGGCTGTCGGGTCGGAGAAGGGCTGAATGGAGGAGTGGGGACGGGCCTGTCGGAAGGAAGGCCTGCTCTTGTCCAGGCTGGCACAGCCACCGAGAAGCTCGCGCCGTCCAGGGACGGGACAACACAGGGCACCCAGTGCGGACCTGAGGAGGCAGCTTTGGAGAGGCCTCTGGGCATCTCTGAGCGGGTAGCTTTGGGGTATTTGTCAGGATGTCTTCGGTCGCAAGTGACAAACCCAACTCAAACTGACTTGCACGGAGAGAAAATTTGTAAATAGAGGTTTGGAGGGCTCCAGCTTCAGGCACTGCTGCATCCAGGAGCTCTCTGGAGCCTTGTACTGTCTACCCTACCATCGCTTTCCCTCTCTGTTGCTCTGCTGCTCTGTGGCTCCATATCATCTCCACCTACCACTGGCCGATTTTCTCAGAGCAGCTGGGAAAGACAGACACTGGGACCTCCCAGTTCCATGGTCCTGGCAGAAGAGTTTCTCCCAGTATTGGAGTCTGCCCCAGGAAAGGACTCCAGTTCTTCACGTGTCCTCCACTGTGGGCGGAGCAGCAACCTTCCAGAGACACCCAGACTGGGGAGGAAGGGAGGGCAAAAGAAGGGCATTCCCTCACTCCAGCAGTTTTTGGGCACCTGCCATCTGCCAGGCTGGTAGCTCAGGACACGGAACCAAACAACTTTGGTGGCCTTTCTGGCCTCTGGGTCTTTGCACTTGCTGTCTCTTCTGCCTGGAATGCTCTTTCCTCAGCTGTACACAAGGCTGGCAACTTCTAATTATTTGTCAGAGCTATCTTCCCTGGGCAACTTACAGAGACTCAGCCCACCCATCACCCATGACTGCTTGGTTTCTGTCTGCCTCCTTCAAGATAGCAATACTTAGGCCAGGTGCGGTAGCTCATGCCTGTAACCCCAGCATGTTGGGAGGCTGAGGAGGGTAGATCGCCTGAGGTCAGGAGTTTGAGACCATCCTGGCCAACATGGTGAAACCCCGTCTCTACTAAAAATACAAAAAAATTAGCCGGGCGTGGTGGCAGGCGCCTGTAGTCCCAGCGACATGGGAGGCTGAGGCAGAAGAATGGCATGCACCCCGGAGGTGGAGCTTGCAGTGAGCCAAGATGGCGCCACTGCACTCTACCCTGGGAGACAGAGCGAGACTCTGTCTCAAAAAATAAATAAATAAAAATAAATGAATAAATTTCTATTGTTTAAACCACTCAGTCTATGGCATTTTGTTATGGCAACCTGAACTGACTGAGACAATAGATATGGGCTTTCATTTTTGGATGTTGAAAATATTCCAAAATTAGATTATGCTGGTAGTTGCACAACCGTGAACATACTAAAAACATTTAAATTGTACACTTTAAATGGGTCGATTGTATTTAAACTACATCTAAAACCTGTTAAAAAGAGGGCACCCATGTAACAGTTGGGACACATTGATACCAAAAAGTATTTGTTGTTTGTCTGAAATTCAAATTTAACTGTATCCTGTTTGTCTGAAATTCAAATTTAACTGTATCCTGTACAGTAAATTTTGAATTCCAGACAAACAGTAAATACTGTATCCTCTATTCAAATTTAACTGAGTACCCTGTATTTTATCTGGCAACCCTATTTGCAGCCTGTCGGCTTTCTGGCACTCACCCATGAGTCCACAGACCACTCTGTTTAGGAAAGAGAACTGCTGCAGAAAAATACCTTCCTGAATACTGAGGAAACCCATTATGTCACCCAAATTGATAAACTGATGTCACTAATGAATGTGAACAAAAACCAAGAATCAGTAGATATTAAGTAAACCAAAGGCATATATTTATTTACAGAGGTAACACAATATGTGAAGCAGAAGAGAATTTTTTTTTTTTTTTTTTGAGATGGAGTCTCGCTCTGTCGCCCAGGCTGGAGTGCAGTGGTGCGATCTTGGCTCACTGCAAGCTCCACTCCTGGGTTCACACCATTCTCCCACCTCAGCCTCCCGAGTAGTTGGGACTGCAAGCACCTTCCAGCACGCCTGGCTAATTTTGTTTTGTTATTGTTGTTGTTGTTGTATTTTTAGTAGAGACAGGGTTTCACCGTGTTAGCCAGGATGGTCTTGATCTCCTGACCTTGTGATCTGCCCACCTCGGCCTCCCTGGGATTACAAGCCACCACGCCTGGCCAGGAACATTGATTGATTGATTGATTGAGATAGAGTCTCGCTCTGTCACCCAGGCTGGAGAGCAGTGGCGCGATCTCGGCTCACTGCAGCCTCCACCTCTCAGGCTCAAGTGATCCTCCCACCTCAGTCTCCTGAGTAGCTGGGACCACAGATGTGTGCCACCATACCTAGCTAATTTTTTTTTTTTTTTTTGAGATGTAACCTCTCTCTTTCATCAGGTTGGAGTGCAGTGGCGTGATCTTGGCTCATTGCAACCTCCGCCTCCCAGGTACAAGCGGATTCTCCTGCCTTAGCCTCCAGAGTAGCTGGGATTATAGGCACTCGCCACCATGCCCGGCTAAATTTTTTTTTTTTGAGACAGAGTCTCACTCTGTTGCCCAGACTGGAGTGCAGTGGTGCAATCTCGGCTCACTGCAAGCTCCACCTCCCGGGTTCACGCCATTCTCCTGCCTCAGCCTCCTGAGTAGCTGGGACTACAGGCACCCGCCACTATGCCTGGCTAATTTTTTATATATTTTTTTAGTAGGGACGGGGTTTCACCATGTTGGCCAGGATGGTCTCGATCTCCTGACCTCGTGATCTGCCTGCCTCAGCCTCCCAAAGTGCTGGGATTACAGGTGTGAGCCACTGTGCCCGGTCTAATTTTTGTATTTTTTTTTAGTAGAGACAGGGTTTCACCACGTTGGCCAGGATGGTCTCAATCTTTTGACCTCATGATCTGCCTGCCTCAGCCTCTCAAAGTGCTGGAATTACAGGCGTGAGCCACCACGGCCAGCCAATTTTTGTATTTTTTGCTGAGATGGGGTTTCACCATGTTACCCAGACTGGTCTTGAACTCTCGAACTCAAGTGATCTGCCTGCCTTGGCCTCCCAAAGTGCTTGGATTACAGGTGTGTGCCACCATGCCTGGCCAGAACTTTTAAAGAATTCTAGTTAGTATGCTCTGAAAATTCAGGAAAATATTGCATCCATAAAACAAGAACAGATGTCATGATAAAGGAGCAATCAAAAAACAAAGATATATTAAACACTGAAATCATGATTGCTGAATTTAAAACCAATGGGAGAGGTGGGTCCAGTGGCTCACGCCTATAATCACAGCACTTTGGGAGGCCGAGGTGGGCAGATCATGATGTCAGGAGTTCAAGACCAGCCTGGCCAATGTGGTGAAACCCTGTCTCTACTAAAAATACAAGAAATTAGCCAGGCACAGTGTTGTGTGCCTGTAATTCCTGCTGCTCGGGAGGCTGAGGCAGGAGAATTGTTTGAACCTGAAAGGTGGTGGAGGTTGCAGTGAACCAAGATGGTACCACTGCATTGCAACCTGGGGGCAGAGTGAAACATTGTCTCAAAATAAATGCAATACAATACAATACAATACAATACAATACAATACAATACAATACAATACAATACAACAAAACCAGTGGAAGATTGAATATGGCTGAAGATTGAATTAGTGTTTGACAACTTAAAGTCGAGAGTATATCCAAAATGAAAGACAAAATAGAGCCGGGCACAGTGGCTCACACCTATAATCCCAGTGCTCTGGGAGGCCAAGGTGGGCAGATCACTTGAGGTCAGGAGTTTGAGACCAGACTGGCCAATATGGTGAAACCCTGTCTCTACTAAAAATACAAACATTAGACAGGTGTGGTGACGTATGCTGTAATCCCAGTATTTATTGATTTATGATCAATAAATACTGAGGGAACTCAGAGACCAGTGTGGGCGGGTCCTCCGTATGCTGAGTGCTGGTCCCCGGGGCCCACTTTTCTTTCTCTGTACTTTGTCTCTGTGTCTCTTTCTTTTCTCAAGTCGGTTGTTCCACCTGACGAGAAATGCCCAGACATGTGGAGGGGCAAGCCACCCCTTCATCTGGTGCCCAACGTGGGTGCTTTTCTCTAGGGCGAAGGTACACTTGAGCGTGGTCATTGAGGACAAGTCAACAAGAGACTCCCGAGTACGTCTACGGTCAGCCTTGTGGTAAGCTTGTGCGCTTGGAATAACCTTGAGTAACAATGGGGCAAACTAAAAGTAAATATGCCTCTTATCGCAGCTTTATTAAAATTCTTTTAAAAAGAGGGGGAGCTGGAGTCTCTACAAAAGATCTAATTACGCTATTTCAAACAATAGAACAATTCTGCCCATGGTTTCTAGAACAGGGAACTTTAGATCTAAAAGACTGGGAAAAAATTGGCAAAGAATTAAAACAAGCAAATAGGGAGGGTAAAATCATCCCACTTACAGTATGGAATGATTGGGTCATTATTAAAGTAGCTTTAGAACTATTTCAAACAGAGGAAGATAGCGTTTCAGTTTCTGATGCCCCTAAAAGCTGTGTAATAGATTGTGAAGAAGAGGCAGGGATAGAATCCCAGAAAGGAACGGAAAGTTCACATTGTAAATATGTAGCAGAGCCGGTAATGGCTCAGTCAACACAAAATGTTGATGATAATCAATTACAGGAGGTGATACATCCTGAAACGTTAAAATTAGAAGAAAAAGGTCCAGAATTATTGGGGCCATCAGAGTCTAAACCACGATGGCCAACTCCTCTTCCAGCAGCTCAGATGCCTGTAACATCACAACCTCAAACGCAGGTTAAACAAGTACAAACCCCAAAAGAAGATCAAATAGAAAAAGATAGAGTCTCTGTCACGGCAATGCCAATCCAAATACAGTGTCCACAATATCAGCCGGTAGAAAATAAGACCCGGCTGCCAGTAGCCTATCAATACTGGCCGCCCGCCGAACTTTAGTATCAGCCGCCCCAAGAAAATCAGTATGGACAACCAGGAATATTTCCAGCACCACAGGGCAGGGTGCCATAGCCTCAGCCGCCCGACATGAGACCTAATCCTACAGCACTGCCTAGTGGACAGGGTCATGCATTACATAAAATTATTGATAAGGCAAGAAAACAAGGAGATACTGAGGCGTGGCAATTCCCAGTAATATTAGAACCAAGACCACCTGGAGAAGGGGCCCAAGAGGGAGAGCCTCCCACAGCTGAGGCCAGATATGAGTCCTTTTCTATAAAAATGCTAAAATATATGAAAGAGGGAGTAAAACAGTATGGACCCAACTCTCCTTACGTGAGAATGTTATTAGATTCCATTGCTCATGGACATAGACTCATTCCTTATGATTGGGACATTCTGGAAAAATCATCACTCTCACCCTTTTCAATTTTTACAATTTCAGACTTGGTGGATTGATGAGGCACAAGAACAGGTCCGAAGAAATAGGGCTGCCAATCCTCCAGTTAATACAGACGTAGATCAACTATTAGGAACAGGTCAAAATTGGAGCACTACTAATCAACAAGCAATAATGCAAAATGAGGCCATTGAGCAAATTAGAGCTATCTGCCTTGGGGCCTGGGAGAAAATCCAAGACCCAGGAACTCCCTGCCCCTCATTCAATACAATAAGACAAGGCTCTAAAGAGCCCTACCCTGATTTTGTAGCAAGGCTGCAAGATGCTGCTTAAAAGTCAGTTACCGATGAGAATGCCTGTAAGGTCATAGTGGTGTTGATGGCATATAAAAAACACCAATCCTGATTGTCAATCAGCCATTAAGCCATTAAAAGGAAAGGTCCCAGGGGAAAGGTCAGATGTAATCTCAGAGTATGTAAAACCTGTGATGGAACTGGAGGAGCTATGCATAAAGCTGTGCTTATGGCTTAAGCAATCACAGGAGTTGCTTTAGGAGGACAAGTTAGAACATTTGGGGGAAAATATTATAATTGTGGTCAAATTGGTCATCTAAAAAAGAATTGCCCAGTCTCAAATAAACAAAATATAACTACTCAAGCTACTACAACAACAGATAAAGAGCACCTGGCCTATGTCCAAGATGTAAAAAGGGAAAACATTGGGCTAATCAATGTCTAAATTTGATATCAACTAAATTTGCTATCAATGTTCTAAATTTGATAAAAATGGGCAACCACTGTCAGGAAACGAGAGGAAGGGCCAGCCTCAGGCCCCACAACAAACTGGGGCATTCCCAGTTCAGCCCTTTGTTCCTCAGAGTTTTCAGGGACAACAACCCCCACTGTCACGAGTGCCTCAGGGAATGCGCCGGTTACCACAGTACAGCAATTATCCCCACCACAAGCGGCAGTGCAGCACTAGATTTATGTACTATACAAGCAGTCTCTCTGCTTCCAGGGGAGCCCCCACAAAAAATCCCCACAGGGGTATACGGCCCATTGCCTGAGGGGACTGTAGGACTAATCTTAGGAAGATCAAGTCTAAATCTAAAGGGAGTTGAAATTCATACTGGTGTGGTTGATTCAGACTATAAAGGTGAAATTCAATTGGTTGTTAGTTCCTCAATTCCTTGGAGTACCAGTCCAGGAGACAGGATTGCTCGATTATTACTCCTACCTTATATTAATGTTGGAAACAGTGAGATAAAAAGAACAGGAGGGTTTGGAAGCACTGATCCAGCAGGAAAGGCTGCATATTGGGCAAGTCAGGTCTCTGAGAGCAGACCTGTGTGTAAGGCCATTATTCAAGGAAAACAGTTTGAAGGATTAGTAGACACTGGAGCAGATGTCTCTGTCATTGCTTTAAATCTGTGGCCAAAAAATGGGCCTAAACAAAAGGCTGTTACAGGACTTGGCATAGGCACAGCCTCAGAAGTGTATGAAAGTACAATGATTTACATTGTTTAGGGCCAGATAATCAAGAAAGCACTGTTCAGCCAATGATTACTTCAATTCCTGTTAATCTATGGGGTCGAGATTTATTACAACAATGGGGTGTGGAAATCATTATGCCAGCTCCATTATACAGCCCCACGAGTCAAAAAATCATGACTAAGATGGGATACATACCAGAAAAGGGACTAGGAAAAAATGAAAATGGCATTAAAGTCCCAATTGAGACTGAGGAAAATCAAGAAAGAAAAAGAATAGAGCATCTTTTTAGGGGCGGTCACTGTAGAGCCTCCTAAACCCATTCCATTAACGTGGAAAACAGAGAAACCAGTATGGGTAAATCAGTGGCCGCTACAAAAACAAAACCTGGAGGCTTTACATTTATTAGCTAAGGAACAATTAGAAAAGGGACACATTGAGCCTTCATTCTCACCCTGGAATTCTCCTGTGTTTGTAATTCAGAAAAAGTCCAGCAGATGGCGTATGTTAACTGACTTAAGAGCCGTAAATGCCGTAATTCAAGCCATGGGGCCTCTCCAACCCGGGTTGCCTTTTCCGGCCATGATCCCAAAAGACTGGCCTTTAATTATAATTGATCTGAAGGACTGCTTTTTTACCATTCCTCTGGCAGAACAGGATTGTGAAAAATTTGCCTTTACTATACCAGCCATAAATAATAAAGAATCAGCCACCAGGTTTCAGTGGAAAGTGTTGCCTCAGGGAATGCTTCATAGTCCAACTATTTGTCAGACTTTCATAGATCAAGTCCTTCAACCAGTTAGAGACAAATTTTCAGATTGTTATATCATTCACTATATTGATGATATTTTATGTGCTGCAGAAACAAGAGACAAATTAATTGATTGTTACACAATTCTGCAAGCAGAGGTTGCCAACGCAGGACTAACAATAGCATCTGATAAGATCCAAACCTCTGCTCCTTTTCATTATTTAGGGATGCAGATAGAAAATGGAAAAAATTGGCCGGGCGCGGTGGCTCAAGCCTGTAATCCCAGCACTCTGGGAGGCCGAGGTGGGCGGATCACGAGGTCAGGAGATCGAGACCATCCTGGCTAACACGGTGAAACCCCGTCTCTACTAAAAAAGTACAAAAAACTAGCCGGGCGAGGTGGCGGGCGCCTGTAGTCCCAGCTATTCGGGAGGCTGAGGCAGGAGAATGGCGTAAACCCGGGAGGCGGAGCTTGCAGTGAGCTGAGATCCGGCCACTGCACTCTAGCCCGGGCGACAGAGCGAGACTCTGTCTCAAAAAAAAAAAAAAAAAAAAAAAAAAAAGAAAATGGAAAAATTAAGCCACAAAAAATAGAAATAAGAAAAGACACATTAAAAACATTAAATGACTTCTAGAAATTGGTAGGAGATATTAATTGGATTCGGCCAGCTGTAGGCATTCCTACTCATGCCATGTCAGATTTGTTCTCCATCTTAAGAGGAGACCCAGACTTAAATAGCAAAAGAATATTAACCCCAGAGGCAACAAAGGAAATTAAATTAGTGGAAGAAAAAATTCAGTCAGCGCAAATAAATAGAGTAGATTCCTTAGCCACACTCCAACTTTTGATTTTTGCTACTGCACATTCTCCAACAGGCATCATTGTCCAAAATACTGATCTTGTGGAGTGGTGGTTCCTTCCTCACAGTACAATGAAGACTTTTACATTGTACTTGGATCAAATAGCTACATTAATTGGTCAGGCAAGGTTGCGAATAATAAACTTGTGTGGAAATGACCCAGACAAAATAGTTGTTCCTTTAACCAAGGAACAAGTTAGACAAGCCTTTATCAATTCTGATGCATGGCAGATTGGTCTTGCTGATTTTGTGGGAATTATTGATAATCATTACCCCAAAACAAAAATCTTCCAGTTTTTTAAATTGACTACTTGGATTTTACCTAAAATTACCAGACATGAACCTTTAGAAAATGCTCTGACAGTATTTACTGATGGTTCCAGCAATGGAAAAGCGGCTTACACAGGGCCAAAAGAGCGAGTCATCAAAACTCAATATCAATCGGCCCAAAGCGCAGAGTTGGTTGCAGTCATTACAGTGTTACAAGATTTTAATCAACATGTTAATATTGTATCAGATGCTGCACATGTAGTACAGGCTACAAGGGATGTTGAGATAGCTCTAATTAAATATAGCATGGATGATCAGTTAAACCAGCTGTTCAATTTATTACAACAAACTGTAAGAAAAAGAAATTTCCCATTTTATATTACTCATATTTGAGCACACACTAATTTACCAGGGCCTTTAACTAAAGCAAATGAACAAGCTGACTTACTGGTATCCTCTGCATTCATAAAAACATAAGAACTTCATGCTTTGACTCATGTAAATGCAGCAGGGTTAAAAAACAAGTTTGATGTCACATGGAAACAGGCAAAAGATATTGTACAACATTGCACCCAGTGTCAAGTACTACACCTGCCCACTCAAGAGGCAGGAGTTAATCCCAGGGGTCTGTGTCCTAATGCGTTATGGCAAATGGATGTTACACATGTACCTTCATTTGGAAAATTATTATACATTCATGTAACAGTTGATACTTATTCACATTTCATATGGGCAACCTGCCAGACAGGAGAAAGTACTTCCCATGTTAAAAAACATTTATTATCTTGTTTTGCTGTCAGGGGAGTTCCAGAAAAAATTAAAACTGACAATGGACCAGGATACTGTAGTAAAGTTTCCAAAAATTCTTAAATCAGTGGAAAATTACACATACAACAGGAATCCCTTATAATTCCCAAGGACAGGCCATAGTTGAAAGAACTAATAGAACACTCAAAACTCAGTTAGTTAAACAAAAAGAAGGGGGAGACAGTAAGGAGTGTGCCACTCCTCAGATGCAACTTAATCTAGCACCCTATACTTTAAATTTCTTAAACATTTATAGAAATCAGACTACTACTTTTGCAGAACAACATCTTACTGGTAAAAAGAACAGCCCACATAAAGGAAAACTGATTTGGTGGAAAGACAACAAGAATAAGATATGGGGGGGCTGGGCGCGGTGGCTCAAGCCTGTAATCCCAGTACTTTGGGAGGCCGAGACGGGCGGATCACGAGGTCAGGAGATTGAGACCATCCTGGCTAACAAGGTGAAACCCTGTCTCTACTAAAAAAAATACAAAAAAACTAGCCGGGCGTGGTGGCAGGTGCCTGTAGTCCCAGCTACTTGGGAGGCTGAGGCAGGAGAATGGCATAAACCTGGGAGGCGGAGCTTGCAGTGAGCTGAGATCCGGCCACTGCACTCCAGCCTGGGCGACAGAGCGAGACTCCATCTCAAAAAAAAAAAAAAAAAAAAAAAAAAAGACATGGGAAACAGGGAAGGTAGTAACCTGGGGAAGAGGTTTTGCTTGTGTTTCACCAGGAGAAAATGAGCTTCCTGTTTGGATACCCACGAGACATTTGAAGTTCTACAGTGAACCCATCGGAGATGCAAAGAAAAGCACCTCCACGGAGATGGAAACACCGCAATCGAGCACCATCAACTCACAGATGAACAAAATGGTAATGGCAGAAGAACAGATGCCAGTCTAACAGTTCCTTTACTAAGTTGCATAAAGCCCCCTTATATGCTAGTTGTAGGAAATATAGTTATTAAACCAGATTCCCAAACTATAACCTGTGAAAACTGCAGATTGTTTACTTGCATTGATTCAACTTTTAATTGGCATCACCATATTTAATTGACATCACCGTATTCTGACAGTGAGAGCAAGAGAAGGCGTGTGGATCCCTGTGTCCATGAACTGACCGTGGGAAGCCTCGCCATCCGTCCATATTTTGACTGAAGTATTAAAAGGCGTTTTAAATAGATCCAAAAGATTCATTTTTACTTTAGTTGCAGTGAGTATGGGATTAATTGCAGTCACAGCTTACGGCTGCTGTCGCAGGAGTTGCATTGCACTCTTCTGTTCAGACAGTAAACTTTGTTAACGATTGGCAAAAGAATTCTATAAGATTGTGGAATTCGGCCGGGTGCGGTGGCTCAAGCCTGTAATCCCAGCACTTTGGGAGGCCGAGACGGGCGGATCACGAGGTCAGGAGATCGAGACCAGCCTGGCTAACACAGTGAAACCCCGTCTCTACTAAAAAAGCACAAAAAACTAGCCGGGCGAGGTGGCGGGCGCCTGTAGTCCCAGCTACTTGGGAGGCTGAGGCAGGAGAATGGCGTGAACCCGGGAGGCGGAGCTTGCAGTGAGCTGAGATCCGGTCACTGCACTCCAGCCTGGGCAACAGAGTGAGACTCCATCTCAAAAAAACAAACAAACAAAAAAAGAGATTGTGGAATTCACAACTGGTATTGATCAAAAATTGGCAAATCAAATTAATGATCTTAGACAAACTGTAATTTGGATGAGAGACAGGCTCATGAACTTGGAACATCGTTTCCAGTTACAGTGTGACTGGAATACATCTGATTTTTATATTACACCCCAAGTTTATAATGAGTCTGAACATCACTGGGACATGGTTAGACGCCATCTACAGGGAAGAGAAGATAATCTCACTTTAGACTTTTCCAAATTAAAGGAACAAATTTTTGAAGCATCAAAAGCCCATTTAAATTTAGTACCAGGAACTGAGGCAATCGCAGGAGTTGCTGATGGCTTCCTAAATCTTAACCCTGTCACTTAGGTTAAGACCATCAGAAGTACTACTATTGTAAATTTCATATTAATCCTTGTGTGCCTGTTCTGTCTGTCATTAGTCTGTGGGTGCACCCAGCAGCTCTGAAGAGAGAGAGAGACCTTCGAGAACGAGCCATGATGACGATGGCAGTTTTGTCGAAAAGAAAAGGGGGAAATGTGGGGAAAAGAAAGAGAGATCAGACCGTTACTGTGTCTATGTAGAAAGAAGTAGACATGAGAGACTCTATTTTGTTCTGTACTAAGAAAAATCCTGCCTTCAGATGCTGTTAATCTGTAACCCTACCCCCAACCCTGTCCTTGCAGTGACATGTGCTGGGATACTTATACGTTTTCTAATGGGATGGTTTTTAATTTACAACAGTAATTATATCTGTTTATAGGCTACACAGTGATATTTCAATGCATGTAATGTATACTGATCAGATCAGGGTAATTAGCACATCCATCCTCCATCATGTCATTTATTTGTGTTGGGACTATCCAATATCCTCTTAGCTTTTCTTTTCTTTTTTTTTTTTTTTTTGAGACAGAGTCTCGCTCTGTCGCCCAGGCTGGAGTGCAGTGGCCGGATCTCGGTTCACTGTAAGCTCCGCCTCCCGGGTTTGCGCCATTCTCCTGCCTCAGCCTCCCGAGTAGCTGGGACTACAGGCGCCCGCCACCTCGCCCGGCTAGTTTTTTGTATTTTTTAGTAGAGACGGGGTTTCACCGTGTTAGCCAGGATGGTCTCAATTTCCTGATCTCGTGATCCGCCCGTCTTGGCCTCCCAAAGTGCTGGGATTACAGGCTTGAGCCACCGCGCCCGGCCCCTCCTAGCTTTTTGCAACTATATAATTGTCAGCTGTAGTCATCCTACAGTTGTATAGAATGCTAAAACTCATTCTTCCTATTTAGCTGTAATTTTGCAACCTTTAACAAACCTCTCCCTATCTCCTTCCCACCTCCCTTCCCAGCCTCAGCATCCTCTGTTCTACTTTCTACTTGTACGCGGTCAGCTTTCTTTAGTTTTCACATGTGAATGAGAACACGCGGCGTTTAACTTTCTGTTCCTTATTTCATGAACATAATGTCCCCTAGTTCCATCCACGTTGTTTTTTATTCTTTTCATGACTGAATAGTGTTCCATCGTATATGTGCATCATGTTTTCTTTGTGCATTAATCTATTGTTGGACACTGGGTTGACAGCATAGCTCGGCTACTGCAAATACTGCAATAAACACGGGGCGCAGATCTCTTCCATAGACTGATTTGCTTTCCTTTGGATAAATTTCTCAGTTGTAAAACTGCTGGATCATCTGGTAGTTCTATCTGTAGTTTTTGAGGAACCTTCATACTGCTATCCAAGGTGGCTGTCACAGTTTTCATTCCCTCCAACAGTACATTGTTTTCTCCGTATCCTTACCAGTATTTGTTATTTTCTTCTTTTTGGTAATAGCCATCCTAACTGGGGTAAGGTAACACTTCATTGTGGTTTTGATTTATATTTCCCTGATGATTAGTGATGTTGAGCATTTTTTCCATGTATTTGTTGGCCGTCTGTATGCCTTTTGAGAAATGTCATTCAGCTCATTTGTATAACATGTTTAAATCAGATTGTTGTTATTGTTGAGATGTTTGAGTTTCTCGTATATTCTGCATATTAATCCCTTTTCAGATGGATAGTTTGCAAACATTTCCTGCCAATCTGTAGCTTACCTTTTCATCTTCTTAACAAGGTCTTTCACAGAGCAAAAGTTTTTAAATTTGATGAAATCCAATTTAGTGATTTTTTTCTTTTATAAATGGTGCTTTTGGTGTCAAGTCTAAGAACTCACTCAATCTCTAGGTTCAGATGATTTTTACTTTTTTCTTATTTTTTTTAGAGACAGAGTCTAACTTTGTCACCCAGGTTGGAGTGCAGTGGCAAGAACATGGCTCACTGAAGCCTCAATCTCCCAGCCTCAAGCTGATTTCTGTTTTTGTAGAGATGCGGTTTCACCATGTTGGCCAGGTTAGTCTCAAACTCCTGACCTCAGGTGATCGACCTGCCTCGGCCTCCCAAAGTGCTGGGACTACAGGAGTGATGGTCCAGAAGATTGTTTTGTATTTTCTTCCAAAATGCTTATAGTTTTACACTTTACATTTAAATATTTTATCATTTTGAGTTCTGTCTTTGATTTTACAGCCTCTTTTGCCACAGTTTAAAAAATCCAGGTCAAGCGCAGTGGCTCATGCCTAAATCTCAGCACTTTGGGAGGCTGAGGTGGGCGGATCACGAGGTCAGGAGTTGGAGACCAGCCTGACCAACATGGTGAAACCCCCGTCTCTACTAAAATACAAAAATTAGGCTGGGCGCGGTGGCTCAAGCCTGTAATCCCAGCACTTTGGGAGGCCGAGACAGGCGGATCACGAGGTCAGGAGATCGAGACCATCCTGGCTAACAAGGTGAAACCCCATCTCTACTAAAAAATACAAAAAACTAGCCGGGTGAGGTGGCGGGCGCCTGTAGTCCCAGCTACTCGGGAGGCTGAGGCAGGAGAATGGCGTAAACCCGGGAGGCGGAGCTTGCAGTGAGCTGAGATCCGGCCACTGCACTCCAGCCTGGGCGACAGAGCGAGACTCCGTCTCAAAAAAAAAAAAAAAAAAAAAAAACAAAAATTAACCAGACATGGTGGCGGGTGCCTGAAATCCCAGCTACTCAGGAGGTTCAGGCACGAGAATCGCTTGAACCCAGGAGGTGGAGGTTGCAATGAACTGAGATCTCACCACTGCACTCTAGCTTGGGCGACAGACAGAGTGAGACCCTGTCTCAAAAAATAAATAAATAAATAAATAAAATAAAATAAAATAAAATCCGTAAATACATCTATCTTTTCTTTCTCTGGGTGCTATGAATATGTTAACATATTTTCTATGTTGTCTTCTGATATATTTATTCTTTTACTTTTAAATTCTAAACTTCAAATCATTTGAAAATTACTTTTGTAAATAACATGAGGTAGGAGTCCAGCCTTTTTTTTTTCATCAGTATATTCTGTGCTAGGCACTATTCTTAAATGGTGTAGATACAATTCATTTATTTCTCACAACAGCCTTGTGAGGCATTGTTGCATTTTTATTCCCCCCTCAGAAATGGGGGACCTGGGGCCAGGCACGGTAGCTCACACCTGTAATCCCAGCACTTTGGGAGGCCAAGGCGGGCGGATCATCTGAGGTCAGGAGTTCAAGACCAGCCTGGCCAACGGTGAAAACCCGTCTCTACTAAAAATACAAAAAAAAAAAAAAAAAAAAAAAAAATTAGCCAGGTATGGTGGCACACGTCTGTAATCCCAGCTACTTGGGGGGCAGAGGCAGGAGAATCACTTGAACCCAGGAGGCAGAGATTGCAGTGAGCCGAGATTGTGCCACTGCACTCCACCCTGGGTGACAGAGCGAGACTCTGAAAAAAAAAAAAAGAAAAAAGAAATGTGGGACCTGAGGCTTAGAGAACTTAGGCAACCTGCTGAAGTTCACAGAGCTATAAGGTAGAGGAGCTGGGATTTGAATGCAAAGAGTCAACCTCAGGGTGCGTTCACCTTACCCCTTCACATTGCCCATTGCACAGGCAGCCTCTTATGCCAGCATCACTTATTAAGTCAACCATATCTTCCCCCTGAACCGCAATGCCTGATTGTGTGTATATTAAGTGTCCAGATATACATGGAAGTATTTCTGGATTGTTTATTCTGTACCACTGCTGTTTGTCCTTTGTTTTGTTTTGTTTTGTTTTTGTTTTGAGATCGAGTTTTGCTCTTGTTGCCCAGGCTGGACTGCAATGGCAAGATCTCGGCTCACTGCAACCTCTGCCTCCTGGGTTCAAGCTATTCTCCTGCCTCAGCCTCCTAAGTAGCTGGGATTACAGGTGTGTGCCATCATGTCTGGCTAATTTTTTTTGTACTTTTAGTAGAGGCAGGTTTTCACCATGTTAGCCGGGCTGGTCTTGAACTCCTGACCTCAGATGATCTGCCCACCTTGGCCTCCCAAAGTGCTGGAATTGCAGGTGTGAGCCACCATGCCTGACCTGGATTTGTCCATTTTTATATCAATAGTATTTTGATTACAGTGTCTTTATAGTAAATATAACTATTAATAAGAGATTCTCTACTCACTCTGTGTCCCATTACAAGAGTAGTTGCTAGGCTGGGTGCAGTGGCTCATGCCTGTAATCCCAGCATGTTGGGAGGCTGAGGTGGGAGGATTGCTTGAGCCTGGGAGTTCCAGACCAGTCTGGACAACATGATGAAGCTCTGTCTCTACAAAAAATACAAAAATTAGCTGGGCACGATGGTGCATGCCTGTTGTCCCAGCTACTTGGGAGGCTGAGGAGGAAGGATCACCTGAGCCCAGGGAAGTTAAGGCTGCAATAAGACATGATCACACCCCTGCACTGCAGCCTGGGTAACGGAGTGAGACCCTGTCTCATAAAACAAAACAAAACAAAACAAAACAAAACAAAAACTGCTATAATTGATACTTTTTTTTTTTTTTCCCCGAGACGGGGTCTCGCTCTGTCACTCAGGCTGGACTGCAGTGGCAAGATCTCAGCTCACTGCAACCTCTGCGCCTCCTGGGTTCAAGTGATTCTCCTGCCTCAGCCTTCTGAGTAGCTGAGACTACAGGCATGTGCCACCATGGCCAGCTAATTTTTTTGTATTTTTAGTAGAGACGGAGTTTCACCATGTTGGTCAGGCTGGTCTCAAACTTCTGACCTCAAATGATCTGCCAACCTTGGCCGTAATTGATACTCTTTAACATTATTTTGGTAGTCCTTGCCAAAGCAAAAAGGAAATAAGATGTATATTTTACAAAAGGAGAAATCATCATTATTTGCCAAAGTTGTGATTGTCTGCTTAGGAAATACAAGATAGTTGAGATATTGTTTGGATGAATAAGTAGGTGTAACCAGGTAACCACATACAAGTCTAGCATCCAAAAGAACAACAGCTTTCCCCGGACAGAGTGGATCCATCAGGATCCCCTAGTCAGAAATACAGTGACCACTCTTTTGACAGAATTTAATTCAGGGACTCGATGACACAGGTGACAGATTAATAACAGAAATAGGAACCAGCAAGGGAAAAATTAGAGGGAGCAGCTAGCTGCCTGGGAGTAGGCCTGAGGAACAAAAGGAAGAGGCCAACTCATCAAGGTAGGCATTAGCTCCACCTGGATCTTTCCCGTCACATTCCCTCTGGTGCCATCTGGCCACTACAATGGTCAGCTCCCCGTGCAGAGCCCCTGCTGCTTGGGGACCACTTGGGTGGACCAGGTGTTACCGTCAGAGCAGTGCTACAGAGCTGTTGCTAAGAGCCACGTGTTCTCAAGGTACTAGTTTTCTTGTTTACATTCCTCCATAATGTAGTCTAGCCTTATAACCTTGGACACACATTCTTCCTGTGTCTTTTTTTTTTTTTTTTTTTTGAGACGGAGTCTGGCTCTGTCGCCCAGGCTGGAGTGCAGTGGCCAGATCTCAGCTCACTGCAAGCTCCGCCTCCCGGGTTCACGCCATTCTCCTGCCTCAGCCTCCCGAGTAGCTGGGACTACAGGCGCCGCCACCTCGCCCGGCTAGTTTTTTGTATTTTTTAGTAGAGACGGGGTTTCACCATGTTAGCCAGGATGGTCTCGATCTCCTGACCTCGTGATCCGCCCATCTCGGCCTCCCAAAGTGCTGGGATTACAGGCTTGAGCCACCGCGCCCGGCCTTTTTTTTTTTTTTTTTTTTTTTGAGACAGAGTCTTGCTCTGTCGCCAGGGCTGGAGTGCAGTGGCCGGGTCTCAGCTCACTGCAAGCTCCGCCTCCCAGGTTTACGCCATTCTCCTGCCTCAGCCTCCCGTGTAGCTGGGACTACAGGCGCCCGCCACCTCGCCCAGCTAGTTTTTTGTATTTTTTAGTAGAGACGGGGTTTCACCTTGTTAGCCAGGATGGTCTCGATCTCCTGACCTCGTGATCCACCCGTCTCGGCCTCCCAAAGTGTTGGGATTACAGGCTTGAGCCACCGCGCCCGGCCCCTTCCTGTGTCTTACTAAATTCAAGAACTCTTTCATCAGGTTAGACTTCCAGGATATCTACGTGAATTTCCATAAAGGAGAAGCAATCACACCACAGGAAGATTTTCTCTTTCTTTTTTTTTTGAGACAGAGTCTCGCTTTGTCACCCAGGCTGGAGCACAGTGGCATGACCTCGGCTCACTGTAACCTCCGCCTCCCAGGTTCCAGCAATTCTCCTGCTTCAGCCTCCTGAGTAGCTGGGACTACAGGCATGTGCCACCAAGTCTCGCTAATCTTTGTATTTTTAGTAGAGACAGGGTTTCAGCATGTTGGCTAGACTTTTTATTTTTATTTTTGCGTGTGTGTGTGTGTGTTTTGAGACGGAGTTTCACTCTTGTTGCCCAGGCTGGAGAGCAATGGTGTGATCTAGGTTCACTGCAACCTCTGCCTTCCAGCTTCAAGCGATTCTCTTGTCTCAGCCTCCCGAGTAGCTGGGATTACAGGCATGCGCCACCATGCCTGGCTAATTTTGTATTTTTAGTAGAGACGGGGTTTCTCCATGTTGGTCTGGCTGGTCTTGAACTCCTGACCTCAGGTGAGCCACCCGCCTCCGCCTCCCAAAGTGCTGGGATTACAGGTGTGAGCCACTGAGACCGGCCCTTTTTTTGTCTTTCTTTTTTTGAGGCATGGTCTTGCTCTTGTCGCCCAGGCTGGAGTGCAATGGCGCGATCTCGGCTCACTGCAACCTCTGCCTCCCGGGTTCAAGCAATTCTTCTGCCTCAGCCTCCCGAGTAGCTGAGACTACAGGCATATGCCACTACGCCCGGCTAATTTTTGTGTTTTTAGTAGAGACAGGGATTTATCATGTTGGCCAGGCTGGTCTCAAACTCTTGACCTCAAGTGATCTGCCTGTCTCAGCCTCCCAAAGTGCTGGGATTACAGGCATGATTTTTTTGATACAAAGTCTTGCTCTGTCGCTCAGGCTGAAGTGCAGTGGCCTGACCTCTGCTTGCTGCAACCTCCACCTCCCGGGTTCAAGCGATTCTCCTGCCTCAGCCTCCCAAGTAGCTGGAATTACAGGCGCCTGCCACCAGGCCCAGCTAATTTTTTGTATTTTTAGAAGAGACGGGTTTCACTGTGTTAACCAGGATGGTCTCAAACTCCTGACCTCGTGATACGCCCGCTTCGGCCTCCCAAAGTGCTGGGATTACAGGCATGAGCCACCGTGCCTGGCTAAACTAGGTAATTTTTAGGGAACAAGTCTCTTGCCTGATGTGTGGGTGTGATATTATGATATCTGTCTAATGGTTTTCACCCACAGTTCCTGGCTTATAACTCCCATATCCCTTGTTATAATGTTGGGGCACTTAGGCCTCAGAGGCAAGACTCAGACAACAGAATCTCTCTCTTTGACCTTTTCCCACCCTCCTTTTTCTCCCCAAGGCAGGACTTTTCCCCTGCCTTTGTTGTCTTAGAGATAGCCATAAAGAAGGCTGGGCATGGTGGCTCACGCCTGTAATCCTGGCGCTTTGAGAGGCTGAGGCAGGCGGATCACCTGAGGTCAGGAGTTTGAGACCAGCCTGGTCAACATGATGAAACCCCATCTCTACGAAAAATACAAAACTAGCCGGGCATGGTGGCTCACGCCTGTAATCCCAGCTACTCAGGAGGCCGAGGAAGGAGAATTGCTTGAACCTGGGAGGCGGAGGTTGCAGTGAGCCGAGATCACGCCATCGCACTCCAGCCTGGGCGACAGAGCAAGACTCTGTCCCAAAAAAAAAAAAAAAAAAAAGAGAGAGAGAGATAGCCATAAATAAATTCTCTGACCTACCTGGTCTGACTGCAGGTCATGGGGGTCCCTCAGTTCCCCCTGTTCCCTGCTATCTTTCTGTGTCCTGACCAAAAATCAGAGGGCCTTGGCCACTCTTGTGGCCCAGGAGCTGCAGGATTGTCCCAGCAGGCTTGAACCCAAACTGGGGCCTTGGCATTGCTAGACCCTGACCGAGGTATCTAGGTTTACTAATTTTTCATAAAAAGTGTCAAGTCCTCTAGTGACAGACTCAGCCCTCAGTCTCATTGCACACCTGTGAACTTTGGCCTTTTGCAGTGGGAGGATGGGGGAGTGCCTAGACGTAAAGAGGCAGGTTCAGCTGGGCCCAGCAACTTGGCCATCCCACATGGCCCTGCGCACCCGTGCTCTTGGGATGGTGGTACCACTGTGTCAAGCACCGGCCTGGGAAAGAGCAGCCATTTGGTGGCCCCATAACAAGAGCCACCGCACAGGTTGGGGTGACGGGGAAGGTGTGGAGGAGCGATTCTAACCAGAGCCATCGTGAAGAAACCAGTAAAGCCAGAGACTAGAAATACAGGAGAGAAATCACTGCTCAGATAACACAAAATACAGGTGTAAAAGCCAGGCATTTCCCCCAGAGCCGCCCCGAGAGCTCTGTGCAAAGGTATTGTGCCCTGCCAGGCCCCACAGCGCAGAGGAGCCCGGCCCGGAGGCTGAGTCCTTGGGAACCAGAACCAAACCCATCCCCTAGGGGTTTTTAGGCTAAAGGGGTGAGAGGATCTTCTTCGTTGTTGCTCAGAAAAAAGCTCCTGGTGCCTTCGTCAATTCTTCTCTTTTCCAGAACAAAAGTAACGAAAGCAAGGTCTGCAAACTCCTGGTCTCACCTGTGTCGACCCGGAAGGCCCAGTCTGTGACCTCCCAGGCCCTCCAGGACTCCCCTCCACACCGGGCTGTGGGCTGGCACAGGACGCGTTCTCTAAGGTCAGCCCGCATCTCCACACCTAGTACTTGACCAGAAAACGTTTGCTCCGTGCCCAGCGGATGGGGCCCCGCTATGGGCCTCCTCTGCCCTAGGCCGGCCACCCCTCCAGGAACGCTGGTGCCCATGATGGCCACCTCCCAGGCCTCCGGCTCCCGCCTTCTGCCGCCACTGTGGGCTCAGGCCGCACGCCCGCACGCCCTGCGCACCCCAGGGCCCTCCAAAGCAGGCGGCATTCTGCGGAAAGAAATTCTCTGGACTTTATTCCCGATGCAGGCCTTGGCCGAATACCAATGGCAGGCCCCAGAGCCAGGCAGGCTGAGGCCACCAGCCCGGTCAGCCATAGGTGTCAGGGTCCGCGTCCTCTGGCAGAAAGTAGCGCTGCAAGGCGGGCTGCAGAAGCCGCGGGGGCCGTGGGCGTGGGGGCGTGGGCCAGTCCCGGGGGAAAGGCTGCGGCTCCACACGTGGCAGCGGCAGCTTCAGCGTCCGGATGGGGCCGTTCAGGGTGCGGCCCGCACAGAGCCGGGAAGGCATCAGGCCTGGGGGCAGGCGGAGGCTTGTGAGGCCTGGGGTCTGGGGCGGGATGGGGGCCCAGTCTCCACCCCGGGCCCCACTCACCCCTCAGTCTCATGGCGGACCTCGCGGACCTCTGCGCCTTGGCCTCCTGCAGCCGGAGGATGGGGTGGTGCCTGGAGTCAAAGAGGAGGGTTTAGCCGGCCCAGCCCCATGCTTGGCCGCCCCACGCTTGGCCACCCCACGCAGGCCCCGCCGACGCAGGCCCCGCGCACCAGTGCTCCCGGGGTGGTGGCACCACCATGTCGGGCACCGGCGGGTGCGGATGCGCAGCCTCCTCCTGGAGCCAGCTCCGCTGCTGCGCCCGCAGCTGCTGACAGAAGAAATTGAGCGCGTCTATGGGGCCCAAGTCCAGCAGCTGCGAGTGCGACCAGTCGGTCTCCTCCAGCAGCGGCGGCTCTTCGGGCAGCTGAGCAGGCCCCGCAGGGCCCAGGCGGGCCTCGGGCTCCAGGCAGAAGCTCTTCAGTGTCTCGGAGAGCACTCCGAGACCGAGCTGGCGGGTCCCCCAGCTGCGCGTGGGTGCCAGCGTCTGCTGGGCCTGGAGCTCCGGGGAGAGAGAGTGCGGCTCCGCAGGTGAGACCACCATCAAAGGCACCTCTGAGACCTGCGAGAGCCTCCTGAAGATGCTGGAGGGTGACCAGGAGGTGCCCGAGGGCATCACGGAGGCACGCGTGGGTGCCCCAGATACGACTGAAGTCTGCGATGGGGTCTCCTTGGGAGGAGAGGAAAGTGCTGAGGTCTTGGAGACCTTGGGCAGCACCACCAGCAACTTGGCTGAAGACTGGCTGCAAGCTTTCCATCTGTGGGGAGGTGACCCACGGCCAAGCACTCTGGCTCCTTGAGCACCCCCATGGCCACTGAAACTCCCTTCTGCCCGACCCTCAGCCCAAGGCAGGGGCTCCCCCTCCCTTGACAAGGAGGTCCCAGGGCTGTCCCTGGCTCAACACCCAGGGCCAGACACCCCCTGTGACTTCCACCTGCACAGGGAAATCTCCAGAGATGCTCAGGGCAGGGAGGCTGGAGGCCTAGGACTGGGCAAGGCAAGGGGCCCGTGGCCTCAGCTGGTTTTGATCCCAGGACTTGTAGAAAGCCAGAGAAGGCAACAGGGTTCCCAAGGCACCCCCGGCCCCTACCAGCCCAACCTGAAGCTGCTGAATCATGTCCTCCAGTTTCTGGCAGCAGCGAGTACGCAAGCCAGCCTTGGAGTCCAGGTCGGGGCTCTGGACCCAGGTCATCATCTCCTTGAACAGGAAGCCTTCCGGGTCCTGAAGGCCCAGCCCATGCAGCAGCTTCTTGAGCTCTGGCCTGGGACAGATGCATGTGGCTTATCCAGAGGCCTTCCCAGCGGCAGGGAGGGCTGGGCCGGAGCGCGACTCACCGGCAGTGCACCGGAGAGTAGAGGAAGTAGGACATGAGCTCCAGCACCACATCCCGGGACTCCAGGGAGCAGGCCAGGAGCAGCTGCAGCGCCAGCATCACGAACTTCTTCTGCGTCTGGTCCTGAGGCAGGCGGAGGGGATGTGGTTGCTGAGGGCGGGTGGGCAGGAAGGAAGACGGGGGGGCAGGACAAGGGGCACACCTGGAGGCTGGGGGGCTGGTCCAGGTTGAGCAAGTGTATGAGCAGGCCCTGCAGCTGGCCTTGGAGATCACTGCTTATGTTGGGCAGCAGTCTCAGTAGCACCTGCAGGATGTGCACACGGTCCACCCACGTGGTCTCCTCCAGCACGGCCACCAACAGTGAGGCCAGGCCCTCCACCGTGCCCGCCTCCGGGTATGCCTGCAGGATAGCATGCTGAGGTCCTGCTCCCATGCCACACCCAAGCCAGCCCCTACCTTCTCCCCTGTCCCTCACCCTAACGTCCCTCACCCTAACCCATGCTTCTCAGGCATCCTGAATTCCCTCCAACCTGCAGGTTGAAGACGGGGAACAACTCTTTGAACCAGGTCTGGTAGATGAAGAAATGCAGAAACTTGGGCAGATGCCCGTAATGCTCATCCAAAAGCAAACTCCCATGACGGTGCCAGGGATGAGGGTGGGTCCTGGCAGTCTCGCAGGTGCGCCGCTGGGGCTCCTGGGTCCAGTCCACGGTACTCTAGTGGAGCAGCAGTGGCTACAGGTCCCACCTGTCTGGGTCTCAGTGTAAGCCCACCTCCCGTGGTGGCCTGGGGCCCCTGCCTGAGCCTCTACCTGATCCTCCAGTTCCCAGGAATCCAGCTGCTGGCTAGAGTGCGAGCTCAGGGAAGCCGAGGCCCGGTCCAGCTCCTCCTCTACCTCCTCTTCCTCCTCCTCTTCCTTCTGATCTTCCTCCTCCTCCTCTCCAGGCTTATCCCCCAGCCACTGGAGCAGCTTTCTCTGCCACTGGGCTTGGGATGGCCTGGGGTACTGCAACCACAGGGCATCCTGGCTTGCCCCTGGCTGCAGAGGGGCAAGAGGTGGTGCCTGATGGGTTGCAAGGACAGCAGAGCCCTCCCCTACCAGCAAAGTCCCCAGCCCCGTCCCTTGCCTTGAGCTTTCTCTGGGAGGCGAGCCGAGTCAGGGATCCGAGGCCGCTGACCTCCGCGTTTAGCCACATCTGCTGGAGCACCACTGAGTTCGGCACATAGCCGGGGAAGCAGACAGGCCTCAGGCAGTACTGGAGGTGGGCACAGCAGGGAATGCTGAGAACCTGGATTCCCCCAGCCTGGCCACCACCTTGGTCACCTGTATAACCTCTCAGAGCCCCTCAGCCGCCAGTCCAGCTCTGCTGCCAGGCCTCCGACAGCTGACTGAGCTGGCACCCCTACTCTCAACACAGATGGCAGGAGAACCCTGAGATACCAGGGGTGAGGCCCTCAGTGAGCATCAGCTGTGACAAATGAGAAGGGAAACCTGGGGAAGTGTTGGCTTCTAGGGGCCCTGACACCCCGCAAGCTCCTCACAGAACTTGGTCCAGCCCTGGGACAAGAAAGTCTAAAAGAAGCACAGGGGCCAGGGAGGAAGGAAGGAGCTTGGAGAGAGGGCAACGAAGAGCTTGATGGTGGTACCCAGGTCCAAAGAGTCAATAACCCACCTGGGCAAGTGACGGTGCCAGGCATATGCTGGGGGAGGGGCTGAGGCCTGCCTGGGCACCTGGTGTATGTGAGGGTGGGAAGACAGTGGATTCTGAAGGGCCAGGTTCCCTTGACTTTGCTCCTCTAAAGGGCAGGGACTCTGATCTTCCAGGAAAAGTCCCTAGGGGACCTGCTTTTCCACAGCCTCCACGGGGGAAAGCAGTGTGTGGCATAACCGGCTGGGGGACCTGGCTTTGCCTGATGTCAGCTCCCAGAGCAGTAAGGAGTCTGTGGCCACAAACACAGCTGTACTGGAACAGGGTTAGACAGACTGTGAAGGGTGAGGGGTGAGGGGTGCGTGGGAGGCTGCAGCCTGGCCCTCTGGTTTTAGGTGGGCATGGCCCTTGGGTCAGATTTGGACACAAAGATTTGTAGCAAAGGGGAGATGGCAGGCACAAGAGTGATGCCTGGAGAGGAGTGGCTCTCCAGGAGCTTGGTGGGGGTCTCACCTTGTGGGGCTGCACGGTGGCAGGAAAGAAGCCCCCAAGGCTAGAAAGAGGTTCCTTGGGCTGTCTCTTTGGCAGCAGTGGGATCTGGGGGATGGAATGGGGGCTCAGAACAACACAGTCCCCAGTGCCCCTGCAGCTCTGTCCCTCAGAAGGTGGTACCCCACCTGCCTGGGTCCCTCACCCTGCACTGCAGGTGGGAGGATGGCAGGTCCAGGGCTACAGTCGTCCTCCCTCGGAGCTGCTCCAACTGCAGCTGCAGATCCAGACTGAGACCCAGGCAGTGGCTCAGTGAGGAGCGGGCCAAAAGCTGGGGTATAGGAGGAGTCACAGGGTGGCAGAGGGGCCATGGCGGCCCAGCAGGCATGTGGGAGGGTGGGAAGCCTTACCTGGGATGCCTTGCTGTGCACCCTACGGTGGGTGGGTGGGATCGGCACTGTGACTCGGGGAGGATGGGAGAAGTGCTGGCCCAGGGGCCCCAGGTCCTGTGGGGACAGGGCTGTTGGCACTGTTTGGGCTGCAGTGCTGACCTCACCCCGGGCAAGACAGTGGGCAGCTTGGGGTAGGGCACACACATCCCAGGTCTCTCTCTCTACTGTGAGGGTCCCGGGGCTCCACTGGTGGGACTCCCTTCCAAACTGCATGCCCTGGGAGGGTAGCAGGAGCAGACAGACCATCAGAGACCAGGTGGGAGCGGTGGGTGGAGAGGAGGGGCCAGGGTCAGGACTGGGCTGGGGGAGACCCCACACCTACCAGCAGGCCAGAGCCATAGATCAGATGGAGGTAATTGTCAAAGCCTTCCTGGCGCTGCTGCCAGGAGGGTGGGGGCCGGGCTGCTGGGACCACTAGCCCCAGCCTCAACTGCTGAAGGTCTCGGTCCCGGGCCACTAGGGCGTCCAAGTCCTGAGTCAGGGTTCAGGGATCAGCCTGCTCTTCCTTGAGCCTTGCTACGTGCTGCCCAGACAACCACAGGGATCCCAGGCCTGCCCCAGGGCTGAAGGCTGGGGCCTGAGCCTGGGCAGGGCGGGTTAAGGAGGGCCCACCCCACCTCCTTCGGCAGCAGGTGCTGAGATGTTGCCCTCCGACGATGGATGAGAGACAAGGCCTTGCTGCAAACAGGGACAGGCCCAGGTGGGATGCGGGGTGGCATGTCAGTGGGCTGGGGCAGAAGCTGGGACAAGGACCGACCCCAAATGGGTGTGCCAAGGCTCAGACAGGCTTGCATCAACTACAGAGGGCCCCACGCAGCCAGGCCCTCACCCAGGGTGGGAAAGGGGGGCCTCCAGGAGGGTTGAGCAGGCCCGTATGGGACCTGAGGCTGGCTGCCCGATGGAGGTTGCTGAGCCTCTGCAGTTGGGTGGAAGTCAGTGATTCCTGGCTTGTCAGTGGCAGCGGAGGGTCGTCCACCATGTCTGGGACCTTCCAGCACATCTTCTGAATAGGGGAAGGAACCTGTATCCCTGGCTGGGGGAACCCAGGTCTTCCCCCCAAAGGTGGGCAAGGTGAGGGGCCCACCTTGCTCACTCTGTCCTCACCACACACCTTAACTAGGTAGGATGTAGGCAGGTAGAGCCTATGGGACACCAGGCAGAGGCGGGATCCCAGTGCCAGCACCAGGTCTCCACTGTTGCTGCAGAAAGTCAGGGCCTGAGGGGCACCATTCAGCTGCAGGAGCCTGGAGGTGACCCAGGGCAACCGAGGCTCAGCAGGGACAAGGCCTTCTCCATCCAGTTCAGCCACTGGGCTCTGGTGCGAGGTAGAGGGAGGAGAACCCAGCCCTCCCCACCTCCCAGCCTACCGCAGGAGGCGGTTCTCAGCGGTCCAGATGCGAATGGTGCAGTCCAGGCTGGAGCAGGCATACAGCTTGAGCGTGGGGCAGCAGCACAGGCCTGGGGGCAAAGTTCAGGGTCAGGCACCGAGCCGGGCGGGGGCTGGGCTTCACCCGTGTTGCCCCCTCACCGGTGATGTGGTCCGTGGGGTCGTCCTGGGGCCGGTGGTCTAATCGTGGACTGTCGCCCAGGCCAAACTGCACCAGGCTGTAGGTAGCGCTATCTGGGTCTTCAAAGCCCACAGTGACGCGTCTGCCTAAGGCACAGAGCGCCACGGCTGGGTAGCAGCAGGAGAAGGTGCGCAGCAGGCTCAGGCTCTCCTCCGCATAGGGGAAGACGCGCCACATCTTCACCGTCAGGTCCCCACCTGTGGGCAGCAGAGCCTGGCTGGGCCTTGTGGGGGGGCGTGGGAGGGGGGGCTCTGTGGCGGCCTGACCGTTGGCAGGGGAGCTACTGACCCGAAGACACGATGCTGTTCCAGGTGGATGCGATGGCGACGACCGGGCCCGGGCTGTGCGCCTCCGTTTGGAAGACAGTCTTCGACGACAGCCAATCCAGGACTGACAGCGTGCCGTCCATGTGCCCCACCACGGGCAGGTACCTGCGAGTGGGAAGAGCCCGTTGGCGCGGACCCTGCCGCTCCTTCTGCCCGCCAGACCTTCGCCGGTTCCGGCACCCACCGGTTCTTGTTCTTGCAGGCGCAGGCCACAGCGCTGGGGCGCAACTCGCCCTGGTGCTGGCGCACGACCTCCCAGGAGGAGAAGGCGCCTCCGAGATCCGTGAGGTGGCTGTACAGGTGCAGACAGCAAGGCTGTGGCGCAGGGGGCGGCGGTGGGCACACGCGGTGCAGCACGCTCATGGGGCAGCGCGCCGCGTTGGCGCGGACCAGGTGCCCGGCCTTAGTCAGCAGCCACAGCGCCTCACGCGGCAGGCAGTAGGCCACGGCTGCCGCGCAGTCCTCCGGCTCCAGCAGCAGTGAGCTCACTATGCGCCCGGTGGCAGCTGACAGGAGGTAGACTGAGCCGTCGGTGCACGCGCACACGAGGCGAGTAGGCAGAGACGGATGCGCAGGCGCGGGCAACGCAGGCGCCACCTGCACATGGAGCACCTTGGCGGGCAGTTGCGCCAACGGCGAGTAAAGCTCGCGTAAGCCCCACACTTGCATGCTGCTCGCGCACAGGGACAGCACCGGCCAGCCCGGGCGTGCTGGCGCCAGCAGACGGCCCACGCGCCGGGACAGCTTGTCCTGACCCCAGTAGCCCAGTGCTACCTCGCCCACCTGCGCCGCCGCCTGCAAGTCCCAGGTGCGTAGCGTCCCGTCCTGTGAGGCCGACAACACCAGGGTCGTGTTAGGCAGCACAGCCATAGCCGTCACCGGGCCTGTGGGAGGGGTGCAGGTCACTGGGCTGACTGAAGGCCAGGGAGCCTTCAACCTATGTTGCAGTCAGCGCAGCAAGGCCTGGCCAGAGCTGCAGAGATGCTGGACAGCCTAGAGCGGCTGGAGGCAAAAGGCCGAGGCTCGGGGTGCAGAGAATTCAGAGCACCTGTGTGGCCCACGAACACCATCCGGATCTGCCAGTTAGCCTCCCACACCTTCACGGTGCTGTCCCGGGAAGCTGTCACCATTGCCTCTACTTCCTCGCAGTAAGCCAGGTCCGAGATGGTGCTACAAGTGGGGAATGGGAGAAGCCCAACGTACTTAACATCGCCTGTGAGGGCCCTGTACCCCTACATGCCTGGCCCTCCTTAGGGGGATTCCCTCTCACGTTTTGTGCAGATCCCAGCGCACATCTACCAGAGTCCAGGCATGCAGATCGAAAGTGAGCACGGCCGAGCCATAGGCCGCGAAGCAGCGCAGGACGTGGTGGGGAGGAACCGGCCCCACAGCCAGACGCATGAGCCTGCCCGTTGGGCTCGGGGGCGGGTGCAGTGGTGACCCTCGCAGCACTAGGCGGCGACCACCTGAGCGGAACTGCCAGAGCGCCAGGCTGCTGTCCATCTCCGCCACGAGCAGCAGCCTGAGGTCAGGCACCGGCAGGCAGCAGGTGGGCGCCCAACCCGGGGCCCTGCCCACCCGCTGCTCGCTCAGCCACAGCAGGCTGAGATTGGGCCTCAGAATGGCCAGCCCCGCGGGGCCCCAGCCTACAAAACGGCCCACGGCACCCAGCGGGCCCAACACGGTCACCAGCCCCGTAAGCCCGACAGGCGCCAGCAGCGTCTCCTGTGCCCAGCCGTCTTCCTTGTGCAGGTGCAGGCGGCCCGCGCCGTCCAGCACCACGAAGCGTCCGCCCACCGGGTCCTGTGCCACTGAGCGCAGCCCGGCTGCCACCTCCAGATGGCGCAGTGGCTCCAGCCCATGGGTCAGGCACGCCACGCGCAGCTCGGCTCTCTTCTCCTGTGGGCCGGGGCGAGCGGACCCGCCGTCAAAGGTTGGGGCTGCTCCGGCCTAGGGAACCCCTAGGGGAAGGACCAGATCCCGAAAGAGGCCTGGAGGCACAGGACGGGCACAGCGCACCTTTTCCACGACCTCGTGGAGGCTGGTGCGCAGAAGCAGCCACAGCCGGCGGGCGCGGGCGCGCGGGGTCAGGCTTTGCCACTGCTGGCTGCTGGTCAGAAAGGGCAGGACCTGCGACGGCTCCGTGAAAGTCAACTCTGCGGGCGGGAACTGGAAGTTCTGCCACCTACAGCCTCAGGTCCCCGACCCTGACGGTTATGGGGAGCCCTCCTCCAGGGGCCCTGCCCTGCCAGGCACTGCCCAGGGGAGTTTCGTTCCAGGGGATGGAACCCAAGCCCGACTGAGACCCACTTCCTGGCGGATGCCTGTGGGACGAGGCCAGGACCCCTCACCATTCTTTTCGGTGAGCAGCCCAGGGTCTGGGACATCATAGACATCTGCATCATACAGGTCCGAGTCCAGAACTAGGTTGTAGCCTTCTGCCTCCCACGCCTCTGCCTCCATTTCTGCAACTGCGGTCCCAGAACCCAACAGCTCCCAGGACTTAGCGGTCACGGCCGGCAGCGGCAGTTGCTAGGATACCAGATGCCGCTGGCCACTCCCACACCGCAGGCCCCGCCCCCACATCGCATCCAGGTCCACACTAAGTCACAGAAACTTTTATTGGAAAGAAATGAGCTGCAGCAAAGTGACACTCAGTGCACGCGGCCAAATGGTCGAGGTGGGGGTACAGGTGGGCACCAGGGGCCGGCCCAAGACCAGAGCTGGTGACCGCCGGGGCCTGTTTGCGGGGCCTCCGGCCACAGACCCTTTGGGCTGGAGTGTGCAGGCCCAGTAGAAATACAAAAATAAACTCTGTGGTCCAGCTCTCCCTGCTGTGGCAGTTCATTTGGGCAGGGCAGTCACTCTTCCCACCAGGCCCCCTGCTGCCGAGTCCGGCCACAGCACGGGCAGCAGGAGTCTGAGGGGTGAGTGGGCATCCACAGGATGGAGCCAAAGGGCTAGGCAGGTATGGCCTTGGGCAGTGCCAGGACTATGGCAGCGCCAGGGTCTGGCCAGCAGCTGGGGAGGCCCCAGGGGCCTCTCAGGCGGGCAGGTCCAGGCATTGGTTGAAGCTGGATGAAGCTGGGGCCTCGGCTCCTCCTCATCAAATACAGATCACTGGGACCCTGGGCGGAGGTTGGCACACAGTGGGCCTTTAGGAGCCACCACTTAGACCAAGTAGAGGAGGCCCCCACCCTGTTGTACCCACTCCAGGTTTCAGGGACCCGGGTCATGGCCCCCATCACACACCTGTCCTCCTCCATGGTGTTCGTCTCCTCGGCCCCACCCCCACTGCCTCCGCTTCTGCTTTCTTCCTCCAACTCCTCCTCCCCCAGCTCCATGTCCAGCTCATTGCCTGCTTCTGAGGGCGTGTAGGTGGAGCCACTGAGGGGAGGCAGGGAAACCAGTTTTAGGACCCCCTACCCAGGCCTGCTGCTGGCCCCAGGAAGGATGTTCAGGGAGGACAAAGCTGGGTGGAGATGGCACAGCTAGGGAAGTTGTATCGGCTCAACAGAGAGGTGGGGGAGGAGGCAGACGGTGCCCACCTGATGGAACGGCAGCTGAAGAAAACAATTCGCTTGAGCCGCTTATTGTAGAAGAAGTAGTTGAAGGACCAGAGGCTACCATCCTCCCCGAAGGGGTCTGAATCCAAGTCTGGGTTATAGCTGGGGAGTATAGGGTGACAGGTGGTGTGAGGGATGGGGGCCCACCTGCAGGGATGCTGGCCCACCTGCAGGGATGCCGGCCCACCTGTAGATGTCACATTCAGCCAGGCAGATCTCCTCGTCCACAGCGTTCCACAGCTGTGGTTTCAGGGCCTTGAAGTCCTCCCGCACAGCTGAGAACAGACTGCAGTTGACTGCATTCACCACCTAGAACAGGTCACAATCAGGCTGACAGGAGCCCAGGGCTACCGAAAGTGGGGAAGAACAGTGGGGTGGCTGTGGGTCCCTTCCCTCCACCTGACCCTCACCCAGCTAAGGCTGGGCTCCCGGCTGAACTCATGGCTGCGCGCTGTGCTGAAGTCATAGTCAGGCCTGAAGGACTCATTGAGTGTGGCAATCAGGTAGAAGAGGGTCTTGCGGCTGCACTTGTCACTGAGGGGGCCCTCGTCCTCGCCGCCTTGGCTTTTGCTGAGTCTGCACAGAGAGAAGCATCAACTGGGCCCATCACCTCCTCTCAACCCCCAGCCCCAGGCAGCCCCCACTATGGCTCACCTACTGGGGCTGAGGCCTGAAGTCTGGGGTGGAGAGAGTGCCTCCAGCACGTGGGGCTGGCCCTCCTGGCAGAACTGCTTGAACATGTGTTTGTCATCTCCTGCCATCTTACATGAGTAGCTCTCAATCCTATAGGATGCAGAGAGGACCATGATGCATGCTTCCCCCAGGTTCCATTGAAGGGTGGGGCAGTGTGACCTCCGAGATGCCAGCCCCGCGCGCCCCCCGCCCTGCCTCACCTGCCGATGATGTGGGCGTCTCCGGTCTCCACAGTCAGCTGTGAGTTGATGGCTTCAAAGCTCGAGTTCTCCAACAGCTTCATGTCCTTGGGAAGGGGGCTTTGTGCTCCAGAGGAGCTAGTGTTGCCTGGGGAGTGACAGGCCAGACCATGGGTATCCATCTGGCCCCTTGGGGCCCTGCCTTCAGCCCTCCTACCCACTAAGTGGAGCCGCTGGGAACAAGCTGAGTCTGGCCTCTGTCCAGGCTGCACATCAGGAACTCCCCTCTCTGCCCCGCCAGGAGAGGTTACGAGATCTTGTTTTACCTGAGGGTGGCAAGTCCAGGCTCCAGGTCAGCCACACCCCCTGCAGAACACGCGAGTTCTGGGACTAGGCTAGGACCACCGGGGACCCTGCTCACCCTGGGGCTGCTGGTTGAGTTTGTCGCTCAGCATTGCCATTGCCATTCCCCATCCCCACCCCCACCCCGAAAGAACAGCTCCAGCCACCATGGGGGTAACTCTTGAGTCCGTAACGGGACATGATTTCTGCAGTCTCCCTCAGGCTGGCTGGGCTCCTCAGCCAGGGTAAGAAGCTGCATCCCGGTTAGGAACCAGGACACCTGGGGCTCCGGGCCCTGCGGTCACCTGGGCGGGCGCTCTTTCGTTCTGGCTGCTTTCTGGCCCGGGGAGACGAAAGCTAGAGGTTCCTCCACTTTACCCGGAAAAAGCGCCTAGTTTCTCCAGACGCCTAGGAGGGCGGTCCCTCGACCCCGCCGGGGCGCTGCAGAATCGCCAGGCAGCGCCCGCCGGGGCCGGGTAGGGCACCCGCCGAGCCGCGGTGGAACTACAAATCCCAGGAGGCAGCGCGCCGCGCGAGGCCTGCTGGGGGCTGTGGTTCCGGAGGCCCGAGGCGGCGCGGGGCGCAGGGCGGACACCCACCTGCCTGGCTGGGTTAGATCTGGCCTCGCCGGGTCGGGTCTGGCTGGGGTGGGTCGCTCCGCGTCGGTGCCGGTGCGCAGGCGGGGGCGGGCTCCGCGCAGCGCGGGCTCCTCAAGATCGGAGGGCGGCGCCGCGGCCTCCGCTCGGGCCGCACTGTATCCGGGGGAAGAAGCTCCGCGGCGACGTCCCGTTACTCCTGGCCCTGCCGGCCCATCCGGGCTGCCACCGCGACATAGCCTCGCCCCCCTGCACAGAGCCCGCTCTCGCGACCGACCTGCCGCCGACCGCCACAGAGCGCCCCGGCGAGTCAGCGAGCCGAGCGAGCTAGCGACCTCCGCCTCCCCCGACCGGACAACAACAAGCGTCCGCCAGGCCCGGCCCCGCGCCTCTGAATGGCCCGCTCCAGTCGCCGGGATCGAGAGCTCGAATAGCAATCGGGTGCCTTACCCGCCACTCAGTTGTGCTTTCTATGTCTACTGGTTGTGGAGTCTGTCTGTCACGCCTCTCGCCGTACTAACCCGCCCATCCCCAGCGCTTATTGGCCATGGCCTCTCTCGCTCCGCCCCCGAGGGGGTCGACCCCTTAACCAGAGAGGCACGGGCCAACCTAGTGCGTCGTGTGGGCGTGGCGGGGGCTGCGGTCTGCGGGCGAAGGTGGCTGCCCATCGGAGGTCCCGGAAGCGATGTCCAGCTGCCGCCAGGCGCTGGGATAGTCGCTGGCCGTCTGCATCTCCACCCGCCGAGCCCCTGGGGCGAAGAGGCAGCGTCCTTCTTCAGTTGTGGCCGGTGCTTCGGCCCCTTACCCTTCGCCCCCAAAGACCAGCTCAAATGTGAGCGCCTCCGCCGCCCTGCCCCAGCCTCGTACACGCCGCCGGCCTTGCCCAGCCCGTGGGCCGTGTCCATTTCTGGGCAAAGCCAGCGGGGCAGGCTTGGCCAGGGTGCACAACTCGGCGCCGTCCCAAGGCCGACGCTCTGTGCGCGCCCGGAACTCTAGGCTTGCGGCCAGGGTTTCCGACGGGCGGAGACGCTTAGCGGCCAGATCCCACGGAAGCGCGCTCGGAGGGCCGGGACCCGGCCGGACCGGAGATGGCGCCGCCAGCGGGCGGGGCGGCGGCGGCCTCGGACTTGGGCTCGGCCGCAGTGCTCTTGACTGTGCACGTCGCTGTGAGGCTGCTGGGCGCCGGGCCAGACGCCGAGGCACAGCTGCGGAGGCTCCAGCTGAGCGCGGACCCTGAGCGGCCTGGGCGCTTCCGGCTGGAGCTGCTGGACGCGGGACCCGGGGCGGTGAGTGGGGGCGGAGGGTGCGCAGTCAGTCCTCTTGGCCCGGGCAGGGCACGGAGCCCAAAGCCAGGCCCCTCCGCTTGCCATCTGGGTGCCCTTAAGCAGTTACGTTTCTTTGCTTCTCTTTTCTTGTCCGTGAAATGGGGGGTGATGCTGGGACCTACTTTACAGGACTATTGTGAGGATTTGATGATAGGCGTACAGGACTTAGGACCTTGAAATGGCCTATAAATGTTATCTTGTGTTTCTTTGCTCATCGTGCGATGTAGGGCGGGGGAACTCCCTGAGCCTGGACTCTCCCCCTTCTCAGGTCAATTTGGAGTGGCCCCTGGAGTCAGTCTCCTACACCATCCGAGGTCCCACCCAGCACGAGCTCCAGCCTCCGCCAGGAGGACCTGGAACCCTCAGCCTGCACTTCCTCAACCCTCAGGAAGCTCAGCGGTGGGCAGTCCTAGTCCGAGGTGCCACCGTGGAAGGACAGAATGGTCAGTGCCCTGTAATGGATACTCATTTGGAATAACCTTGGCCCCCCAGTCTTGGTTGGGGAAGTTGGATCCACCTTCCAACTTGGAGTACTTGGAGTGGCTCCTGGAGTCAGTCTCCTGCACCATCTGAGGGCCCAGCCAGCACAAGCTGCAGCCTCCACCAGGAAGCCCTGGAACCTCAGCTGGCACTTCCTTAACCCTCAGGAAACATGAGAGGCAAGCATGAAGAGGCGGAGCAGGCAGGGTCAGGACCTGTGTGAGAAGACATCATCCAAAGAGCAGCAGGAGGGTGACAGGAGTGGGAGAGTGACAGACTCAGATACCTGCTGCTTAAGACAGAGTTCTGCAGTGGCAAGGGTTGTGCAGATAGGGTTGGGGAGAAGGGTGTTTCCAGAGATGCTTAGAAGATGGAATTAGTGGCCGGGTGGGGTGGCTCAGGCCTGTAATCCCAGCACTTTGGGAGGCCGAAGTGGGTGGTTCACCTGAGGTCAGGAGTTCGAGACCAGCCTGGTCAACATGGTGAAACCAAACTCTGTCTCTACTAAAAATACAAAAATTAGCCAGGCATGGTGGCGTGCACCTGTAGTCCCAGCTAATTGGGGAGGCTGAGGCAGGAGAATCACTTGAACCTGGAGGCAAAGGTTGCAGTGAGCCGAGATCGTGCTGCTGCACTCCAGCCTGGTGACAGAGAAAGACTCCGTCTCAAAAAAAAAAAAAAAAAAAAAAGGAATTAGCTGAGTTTCATGAGTTGCTTGGGAGGTTTTCTGCAGACAAAGCCTCCCTCTTATCACCCAGAATGGAGTGCAGTAGTGTGATCCTAACTCACTGGAGCCTTGAACTCCTGGGCTCAGGTGATCCTCCTGCTTCAGCCTAAGTAGCTGAGGTTGTGGGCGTGAGCCACTGCCCCTGGCTCACATGGCTGCTTAAATGGAAGCGTTAGCTGTTGAGACTGAGAAACATGAAGGACTAGGTAGTATGGGGCTCCCAGAGAGAGGGCAGCCCACAAACAGATAAGCAGAGCTGCCAGAGGGGTCGGAAGACAGCCAGACAGGGATGTAAGAGAGGCTCAAGCAACTCAGTGTTTAGAAAAGGAGCTAGGCTCTCTTTAGTCAGTCATTCACCAAGCATATGTATTCAGCAGCTGCTCTGTCCCAGGTACTCCTCTGGCATGAACAAAACTTCCAATCCCTATCCTATTGGAGCTTGCATTTTTAGAGGGGAGGAGACAGACATATAACATAAGTACAGGGCTGGGCAACATACCAAACATTTAAAAATTAGCTGAGCGGGCCGGGCGCGGTGGCTCACGCCTGTAATCACAACACTTTGGGAGGCCAATGTGGGCAGATCATGAGGTCAGGAGATCAAGACCATCCTGGCTAACACAGTGAAACCCCGTCTCTACTAAAAATACAAAAAAAAAAAAAAATTAGCCAGGCATGGTGGTGGTGGGGACCTGTAGTCCCAGTTACTCAGGAGGCTGAGGCAGAAGAATGGTGTGAACCTGGGAGGTGGAGCTTGCAGTGAGCCGAGATCTCACCACTGCACTCCAGCCTGGGCGACAGAGCTAGACTCCGTCTCAAAAAAAAAAAAAAATTAGCTGAGTATAGTGGTGTCTGCCTGTAATCCCAGCTATTTGGGAGGTTGAGATGGGAGGATCACTTGAGCCCAGGGGTTCTAGGCTGCAGTGAACTGTGATCGTGCCACTGCACTCCAGCCTGGGTGACAGAGCGAGATCCTGTCTCCAAAAAAATAAAATAAAATAATAATAATAATAAAATTACTGTAGAGTTTTTTAAAAAAGAAAGTTTGTTAGATGGTGTGGGACTGGGAATGGTGGAGCTGGGAGGATTGCTTTTTAAAATGGTGGCAGGGGCACAGTGGCTCATGCCTGTAATTCCGGCACTTTGGGAAGCCGAGGCAGGTAGATCACTTGAGGTCGGGAGTTAAAGACCAGTCTGACCAACATGGAGAAATCCTGTCTCTACTAAAAATACAAAATTAGCTGGGTGTGGTGGTGCATGCCTGTAATCCCAGCTACCCAGGAGGGTGAGGCAGGAGAATCGCCTGAACCCAGGAGGCAGAGGTTGCAGTGAGTCGAGATCACACCATTGCACTCCAGCCTGGGCCACAAGTGAAACTCCGTCTCAAAATAAAAACAAAAACAAAAAAAACGGTGGCAGGGGAAGGCCTCATTGAGGCAACACTGGAGTGAAATTTGAAGGTCATGGCATGAACCATGTGACCAAGGAAGCAGCAAACAAACCCTGAGGTGAGCATGTGCAAGTGATCCTTGCGGCTCACTGGGTGCCAGGACCAAACAGCGCTGGGTGCATGGAAGGCCCTGCTTATCGTAGTAGGGAGACAGTATGAATACAGTGGGCCTGGGATCATCACAGGAGCTGTGTTAGCACTGGGTGGGGACCCCCCATTGCAGTGGGCTGGGCCTCACACGAGGGTGGGGGCAAGGAGGGGAGTCAGCAGGGTGCCCAGCTCTGAAGACGCCCAGGGCAGTGGCTTGTCTGGAGTGCTGGCAGCCCAAGTGTGGGTCAGGGAGTCCGGAGAGGGGAGGTCCCCAAGGGCTCCAAGAGGCCACCCAGACTGCAGGGCCACTGAGGGCCTGCTTTGGTTCTGCTGTGAGGCATCCCTGGCTGGCAGAAAGGGCCAAGAAAGGTGGCCTGGCCAGGCAGCAAAAGGGTTTGAAAGGGCTCTAATTCCCAAAAATGAACTACGTGCAGCTCCAGCACTAACAGAAGTCTGGCAGGGGCCTCTGAGGGGCTTGCCAGAGCTAAGGCTGGGAGAAGGTGTGGCTTGAAGTGTGGCCTGAGGCAGGACCCTGGCATGGGCTGAGGTGAGGGAGAAGGCAAAGGTTCTGGAAAACCAAGGGCCCGGAGGCCTGGACAGAGGCCACAGCATCGCCCACCCATATCTTACCTGTAGGCGGCAGCAGCAGCAGCAGCTCACCACCAGCCCTGGGCCCAGAAGCACGCCCCGCCTCCCTGCCCAGTCCCCCGGAAGTCCCCACACCTGAGGCAGATCTTCCTAGGAGCCCTGGAAACTTGATGGAGAGAGGTACAGGTGTGGAGGGGGGTGTTGGGGGATAGCAGACAGTCCCCAGTGGTGACAGCTGTCCCTTCCTTGCCCTACAGAAGAGCTGGCAGGGAATCTGGCCCGGGCCATTGCAGGTGGAGATGAGAAGGGGGCAGCCCAAGCGGCAGCCGTCCTGGCCCAGCATCGTGTGGCCCTCAGCGTTCAGCTTCAGGAGGCCTGCTTCCCACCTGGCCCCATCAGGTGAGGCCTGGGGCTTCTTCCTCACCTTGTCCTTGTGACCCTCCCAGGTCCTCCATCCATCCCTCAACCCACATTCTGGCACAGGCTGCAGGTCACACTTGAAGACGCTGCCTCTGCCGCATCCACCACGTCCTCTGCGCACGTTGCCCTGCAGGTCCACCCACACTGCACCGTTGCAGCTCTCCAGGAACAGGTGGGCACAGGGTCTAGGGAGCCCTGCCAGGGGGCAGGGGAGCCTAGGTGACATCATCTGCCCTGATTGCTCTGGCCGCAGGTGTTCTCAGAGCTCGGTTTCCCGCCAGCTGTGCAACGCTGGGTCATTGGGCGGTGCCTGTGTGTGCCTGAGCGCAGCCTTGCCTCCTATGGGGTTCGGCAGGATGGGGACCCTGCTTTCCTCTACTTGCTGTCAGCTCCTCGAGAAGCCCCAGGTCAGTCCTCAATGGGGGTGGGGTGTGGGAGGTGCGGTGCAGCCCGCCAGTCCTGAGCTCTACCCCCTCAGCCACAGGACCTAGCCCTCAGCGCCCCCAGAAAATGGACGGGGAACTTGGACGCGTGTTTCCCCCATCATTGGGGCTACCCCCAGGCCCCCAGCCAGCTGCCTCCAGCCTGCCCAGTCCTCTCCAGGTGGGCACGGGACTGGGCAGGGAGGGTCAGGACAGCCATGGGCATTGGAAAGAGCAGGGAAGCAACAACTGTCTGTCTTCCCCCAGCCCAGCTGGCCCTGCCCTTCCTGCACCTTCATCAATGCCCCAAGCCGCCCTGGCTGTGAGATGTGTAGCACCCAGAGGCCCTGCACTTGGGATCCCCTTGCCGCAGCTTCCACCTAGCAGCCACCAGAGGTACCAGAGGTGGCTCAGGCAGGGGAGGTGGGGGCACGGCAGAACCTACAGGAATGAGCCAGCTCCACCCCCACAGGTTACAAGGGGAGAGTGGCCCTTCCCTCACAGGCCCGACGTCTCCAGGCCCCCGCCGAACTCAGGGGACCTCTACTGACTGCTTGCTGGGACAGAGTCACCAGGGTTGGGGGAAGGGCCACAAACTGAAACCATTAAAGACACTTACGAGCCAGCAAGTGTTCCTTTCATGGTATCTCTGCAGACCTGCCCCAATCTAGCCAGTACTACAGAGACGCCCTCATCAGCAGGTGGGGCTCCCCCAGCCAGACCCCAGTGGTACCGAAGAGTGGACCTGGACCCTGAGCCTCAGTGGTCAGGAAAGCATGGCATGGGGATCTCTTCCCAGACTCCAGAGGCCTACAGAGCCCCCCACCCAGCTGCTCACCACTGGGCTGAGGCTGCTGGGGTGTGCCACACACTGAGCCGCAGCCCCCACCACTGACCTTGTCTCCTGTCTACCCTGGTCCCCCAGGCCTGCGCCTCTCCTGCCTGCAGCCCTGTTGGCACCACCTTTCTCCCATTCAGCTCTTGCCTTCCCTGGACTCTGGCCACCACTCCCCTCAGCTCTTGCAGCTAGGATACCAGCAATGAAAACGGGTGTTTTCCTTCCCCTCCTAGGGACGAGGGAAGCTCAGGAGCTAAGTCCTACACCAGGTCACTGGGCCAGTGCTGGGTCATGTCTCTGTGACCCTCCTAGATAGCATCCACTGTCTCCCTCCCTCAGCAGCATGCTCCTGTGGGAACCCAGCCACTGCCAGCTTCTGGCCAGGACCGACCACCCAGCTGCCCTGTGGACTGCTAGGAGGGGCCACTCCATGACACACATGCTGCCTGTCTGCTTGACTCCTTCACCTGGCTGGGAGCCATCCCCTTCCTCTCAGCCCAGTACAGCAATAGCCCCTGCCCTAGACCAGGCCTTTTCCCTGTTGAAATGCTGCCGAGGTTCCCTGCTGCCATCAGAATGGGGGCCAAGTGGTTCAACACCTCGACACTTGGCTGTTTATTCCAACAGGTCCCTGGGCCACATCCTGCCTAGCCAGGCCCTTTTCAGCTCTGTGCTCAGACACACCCCATCCCACCCCACCAAATGCTGCCACTTCCTCTAACATCCAGTTGTCTGCTTTCTGTTCCACACCCACTGTCTGCACTCCCAGCTACCAGTTAGTGCAGGGCATTGCTGGCCACACTGAATGGGACATCCTGGGAGCCTTGTGAAGGCAACGGTCTTGGTATCAGAGTCCCTTGCAAACCTGTACTCCTTCCATATAATAGCTCAAATATGATAGTTCAAGTATGTACATTGAGAAGCTTAATTTATTCCCATGATGGGGGCTGAAGGAGGGCCCAGAGCTAGGGCCTGGTCTCCTGTCCCCTTGCCTCTTTTTCCAAACAAACAGGGTGTTAGCCAGCTGAGGCCTGAACAGGCCTGGGATGGCTCTTGGGCTTGAGGGCCTGTTCTGGCAGGATGGCAAGCAGACACTGGACAGGGTCACTTGGGCGGTCGATACGCCAGCTTCCGACTCTTCAGGACTGACCACTTGTGCCGCTTCATGATGTAGGTCAGGGGTATTAGCAGAGCCATCATCGTCAACATCTGCGGGCGAGGAAGGCTCAGAGAAGGGAGTGGGGAGGAGCCCTGCCCAGCTCCCAGCCCTTCTCTGATACCCACCATGGCCTTCTCCCAACCCTTTTACCTTGAGTGCCATGCGTTTTCGATGGTCGTGCTCTGGCTCAGATGCCCAGCGCAGGAAGGTGCACACGTCCTTCGCTATCTGGGACATGGTAGCTGGGGTGCCTGGCCAAGGGCAAGCAGTGAGGGCTATTCTCAGACTCATGTCCAACCTGGGATAACGCACCCCCTCTGTGGAGCAGACACGGGCCCCTACCCAAGGCATCAAAGGGACAGTACCCTCCACCGGACATACGCAAGACTGAAGGACTGAAGGAGCCCAAAAGCCTCCTGAGATATGCACAGAAGACACCCCAGACAAGAAGTGGGCAGGACCTCCTGGGCCCAGGAACACAGGGGAAGCATCCCTGGGGGTAGTGGAGAAGTATTCAACATGCTCACTGCCAGACTGGAGGCCTCTTACCATCGTCAAACTCCAGGACATCTGTGTAGATGGGAGGGGCCATGGCAATGGCCTGGCCAGGAAAGTAGGGGTTGAAGTAGAGACCTTCCCGCAGTGACACCCCGGTGGGTGGCTCGCAGTAGCCCGTGAGCAGGGAGAAGATGTAGTCCTCACCACCATGCCTAGGACCAGATCCATGGCTCCTTAGTCCCGAGCACAAGTCAGCCCTTCCCCGACCTCTCCGGCACCACCCCGTGGGCAGCCCGTGTACCTAGCTCGCGCGATGTAGCTGAGGTCAGGGGGCAATGCTCCGTTGTTGGCAGCTCGAGCAGCCTCAGAGTTGGGGTATGGTTTTGGGAAATAGTCGAACAGTTTCCCTGGCCGCATGAACATCTCCCCATTTTCATTGGGGCCATCCTGAACCTCCACCTGCCACCGAGAGCCTCATCACAACCCTCCCATCTCACCACAGTGGGAGCCCTGAGCCCTGGGTCCCAGGCATCCCCAGACCCCACACCTCCGCAGCCAGCGCCTTAGCTTCATCCTCCGTGTAGCACACGCCCACCAGGTGTCGGTAAGCCACGAAGTTCATGCTGTGGCAGGAGGAGCACACCTGCTTATATACCTGGAAACCCCTCCGGATGCTGGAGGGAGGGAAAGGGTTAGGAACGCTGAAGATTCCACCTTACCAGCTCCACCCAGAACCTCCCCCTGCCAGTCAGCCAGCCAGCTGCATACCTGGTGTGGTCCAAGGAAGAGAGGAAACCACTGTGAGACCACGGATAACTGGGGGGGTGCAGCGCCACGTCACTGGCACTCACAGCCGAATGCAGAGCCACAGCCAGCCCAGCACCCCCTGCCGCCAGCATGCCCAGCGCTGACAGCACCACCTTTCGGCCTCGGGAAAGGCCAGACTTCGACGACAAGGCCACTGCCTGCAAGATCTCCGCTCAGCGCCTGCCAGGACACCACCCAGCCCTACCTGGGGATCTGACTCTCAGCGGCCAACTCTCCACCCAGCAACGGCCACCTCCTGCAGGGCACCAGACGCACACCCTGTCCCACTACCCACGCCATCCCTCTCCGCCGCTGACCCCTAGATCGTGATTCGCTCTCAGGAGGGGGGTGTTCCTGCATCCTCGGCCGGGGATCAGACCGAAGTGACCAAGGGTGCTGGGGCAGGCCAAGGTCACAAGCAGCTGGCCGAGGTCAGGCTGGGGTCACTTCAGGACGCGGGCCCAGTTTGGACAGCCAGCCCCAAGAGCCGTCCTGGGCGCGCCATCCGGGAAAGCCCCCGCCACGAAAGCGAGCCCGTCCAGCCGACCCCCACGCTCGGGACGGGGCGCCCTGCCGTTCGGAGAGGTAGGCGCCCAGCTCCGATCCCACACGCTCAAGGTCGGCAGGCAGCGGGGAGCTGGGGCGCTGGGTGGCCGGGACCGCCTCCGCGCTGCCTCGGCCCGCGCCCGCAGCCTCCCCGCCGTGACCTTCACGGGGATGCGGGGCCGCTCGGAGGCCGAGGCCCGGCCCAGCGCTCACCTGAGGTGTCCGTAGCGGGAGCTGCCCGGGCCGCGCGCTGCACAGCAGACCCCGGGCACGCGCGCCCGGGAGCCCCGCGCCCCGCGGGCCCAACACTACCCCGCGAAGCGAAGCCGCAGCTGCCGCCATCTTGGCCTCCTCCGCGCGGCCGCCACTCCCGTCGGCCCCTGGGGCGCCACGAGAGTCAAAACCTCGCGACAGCCGGGGAGCGCAGGGCGGGGACGGGCGTGGGGGCGGGGCCTGTCGGGTGGGCGGGGACGAAGCGTGCAGGCCCGGGTCGCGTCAGTCAGTGGCAGGGGCACCGCCTGCCGCGCCGCGCTCTTCGGGTTGTCGTGGAAACTGGCGCTGGGGCGGGGCCCCATCGCGTCTCTCTGTTGCCGTGACAGCGCCCCGCCCCGTCCGGCGTTTCCCACGCCGCCTCCAAGACCCGGACGCTCCTTTTCTCCACGTTCCCAGGCTGCGCGATGGCCGGGTGGAGGCTGCCCCTCCAGGTTGAGGACCTGCAGAGAAAGTGCGGCTTGGGGGGCAGCCGGCGGAAGGCACGGGCGGGGGTCTCGGCCGCAGGCAGCGCCTGGCAGCAGGAGGCTGGTCCCCCAGGCTGAGCGCCCTATTTTCCTTCGTTCACTTGACAAGGGTTTATTAGGGATTAGTCATGCGCAGAAACGGGTGCGGGAGCCGCGAGCTGGACGATAAAGGCTCCTCTAGAAGCTTCTCATGGCCCGATGCCTGGCGCGCGCCTGGGGTCTTAGCGCTTTGGGAAGCTGAGGCGGGAGGATCGCTTGAGCCCTGGAGGTTGAGGCTGCAGTGAGCCAAGATCGCCACTGCACTCCAGCCTGGGTCACAGAGCGAGACCTTGTCCCAAAAAAGTAAGTAAATATGATCTTGTTATGTGGGAATATTTTTATTATAAAATATTTTAAAAGTAAGCAAAGATCGGGCGCAGTGGCTCACGCCTGTAATCCCAGCACTTTGGGAGGGTGGGGAGGGCAGATCACGAGGTCAAGAGATGGAGACCATCCTGGTCAACATGGTGAAACCTTGTCTCTACTGAAAATACAAAAATTAGCCAGGCGTGGTGGTGGCGCCTGTAGTCCCAGCTACTCTGGGAAGCTGAGGCAGGAGAATCACTTGAACCCGAGAGGTGGAGGTTGCAGTGGGTAGAGATCCAGCCACTGCACTCCAGCCTGGGTGACAGAGGGAGACTCCATCTCAAAAAAAAAAAAAGCAAATAAACTTTAAAAACTAGGCTGGGTGCGGTGGCTCACGCCTGTAATCCCAGCACTTTGGGAGGCTGTGGTGGGCAGATCACCTGAGGTTGTGAGTTTGAGACCAGCCTGACCAACGTGGAGAAACCCTGTGTTATATGTAAAATGTTTATTTAGAAGCAGAATGCTTGTTCCCTAGTACCATAAGGAAAGATCAGCATTCAGACAAAAATTCTCTCAGCAAGTCAATTTTACTTTCTGCAGAAAGGGTGCTCCTCGTGGATGGAACAATGGCGAGAGCACACCTGAATAAAGGAGGGAAGCAATTTTTATCCCTTACCGCAGCTTGTCCCTGCTACTGTGTCCTGTCTCCATTGGCTAGAGCCAGACCGCACAATCTAAACTAAAACCTGACTGGCTAATAATTTAAAACTTTTCTAAATAGGTAAAGGCAAGGGAGAACAGAGGAAAAGAGGAAGTTGCTTATGCCAAATAGGGAAGGGGCATAGGCTGCGAGCTGAAACGTGCCTGTGAGCACGTCCAGCACAACTATTTTGGTTAAGGTACAAGGACATAGAATGTACTACCTGCCTGTGAGCATGTTTAACAGCTACATAGGATAGAGCTTAAAGAATTCTGAGCACAAAGCAAGGAGGCTTGAAGGAAGTTAGTCTGTAAAAGAAACTATTACTTCTAACACTTATGATTTATTCTTTAACAAGAAGGGAAACTGTGAAGAGGAAACTTTTTACTTTCTACACCCCATCTCTACTAAAAATACAAAATTAGCCAGGTGTGGTGGCACATGCTTGTAATCCCAGCTACTCCGGAGGCTGAGGCAGGAGAAGCGCTTGAACCCAGGAGGCCAAGCTTGTGGTGAGCAGAGATGGCGCCATTGCACTCCAGCCTGGCGACAAGAACGAAACTGTCCCAAGAAAAAATAAAATAAAATAAAATAAAAATTAAAAACTAGTTGTGAGTGAAAATGGAGAAGGACCCCTAAAAAATGTGTCCACCCCTCACCTAATAACAGCAAGAAAAACATAGCAAAAATGATCAGAATAAACTTTTACAGAGCTATGGAAATTAATCAAAGGCTTTCATCATCCCAGGGGGTGTTATTCAATTAAACAGGTGACTATCAGTAAGAACAGTGGCCTTTAAGGGCTGTAGCTTTCCCTGCCTGGTTCAACCCTGTCCTCCAGCTCAGTGGTAATCTTGGAAATAAGAACCCATATTTCCTAGTTAATGTGGGAGCAAAATGCCCTCATTCGTATAGAATCTCAGTTATTGAACGTGTCTGATGGCTCCCTGGAAGACTCCTACCACATCAACTCAGGGCTTGCCCAGTGCCAGCTGCCTGAGGTGATGGGTAACAGTTGCCACAAACAATAGACTAAACAAAAAGCTAAAAAGGAAGAGCAAGGGAATGAGATGTTCACAGGGGCTTTGAAAAGCCCAAAACATTTTTGGGAATACAAGTCATACACACATGGAGGACTATGGATATACACAGGAGAGACCTGAAAAAGCCCTAAACTTTCACCTCTGGCTGACCTTGAGGCTCTATACAAAGGGAAGTCTGAGGAAGAGAAATTTAAAAAAAGAAAGAAATATGAACTGGGCCTCAGAGACCTGTGGAACACTATTAAGCATACCAACATGTGCATAATTTCAGTCCCAGGAATAGACTAGACAGAGAAAGGAGTAAGAATACTTAAAAAAAAAATAATGGCCAAGGCTGGGCGCGGTGGCTCATGCCTGTAATCCCAGCACTTCGGGAGGCCGAGGCAGGCAGATCACCTGAGTCTGAGAGTTCAAAACCAGTCTGACCAACATGAAGAAACCTCCACTCCACTAAAAATATAAAATTAGCCAGGCATGGTGGTGCATACCTGTAATCCCAGCTACTTGGGAAGCTGAGGCAGGAGAATCGCTTGAACCCGGGAGGCGGAGGTTGCAGTGAGCCGAGATTGCGCCTTTGATCTCCAGCCTGGGCAACAAGAGTGAAACTCCTTCTCAGAAAAAAAAATAATAATAACAAATACAAAAGAAAGAAAGAAAAAGAATTCTCAACAAAATTAACAAAAGATTTCTTCTCTCAAACCATGGAGGCTTGCTGGGTGAAGTGGCTAACGCCAGTAATCCCAAGCACGTTGGGAGGCCAAAGCAGGTGGATCACCTGAGGTCAGGAGTTCGAGAACAATCTGGCTAAAATGGTGAAACAGTTGGAAGACTTATATCTCCCAATTTCAAAACTTGATTATTGTAGGTTTATAGTAAAGTAAATTTTAGTACTGATAGAAGGATAGGCATATAGATCAATGGAACAGAATTGACAGTCCACAAATAAAGTCTGTGACTATACATCTATGGTCATTTGATTTTTTTAACGAGGGTACTGAGACCAATGGAGAAAGAGTCTCTCCAACAAATGGTTGTGGGACAATTGGATATTCAAATGCAAACAGGGCCGGGCATGCTGGCTGATGCCTATAATCCCAGCACTTTGGGACACCAAGACGGGTAGATTGCTTGTGCCCAGGAGACCAGCCTGGGCAAAATGGCGAAACACTGTCTTAAAAAAAAAAAAAAGCCAAGGGTGGTGCACACCTGTGGTCCCAGCTACTCAGGTGGGTGAGGTGGGAGTATCACCTGAGCCTGGGGAGGTCAAAGCTGCAATGAGCTGTGATCATGCCACTGCACTCCAGCCTAGGCAACAGAGTTGAGACCCTATCTCAAAACAAACAAAACGGCCAGGCATGGTGGCTCATGCCTGTAATCCCAGCACTTTGGGAGGTCGAGGCAGCTGGATCACCTGAGGTCAGGGGTTCAAAACCAGTCTGACCAACATGAAGAAACCTCGACTCCACTAAAAATACAAAATTAGCCAGGTGTGGTGGCGCATGCCTGTAATCCCAGCACTTTGGGAGGCCAAAGCGGGCAGATCACCTGAGGTCGAGAGTTCGAAACCAGACTGACCAACATGGAGAAACCCCATCTCTACTAAAAATACAAAATTAGCTGGGCGTGGTGGTGCATGCCTGTAATCCCAGTTATTCGGGAGGCTGAGGCAGGAGAATCGCTTGAACCTGGGAGGCAGAGGTTGCAGTGAGCCACGATCGAGCCACTGCACTACAGTCTGGGCAACAAGAGTGAAACTCCGTCTCAAAAAAAAAAACAAAAACAAAAACAAAAAGCCAACAATGATTTGCAAAACAAATGCCAATGAATGAAGTTGGCTCCTTTACCTCACATTTATACACCATTTACAAGAATTGAAAAATAATCAAAGATCTAAGTTTAAGACCTAAAACCAGAAAATTCTCAGAATAAAACATAGGCAGGCCAGATGCGGTGGCTCATGCCTGTAATCCCAGCACTTTGGGAGGCCGAGGTGCGTGGATCACTAAGCAGGAGTTCGAGACCAGCCTGGCCAACATGTGAAACCCTGTCTCTACTAAAAATACAAGAATTAGCTGAGCGTGGTGTCACATGCCTACAATCCCAGCTACTCAGGAGGCTGAAGCAGGAGAATCACTTGAACCCGGCAGGTGGAGGTTGCAGTGAGCCGAGATCACACCACTGCATCCCAGCCTGGGCAACAAGAGTAAAACTCTGTCTCAAAAAAAAGAATATACACCAATTGCCAATAATAACGTGAAAAGATGCTTTAGTTTCATTAATCATTAGGTAAATGCAAATCAATATGAAAATGCAATGCCACTTCACACCCACTAGGATGGCTGTAATCTACAAGATGGACACTAGCAGGGGTGGGGGTGGTGGCTCACACCTGTAATCCCAGCACTTTGGGAGTTCAAGACGGGTGGATCACCTGAGGTTGGGAGTTTGAGACCAGCCTGACCAACATGGAGAAACCCCATTTCTACTAAAAATACAAAATTAGCCAGGCGTGGTGGTGCATGCCTGGAATCCCAGCTACTCAGAAGGCTGAGACAGGAGAATCGCTTGAACCTGTGAGGCGGAGGTTGTGGTGAGCCGAGATCACGTCATTGCAGTCCAGCCTGGGTGACAAGAACAAAACTCCATCTCAAAAAAAAAAAAAAAAAAAAAGATGGACACTAGCAAGTGTTGGTAAGAACGTGGACATTGGAAGAAGCCAAAATATTTGTAAAAATATAAAATGATTAGTGGGGCATGGTGGTACACACCTGTAATCCCAGCTACTCGGGAGGCTGTAGAAATTTAAAAGTTTCCTCTTCAAAAATTCCCTTGTTAAAAAATAAATTATAAGTGTTTCTTTTAAAGACTAACTTCCTTCAAGCCACCTTGCTTTGTGCTAATAACTCTTTGTTAAGCCCTATCCTATGTAGCTGTTCGATATAGAGGGATAAAGACATTCTATGTCCTTGTATTTTAACCAAGATACTTGTGTTAAACTTGCTCCCAGGCACATGGTACGTTCTATGTCCTTGTACTTTAACCAAGGTATTTGTGCTGGATGTGCTCACAGGCACGTCCCGGCTTGTGGTCTATGCTCCTTCCTTCCTTATTTGGAAGTATTATTACTTTTCTAAGTCCTTTAGTAAGCAACTTCCTCTTTTCCTCTGTTCTCCATTGCTTTTACTTATTTAAAAAAGTTTTTAAGCTGTTAGCCCATCGGGTTCAGTTTAGATTGTGAGGTCTGGCTCCAGCCAACGGAGACAGGACAGAGTAGCAGAGACAAGCTGCCTAAGAGATAAAAATTGCTTCCCTCCTTTATTCAGGTATGTTGTCACCATTGTTCCATCTGCAAGAAGCACCCTTTCTGCAGAAAGTAAAATTGAGTTGCTGAGAGAACTTTTTGTCTGAATGCTGATCTTTCCTTATGGTACCAGGGAACAAGCATTCTGCTTCTAAATAAACATTTCACATATAACAGAGGCTGAGCCTGGGGAATCACTTGAACTTGGGAGGTGGAGGTTGCAGTGAGCTGAGATCTCACCATAGCACCCAGCCTGGGCCACAGTGAGACTCTGTCAAAAAAAAAAAAAAAAAAAAAAAAAAAAATCAGGGAGGGAGAAACATGGAGCCTGAGCCCATGTCATTACTGAAAAATCAGAACAGAAATCCTACCTTCCTAATAAAGCAACCTTGCCATTCCCATGGTTCCCTTTCAACGCTCGTATAGGCAGGGAGAATTCTGCACAAACTACTCAGAACACAAGCAAGGTATCCTTTAGCTCTTCCCCCCACGTATGTATTTTCATGATTTGTGCTTTAAGTGACTGCCAAAGTCCTGTTAAAAAACAATTGAGGCTGCCAGGTGTGGTGGCTCATGCCTATAATCCCAGTACTTTGGGAGGCCTAGGTGGGTGGATCATCTGAGGTCAGGAGTTTGAGACCAGCCTGGACAACATGGTGAAACCCCATCTCTACTAAAAATACAATATTAGCCAGGCATGGTGGTGCGCCTCTGTAATCCCACTACTTGGGAGGCTGAGGCAGGAGAATTGCTAGAACCAGGGAGGTAGACGTTGCAGTGAGCCGAGATTGCACCACTGTACTCCAGCCTGGGCTATAGTGCAAGACTCCATCTCAAAAACAACACAATTGAGGTCAAAGCCCAGCTAAAATGCCTGGAAGGTGATTTTGTATCAGATGTCATCTTACAAAGAGAACAGGAGACCACAATAGAGATTTCTTCTTGGAAAATAGGAGACTGACAGATGAATCTCCCTTGCTGATTTAGCAGACGAGGCCCCTGTGATGCCCACCTAGGAGGTGTTCCTAGGGCTACTGAGAGGCAGGCGAAATCAGCCAGGCTTGGGCGGGAACTGCAGGCATCCACCCAACCTCAGAGGTATTCGCTGGAGAAAGTGACTAGAGGCTCCAACCTCTGGGACAGGGGGCTGAAGACAGGCTAAGTTAATCATGAGGCTACCAGTCACAGTGGGGTTCCTGATACCCCTCATCCCCACTGAGCCTCAAACAATGCTGGACACAGAGAACATAAGGCCACCCAGCAGGCGTGTGCTTCCTCTACAGAAAGTCTAGAAACTGCCTAGGTGCTCACCCTGGGAGCCCTCTGCCTATTCTGCAACTGTGGAGCCCCATCAATAGACTAAACCCCAACACCAGGGGTCTCACGTCAAGGGGAACCTCCCACAGGAAGACATGCCCCAGTGAAGAGGCAGTGGCCTAGAGTGGGGCACAGGGAGGGCACTCTCTTCAGGACCTCCCAGACAACAGGCCATTTGGGGACATTGTACTGAAAGGACCCAGGCCCTCAGTTGATTCTAAGATGCTGTGGCTTCTGCAGGCAGCACGGCTGATTCCCGAGGCCTGTGCATGGTTGTGTGTGACTGTGGCACCTTTGCCTTCCTGTGACCAGAGGGCTCTCTAGTCGCAGCACCAAGGTCTCTGACATGGCCCTGGCATCACCAAAAGGCCACAGGTTTTTCCTTTCTTTCAGAACAGACGGTGGTCTTCCCAGTTCCTTTCAGAGTGCTGGTACGACAGCCTGCTTCTCTCCTTGCTGGCCCATCAGTGCCCTCTCCCGCGGGGCTCTTGTCCCCATGCCCCACCTGCTCCACTGTGTTGCCTGCCCGGCCCCTCGTGGGCATCTCACCTGGGCTGACTCAACTCCAAGGAAGCCAGGCCGGGTGCTCCTCCCTGCTCCATCCCAATCCCACACCAAGGCGCTGGCCTTCCCTGCGCCCCTGCCATGCCTCCTCTGCAGGGCTCCAGCTCCAGTCTCTTAGTCCTAGCAGTAAAGATGGTGTCAGGTGGTTTCTGGGTGCCTCAGCTCCTGGCAGGCCCTCAAACCATGGCCATGGTGTATTCTCCTTCCCAGCACCACTCCTGGCACAGTACCACACAGCAATGCACACAGCCCTCCGAGCCTGCATGGCACCCTCCAGGGCTGAGAGTGCACCTGAGGCTCACCTCCCAGGGCTGATGCAGCAGCAGAGCCCTAGTTGGCAGGAATGCTAACCAGTAAGTGGACTACAGCAGCCCTTCCCAGGGAGGAGGGGAGGGAATGCCAAACCCTGCAGGCAGAGGCTTCTCGTCCCCATGCCCTGGGGCCCTACATGGACAAGGGGCCAGGAGCTCAAATAGCTGCTGAAACAGATACTCGTTTATTTCCCCGGAAGGAGGCAGCATGGGGTCCTTGGGGAGTCTCTGTCCCAGCTCAGACAGGCAGATCTCACTTCCAGAACAGCACATTCCAGAAAAGTAGCCAGCAGGGGTAGAGGCCCAGAGACAGCAGTGGGAAGAGCAGGGCACCATAGGTGTGGTGCTCCAGCACACCCTGGGCCAGCGCTGCCAGGAAGAGCTGCCAGCCCTCGGCCAGTGACAGTGGCGCCTCCTGAAGCTCCCGCCACAGGAACAGGCTGCCAAGGAGTGTGGCTGCTGGGCTTGTCAGCACCAGCAGGGCAGCATAGAGAGTCCTGGGTGGAGAAGCAACATCAGGGTAGGCTCCATGGTGGGGGCATGGACACCAAGTTGGGGGAAAGGGCTACTGAATGAGGGTACAGTCTGTGATGAGGGCACAGGCGTTGGGGGAAGTGGGGCTGATCCATACATACCGGGGCCCATGAGGCTTGGCAAGTGCAGCGGCGGGCACCATGGTGGTGGCCAGCAGGAAGCCCAGTGAGAAGTTGGTGAGGGCGATGCAGCCCAGCTGCAGTGCTAGATAGATCAGGGCTACCAGCTTCAGTGCCATCCAGCCCCTGTCTGGGGCCTGTGTGCTTACCACTCTGCAAGACAAAGGGCTCAGAGACAACCCACAGACTGTCTGCATGTCCAGGGGACCTCTAACCCCACCCCCCAACCAGCCCAGCCTCTCACCGGTGTGTGTTGTGGGGCAGGGCCAGGCCAGCTGCATAAATCGCCAGCAGTGTCAGCACCACAGCCTCAGCCTCTGCCACTGGGAAGTGCTGGGTGGCCACGTGTTGGCCCAGCACTGGCAGGACATAGAGGGCCAGTCCCATGGCCTGCGAGATCAGCAGAGGTGCCACGAGCGAGGCTAGCCCCACACCCTGCAGGGCACACAGGCTCTTGGAGATGGGCCCTGGGGCCAGGGGATCCCCAAAGACCACCACCATCCCACCAGCTGAGGCTAAGTTGCAACACTAAACACCAGTCAGACCCTGGAAGCCCACTCCAACAACAGAAGGGGATGCCATCACCTGTGATGGGGGAAGGGGGACACTGGGGCCAGGGGCCCCCCCGGGCTCCTCAAGGCCCACTTCGGCCTCATGCAGCTGCATCCACAGTTCCAGAGCGTAGCCCAATCAAGGACCCCAACAAGAGGTGTAATGGGATCTGCCCAGAGGGGGACCCAGGGCTTACCCCTGTACCCCACCCCCCATCATCAGAATGGAACACTCTCCCCATCCTAGAGTTGAGGAGACTGGAGGCTGGTCACAAGTAGATGGCAAGGGGCAGAGGATATCTTGAGACCAAGGACCAGGAGCAAGAAGCCGGCAGCGGGCATGTAGAGGCCGATGGAGACGAAGCGGGAGAGGGCGGGGAGCAAGTAGAGGAAGAAGGACTGGTGTAGGCGCTCCAGGAGGTGGTTGAGCTTGCGGAACATGCCCTCCAAAGCCCTGTCAGGTGTGGGGCAGGTTCATGGCTGGCCACAGCCACCAGGCCATCCCCCACTCCGCCCCAGATGGACATCATCCTGGGCATGGAAAGGGGGGACCAGAGACTACTTACTTGCCCACTGCCACCAGGTCATACTTGTACTGGCGGAAGCTATTGATGCCCCGCAAGGTTAGGGCCTCCACACGGTAGCGCAGGAAGAGGCCATGGGAGCCGTGGGGGCGGCCAGAGGCCTGCCGCAGAACCATCAGTAGCAGTGTCTGCAGGCCCTGCAGCGGTCCATCCAATGACGTCCAGTCCTGAGGCTGCAGCTTTAGAGGTGCAGGACAGGATGAGACAGGCCCTCCCACAGACCCTGTGCCCTTCAGCCCTCAGGCAGGCAGGCAGCCCCACCTTGCCCTGAAGTGTGCACAACAGGCCCCCTTTCTGGCAGAAGGTCTGGAAGAGATTGAGCAGGTCAAGGTTGGGCAGCTGCCCGTTGAGCCCCTCCACAGCCACATCGAGGCTGGTGACCACATCACTGCTCAGCTCCAGCGCCACGGCCGCCTGAATGGCCCCAGCTCGGCCCTGCAGGGGTGACGACTGCATACCTGTAGGAGCAAGTGAATGAGCACTGATGGGGGATCTGGTGAGGACAGTGACCCTGAGAGGCAGACCAAAGCACACAGGACAAGAGAACCTACCAGTGACATTGACATCGTGGTAGGCTTCAAGCCAAGCCTCAGTGCCCAGAAGGTCATGTTCTGTTACCAGGAAGATGATATCTTTGGCCCAGTAAATCTGCCCTGAAGGCCAGAAGCAAGATCAGCAGGGTCTGGGGCACTGACCAAACCCCTCCATGGCCAGCAACCCTGAGCCTCACCCCGGAAGTGGGCAGCCAGTGCCAGCAGCAGCCCCACAGCCTGGCTGTTGGTAGAGTCTGAGCCACAGGGAACGGTGAGCACAAGCGACTCCGTGCTGGCAGCACGCGGGGCCCGCAGGATGCCATATACGTTGGTGCCTGACACCATCTGTATGCCAGTGGGGGGAACCTCAGTGTAACTTTGTGGTAGGGGGCTGAAGCCCCCCCTTTTCTAGCCCTCCAATGCCCACCAGGGATTTCCCCTCCCACTGAGCTTCCTGGCCCTATGACACCTGCCAAGGTGATACCCAGCCCAGACCCCTCCCTCCAAGGTGCTTTCTGGGCCCAGGCACACTCCACTCCCCCAGTACATAGCGCTCGTGGGTCTCATCTGGGAAGGGCAGTTTCCGGGAGAAACTCTGCGTGTAGACCTCCAGCCCTACTGACCGCATCGTCCGTTCAAGCCAGGCCACTGGTAGAGCCCTGCAGACACGAAGGGAGCCTCTGAGCAGAGCTCCCCGGCCTTAGCCACCACTGCTCGCCCCATACGTCCTGCTCTGCCGCTCACCCCGACTTCTTGCGGTGGGCAGCGAAGTCCCGTGCAAAAGCCCGGGCACGGTCTCCGCCGGCAAACTGCTCCTCCACCATGGTGGAGCCCATGGCGTTCTCCGACATGTAAGTGCGCTGGGTCAGCGGCGGGAAAACCAGCGCCAAGAACCAGGCGATGCCCGCCACGTAGCTCAGCACGCTGTGAGAGAGGGCGGAGGGGCACCGGAGCGTCAGCGAGTCCTGAGACGCCGACCCGAGGCCACAGCCTGCGCACCCGGGGTCGATCGCGCGGGTCTGAGACCTAAACCCGGAGTCCTGGCATCGGGACGCCGGACCAGAGGGCTGAGCCTGGGCCTGATACCCTCAGTGCTTCCAGAGGGCAGTAGCGGAAGGGCGCGACCAGCCGGAGCAGCCCCGGCCCTCGATGGGCACCGCGCAAGGGCCGCCGCCAGCGCGAGTTCCAGGGCCTTCGGGTCCCCGCCTCCCCGGGCCCAGTTCTCACCACAGCGGCGCGTTGAGCCGCAGCACGAGGCGGGCGAGCGCGCGCCGGCGAACGGGGTCCGACAGGAGGCCCATGGCGGGGCAGGGCGGCGCGTCGACGGACCCTCTGCCGTCTCCGGACCCTCTGCCGCCTCCAACTACCGCCACGGTGCCCGCAGGCTGCTCCCGTCAGACCCGGGGACCGCGCTCGCCCGCACTTCCGGTCCCAGCGGCGCCGGCGACGGCGCGCATGTCCGGAGCACAGGACGCGCCCCCAACACCCCGTACTGCCGGCGGCGCGCAAGCCCAGACAGCGGCTGACTGCAGGGTGGGCGGTGCTGGTGAAGCCGCAAGGACGCGAGCGGGTTGGGGAGTCTGCTAGGCGCTGCCCCCACGAGAGTCGGACCCGCAGTGCACCGCCCCGGAGGGAGGCAGGTAGCCCTACAGCCGGAGGAGAGCAGAGCAGATGCCCGACAGCAGGCCGAGCTGGTCGGGGCAGCGAGATATCGCCCCCTGGAAGGCCCGCAGGAGTCAGAGGTGATGAGCCGGGCAGTATCGCGGGAAACCCACCCCGGATATTCGACGTGGGTCCTTTTCTGTTTTCCCTAAGTGTCGGCTGGTCTGAGAAATAAAGGGAAAGAGTACAAAAGAGAGAAATTTTAAAGCTGAGTGTCCGGGGGAGACATCCCATGTCGGCAGGTTCCGTGATGACCCCCAGCCATAAAACCAGCAAGTTTTTATTAGCAATTTTCAAAAGGGAGGGAGTGTACGAATAGGGTGTGGGTCACTGAGATCACATGCTTCAAGGGCGACAAAAGATCACAAAGCAGAAGGTCATGGCGAAACTAGAATCACTAATGAATTTCCATGTCCGGCTGTGCACGCATTGTCAGGGTTCAAGAGCAGAGAACCGGTCTGACTAGAATTCGCCAGGCTGGAACTTCCTAATCCTAGCAAGCCTAGGGGCGCTGCAGGAGACTAGGGCATGTTTCATCCCCTAATCCTAGCAAGCTGGGGGAGCTGCAGGAAACTAGGGCACTTCATCCCCATCTACATCTGCATAAGGCAGACACCCCCAGAGCGGCCATTTCAGAGGCCTCCCCTAGGAATGCATTCTTTTCCCCCAGGGCTGTTAATTATTAATATTCCTTACTGGGGAAATATGGCTCTGTCCTGCCTGGCCCACAGGCAGCCAGACTTTAAGGTTATCTCCCTTGTTCCCTCAAGATCGCTGTTACCCTGTTCTTTTTTCCAGGTGCCCAGATTTCATATTGTTTAAACACACATGCCTTAAACGAACAATCTGTGCAGTTAACGCAATCATCACAGGGTCATGAGCTGACATACATCCTCAGCTTATGAAGATGATGGGATTAAGAGATTAAAGACAGGCATAGGAAATCACAAGAGTATTGATTGGGGAAGGGATAAATGTCCATGAAATCTTTTTTTTTTTGAGACGGAGCCTCACTCTGTCGCCCAGGCTGGAGTGCAGTGGCGCAATCTCAGCTCATTGCAAGCTCTGCCTCCCGGGTTTACCCCATTCTCCTGCCTCAGCCTCCCGAGTAGCTGGTACTACAGGCACCCGCCACCTCGCCCAGCTAGTTTTTGTATTTTTTTTTAGTAGAGACAGGGTTTCACCGTGTTAGCCAGGATGGTCTCGATCTCCTGACCTCGTGATCCACCCGTCTTGGTCTCCCAAAGTGCTGGGATTACAGGCTTGAGCCACCGCGCCTGGCCGTCCATGAAATCTTTACAATTTATGTTCTGTCATGGCTTTAGCGGGTACCTCTGTTCGGGGTCCCTGACTTCCCACAACAGGGCAGGTGGGTGGAAAGCCGGCGGCGGTCAGAGAATGGATGCCAAGCGAGACTGCCAATGACTCAGGACGTCCCAGTGGAGTCACAGCATGAGCCCAGCACCAAGGTTTTCTGAGTCAGATGACCGCAGAGATGCTGATGGCACTACTGGCCAAAATGGGCTTCACTAGAGCTGGGGTGTGTGCAGTACAAAGTAGGGGAGCATACTGTCCCTGTCCAGGCCAAGAGATCCTTGGAATATTAGGGGAGAAGCAGCCCCAGGGTCCACACTGCAGGGGCTGGTAGTCAGGGCTCCGGCAGGTCTGTGGGCCAGAGGTGAATGAAGGGGTAGTTTGCTCAAGAAGAGGATGCACTTTGGGAAGGTGAGGTGGGAGGATCCTTTGAGACCAGCCTGGACAACAAAATGAGACCCAGTCTCTACATACAAAAAAATTCTTTTTAAATTAGCCAGGTAGGTGGGACATGCCTGTAGTCTTAGTTCAGGAGGCCAAAGTGGGAGGATCACTTGAGCCTAGGAAATTGAGACTGCAGTGAGCCATGATCCCACCACTGCACTCCAGCCTGAGCACAGAGCAAGACTATGTCTCAACAAATAAATAGTGGTGGGCAGAGAGAAGGGTCAAAACTGAAGACTCCATGTGAGAACAATTTTTTTTAATTTTTTTATTTTTGAGACAGAGTCTTGCTGTCATCCAGGCTGGAGTGCAATGGTGCTATCTTGGCTAACTGTGACCTTCATCTCTGGTTCAAGTGATTCTCCTGCCCCAGCCTCCCTAGTAGCTGGGACTACAGGTACCTGCCACCACACTAATTTTTGTATTAGTAGAGATGGGGTTTCACCATGTTGGCCAGGCTGGTCTCGAACTCCTGACCTCAAGTGATCCATGAGAACAGGTAATTTTTGTACTTTTATTTTTTTTAGATGGAGTCTTGCTCTGTCGCCCAGGCTGGAGTGCAGTGGCACGATCTCGGCTCACTGCAACCTCCGCCTCCCCGGTTCAAGAGATTCTCCTGCCTCGGCCTCCTGAGTAACTCAGATTACAGGCATGTGCCACCACCCCCAGCTAATTTTGTATTTTTCGTAGAGACGGGGTTTCACCATGTTGGCCAGGATGGTCTCAAATTCCTGACCTGAAGCAATCCGCCTGCCTCAGCCTCCCAAAGTTCTGGGATTACAGGTGTGAGCCACCATGCCTGGCTGTTGTATTTTTTAGAGCCCAAGGTAAGCAGCAGGAAAAGCCCAAGGGGCTCCAGGCCATAGTCCAGAGGCCATGAGACATGGCCCCCACATCTCTAGGTTGGGTACTCACAGCCAGCTGAGTTCTCCCTCAGCCCTTTGCTCAGGGCCCCGGATGTGCCAGAGTAAGGGTAACAGATTCCTCAGTCCAATGGCCTGGCTCATCTTGCCAGGCCCTGCCTCCTGCTCAGCTGCCTTGAGTCCTTACTGGGACATGTTGCTTTTTCCACCCAGGACCTCCCCCACAGCAATGCCCTAATCCACTGTTCTCTTCAGGGTTTGAATCAGGCTACACAGAGATAGGCAGTTCATGTGTGGGCGAGGGTCCCTGGTCATCCCCAGGAGCTAGCACCAGACCAGGCTCTGCCAGGCTTTACATGGCTCTGAAGTGCTGTTGGGTGATTAACGTACAGTGAGGGTTGTGTGGGCAGAGGAGGGTTTTATTCTGGACATGGGTGGCTGGGTGGTCAGTCCCCCAGCAAGATAGAGGCCTCACGCACATGCTGCCGGACCACTCTGTCCAAGAGGGTGTGCACATCTCGAGCAGCCTGGGCAGCAGCCTCCAACACCCGCTCCAGGTGGTCCTCGTGCAGCCGGGCATCCATCTCAAGCAGCGCAATCTGTCCTGAGGCTGGCAGCAGGGCCAGGGCCAGCTGGGGGCCACCAGCTGCTTCCTCCACATGGCTGAGGTCCGCCAGGGCTGTGCCGTCCACAAAGCCAGCTGAGCACGCACACACAAAGTCTCTCATGGGTATCCCAGCATCCAGCACTGCCAGTGTGGCTGCATTCACACAAGCTGCATAGGTCCCACCATCTGCCTGTAGCACCTGCAGGGACCCCAGGGTGTGAGTCTATCAGACTCTCTCCCCAACCCCATCACACCCACCCCTCCCTGGATTGACGCTGCAGCCGGCTCACCTGCACATAGATATCAATCTGGGAGCGTGGGTGCAGCTGTGTGAGGATGGCTGCCTCGAAAGTCTGGCGGAGCTGCAGGCCCATCTCACAGGACTTCCGGTCCCCATGTGGCCGTCGCTTGCGCTCACCTGTGCTGAAGGTCGCTGAACTATATTGACAGTTCACTAGGGCCCTGTCCGGCAGGGCTCGAGCCCGGGAACCCCGGATCTGGAAGAGGTCGGACACATGAGCCAGGCCCACTCCTTCCAGCTCACACTCCACTGTCCTCTGTGGGTCTGTATCTCCCTCCACTTTCAATGCCTCAGCAAGGGGCAACTACATTACCTCCAAAACAAAGCCCCCTGTTTTGCACTCTCTGTCTTGCATGTGTTGCCCTCTGGCATCTTTTAATTGGCTTCCTTGTGCCCATCCTTGCCCCATTCCCTGCCAACCCAAGTTTACAAACATCAAGGCTGATTCTGTCTCATCTTCACACTCAAATCCTAATTACGTTACAAAGGTTTCACATTACATATGAAATAAAATCCCAAATCATTTCCCTGGTCTACAAAACCCTAATTCCTCACCTCCCCGGGAACTCTCAACCTTATTTGGAGTTATCCCCTCTTTCCCCACCAGCAGTCTTTCTGTTATGCATAAGCGCCTTGCTTGTTTTCACCACCGTGGTCTTCGCCCTCCTGGTTCCCTCCGCCTGGAAAGCAGAGCTCCTACACTCATGCGCTAAACAAACACTCTTTCAATACCTTCGCTGGCCAGGCACAGTTACAGCGCTGGAAACACAGCAATGAAACCAGAAAGTTTTATGTCAAGTTTCTGCCCTTAGGAAGCTTATGTTCTAGCGAGGAAACGGGGGAAAATGCTTAAGCAAAATAGGCATTTGAGATTGTAGGTGCACAAAAGACAAGGGTTTATTGTAGGGAGAGAAGTACCGCGTGGATAAGGTCATCTGGGAAGGAGTGACGTCGGAGTAGAGCTGAGAGGAGAGGGAGCGAGTGGGGGAGTGCCTGGCACGTTGAAGAGCCGCAAAGAGGAGGGAGAGCGCAGGCACAGAGACCGATGAGAAAGGCAGGACCACCGCGCAGCACACTAAAGACTTGCGTTTACTCCGAGTGAGATGCAGTGCAGAGCATCGGCTGTGTGGACTGAGGCGCGCCGGCCGCACCTCTCAAGTCCCCGAACCTCTGCTCAGCCGGGCTGCCCCGCAGCTCCCGCGGTCACGCGATTCCCCATCCCGCACGCCCACTCGCCTCGTGCGGGCCGTAGACCACCGCCAGAGCCTTGGTGTTGCCCTGCTCGATGTAGGCCGAGCCGTCAGCCTGCGCGAACACGCCCATCCGAGCCTGGATCTTGCGCAGCTCCCCGGCGCGCCGACCGTCCACCCGGTAGCCCTGGTCGGACAAGAGCTCCAGCCCCGCCATGCTGCCCGGCCGCCAGCTGCGCTCTCTGCCTAGTTCTCTGATACGCGGGAGAACTACAGCGCCCTGCGGCTCCGACCTCCCCGAATCTACGGTTTCCGGCGGTCCGCCATCACTTCCGGTTCCGGGGAGCTACAGCTCCCCGCGGTCCCGACCTCCCTGGATCTACGGTATCCGGCGGTCCGCTGTCACTTCCGGTCCCGGGGAACTGGAGTTCCTCGCGGCACCGACCTCCCCGGATCTACGGTTTCTGGCGGTTCGGCTCCACTTTTGTCTCCGGGGAACTGCGGTGGCGCTGTCGGGGAAGCAGCGGTTGAGCCCGCAGCCGTTCCCGGAGCTGTGCCACGGGTGCCAGGAGGTGGGCGCCCGCTGAAGGAGGAATTCCCGTCACGCCCTCGGGACCAGTGGTGCCTGCATTCAGCCCTTCCCCGCGCCCCAAGTGTGGAAGTGGAAGGATGAACCCAGTGGGTTGCGACCCTGACAGGAGAAGGCATTGAGCGGTCCTAGGAAAGTGACCAGGCTGGTGTCCCAGGATGGTCCACACCTGGCACCTCTCCAGTCCTCTCATGCCCTCCCTTTACACCGAGCTTCCACACTGCAGTCGAGTGGGCCTCCGTTTTCCCTTTGAGGATGCAGATTTCCTCATCCTTTCCAGAGAGGGGTTGTGTGTCTCTCTCTTGCCACTTAACCTCAGCGGCTTCAAATAGCAATCATTCTATTATTATGTACTGTAGTCTTGGGTTATCTAGGCTCAGCTAGGTAGTTTGCACGTAGGCTCTCTCCTACAGTTGCTGCCAGATGGTGGCTGGGGCTGGAGCCATCCTAAAGCTTTCTCTTTCACATCTTTGGTGGCTGATGCTGGTGGCTGGCCAGGACCTCATCTGTGGCTGTCAGGCAGCACACCTACCTGTGGCTTCTTCATGCTTCCTTGCAATATGGCAGCTGGGTTCCAAGGGTAGCCTTCCAGGACAACAAGATGGACAACATGTGCATGATATTTTTAGGACCTAGCCTCAGAAGTCACATAGTGTCCCTCCTGCCAGACTCTGTGGGTGAAGGCAGTCAGACACATCTACCCAGGCTTAAGGGATGGGGACAGGGACCCCACCCTTCAGTGGGAGGAGTGTCAATATTAGACTGTAGGAACAGCAGGTGGGCTGGGGAAATGCAGTCTGCTGCAGGGGCGCAAGTTCAGCATCGCCTCAAAGGTGGTTATGCTCTCCTGAAAGACTGAAAGGCATGAGAATGAGTGAGCAAGCCACAGCCCTGCGGCTGCAGCTGGTATGAGGCCATGACGGGTCACTATCCTCTGCCACTGGCCACCACCGATTCCCCACCCTTGGCTCTGCAGCCAGACACTGCATACTGTGGAGCAGCCCAGGCCCTTCTCCCCTTGCAGTCTGAGCTCTTCCTGTCCCTGTTCTTACTGGGTCGTTTTGTTTGTTTGTTTTGTTTTTTTGAGATGGAGTCTCACTCTGTCACCCAGGCTGGAGTGCTGTGGCACAGTATCAGCGCACTGCTCCCTCCACCTCCTGGGTCTAAGTGATTCTTGTATCTCAGCCTCCCAAGTAGCTGGGAAGCTGGGATTACAGGCACCTGCCACTATGCCTGGGTAAGGTTTTTGGTTTTTTTTTTTTTTTTGGAGACGGAGTCTCACTGTCACCCAGGCTGGAGTGCAGAGGCACGATCTCAGCTCACTGCAACCTCCAGCTCCTGGGTTCAAATGATTCTCCTACCTCAGCCTCCCAAGTAGCTGGGATTACAGGCATGCGCCACCATGCCCTGCTGACTTTTTTTTTGTAGTTTTAGTAGAGATGGGGTTTCACCATGTTGATCAGGCTGGTCTTGAACTCCTGACCTCAGGTGATCCACCTGCCTTGGCCTCCTGCCACTGCACCTGGCCATTACTGGGTCATTGTTTCAACTGTCTTCTGACAGTCCTTGCCACATGCAGGAAGACTAGACATCCAGGGAGCTCTGTGGACTGCCCACCCTAGTTGTGTAGCAGTGACCATAGCAACTCAGGAAAATGAGGACGATGTTGGTATTCAGCCTAAGGAGCCCAAAGTAGGCCAGTGATAGCTGCTACTTCAAGATCAGTGGAACCTTTGCTGTGTTCCCTGGTGGAAGTATTCACCTTCAGGAACTAGGCCTCCAACCTGGCAGCATTGCAGGTTTAGGATTATGGGGCCACTGCTACCTCACACCTTTGGTTCTCTGATCCTCGTACTCCAGCTTTAGGGTACACACATGGGTCGATTTAAATTTTGGAGGCCTAAAGCTTATACAAATTCAGGGGCCATGAGAAGTATCCTCAAGATCCCTCCGGAATAATCAGTTTGCTAGAAGGACTCACTATAGACTTACGGCTAAGATTATTACACAGAGAAGATAATAAGTCTGAATCAGCAAAGAGAAAAGGTGCATGGGATGAATTCCACAGGAAATCAGGTGTAAGCTGGCCAAGTCCTCTCCTGGTGGACTCCACAGGAAGAAGCTGGAGCTGTGTGTGTGAAATGCTGTCTGCCAGGGAAGCTTCTTAGACACTCAGCACCCTGGGGTTTTATGGAGGGAAGGTTACATACACAGTCTGTGCCAAGCATGTGCCCAAATTCCAGACCCCCAGAAGCAACACAGGCGTTCAGCATGAGCCATGTTTGTACAAACAGTCTAGGCACAGTGAGACACGCTTTCCAGAGAATGGAGGGAACCATCCCCAAACCCAAATTCCCAGACACCAACTCTTCAAGCTTGCCTGTGAAGAAGAGCTTCTCAGGCCTGCCGTTAACTCATCTACGCAGTCTTCTTTTGAAACATAAGACAAAATTATACATCCAAAACTAAGTGAATAGTGAGAAAAGAAGCCCCAACACAAACATTTTAAAAGTTGACAAATACTACAAACATCACAAAATGCAGAAAACCTACAGGTTTCCCCTACATTTCTTTGATGCATTCTCTGATGCTCTCTTAAAATGACAACACTTTTTTTTTTTTTGGAGACGGAGTCTTACTCTGTTCCCCAGGCTGGAGTGCAGTGGCACGATCTCGGCTCACTGCAAGCTCCGCCTCCTGGGTTCATGCCATTCTCCTGTCTCAGCCTCCCGAGTAGCTGGGACTACAGGCACCCTTCACCACGCCTGGCTAATTTTTTTTTTTATTTTTAGTAGAGACGGGGTTTCACCGTGTTAGCCAGGGTGATCTCAATCTCCTGACCTCATGATCTGCCCGCCTCGGCCTCCCAAAGTGCTGGGATTACAGGCTTGAGCCACCACGCCCGGATGACAACACTTTTTATAACGTAACCTCCTATATGTAGAAAGAAGGCGGCAGATGCGGTGACTCGCACCTGTAATCCCAACACTTTTGGGAGGCAGAGGCAGGTGGATCACTTCAGTCTAGGGGTTCAAGATCAGCCTGGAAAACATGGCAAAACCCCATCTCTACAAAAAATACAAAAAATTAGCTGGACATGGTGGTGCATACCTGTGGTCCTAGCTACTTGGGAGGCTGAGGTGGGAGGATCACTTCAGCCGGGGAGGTCAAGGCTGCAGTAAGCTGTGGTCCTACCACTGCACTCCAGCCTGGGCAACAGAATGATATGCTGTCAAAACAAAAAACAAACAAAAACCAAGAAAGAAAATGATTTAGTTTCTCCTCTCACATGTTTGATCAAAATTTAATTTTATTATTTATAGTTAAGTTGCTTTCAGGTAAAAGCTCCTTTGGGTAATATGTACATTTTTAGAATTGTCATTAAATTTGAGGAAATCGCTTATCAGATTTTTTCCACATGTGAGCCATAACAGTTCAGGTGTTGGCTGGGTGAGGTAGCTCATTCCTGTAATCCCAACACTCTGGGAAACTGAGGCAGGAGGATCGCTTGAGGCCAGGTGTCCAAGACCAGCCTGGGCAGCATAGTGATACACTATCTCTACAAAAAAAAAAATTAAAAATTAGCTGGGCGTGGTGGCACATGCCTGTAGTTCCACCTATTTGAGAGACTGAGACGGGAGGTTGGCCTGAGCCGAGGGAGTTCAAGGCTGCTGTGAGCTATGAGCTATGATCGCTCCACTACACTCCTGCCCGTACCACGGAGTGAGGCTTTGTCTCAAGAAACAAACAAAAAACCCCAGAACCCTCCCCCCAAATAAAAATGAATTTGAGTTTGGGTTTTCTTGCTTGTGACTACTCTTAGATCCTCTTTGAGTTGACGCTTGGCCAATTTCATCAGCTTGTTGTGTTAACATGCAGCTGAGGGAGATAGTTGGGTGTTTCTGGAAGCCATTTCTACACCAGAATGACTAGTGATAGCATAACTGTATCAGGAAGTGACTGTTCCCACCAAGCCCAAGCAAAACGTACCCTCAACTCAGCCTCCCAGGAGCTGGACCCCACAACGCCCCCTCCAGCTCTGTGCAGCAGGGGAGGGGGTAACTGATGGCAGGTTGTAGGGGGAAGAGACAGTTTTAGCTGGTTGTGGTTAAAATATCTCACTTTTGCAAATTTTATGAAATATATGACTTGACTCTGTAAATAGTTTGCTGGGGCCCAAGCTGGGAAGGGGCTGTGGGACTGAGGATCCTGGAACAGATTCCCGAGATTCCTGGTGAACCTGTTTCTCGAGCTCCAACTTCTTAGGGCAACACAGGCGCATCCCAGCAGGAGTGCCCCGCCCTGGAAGGGGCTGACATCCAGCTGGCAGCAGGGCAGGGCCTTCAGCAGACTGTGCCACTATTCTGTTGGGCCGAGAAGGGTTTGAGAGACCAGTGAGTCCCAGGGACGTGAGCTCATTGCCACACGGTAGGCGCTAAGGTGGGTTGTTAGGATTTTTTTTTTTTTTTTTTTTTTGACATATAGTCTCACTCTGTTGCCCAGGCTAGAGTGCAATGGCACAATCTGGGATCATTGCAACCTCCGCCTCCCGTGTTCAAGCGATTCTCATGTCTCAGCCTCCTGAGTAGCTGGGATTACAGGTGCATGCCACCGTGCCTGGCTAATTTTTGTATTTTTAGTGGAGATGGGGTTTCACCATGTGGACCAGGCTGGCCTCAAACTCCTGACCTAGTGATCTGCCTGCCTTGGCCTCCCAAAGTGGTAGGATTACAGGTGTGAGCCACTGCAGTGGGCCGGTCATTAGTATTTAGCATGGTCCAGTGGGAGGTAAGCTTGGGATAGAGGTGGAGGAGCTACAGGCAGGAAGAGCAAAGTTGGTTCAGAGTAGGTGTCGGTTCTGGGAAGAACAAATCGCTGCTCCTCCAGGGGGAGGGGCCTGAGGTCTTTGTTGTTGTTGTTGTTTTTTGAGACTGAGTCTCGTTCTGTTGCTCATGCTGGAGTGCAGTGGCGCGATCTCAACTCACTGCAACCTTCACCTCCTGGGTTCAACCGATTCTCCTGCCTCAGCTTCCCAAGTAGCTGGGATTACAGGTGCCTGCCACCATGCCTGGCTAATTTTTGTATTTTTTAGTAGAGATAGGGTTTCACCATGCAGGCCAAGCTGGTCTCCTGACCTCAGGTGACCCGCCCGCCTCGGCCTCCCAAAGTGCTGGGATTACAGGCGTGACCCACCGCATCCGGCCCAAATTTATTTTATTTTTTAATTTTTTTGAGACAACATCTCACTCTGTCACCTAGGCTGGAGTGCAGTGGCACGATCTTGGCTCTCTGCAGCCTCAACCTCCTGGGCTTAAGAAATCCTCCCACCTCAGCCTCCCTGGTAGCTGGGATTACAGGTGTGTGCCACTACCCCCAGATACTTTTTTTGTGTTTTTTTGCAGAGATGGGATCTCGTTATGTTGCCCAGGCTGGCCCTGAACTCGTAGGCTCAAGTGATCCTCCTGCCTTGGCCTCCTAAAGTGCTGGGATCACAGGCATGAGCCACCGCACCCGACCAATATGTACAATATGCATGTATCAATAAAAAATATAAAGAGTCCCACTATCCTCTTTCTTTGTCTCATCATTTTTGTAGAAAATTGGACACTTTAGGCTGGGTGAGGTGGCTCACGCCTGTAATCCCAACACTTTAGGAGGCTGAGGCGGGAGGTCAGGAGTTCGAGACCAGCCTGGTCAACATGGTGAAATCCTGTCTCTACTGAAAATACAAAAAATTAGCCATGTGTGGTGGCACGCACCTGTAATCCTAGGCACGTGCCTGTAATCCCAGCTACTTGGGAGGCTGAGGCGGAAGAAGCACTGGAACCCAGGAGGCGGAGGTTGCACAGTGAGCCGAGATCGCGCCACTGCACTCCAGCCTGGGAGACAGAGCGAGACTCCTCAAAAAAAACAAAAAAAACAAAAAGAAAAAAACCTGCATACTTTTTTTTTTTTTTTTCCACCAGTTGTCAAATGATCCTTTATTGAAATACTTTCCTTTGTGCTTAACTGGCTGGGCATTCCACAGCACCACTGTTGATGTCATCTATGATGTCATGAGGGTGGCGGCCATCAACATTACAGCCCACAGACTGGGCAGTCCCCAGGATCTCTTTAATGGTTCCAGAGAGTTCTCTGGCTAAGGATCGGTGCCGCATCTGTCGAGCAATGTTGATGATCTCATCAAAAGTGATATTCCCACTGTGTTTAATGTTTTTCTGTTTCTTTCTGTCTCTTGGTGGCTCCTTGAGGGCTTTGATGATCAGGGCAGAGGCAGAAGGCACCACCTCAATCTGGGCCTGTCTGTTCTGAATGGTCAGTTTCACTGTAATCCTCAGGCCCTTCCAGTCACCCGTTGCCTTGGCAATGTCATCACCAACCTTTTTCGGAGACAGACCCAAGGGGCCGATCTTGGGGGCCAGCGCAGAAGTGGCGCCGACTTCACCTCCGGTGCACCTCAGGTATACGACTTTGATCTCGTTGGGGTCGAACTTCGGCGGCATGGTGGAGGCAGCTGGTGTCGGATGAACCCGGATTCGGGACGACCGAAGAAGTTGCACCTTAGCCCCCTCCGAGCCGAAAGCCTAGAGCAAAAACCTGGATACTTTAGAGCGTATATCACATCAACTCTGGGTTAGGATTGGCCAATGGCGCTTGTGATTTTGCTCCTGTTTTTTCATGTTGTTCAGTGGCTCACCTGGGCCAGTTCCATGTGTCTCTTTCCCCCACGGTGTGTAGCTTCTAATATTTCTGCTCAGCTCCCCGCTCCTCCTTATTTTTAAGAACTTCTGGCTTCCTAGAAATCACGCCTGGGTCAGCCTAGTTTAGCGCTCACCACCAATTGGTCAAAGGTCGTGTTTAACTTCCCCAAGCCAATGAGGCTCCTGTAGGTCCCCCAATTTCTCTGAAAAAAATTTTTTTTTTCGAGACGGAATTTTGCTGCTGTTGCCCAGGCTGGAGCGCAATGGAGCGACCTCGGCTCACTGCACCTTCTGCCTCCCAGGTTCAAGGGATTCCCCTGCCTCAGCCTCCCGAGTAGCTGAGATTGCAGGCACACGCCACTATGCCCAGCTAATTTTTTGTTTTTGTTTTTCTTTTTTTTTTTGAGACGGAGTCTCGCTCTGTCACCCAGGCTGGAGTGCAGTGGCCGGATCTCAGCTCACTGCAAGCTCCGCCTCCTGGGTTTACGCCATTCTCCTGCCTCAGTCTCCCAAGTAGCTGGGACTACAGGTGCCCGCCACCACGCCCGGCTAGTTTTCTGTATTTTTTTTTTTTTTAGTAGAGACGGGGTTTTACCATCTTAGCCAGGATGGTCTCGATATCCTGACCTCATGATCCACACGTCTCGGCCTCCCAAAGTGCTAGGATTACAGGCTTGAGCCACTGTACCCGGCCCATTTTTTGTATTTTTAATAGAGATGTGGTTTCACCATTTTGGTCAGACTGATCTTGAACTCCTGACCTCAGGTGATCCACCCACCTCAGCCTCCCAAAGTGCTGAGATTACAGGCATGAGCTACACACCCAGTCCCAATTTTTTTTTTTTTTTGAGATGGAGTCTCAGTCTGTTGCCCAGGCTGGAGTGCAGTAGTGTGATCTTGGCTCACTGCAACCTCCACCTCCTGGGTTCAAGCAATTCTCCTGCCTCAGCCTCCCAAGTAGCTGGGATTACAGGCACCCGCCACCATACCTGGCTCAATTTTTCATTTTTAGTAGAGACAGGGTTTCTCCATGTTGACCAGGCTGGTCTTGAACTCCTGACCTCAAGTGATCCACCCACCTCAGCCTCCCAAGGTGCTAAGATTATAGGCGTGAGTCACTGCGCCCAACCTTCTCCCAATTTCTTTCTGTGTCCTGACCAAAAATCAGAGGTCCTTGACCATTATGTGACTCATCAGCCACAGGTTTTTTTCCAGCAGGTTTGAACCCACACTGGGACCTTGAACATTCCCAGGCACTAATAAAGGTATCTGGGTTTACAAGAAAGAAACTGGCCTGGCCCTGAGCCAAATGCTTTAAACCCACACAAAAACTCCGTACCCCGGCCCCCTTGCTGCGGGTACACCCAGGCAGAACACCCCTTTTCTCTCGCTGCCTGTTTCAAGGACTGCTGCCGCTCTCTGTCCTTGAGTTCCCCTCATTAATGCTCTGGACTAGTCACCCTGGGGTTTAGTGCTTCTTCCTTTGGAATCCCAGTAGGCTTCATCTTGTGACAGCTCGGGGCACTCCCTTGGGGGAACTCCCATGCTGCTGAGTTTGGGGTGACTCCAGCCTGGGGTTCGGTGGGATGAAGCAACTCCGTCCTTTGCTGGTGGATGTGTATGTGGTTGGAAAGTTTTCCAGTCTGCTCTGCATTCAGCAAGTGTGATGGGCTAAATAACGACCCGAAGATACTCAGGTCCGAATCACTGAAGCCTAAGAATGTACCTCATTTGGCACAAAAGACTTTGCAGATGTGATGAAGTGAAGGAGCCTGAGATGGGGAGGTGATCCTGGGTGACCCAGGTGGGTCCCAGGATGGGTCCCTATAGGAGGGAAATGGAGGGAGATTTGACTACAGGAGAAGAGAAGGTTGTGGGATCGCCTGGGTAGAGATCAGAGTGATGCGGCTGCAAGCCAAGGAGTGCCAGCTCACACCAGGAGCTGGAAGAGGCAAGGCACATGCTTTCCTCTGGAACCTCCAGAAGGAACCATTAGTGTAAAAGCCTTGATTTGAGCCCTATAAGACTCATCTTGGACTTTCAGTCTCCAGGACTGTAAGCTAGTAAGTTTCTGTTGTTTTAAATCTGCAAGTTTGTGGTGATTTGTGAGGGCAGCAATAGACAGCCAGCATGCCCAACCACTCAGCCTGGGTGCAGCCTGGCACCCAGGTGCAGCGGCTTCTGGACACCCAGGGGTGAATGCAGTATCTGCAGGGTCCTTTCTTTGTCATCTCTGTCCCTGGTTTTCAGCTACACTCCAGGCTGGCCTGCCATTTAATTTGCTGCTGTCAGCTTTTTCCTAATTGCTTACTGAGCTTCCCACAGCCTGCCATGCACCTTAGGCACGATTTTCCCACACTGTGCTTCCTAAGGAAGGCGGCCCCATGCAGCTACCAGCCCTGCCACCGCCTCTCACTGGGGCAGCATCTGTGGACCTGGGGTTGGGCATGGTGGCCTCTGCTTCTCCCAGAGTGAGACCCCTGTGCTGCAGCAGGTGTTGGGGGACGGGAGGCCTCGTCTTCTCTGCGTGTTCCTCCCTGTGTGGTGCCTCTGCCTGCAGCCGGGAGCCGGGAGGAAGGAACCCTTGTTCTCAGCTGCACCTCCTGGAGTAGGGTTTTTATGACAGGGAGCCAGGGAGCAGTGGGGAGCAGGCTGAGCTCAAGCCCCACAGAGTCCCCTGTTCTGACCACGGCTTAGTAGATCTTCTTGAATAAATGCTTCTTGCTTTGCTGTATGTCCCTCAGTCAGTTTCCAAGGCGAGAGGGCTGCACAGCCCGCTGGATGTCCTGCCCTGTGTGGGGTCCCAGGTGGAGGCCTGGAGCACACAGAGTGTCTCTTCCCCACCCTCTTCCTGCACAGGCCAGTCAGATTCCAGAGCATGAGAACTGGACTTGCCTCCCAAGGGCCAGGGCAGCATGTTCATCTAAAGCGGCAGCATGGTGGTGGTGTCAACTGAAGAATGGCGAGGTTCATACATTTGGAAAGGAGAGCTTTATTTCTCATAAAGGGTTGCAGCCTGCAGGGCGGCCATTCTGACCAGCAGGGAAGTGTAGCCTCCAGTGAGAAGTCAAAAACAGACACTTCATGGGAGGGGCAAGGGGAACAGGAATTTACGCTGAAGGGAGTGGCCAAATATACATATTCAATGAGCTATAAGCGGAGTCATGAATATTTATGAAAGGGGAGCACACAAACGCACAATTGGGCTTCACACCTCCCCATGGGACTCATGTTCAAAAAATGGTGGCATTATCATGATCTGAGGGTGGGGTTTTCAGGTTTCCAGCGTCAAATGGTGCAGCAGAGGACACGAAACCCCTCCCTGTGCTTCCTCTATAGCCACAGAGCCACTCCATGGCCAGTGGTCTCTATCAGGAAGGAATGCAGGCTGGCAGATCGTTTCGGCAGGTTGAACCTCCGCCGCCCAGGTTCAAGCGATTCTCCTGCCTCAGCCTCCCAAGTAGCTGGGCTCACAGGCATCTGCCACCACGCCCGGCTAATTTATGTATTTAGTAGAGATGGGGTTTCACCACGTTAGTCAGGCTAGTCTCAAACTCCTGACCTCAGGTGATCCATCCACCTCAGCCTCCCAAAGTGCTGGGATTACGGTGTGCGCCACTGCACCCAGCCAGCACATTTTCTCTCTTTGTTCATCTGGAACTGTCTTTATTTCACCTTCATTTTCAAAAGTGGTTTTCCTAAATACAGGATTATTGCTCGACAGTGTTTTTCTGACTTTGAGTATGCCATCCTGTTCTCTTCTGGTCTCTGCTGCTGCTTCTGAGGAGTCAGGTGTTAATCTTATTTGGGGTTCTCTTATATGTGATGAATCATTTTTTTTTATCTTGTTACTTTCAAAACTTTTTATTTGTCTTTGCTTTCCAGTATTTTTACCATGATATGTCAGCTCCCGGAACCTGCCCACATTCCTTGCCATGAGACTCCTCCAGCAGTGGAGACTCTGCCCTGGGTGGAATCTCTTTCATGCTTTGAGTTTTTTCACTGGAAAGAGACCTGTCCTTTGAAAGGATCACCTGATTCAGTTAGGCTCACCCAAGACCATCTCCTTTATCCCCCAGCAGTGTCAAGCAACATAACCTAATCGTGGGAGTAAAGTCCGTCTTATTCGCAGTCCTGGGGTGATGCAGGGCACGTACAGCAGGAAATCCTGGAAACCTTCTGATAATTCTGCCTATCACGCTCTACCCTCTGGATTTCAGAGTGTGTGAGTTGGAAGTTGACACTCTGAGCCTCTCATTCTTTTTTTGAGATAGAGTCTCACTCTTGTTGCCGAGGCTGGAGTGCAGTGGTGCGATCTTGGCTCACCCCAACCTCCGCTTCCCAGGTTCAAGCAATTCTTCTGCCTCAGCCTTCCGAGTAACTGGGATTACAGGCATGCACCACCACGCCCAGCTAATTTTGTATTTTTAATAGAGACAGGGTTTCTCCTTGTTGGTCAGGCTGGTCTCAAACTCCCAACCACAGGTGATCCACCCGCCTCAGCTTCCCAAAGTGCTGGGATTACAGGCATGAGCCACCGCGCCCAGCCAAGCCTCTCATTCTTTTGGGGTAGAATCTCTCCAACTATCAGAAATACTCTACTCAGGGCTGGGCTTGGTGGCTCACACTTGTAATCCCAGCACTTTGGGAGGCCTAGGTGGGTGGATCACCTGAGGTCATGAGTTTGAAAACAGCCTGGCTGGAAGGGTGAAACCTTGTCTCTACTAAAAATACAAAAAAATTAGCCAGGTGTGGTGGTACACACCTGTAGTCCTAGCTACTTGGGAGGCTGAGGCAGGAGAATTGCTCGAACCTGGGAGTCGGAGGTTGCAGTGAGCCGAGATGGCACCACTGCACTCCAGCCTGGGTGACAGAGTGAGACTCTGTCTCAAAAAAAAAAAAAGAAAAAAAAAGAAAAACTCTACTTTGGCCAGGTGTGGTGACTCACACCTGTAATTTCAGCACTTTGGGAGAATAAGGCAGGAGGATAACTTGAGGCCAGAAGTTTAAGGCCAGCCTGGGCAACATAGTGAGACCCCAGGCTGGGCACAGTGGCTCATGCCTGTAATCTCAGCACTTTGGGAGGCCGAGGTGGAGGGATCACGAAGTCAGGAGATTGAGACCATCCTGGCTAACACGGTGAAATCCCGTCTCTACTAAAAATACAAAAAAAAAAACAAACAAACAAACAAACAAAAAAAACTAGCTGGGTTTGTAGTCCCAGCTACTCCGGAGGCTGAGGCAGGAGAATGGCGTGAACCCGGGAGGCAGAGCTTGCGTGAGCCGAGATCGCGCCACTGCCCTCCAGTCCGGGGGACAGAGCAAGAGTCCGTGTCAAAACAAACAAACAAACAAACAAACATAGTGAGACCCTGTTTCTACCAAACAAACAAACAAATAAACCTAGCCAGGCATCGTGGTGCATGCATCTGTGGTTCCAGCTACTTAGGAGGCTGAGGTGGGAGGATGACTTGACCCTGGGAGGTCAAGGCTTCAATGAGCTATGGTTGCACCACTGCACTCCAGCCTGAGTGACAGAGTGAGACCCTATCTCAAAAAAAAAAAAAAAAAAGTAAATAAAATAAAAAAAGAAAAATACTCTACTCCAGTTTTTTTCTTAATTATAGGAATTATTTTATTTTATTATGTTTGAGACAGAGTCTCGTTCTGTTGCACAGGCTGGAGTGCAGTGGCGTGATCTCAGCTTACTGCAACCTCTGCCTCCCGGGTTCAAGTGATTCTCCTGCCTCAGCCTCCCAAGTAGCTGGGATTACAGGTGCCTGCCATCACACCTGGCTAATTTTTGTATTTTTTTAGTAGAGACGGGGTTTCACCATGTTGGCCAGGTTGGTCTCGAACTCCTGACCTCAGGTGATCTGCCCGCCTCAGCTTCCCTAAGTGCCGGGATTACAGGTGTGAGCCAACACGCCTGGCCAATAATTACTTAAATTGTCATGATTTCTGTTGGGATTCAGTACAGTTGCCCCCAGTCTCCTGGAGTAGTAGTCTCAGGGGTGCTGCCCCCACTCACAAAGGTGAGGGGCCCTGCGATGGCTTCACTCAAGTAGCCAGGGAAGGGAGCATGAGAATCCCAGGAGAGTCTACAAATCAGCAAGTGGAAACTAGACCCATCAAACAAGCAAAAGAGAAAAATGATGTAAACTACGTAATAATCATAACGTAAGAAAAAGCCAGAAAACCAAAGTAACCGTGCAGAAGTGTCCCTTTAAAGACAGATTGGATAGAAGAAGAAAGTCCTTCATATGATCTAAAATGCAAGCCTACTGTCACCATTGAGGGTGGCTCCCCTGTCCCTGGGGAGGTCTGTCTTTAGGTCCTGGTCCTCAGCCTCTGGTGGGCTACCTGCCCCATCCCCTTCCTTGAGGTTATGGCCCAGATGTGGTGCCTCCTCCAGGGCACCTGCCTGCTTGCTGCGACCTCCATGTGACAATACCAGGGCCCTTTCCCCCCAGAAACAGGCCCAGCCTCCCTTGTGGCAGCTCCAGCACTGCCTGGTGCATCCCTTTGCCTTCAGCCCCCTCCTATGCTCTCCTAGTGTGTTCTCAGCTGGCTCTGCCCCTGTAGCCCTGACCTGCCCTAGTTGCTGCTGTCCAGCTCCTGCTGTTGCTGGGCCCCATCCTGCAGGGCAGCCACACACCCACCTTTCTTGATCCCTTCAGATGCTGTGCCAACCGTGACTGCCCAGATACCACACCCAGTTGCCTTGACCCGTGTCCTGGCATGGCCAGGCCTGCAGGCTGTGACTGGTGGCCAGTGGGCAGTCGGGTGGGTGGGTGCAGAGGCTTGAATCCCATATCCCTTCCCCCACAACACACTTGGGCTTGGCTGGGCCAAAGAAGCTTCCATCTTCTAGGAGGAGGATTCCTGGAGGGAGCCAGAGACCTGGGAGAGTTCTGGGCACCCACTGGTCATTTGGCCCCTTAGGGGACCGGAGGTCAGAGGTCAGGCCAACCCTGCCACGGGGGTGATCGGAACTGCTGGGTCCTGACCCTGAAGGCCTGGAATGTGTCTGAAGCCTGGGGGCAGGGGCAGCCGCTGACCTCACAATGGCAGGGTCTATTGTCCTTGGCTGGCCCGCTGGCCCCCGCCAGCTGCCGCCCCTGGCTGCCAGGCATGTCCCTCCTCAGCAGCTATGAGGGCCTTCGGCAGGAGATCCAGCGGCTGGCACAGGAGAACGAAGAGCTGCGGCGGCTGGTGCAGCTCATCCAGGAGAACCAGGAGCTGAAGCTGGTGCTCAGGAACCGCAGCAGCAGCCTGGGCTTCTGCAGCTCCGGGTTCCTGGCTGAGGTGGCTGCCAGTCCCCAGCCGCTCAGGCGGAGAACAATCAAATTCAAGAATGCTGAGAGAGGTGAGCTGTACCGGGGCCCCAAGACTCTGTGGAGCTGGGCAAACCTGCTGGGTGCTGCGGGGCATCTGGAGCAAAGCCAGAGCCCTGGGGCTCTTTCAGGACGTGCAGCAGGGAGAAGGTGCCAGGTCTGGGAAAGTGACCTCTGAGCAGAGCCTGAGCGGGCAAGGGAGCTGCAAGGCTAGGGCGTGGCTTTCCAGGCCCAGGGAACAGCCTGTGCCAGGCCCTGAGGTGGGTGCAAGTTGGCTGTGCCTGAAGCTGTCAGAGCCGCCGCAGTGGCAGACTCTGTTCTCCCAGCCCTCTGTTCTTCGGTGGTGGGGACAGCCACAGCCCTGGGGGAACATGATGGAAGCCTGGCCCGGGGTGGAGGTGTGAGAAGTAGCGGCTCTGTGTTCTGAAGGTGGATGTAACAGGACTTCTGGCAGATTGGGTGTGGGGATGAGAATGGGGCCGGGCGCAGGAGCTGTGCTGGAGTGGGCCATTGGTAGGTGGCCTGTGGCCTGGGGCCTGGTTTTGGGAAGTGTCTGTCCATGCAGTCAGAGGCGCCACTAGAGACTAGGGGCCAGGCCATCCTGCAGGCCTGGAGCTGCCTCTGGTCGCTGTGGAGGGGCTGCATGGCATTGCCAAGGGGAAGCTGGGACCCACCAACATTGAGGGACAGAGATAAAGGCCCAGTGGGGCAGGAGGCAGGTGGGGGTGGGGGTGGGGGCAGGCAGGTGGGGCAGCCAGGGGAGGCCTGAGCCTAGGGTGGGTGGGAGTTGGCCTTCGTTGGTCTGCCCCTGAGATGTGCAGTGGAGTGGGGTCAGGAGAGCCCCAGATGCAGGCAGAGGTGGGAGGTGGACACCTGGAGGTGCACAGCAGTGGGTGCCCCTGGGGAGCGTGGGGACAGGTCCTTAGAGGGTGCATCTGTGAGTGGATAGCACAGGCCCCTAGAGTGAACAGAGGGGCGAGGGGGTGGCTGGGGATGGTGGTGGGCAGTGAGAGAGTCTGGGGTCTGCAGCATAGGCCTGGCGGGCAGCCTGAGTGCATACAGGGTGGCAGATGGTGGGGGCGTGGGTGGGTGGGGTGTGGGAATCTCTCCTGATAGATCCTGGGCTGAGAGGCTGTGCTGGGGACAGGTGGAAACCAGAAGGCAGGGCAGTCCTGCAGGAGTACGGGCTGGCTGGGGCGAGGCTGTGTGGCTGGTGGGGAGGGTCCTGGGCTGAAGTGGGGTTGCTGACCAGAGCTGCTTCCCAGGGACTGCTCAGAGCAGGCAGGTGGGGCTCCTGCACGTGGGCATGGCATGATCATCTGGGGCCTCATCTGGGCCTCAGGATGGGGAAGGCACTAGGAGATCTGTGGGCATGGGGTCTGGGGGTGACATCACAGCGGGCACCTGCCACTCAGAGGGCAGTCATCCGGACATGAGCAGCAGCCCATCCATGGGAAGGGGGTCCTGAGTGCCTGATCCTGGGCCCCATCCCTGTCTATGGGGAGCTGGAGTCCACTGCCCTTGGCACAAATGTTAGAGGAAAGGGGTCCCAATCCAGACTCCAAAGAGGGTTCTTGGATTTCTTGAAAGAAAGAATTCAGGGCGAGTGCCTACAGTGAAAGCATGTTTATTAAGAAAGTAGAGGAATAAAGAATGGCTACTCCATGGACAGCAGCCCCGAGGGCTGCTGGTTGCCCTCTTTTCTTTGAGACGGAGTCTTGCTCTGTTGCCAGGCTGGAGTACGGTGGAGTACTGCAAGCTCCGCCTCCCAGGTTCAAGCGATTCTCCTGCCTCAGCCTCTTGAGTATCTGGGATTACAGGCGTGTGCCATCACACCCGGCTAATTTTTGTATTTTTAGTAGAGACGGGTTTCACCATGTTGGCCAGGATGGTCTTCATCTCTTGACCTGATGATCCACCCCCTCAGCCTCCCAAAGAGCTGGGATTACAGGTGTGAGCCACCGTCTCGGGCCAGTTGCCCATTTTTATGGTTATTTCTTGATGATATGCTAAACGAGGGGTGGATTATTAGTGCCTCCCCTTTCTAGACCATATAGGGTAACTTCCTGCTGTTGCTGTGGCCCTTGTAAACTGTCATGGTGCTGGGAGGAGTGTAGGACGATGGTTTTGGTGGGTTTGGCCAGCTTCTTTACTGCAACCTGTTTTATCAGATACAGGTTTTTTGTTGTTGTTGTTTTTTGTTTTTGAGACGGAGTCTCGCCCCTTGCTCTGTTGCCCAGGCTGGAGTGCAGTTGCACGATCTCTGCTCACTGCAGCCTCTGCCTCCCAGGTTCCAGCGATTCTCCTGCCTCAGCCTCCCAGTAGCTGAGATTACAGGCACATGCCATATGCCCGACTAATTTTTGTATTTTTAGTAGAGACGGGGTTTCAACCATGTTGGCCAGGCTGGGAGATACAGGTTTTTATGACCTGTATCTTGTGCTGACCTCCTATCTCATCCTGTGACTTAGAATGCATTAATCGTCTGGGAATGCAGCCCAGTAGGTTTCGGCCTCATTTTATCCAGCTCTATTCAAGATGGAGTTGCTCTGGTTCACACGCCTCTGACACAAGGAGGGCTGGAGGGGAGGGAGACGCGGTGAAGAGGGCCAGAGATACCGCACAGGAGAGGCCCGCGGGGCCGGGAGCGGGGCTGGTAGAGAGAGCCGCAGGGCCTCCTTCCCTTTCCTGTCTGTCCTTCAATGCCCCCTCACACGGGGAACGACGTCCGCCAGTGGGAAGCCCTGTTGTGGCCCGGGCTGCCAGCTCCCCTTGCCCGGGACACCTGGAGGTGGGATCCCGGGGCGCCCACGCTCGGCGAGCCCAGGCCCGGCGCTGGAGCCCCGAGGGCCACAGAGCCAAGGTGCCCTTGAGCCGGCGCGGGCGGCCTGGGAAGGCGCAGGGCGAGGACAGAGGCGCGGGGGGCGGACCGGGCCTGACGCAACCGCGAGTGTCGGGACCAGTGGCGCGGGGGGCGGGCCCCGCAGGCTCCTCCCCGAGGCGAGGCTGGTGCGGGCAGGGCCGCTGGGAGCGCAGCCAGAGCCGACCGCGAGCGAGCGAGCCGGAGCCGAGCGCCCAGGTGGGACCTGCGCAGGGTGGCCTCCCCTCCTCAGCCCCTTCCCCGCTGCCTCCCGGGCCGCTACTCACGCGTCCCCGCCTCCGGCCGCCCTGTCGGTGCTCAGGCTCCGTCCAGTCCCCGGGCCCACCTGGCTTGGGCCGAAGGTCGAGCAAAGAGGGAAGTGGGGTCCCCCGGCCAGCTCGCCCCAAACCCCCTCCCCGCACTCCCGTGCCTCTTTCGTGCTGAGAGACCCCCCTCCGAGGGCTCCAGGGTCCAGCGTCGCCCCCACCTCCCGTGCCTGCTCCACTGCCTGGGTTTCAGCCCAATCCAGGGCCCAGAGAAGCGCGATGCGGGGCATGGGGGCATCAGGCCCTTGACCGCTGGCCAGGGTCTCGCTGGGGCCCAGGCTGCCCTCGGAGCTGGGCCTGCTGCTCTGGCTCTGCCCAGAGTCGTGCCCGTGGGTCTCTCCCTCAGGAATCCCCCGCACGGGCAGGGCAGGGCTGGGGAACCTCTAGTCCCACTCGCAGGTGAGCCCGGACTGACCGCCTCTGTCTAGTTTTTCCAGGGCTACCAGCTGAAGAGCTCCTGTGGGATCCCAGCCCCACCACCATGGGCAGCCCCGAGGGCCGCTTCCACTTTGCCATCGACCGTGGGGGTACCTTCACAGACGTCTTTGCCCAGTGCCCAGGGGGGCAGGTGCGGGTCTTAAAACTGCTCTCAGAAGACCCTGCCAACTATGCAGATGCGCCAACCGAAGGGATCCGCCGCATCCTGGAGCAGGTGGGCCAGGGCGGAGCGGGTGGACAGGGACCCCACGGCCAGAAACACCACACTGACCACGTGGTCCCCAGGAGGCCGGCATGCTCCTGCCCCGGGACCGGCCGCTGGACTCCAGTCATATCGCCAGCATCCGCATGGGCACCACAGTGGCCACCAACGCACTGCTGGAGCGGAAGGGGGAGCGGGTGGCGCTGCTGGTGACACGTGGCTTCCGAGACCTGCTGCACATTGGCACCCAAGCCCGCGGGGACCTCTTTGACCTGGTGAGCTCCTTGCTGGCTGGGGACCAGGGTGTGTGGCATCCACCCCCCAGGGATGCCTTGACCCTGTGGGGAGAGCAGTTGTTGGATTAGTGATGGCTCATGGGCACCAGCTGACAAAGAAAGAGGAAGCTCCAGGAATTCTTAGCGGGACCCCAAGTTCCCCTAGCCCTTGGAGTGGGCACAGGATGCCCTGTTCCTGCCTGCTGCCATGCCCGCCCTGGACGCTGGCGTGGGGCCACCCAAGCTAGCCCTGTTCAGGCAGGGGAGGGGTGGAACCTCTGCACCTACTGCTGCATTTCCGGAAGAAGCTGCCTCCGTGGGGGTGGAACAGTTGGCTGCACTTAGCTGCCTAGGGGGCGGAGAACTGCCCCCTGGGTGAGCCTTGCTGGGGCTGCCAGGTATGACTCTCCTGAGCCTGCCAACCTGCCTGTTGGGACATAACTGCTCTCCTGTACCACACACCCACGCAGGACCCTGGCATGCACCCTTGGGCCTGGGCCTTTTCTGAGCCTCTGCCTGCCCCCAGGCTGTGCCCATGCCCGAGGTGCTGTATGAAGAGGTGCTGGAGGTGGACGAACGCGTGGTGCTGCACCGTGGAGAGGCAGGCACCGGGACGCCTGTCAAGGGTGTGTGTGCTGTCGCTGGTGTGGGATCTGGGGCCGGAGGGTCCTGCTGGCCTGTGACGGGGCCTCCTGGGCTTTTCTGGCAGGCCGCACGGGGGACCTGCTAGAAGTGCAGCAGCCTGTGGACCTGGGGACCCTGCGAGGAAAGCTGGAGGGGCTGCTGTCTCGAGGCATCCGCAGCCTGGCCGTGGTGCTCATGCATTCATACACGTGAGTGAGGTGGGCTGTGGGCCGCGGGAGCAGGTGCTGGGCCTGGTGGGAGACGAGGTGCCACTGGGTTTTTGTCATAGGTGGGCCCAGCACGAGCAGCAGGTGGGTGCGCTGGCCCGGGAGCTGGGCTTCTCGCACGTGTCACTGTCCTCGGAGGCCATGCCCATGGTGCGCATCGTCCCTCGGGGGCACACGGCCTGTGCCGATGCCTACCTCACACCCACCATCCAACGCTACGTCCAGGGCTTCTGCCGTGGCTTCCAGGGCCAACTTAAGGTGAGGCCATGAGGCCCCTCCACCACCCACTCCTGGGCCTGGGCCTGGGCCTCGGCCTGCCCAGCCCATCATGGCCCACCTGCTGCCGGCTCACAGCCCCTCATGGTGCACCTGCTGCCCGCTCATAGCCCCTCGTGGCACACCTGCTGCCCGCTCATAGCCCCTCATGGCACACCTGCTGCCCGCTCATAGCCCCTCATGGCACACCTGCTGCCCGCTCATAGCCCCTCGTGGCACACCTGCTGCCCGCTCATAGCCCCTCGTGGCACACCTGCTGCCCGCTCATAGACCCTTGTGGCACACCTACTGCCCGCTCATAGACCCTTGTGGCACACCTGCTACCCGCTCACCTCGTGGCCCACCTGCTGCCCGCACACAGCCCCTCGTGGCCCACCTGCTGCCCACTCACAGCCCCTTGTGGCGCACCTGCTGCCCGCTCACAGGACGTGCAGGTGTTGTTCATGCGCTCTGATGGTGGCCTGGCGCCCATGGACTCCTTCGGCGGCTCCCGTGCTGTGCTCTCGGGCCCGGCCGGCGGCGTGGTGGGCTACTCAGCTACCACGTACCAGCAGGAGGGTGGCCAGCCTGTCATCGGCTTTGACATGGGAGGTATGAGGGCTGAGGGCTGAGGGCTGGGGTCTCGGGGAGGCCCCGCTGCTGGGCCCCTGGGTCTTTAAGCGACCCACCAGCACCCCACCCCTGCCAGGCACGTCCACGGATGTGAGCCGCTACGCTGGGGAGTTCGAGCATGTCTTCGAGGCCACCACAGCTGGCGTCACCCTTCAGGCCCCGCAGCTGGACATCAACACCGTGGCGGCGGGAGGGGGTTCCCGCCTCTTCTTCAGGTCAGCTCTCCTGCTTCCCAGGACAGGACCCCAGCCCTGTCTGCCTCCTCACGTCCAACCCCAGCCCTTCCCCTAGGTCTGGTCTCTTTGTGGTTGGGCCCGAGTCAGCAGGAGCCCACCCGGGACCCGCCTGCTACCGCAAAGGTAAGAGTCAGGATCTGCCTGACCTGGCCTTGCCCTCTGCTTGCTGCCCCAGGCCTAGCCCCTCCCATCAGCCCTATCCCTGCCGCCTGCTCCTGCTCCACTGCCTCCAGCCCCCAAGCCCCACATCCTGTCCACCTCCCAGGGGGCCCTGTGACAGTGACGGATGCTAATCTGGTCCTGGGTCGCCTGCTGCCTGCCTCCTTCCCTTGCATTTTTGGGCCGGGAGAGGACCAACCACTTTCCCCCGAGGCCTCCCGCAAAGCCCTGGAGGCTGTGGCCACTGAGGTCAACAGCTTCCTGACTAACGGGCCCTGCCCGGCCTCCCCGCTGAGCCTGGAGGAGGTAGCCATGGGGTTTGTGCGCGTGGCCAACGAGGCCATGTGCCGGCCCATCCGTGCACTCACGCAGGTATGTCCGCCTCTGTTCTCCTGCCTGTCCTGCCCCCAGCCCTGCTCCCTGCCCCACGCCTCCTGCTCAGGCAGGGGGCTGGATGGGTAGGGTAGGAGAGCCCACTGACCCCTTCTGTCTCCCTAGGCAAGAGGCCATGATCCCTCAGCCCATGTGCTGGCCTGCTTTGGGGGAGCTGGTGGGCAGCATGCATGTGCCATTGCCCGGGCCCTGGGCATGGACACCGTGCACATCCACAGGTGGGCCTAGGTGTGGGTGCATGGAGGTGCGTGTGATCTGCACTGGCTTGGGAGGTGACCCCCCTATTGGCCATCCCTGCAGGCACAGCGGGCTGCTGTCGGCCCTGGGGCTGGCCCTGGCTGACGTGGTGCACGAGGCACAGGAGCCCTGCTCCCTGCTCTACGCGCCTGAGACCTTCATGCAGCTGGACCAGAGGCTGAGCCGCCTGGAGGAGCAGTGTGTGGACGCCCTGCAGGCCCAAGGCTTCCCCAGGTGGGCTCCCAGGGTGCCCTGGACAGAGGGCTTACGTTGTCCCCCTTCGTGGGTTTTCTGCCTGATGACTTCCCAGGTGGTCCCGGGGTGCGCGAGAAGCAGAACAGGTGTCCTTGTCGGGCGCTGGGTGGGGTGGGGGGTAGGGCAGGGGGTTTGGTGTGAGTGTCCCCAACCACCTGCTGCAGGTCCCAGATCAGCACTGAGAGCTTCCTGCACCTGCGCTACCGGGGCACCGACTGTGCCCTGATGGTGTCTGCCCACCAGCACCCAGCCACAGCCCGCTCGCCCCGTGCGGGGGACTTCGGGGCAGCCTTCGTGGAGCGGTACGTGAGTTTGCCAACTCCGGATCCCTGGCAAAGGGCCTTCCTGTCTGGCCACCTCACGTTTGACCACTCCTTGGGCCCCGTGGGGAGTGCAGGTACATGAGGGAGTTTGGCTTTGTCATCCCTGAGCGGCCAGTGGTCGTGGACGATGTGCGAGTGAGGGGCACTGGCCGCAGTGGTCTTCGCCTCGAGGATGCCCCCAAAGCCCAGACCGGGCCTCCCCGGGTGGACAAGGTTGGTGATCCTGCCCGTACCAGCCTGACAGCACCCATGGGGCACTGGGATGGGGACCAAGCCCTGTGAGAGGCATCGGGGAGGGTGCTGGGCCTGGGTGCTGCACTCACCCACACCCTCTGCAGATGACCCAGTGCTACTTTGAGGGGGGCTACCAGGAGACTCCTGTGTACCTGCTGGGAGAGCTGGGCTATGGGCACAAGCTCCATGGGCCCTGCCTCATCATCGACAGTAACAGGTGGGCTGAGGTCCAACCAGGGTGGAGGATATGGAGGGGTCAACTGTGGGGCCCCTGGTGCAGGGTTCTCTGGCCCAAGGCTGCAGGGGCCTGCAGGACTCTGTATCCTACCATCGTTGGGGTGTCCCCTGGCCTGGGGCTGTGGCATCTCTGGTTGGAGGGGTGTCGTCTGGCTCCATGCAGCCCGTCTGTGCCCTCTGCTCCCCAGCACCATCCTGGTGGAGCCAGGTTGCCAGGCAGAGGTGACCGAGACAGGGGACATCCGCATCTCTGTGGGGGCCGAAGTCCCTGGCACAATGGGCACCCAACTGGACCCTATCCAGCTGTCCATCTTCTCACACCGCTTCATGAGCATTGCTGGTGAGTGGCTGCGGCCAGGTTCCCTGCTGCCTGGCTCCCTGTGGGATGAGGCGCCGGCTGTGTCATGGGGTGGCTGGCAGGGCTGTGCCCAAAGGGAGAGGCAGAAGCAGGACCCCCTGGTGACGGGGCGGGCAGTGTGGCTGCAGCACTGGCATGGTGCAGTTGGCCATGAGAACAAGCCTTGGGCAAGGAGGACACCTTCCCCCTCTTACCTGCAGCCATGTGATCCGGGGAGTGAACTTCTAGCTAAGGATGGGATACTGAGGGCAGCACAGGGAACCCATCTGTGCAGGGTCAGGCCAGCGGCTTGCTGGGAGCCCAGGGGTCAAGAGCCTAGGAACCAGGTTCTTGCTGTGCCAGGCAGGGTGGGAGGGTCGAGGAGTGGCACTGGGTTCTTGCTGGGGGCTCCAGGTGGGACTGGGGAGGAAGGTGGTGTCCTTTACATAGGCTAAGACATGTGGCCAAGTGGGCACACGGTCACCTTGGTCTTCCCCAGGAAAAAGCTGCTGGGTTCTGGGTTTGAGCCCTGATGGTTCCTGTTCCTTCCTTTCCTGGGGCCATGCTGTGGGTGGATGGGGCCAGCAGGCATCTGGTCACTTTGTGCTCCCAGAGCAGATGGGCCGCATCCTGCAGCGCACAGCCATCTCCACCAACATCAAGGAGCGCCTCGACTTCTCCTGTGCTCTCTTTGGGCCCGATGGGGGGCTGGTGTCCAATGCCCCCCACATCCCTGTGCACCTGGGTGCCATGCAGGAGACGGTGCAGTTCCAGGTGCGGTGGACCCTCCCCCGCCCTCCCACCCCTCCCTCGCCTCGCCCTCCCACCCCTCCCTCGCCTCGCCCTCCCACCCCTCCCTCGCCTTGCCCTTCTATCCCCCTCCCTCACCCTCCACCCCACCCCACTCTGGCCCCTGCTCCACTGTGCCCACTCTGCACCCATTTCCTGGTTTCAGATCCAGCACCTGGGGGCTGATCTCCACCCTGGAGACGTGCTACTGAGCAACCATCCCAGTGCCGGGGGCAGCCACCTGCCAGACCTGACTGTTATCACACCGGTGAGGGGTGCTGCCCACCTGCCTCTGCTGGGGCAGGGGTGGCCGATGTAGCTGACCATGGCTTTCCACCTGCTAGGTGTTTTGGCCGGGTCAGACGCGGCCTGTTTTCTATGTGGCCAGCCGAGGGCACCATGCAGACATTGGCGGCATCACACCAGGCTCCATGCCTCCCCACTCCACCACGCTGCAACAGGAGGGTGCCGTCTTTCTGTCCTTCAAACTCGTCCAGGGGGGTGTCTTCCAAGAGGAGGGTGAGTGGGGTGTGGTGGGGTGGGGTGGGCCTTCTGCATTCTGGGACACATGGCCACTGCTGGCAAGCAGGCCTGGCTGGACCGTGGGATGCAGCCCATAGACCCAGGCCTGCCTTGAAGCTGGGAGGAGATAGGTGGTTACCCCAAAGGGCAACTGCAGATCAGATCCCAGGAGCTGAGATGAATGCAGCCTGGGCCCAGGAAGGCCTCCTGAGGGTGGTTTTGTGGGTGGAGAGTTAGCCAAGACGTGGAGGGTCAGGGAGCTGGAGGGAGAGAAGCCTGTTTCAAGGTGGTTGGCTGCTTGTGTGCAGTCATACTGGGTGGAGTCTGCAGAGAAACAGCAGGGCAGGGGCAGGGGCAGGGGCAGGGCCCAAAGGCCCCTGTAGTGTTTTCTGGGCCTAGGTCTGAGTCACTGGGTGGTGGGTGGCCGTGAAGGGCTTTCAGCTGGTCCTGCACTCATCTCCCACTGTGCCCACGTGCAGAGAGGATGCGGGGCCTGAGAGTGGCCTGGAGGCTGGGGGACAAGAGTGGGGGCAGCTGCAGTTGCCCTGGATGATGCTGAGTCTTGGGCTGAGTGGAGGGTGAGGGCGGGGGGTGGGGGACTGTTTTGGATGTGGAAGGAAGTGGGTATTTGGAGGGATTTGGGAGAGGGGGCCAGGGGTCAAGTTTGGGCAGCTGGAGGTGGAGGCCCTGGCACTGAGCAGTGGCAGGAAAGGTGGGATGGAGGCTGCAGCGGTGCCTGTGGTGGGGGTGGGGTAGGAAAGGCAGGGAAAATAAGCCCTGGTCTGAGGCTGCAGGTCTGGGAGCCCAGGGGAAGTGGCGTGGCCGGGGTGGAGGGTGGGGACGGAGGGTGGGTGTAATGGAACCACAGGCTGTTCTGGTGTTGAGGACACAAATAGAGTGGCCCATTTCTGGCTGCTGCCTTGATCAGTGTGAGCTGGGGGCAGGGGGTGTGGACCACAGAGGGACATGTGCAGGCACACTGCAGAGGGCCCTGTGGCTGCCTCAGAGAGGACCCTGAGCCAGGCTCAAGGACAGGAGCTTTCCTGAGGTGGGGAGCAGTCCCAGGCCAGACCTCACTGCTTTCTAGGGGCCAGAGACCTTGTCTGGATTTGGGAAACCTGGGTTGGGGGTGCAGACAGGGTTGGCCAGGGGCTCAGTGATGACACTGTCCATCCAGCGGTGACTGAGGCCCTGCGGGCGCCAGGCAAGGTCCCCAACTGTAGCGGAACCAGAAACCTGCACGACAACCTGTCGGACCTCCGTGCCCAGGTGGCAGCCAACCAGAAGGGCATCCAGCTGGTGGGGGAGCTCATTGGGCAGTACGGCCTGGACGTCGTGCAGGCCTACATGGGCCATATTCAGGTGGGCCTGGGCACAGGAGTGTGGGCAGCAGGGCCATCCTGCAGGTGGCCTGGCTGCCACTGATCCTGCTCCCTGCCAGGCGAACGCTGAGCTGGCCGTGCGCGACATGTTGCGTGCCTTTGGAACCTCCCGGCAGGCCCGGGGCCTGCCCCTGGAGGTGTCCTCGGAAGACCACATGGACGACGGTTCCCCTATCCGCCTTCGCGTGCAGATCAACCTGAGTCAGGTGGGCCGCAGGGATGGCGCTCCTGGGCGTCAGGGGCATGGCGCAGCTGCTGACTGCCTCTCTCTTCCCTCCGGTGTGCAGGGCAGCGCTGTGTTTGACTTCAGCGGCACTGGGCCGGAGGTGTTCGGTAATCTCAACGCACCGCGGGCCATAACCCTGTCCGCTCTCATCTACTGCCTGCGCTGTCTGGTGGGCCGCGACATCCCGCTCAACCAGGTTCGCAGGGGTGTGTGAGCGAGGGCGGGCCCCAGCCCGAGGTCACCCTGAGTGCGCCTCCGGGGCCCAGACACGGACTGACCCCATGGGTGCTGGGGCGCGGAGGTGCTATTTCTCTTGGAGCCCACCCCAAGAGCCCCTGAGAGCCGCCCGCCCCGCACAGGGCTGCCTGGCGCCAGTGCGCGTAGTGATTCCCCAAGGCTCCATCCTGGACCCCTCGCCCGAGGCGGCGGTGGTGGGCGGCAACGTGCTCACGTCGCAGCGCGTGGTGGATGTCATCCTGGGGGCCTTTGGGGCCTGCGCCGCCTCCCAGGTGCGGGGGCGGGGTGAGCGCGGTCGGGGGGCGGGCCGGGTGGGCAGGCTGGAGTAGGAGTGGGCGGGCAAGGTGGGGACGCCCCGCCCCAGCCCAGCGCAGCGACCGAGTGCTCTCGCCAGGGCTGCATGAACAACGTGACGCTGGGCAACGCCCACATGGGCTACTATGAGACGGTGGCAGGCGGCGCGGGCGCGGGTCCCAGCTGGCATGGGCGCAGCGGCGTGCACAGCCATATGACCAACACGCGCATCACCGACCCTGAAATCCTGGAGAGCCGGTGAGCGGCGTGCGCGGAGCCTGGGGGCGCGACCGTGTGGGAGCCGGGGCTCGGCCACACTAAGTCCTCGCCCTTGTCCTCGCCCTCACAGGTACCCGGTCATCCTGCGCCGCTTCGAGCTGCGGCGGGGCTCGGGGGGCAGAGGCCGCTTCCGGGGTGGCGACGGTGTCACCCGCGAGCTGATCTTTCGCGAGGAGGCGCTGCTGTCAGTGCTGACCGAGCGCCGCGCCTTCCGGCCCTACGGGCTCCACGGTGAGCGGGTCCCCAGCCCTCGCGGCCCTCCCTGCCCCCGCCCCCGCCCCCGCCCCGGGTCCCTCTGGACTCCTCGCCTCCCTCCGCAGGGGGCGAGCCCGGTGCCCGCGGCCTAAACCTGCTGATACGCAAAAACGGCCGGACGGTGAATCTGGGCGGCAAGACGTCGGTGACCGTGTACCCTGGGGTAAGGACCATGGCCTGTCCTGTCCCTCTCCTCTCCCGGCCCCATCCCACAGACGGGGAACAGTTGCAGACATGACCAGAGGCCGAGTTTAATTTGGCCCCCGAAGGAAAGGGGGCGGGTACCAGGCCTCTGTGGTCCCTGGGGGTGGGTGATGGATGCTGCCCTGCGGGGAGGGGACTGCGCAGGTGACAGGGAGGGGCCACAACTACGCTGAGCCCGTACCCCCCCCCCAACAGGATGTGTTCTGTCTCCACACGCCCGGCGGCGGTGGCTATGGGGACCCGGAGGACCCCGCCCCACCGCCGGGGTCACCCCCGCAAACACTGGCCTTTCCCGAGCACGGCAGCGTCTATGAGTACCGCCGTGCCCAGGAGGCCGTGTGAAGGTCCTGCAATAAAGATGCCTTAAGTCACCCGGTTCTGGGGACGCAGCTACGGCGCCTAGTTCGTGCTCGGAGTCGTGTCTGTGCGCGCTGGCTGCACGCCTGTCATCTGTGCCTGCCTTAGGAGGACACCCAGACTCAGAGCTGCAGGCTCACTACCAGGTGGTCCGTGAGCCCCGCCAGGGCGGTACTGAACGTCACCTGCTCCACCTCCTGGGGGCGGGAATCAGGTTGAGGGTCGTCCCAGCGCCGCAGGCCCAGCCACCCGGGCCCTGGCACTCACTGGGCTCAGCAGGCCCCCAGGAACTCCGCAGTACGTGATGTAGTCCTGGTGCTGACCTCTCCAGGGCTTAGCTCGGTGGCTTCTGCCGGGAGGGCCGGCCAGGTAGAGGTGGCGCCCTTTCTCCTGCTCCAGGGTCCTGGAAGGGGGGCGGTGTCACCAAGGCCAGGGCCCCTTTGCGCGCTTCAGGCGGGCAGTGCCTACCTCCAGGTCGCCACTCACCGCCTCAGCATCTCGGGGGAGGAGGCCACGGAGTGGTGGAGCACGGAGCTGCGCAGTGGGGTCCCTGGGGGATCTGGGGGAGGGAGGCATCAGCCAGAGCCTCGGCCGACAGCGCTCCCCAGGTCCACTCCCCGCTCTGGTACCCTCCCCCCAAGCACGATACCCAGGGCCCAGGGCTGCTCTTGGCGCGTGCCCATCCGGCAGGGGTCCTGGAAGCGGCGGAAGAGCTTGTGCTACTGCTGCAGCGCAGAGAGAGGCTGGAGCGCGGTGGGCGGGGCCGGGCCTCCTGGCTCCGCCCCTGCCTCCCTGCCCTCCCCTCCTGCTGGACCTTTCGAGCAGTTATCGAAGTTTAGGTCGCCCAGGAGCACGCGTAAAGCCACGACCCCTCCACTTTGTTCGCTCTCGGCCTCAAACTTCTCGGCTCAGTCCAGCAGCAGCATCAGCTGTTTGCTGCGCAAGGGCCCGTCCTCTGCGCGGGGAAGGGGGGTGGGGTGGGCTCGGCTCCAGATTCGGACCCGCATCTTGGTCAGTCAGCTCCCGGCTCCCCAGTTCCTGATCTGTGAGCCCGACAGGCACCTCTCAGGAATTCCCATGCCTGGGGCAGTGAACATAGGGCGGGAGGTGGGGGCGGGGGGCAGGCGAATGTAGGAATCAGTAGCCGCCACGGAGAGGCGGGACCTGTTCTGAGGACCCACCCGCAGGGTTCACCAGCCAGTGCTTGCAAGTGCGTGCAGTGCAGGAATCCCACGATGTGGCGCCCGTCCAGGCTGCCCAGCTGCGCTTGCAACACCACGGACGGCCCCAGCTTCCCTCGCCTTCTTGGCCGAACCCCGCCCCCTCTGTGCTCTGGGCGGGGTAGGCCAGTACCTGTGTGGACAGTAGTCCCTTGGAGGCCAGCGTGTCCTCCCCACGCGCGTGGGGGAAGCAACGGAAGGTGGCGCACAGCAGCGGATAGCGCGAGGCCAGCAGCAGCCCGCTGTCCAGTATCTTGAGGTGCGGCCCGGTCTGTAGGCCAAGTGTGCCCACGTCGTACAGCACCGGGCCCAGGTTGGGCGTCAGGCGATTCACCAAGTGACGAGCCGCGGGCAAATCGAATACCTCCTGCCAGCCCGCAGTGGTGACGGCCTTGTGGCCCTACCCCATGGAGCTTCCAGTCTAAGGGGAGGGACTGTTGTTGGTTCTGCCCTGCGCGTAGCTCTGCTGGTGCACGTGAGCCAGACGGAAGCGTTTCCCCATTCGTGGAGCGCTCTGGCATACCCTCAGGAGCTCCCAGGACAGGATGGCCGGTAGCTCCCAGGCTCTGCTCGCCTCCCACCTTTCTAATTGGGCCTGTGAACCCGCACGCACTCTCCCGGTCAGCTGGGTGCCAGCGTCTCTTAAATAGCCCTGGGAGTTGGCAGGGAGGTGGGGAGGCTTGTGGCAGAGCTCTTCCCTGCCCTTCCCAGGGACGGAGAGGCTGGGTGTCTGGCTGGATTCCCTGGAGGCCTGGGAGTGGGGAGGGCAGAGGCAGGAAGCTCAGCAGCCCAGGCATCCTCGGAGGGTCTGGCACACCCTGCATACCCTCTCCTTCCCTGGACTCCTTGCTGGTTGCTGAAAGATTCCCATTGGAACTCAGACCTTGTGGGTCCACTGTTGCCTCCTGCTATCCTCTCTGTCTGGCAAGCACTGGTGCCCCAGGACCCTCCTCAGTTGGGGTTTTGATCTCCCTGCCATTGCAGCCAGCCTCCTTGCCTTCCTGCATGCAGACTTGCTCCTGTCTCACCCTGTGGTGTGGGCCCCTCTGCGCTTTCTTACACTGCGCTTCTCCCCTCCCATGTCTTCCTCCCCAGGGACTTCCCATCCTGGCCGGCTCCCTCAGCTTCCCGCACTCTCCACAAGCCCTTCCCAGCACCCCATCTGCCCTTAGTGCACTGTGGGAGGCCCCTGGCCTGCCCCCAAATCCTGCGTGTGCTCCTCAGCTCATGCGGCAGGTGGCGTCTGCCCTTGCCAGCTCTGAATCCCTCTCAAAGTCTCCAGGACCTGTGGGATGGCCTTGGGTGTCTTGGGAAGGGGCCGCCACTTCGCTGGGCTGCCCCATGCCCAGGTTGGGGTGAGGATGCTTTCTCCTGGCTCTTTTCCCTTGAATGTCCTCTTGTCCTCAAGGCCTGGAAGACCGCCCTGCTCCACCGCTCACCCAGCCCCGGCCTAGTATGAAGGCAGGGATCCCACACCCACATCCTTGTCTCCTCCCACCTCTGCCAGCTCCGTGCCCCTCACCACTGCGGCAGGCACAGAGCCACGGCCCTTCCCTCCCTGCTCCACCCCTTCCTGGTTCCTACCCTTCCCCATCCAGGTCCCAGGAGCTCCCACTGCTCTCAGTGCCATGGGAGGGGAGCCTGGGGGCCTTCAGACCAACCCCTCGCAGACCACTGCTGAGCCTTGGCCTCTCGGGCTCTCGCAAAGGGTCCAGGATGGGCATTGACCTCCAGGGCAGGCAGGGCTGAAGGGGCATGGTGCAGGGGCCCGGTGAGCCACCCCAGAGGAGGCAGCACCACCCAGGAGTGCTGGCGCAGGCCCAGCGACCAGCGTCTGTGGGAAGCTTTAATGGCTGTGCAGAAGACTATGGGGTTGAGCGAGCCTGGACCTCCCAGCTCCAGCGTCACCAGATGAACATGGGCTTGCCATCGTCGTGCGCCAGCTGGTTGAGGCAGGAGAGCAGCAGCATCGCATCGGTGAGCATGCTAGGGTGCACGGTCTCCACTAGCACGCGCTGCAGGAAGTCCACAGTGTAGGTGCCGCCCTCGGACGCCGCCAGCTCCGGGCGCTCTCGCAGGATGCCATAGGCGTTCACCAGCTGTTCGGTCAGCGCAGGGTGCACACGCCCGTTGTAGCCCAGACTCTGCAGCCTGTTCATGATGCTCACGTAACGCTGTGTGAGCATCTGGCACAGCTCCTCGTCCAGCTTGTGGTCACTGGGGTTCAGGGAGGCCTGCGGGGAGAGCGGCCATCAGGGACCCTCCTTTGCCACACCTCCACACACAGGCAGGTAAGGGGAAGACCGAGGGGCACGTGAGGCTGCGAGACGGCCAGGATCCGAGGGGTGTGCGGTGGGGAGGTTCTGCGAGGGACCTCAAGGGTTTAGGACAGGGAAGCCCAGTGGGCAGAGCTGGACAGAGAGGTCTTCAAGGCCTGATCCGGGCAGGGCAGGTGGCTCCCAACGCTCCCCAGTGGGGCCTCATCCACAGGGTGAAAGAGGATGCCCCAACCCTGTCGTCTGCTCCACCCACCACCAGGGATTGCAGTTGGGCTGAGGCCTCCAGGGACTGAGGACAGGAGCCGTGGCTAGGCATCTGGAGGCGCACAGGGTCCCCTGACCCAGGGGTCTGGGGTCTTTCTCAGGCTGCCTCCTGACTCCCTGCTCTGCTCCCTCTCAGCGTCTGAAGGCCCCCCCTTCCTTACCCTGGCCTCCATCCTCAACACCCGCTAGCCTGCACACCCCCTAGGGAACTCCCTTTCTTCCCCCAGCAGTGAACTGACAACCCCAGCCAAGTGCTGGCCCCAGCACAGGCCCCCCAGGGGCCTGTCTCCTTCACCTGCCTCCTCCTGGGCCTGGAAACCAGCACATCTGGGTCAGTGTCCACTCACTTCCTCATGCCCTGTGTCCTCCCACCAGCCAGGCAGTGACTGGGTCCCACCCTAAGGCCTGTAATCGTGAAGGCAGCCCCTCCCACCCCGCCTGCCACTGCCCCGGGGATGTGTGACCTGGGCAGTTGTGGAAAGCCCAGTGCCCAGCTCAATGCTCTGTTGGCACCATCCTGAAGTTCTAAGTTTTGAATTATTTTCATTTTGCACTGGGCCCTGCCAATTTTGCAGCCTGTCTCAGGTGCAGCTGCCCCCGCCTCCAGGCTTGGCCCTGCCCGCTCTCTGCACAGGCCCACAGAGCCACGGGTCTGAAGTGGAGTTGGGTGGGCTAGCCCCTGCCTGAGCTCCTCGTATAGTTTCCACTGCTCCAACACTTGGGGGAGGGCCACCCTCCAGTGTCCCCCAATCTGTCCCTGCACCTCTCTTCCAGCTACGTCCTACTGTGTCCCAGATGCCTGGTGGTCCCCAACCTGCTGGGAACACTCTTGCCCAGACAAGCTGTTCAGGCACCACCCCTTGGGGAAGGCTCCCAGGCTGGTCGTCGTGTGTGCAGGGTACCAGGCTTGGGGCTGGACTTAGGACTGGGCCCAGTTAATGTGACGCCAACCTCTGCTGAGTGCTCCCAGAGCCTGCGCTCAGCACCCCTGTTGCCTGGGACGTGCCTGGGATGCACCTGTCTTTCCCCAGCGGGAGGTTCTTGGCCCCTGAGCCTTCTAGGCAAATGAGCAATATGCACAGTTGTGGGGGCAGGAAGACACCATCGAGGTTCAGCACAGGAGTAAGGGCCCGCGGACAGCCATGCTTAACGGCTGCTTCTGCACTACCCTGGGCCTGAGCCTCAGTTTTGCTGCTGGGATGTGAAGGAAATCATGGTGCCACCTGCAGGAGTATTCTGAGGGTTACAGGCAGCGGCCCCAGTGAGAACTGAGCACCAGGTCACGCGGGGGCCCCCACCCTGGGGAATGGCAGTGCCCTCACATCTCACAGTGCAGCGAGTTGTGTCTTGTTGTTGTTTTGAGACGGAGTCTTGCTCTGTCGCCCAGGGTGGAGTGCAGTGGTTCAATCTCGGCTCGCTGCAACCTCCGCCTCCCGGGTTCAAGGGATTCTTCTGCCTCAGCCTTCTAAGTAGCTGGGATTACAGGCGCATGCCACCACACCCGGCTAATGTTTTAGTATTTTTAGTAGAGATGGGGTTTCATCACGTTGGCCAGGCTGGTCTCAAACTCCTGACTTCAAGTGATCTGCCCGCCTCGGCTTCCTACAGTGCTGGGATGACAGGCGTGAGCCACCACACCTGGCTGAGGTGTGTCAGTTGTGTCTTATAAATATCACCCTGTCTTAAAAATATTCCTTCAAGGCCAGGCGTGGTGGCTCACACCTGGCCACAGCTCAAGCCTCAGTTTGGGAGGCTGAGGCAAGAAAATTGCTTGAACTTGGGAGACGGAGGTTGCAGTGAGCCAAGGTTGGGCCTCTGCACTCTAGCCTGGGTGACAGAGCAAGACTCTGTCTCAAAAAAAAAAAAAAAAAAATTTAAGGCTGGGCTCATGCCTGTAATCCCAGCACTTTGGGAGGCAGAGGCAGGCGGATCACTTGAGGCAGGGAGTTTGAGACCAGCCTGACCAACACGGCAAAACCCCATCTCTACCAAAAAAATACACAAAAATTAGCCAGGTGTGGTGGCGGGTGCCTGTAATCCCAGCTACTCGAGAGGCTGAGGCAGGAGAATTGCTTGAACCCAGGAGGTGGAGGCTGCAGTGAGCTGAGATTGTACCACTGCACTCCAGCCTGGGTGACAGGATCAAGACTCTATCTCAAAAATAAATAAATAAATAAAAATTTAAAAAAATAAACAAATTAGCCAGGTGTGTTGGTGCACGCCTGTAGTCCCAGTTAGCAGGGAGGCTGAGATGGGAGGGCCACTTGAGTGAACCATGGTTATGCCACTGCACTCCAGCCTGGGCGACACAGTGAGACCCCATCTTAAAAAAAAGTTGCGGCCAGGCGCGGTGGCTCAAGCCTGTAATCCCAGCACTTTGGGAGGCTGAGACGGGCGGATCACGAGGTCAGGAGATCGAGACCATCCTGGCTAACACGGTGAAACCCCGTCTCTACTAAAAAGTACAAAAAAACTAGCCGGGCGAGGTGGCGGGCGCCTGTAGTCCCAGCTACTCGAGAGGCTGAGGCAGGAGAATGGCATGAACCCGGGAGGTGGAGCTTGCAGTGAGCTGAGATCCGGCCACTGCACTCCAGCCTGGGCAACAGAGCGAGACTCCGTCTCAAAAAAAAAAAAAAAAAAAAAGTTGCAGTAGGGAAAGGCTGTGAAGAAGTCCTCTCGCACGCAGGCCTGTAACAGGATTTATCACAAAAACTTCCTCAAGAGTGCAGGATTCCAAGACACTGCTTGCTCAAGGCCACTCGCTTAACAGTGGCCTTCACCAATGAACAAGGCCACTGCAGTGAGCTTCTGTGACTTCTAAACTTGGTTTCAAGGCAGCTTACATGGACGTCTCTGTCTTTAAAAGCTTCCCTTTTGGGGCCGGGCGCAGTGGCTCATGCCTGTAATCCCCGCACTTTGGGAGGCTGAGGCGGGCGGATCACCTGAGGTCGGGAGTTTGAGACCAGCCTGGACAACATGGAGAAACCCTGTCTCTACTAAAACTACAAAAAAGTTAGCCGGGCGTGGTGGTGGGTGCCTGTAATCCCAACTACTTGGGAGGCTGAGGCAGGAGAATTGCTTGACCCTGGGAGGCAGAGGTTGTAGTGATCCAAGATCGCACCATTGCGTTGCAGCCTGGGCGACAAGAGCGAAGCACCATCTCAAACAACAACAACAACAACAACAACAACAACAACAACAAAATATATATATATGTATGTTAGCTGGGTGTGGTGGTGTAAACCTGTGGTAACCAGCTACTTGGGAGGCTTGAGCCCTTAGGAGTTCGTGCTTGCAGTGAGCTAGGATCACGCCACTGTTCTTCAGCCTGGGCTGTCTTGAAAGAAGAGGCTGGGGCAGCGGAATTGTTTGAACTGAGAGGCAGAGGTTGCAGTGAGCTGGGTACATACACTATTGTGTACTCTTTTTTTTTTTTCAGGTGGAGTCTTGGTTTGTTGCCCAGGCTAGAGTGTAATGGCGCAATCTCAGCTCACCCTGGGCAGGTGACAGAGCGAGAGTCCATCTGAAAACAAAAAAAAAACGAACAAACAAAAACCTCCACACACAAAACTAACCAAAGGATGCTTTAACCAGAGGCCAAGCTCAAACCTGGACCCACGCAGCTCACAGTAGCTCCTGCTCAGGCTACACAGAGGCCTGCAATCCACAGATAATCACAGTTGGAGAGAAAAAGCGGCCGGGAGTGCGGCTGGGCTGTTTTCTCAAGAGAAGCCCAAGTGGTAAGTAGTGATGCAGCTGCCCTCCCTGCCCGGCAGGCGCACACCCCCAATCCAGCTTCCCCGTGCCTTCTACAGCCTGCCACACGCGTGGCACAGACGCACACTTGGGCGTGTTGGCAAAGCATCATTCTCCATGTGTGTCCACAGAGGAGGCCATCCTGGTGGCAAACGGCAAGAGCCGCCCGACCTTGCTGAAACCCCCCACCTCGCCTTCCTCCGAGGAGACCTTGGGCTCCCACTGCCAGACGCCCCAACACCCGCCGGCCGTTGGCACTGAGCAGTCAGCTTCCTCTATCCCAGGGACTCCTCAGGTCATGGCATGTTTGGCCTGGCCAGAATGCAGGGTCCCCACAGCCCCTCATGGGCCAGCCTGCCCCCTGTCCCTGCAGGCCCCTGGCCACACACCTGGATGATCTTCTCCGGGATGTTGGAGACAGTGAAGCCGTAGAGCCGCACGCGCTCTGGGAAGATGCTGGATAGGATCCTTCGGTCCAGCTGGAAGGCGATCTCACCCACCAGCCTCTCCCAGGCCAGCTGCTTCGACTCTGGGGACACAGGGTCTCATCAGCCCAGGTGAGAGGGTGAGAGGGACTGGGGTCAGCAGCCCAGGCAGGCGGCAGGGAGAGGGCCTGGGGGCCCGACCCGCATGGAGCCCGCAGTGTCACTGACCTCGGGCGCTCTCGGGGAACTTGCTCGTCTTGCGGTGGGCCAGCTTCCGTTCCACCTCCATCATGCTCTTCCTCGATGGTTCCGTGGCGCGTGGACCCCGAGAGTCATTGACTGAAGCCGGGGAGGATGATGTACGAGGTGGGGAGTGGGGGTTGTGTGGAGGAGAGTGGGGGGCAGGCAGGTTCCGGGTTGGGGAATTGTGCATTCGGGAAGGGGGATGGGGGGCACCCTGGGCGATGTGGGTGGTGCTTGAGGGGGTGTAGCTGGTGGCAACCTGGGGGGTGAGGGCGGGGGCAGAGGCAAGGACAGTGACTGTGGGGGAGGTAGTGGGGGAGCTGGGGACAGATGCAGGGACCACTTGTTCCTGGGTGGCACTGGGCTGAGTCTGTGTGTCTGAAGTGTTGAAGGAGAAGGCCGTCTCGGGAGCAGGTGTGCCCATGGCTCCGACGGGGGTGGAGGTCTGGAGGGGTGTGCCTGCAAACGCCGTGCTGAGAGGCTCTGAGTCCTGGGTCGACCGGGGGGGCTCAGTGGAGAGTGGGACTGGTGATGTGGAGGGGACAGAAATGAAAGGAGGGGTATTAGAGTGAGGTGGGAGGGCTCTTCCCCGCCCACTCTGCCACCCACCACCCAGCACACCCATTACCTTTGGTGGTGGCAGCAGGTACCATGCAAGCTGGGGAGTGGGGCCCAGGGGGGCCTCTGCGGAGGGGCTCAGCCAGCCGCAGCCTTGGGGCCTCTGGCAGGACCTGGTTGCCCATGGGGTTGGCCAGCAGGTTCTGAGAGACCCCCAGTGGGGTGGCAGTGGAGCTGAGGAGGGGGCTGCTCAGAGAGACGGCCACTGTGCCAGTCACGGGGGCTATCAGGGGGCTACTCTGGGACACGGCCACAGGGCCTGCCAGGGGGCTGCTGGGAGTCAGGGGGCCAGTGGAGGGCAGGCCCAGGGAACTGGCCAGTGTGCCCGTTGGGGGCCCTGCCACGGGGCTGGTCAGGAAGCCGGTGAGGGGGCTGCTCTGTGACAGGGGTGCTGGGCCGGACAGCAGCGTGCTGAGGGTGCCTGTCAGGGGGCTCATGAGTGAGCCCGGCATGGTGCTGGGCTGCAAGCTGGTTAGCATCTCGGCCAGGGGTGTCAAGGCCATGATCCCCACTTCTTCCAGGACTGGTTCATTTGCCACTGCTGGGGACAGGGGCAGGAAGACACCTGGGAACACAGAGAAAGCACTGAGGCTCTAGGGGAGCCCCTCCAGACCAAGGGGAGGGTGGTCGCAGGCTCTCCCGCTGTGGTAGGGCCTGGCCATGGTGCCCATCTGTCCCCGATGAGCTGACTGGTCTGACCTGGCCTCTCTGAGCCTCACTTCTTAGGCAGGCCAGGGTGGTGGCCTCTCTGCCTCTGTGGGGAGTCTGTGCCTGCTCAGAGAGCCTGGGAGTGGTTCCCCAAGGCCTCATCTCCAGCCCTGATTTTTGTGTCAGTTCTCCCAGGCTCACTTCTCTGACCACTTGCCCACTGCCCCCAGCCATGGGGACATCCCGCTGCCCTTTCCTCAACCGTGCCCACCCCTTGCCCAGCAGAGGGTCTCCAAGCAGCTGGACTCTCAGGTCACCAAGTTGGCCCCTCTGTTTTTTGGTGGAGAGAAGAGGGCCCAGGCCTCCTGACCACTATCTTTGTGATGAGGAATAAGCCCCACCAGGTGGGGGCCCCTCAGGGGGTCAGTGCTGCAATGGGCAGAGCCTCACGTGGCCCAGCACCCATGCATGGTCCCTGCCCTGTGGAGTTTGCTGTGGCCTGAACAGGGATGCAGGTCAGAGCTGGTCACACACCCCGGTCCCAGACATTGCTTTATGCGCTCTTCCTGCCCCCGGAGCCTGCTCTCCTTGGTCCTGGAGAAGTGCTCCTTTTACTGGCCACTGTTTCGGGGAGAAGCCCCCTGATCCCCTGGGGGTGCAGCTGTTGGCAGGAGTGGTGGGAGTGCAGAGAAGGTTTTTGTGAGTATGCAATTTCATTGAAAACTTCCATTTTTGTTGTTATAAAAGCAGTACATGCTTATTATAGACAAAGAATGGAAATACAGAAAAAAAGATGAAAAACCACGGATAGTTCCATCATCCCACGGTTAGTCTCTATTGAGGAGCCGCGTGTTGCCTTGGAGACCTTCTCCACCGTGTGTATATAGATCAGGAGTTGGCAAGCATTCTCTGTGAAGGTCCAGAGGTAAATACTTCCACCTTTGCCAGCTATATGGTCCCTGTTGCAACCGCTCAAGCCTGCCGTTGCCTTGAGAAGGCAGCCACAGGCAACCCGGAGGTGAATGAGGGAGGATGTATGGCAATAAACCTTTATAGATGAACACTACATTTTGGATTTCATGTGTCACGTAATAGTAGTTTTATTTTAACCATTTAAAAATGTACAATTCAATCACTTGAGCCCAGGAGTTCCAGACCGGCCTGCTCAACATGGAGAGACCCTGTCTCTACAAAAAATACAAAAATTAGCCAGGCGTGGTGCATGAACCTGTAGTCCCAGCTACTTGGGAGGCTGAGGTGGGAGGATCATTTGAGCCCGGGAGGTTGAGGCTGCAGTGAGCCATGATTACACCATGATCGCACCACTGAACTCCAACCTGGGCGGCAGAGTGAGACCCCCATCTCAAAATAATAATTAAAAAAAAGTAAAATTCATGGGGTTTTTTTGTTTGTTTGTTTTGGTTTTTGTTTTGTTTGTTTTTTTTTTTGAGACAGAATCTGGCTCTGTTGCCCAGGCTGGAGTGCAGTGACATAGTCTCGGCTCACTGCAACCTCCGCCTCCCGGGTTCAAGTGATTCTCCTGCCCCAGCCTCCTGAGTAGCTGGGACTACAGGTGCATGCCACCACGCCGAGCTAATTTTTGTGTTTTTAGTAGAGACGGGGTTTCACCATGTTGGCCAGGTTGATCTCGATCTCCTGACCTCGTGATCTGCCTGCCTCGGCCTCCCAAAGTGCTGGGATTATAGGCATGAGCCACCACGCCCGGCCGTAAAATTCATTCTTTTTTTTTTTTTTTTTTTTTTTTTTTTTTTGAGACGGAGTCTCACTCTGTTGCCCAGGCTGGAGTGCAGTGGCATGATCTTGGCTCACCACAAGCTCTGCCTCCTGGGTTTACGCCATTCTCCTGCCGCAGCCTCCCGAGCAGCTGAGACTACAGGCGTCCGCCACCTAGTCCGGCTAGTTTTTTTTCTTTTTGTATTTTTTAGTAGAGACGGGGTTTCACCATGTTAGCCAGGATGGTCTCGATCTCCTGACCTCGTGATCCGCCTGTCTCGGCCTCCCAAAGTGCTGGGATTACAGGCTTGAGTCACCACGCCCGGCCGTAAAATTCATTCTTAACAGGTTGTGTGCAAAGGTAGTAGTGGCATAGATCACATGCCCTTTTGTACCTTGCCTCTTTTCACGGGACTCACAGCACGGCAGCTCTGGCATCGTGATTCTTTGAGAATGACACTATTGTAGCTGCAGAGGCCTCATCTTACGGACATGCTATTTTTTTACCGAGCCTATCCCAATGGTTGGGCGTTTAAATTGATTCCTGTGTTCCCTGATGACAAAAACCCTATTACGTAAGTCTTTATGATTGATTTTTTTTTCCTGAAAATAGACATTTTAGAGGCTTCCTCGAAAGAGTTCTAATGTTCCCCAGGAAGTCTCTGGGTGCACTACCTCTGTCTCTTCTGTTGCTGATCCTCTGTGATGTGTGGTGAGATGTTCTGCCACTTTATTTGCCTTTTGAATTCTAAGTTCTGGGCCAGGTGTGGTGGTTCATGCCTGTAATCCTACCACTTTGGGAGGCCAAGATGGGTGGATCGCTTGAGCTCAGGAGTTTGAGACCAGCCTGGGCAACATGGTGAAACTCCGTCTCTACAAAAAATCCAAAAATTAGCTGGGTATGGTGGCATATGCCTGTAGTCCCAGCTACTTGGGAGGCTGAGGTGGGAGGATCACCTGATCCCAGCAGGTCAGGGCTGTGGTGAGCCGTGATCGTGCTACCGCACTTCAGTCTGGGTGACGTCATGAGATCCTGTCTCATAAAAACCGAAAAACTTCTAAGTTCCGTTTTCCAAACAAATAAATCAAAATTGCACAATCCAATCAACTGCTCTTTTACTTATGTATTTATTTTTATTTTTAGAGATGGGAATCTAACTCTGTGGCCCAAGCTGGTCTCAAACTCCTCAAGCAATCCTCCTACCTCAGCTTCCTAAAGCGATGGGATTATAGTTGTCAGTCACCACTCCCAGCCTGGTCTTTTATGATTTCTTGTTTTGACTTTTTAGAAAGTTTTGTTTTAGGACCCAGGAGACAATAAAGCTTATGGGCCAAAGGCAAGCAGTTCATGCAGAGGACAGACTTGAAGGAGAGGGAGCACAGGGTGGGGCAGATGGAGGGACGGGCTGCATGTGTTGAGGTGGAGGATGGAGCTCAGAGTGGGGCTGTCTGTCCTGCTTGGCCTCCAATTCTTTCGGAGAGCCCAGGGTCTGGGTGATGTGGGAAAGGACCACTTTGGGGCAACATGTCCAGGATGGCCGGGGAGAGGCAGTCAGGGGCCACTGTCTCTGCACGGCCAGGGCAGCCTAAGGAGCACCGGTGGTCCCAATGTTTGAAGCAGCCAGGTCAGGCGAGAAGACAGGACAAATGCTTCCTCTTGTCGCCTGCTCTGGGAAGATGACTGCTGTGGAGGGACCAGCTGGTCAGGGCTGAGAGGGAGCACAGCACTGGACAGGCCGTGGCCTCATCCCCAGAGGGAAATGACCCAGTGTTTTTCGACCAAGTTGGATTCCAGGCAGACCATCACATAGCACACAGAAGGTAACCAAAGGAGCAATTCACAGAAAGTCTAACACCAAAATGTATAAAGCAGAAGCCACGGGGACTCCCAGGAGGTGCTGGAGTGGTAGCTTTGTCAAGGTCCAGGACAGAAGGAACAATGGCGCAGGCACAGATGGTGGAATTACAAAGCCAGTCTACTATCTAATGTGCCGCTGCACACTGAGAGGGTGGTGTGGCTGCTGTGAGCTGGATGCTATTGGTACCCTCTACCCCTCACCCAAATACAGTAAGTGCTACCCACTTTCTTCGCATGCTGCCCTCATCCTGCCAGGAACGAGGGCTCTAGGGAAGGCCAAGTACAAATCAGAGACAGAAGCGTGTGGACAGAGTTGATGAGGGGAGGGCAGGCGGGCCTGGGGAGGACAGCCTGTGAGAGCAGGGGGTAGATGCCAGGCCTCAGAAAGACTCATCCTGTTTGTCTGTTAATGGCAAAACCTGGCACAACTGGCCAGGAGCAGTGGCTCACGCCTGTAATCCCAGCACTTTGGGAGGCCAAGGTGGGCGGATCACGAGGTCAGGAGATCGAGACCATCCTGGTTAACATGGTGAAACCCCGTCTCTACTAAAAATACAAAAAATTAGCTGAGAGTGGTGGCAGGCACCTGTAGTCCCAGCTACTCAGGAGGCTGAGGCAGGAGAATGGCGTGAACCCGGGAGGCGGAGTTTGCAGTGAGCCGAGATGGTGCCACTGCACTCCAGCCTGGGCGACAGAGTGAGACCCCGTCTCAAAAACAAAAACCAAAACAAACAAACAAACAAAAAACACCTGGCACAACAAATCACTGAAAACTTGTTCGGCAAATCATGAAATGTTCAAATATATAATAGCTTGATGTGAAATCATTTACAGTACTATTTGCAAAGAAAATATGAGAACACAATGAAATGCTTATAGTAAATATTAAAGTTGTAACATTAAGTGTAGAAATGTGGATTAAAAGCTGAGAGTTGGCCAGGCGCGGTGGCTCAAGCCTGTAATCCCAGCACTTTGGGAGGCTGAGACGGGCGGATCATGAGGTCAGGAGATCGAGACCATCCTGGCTAACCCGGGAAAACCCCGTCTCTACTAAAAAATTACAAAAAACTAGCCAGGCGAGGTGGCAGGTGCCTGTAGTCCCAGCTACTCGGGAGGCTGAGGCAGGAGAATGGCGTGAACCCGGGAGGCGGAGCTTGCAGTGAGCTGAGATCCGGCCACTGCACTCCAGCCTGGGCGACAGAGTGAGACTCCGTCTCAAAAAAACCAAAAAACAAACAAAAAACCACATTTCTGCCTGGTTTTGTCTTGAGACCAGGAGGGGCCACAGCCCTGCTCACACTTAGCAAACAAAGCCAGGCCCTTATGGGCAAGGCTGGTCCAGGGGTGGCCCAGCCTCACATGGAGAGGGATCTGTGCTTCCTTCCCAGCCTGTGCCATGGAGGCCCCTCCGTGCCCAGTCCTTTTTGTGGCACCTTTGGCTTCCCTGTCCTCCAGCACTCACTCTACAAAGTACGCCTCCCCAGGAGACCTCCTGCCTTCCCTGGCCAATGCTGGGCCTTTGTGGTCAACTGGGCAGGGCCCTGTAAATAGGCCAACTGCAGAGGAGGGAGGGGGAGAACTCAGATTGATAGAAGTAAAGCTTAGGCCCTGAAAAATAAGGGATTTTCAAATCCAAATGGCCTGGCTGCATCCCGCCAGCACAAATGCAAGCTCAGCTCTTTCAGGTAGAGCAGAGTGCCCACAGGACCACCTCCCCATCAGGATTCCTTGTCCTCTCCTTCCTTTTCAGATGGGATTTGCTTGCCAGTGCTGAATAGTGATGTGGCCACCTCTCCCAAGGCCCTGTGCCTCTGCTGGTGGTGATTCCCAACATATTTCAGCATGGACTGAGAAAATCCAATGTTAGCATAAAATCAAAGCCCACATGAGGCACTGGAGATGCAAAGTCACTGATGCCAGTGCGTGCCACCCGCACCAGTCTGCAGGGCCCGTCACATCTGCTTTCACTGCCCATGAGTAAGGATGTGTGTGCTGCATTTGTCTTTCCCTTTGGACTCAAACTAGTCAGACAGGTAGCAACTGAAAATGGAGGATTAGAGAGCTCCACAATTTCAGCCCTCTACCAAAGCTATGGTTAAGCTGACAAAAATGATCAGAGTAAACTTTTTTGGGGTCTCCAGAATCTAATAAAAATCTTACAATAACTAGGGGAATGCTTAATGAAGAAGCTATTAAATTTTGGGAAGAAAACATTGACATTTTAACTTTTCTTTTTTTTTTTTTGGTGAGAGGGAGTCTCACTCTTGTTGCACCATCTTGGCTCACTGCAACCTCTGCCTCCTGGGTTCAAGCGATTCTCCAGTCTCAGCCTCCCAAATAGCTGGGATTACAGGTGTGTGCCACCATGCCCAGCTAACTTTCTTGTATTTTCAGTAGAGACGGAGTTTCACCATGTTGGCCAGGCTGATTGCTCTTGTTGATATCAAACAAAATAGACTTTAAATCAAAAATTGTTACAAAAGGCAAAGAAGAACATTATATATAATAAAAGGTTCAGTACAATAAAATGTAACAATTATTAACATTCATGCACTTAATAACAGATCCGCAAAATGTATAAAGCAGAAATTGATAGAATCAAAGTCAGAAATAGACAGTTCTACAATAATAGTTGGAGACCCCACTTTCGGTAGTGGATAGAACTAGACAGAAGATCAGTAAGGAAATAGAGAACTCAAACCTTTCTACAAACCAACTAGCCCCAATGGACATATACAAAACATTTCCATCCAACAACAGTAGAATATACATTCTTCTCAAGTGCACATGAAACATTCTCCAGGATGGATCACAAAAAAAGGTCTCAATATGTTTTAAAATATTGAAATCATATAAAGTATCTTCTCTGACCTTAAGAATGAGACTAGAAATCAATAACAGATGGAAATCTGTAAAATTCACAACTGTGGAAATTAAACAACACACTATTTTTATTTTTATTTTTATTTTTTTTGAGACAGAGTTTTGCTCTTATTGCCCAGGCTGGAGTGCAATGGCGCACTCTCAGCTCACTGCAACCTCCACCTCCCAGGTTCAAGCGATTCTCCTGCCTCAGCCTCCTAAGTAGCTGGAATTACAGGCATGCACCACCACACCCGGCTAACTTTTTTGTATTTTTAGTAGAGACGGGGTTTCTCTGTGTTGGTTGGGCTGGTCTTGAACTCCCGACCTCAGGTGATCTGCCTGCCTAGGCCACCCAAAGTGCTGGGATTATAGGTGTGAGCCACTGCGCCTGGCCAATACACTCTTAAATAACCAATAGCTCAAATAAATCATAAGATAAGTTAGAAAATACTTTGATACAAGTGAAAATGAAAACACAGCATGGCCAGGTGTGGTGGCTCACACCTGTAATCCCGGCACTGGAGGAGGCCGAGGTGGGTGGATCACTTGAGGTTAGGAGTTTTGAGGCCAGCCTGGCCAACATGGTGAAAACCTGCCTCTACCAAAAATACAAACATTGGCCGAGTATGGTGGCACACACCTGTGGTCCCAGAGACTCGGGAGGCTGAGGCAGGAGGCTCACTTGAGTCTGGGAGTGTGTGGTTACAGTGAGCAGTGATTGCACCACTGTACTCCAGCCTGGGCAACAGAGCAAGACTCTGACTCAAAAAAAAAATCAATTGTATTTGTATACACTTGCAATAAACAATCTAATAATTACATAGAAAAAATAACTGACAAGCATCAAAAAGAATAAATTAGGAATAAACTTAACAAAACAAATATAAAACTTACCCCCTGTAAACTACAGTGTTGAAAGACATTAAAGAAGATATAAATAAATGGGAAAACAACCCATTTTCATAGATTAGAAGACAATATTGTAAAGAGAGCAATAATTCCTGAATTGATATGCAGATTTAGTGCCATCCTTCTCAGAATCCAAGCTGACCACTTTGTAGAAATTGACAAGCTTATCCTAAAATTTACATGGAGTTATAAGGGACCCAAAATGGCCAAACTGAGATTGAAAAAGTTGGCCAGGCACGGTGGCTCACGCCTGTAATCCCAACACTTTGGGAGGCTGAGACAGGCGGATCACGAGGTCAGGAGATTGAGACCATCCTGGCTAACAGGGTGAAACCCTGTCTCTACTAAACGTACAAAAAATTAGCCAGGAGTGGCGGCAGGTGCCTGTAGTCCCAGCTACTTGGGAGGCTGAGGCAGGAGAATGGCGTGAACCCAGGGGGCGGAGCTTGCAGTGAGCCAAGATGCGCCACTGCACTCCAGCTTAGGCAACAGTGTAAGACTCCATCTCAAAAAAAAATAAATAAATAAAGATAAAAATTAAAAGTTGGAGGATTCCTGTATTTCAAAACTCACTACAAAACTAAGTAATCTTAGTGGCACTGGCGTAAGGACAGACATATAGATCAATGAGATAGCCTGGGAGTCCAGAAATAAACGGAGTCTCCCTCTGTCACCCAGGCTGGAGTGCAGTGGTGCGATCTCTGCTCACTGCAGCCTCTGCCTCCCAGGTTCAAGTGATTCTCCTGCCTCAGCCTCCCGAGTAGCTGGGATTACAGGCACACACCACCACACTTGTCAGATTTTTGTATTTTTATTAGAGATGGGGTTTCAACATGTTGCCCAGGCTGGTCTCAGGACTCCTGACCTTAAGTGATCTGCCCACCTTGGCCTTCCAAACTGCTGGGATTACAGGCATGAGTTACTGTGCCTGACCCTGTACCAACTGATTTTTGGCAAGTGTGTAAAGACAATTCAATGGGAGAAAATCATTAAAAAAAATTTTTTTTTAGTTCTGGGGTACATGTGCAGGATGTGCAGGTTTGTTACGTAGGTACGTGTGTGCCACTGTGGTTTGCTGCACCTATCAACTCATCACCTAAGTATTAGGCCCAGCATACATTAGCTATTTTTCCTGATTCTTTCCCTCCCCCAACCCCTCCGACAGGCCACAGTGTGTGTTACTCCCCTCCCTGTGTCCACGCGTTCTCATTGTTCAGCTCCCATTTATGAGTGAGAACATGCAGTGTTTGGCTTTCCTCTCCCTGGGTTAGTTTGCTGAGGATAATGGCTTCCAGCTCCATCCATGTCCCTGCAAAGGACATGATCTTGTCCCTTTTTATGGCATAGTATTCCAAGGTACGTATGTACCACATTTTCCTTATCCAGTCTATCATTGGTGGGCATTTGGGTTGATTCCATGTCTTTGCTATTGTGAATAGTGCTGCAATGAATATACACATGCATGCATTCTTCATAATAGAATGATTTATATTCCTTTGGGTATATACCCAGTAATGGGATTGCTGGGCCAAATGGTATTTCTGGTTCTGGGTCTTTGATGAATTGTCACATTCCCTTCCGCAATAGTTGAACTAGTTTACATTCCCACCAACAGTGTAAAAGTGTTCCTGTTTCTCCACAGCCTTGTCAGCATCTGTTGTTTCTTGACTTTTTAAAAATTGCCATTATGACTGGTGTGAGATGGTATCTCATTGTGGTTTTGATTTTCATTTCTCTAATAATCAATGATGATAAGCTTTTTTTCGTATGTTCGTTGGCTGCTTAAATGTCATCTTTTGAGAAGTGTCTGTTCATGTCCTTTGCCCACTTTTTGATGTTTTTTTTTTTTTTTCTTGTAAATTTGTTTAAGTTCCTTGTAGACAAAGGATGTTAGACCTTTGTCAGATGGATAAGTTGCAAAAATTTTTTCCCATTCTATAGGTTGTCTGTTTGCTCTGATGATAGTTTCTTTTGCTGTGCAGAAACTCTTTAGTTTAATTAGATCTCATTTGTCAATTTTTGCTTTTGCTGCAATTGCTTTTGAAGTTTCTGTCATAAAATCTTTTGCCTGTGCCTATGTCCTAAATGATATTGCCTAGATTTTCTTCTAGAGTTTTTATAGTTTTGGGTTTTACATTTAAGTATTTAATCCATCTTGAGTTATTTTTTCTATAAGGTTTAAGGCGTCCAGTTTCAATTGAAAAAAAATCTTTTTTTTTTTTTTTTTTTTTTTTTGATGGAGTCTTGCTCTGTCACCCAGGCAAGTGGAGTGCAGTGGCACCATCTTGGCTCACTGCAAGCTCTGCCTCCCAGGTTCAAGTGATTCTCCTGCCTTAGCCTCCCGAGTAGCTGGGATTATAGTTGTGCACCACCATGCCCGGTTAATTCACTGCGTTTATATGATTATTTAATTACTTTAGTAGAGATGGGGTTTCACCATGTTGGCCAGGCTGGTCTCGAACTCCTGACCTCAAGTGATCCGCCTGTCTTGGCCTCCCAAATTTCTGGGATTATAGGCATGAGCTACTGTGCCTGGCCTGAGAAAATAATCTTTTTAACAAATGGCGCTGGGATAACTGGATATCCATGTTACAAAAGAATGATGTCAAACCGCTACTTCACACCATATACAAAAGTTAAATCAGAATGGAGTAAAGGCCTAAATGTAAGAGCTAAAACCATGGAACTCTTAGAATAAAACTTGGGGTGAATCTGCATGACCTCAGATTTGGCAGTGGATTCTGAGCTATAACACCTAAAGCACGAATAACAAGAGAAACAATAGATAAATTGGACTTCATCAAAATCAAAAGCTTTTATGTTTCAAAAGACATTAGTAAGAAAGTGAAAAGACAACCTAAACAATTGGTAAAAATATTTACAAGTGATATATTTGAGGAGGGACTATATCCAGTGTATATAAAGCATCCTACAAGTCAACAGTAAGAAGACAGCCCAATTGAAAAATGGGCAATGGTCTGCACAGGATGGCTCGTGCCTAAAATCCCAGCACTTTGGGAGGCCGAGGTGGCAGGATCACTTGAGTCCAGGAGTTTAAGACAAACCTGGGCAACATAACGAGACCTTGTCTCTATTTTTATATAGAAATTAAAAAATAGGCTGGGCGCGGTGGCTTACACCTGTAATCCCAGTGCCTTGGGAGGCCAAGGCAGGCAGATCATGGGGTCAGGAGATCAAGACCACCCTGGCTAACATAGTGAAACCCTGTCTCTACTAAAAAAAAAAAAAAAAAAAAAAAAAAAAAAAAAAATTAGCGGAGCGTGGTGGTGGGTGCCTGTAGTCTCAGCTATTTGGGAGGCTAAGGCAGGAGAATGGTGTGAACCCAGGAGCCTGAGCTTGAAGTAAGCTGAGATCGTGCCACTGCACTCTCCAGCCTATGCGACAGAGCGAGACTCTGTCTCAAAAAAAAAAAAAAAAAAGAAAAAAGAAAAAGAAAAATGAAAAAAGAAATTAAAACATAAAATAAAAATGGGAAGTGGATCTAAATGGATATTTCTCAAAGATATACAAATGGCCAATAAGCACACCTAAAGAAGCTCAACATCATTAGTCATCAGGGAAATACAAATCAAAACTGCATTGTAATATCACTTCACACCCACTAGGATGGTTATAATTTTAAAAAATCAGGCCGGGCGCGGTGGCTCAAGCCTGTAATCCCAGCAGTTTGGGAGGCCGAGACGGGCGGATCACGAGGTCAGGAGATCGAGACCATCCTGGCTAACACAGTGAAACCCCATCTCTACTAAAAAATACAAAAAACTAGCCGGGCGATGTGGCGGGCGCCTGTAGTCCCAGCTACTCCGGAGGCTGAGGCAGGAGAATAGCGTAAAACCCGGGAGGCGGAGCTTGCAGTGAGCCGAGATCTGGCCACTGCACTCCAGCCTGGGCAACAGAGCGAGACTCTGCCTCAAAAAAAAAAAAAAAAAAAATCAGATAACACATATTAGCAAGAATTTGGAGAAATTGGGACCCTCATACGTTTCTGGTGGGAATGTGAAATGGTGCAGCAGCTTCGAAAAACAATCTGGCAGTTCCTTAAACGTTGAACATAGAGTTACCATATGACTCAGTAATTCTACTCCTACATATATCTAAGAGAAATGAAAGCATGTCTGCACAAAATCTGTACATGAATGTTCATAGCGGCATTATTCATAATGGCCAAAAGGAGGAAATAACCCAAATGTCCACCAACTAATGAATGAGTAAACAAAGTGTAGTAGAGCCGTACACTGGAATAGTATTCAGCCATAAAAGCAAAACAAAACAAAAAACCCTAACTGTAACCAGGAGTACTGAGAACCTTGAAAACATTATGCTTAGTGAAAGAAGTCAGTCACAAAATACCACATATGTGATTCCATGCTTATGAAATGTTGAGAATAGGCAAATTCATACAAACAGAAAGTAGATTAGTGGTTGCTTAGAGCTGGGAAGGGGGTGGTGAAAGGGTAGGGGTGTGATAGCTAAAAGGGATGAGGTTTCTTTTTGGGGTGATGAAAGTATTCTAAAATTGATTGTGGTAATGTTTGTACATACCTGTGAATATACTAAAAACCACTGAATTATGCACTTTAAGTGGGTGAATTGTATGGTATATGAACTACATCTCAGTGAAGCTATCATTTAAAAAAGATTCATTGGGGTTACAGGCATTTATTGTGGCAGAAAAGGCACATTTGTGGTTCAGGGGCCAATCTAGTGCACACCTGGGAGGCATTACAGGCTCTGCAGGCACAGACCATGAGGAGTATGTCCCCTGCTCACACTGGGATGACCTCAGTCTACAACCCGTCAGAATCACTGATGAGATCTCAACAGCTGCCTTGCCCATGTCCCTGGTCAGGAGACAGGATGCCTTTGGGTGCATGACTGCAGGATGCCATGGGTGGAGGGAGAGTCCTTAGCTAACAGACACCCACTATTAGCTTGTGTTAAAGAGATTTCAGTCCCATCGCTTGATATTCCAATGCAAAGAGATTTCAGTCCCATTGCGTGATATTCCAATGCAATATGCACAAATGATTTCTTAACCTTTTGATAATTTGTGTTTAATGTATTGAGATTTGTGAGTTGAAAATCTTAGGCTCCAGTACAAGTACGTTGAAAAGAACTTGAAGAGAACGTCGAAGAGGACTTCAGATTCACTGCGTTTATATGATTATTTAATTATTTAGGTCTCTCAGCAAGGTTTGTTACATCAAACAATTGAAGTTAAAAAGAAAAGCAAAAGCTAAATATCTGGCCTCACGACTGTAATCCTAGCACATTGAGAGGCTAAGGTGGGAGGATCATTTAAGCCAAGGGGAGGATCCTGAGGGGAGAAGGTATGAGGGAAGAAGGTCCTGAGGGAAGAGGGTCCTGAAGGGAGAGGGTGCTAAGGGGAGAGGGCCCTGAGGAGAAAGGGTCCTGAAGTGAAATGATCCTGAGAGGAGAGGGTCCTCAGGGAAAAGAATCCTCAAAGAAGAGAGTCCTGAGGGAAGAGGTTCCTCAGGGGAGAAGGTGGGTCCTGAGGGGAGAGGGTCCTAGGGGGAGAGGGTCCTGAGGTGAGATGGTCCTGAGAGAAGAGAGTCCTCAGGGAAAAGGGTCCTGAGGGGGAGGCTGCTGAGGGGGGAGGGTCCTGAGGGGGGAGGGTCCTGAGGGGAGAGGGTCCTGAGGGAGAGGTTCCTTAGGGAAGAGGGTCCTGAGGGAAGAGGGTTTGGAAATAAGAGGGTCCTGAGGGTAGAGGGTCCTGAGGGTAGAGGGCCCTGAGGGTAGAGGGCCCTGAAGGTAGAGGGTCCTGAGGGAAGAGGGTCCTGAAGGAAGAGGGTTCTGAGGGGAGAGGGTAGGTCCTGAGGGGAGAGGGTTCTTAGGAGAGAGGGTCCTGAGGTGGGAGGGTCCTGAAAGGAAAGTGTCCTCAGGGAAGAGATTCCTCAGGAAAGAGGGTCCTGAGGGAAGAGGGTGTTGAAGGGAGAGGGTAGGTCTTGAGGGGATAGGGTCCTGAGGGAAGGAGGGTTTTCAGGGAAGAAGATCGTCAGGGAAGAGGGTCCTCAAGGAAAAGGGTCCTGAGAGAAAAGGTTCCTGAGAGGAGAGAGTCTTGAGAGGACAGAGTCATAAGGGGGAAGGTCCTGAGGGGACAGGTTCTTCAGAAGAGAGGGTTCTGAGGAAGAGCGTCCTTAGGGAAAGGGTTCTGAGGGAAGAGAGTTTTGAGGGGAGAGGGTCCTGAGGGAAGGGGGTCTTGAGGGGAGAGGATCCCAAGGAGGGTCCTGAGGGGAGTTTTGAGGGGAGAGGATCCTGAAGTAAGAGGATCCAGAGGGAAAAGGGTCCTGAGGGAGGAGGATCCAGAGGGAAGAGGGTCCTGAAGGAAGAGGGTCCTGAGGGAAGGGGATCCTTTGAGGAGGGGGTCCTGAAAGAAGAGGGATTTGAAAGAAGGCAGTCCTGGGGGAGGAAGGTTATGTGGGAAGAGGGTCTTGAGGGAGATGGTCCTCAGGGGAGCGAGTAGGTCATGAGGGAAAGTGTCTGGAGGGGAGAATGTCCTGAGGATAGAGAGTCCTGAGGGAAGACAGTCCTAAGGGGAGAGGGTCCTAAGGGGACAGGGTCCTGAGGAGAGATGGTCCAGAGGTGGGATGGTCCTGTGAAGAGAGGGTCCGAAGGGGAGAGGGTCCTAAGGGTACCGGCTCCTCAGAGAAGAGGGTTCTGAGGGAAGGTGGTCCCGAGGGGAGAGGAGAGGGTTCTGAGGGGAAAGGGTCCTTAGGATAGACAGTCCTGAGGCGAGAGGATCCTCCTGGAGGAAGGTCTTGAGGGAAGAGGGTCCTGAGAGAGGAAGCTTTTTAGGGAACAGGGTCCTCAGGGAAGAGGGTTCTGAGAGAAGAGGTTCCTGAGGGGAGACAGTCTTGAAGACAGAGGGTCCTGAGGGTGAAGGTCCTAAGGTGGGAGGTTCTACAGGGAAGAGAGTGGGTCGTGAGGGGAGAGGGTCCAGAGGAGAGAGGGTCCTGAGGGAAGAATGTCCTGCGAGAAGATGGTTCTGAGGGGAGAGGGTCCTCAGGGAAGAGGGTCCTGAGGGGAGAAGGTTCTGAGGGGAGAGGTTCCTCAGGGAAGATAATCCTGTGGGAAGGCTGTCCTGAGGGGAGAGGGTTCTGAGGGGAGAGGGTCCTTAGGGTAGAGGGTTCTGAGGGAAGAGGGTCCTAGGAAAGGCAGTCATGAAGGGAGAGGGTCCTGAGGGGAGAGGGTCCTCAGGGAAGAAGGTCCTGAGGGAAGAGGATCCTGAGGGGGAAGGGTTTTTAGGGAACAGGATTCTCAGGGAAGAGGGTTCTGAGAGAAGAGGTTCCTGAGGGGAGAGGGTCTTGAAGAGACAGGGTCCTGAGGGCGAAGTTCCTGAGGGGAAAGGTTCTACAGAGGAGAGAGTGGGTCGTGAGGGGAGAGGGTCCGGAGGGGAGAGGGTCCTAAGGCAAGAGAGTCCTAAGGGAAGAGGGTCCTGAGGAGAGATGGTCCTGAGGTGGGACGGTCCTGAGGGGAGAAGGTCCTCAGGGAAGACCTTAGGTCCTGAGGAAAGAGGGTCCTGAGAGAAGGGGGTCTTGAGGGAAGAGGGTCTTGCGGGGAGAGGGTCCTGAGGGGAGAGGGTCCTGAGGGACAGGAGTCCTGAGGGAAGAGGGTCCTGAGGAGAGAAGATCCTTAGGGGACAGGGACCTGAGGTGGGAGGGTCCTGAGTGGAGAGGGTCCTCAGGGATGAGGTCCCTCAGGGAAGAGGGTCCTCAGGGACGAGGTCCCTCAGGGAAGAGGGTCCTGAGGAAAGAGGGTTTTCAGGGAAGAGGGTCCTGAGGGAATAGGGTAGGTGGTGAGGGGAAAGGATCCTGCATAGAGAATGTCCTCAGGGAAGAGGGTCACGAGGGGAGAGGGTCATGAGAGAGGAGGGTACTGAGGGGATATGGTCCTGAGGAGAGAGGGTCCTCAAGGAAGAAGGTCCTTAGAAAAGTGGGTCCTGAAGGGGGAGGGTTTTCAGAGAAGAGGGTCCTCAGGGAAGAGGGTCCTTAGGGAAAGGGTTCTGAGGGAAGAGGGTCCTGAGGGGAGAGGGTCCTGAGGGGAGAGGGTCCTCAGGGAAGATAGTCCTGAGGGAAGGCAGTCCTGAGGAGAGAGGGTCCTGAGAGGAGAGGGTCCTTAGGGGAGAGAAACCTGAAGTGGGAGAGTCTTGAGGGGAAAGGCTCCTCAGGGAAGAGTTTCCTTAGGAAAGAGGGTCCTGAGGGAAGAGGATTCTGAGGGGGGAGGGCTTTCAGGGAAGAGGGTCCTGAGAGAAGAGCTTCCTGAGGGGAGAGGGTCTTGAGGGGGAAGGTCCTAGGGGGTGAGGTTCTTCCAGGCAGAGGGTCCTGAGGGGCGAGGGTTCTGAGGTAAGAGGATCCTTAGACAAAAGTTCTGAGGGAAGAGAGTTTTGAGGGCAGAGGGTCCTGAGGGCAGAGGGACCTGAGGGAAGGGGGTCCTGAGGGAAGACGGTCCTGAGGGGAGAGGGTCCTGAGGGAAGGCGGTCTTGAGGGGAGAGGGTTCTAAGGGGAGAGAGTCCTGATGGGGAAAGTCCTGAGGAGAGAGGATACCGAAGGAAGAGAGTCCTGAGGGAGAGAATTCTCAGGGTAGAAAGTGGGTCATGAGGGGATAGGGTCCAGAGGGGGGAGGGTCATGACAGGAGAGGGTCCTCAGGGACAAAGTTCCTCAGGGAAGAGGGTGTTGATGGAAGAGGGCTTTCAGAGGGAGAGGGTCCTGAGGGGAGAGGTTCCTCAGGGAAGATAGTCCTGAGGGAAGGTGGTCCTGAGGAGAGAGGGTCCTTAGGGGAGAGGGACCTGAGGTGGGAGGGTCTTGAGGGGAAAGGCTCCTCAGGGAAGACGTTCCTCAGGAAAGAGGGTCCTGAGGGAAGAGGGTCCTGAGGGAAGAGGGTCCTGAGGGGGAAGAGTTTTCAGGGAATAGGTTGGTGAGAGAAGAGCTTCCTGAGGGGAGAGGGTCTTGAGGGGGAAGGTCCTGGGGGCTGAGGTTCTTCTGGGCAGAGGGTCCTGAGGGGAGAGGGTTCTGAGGTAAGAAGGTCCTTAGAAAAAACGTCCTGAGGGAAGAGAGTTTTGAAGGGAGAGGGTCCTGAGGGGAGAGAGACCTAGGGGAAGGGGGTCCTGAGAAAATGCAGTCGTGAAGGGAGAGGGTCCTGAGAGGAGAGGGTCCTCACGGATGAAGGTCCTGAGGGCAGAGGGTCCTGAGAGGGGAGGGTTTTTAGGGAACAGGTCCCTCAGGGAAGAGGGTTCTCAGAAAAGAGGTTCCTGAGGAGAGAGGGTCTTGAAGAGAGAGGGTCCTGAGGATAAAGGTCCTGAGGGGAGAGGTTCTACAGAGGAGAGAGTGGGTCGTGAGGGGAGAGGGTCTGGAGGGGAGAGTGTCCTGAAGGAAGAGGGTCCTAAGGGAAGAGGGCCCTAAGGGGGAGGGTCCTGAGGAGAGATGATCCTGAGGTGGGATGGTCCTGAGGGGAGAAGGTCCTCAGGGAAGAGGTCCTGAGGGAAGAGGGTAGGTCCTGAGGGGAGAGGGTCCTCAAAGGAGAGGGTGGGTCCTGAGGAAAGAGAGTCCTGAGAGAAGGGAGTCCTGAGGGAAGAGGGTACTGCGGGGAAAGAGTCCTGAGGGGAAGGAGTTCTGAGGGAAGAGGGTCCTGAGGAGAGAGGATCCTTAGGGGACAGGGACCTGAGGTGGGAGGGTCCTGAGGGGAGAGGGTCCTCAGGGAAGAGGGTCCTGAGGGAAGAGGTTTTTAGGGAAGAGGGTCCTGAGGAAATAGGGTAGGTGGTGAGGGGAAAGGATCCTGCATAGAGAGTGTCCTCAGGGAAGAGGTCCTCTCTCCTCAGGACCCTCTTCCCTGAGGACCCTCTTCTCTGAAAACCCTCCCCCCTCAGGACCCTCTTTTCTAAGGACCTTCTTCCCTGAGGACTATACCTCTCCCTGAGGGGAGAGGGTCCTGAGGGGAGAGGTTCCTCAGGGAAGATAGTCCTGAGGGAAGGCAGTTCTGAGGAGAGAGGGTCCTGAGAGGAGAGGGTCCTTAGGGGAGAGAAACCTGAAGTTGGAGGGTCTTGAGGGGAAAGTCTCCTCAGGGAAGAGGGTCCTGAGGGGGAAGGGTTTTCAGGGAAGAGGGTCCTGAGAGGAGAACTTCCTGAGGGGAGAGGGTCTTGAGGGGGAAGGTACTGGGGGGTGAGGTTCTTTGGGGCAGAGGGTCCTGAGGGAAGAGGATTCTGAGGTAAGAGGTCCTAGAAAAAAAGTTCTTAGGGAAGAGAGTTTTGAGGGCAGAGGGCCCTAAGGGAAGAGGGTCCTGAGGGAAGAGGGACCTGAGGGAAGGGGGTCCTGAAGGAAGAGGGTTCTGAGGGGAGAGGTCCTGAGGGACAGTGGTCTTGAGGAGAGAGGGTTCTAAGTGGAGAGGGTCCTGATGGGGAAGGCCCTGAGGGGAGAGGATACTGAAGGAAGAGGGTCCTGAGGGAGAGAATCCTCAGGGGAGAAAGTGGGTTATGAGGGGGAGGGTCCGGAGGGGAGAGGGTCATGAGGGAAAGGGTTCTGAGGGAAGAGGGTTTTGAGGGGAGTGAGTCCTGACAAGAGGGTTCTGAGAGAAGAGGTTCCTGAGGGGAGTGAGTCTTGAGGCGAGAGGGTCCCGAGGGTGAAGGTCTTGAGGGGAGAGGTTCTACCATGGACAGAGGGGGTTGTTGGGGGGAGAGAGTCCAAAGAAGAGAAGGTCCTGAGGGAAGAGGGTCCTGAAGGAAGAGGGTTCTGAGGGGAGAGGGTCCTGAGGGAAGAGGGTCCTTAGGGAAAGGGTTCTGAAGGAAGAGGGTATTGAGGCGAGCAGGTCCTGAGGGAACAGTGTTCTGAGAGAAGAGGATTCTGAGGGGAGAAGGTCCTGAGGGAAGGTGGTCCTGAGGGGTGAGGGATCTGAGGGGAGAGGGTGGGTCCTGAGGGGAGAGAGTCCAGAGAGGAGAGGGTCCTAAGGGGAGAGGGTCTTGAGGGAAGTGGGTCCTGAGGGCAAAGGTCCTGAGGGGAGAGGTTCTTCAGGTGAGAGGATCCTGAGAGAAGTGGGTCCTTAGGGAAAGGTTTATGAGGGAAGAGGGTTTTGAGGGGAGAGGATCCTGAGGGATGAGGGTCCTGAGGGAAGAGGGTTCTATGGGAAGAGGTTCCTGAGGGAAGAAGGGAGGGTCTTGAAGGAAGAGGGTCCTTTTGGGAGAGGGTCCTCTGGGGAGAGGGACCTGAGGTGGGAGGGTCCTGAATGGAAAGGGTCCTCAGAGAAGAGGTTCCTCAAGAAAAAGGATCCTGAGGGAAGAGGGTTCTGAAGGGAGAGGGACCTGAGGGAAGGGGGTCCTGAGGGAAGAGGGTCCTGAGGGGAAGAGGGTCCTGAGGGAAGGCAGTCTTGAGGGGAGAGAGTTCTAAGGGGAGAGGGTTCTGATGGAGAATGTCCTGAGGGGAGAGGATACTGAAAGAAGAGGGTCCTGAGGGAGAGAATCCTCAGGGGAGAAAGTGGGTCAAGAGGGGAGAGGATCCGGAGGGGAGAGGGTCCTGAGGGAAGAGAGTCCTGAGGGAAGTGAGTCCTTTGGGGACAGGATCCTGACGGAAGAGGGTTCTGAGAGAAGAGGTTCCTGAGGGGAATGGGTCTTGAGGAGAGAGGGTCCTGAGGGGAGAGGTTCTACAGGGGAGAGAGGGGGTTGTGGGGAGAGAGGGTCCAGAGAAGAGAAGGTCCTGAGAGAAGGGCGTCCTGAGGGAAGAAGGTCCTGAGGGGAGAGGGTCCTGAGGGAAGGTGGTCTTGAGGGGAGAGAGTTCTGATGGAGAAGGTCCTGAGGGAGAGGATATTGAAGGAAGAGGGTCTTGAGGGAGAGAATCCTCAGGGGAGAAAGTGGGTCATGAGGGGAGAGGATCCGGAGGGGAGAGGGTCATGAGGGGAGAGGGTCTTGAGGGAAGAGAGTCCTGAGGGAAGAGTCCTGAGGGAAGGGAGTCCTTTGGGGAGGGGATACTGAAGGAAGAGGGTTCTGAGAGAAGAGGTTCCTGAGGGTAATGGGTCTTGAGGAGAGAGAGTCCTGAGGGTGAAGGTCCTGAGGGTGAAGGTCCTGAGGGGAGAGATTCTACAGGGGAGAGGGGGTTGTAGGGGGAGAGGGTCCAGAGAGGAGAAGGTCCTGAGGGAAGAGGGTCCTGAGGGAAGAGGGTCCTTGGAAAGGGTTCTGAGGGAAGAGGGTTTTGAGGGGAGCAGGTCCTGAGGGAAGAGGGTCCTGAGAGAAGAGGGTTTTGAGGGGAGAGGGTCCTAAGGGAAGGCGGTCCTGAGGGGAGAGGGTCCAGAAAGGAGAGGGTCCTAAGGGGAGAGGGTCCTTAGGGGAGAGGGACCTGAGGTGGGAGGGTCCTAAGGGGAAAGACTTCAGGGAAGAGGTTCCTCAGGAAAGTGGGTCCTGAAGGAAGAGGGTCCTCATGGAAGAGGGTCCTGAGGGGAGAGGATCCTGAGGGGGAAGAGTTTTCAGGGAAGAGGGTCCTGAGAGAAGAACTTCCTGAGGGGAGAGGGTCTTGAAGGGGAAGGTGCTGGGGGGTGAGGTTCTTTGGGGCAAAGAGTCCTGAGGGAAGGAGGTCCTGAGGGAAGAGAAGTGTGAGGGGTAGAGGGTCCTGAGGTGAAATGGTCCTATGGGGAGAGGGTCCTTAGGGGAGAGGGACCAGAGTTGGGAGGGGAAAAGATCCTCAGGGAACAGGTTTCTCAGGAAAGAAGGTTTCCCTCCCTTTCCTGAGGGAAGAGGGTCCTCAGGGAAGAGGGTCCTTATGGGAGAGGGTCCTCAGGGAACAGGGTCCTGAGGGAATGAGGGTCCTGAGGGGATAGGGTACTCAGGGAAGGGTGTCCTGAGGGAAGAGGGTCCTGAGGGAAGAGGGGTGTGAAGGGAGAGGGTCCTGAGGGAAGGGGTTCCTGAGGGAAGAGAGTCCTGAGGGAAGACAGTCCTTAGGGAAAGGGTTCTGAGGGAAGAGGGTTTTGAGGGGAGAGGGTCCTGAGGGAAGGTGGTCCTGAGGGGAGAGGGTAGGTCTTGAGGGTAGAGGGTCTGGAGAGGAGAGGGTCCTAATGGGAGAGGGTCCTTAGGGGAGAGGGACCTGAGGTGGGTGGGTCCTGAGGGGAAAGACTCCTCAGGGAAGAGGCTCCTCAGGAAAGAGGGTCCTGAAGGAAGAGGGTCCTCAGGGAAGAGGATCCTGAGGGGAGAGGATGCTGAGCGGGGAGGGTTTTCAGGAAGAGGGTCCTGAGGGAAGAGGGTCCTGAGGGGAGAGGATCCTGAGGGGGGAGGGTTTTCAGCAAGAGGGTCCTGAGGGAAGAGGATCCTGAGGGGAGAGGGTCTTGAGGGGGAAGGTACTGGGGGTGAGGTTCTTTGGGGCAGAGAGTCCTGAGGGAAGGGGGTCCTGAGGGAAGAGAAGTGTGAAGGGAGAGGGTCCTGAGGTGAAATGGTCCTGAGGTGAAATGGTCCTGAGGGGAGAGGTTCCTTAGGGGAGAGGGACCAGAGTTGGGAGGGTCCTGAGGGGAAAATATCCTCAGGGAACAGGTTTCTCAGGAAAGAAGGTTTCCCTCCCTTTCCTGAGGGAAGAGGGTCCTCAGGGAAGAGGGTCTTGATGGAGAGGGCAGGTCATGAGGGGAGAGGGTCCTGAGGGGAGAGGGTCCTCAGGGAAGAGGGTTCTTATGGGAGAGGGTCCTCAGGGAACAGGGTCTTGAGGGAAGAGGGTCCTGAGGGGGGAGGGTACTCAGGGAAGGTGTCTTGAGGGAAGAGGGTCCTGAGAGAAGAGGGGTATGAGGGGAGAGGGTCCTGGGGGGTGAAGGTCCTGAGGGGAGAGGATACTGAAGGAAAAGGGTCCTGAGGGAAGGGGTTCCTGAAGGAAGAGGGTCCTGAGGGGAGAGAGTTCTGAGGGAAGAATGTCCTGAGGGAAGGCGATCCTGAGGGAAGAGCATTCTGAGGGGATAGGGTCCTAAGGGGGAAGGTCCTGAGGGGAGAGGGTAGGTCCTGAGGGGAGAGGGTCCTTAGGGGAGATGGACCTGAGGCGGGAGGGTCCTGAGGGGAAATGGTCCTCATGGAAGAGGTTCCTTAGAAAGAGGGTCCTGAGGGAAAAGAGTCCTGAGGGAAGAGGGTTCTGAGGGTAGATGATAGGTCCTGAGGAGAGAAGGTCCTTAAGGGGAGAGAGACCTGAGGTGGGAGGGTCCTGAAGGAAGAGTATACTCAGAGAAGAGGGTCCTGAAGGAAGAGGGTTCTGAGGGAAGAGGGTTCTGAGGGGAGAGGGTCCTGAGGGGAGAGGGTCCTGAGGGGAGGGGGTCCTGGGTGGAGAGGGTCCTGAAGGGAGAGGGTCCTGAGGGCAGGGTCTCCTGAGGGGAGAGGATCCTGAAGGGAGGGGGTCCTGGGGCAGAGGGTCCTCAGGAGAAAATACCCTGAGGGAAGAGAGTCCTGAGGGGGGAAGGTTTTCAGGGAAGAAGGTTGTCAGGGGAGAGGATCCTGAGGGAGAAGGTACTGAGGGTAGAGATACTTAAGGGGAGAGGTTCCTAAGGGGAAAGGGTTCTGAGGCAAGAGGGTTTTGATGGGAGAGGGTCCTGAAGGAAAAGGGTCCTAAGGGCAGTGGGTCCTGAGGGAAGAGGCTCCTGAGGGAAGGGGTTCCTGAGGGAAGAGGATCCTGAGGGAAGAGGCTCCTGAGGGAAGGGGTTCCTGGGGGAAGAGGATCCTGAGGGAAGAGGGGTGTGAGGGGACAGGGTCCTGGGGGGGAAGGTCCTGAGGGGAGAGGGTCCTGATGTGAGGGGTTCCTCAGAGAAGAGAGTCCTGAGGGAAGAGTGTCCTACAGGAAGGTGGTCCTGAGGGAAGAGCATTCTGAGGGGAGAGGGTACTGAGGGGAGAGGGTTATCAGGGAAGAGCGTCCTGAGGGAAGTTAGTCCTCAGGGGAAAGGGTTCTGAGGGGAGAGAGTCCTGAGGGGGAAGGTCCTGAGGGGAGAAGATTCCAAGGGAAGAGGGTACTGAGGCGAGAGGTTCTTCAGCGGAGAGGGTCCTCAGGGAAGAGTGTCCTGAGGGAACAGCGTCCTGAGGGTAGATGATCCTGAGGAAAGTGGGTCCTGAGCGGGGAGGGTCCTGAGAGAGGAAGGCTGTGTCCTGAGTAGGGAGGGACAGATCTTGAGTGGGAACGTGTTTCTTGTGGGGTAGAGTCTTGTGGGGAATTGACGGGTCCTGAGGGGCTGGACGCGTCTGTGGGGCTTGCAGGTCCTGAAATCAAAGCAGGTTCTGGTGTGTGGGAAACTGTGGCATGGGGGCGGGCGTTAGTGCTGGGAGGCCCTCCGGAACTAAGGGAAGGCTGCCCCCTGCCGGAGGAAACCTGCTGCAGCCCCTGGGGGAGGCAGTGGGAGAGCAGGATGAGGTGGCCTTAAGGGGAGAGGGTCCTCAGGTAGGTATATGGGCTCAGGTGAGGGAGGGATGGTGAGGGCTGGGATGGGGAGGATGCTGGTGGCTAGAGCAGGCCCTCAGTCCTCCTTTCTTGACTGCCTGTCCCATGCTGACGGCTGTCCGACCTGTCACCTGACCTCTGTGTGGAGGAGCCAGATCTGACTAGTGGGGGCAGGAGCCGGTTTTCAGTGCAGTTACTGTTTTAGTGTTTTGGGCCCCCATCGTGGCCCTCATTTCTTGTCTCCCCAGCTACTCCAACAGCCCTATCTCCCTGCAAGTCCCTGAGCCCTCAGGAGCAGGAGGCCCTGCAGTCTGAATGCTGTCCTGGCTGCATCTCCCACCTGCCCTGTGCACGGAGCCAAGTCTGAAGCTCTTAGTGCCTGTTTTGTCCTGGTGAAGTTAATTCGGCCAGCGGCCAACCTTTTCTGATTTCCTGCCTCTTCAGATTACCCACTCTGACCACACAGTTGTACCTTCTGTCTTGGTCAGAGATCGCTCCTGGCCACCTGGTCTCTGAGCCTCTCCAGATCTCTACTCAAAGGCCTCTTTTTTTTTCTCTCCATCTGATAGCACTCTTGTTGGCTGCCCTCTCAGCCAGAGCAGCTTTGATGTCCCTGAACTCTTGCTGAGCCATCCTCAGCACTGCCTGGTTGCCTCCCCCATGCCTGCCCTCAGGCTGCCAAATGCTGCTGGAGAAGGCAGGAGATTGATGGCTGCTGCATTTGCAAATCCCAGAGATGGTTGCGCCATTCAGTCAGACCCTCCAAGTTCTCTCAGTTCCTTCCCCCTCCCTTTTTTTTTTTTTTTTTTGGAGACAGAGTCTCGCTTTGTCACCCAGGCTGGAGTGCAGTGGCACGATCTCGGCTCACTGCAAGCTCTGCCTCCCGGGTTCATGCCATTCTCCTGCCTCAGCCTCCTGAGTAGCCTGGACCACAGGCACCTGCTACCACGCCCAGCTAATTTTTTTTTTTTTTTTTTTGTATTTTTAGTAGAGACAGGGTTTCACTGTGTTAGCCAGGATGGTCTTGAACTCCTGACCTCAGGTGATCCGCTCGGCTCGGCCTCCCAAAGTGTTGGGACTACAGACGTGAGCCACCGTGCCCGGCCCCCCATTATTAGTCTATTTCAGACCTTCCCTGCTCCATCCTTGCTCTCAGAGAAGAACATTTGAACAGAGAAAATTGAAGCCATAGGTCTGGAGTTCCTTCAGCTTCCCACCACCTGGCATGCACACTCATGCTCTTCTTCCTCCTTCCCTTCCAGGACAGTGGAAGAGACTCTCTTCCTTCAGTCAAGGGCACCCCCCACCCTATAACGTATCCCTTTTGTCTTGCGTATTTTCCAACAGTCTCTCCTGGCCTCTTCCTTCCACATATAAACAAACTCAGGTCTCTGCCACCTTGAAAAGAAGTTCTGGACCCCATGCCCTCCCAGCTACTGCCCTCTCCCTGTCCACTCCCCTCACCCCAAGGTCAAACTTCTTGAATTAAGTATCTCCATCATCTTTTCTCTCCATTTTCTTGCTGACTTTTCACCTCACCCTGGTCGGTCATTCCACCTATGATGGTTGAAATCACTCTAACCAAGGTCATGAATGCCAGTATCATGAATTGTCCACTAAATGCTATGGATATTTTTAGTACTTTTATGGCTTGACCTCTTGCTGACACTGTCCTTTACCTTGCTGAAACTGTCCCCTTTGAAGCTGTCTCTTGCCTTTTGTGACATTCTGCTTTTGAAGTTTCCCTTGCCTCTCTGCATGCTCCTTTGCCAGCTCCTCTACCTGTCCTCAGTTAGGATCTGTCCTTCAGCCTCTTACTGTGCACTCTCTTCCCAGATGGCCTCACCCCCTACCTCAGCTTGAATTATCAGTAACTCTTGAATCTTTTCTCTCTAGACCTGACTTCTCCAAACTTCAGGCTGATAGTGCTACTGCTTCTGGCCACTCCACGTGGATGTTGTGTGGACATCTTAAAATCATTTTGTCCAAAATGCAACTCATTTTCTTCCTCCAAAACTGCCTTTCCCAGGCTCACCTCTAACATTTGCAGGGCTGTGGTCAAGAGCATTTATGTCAAGAGCATAAATGAAAGCCCATTTACCAAATGTCAGAGTAGTTAAAAGTTACTACCCAGGCTGTTAAACTACTTTCTGTTTTCTTTTCCTTTCTTTCTTTTTTTTTTTTTTTTTGAGACAGAGTCTCGCACTGTCACCCAGGCTGGAGTGCAGTGGCGCAATCTCAGCTCACTGCAAGCTCCGCCTCCCGGGTTTACGTCATTCTCCTGCCTCAGCCTCCCGAGTAGCTGGGACTACAGGCGCCCGCCACCTCGCCCGGCTAGTTTTTTGTACTTTTTAGTAGAGACGGGGTTTCACCGTATTAGCCAGGATGGTCTTGATCTCCTGACCTCATGATCCGCCCGTCTCAGCCTCCCAAAGTGCTGGGATTACAGGCTTGAGCCACCGCGCCCGGCTACTTTCTGTTTTCTTAACCTGACAAATAAACCTTTGTAACAACCTGGAAGGTCAGATTTGAATTTGAAATTCTTGTACTCTCTGGAGTTTTGTGCCAGGATGTGGTAGATTGGAGAGAGCTGGTCCCCTGGTCCTGCCCTTCTGCACCCCTTCGCTTCCCATCTGAGCTCTGTCCTGCACTGAGAGGAGCCTGGTGCACATGCTTATAAACACCCACAGCCCACCAGACCAAGCCCTGTTCATACCTCCCAAGCTGTTTCCTCCTGTGTTCCTCCTAAATGGGGTTGGGCCAGGTCTCTGGACCAGGGGTATTTCAGAGGTAGGACTGTGCACAGAGCATAAGGGAGAAGGGTAGACCCAGAAAGAGGAATTGAAGGCCGAGTTCATGAGGGCAAATCAAGAATAAGAACCCAACTCTATGAAGGAGGCCAGTCACAGGGAATGGCCAAGGAGAACAGGCAGGGTGAGGAAGTGGCCAGAGAAAGATTCTCCAAGGCAACTGTAGGGATCTGCCTTGGCTGGGACAACAGATACATTCTGGATTCTCTCTTTGTCATCCCTCACATCCAAGCAGTTAGGCTTTCCATTTTCTTAGTAAATAATGTGAATGGATTTCTCTCTACCTGTAGCTCATGCTGTCATCTCCCACCTGGATGACTGCAACAGCCTCAGTCTAATCCCTCTCCCTGTCTCGGTCTACTCTACTCTCCCTCCAATCCATTTCCCCCGTAGCATCTGGGATAACATTTCTGAAGCACAAACATGATTATTCTCTGTTAGAAACCACCAGTTTCGGCTGGGCGTGGTGGCTCATCCCTGTAATCCCAGCACTTTGGGAGGCCAAGGCGGGCAGGTCACCTGAAGTCAGGAGTTTGAGGCCAGCCTGACCAATATGGAGAAACCTAGTCTCTACTAAAAAAATACAAAATTAGCCAGGCGTGGTGGTGCATGCCTGTAGTCCCAGCTACTCGGGAGGCTGAGGCAGGAGAATTGCTTGAACGAGGGAGGCGGAGGTTGCAGTGAGCCGAGATTGCGCCATTGCACTCCAGCCTGGGCAACAAGAGTGAAACTCTGAAACTCTGTCTCAAAAAAAAAAAAAAAAAAAGAAAAGAAAAAAGAAACCACCAGTGTCTTCTTAGTGCCTTTAGGAGCAAGTCCAAGCTCCTCAGCATGTCATTTGCCGTCCTTGGTGATCTGACCCCTCTGGCTGCATTGTTCACCTCTCCTGGCCCCTGTCACACAGGAACACACCACACACATACACCATATATACTCACATAATCAGACACACACCAACATACACTCAAACACCCACATAACACATACATACCACATACACTCTTACATACATTCACACACACAGCAACTCACAAACACACACACAGCCATATGCACACATTCACTCACAAATCACACACTGTCAAAGCAGACACACCATATCCTCTCACACACACATGCACTTTTTTTTTAGACGAAGTCTTGCCCTTGTTGCACAGGCTGGAGTGCAGTGGCGCAATTTAGGCTCACTGCAACCTCCACCTCCCAGGTACAAGCGATTCTCCTGCCTCAACCTCCCAAGTAGCTGGGATTACAGGCACCTGCCACCATGTCCAGCTAATCTTCCTTCCTTCCTTCCTTCCTTCCTTTTTCTTTCTTTCCCTTCCTTCCTTCCTTCTTTTCTTTCTTTCTTTTCTTTCCTTTCTTTCCTTTTTTTCCTTTCTTTCCTTTTCTTTCTTTCTTTCTTTCTTTCTTTCTTTCTTTCCTTCTTTCTTTCTTTCTCTCTCTCTCTCTCTCCTTCCTTCCTTCTTTTCTTTCTTTCTTTTCTTTCCTTTCTTTCCTTTTTTTCCTTTCTTTCCTTTTCTTTCTTTCTTTCTTTCTTTCTTTCCTTCTTTCTTTCTTTCTCTCTCTCTCTCCTTCCTTCCTTCCTTCCCTCCTTCCTTCCCTCCTTCCTTCCTTCCTTCCTTCCTTCCTTCCTTCCTTCCTTCCTTCCTTCCTTCCTTCCTTCCTTCCTTCCTCCTTTCTTTCTTCTTTCTTTCTTTCTTTCTTTCTTTCTTTCTTTCTTTCTTTCTTTCTTTCTTTCTTTCTTTCTCTCTCTCTCTCTCTCTCTCTCTCTCTCTCTCCCCCCCTCCCTCCCTCCCTCCCTCCCTCCCTCCCTTCCTTCCTTCCTTCTTTCGACAGAGCCTCAAAAGTCTCCGGCCCAGGCTGGAGCGCAGCAGCACGATCTCGGCTCACTGCAAGCTCTGCCTCCGGGGTTCATGCCATTCTTGCCATTCTCCCGCTTCAGCCTCCGGAGTAGCTAGGACTACAGGCGTCCCCACCACACCTGGCTAATTTTATTTTTGTATTTTTAGTAGAGACGGGGTTTCACCGTGTAAGCTAGGATGGTCTCGATCTCCTGACCTCGTGAGCCCCCCACCTCGGCCTCCCAAAGCGCCGGCATTACAGGCGTGAGCCACTGTGCCCCGCCCATTTTTTCTTTTTTCTTTTTTTTGAGACAGAGTCTCACTAATTGCCCAGGCTGGAGTGCAGTGGCACAATCTTGGCTCACTGCAACCTCTGCCTTGTGAGCTCAAGCCATTCTCCTGCCTCAGCCTCCTGAGTAGATGGGATTACAGGCGTGTGCCAACACACCTGGCTGATTTTTGTATTTTTAGTAGAGATGGGGTTTTACCATGTTGGCCAGGCTGGTCTTGAACTCCTGACCTCAGGTGATCCGCCCATCTTAGCCTCCCAAAGTGCTGGCATTACAGGCGTGAGCCACTGTGCCCAGCCCACATTTTCCTTCTTTTCATTTTTATTTTATATGTTTTATTTTTTTAAACATTTTAAATATTTGGAAATTACATTTAATTTTCTTTTTACAGTACTGCTCCCTGTGCTAGGTGTGGTGGCTCATGTCTGTAATCTCAACACTTTGGGAGGCCAAGGTGGGCAGATTACCTGAGGTCAGAAGTTTGAGACCAGTGTGGCCAACATGGTAAAACTCCATCTCTACTAAAAAAAAAAAACCAGGAAAAAAAAAAAAAAAAGAAAAATTAGCCGGGTATACTGGCAAGTACCTGTAATCCCAGCTACTCAGGAGGTTGAGGCAGGAGAATCATTTTAACCCAGGAAGCAGAGGTTGCGGTGAGCTGAGATTGTGCCACTGCACTCCAGCCTGATTGACAGAGCAAGACTCTGTCTCAAAAAAAAAAAAAAATTAAATATTTAAAAATTACATTTAATTTTCTTTTTACAGCACTGCTTCTTGTGAGCAAGGCTAACTCCTAGGCAGTATTCCCAGAGTCAGCATCATGCACATTTTCCTATACACATTCATACACACTCATTCACACACCCACACCACACACTCCATACTTACACTACAGAGTATGTGTGGTGCATAAGTGTGTACCACACATACTCTCATACCACATTCACACACATATACCCACATTACACACACACACACGGGTCGGGGCTTTAATTGCACATCTGTTTCTCATTCCTGCAATCCCTGGGGCCAGGCATTTGTATGAGTAACTTCTACTTGTGGCATGCTCCCTTCCCCTTCACAACCAGTTGGCTGGGCTCACCTCCTCCAGGAAGCTTTTCCTCACCCTCAAAACTTGACCTTTGGGGAGGTGGAAGATCTGAAGTGGTCCAAGGATTCCCTTAAGAATGAAAGCTGGGAGGAGAGGGCTTGCTTGGTTAGCCTGGGAGTACGAAACCAGAGTCTAGCTTCTTAAACAGGAAAATTTTCTTTCCTTCCTTCCTTCCTTCCTTCCTTCCTTCCTTCCTTCCTTCCTTCCTTCCTTCCTTCCTTCCTTCTTTCCTTCTTCTTCTTTCTTCCTCCTCCTTCTCCTCCTCCTCCTTCTCCTTCTTCTCCTTATTCTTCTTCTTCCCCTTTTCCCCTTCCTCATCTTCTTCTTCTTCTCCTCCTTCTCCTCTCCTCTCCTTCCTTCCTTCCTTCCTTCCTTCCTTCCTTCCTTCCTTCCTTCCTTCCTTCCTTCCTTCCTTCTTCTTTCTTTCTTTTGAAATTTCACTCTTTTGGCCCAGGCTGTAGTGCAATGGCACCACCTCGGCTCACTGCAACCTCTACCTCCCGGTTCAAGGGATTCTCTTGTCTTAGCCTCCTGAGTAGCTGGGACCACAGGTGTGTGCCACCATACCTGGCTAACTTTTTGTATTTTTAGTAGAGATGGGATTTCACTATGTTGGCCAGGCTGGTCTCAAACTCTTGACCTCAGGTGATCCACCCATCTTGGCCTCCCAAAGTGCTGGGATTCCTGGGTGAGCCACTGCACTCAGCCTATTATTAGTTTTTGAGATAGAGTCTCGCCCTGTCAACTAGGCTGGAGTGCAGTGGTGTGATCTTGGCTCACTGCAAACTCCATCTCTCAGGTTCAAGTGATTCTCCCGCCTCAGCCTCCTGAGTAGCTGGGATTATAGGCATGAACCACCAGGTCCAGAAAATTTTTGTGTTTTTAGTAGAGACGGGGTTTCACCATGTTGGCCAGGTTGATCTCAAACTCCTGACCTCAGGTGATCTGCTTGCCTCGGCTTCCCAAAGTGCTGGGATTATAGGCATGAGCCACCACACCTGGCCCCATGTGTATTATTTTTTTTACCCTGTCTGTTGTCTCTGTGTCACTAGAGGTGTAACATTTAAAACGAGGTGTCTGTGTGCTCGTGATCAGCGTGGGGGAACTGGAGACCAGTCCTATGCCACATTCAGGTTGTATGGCAGGGAACTCAGTGGGTAGGGAGCAAGGAATTAAGACAGGAGGGGAGTGAGCACAAGCCTGAAGGGCTTTACTCACTGGAAACACCCAAGTTAACCAGCATGTCTAGTTTGGAGTGAGTCAAGTTCCAGTGACTCACTGAGCCTGCAGGATCTGTAGGGGATCTTGACTTCTAGTGGAATGTTGAAGCTGTGCTGTGGGTAGGCTGGTTGAGGGTGGAGGGACAGGTCCTGGACCCACAGCCTGGGAGCAGCCTCCACTAAGATGAGCCAGGGGTGTGGACAAGATGGCTTGGGAATTCAGAAAGAGGGGCATGGAGGAGAGCTATTGATGTCAGATGCCATGCGAAGGTGAAGGATGCAGCACCCAGGAAGCCACTTGTGACCGTTCTAGAGCAGCGGTGCCAGGGTTCATTGCCAAGCTGCAGAGGAGCAAGAAGGAGGGCATTCCCTCCGCGACCTCCTGAGACCTCAGCACACCGAGTCTGTCCTCTCTGGTGCATACCCGCTTCCCTCCCCACTCTCATGGGACCAAGGCCTCTTACCATTGCTCTGGCGTGAGGGAAGGCCTGCTGTTGCCTCACCAAGCCCAGTCGTGAACCCGCTGATGCCGAGCCCGCCTGCCTGAGTCTTGATCGCTGACTTGAGCTCGTGATTCTCCCGAATGAGCCGCACCAGCTTCTTCAGTTCCTCATTTTCCCGCACCAGCCTCTCTATCTGATGCCGAAGCCCCTCATAATTGGTGAGTAGAGACATGCCCTGGGGCAGTGGGAAGGGTGCGGCCTACGGGAGGGCACTGCACCTGGAGGCTGCCCAGGGCCCCGGGCCTTGCCCGGGCTGAAGGAGGGTGCAGAGTCTGCAAGGCTGGCCCAGCGGGCCCTGGGTATTGTGAGGTCAGAGGCTGTGCCCTCCTCCTTGCCCTCTCTGCTCTAACACACTCAGCTCTCCATGCCACCAGGCCTATGCACAGGCCTTGCCCTGGTCTGGAATGTCCTGACCTTTTCTCTCTGACCAACTTCACCCTCACGGTGCCTCTTCTGTGAAACTTCCTCTCCCCTACCGCAAGTTAATTGCTGCCCACTGGGTTTCCCCAGCAGATGTGTCCTGCGTCATAGCACTTCCCCCGGTTCCAGTTCCATGCTAGTTCGTTAATGCTGTCCACTGGCTTTACAGTAAGGTCAGGGATTGTAACACGTTCCTGGAAACCCCAGTGTCCAGCAAAGGGCTTGGCACAAGGTTTGTAGGTAACCAGTAAATATTTGTTGAACGAAGACCCACCACTCCACCTTCCTGGCCAGAATGCCCCTTCCTTGTGATCTTGAACATGCCTGGGTTTGACCTCTCAGCCTTCTCCTGGGATGCTGTGTCTTGAAGGCCTGGACACGTGCCCATGATTTCTTCTGACCCAGGTGCTCAGAGCCTCTATCTTACTGCTGGTCCAGGAGCTCTCTACAACTTGGAGTTTCCATTCTGGTGACTCAGGGTTCTCTATTCGAAATCTCCATCGGTGCCTTCCCTGTACTTGGATCTCTATTCCTCAGCTCCTTGAATTTTCCTGACTTTAGTCCTTCAAGAACCCAAGACTGTATCCCTCACTTGGCTCTAAGAACTCAGGACTCCGTCCTCATGATGCTACCCTTCTCTTAGAGCTATCTGCAGATAACCCTGTGGTCCTGACCTTGAGTACTGAGTGAGGCCGTGTCCTAGTGGCCTCCACTGGCTCTGTGGCTGTTCTACCTCAAACCTCTTTTTAGGGCAGGGAGAGGATAGCAAAGTCCAGGTACAGGCCAGAGGGCAGACTCCTGGTAGAATGTGGGAAAGAGGAAGGGGAAGAAGGTCAGCCAGGGCTGGGATCAGTCTGAGTTGAGCATTCTACCTGGACCTCACAATGGGGGGCCTACCCCTACCCTTCCTCTAATGCTTCAGACTGTAATCCTGGCTCAGTCACTCTGGCCCCAGGGACCAGAGTTCCCAAGAACCAGAGCTGAGGTCTCTTCAGTCATCCCTCTAACTTTATAGAGTGTATCTGTTGGGTTTTCCTTCAACATGTGAAAATTAGCTTATCATGGTCTTACTTCACTGTTGGCCTCTTGGGTTGATGCAGTCTGTGATGGTTACATTTTATGTGTCAATTTTGCTAGGCTATAGTGTCCAGGTGTTTGGTCAAAATCTAGCCTAGACATTGCTGTGAAGCTATCATATACCCAGACATTGCTGTGAAGCTCTCATATACCTAGACATTGCTGTGAAAATATCATATACCTAGACATTGCTGTGAAGCTATCATATACCTAGACATTGCTGTGAAAATATCATATACCCAGACATTGCTGTGAAGCTATCATATACCCAGACATTGCTGTGAAGCTATCATATACCTAGACATTGCTGTGAAGCTATCATATACCTAGACATTGCTGTGAAGCTATCACATACCTAGACATTGCTGTGAAGCTCTCATATACCTAGACATTGCTGTGAAAATATCATATTCCTAGACATTGCTGTGAAACTATCATATACCTAGACATTGCTGTGAAGCTATCATATACCTAGACATTGCTGTGAAGCTATCATATACCTAGACATTGCTGTGAAGCTCTCATATTCCTAGACATTACTGTGAAAATATCATATACCTAGACATTGCTGTGAAGTTATCATATACCTAGACATTGCTGTGAAGCTCTCATATTCCTAGACATTACTGTGAAAATATCATATACCTAGACATTGCTGTGAAGCTATCATATACCTAGACATTGCTGTGAAGTTATCATATACCTAGACATTGCTGTGAAGCTCTCATATACCTAGACATTGCTGTGAAGCTCTCATATACCTAGACATTGCTGTGAAGCTCTCATATACCTAGACATTGCTGTGAAGCTATCATATACCTAGACATTGCTGTGAAGCTCTCATATACCTAGACATTGCTGTGAAGCTCTCATATACCTAGACATTGCTGTGAAGCTCTCATATACCTAGACATTGCTGTGAAGCTCTCATATACCTAGACATTGCTGTGAAGCTCTCATATACCTAGACATTGCTGTGAAGCTCTCATATACCTAGACATTGCTGTGAAGCTCTCATATACCTAGACATTGCTGTGAAGCTATCATATACCTAGACATTGCTGTGAAGCTATCATATACCTAGACATTGCTGTGAAAATATCATATACCTAGACATTGCTGTGAAGCTCTCATATACCTAGACATTGCTGTGAAGCTATCATATACCTAGACATTGCTGTGAAGCTCTCATATACCTAGACATTGCTGTGAAGCTCTCATATACCTAGACATTGCTGTGAAAATATCATATACCTAGACATTGCTGTGAAGCTCTCATATACCTAGACATTGCTGTGAAGCTATTATGTTGACTTTAAGTAAAGGAGATTACCTTCAGTCATTTGGGTGGGCCTCATCCATTCAGTTGAATCACTTTTTAAAAATTTATTTTTTTAATTTTGAAATTTATTTATTTATTTCTTTACTTATTGATTTATTTTTTTTGAGGCAAGGTCTCAGTCTGTTGCCTAGGCTGCAATGCAGTGTCACCATCACAGCTCACTGCAGCCTCGACCTCCCATGATCAAGCGATCCTCCTGCCTCAGCCTCCCAAGTAGCTGAGACTACAGGTGTGTGCAACCACACTCAGCTAATTTTTATTTAAAACATTTTTTTGTAGAGATGGGGTCTTACCACATTGCCCAGGCAGGCCTCAAACTCTTGGGCTTAAGCAATCCTCCTGCCTCAGCCTCCCAAAGTGCTGGAATTACAGGTGTGAGCTACTGTGTCTGGCAGAAGAACTTAAGAGTGAAAAAAATCTGAAGTTTTCTGGAAAAGAAGGAATTCTGTCTGAAGATTGTAGCATAGAAATCCTGCCTGAGTTTCCAGCCTGCCTTACAGATTTTGGACTTGCCAGCCCCCACAATTATGTGACCAAGCCCTTAAAATAAATCTCCTAATATAACAGAACTCTGACTGATGCACCATCTCTGTTTCCCTTTGTATATGCCAGTGTTGTCACCGACTGTGGCAGGCATTGTGTTAGGGATTGGGGGTTCAGTGCTAGTCATAGCAGGCATTGTCCCCACCTTATCGACTTTACCAGCTAGTGGGGAGTGGCTATGAATCGAATGATCGTGTATAAATGCTGAGTTTACCCTGTGTCAAATGCTGCCTGGGAGAGGCACTGGTGCTGGGAGAGGGTACCGCAGGTGGGCCAGATCCAGTCGGGGAGTGCGCTTCACCAAAGAAACCAAAAGTGTGGTGGAGCAGAGAATGAGCAGGGTGGGTGTATGTGCTGGGGAGGGATGGAGGGCCCAGGTCGGGACAGGGTCTGTGGCTCTGATCTTGATTGATCTTTAAGGAGGGGCATGTGGGAACAGATTGGAGGGAAGAAGCTACTGAGTGGCACACAGTAAGGAGGCCACTGCAGTCATCCAAACAAGCAGTGAGGGTGGCTGGTTCACAGGTGGTGCTGTGGAGGTGGAGACAGTGGGCAGAGCTGAGAAATGTTTAGTGGTACTGGATGGGCTGGTCTTGGAGTTGGCCTGGATGTGAGGATGAAGGCGAGAACAAGGGCAGGATGGCCTTGCAGTTTCTGTCATGGGTGGTGGAGCCTCTGGTTATACCAACCCAGTTGGAAGGAAAACCAAGTTTAGAGTGAATATTCGGAGTTAGGTTTGGACGTGCTGCTGAGATCAGGATGTTAAGGAGATGTGCCAGGAGGCAGGGGGTTACTGCTCCACGTCCCAGAGGAGAACCGACTGTGTGGGCTGGAAAGATACACGTTAAAGGTATCAGCTCCTAGATGGCAACTGGATCCGTATGAGCGGATGAGGTTGCCCAGGAATTGGGAACAAATGAGAGAGAATAAGCCTTCGGCCCACAGTGCCTAGCAGAGCCAGGACAAAGCTGCAGAGGACATAGAGCAGAAGTGCCCATAGCGACAGGAAAACTGGAGAAGGCTGAGCTGCAGAGGCCCCAGGCAGAGGATATTTCAAGGTTATGTGAAGCAGCAGTGGTGTCTAGTGAGGCTGAGAGGTCAGATGAGACGAAGACTGAAAAAAAAGTGTGCATCAGCTTTAGGGACTTGAAAGTCATTGGTGATGCATCAAGGGCTGTTTGGGTGAAGTGGTTTGGCCAAGTCCAGATTCACAAGTCTGAAAAGTGAGTGGGAAGGTAAGGTGGAGATAGGGCACACACAGCCCTTCCCAGTGGTTTGGTTGTACGGAGAAGTGCAGGCAGAGCTGCAGGCAGGTTCCTGCTTCACTGTTCTCTTCCTCCTCTTGTAGCCTGGTGCCAGGGAAGACTGTGGCCCACCATGCCTCTGCTGCTTCCAGCCCCTCCTTGGAGTCACAGTGCACAGTAGAGGCCCTCAGAAGACCTCCAGGGTCTCCCAGAATGTTAGGCTGCAGCCTCCTGCTCCTTTCTTTGAATTAACCTCCGCCAGGCTTCCTCTTCTCCCCTTACTCTTATTTCCTCTTCATTCGAATTTTCATTTTCTTTTTGTTATGTTGTATATACAAAGTGTCCTTTGGTGTCCAAGTCTATTGGGTTTGAGCTTGGTGTAAAGAGTACCACAGGTTTGGGAGTGAGGTCCATCCAGAAATGTATCCACATCCATTTGGATGATATGTCTGGAGCTGGCATCTTGGGAGTGAGAGACACTGGGCCCTCTATGAAGCTCTCAGTCCTCCCCTTCTGAGCTCTTGGACAGAGTCACTTGGGAACAGACCTAGTTCCTGGCTGCAGGGAGGCTGGGCCCGCAGGAGTGACAGGAACCTCCTGGGGTGCACTCGGGGTTTGCGCTCCTCACGGCCCGCCCGTTAGGGGCTCATTGTGAACAAACCTCCAGTGCTGTCCCGCTTGCTTTTGCTGAGTCAGATCTCCTCCTTCCTGTCCTGGGTCACTGGCTTGCACAGTTTGTCCCCATTCAAATTTGCTTCATTTGATTCCGCTCAGCATTTCAGCTTGGCAAGGCCCTCAGGGATCTTTGCTCCTTTCTTGGCTTGAGATTCTCTGCGTGTTTAACAAGTTTCCTTCTGAAGCTGTCTTTTCAAGGCATAAAGTTGCCAAAGAACGGGGGTCTGTAGCCGGGAGCCCTCTGTTCCATCCACCTGACAGGCCCTAATGTGCTGCCTCTATGCCGGGTGTGCTGAGAGGCACCTCCTGGGAAGCAGTCATCCGCTACATGTCCAAGCAGTACTGGCCACGTGAACATTTCAATCCTGCCTGCTGTGGCCATTTTGAACCTCCAGGTCTGCCTGTTGCTGACGAGGAGCTGCCGGGAGGAGCTGTCCAGTCCGTGCTCCCACAGATTCAGTTGGCATTTGACTGCCAGTGCCCTCCGGGACGTCGGCAGTGACTCCTCTCCATTGCTCTCCTACACTTCAGATGATGAAAGGACCATGGCCGACATTATTGAGTGCTTGTTGTATACCAGGCACTGTTGTGACAGGCGTAACAAGCCCCCGAGGCAGGTAGTACCCCATCCAGCAGGCAGGGCCACCGAGGCATGGCCATGTCAAGTGCCTGGGCTCTCCCGTGGGCCCTGGGTCTTTCAACCTTTTCCCAACTGTCAGGGTCAGGGCTTGGTGCAGGCAGCCTAGTCTTGCACTTGCTCTTCTCGCCTCTAGTCTCACCTCTTTTGCTTCAGCCTCTCTCTGCACAGCTGCCAAGAGTGGGGGGTGTGTCTTTCTGACACCCCACTGGAGCTAGGCTCTGCCCAGAGGACAGACTTAGAGTGATGTCTCAGGAGAAGACAAGGGCCACAGCAAACTCTGCTCTGCATCCCAGAGCCCAAAGCACAGGCCCTGGCACATGGTAGGTACTCAATAAATACATGAATGCATTTTTATTCAACCTTTTTCTTCCTTCTAAAAGAATTGCACCATGAAGCTGGAGAAGCTGCTGTATACCAGCCGTTGAAACAGACGGTATAATAACTGGCTTCTGAGTGTCTGAGGACATGCCCTTGGGTTTCTGAGGAAACCAATATCCCTTCGATGAGTCTGGAGGGCCCTGGGGAGGCAGACAGTCCCCAGGAGAGGAGGGATAGCTGCTGGTCTACCTGGGGTCCTGCCAGCCAGGAGCTGGGAAGAGCGGCCTCAGAGGAAAGGCTCCTGAGGTCTTGGCTAGAAGTAGAGACTTTTGGTAATGTGAACTTGGTCGTCAACCCCAGGGCCCATCCAGGTACCCCTCATGAAAGGCTCAGGGACTAAAGGCCAGGGGCAGAGACTGGGAGGGCTTTGTCAGGCACTTTGGAGCCTTGCTAACTTCTCTGTGTTGTTGGTTCCTTTCTGCTGTTTACACAGCATTATTTGGACGGCAGCCAACAGTGTTTGGTGGGGCAGAGCAGGGGGTGGCATTCAGGCTGGGGACTGAAGACCAGGAAGGCTGGAATGGAGAGCAGGTGGACACCAAGGCCTGCTGGAGGTGTGTGGTTGGGCTTCCAGGCCCTCAGACTCCAGAAACGACCATGGACTTGGCAGCTTAAACAATAAACGTTGATTTTTCACGGTTCTAGAGGCTGGGAAGTCTAAGGTCAAGGTGCATGCAGACCTGTTGACTGATGAGGACCCTTTCCTGGTGTGCAGATGTCTGCGTTCTCGTGTCCTCACGTGGTGGAGTAGAGAGAGGAAGCAAGCTCTCAGTGATCTTTCTGTGAGGCTACACCCTCATGACCTAATCACCTCCTAATGCCATCATGTCGGGGATTAGGATTTTAACACATGCATTTTGAGGGGGGACACAAACATTTAGTCCATAGCGGACTCCAGAGTCCCAACTTCAGACCTATGTTACCCCCTGACCCCAAACTTTGGTTAATTCCTACTCTTCCTTCAGACCTCAGCTTGTGTGTTGCCCCTCAGGGCCCCCAAAGTCTCCATCAGTCCTCATCAGAACGGTGCCCACCCTTCAGCTGTAGCACAGAGGAACTAGAAGCACCACTTCCCAGCTTTCTCGCTGTGGGCCTGGGGCAGGCCCCCAACCTCTCTGTGCCTGTTTCTTCATCTGTCGAGTGGGGATACCTTCCCTCCTCCTGCTGTCATTGTGAGTGTAAGATGCGGTGATGCGTGGAAGACAGCGAAGGCAACCGCTGGCAGAGTAAAGCTCAACACACCGTCTCATCAACCCATAGATCTTGAAAACCTGGTAGGTGCCAGGCACATCGTGGGTCCCACAGGACACAGCGGGGAACAGCCAGACATGTGGGAGCCGTTGCTCTCTTTCTGGCTCTGTTTATATTGCCAGGAAATGCCCAGGGCAGCCAGGCTGGAAGTTGATCGGGGCACTGAGGAGCACTGGGGTTAGGGGGCCCTAGGATCTGATAGGCTGGAATGAGGGTCCCCACTCTTCAGTTGGTGTTGAGCACCATCTCTTACCAGTGCGGGGAGCACAGCAAAGGCTCTGGAGCTGGCATTCCAGAGGACAGTGGGCACCGGGAAGATGGTCAGTGTGGTGGCCTGTGCTCTGTGCGGAAGGTGGAGGAGGGGACAGGGGGCAAGAGCGGAGGGGGCTGTCTGATACGGAGTGGTCGGGAGGCCTCCTTGACAAGGTGCTGCTTGGGAGCAGACCTGAAAGAAAGCAGGGAATGAGAAGCGGCACAGCCTTCCAGGCGGAGGGGACAGCCAGTGCAGAGGCCCTGGGGTGGTGTGCAGAAGCAGGCTTGGTGTGTATTTGAAGACCGTCGAGGAGGCCAATGAGATGGAGGGGAATGAGCCACTGTGGGGAGGGGATGGCCGGGCCAGAGAAGCATGGAATGGGGTCTGTAGGCTGAGATGAGCGTCCTGGATTTTATATTCAGTGACATGGAAAGGCTACGAGGGTTTCTAGGGAGTGGGAGGAGCTACCCTCTTTCAAAGAACTGTCCTAATTTTTAACAACCAGTTCATACGATTATGACTGGCAAGTCCTGGGGCTGCAGGATAGTAGCCTCTGTTAGGTGGCTGAAGTCCACTACCAGCACTTCTGTAGGTGCTCGGTAAATCTTTGTGGAGCAAACACAAGTGGCCTGCCTGGGCCTGCCTGCTTCCCTTGCTCTGAGGCCTCAGGATAAAGTCCAGGCCTCCTTGCTTGCTCCTCTCACTTCCTGTATCTCCATCCACCTTCAGCAGCTCACCTCGGACTTGTGGATGCTGTTCCCTCTCTTGGTAGCTTTTTTTTTTTTAGACTGAGTCTTGCTCTATCACCCAGGCTGCAGTGCAGCAGTGTGATCTTGGCTCGCTGCAACCTCTGCCTCCCAGGCTCAAGTGATTCTCGTGCCTCAGCCTCCTGAGTAGCTGGGATTACAGGCGCCTGCCACCATGCCTGGCTAATGTTTGTATTCTTAGAAGAGACAGGGTTTCGCCGTGCTTGCCAGGCTGGTCTCGAACTCCTGACCTCAAGTGATCTGCCCACCTCGGCCTCCCAAAGTTCTGGGATTACAGGCATGAGCCCCTGTGCCCAGCGTCTTGGTAGCTTTTCAACCGTGCCCATTCCGTTCACCCCAGGAGCTGGCCCTGCTCCCAGTCTGTGCCTCGTTCCTGCTCTGGGACACTGGGTCTGACTTGGTGCCTCTGTCCCACCCTTGCTGGACCCCACAGCTGAGCGCCGACCTGTGAGGCACCATCTCTCAGATTAGTCTGTTCCTGAGTGGAGAGTGAGTTGGTCCTCTCCCCAGCCCTCAGCTCAACTGAGTCCACATAGACTCTACAAAAGGAATTTTCATCAGCAATCTCTGTGAACACAGGGAAGGTGACAGAGGGGCTTGTTTAGGCCCCAGCCTGGGGACTGGTGTTTAAATCCAGCCCAGTCTTCCACTGGCTGCGTGGAGTTGGCAGTGTGAAGTGCCGGCAGGTGGGGCTACTTCACTTGTGGCATGGGGGCAATGGCACCTACACTCAGTTTGTCCTGAGCGTCAGAGGACATCTGGTAGGTGCTGAGGCCAGTGAATGCCTGGTCATGATTTAATTTTTGTAAAACTAAAACCGTCCCCATTAAACAATAATTCCTGCTTTCCCCTCCCCGCAGTCCTGGCCCCCACCATTCTACTTTCTGTCTCTTAAGACTTAAGTGGGGACCCTATGCAGATTTTTTCTTTTTTTTCCCCAAGACAGGGCCTCGACCTCCCGGGCTCAAGTGATCCTGCCGCCTCAGCCTCGTGAGGACTACAGGCGAGCGCTATCATGCCCAGCTAATTTTTTATTTTCATTTTTTGTGGAGACAGGGTCTCATTTTATTGCCCAGGCTGATCTTGAACTCCTGGCCTCAAGCGATCCTCCTGCCTTGGCTTCCCAAAGTGCTGGGATTACAGGCGTGAACCACCACGCCGGCCTTTGTGGTTGTTGTTGTTGCCCAAGCTGGAGTGCAGTGGTGCAATCCTGGCTCACTGCAGCCTCGGCCTCCCAGGCACACGTGATCTTCCTGCCTCAGCCTCCTGAGTAGCTGAGACTATAGGCATGTGCCACCACACCCGACTAATTTAAAAAAAAATTTTTTTTTTTTTTTTGTAGAGATGGGGCCTTACTATGTTGCCCAGGCTGGTCTTGAACTCCTGGGCTCAAGCTATCCTCCTGTCTTGGCCTCCCAAAGTGCTGACATTATAGGTGTGAGCCACTGTGAAGGCCCCATGCAGATTTCTGTTGCTCTTTTTTTATGTATAGTTGCCTCCTTTCCAGAACTCTGTCCTGGAACTATGTTCAGCTTCTTCAACTTCCCCAACCTTTGATTTTTATCTCAGGGAGATGCCACTGCTTTGCCTGGGACTGTTTTCTGTCACATGGCCTGAAATGTGCCTCTAGGCAGAAAGCCAGGATGATCACAGTGCTCCTATCTCAGGGTCACAGTCCTGTGCTGCCTGTTGCAGCACAGGACAGTTTTACAAGATGTTTGCATAATTTCTGAAAATCATTGTTTCATAACTTTTGTTTTTGAGACAGAGTTTCGCTCTGTTACCCAGGCTGGAGTGCAGCGGCGCAATCTCAATCTTGGCTCACTGCAACCTCCGCCTCCCAGGTTCAAGCAATTCTCATGCCTGAGCCTCGAAAGTAGCTGGGATTACAGGCATGCACCACCATGCCTGGTTAATTTTTGTATTTTTAGTAGAGACAAGGTTTCACCTTCTTGGCCAGGCTAATCTCAAACTCCTGACCTCAAGTGATCCACCCGCCTTGGCCTCCCAAAGTGCTAGAATTACAGGCGTGAGCCACCGTGCCCGGCTGTTTCATAACATTTTTTAGTTGTTTGTAGTGGAGTATGCCTGTAAATCCTAATTCTCTCTTAGTCCTTTGTGGCTGGAAGTCTCTGTATTTATTTTAAAAATTGATTGTCCTGCACTGGTTTGTAGGAATTCTTTTTACATTTTGATGGAAATGCATTGTCTGTTGCATGTGTTATGAATATCTCTCCCAGTTTTTAACTTGTTTTCTCAATTTAATTAATTTATTTTTGAGAAGGGCTCTAACTATATTCCCTAGGCAGATCTCAAACTCCTGGACTCAAGTGATCCTCCTACCTTGGCCTCCCTTATTTTTTATTTTTCAATTTTATCTTTTGATGAACAGAAGTTCTTAATTTGAATAATGTTGAATGTTTTTGTAGTTAGTGCTCTTGTGTGTCTCAAGACCGAAGTCGTAAAGTTTTGCTTTTGAGATTTATATTCTTCATCCAACAATGGTGGATTTTTATTTTGAAGTAGTTACCCAGTTTCATCTTTAAAATGAGTGCGGATCTGTTGTTAGCTTTTCTGTTACATTCCTTTTTTTTTTTCTTTTGATCTATTCTTGCATTAATACCACACTGTTTTAATTGTTATTTTTTATAATATGTCCTGATATCAGGGCTAGCCCTCATCTAGAATATTCTTCAGAAGAAGTGTCCTGAGTATTTGTGTATTCCTGTTCTTTTACTCTCCTGTGTCAATTTTAGAATCAGCTTATTGGGATCTTTTTCTGTTTTGGAGATCTTTTTCTCCAAAAAAAGATCTGGGATCTTTTTCTTTTTTGGAGATAGGGTCTCACTATGTTGCCCAGGCTTTTCTCAAACTCCTGGGCTGAAGCAATCCTCCTACCTCAGCTTGCTGAGTAGCTGATACTGCAGGCATATACCACTGTGCCTGGCCTATTGTGATTTTTGTTGGACTTACGTTGAATAAAGATCAACTGGTATGAGATTTGCTTTTAAAATTAAGATGCCTCCATTTAAAACTTTTTATTATGGAAAATTTCAAACCTATTGAAAAGTAGAGAAAATAGCCTGATGGACCCATACGTATTCATCACCCAGCTTATACAATTATCAGCATTTTGTCAATCTTGCTTCATTTATCTCCCTCTTGCCTTTTTTTCCCTAGAGTATTTTAAAGCAAATCCAAGACACTTTATTGTTTTATGAGTATTTCAGTATGTATCTCCAAGAGTAAGAACTTTGATATTTAACATAACAACGACATTATTATCCCTAACAAAATCAACACTGAGAATCAACCACACATACACACACACACACATACACTTGTGTAAATATATTTAGAGATGGGATCTTGCTATGTTGTCCAGTCTGGTCTCCAACTCCTAGGCTCAAGCAATGCTCCTGACAAAGTGTTGGAATTACAGGCATGAGCCACTATGCCCAGACTTTTCTTTTCTTCTCTTCTCCTCTCGAGATGGAGTTTTGCTCTTGTTTCCCAGGCTGGTGTGCAACGGTGTGACCTCAGCTCATTGTTACCTCTACCTCCTGGGTTGAAGCGATTCTCCTGCCTCAGCCTCCCGAGTAGCTGTGATTACAGGCGTGTGCCACCACATCTGGCTAGTTTTGTATTTTTAGTAGAGGTGGGGTTTCACCATGTTGGCCAGGCTGGTCTTGAACTCCTGACCTCAAGTGATCTGCCTCCCTCAGCCTCCCAAAGTGCTGGGATTACAGGCGTGAGCCACCACGCCCAGCCTGTATTTTGAATTAAATTTATATTTTAAAAACTAAGGTTCGGCCGGGCCCTGTGGCTCATGCCTGTAATCCCAGGTACTTGAGAGGCTGAGGGTCTCTGAGGTAGGAGCGTTGCTAGATTCCAAAGGTCCAGGCTGCATGAGCCATGACCATACCTCTGCACTCCAGCCTGGGCAATAGAGTGAGACTATCTAAAAAATAAAAACTAGAAATTAAGGTTCTATGAATGGTAAATTGTCATACTTTTTAAAATTTAAAAAACCTATGGGTGGTAGATTCTTTTAGGCTTTGATTATTTTAAAATGCTTTTATTTTGTTCTTCTTAAATAGTAGTTTGCTGAGTAGTTTCAGTAGAGTTCTGGATTGAAAATTATTCTCTGCCCCCAGTCCAACCCCTCTGCATTTTGAAGCTATTATTCCATGGCCTCTCAGCATTTATTGTTTTTGTTTTGTTTTGTTTTGTTTTGTTTTAGACAGGGTCTCCCTCTGTCACTTAGGCTGGTGTGCAGTGGTGCAATCACTGCTCACCCCAGCCTCGACCTCCCAGGCTCAAGCAATCCTCCCACCTCGGCCTCCTGAGTAACTGGGACCACAGGCTTGTGCCACCACTCCCGGATAATTTTTTTTTTTTTGGTAGAGATCAGGGTCTCACCATGTTGCCCAGGCTGGTCTTGAACTCCTGAGCTCAAGCAATCCCTAAGTCTCAGCCTCTCAAAGTGCTAGGATTACCAGCATGATCCACCGTGCTCAGCCCAGCATTTATTGTTGTTCATGAGTCTGTCAGTCTAATCGACCTTCCTTTGTAACTTGCCATTTCTTTCTGGGATTTTCCCTCTTTCCCCCACATACATAATGAGGTTATTGTTCCTTTGCAAAGTTTTTACTGGCACATATATAGAAAAGTGCACAAATCACAAATGTCGGTCTATGAATTTGCCACATTCTTGCTTTAGAGGATTACCTACATGAGTCATTTCTCCACTCCACGGCTGCAAGATTTTTGAGTTGTTTCCAGTTTTTGCCTGTTACAAATAGAGCAGCTATGAACGTTTGTTTTGTTGTGTTTTGTTGTCGTTGTTGTTGTTTTTCAGATGGAGTTTTGCTCTTGTTGCCCAGGCTGGAGTGCAATGGCACGATCTTGGCTCACCGCAACCTCTGCCTCCTGGGTTCGGGTGATTCTCCTACCTCACCCTCCCGAGTAGCTGGGATTACAGGCATGCACCATCATGCCTGGCTGATTTTTTTGTATTTTTAGTAGAGATGGGGTTTCTCCATGTTGGTCAGTCTGGTCTCAAACTCTTGACCTCAGGTGACCTGCCTGCCTCAGCCTCCCAAAGTGCTGAGATTACAGGCGTGAACCACCACATCCGGCCTAGCTATGAACGTTTTTACACAGATCTTTTGTTAACACCTGTTTGCATTTTGGTGGGGGATATATACCTTAAAGAGAAATTGCTGGGTCATAAACTATGTATATATTCAGCTTTAGTTGATATTGCCAAAGAATTTTCCCTAATCAATTTACATTTCACCAGCAGCATATAAGAAATCTTGACTGGGTGTGTTGGTTCACTGCAACCTATGCCTCTTGGGTTCAAGTGACTCTCCTGCTTCAGCCTCCCAAGTAGCTGGGACTACAGGTGCCGCCACCATACCCGGCTATTTTTTGTATTTTTAGTAGAAACGGGGTTTCACCGTGTTGGTCATACTGGTCTCGAATTCCTGACCTCAAGTGATCCACCCACCTCTGCCTCCCAAAGTGCTGGGATTATAGGGTGAACCACTGCACCTGGCTGGGCTAACTTATCTTTTTGATTTTTAAAAGAATTTATTTTTTGTAGAGATGAGGTCTCACCACATTGCACAGGCTGGTCTCGAACTCCTGGAATCAAGTGATCCTGTCTTGGCCTGGTATTACAATCACCTGGGATTACAGGTGTGAGCCACCATGCATGGCTGATTGGCTAATGTTTTGCTTGGAATTTTTACATATATGTTTATGGAGATATTGGCTTGTAAATTTCCTTCCTTTTAATGAGCTTGTCAGAATTTGGTATCCGTGTATCAGTGTTACACTAGGTGTATTAGTTTATTGTTTTTTTTTTTTTTTTTGAGTTGGAGTCTAGCTCTGTCACCCAGGCTGGAGTGCAGTGGCGTAATCTCAGCTCACCGCAAGCTCCGCCTCCCGGGTTCTAGGTGTATAAGTTTATTAGCATTGGTAAAGTCCATAAACAGAATAGCTTAAACAGCAATATTTGTTCTTCACAGTTCTGGAGGCTAGAAGTCTAAGATCAAGGTGTCTGTAGGGCCTTGCTCCCTCAGAAGGTGCTAGGGAAGGATCTCTTCCAGTCCTCTCTCCTTGCTTCTGGTGGTTCCTTGCCTTGTGGCAACACACCCCAGTCTCCACACGGCATTTTCCCTGTGTGCGTCTGTGGTCAGATTTCCCCATTTTATAAGGGCATCGGTTATATTGGATTAGGGAGCCACCCCATTGCAGTCGACTTCGTCTTAACCAATTACATCTTCAACAACCTGATTTCCAAATGAGGTCACATTCGGAGGTACTGGGGATTAGGACTTCAGCATATTAATTTGGTGGGGGCACCATTTACCTCACAATGCTGGGCTCATAAAATGTGTTGGCGAGTTTTATGAGATAAGCATCACCTTCTTTTTATGTAAGTCTTGGTAGGTTACGGGTTGACGTCTTACCATTTTAGAGCCATTTCAAGCGTTATGTATTCGACATTACTTCTTCCCCATTCTTTCTACTCCTTCTCGGACTCTAATTACGGGTATTTGTGACCCTCATTCCCACATTCTCTCATACCGTGTTCTCTATCCATTCTCTTTATTCTCTTCGTGAGTTTTAGGATATTTTCTATCAACCTGTCTTCCAGTTCACCAATAGTTCACTTCTGACTTGTCTAATTTGCTTAAACCTGTCTCTTGAATTTTTGGTTTCAGTTAACTGTGTTTTTCTATCAAAGAAGCTCAATTTAAGCCGGTGCAGTGACTCACGCCCAAAATCCCAGCACTTTGGGAGACCTCATCTCTATACAAAATAAAAATTTTAAAAAAGAAGCTCAATTTGAGTCTGGATGTGGTAATCCCATCACTTCAGGAGGTCGAGGCAAGAGGATTGCTTGAGGCCAGGACTTCGAGACCAACATGGGCAACAGAGTGAGACCCCTGTCTCCACAAAAAATAAAAATAAAAAATTAGGCTGAGCATGGTGGCTCACATCTGTAATCCCAACACTTTGGGAGGCTGAGGTGGGTGGACCACTTGAGCTCAGCAGTTCAATACCAGCCTGGGCAACATGGTGAAACCCCATCTTTACAAAAAATACAAAAAATTAGCCAGGGGTGGTGGTGCAAGCCTGTGGTTCCAGGTACTTGGGAAGCTGAGGTGGGAGGATCCACTTGTGCCTGGGAAGCAGAGGTTGCCGTGAGCCGAGATTGTGCCTCTGCTCTCCAGCCTGGGCGAAAGAGTGAGACCCCACCTCAAAAAGAAAAATAAAATTAGCCAGGTGTGGTAGTGATCGTCTGTGGTCCTAGCTACTTGGGAGGTTGAGGTAGAAGGATCTTGAGTCCAAGAGGTTGAGGCTGCAGTGAGAAACAAAAGAGAGAGGAGAGGAGAGGAGGGGAGGGGAGGGGAGAGGAGAGGAGAGGAGGGGAGGGGAGAGGAGAGGAGAGGAGAGGGGACGGGACAGGAAAGGAAAGAGGGAGGGAGGGAGGGACGGAGGGAGGAAGGAAGGAAGGAAAAGAAAGAAAATAATTAAAGAAAAACTCGATTTGATTCTTTTTTTTTTAAACAGGGTCTCACTCTGTCACCCAGGCTAGAGTACAGAGGTGTGATCATGACTCACTGCAGCCTCAAACTCCCTAGCTCAGGTGATCCTCCCGCCTTAGTCTCCTGAGTAGCTGGGACTACAGGCACACACAACCATGCCTGGCTAATTTTTTTTTTTTTGAGACGGAGTCTCGCTCTGTTGCCTGGGCTGGAGTGCAGTGGCGCGATCTCAGCTCACTGCAAGCTCCGCCTCCTGGGTTTACGCCATTCTCCTGCCTCAGCCTCCTGAGTAGCTGGGACTACAGGCGCCCGCCACCTCGCCCGGCTAGTTTTTTGTATTTTTTTAGTAGAGACGGGGTTTCACCGGGTTGGCCAGGATGGGAATTTTTGTATTTTCTGTAGAGATGGGGTTTTGCCATGTTGCCCAAGCTGGTCTCAAACTCCTGGGCTCAAGTGATCCTCCTGCCTTTGCCTCCCAAAGTGTGGGGATTATGGGCGTGAGTTACCACACCCAGCCCTTGATTCTTTTTATAAAATCCAATTGTCTAGGGAAATTCTCCACATTTTCTTCCACTTTTCTCCATTTCCATGTGTATTTTTCTTATCCATCATATTTATTTAAAGTCCTTATTTGCTATCTTTAATCTTTGAGTCGCCTCTAGGTCTGTTTCTGTTGTCTTATTTTTCCTATTGGTTTTCAGTCATAGGGTCCTTTTTTTTTGAAATGCCTAGTAATTTTTAACTGAATGACAGGTGTTATCTATAAAAAATTGCAGAGGTCGTGGATAATATCTTTTTCCAGAAAGCATTTGCCTTGTCTGACTACCTTCGACCATCAGAGGCAGAGCTGAGTGGAGTCTGGGTTGTGGTTTTGCTGAAGCTCTGTCTGGTTCACATCTGCCCCTGGGCCAAGCCCTCTAGGTTTCTACCTGAGAGCCTGGGGTCTCACCAGTGATCCTTCGCTGGGTGGGTCCTGAATGAGAATCCCTGTCTCCTGAGTGCAACAGCTGTGAATCACACAGCTGCAACTCTTTCCTCATAGTCGAGGGCTCTCTCTTTACATCTGCTTATTACATTCCTGCTCAGCTACGTATATTTAAGTGTTTTAGAATATTTTGTCTTGGCTGGGCGTGGTGGCTCATGTCTGTAATCCCAGCACTTTGGGAGGCCAAGTTGGGAGGATTACTTGAACCCAGGAGTTTGAGAGCAGCCTGGGCAATATAGTGAGACCCTGTTTCTACAAAAATAAAAACAAAATTAGCCAGGCATGGTGGTGGGCACATATAGTCCCAGCTACTTGGGGGACTGAGGTAGGAAGATTGCTTGAGTCTGGGAGGTTGAGGTGCAGTGGCCCATGATCTGTGTCTCGGTCTGGGTGACAGAGTAAGACCCTGTCTCAAAAAAAAACAACAACAAAAAAAGAATTTTGTGTAGCAAATTTTATGTGTTAAGAGTGGGAGTTGGTTGCTTCAGTTACTGCTGGGAAAAAAAAGAGTGAGAGTTGGGATCTCAGGTCCCAACTCCTGGGACTCAGTTCAGTCCACCATCTTGGCTGGAAGTTCTCCAAAGAGAACTTCAGAGAAGTGAAGGAGTTTAAACAGGGCAATGGCATAATTTGATTGTTCATCAAAAAGATCCCTTTGTGGTGCTGAGGACAGATTAGGGTTGCTATAGAGGTGATCATGGCCTTGCCTTCAGAGGAGGGCATGAAGTTGAGAGGTGTTCAGAAGATAGAACCAGCAATGGCCAAGGGTCATGACAGCAGTTGGGGTAGAGAGGAAGATTTTGAGCTTGGTACTCGAGTCCTCCCAGGAAGCTGTGGATACCAGTGAAAAGCTGGCCAGAGTGGGAGGCAGGAGTTGCACGAGAGCCTTGGGTTTGGAAATTGCAGTGACAGGGCCGGAGATGTGGATGACAGAGTGAAGTGGGTCCAGAGGGCGGAGGGCCCGCAGAGAGAAGAGGCACTCTCCACCAGTGAAGAGCTGGGAGTTGAGAAGTTGGGGGTGGTATTTGCATTTTGGGCATTCTGAAAAGTCTCCAGGGTGTCCTACAAACCTCAGACAAAGCAGACATTTGGGAGACATTTGTAGAGTGTCTTGGTGCCAGCATGAGCCAAGCCATACTGCTTCCTGGTAAGCAGCATCTGGGCCCTAGCGGAGGAGGGGCCACCTTGAGAGCCTACAGGGCTGGGACCAAGTCCCCCAGGAGTCCCTCCCCTCCCCGCTCCCACTGCCCCTGAGTCCGGGTCTCCCTGCCTGCACCATCACCATAGTCCTCACTGATCTTCCTGCATCTACTTAAACCATCTCAAGGATGATCACTGCCTACAAAATACAGCTCAGACTTTTGAGCTTTTTACTTAGAGCCTTGACTGGCCTCCTCAGCCCCTGCGACTCTCCCATGTGCCTCCCCTTCTTCTACCTGCTTCCCCAAATGTGCCTCCTGCATTCCCTGGGCTTTAATGTTGCTCTCTGCACTCCTCAGATGCTGACGCTGCGCCAAGGTGCAGCAGAGAACGGCGTCCTCTGGGCCTGGTGAGGGCAGTGAGCATTCGTGCTGTAAAAAGGTCATTCTTCCTTTCACGTTCGACGCCTGTGGTGTGCCAGGCCCTGGACTAGGTGCTAGGCTGGATGTTAAAACTCTCAGAGCACAGTCCCTGTTCTGAAGGTGCTTCCAACCCAGAGGGGCCGAACAGTGGCCCCGGTTAGCCAGAGGCAATGGAATGAGGTTCCCGTGCCATGCCGTTTTCACCTGAGCTGCGGTCCAGAGCTGGCTCCAACTGTCTGTCAGGGTTTCAGCTGGCACCGTTGACTGACGGCGTTGCTTTGCAGGGTGGGGAATGGGGTGGAGACTTGAACATTTTGTTCCATAGATGTCTGTGTTGTTTAATCTTGAAATCAAGTGTGGGTTTAATATTTGCTTATGTACATAACTGTTTTTTGATTGAAAAATAAATTCTTTTATTTAGGTCTCTTTTGGGCCTTCATATAGTCAGTGACCTGTGTCAGTGCTCCTTGTGAACCCCCCGGGACAGGCCCGTGCTTGAACAAGCCCGTGGCTGCTCATCGTGGGGGAGCGTCCACACCCTGGGGCGTCGTGTTAAGAGGGTGCTGGAAAGGGCTTCTTACAGGATTCGGCTTGAGTAATCTGGGGGAGGGTTTAGGGAAGCGGGACTTTGCTCTGGATTGGTGCTGTCAAGAAGCAGGCATCATTCTGCAATTGGGAGTCTCAATGCATCGTATTTGGAAGGACAGACTAGAACCAGGCCAGAGCTGTCAGCCGTGAAGAGGCAGCAGTCACTCAGACTGTCCGGGACAGGGCACTGCTTGCCCTTTTTACAGCTTGGACAGTGCCCATGTTTTGTCTGTGTTCAGATGTGATTACAGAGGGGTCTTGCTTTTGTATTGATTCATCATGGTGACAGAGTAGTCTGCTGTTGATGTTCTATGAAATTTTAACCAGGAGACACTGAGGGCTCTATCTGTGAGTGCCAGGCCGCTCCTAGCAACACCGAGGCCTCTATCTGTGAACGCCAGGCCGCTCCTAGCAACACTGAGGCCTAGAAGATAGGACCAGATCAGCTCCCAGGTGTCAGCAACTGGTCTTTTCTACCTGAAGAATCAGTGTGGTGGCCTCACAGTTGCTACAGGTGCATTCAGCCTCATGACTCCACGTGAGCACCCCGTGCCGATTCATCTGCCCAGCCACATCACCAGGTACTTGGACTCCTCATTTCACTCATGGCTGGGACACAGCAGATAGCAGACCTCTCAGTTGCCAGACACATCCCAGTGGCCTTCGGCTGCGCCCAGCCTGGCTTAATTGGTGCCTCCCGATGCTTCTGGAGGCATCTGTGCTCCCAGCTCCTCTCTGGCACGTCTCAGCGGCTTGTGGCCCACTTCACCTGTTCACAGCCCCCATGGCTTCCCCTGTACAGTCTCTTGCCAGACTCATCTTCCTATACACAAACCCAGCTGTGGCCCCTGTGTGAGTGCCCTACACCTGCAGGACAGGCCCAAGTCCTCCTGTGTTCAGCCCTGGCCTTCTCTCTGGTGGTGGGGGTCTTTGCTATAGATCCTCTGGCCCCCTGGCCCTGCCCCATTCCCCAGGGACCCTCACTAAAGCCTCTCCCTCTCAGCCTGGAGTTTGTGTCTGTCTCGAACTCCTCAAGAAAACACTGTCCTGGCACATTTCACTTGGCAGTTATTCCTGAGACCACCCCCTGCCCCTGCACTGACGTTCTTGTTAGCCACATAAACACTTTATTCTACTCTTTCGTATAAAATCTTGAGGGGTCTGGGATATAGAGCTAGGCGGGTTCTTTCTCCTCCTCAGCATGCTGGAGCACAGGCGGGCACCTAGAGGAGGAACTGTACCTGCTCAGGAAATGGCTGGAAGGGGAAGTGGGGGAAGGGGGAGCCGTGTGGCCCACTTGCTGTTCAGCATGTGATTAGCCGCTGCAGAGGCCAATGTGGACTCCAGGAAGCGCTCTCGTGGCTGGGAAGGCAGTGTGTGTCCCCACGCTGTAGGGGCTGCAGCAGGGAGCACACCCATGACTCAGGTTGTGCAGGGTCAGGGCTCCGGGCTGAGAGGCAAGGGGACAGCAGGAGGGCAGCTGGAGCCACCAGTGGACAGATGGCAGGGGCCATGTACCAGGCTAAGGAGCGTGGACTTCATCCTGAGGGCACCACTGAGGGTTTTAGGCAGGCGGGTAGTGCAATGGACGTGATAGATGTTTCAGAAACACACCGCTAGGGTCCTGGTGGAGAGTGGGGCAGGCAAGGCGGCCAGGTGAGGCAGGGGAAGTTGGGAGGGTGAGGGAAGCGGGGCAGCCCTACTCTGGCTTGGAGATAATGCAGGAGGAGGTTTCAGGAAGGATGAACTAGGCCCTGGGCAGCCCACAGCTGTGGTGGCCGCGGATAGCAGGGTGGCGCTGGCTTCGTACATGGAGGTGCTAAGGGGACTGACTGGGTGGTGGGGAGGGGCCTTGAGAGATCCTCAGGCCATGCTGCATGGAGAGCCTTGAGGCTGCAGTGGGAATGTCCAAGTCCAAGGTTGCCTCTTGGCCCGGAGCCGCGGGGCGTGAGAGCTCAGCAGGGCTCACACGCAGCCAGGTCCCAGGCAGTGGAGGGATCCCCTGCAGGAGTAGCAGGTGTCACAGGGCAGGAAACGCAGTACAGGCTGGGGCTGAGAGCTCCAAAAGACCAGGCCTGGGCAAGCCAACGGGCCCAAATGGCTGAGCCCTCAGTCTCTGTCCAGCTCTTGGACGGGACCTCCAGCCTGTGTTTCTCGTGGGGAGGCTGGAGAGAGGCAGGGACCTCTGTGTGAGGCAGGCCTGGGCAGAATATCAGGGTGCCCACACAGATGGACTGCACAGAGCTGGGGAGGCCCAGGGAGCACCCGAGGAGCACGGCAGGCTGCCCTGGGGCAGGCCAGTGACCTGTGCCGCTTGCCCAGGCAACAGAAGAGTGAGAGGGCTACACCGTGCCATCTCCAGGGAGCACCTGGTAGACACAGCCAGGCCACTTACCATCGGGGTACCCCAGCACAGGCTTAGCTCACTCTGAGCACCCCAGGGTCTCTGTCCATTAGTTGGGAACTCAACACACACCTTATGTAGCTGCGTGTGGGCAGAGGCTTGACACTGTGTTAACCTCCACTTTCATTTCTGGTCCTGTGTCCCCATCAGCAGGGAAGGCCTGGAGCCCCTCCCGACTTCATGTTGAAAGTGGCAGGGAGAAGAGTGACCAGGGGAAGGCAGAGAGCAAATCCCATTTATTGGAATTTCACTGACAGCAGATTGAGAGGAAGGCTTCCCCCTCCCCTGAAACATGCCGTCCTCTCTGCCCTCAGGGCTCAGCACAGGGATAAGACCCCACTCTGCATGTCCCCAGAGGGCAGCACTCCAGGGTGGGGGGGAGGGGTGCTCTACGCCAGGCTGGGGAGCTGGGACAGGAGGGAAGACGTGCACCCTCACCTCTTGGCTCAATCCCTCTCCCCGGGACCTGGTGCTGCCCCCAGTCCCTGGGGTGGGCTGGCAGACAGGGCTCATGCAACAATGAGTAGACAGGAGGTGGCACAGAAACGTGGCCTTGTTGTCCCCTGGCGGGGCGGGAGGACTAAAGGGGCCATGCTGTGGCCACAGCGGGTCCAAACAGAAGTATCTGCAGTGTACATATGGGAGGGTTGGAGAGGGGCGTCCTCTGCCCCAGGCTGTGCCTGGGGACAAGAGAGAGGGGAAGGACAGCTGGCACTGCCGTGCCAGGGGCAGGGTCCAGGCCAGCCATGCCACCTGAGCGGGCACAGAGAGCTGGAGCTGGGCTACTCCTTGGCGCGGCCAATGATGGTGAGGATGTACAGGAAGATGTTGATGATGTCTGTGTACAGGTTCAGCGCGGCAAACACGTACTCTTCCGGGCTCAGGGACAGCTGCTTGTTCCCCAACAGCAGCTGGGTGTCCACTGCCAGGAACTGGAGGTGATAGCACAGTGGTGTTGAGGGACAAGCCTGCCCGCCAGTGTCCCGCCCCTGGCCAAGGCCGCCCCTCACTCACGCAGGTGAAGAGCAGAGCGCCCAGCGAGGCGTACACAATCTCCAGGATGCGGTTCCGGATGAAGATGCAGAGGATGGCGAAGATGAAGAGCACCACCATGCTCACCAGGAGCACACCCATGCACGAGGTGAAGTCGTAGCGGGTCTGCAGGCGGGGGAGGAACGGGCCATGGGGCTGGGCCTGGGAAAGCCGCTCGGCCCCTGCGGCCACAGCCCAGCCATGGGAGGCCCCTCACCTGCATGGAGAAGATGACGACCGTGAAGCAGACGGCTGTGGTGATGCCCACGGCCATGATGACTGCCTCGGTGTTGTAGAAGCTGGCGATCATCCCCACCATGTACGACAGGCTGGCGGTCAGGACCGACTGTGGGTGGGAGACACACGCTGGCCTTGGGTGTGTGCCACCCCCGCCCGCCCCTGCCTCATGAGCACAAGGAGAACCAGGGTGACCAGGCCCGGAAGAGTGGGTGTGTGGGACTGCATGGCCAGACCCGGGCCCAGAGGCTCAGGTTTGGGGGTTACCAGTGCAACAAGGTTCCAGGGGTGCTTTCGCCGAAAGTCCCCACAACAGCTGAGGACGATGAGGGAGATGAAGAAGACAGCATAGGAGACATAGTAGGTCCAGACGTTCTCCCGGACAAAGCCCTTCACCTCCCCAACAAAAGTGAACACAGACACCGTGGACAGGGTCACCGACAGCTGCAGGGTCAGCACCAGGAACACCTGGGAAAGGAGCCGCTCAGAGTCATCCACTGGGCGCCACACCCCCCACCTCCTCCGAGATGCCCCCACCCACCTTGCGGATGAAGGCCTGTCGGATGCTCTTGTCATCCCAGTTGGTGGCAGGGAAGTCCTGGTTGTCATAGTAGGATGGGGGACCCTCCTCCTGGTAGTTTCCATGCTGGGGTGCTGAGGAGCAGACAGGCTGGGTCAGCGCCACTCACGAGCACCTCCCCCTGCCCTCCCCACCACCCCACCCCTCCCTTCCTGAGACTCACAGTCAGGGTCTTGTCCTGGGAAGGCCTGTGGCTGTCCATAGGGGTTGGGGGGAAAGGGGCTCTGGGGATATGGCCCCTGGGGGTAGCCCCCTTGGGGGTAGGGGCCCTGTGGGTAGCCCTCTTGTGGGTAGGGGCCCTGTGGGTAGGCCCCTTGGGGGTAGGGGCCCTGTGGGTAGCCCCCTTGGGGGTAGGGGCTGGGGCCATGGGGGTACCCTGGCTGACCGTAGGGTGAGGGCTGGAAAGGGGGCTGCGGGTAAGGGGCCCCAGGGTAGGGAGGCTGAGCATAGGGGGGCATGGGTGGCTGGGGCCCCCCCGGATATCCAGGGTTGGGGGGAGGATAGTTGTCCCCAGACACCAAAAAACTCTTTTCATGGGACATGGCCTCGGGTTCGGCGGTCCGCCCCTAGAGCAGGCAAACAAGAAACAGTGGAACAGTTGGCTTGCGCGACAGTGTCGGGACCCAGCCCTGCGCAACTCCACCTGCTTCTGGGAACCCAGGGGGAAGAAAGGGAAGACCGTGACCCTTGCCATGGGCTGTGCGGAGCCCCAGAGCCTGGGCCTGGAGAAGTGCGTGGGAACCTGACCGGACCGGCGCCGTGGGGCCTTCCCAGGGCTCTAGGCCGCCTTTAGGGTGGGGGAGGGGCCGGGCGAGGGGACAACCGCCAGCCTCGGGATTTGGGGCTTGGTTGTTTATCACAAGCAACCGGAGGCCTGCACCGCTGCCGGCGTCTCCCGGGTGGGAGCTCAGCGCGTGGGGGCTGGGGTCTGGTCGGGGACGTGTGGGGTGTGCCCGGACCCTCCCCTCCGCATCCCGCCCCTTAAGCAGCTTTAAGGGGCCGGAGCCGGCGGCTATTTCTATCCCAGGAAATCCCCGGGCCATCTGTGACCAACAAGGGCCCGAGCCCCCCCAACCCCCCGAACCCAACAACAGGGCCCAACGGCCCCGGGCTCCGGGTGGGGGGATCAGGCCTCGATCGGCTGCCGGTGCCTGCCAGTGGGATACGCCGGGAACAGCGGGGTGCGGGGGAGTGTGGGGGATGGAAGCGACCACGGAGCGTGCGGGGAACAAAGCGGGCGTGGGGCAAGGCGGGTAGGGGCTGCGGCCGTGGCACTGGCACCGAGGGCGGATGGGCCCTCCGCGGGCCGGGGGCGCACAGGGTCATGGGTCCAGCAGTCGCCGCAGCGCGCCGCCCCCTCCCTCCGGCTCCAGGCCGCCGCGGCTCCCCGCCCCCACCACCGCCGCCACCTCTGGCCGGGAGCAGCCGCGTACCCCGGCGGGACCAACTGACCGACCCGAGGCGGCCACGCTCGGATGCGCAGGACCCGCGTGGGGGCAGGGGCGGGGGCGGCCGGCCGCACGCGGCAGCGGGTCGGACGCGCTCCTGGGCTCTGGCCGGGGACTCACCGGTGGCGGTGCGCCGCAGGCCGGTGAGCACGGTGTCCGCTGCGCGGCCGCGCGGTGATGGCCGGTGCGCCCGCACCCGCACCCGCACCCGCACCCGCTCGGCGGCCGCTCGGCTGGGCCTGCGCCTGCGGCTGGGAAGACGCAGCGGGGCCTTGTGACGGGGCGGGGTAGGGGGCGGGGCCGGGCGAGCTCGGGGATGGGCGGGGCGGGGCAGGGCGGGCGCGGCTTCCGCGGACCCGACCCACTGCGCCCCCTTGCTTGTTCCTTTTGGCTCCGGCTGGAGGCCCGCGCCCCTCACTGCCTGCCGAGGGGTGGGGTCGGGCGGTGGGCGCTGAAGACCCCTGGAGGCAGAAGTCTGGTCTGGCCAATTTGGCTGGCCGTTCGGTAGTTAAGAAATTTATTCCTAAATGCGGGATTTGCTGAAGCTGCCGGGGACTGACCATCCGTTCTCGGGCCTTAAAACACAACGTTCACTTCTTTTCATCCAGGTCTATCCTAAATCAAGGAGCCTAATCATTTAGTTCCCAAATTGAGGCCTCATGGTTTAATTGCCCCATTTTCTCTATCAGCCCAAACTCGGCCAGGCCTGCTACTAGAGACCTTTTTTTTTTTTTTTAAATTCTTGTGGATACATAGGTGCATGGGACGTTTTGATGTAGGCATGCAGAATAATCACATCAAGGTAAATGGGGTATCCATCAGCTCAAGCATTTGTCCTTCGTGTTACAAACAATCCGGTTATACTCTTGGAGTTGTTTTAAAATGTACAATTAAATTATTTTTGATTACAGTCACCCTGTTGTACTAGCAAATACGATGTCTTATTTTCCCACTAGAGACCCTGAACGCTCACTTGTCTGCCTGACGTCCTCACAAGCTGCGAGGGGCTGAGGCTTGAGGATACAGCAGGACTGGAGGCCAGGCCGCCTCCCTGCTTGGCTCCCAAGTCCTTTTGGGGGAACAGTGACTGGCAGAGGCAGTGTGCATCCTGCTGCCAGCCTTCCCACCCAGGGCCCAGACCCCACCTGCCCTTCTGCCCTTGGAGGGCTGGCCGCTCCCAGACCGCTCTGAGTCCTGCACCTATGGTGCACTGGTGCAATGTTTAGCAACCAGACCTAGTGAGGGGAAGCCTGGGGTGCATTTTTTGCACATGCCCATGGTGTTATTACCCACCAGGGCTGGTTTCAAGTTACCCCCAGCTGAGCAACCAGTCCACAGGAATTCCTGAAACTGTACCAGTCTGCTTGTGGTGTGAGTGGTGCCTGTGCCCTCTGCAGCCAGGGTCGGCGTAATGGGTAACCTGTGATGAGTTCCATTAGAGGAAACGTGGGAAAAGCAGGGATGGATTTACCTTTGTAGAAGCAGAAGCTCACAAAATTTGAGAGACCTTTAAGAAAAATAAAATGCCGGCCGGGCGCGGGGGCTCACGTCTGTGATCCCAGCACAGTGGGAGGCTGAGGCGGGCGGATCACAGGGTCAGGAGATCCAGATCATCCTGGCTGACACGGTGAACCCCTGTCTCTACTAAAAATACAAAAAAAAAAAAAAAAAAAAAAAAAAAAATTAGCTGGGTGTGGTGGTGTGCACCTGTAATCCCAGCTACTGAGGAGGCTGAGGCAGAAGAATTGCTTGAACTTGGGAGGCAGAGGTTACAGTGAGCTGAGATCGTGCTACTGCACTCCAGCCTGCGTGACAGAGTGTGACTCTGTCTCAAAAAATAAATAAATGAATAAATAAATAAATAAAAAATAGCCAGGTATGGTGGCGCACGCCGGTAATCCCAACACTTTGGGAGGCTGAGGCAAGTGGATCATCTGAGGTCAGGAATTCAGACCAGTCTGCCCAATAGAGTGAAACCCTGTCTCTACTAAAAATACAAAAATTAGCTGGGCATGGTGGTGTGTGCCTGTAATCCTGGCTACTTGGGAGGCTGAGGCAGGAGAATCCCTTGAACCAGGGAGGCAGAGTTTCAGTGAGCTGAGATCACACCATTGCACTCCAGCCTGGACACAGAGAGAGATCCCGTCTCAAAGAAAATAAACACTTTTTTTAAAATTTTGAGACGGAGTCTTGCTCTGTCGCCCAGGCTGGAGTACAGTGGCTTGATCTCGGCTCACTGCAAACTCCGCCTCCCGGGTTCATGCCATTCTCCTGCCTCAGCCTCCCAAGTAGCCGGGACTACAGGTATCCACCACCACGCCCGGGTAATTTTTTGTATTTTTAGTAGAGACAGGGTTTCACCGCATTAGCCAGAATGGTCTTGATCTCCTGACCTCGTGATCCGCCTGCCTCGGCCTCCCAAAGTGCTAGGATTACAGGTATGATCCACTACACCTGGCCAAAAATAAATAAATTTTTAAAAATTAAATAAATAAAGTAAAATGCTGAGTACAAAGTTGAGTAAAGGGCGTCAGGAGGGGTCGTGTAGGCAGAGTCCCTAAGTGTCTTTAGATTTATGTTAAATCTGCCTTAAAAACAGAGTAAGGGGCTGGGCACGGTGGCTTGTGCCTGTAATCCTAGCACTTTGGGAGGCCAAGGTGGGTGGACCACCTGAGGTCAGGAGTTCAAGAGCAGCCTGGTCAACACGGCAAAACCCCATCTCTACTAAAAATACAAAAATTAGCCGGGCGTGGTGGCACACATTTGTTTTCCCAGCTACTCAGGAGGCTGAGGCAGGAGAATCACTTGAACCCAGTGGGTGGAGGTTGCTGTGAGCTGAGATCACGCCACTTCACTCCAGCCTGGGTGAAAGGGTGAAACTCCGTCTCGGGGAAAAAAAAAAAGAAAGGCAGAGTAAGGGAGATCATGCCAGAGGGGTGGCCATGGGGGTTTGTGGGGAAGGGAGGGCCAAGTAGAGGAAAGGGCCAGTCCCAGGCCACTGAGGCAGGAGAGCCTGTAGCTCTGCAGGAAGAGCTGAGAACCTGGAGCCCTCTGAGCATCAGGGTGTGCAGGGGGCATGGGGCAGAGAAGGGACTGAGGTCTGGTCAGGTGCAGCTGGGCAGGTCCTCAAAAGGACTTTGGAGTTTTTGTTTTGTTTTGTTTTGTTTTAGACAGAGTCTCACTCTATCACCTAGGTTGAAGTGCAATGTCATGATCTCAGCTCACTGCAACCTCTGCCTCCCAGGTTCAAGCGATTCTCCTGACTCAGCCTCCCGAGTAGCTGAGATTACAGATACCTGCAACCATGCCCGGCTAATGTTTTCATTTTTAGTAGAGACAGGGTTTTACTTTGTTGGCCAGGCTGATCTCAAACTCCTGACCTCGTGATCCAGCTGCTTCAGCCTCCCAAAGTGCTGGGATTACAGGCGTAAGCCACTGCGCCCAGCCCCCAGCACTTTGGTTTTTACTGTTGCTGATGCTCGGAGCTATGTAGCAGCTGCTGGTGTCACTTTACAAGGCCCACCCTGACCCCTCTGTTGAGGACCCACCATGGGAGTGGCAGGCAGACAGAGACTAGTTAAGAGGTGAGCTTAGCTACCTAGCGAGAGATTCTGGAGGCTGGGACCAGGGTCGGGGCAGCAGAGGTGCGGCATGTGCAGGGCTGGGAGCGAAGGCTGGCCAGGGTCCTCAGCTCCCTGGAGGGAGGAACAGCAGGGGTGGGGCTGGGTTTTGGTGGGCTGAGGGGTGAGTGGGAAGTAGGAGACGGAGAGCAGTAGTAGCCACAGCTCTTTGAAAGGCTGGGAACAAATGGAGCTTGGGTGATGTCAGGGATTTGTGGCGAGTGGGATTGTGGATTCCGAAGGCACCACCCAGGTTTGAGGCCTGGTGCTGCTGTGGGCCTGTCTGCACCTCTGTTTCCCTTTCTGTGGTGAGGATTAGCGGCAGCAAAGAATGCAGTGAGGCCATCACCCTGTCACCTTCTGGGGTTATTTGTGACGATGCCAATGATGGTGTGAGATGGGGAGGTGCAGGCAGGACAGAAAGCTGCAGGAATGAGCGGGCAGGACCCAAGGCGGGAGGAAGGCTGTGCTGCAATGCACGCTCTTGGAGACCAAGGGTGGGGAGCTGCCTATGCTCAGCAGCTGGCAGGTGTGAGGGACCAGGAGCAGGGTTGAGAAGGTTGCTGGAGGCATTGAAGGCCAGCCTGGCCAGGGGCGGACCTGAAGACCCAGCACTTGTCATGCAGAGGGTGTCATGGACACAGAGGCTTGGAGATCCTCAGTGAGGGGCCCTTGGTGGGTTTAGTGGGGAGGGTGATTGGCCATTTTCGGACCACGGAGGCCAGGGGAGTGAAGGGCCACCAGAGGACGCTCCTGTCTACCCTGCCAGCCAGGGGCTGGAGTGGGCCAGATGGGGCCGGTGGACTGGACTGGGCTGGCTGGAGTGTTCTGAGAGGTCCAGCCTGGCCAACACCTCCTGGTCAGCTGGGGGTTGAGGCTGCAGCAGGAGAGGAAGCTTCTGAGCCCCAGTAACCAGGCCTCAGCGCCCAGGGCCCAGCTGCTCCCTCCCTCCTTCTGTCTTTCAGTTTCACTTTTGTTTTCCTGCTCCCCGCAGAGTTAGGCTTGCTGAGGGGCAGGCGCAGGAGTCCTGGCTGAGCTCATGGCCTGAGGCTGCCGAGCGGCAGCAGGGAGTGTAAGTACCGTGTGTGGGGCCACCCATAACGGGTGAGTATTGAGGGCACCCCTCGGAGGGGCCTGGGGAGGGGTAGGAGGGGTGGAGTGGGCTGTTTCCCTACCCACCCGATGCCCCATCCCAGGGCTGCAATGGCGGAGGCAGAGGCAGGGGTGGCAGTGGAGGTCCGTGGACTGCCTCCTGCCGTGCCCGACGAGCTGCTCACACTCTACTTTGAAAACCGCCGACGCTCTGGAGGGGGGCCTGTGTTGGGCTGGCAGAGACTGGGCTGCGGGGGCATCCTCACCTTCAGAGAGCCTGCAGGTGAGAGGACTGGCTGAAGGGGCAGCCTGGGTGCCTTGACGTTCTGATGCCTGACGTCCTGCCCTGCCACTGCCCACAGACGCCGAGAGGGTCTTGGCCCAGGCAGATCACGAACTACATGGTGCCCAGCTGAGCCTGCGGCCAGCTCCACCACGAGCCCCTGCACGCCTGCTGCTCCAAGGACTGCCCCCTGGCACCGCACCCCAGCGTCTGGAGCAGCATGTCCAGGCCCTGCTGCGTGCCTCGGGGCTCCCAGTACAGCCCTGCTGTGCCTTGGCCAGCCCCCGGCCGGACCGGGCTCTGGTCCAGTTGCCCAATCCCCTTTCTGAGGCAGGTGAGAGGCGGGTTGGGGTTGAGGTGCTGGCTAGGGGAGGTTCCCTGAGCTGACCTGCACATTCCCCACAGATGTCCGTGTCCTGGAGGAGCAGGCCCAGAATCTGGGCCTGGAGGGGTCCTCGGTGTCCCTGGCCCGGGTGCCCCAGGCCCGAGCAGTGCGTGTGGTGGGGGACAGCGCCTCTGTGGACCTGCTGCTGCTGGAGCTGTACCTGGAGAATGAGCGCCGCAGTGGTGGGGGGCCCCTGGAGGACCTGCGATGCCTGCCCGGGCCCCTGGGCACTGTTGCCTCCTTCCAGCAGTGGCAAGGTGAGTGGGGCTGGGCAGACCCAGCTGACCCTCCCTCTCCTGCAGAAATCTGACCGGTTTTCTGTCCTTTCCCTTCCTCCAAGTGGCAGAACGAGTGTTGCAGCAGGAGCACCAGCTGCAGGGCTCAGAGCTGAGCCTTGTCCCCCACTACGACGTCCTGGAGCCTGAGGAGCTGGCTGAGAACACCAGTGGAGGGGACCACCCATCCACCCTGGGGCCTAGGGCTACTAAGCATGCTATCCTGAGGACTGGAGGGTTGGTGACGGCTCTGCAGGGTGCAGGGACTGTGACAATGGGCTCTGACGAGGAACCAGGGCAGTTAGGGTCCTCTCTGAGGACTGGTCCCATGGTGCAAGGTACAGGGACTATGACGACGGGCTCTGGCGAGGAACCAGGGCAGTCAGAGGCCTCTCTGAGGACTGGTCCCATGGGGTCTCTGGGACAGGCAGAGCCAGTCGGTTCAATGCCCATGGGGTCTCTCGAACATGAGGGGCTGGTAAGCCTGAGGCCTGTGGGGCTGCAGGAACAGGAGGGGCCCATGAGCGTGGGGCCTGTGGGGTCTACAGGCCCAGTGGAGATCTCTAAGGGGTTGCTAGGGCAGGAGGGCCTGGTGGAAATTGCCATGGACTCACCAGGGCAAGAAGGGCTGGTGGGTGCCATGGAGATCGCCATGGGGTGTCTGGAGAAGGCAGGGCCTGTGAGCCCGGGACGTGTGAAGCTGGCGGGGCAGGAGGGCCTGGCGGACATGGTGCTGCTGATGGAGCCAGGGGCGATGCGCTTCCTGCAGCTCTATCATGAGGACCTTCTTGCGGGCCTGGGAGACGTCGCTCTCTTCCCACTTGAAGGACCGGATGTGACTGGCTTTCGGGTGAGTGACCCCTCAGGACTCCTCACCTTCAGCCCCTTCCTCCTACTGACTCAGAATACCTCTTCTGTGCTCTAAACCTGCAAACTCCGCCTCTGCCATGGCCCTGCAGCTCTGTGGAGGCCAGACTTCCTGCCAGGCGGCCGAGGAGTTTCTGCGGAGCCTGCTGGGCAGCATTAGCTGCCATGTGTTGCGCCTGGAGCACCCGGGCAGCGCGAGGTTTCTCCTGGGCCCAGAAGGGCAGCGCCTTCTCCAGGGGCTGGAGGCTCAGTTCCAGTGTGTCTTTGGGACAGAGCGCCTGGCCACAGCCACCTTGGACACAGGCCTTGAAGAGGTAGAGATGGAGTCCCACCCCCGCCCTCCGCTTTCTCACGCCTCTGCCCCAGACCTTCTCTGCCCTTGCCCAGAGGCTAGTGGTCCTGACGTCCTCTCCCTACAGGTGGACCCTACCGAGGCCCTCCCAGTGCTCCCTGGTGATGCCCACACCCTGTGGCCCCCAGACAGTACGAGTAGTGACCAGGAGCACGTGAGCCTGGGTAGGACTCCCTGGGAGCCCTCAGCACATCCTGTGGCCCTCACTTGACCCCACCCCCTGCCCTGCTCTGTCCTCCCATCTGTCTACTGACCCATCTTAGGCCCATCGTGTACCCCAAAAACTTGCTTCCCATCTTTCACCCGTTCCAACTCCTCCTGGGCCCAGCCCCTGACCCAGTGGCCTCTCCCTGCCCCCAGAGGAGGTCCGAGAACTGCTGGCCACCCTGGAGGGCCTAGACCTAGACAGGGAGGACTGGCTGCCTCTGGAGCTGGAGGAGGAAGGGCCTCAGGAGCAGCCAGAGGAGGAGGCGACCCCAGGGCATGAGGAGGAGGAGCCTGTGGCTCCCAGCATCCTGGCACCCAGGCGGCTGGAGGAGGAGGCCGCTCTGCAGCTGGCCCTCCACCGGTCGCTGGAGCCTCAAGGTCAGGCGGCTGAGCAGGAGGAGTCTGCTGCCCTGCGCCAAGCCCTAGCCCTCTCCCTGCTGGAGCAGCCCCCGTTGGAGGCAGAAGAGCCTCCAGATGCGGGGACTGATGGGAAGGCCCAGCTGGTGGTGCACTCGGCCTTTGAGCAGGATGTGGAGGAGCTGGACCAGGCGCTCAGGGCTGCCTTGGAGGTCCACCTCCGGGAGGAGACGGTGGGGCCCTGGCGCCGCACACTGCCTGCAGAGCTGCGTGCTCGCCTGGAGCGGCGCCATGGTGTGAGTGTTGCCCTGCGCGGTGACTGCACCATCATCCGTGGCTTCGGGGCCCACCCTGCCCATGCTGCCCGCCACTTGATGGCACTTCTGGCTGGCCCCTGGGATCAGAGTTTGGCCTTTCCCTTGGCAGCTTCAGGCCCTACCTGTGAGTCTACATCCTGGACTGAGGGGCAGTGGGGTGGGCTGGTTAGCAGGGGCTAGTGCCCCAGGCATGGCTCTGACCTCCCCTTTTCCCCACGCATCAGTGGCAGAGCAGACGCTGAGGGGGCCCTGGAACAAGCTGGAGCATCTGGCAGAGAGCACCGGGGAATTCCAAGAGGTGGTGCAGGCCTTCTGCGACACCCTGGACGCTGCCCACAGCAGCATCCGCATCGTTCGCGTGAGTCCATGCCCTGTCTCTCTGGCCCCATGGCGTCCTGGGCTCTTGCACCATCAGCACCTTGCCAAGTCTGTGGCCTGTCTCTCTCGCCTACATCAAGGTCAGCTGACCAGGAGCTGACAGGCTCCCAGCCCTGTTCTCTGCCCAGAGGCCGTTCCCAAAGTGGGTAGGGAAACAGGAGGGAACAGAGTGGGGGTCTTGGGATCTGATAGCCCTGAATGAGGGTCCCCACTCTGCCGCTCATGACTGGGTCACCAGGGACTATGGGACCACTTCCAGGCCTCGGTTTCCTTATTTGGAGCATGGGCGGTGACGCCATCTTGTGGCTATTGTGAGGATTACTCGTTTCACAAACGCATCCCTTGTGCTGTTCTGGGTGCTCTTCTGCCTCCACAGAAAGGCCCAGGCTTGCTGCGGTCACTGTGCTGGGGTCACTGTGCTGATGACACTGCGCGGGGCACTCTCAACTTTTGATGCTCAAAGTTGTGCGTGGGGCCAGCAGCATCACCCTCCACCAGGAGCTGGTCAGAAATGCAGAAAGAACCTCTGGTTATCCCCAGACCTGACCACCACCATCACCACCACCACCACCACCATCACAACATCACCATGACCCTCACCACCATCACCATAATCACCATCACCATGACCCTCACCACTCACTGTCATCACCACCACCATCACCACCACCATCACCATCACTATCACCACCACCACAGCCACCATCGTCACCATCACCACCATTAGCGTCACCACTATCACTGTCAGCTTCACCAACACACCTTCACCACTCACCATCACCAGCATCACCACCACCCAGACGCACTGAGCTCATATCCTGGTGGTTTTGTTAATTATATGTACTTGGTTCTTCCGGTGAGCACCTTTATGACTTTAGCTGGTACACTTGAATATTTTTTTTCACTTGACAGCTTTAGAGATTGTTTCTTGCCTTCCTGCAAGAAGGCAAGATGGAGGAGAACGGGCCTCGCTTCTCTCTCTTTTGCCTCCTTCCTCACCTTCCATCTCAGTTTGGTCAGTTACATTATTTTTATTATGTAGTAAAGGTTTCTGTAACTATCACAAAGCCTCCATGCTTGGACCATAGGTTGGTAGACGTACTATAACAATGAAAAAATATTTACCATTGAGCCATAGAAAGAGAAATGAAATCCTAGTTATTAAAACTGTGTTCTGTCAAAAAGATATTCTAGAATTCAAGGCTAATGGCTGTTGTTTTTTTGACTTTCTTTGTTTTTTCTGGGTCATGCTTGACCACTGGGTTACTCCGTCCCCACTTGTCACCTTTCGGCACAGATTCTTTTGTTTAGTGGGAGTATCTCCTTGAGTGGATGGCAAACATATTTGACTTTTAAATTTATGTATATGTGAACATATATATAAACGTATACATTTATATAGATAAACATACACATTTATATATATATATGATTTTCTTTAAGACAGTGTCTCTCTCTGTTGCCCAGGCTAGTGTGCAGTGGCACAATCTCGGCTAACTGCAACCTCCGCCTCCTGGGTTCAAGTGATTCTGCCTCAGCCTCCCAAGTAGCTGGGATTATAGGCACACACCACCACACCCAGCTACTTTTTGTATTTTTAGTAGAGATGGGTTTTGCTTTTTTGTGTTTTTTTTTAGATGGAGTCTCACTCTGTCGCCCAGGCTGAAGAGCAGTGGCATGATCTCAGCTCACTGCAAGTTCTGCCTCCCGGGTTCATGCCATTCTTCTGCCTCAGCCTCCCGAGTAGCTGGGACTACAGGTGCCCGCCACCACACCTGGCTTATTTTTTGTATTTTCAGTAGAGACGGGGTTTCACTGTGTTAGCCAGGATGATCTGGATCTCCTGACCTCGTGATCTGCCCACCTTGGCATCCCAAAGTGCTGGGATTACAGGCGTGAGCCACCGTGCCCAGCCAAGACGGGGTTTTGCCATGTTGGTCAGGCTGGTCTCAAACTCCTGACCTCAAGTGATTCACCTGCCTTGGCCTCCCAAAGTGCTGGGATTACAGGCATGAGCCACTGCGCCTGGCCAACTTTTAAATTTATATTGTCCTTTACAATTGGAGGTATTTTGCAACTGTAATTTGATGTTGGTATAAACTTGCATGTTCTCGTGTGTCCTAATATGCCCTTATTTGTCCTCATTCTTCATTAATAGTTTGGCGGAATATAGTGCTCAGGTTCAAAATATGTTTTTCCTCAGATATTTGAAGACATTGCTGTTTTTCTTCCTTCTTAAAAAATATTTTTCTTGGAAAGTTAAAAAATATCCCCCTATGGTTTCTTAGCATCTGGTGTCCGCAGTGAGAGACCCAATGTGAGAAGGCGAGATTTCTTCCCGTTTGCATACTGACCTCGGGGTGTGTGTGTGTGAACTTGCAGGGTTTTCTTTCACTCTGAGGGTTGAGGTTTCCTGGCAGGTGGGTGCCAGGGGCTTGTCTTTCCTCGTTGTCCTTCTTGGCATTTCACAGATCTTGTATATCTGAAGATGTTCCTTCAGCTCAGGGAAGCCATCTTCCCTGTGTGCACTGGAGCTCCGGCCGGTGGAGCTCATACCCCTTTACCTGCTCCCTTGGAGTTCCTTTCTCTTCCGTTAGCTCCGCACCCTGCGTCAGTTCCTGAACTCCATCTAGAACACTAGCTGGGGCTTTAGTTTGAACCACTTCCTCATTTGGCTCACCCCCCTGGAGTGAGCTCAGCGTCCCTTTCTGAACGTAGGAGCACTCTGGTTTTCAGACTAGTTCCTTTTCATGGCAGCTAGTCTTGTTTAATGGACATAGTGTTCTTTTGCAACCCTGTGAAAAAACTATTTAGAATTTCTTTAAAAGTGTTTCCCAAGGGTGACTGTCAGGTTGGTCACCTGAGGCCTTCTCTCCCACCTGGGTCTTTCAGCACTGAGAGGTCTGTGGGCAGCTCCTGGTGCTGGAGTCAGGTCCTGCAGGCAGCATAGGGCCCTGGCTCAGCTCTTCTCTGCAGAGGCCTCGCTGTGAGTGGGTGGGGTTTGCCCACCTGTAGACCTCCACGGGAGGGGGGAGGGGGGCATCAGACTCCCCTGGAGGGGTCAGTCTCCCCAGAGGCCCTCTGAAGTCACTTGTCTCATGGAGGTGCTACTGTCTGCTGCTGAACAGGGCATGATGGAGGCTGCAAGGGCTCCCTCAAACCCTCCAACAGAGGGCTCCTGGCTGCTGGGCTCAGTTCTGCCCTGGGTGGGCCCCAGGGCGGAGGAAGGGTGTTTAATCCTGGCCCGGGCCATCCCCCCGCAGGTGGAGCGGGTGTCGCACCCGCTGCTGCAGCAGCAGTATGAGCTGTACCGGGAGCGCCTGCTGCAGCGATGCGAGCGGCGCCCGGTGGAGCAGGTGCTGTACCATGGCACGACAGCGCCGGCAGTGCCTGACATCTGCGCCCACGGCTTCAACCGCAGCTTCTGCGGCCGCAACGGTGAGGCCTGAGCCCGGCAGGCGCGGGGGCTCTGCGCACCGTGACCACCCTGACCTTGCCCTGTCCCGCCCTGCAGCCACGGTCTACGGGAAGGGCGTGTATTTTGCCAAGCGCGCCTCCCTGTCGGTGCAGGACCGCTACTCGCCCCCCAACGCCGATGGCCACAAGGCGGTGTTCGTGGCACGAGTGCTGACCGGCGACTACGGGCAGGGCCGCCGCGGTCTGCGGGCGCCCCCTCTGCGGGGCCCAGGCCACGTGCTCCTGCGCTACGACAGCGCCGTGGACTGCATCTGCCAGCCCAGCATCTTCGTCATCTTCCACGACACCCAGGCGCTGCCCACCCACCTCATCACCTGCGAGCACATGCCCCGGGCTTCCCCCGACGACCCCTCTGGGCTCCGGGGCCGCTCCCCAGACACTTAACCGAAGGGGCCACCTTCTGGTCTCCTGCTTCCCAGGCTCCCGGCTCCGCACAGCCTGATGCCCCCCCGGCCCCAACTGTGGCCGCCTGAGCTGCGGAATCCAGAAGGCGGTGTGGAGTTGGGGGTCAGCAGCGGCCGAGGGGGGCTGGGCTGGGTCCCCGCCTGGGCCGACCCCACCACCAGGGGTCAGCAGAGCCCAGGAGGCGACGCCGCCCGCCCGCCCGCCGCGCCCAGACCTCGCCTGAAACGGCTCTGTTGTTTGAATAAACGTGAACGTGAACCCAAGCGGAAGGGCCCCGGGAACTCCGACTGCGACCTCTGTTTGGGGACTGGGGACCTCCGCGGCCCAGGGGCGGGGTCTGCAGCTCCCGAGGAGGCGTCGGGGTGCGGGGCGGGGCCCGGAGCGCACCGGGGCGAGCGCACTGCGTTCCTGTGTCGCGCACGCTGGCGCAGACAGCGTCTCCTTGCCGACCGGCCCGCCCCGTGTGCCCGGGACTCAGGTGTGCGCCGCGCCCTGGCCGAGTCTCCCCGCTGCCCTGGCCGAGTCGTCCCGCGCGGGCACCGGCCCTGCCGCTCCCGTGATCTCGCGCAGACACGGGCGCGCCGCGCAGACACGGGCGCCCGATCTCGCGGGCAGCGTTCGCTCGCGCTCCTCCGGGCCCGCGCGGTGCAGCTCTGGGTGGGGGCCGGGGCGGGGCTCGGGGTTCGCCCCGCCTGCGCCGCCTCCGCCGTTCTCCCGGCCCGAGCAGTCTGGCTGCGGCGGCAGAGCTGAAGCGAGCGGAGCCACCAGGCACGTAAGACCGCGGCCAGGATGGAGAGGCGCGCCGCGTGCGGGCGTTGCGGGGTGGGGGTCGGGAGGGGGTCTCCGGCCGCAGGCCACACGGAACTGGGGGCTGCGTCGCGCCCCCTCCTGCCCTTGCTCGAGAGGACAGGATCTCCCTGCGCGCTCGAGACTGCGGAACTGGACGGGCGGTGCCCGGGGTGTGGGCAGGAAAGGCTGCTGGGGAGGCGCGGCTGACCGCAGGGCTCTGGGCCGGGGACTGCAACCAGGGCGGCCCGTGGAGGAGCCAGTGGGGGCGGGGCGCGGCGGGCCCCTGCTCGGTGTCCGCTGTCTCCTCCCTAGCCCTTGGCCTGAGGGCGGAGGCACAGAGCCCACATTGTGCCCCCACGCCAGCCCACCCTCGCCGAGATAGAGTCCCATTCACCTCTCGCACGCCAGTGCTCTTGGGGACGGGGGCTGGGGAGTGTGCGCGCGTGGGTATGCGTGCGCTCTGGTTGCGTCCGCCGTGCAGGTGTACGCGCCCCCACGGTGGGCTGCTGGAGCGGCTGCCTGGGCTCCCTCCCGGCCTCGCCGCAGCAGAGCTCCGGCGGCCCACGCCGCTGCGGCTGTAGCTATTTATAGGCCTTCGCTGCGGAGATGGAGGTGGGACTGCGGGCTGAGGTGGGGGGGCGTGATGGGGAGTCCTAGAGGTCAAGACAGCTTGGAGGTGGACTGCTGGTGTCCAGGGGAAGGGCTTGGGTGTCCTTCCCTGATGACCTGGGGAGTGGTGGGGGCAGTGGTCAGCGTTCCTTGATGGCCTCGCCTGCCTACGATTAGAGGGTTAGAGGCGGGTCCAGTTTGGGATGGAGGCAGTGGAGGCCCGCATCTGAGTGAAGGTAGTCGCCTTTCGCCTTCTATTGGACAGGGTGGAAGGTGGTCTGTCCTGTGCCGGTTGAGCCCCTGGGTGACAGAGTAGGAGGGTGTGGGTGACTAAGAGAGGAGAGTGGCAGTCAATGTGCGGGAGTGGGGGTGGCCAGGGTGGTCAGTGTCCTGGTGATAGACTGGAGGGTGAGGCCAGTGGCTGGGGGGGGGGTCACTGTGTGGGTGTCTGAGGAATGGGCGGGAGGGGGCGAGTCAGTCATGGATGGAGAGAGGGTAAGTGCCTGGGGTGAGAGCATGGGGGTCAGTATGTGGGTACAGCAGGGTGCAGGAGGGGTGTGGGTGCCAGTGTCCAGGCGAGAGGGTGAGTGGGGCGGGGTCAGTGTCTAGATTAAGAAGGTGGTGGGTGGGTCGGCGTGCAGAGTCCACTCCTGAACAGGCAGAGGTGTGACCCCTCTTGCTTCCCCTCCAGGAGGCCATGTCGAGTGAGGACGCTGAGGTCCGGGCAGTCGCTGAAGATGTCTCCAATGGAAGCAGTGGCTCGCCCAGCCCCGGGGACACACTGCCCTGGAACCTTGGGAAAACCCAGCGGAGCCGGCGCAGCGGGGGTGGCGCTGGGAGCAACGGGAGTGTGCTGGACCCTGCGGAGCGGGCGGTCATTCGCATCGCAGGTAACTGCGCAGAGCCTTGCCTGTGCACCTCCTTAGCACACGCAGGTTGACTGAGTTCCCGCTGCGTGCTAGGCGCTGGAGCTGGGACTGGATGGGGGAGGCCTGGGGGGATCTGCGGGTCAGGGAGGGCCTCGCGCATCCCAGGTGAGTGCAGGCGGCGCAGCGCCACCTGCTGGGCCGGCCCAGGCGGTTCATGAGACCTGGGGTTGGGCTTCTTGCTGCGGCGTCCATCATTGACTTTAAAACGCTCCAGTGCCCAGATGCAACAAGGATAATATTTTGGGCTCCTGGGGCAGAGCTGCCCACAAGGCCCTCGGTCTTGGCTGCCACCATGGGGGCCAGGTGGGCATGTACAGGAGCAGTGTATAGGGAGGGGACTTCTGGTTGTCTGGAGCCCCAGCCTCTTCCTGAGCTAGGATCCGGCCTTGCTTGCCAGTAGCTCCCCATCCAGGGAGGGGACACCTGGTTGTCTGGAGCCCCAGCCTCCAGGATGGGAAGCACCTGCGAGAGGCCTGGGGAAGGGGTAGGGCAGGAGGGAAGTGGGTGACCTACAGCTGGAGGCCATGGGCAGGGTGTGCTAGGAGAGGGAGGAGCCGTAGCTCTCTAGGCTTCAGCTGGAGAGTCCTGACCTGTTCCAGCCGGAGGGAAGGGAGGCCCCTGCGGGAGGCCAGGAGAGGGCTGCAAGGCCAGGTGCTGAGCCCTAGGGGGATGTTGCAGGCGACAGGAATCGGGGCTGGTGGGAGCAGGAAAGAGGGAAGGAGAGGGTCACCGCCCTGGACCCAGCCCCAGCCCTAGGATCTGGTTCAACCTGCATGACCTTCAGGGCCTTTCACAGCATACGCGGACTTTAAAGAAAGAAGTCACTTTCTTCCCACTTGAAAGGGAATCACTTGTGTCGTTCCCACGCCTGGACTTTCCTCGCCATCACCTTTACAGTTGTGGAGGAGTGTAGGGGGTCCTGAGGCCCTGGCTGACTGTGGTGGCCTCTGGTACTCACTGCAAAGGCTGTGCCCACAGCAAGCACCTTCCGCGCGCCCGGGCTCTGCGTCCTCTGACGGTTTCCTTAGGATCTCTGACGGATTCCTGGAAGCGGGACTTGCAGTTACAGGACATGTGGCATTAAGCTTGGAGAAAACACGGCTAGGGGCATCCCAGACACGGTGGCCGACATTGGTGAAGGCGGGGAGAGCTGGAGCTTTGCCAATCTGATGGATGGAAAGAGTTGTTTTAATTATCACCGAGCATTTTTTCCTTCTGTGAATGGGCTACTCCAGTCCTTGTATGTGGACTTAATTTTTCTTGTGTGTGGTGTTTTAAGGGTTCTTTATACCGACTCAGTCGTCTCTAGTGTTGCAATGGGAAAGTTCTCAGCTGCACGCGGGAAGCGAGGTGGGGGGCGGGCAGGGGCGCATCTCGGAGGCAGTAAGGTCGCCTGCGGGGAACAGACAGGTCGGGGCCGCCTCTAGGCAGGGGCCACCCGAGGACCCCGGGTGTCGGCGGCCGCGACCCGGGCGGGAACGGGAAGGGACGTGCATGCGGGACTCGGAACTCGCGGAACCGGCCCGCCGGGAGGCGCCCAGACCCAGCTCCCTCTGTCCGGCCGCGGCGGCCCCGGCCCCGCCCCGCCCGTGGGGCATCCTGGGTGCGGGGGCGGGGCGGGGGCGGCCTCTTTAAGCGGCGCGCGCGGCCGCGGGGACAGAGTGGCCGCCGGGTGCTGGAGGCTCCGCTGCGCCCCGCGCCCCGCGCCTGCCGGCATGGCCGCCCTGCTGACGCCTGGCCCGCCGCCCGACGAGCAGGACTTCATCCAGGCCTACGAGGAGGTGCGCGAGAAGTACAAAGGTACGACCCCCCGCCCCGCTGCCGGGCCGGCCCCTCCTGACAGCCCAGCCGCCCTGCACCTTGTTGTCCACGGTGGCGGTCCGATCGCCGGCCCGAGCGTGGCCACTCCGCCGGCCTCATCCGCCTGGATCGCCCCCCACGGCCGCCAGTGCCTAGGGAAGGGACGGGCGCGCTCCGCTGAGCCCCCGCGGCCATGCCCTTAATAGGGCATCGCGCGGCCCGGGTGGGTGGGGTGGGTCTCGGAAGGGTGGGGGCGCTCAGGGCTTGTCGGGGTCGGCTGTCTGGGCCAGGATCTGGTGTCTGTGGCCAGCAGACACATGGGTCGAGGCTGAGCCATCCCCTGCCCGTCCTTTGGGACACTTCTGCATGGGACAGAGGAGGCTGCGCCGCCTGGCAATGGGTCACATAGTTGCCGCCTCTCCTCACCTCCCTAAACTGGTGAGGGCCTGGGCTGCCACCCTTCCTTGGCAGGGCACCCCCTACACACCCCTTCTCTGTTCCCTAGAGGACAGCTGTGGGCTAGGGGTCATGGTGGCCCCTCCTTCCTCACTAGGGGAGCATCAGAGTGGCCTGCCCACCTGTTTGGTGCCTCCTGTTTGGTGCCTCGGCAGACCCCTTGCCCTAGTCCACGCCCATGGGGAGCCCCTGCACCAGCCCAGGCCCCGGCGCCCGCCAGCCATTCTTGCAACCCAGCTGCCTGGCTCGGCCTGGGTCGCCCAGCTCCAGGCGGTTGTGGACACAGCATTGGCTCTCCACCTGCAGAGGCTTAGGGGCAAGGGACTGAGCTGCTGGGGAAGGTCGGGGTGGGGGCCCCAGGCAGAACCGATCAGAGCAGGCTCCAGCTCCACGTGGCTGGTTTTGCTGGCTCTGCCCCCAAGGGCAGCTCAGGGAGAGAGGTTCTGCTGGGGCCCCGCTCTCCACCACAACCTTGCCCAGCTGGGTAGGTTTCATGGTGCCCTGAACTCATCTCCTTCAGGCGTCCTCCATGGACGGCTCTGGGGCAGGGTGGATGTGCTGCTGTGGTTCTCTTTGACAGTGCTGTGCCCAGCCCCTTTGCCTGTGTGACTAGTTCATCTGGGCCAGGGGAGACACTCCTGCACTCTTGGGGAGGCCTTGAGGGGGCGGCCTGTTACTCATGCTCTGCATGGCCAGCCCTGCCTTGGAGGGAGCACCCGGAAGGTGCTGGGGTGTAGGGCAGGGAAGCAGCCGCCCACCTGGCTCCAGCCCTCCTGGCAAGCCCCAAGACAGCTGTTTCTGAGCTGACCACTCTGTTCAAAGTGCGGGACCTGTGCAGAATGGTTTCCTCCTGGAGTTCTTGGTCTGGTCAGGTTGCTGGGCTGCCTAGGGTGTCCTAGCCTGTTCGGGGCATTGTGCTGAGGCTTTCCTGGCCCCAGGGATATCTTTTCTCTACCTCCTGGGCTACTTCTGATTCATCCAGGGGTGAGCCAGACAGATGGCTGGAGGTTGCTGGAATCCTATCTCAGGGCCCTCCCTCCCAAGCTCAGCTCCTCTGAAGGCCAGGATTGGTGTTGGACACACTTGCAGTCTTGGCCCATTGTCTGCCTTCTGGGCTTGGTTGTGGAGGCTAGTGAGGGGCAGGGGGTGCTGGGGTGCCTGCCTGAAGTGGAGTCGTCACGTGATGGTGCAGCTGCCTGCGTGTGTGTGGCACTGGCCTGAGAGTGGCTAAACAGCAAGGCAGGTGCTGAGGCTCCGTGAGCCCACCAGGCACCCCAAGTCCCCTTGGCTCCTGGCTGGGACAAGGGGACGGGAGGGGCTGGGCTGGTGCTTGTGTCTGGGAGCCACGGGCCAAGGCTTAGGGGGGCATGCAGGAGTTCAGAGGTGGCCCGTGTACCCGACACCTCTCCCGGCCTGACCTCTATGAGCCCGTTGGACCTGCTAGAGGGCTGGAGCCCTGGCCCTTCCTGTCCCTGGGGTGGAGGGACTGCGGGAGGGCACGGCCCCCCTTGCCACCCAACCCGTGACAGTGAGGCAGACCCAAGTCCCTCCATGGTAAGCAGCTGCGGGCCCGTTCTGGGCCCCGCTCAGCATTTGGTGGCTCTGAGGAGGCAGGGAGGCCAGGCCTGCACCCAGGGACCCCTGCCCAGCTGATCCCTGCACTGAGAAGGTACCCTGGCTTAGGCCTCCCGGCCTCCTCCCCTCTGTGGCATTGCCCCGGTTCCACCTCACTCTGCCCTCTCACAGAGACAGCTCCCTGTCTGACCCTCGCTCCGGTGACCTTCACCCCCACCCCACAACATCTCAGACCCTCCCCTGGACACGTCATTCCCTGGCTGTCCCCTGGAAATCCCCGGTCTTCCCTGTACAGTCAGTCAGCCACTGCTCCGCCCAGAACAACTTCCTGTCTGCCTGAGCCCCTCAACCACCCCCCCTTCTCCCTGTCCCCCATCCAGGGCAGATTCCTCTGGGGCTGAGGCTACTGCAGCCTGTGGTGGGAGAGCTCTGGGCGCCCTGTGGGAGAGGCCTCCATGCTGAGGGCTGTGGGCTGGTGACTTAGACAGTCGGCCCAGCTGCCAGTAAGTGTCCAGTCGCCCGGCCCCCCAAGCCTGGCCTGTGACAGCTCATAGAGGCTGGGCCGTCCTGCCATCCCGTGGGAGCCTGGAGAGAGACCTGGGGTGGGTGAGGCGGGGCGGGGACAGTTCTAGGGGAGAGTTGTGGTGATGCAGGTGAGTGGAAGTGTGGCGGTCAGTGAAGAAGGAAAGAGGGTCAGGGCATGAATGCAGGCCGGGGAGTGGGGCTTAGGGGTGCTGTGAGGTGGTCCTGGAGGGGCAGCAGGGGTGAGAAGGAGGCTGGGGTGAGTACTGTTGGTGAGTGCATGGGGTTGGTGTGGGGCAGGGGCCAGGGGTAGGAGGCCTGCATTGGTCTGGGGGAAAAGTGGGCCTGGAGAGGGGCTGGGTGTGTTCGGTGCCCACAGAGCACGTGCCCAGCCTGTGGCCTGCACTCTCTTCAGGACCCCTTGCCAGCCCCGGGCCTGCCCAGTGCCATTGTGCCTGGCCCCCTCATGTGTCCCCACTCTCCCCTGTCCTGGACTCTGAGCTTGGTTATCTGTGTCCCTGGCACTGGCCCCAGGCCCTCAGCCAGCACTGCAGGGTGTTTGCACGGGTGAGTGGGTGATGGCGTAGGGCGGTGTCTGCAGTGGTTGGTGCTCAGCTGGCAGAGGGCAGGCTGGAGGTTATTTGGGGCTCACTGGAGAGGAATTTTGGTCGGTGTTTACTGTCAAAAGTAAAACGCTCCAAAAAAAAAAAAAAAAAAAGAAGAAGAAGAAGAAAATCAAACAGGGTGGAAGTATACGAAGAAAAATGATGAGACCCAGGCTCCCGGCTGGGGCGATGGCTGTGCGGGAGAGAGGGCGGGAGAGAACACGCGGATTTGGCCGCCCCTTTACAGGGAGCTCAGACTGAGATTTCCTCTGGAGCCAATGGCTTTTCATGTCAGTACCGATTAGGTTGACCTTATGCTGATTATTAGTATTTTTTAATAGCTTTATTGAGAGGTCATTCACATGCCATAACATTCGCCCATTCGAAGTGTCCAATTCAGTGGTTTTAGTAGATTGGGAGTTGGGTAGCTGTCAATTCCAGGACATTTTGTCACCTAGCCCCTGGCAACACTGCTCTCCTTTCAGTGGTTATGGATTGGCCCGTACTGGCCTGTACTGGCCCTGGGTCTGACCCCTTCGACCTGCCGGGACACTCTCAGGGCTGCTCACGTCGCTGCGCCATCAGCACCTCACCCGCCCCACGCTGGAGTCAGTTCTGTGGCGTGGAAGTGCCCACTTTTGCTTATGCGTTTATCAGTTGATGGATAGTGGGCTGGCTGTTATGAGTAACGCTGCCATGGACGTTTGCATACACGTTTTTGGGTGGTCGTATGTTTTTCATTTCTGTTGGGTAGATACCTAGGAGTGGAATTGCTCAGCTGTGTGGTAATTCTATATTTAACCATTTGAAGAACTGCCAGATGGCTTCTAAAGTGGGCGCGCCATTCCTCATTCCCAGTAACAGCCGGGTGCGAGGTTTCCAATCTCCTCACATCCTCACCAACACTTGTTATTATCTGACTCTTTGATTGCAGACATCTAATCCTAGTGGGTGTCGAGTGGAATCTCATTGTGGTTTGATTTGCATTTCCTGATGGCTAATGACGTTGAGCACTTTGATGTGATTGTTGGTCATTTTTTATATCTTTTGAGAAATGTGTATTTAAATCCTTTGTCCATTTTAGAATTTGCCTTTTGGTATTATTGAGTTGTAAGTGTTCTTTATATATTCTAGATCCCAGTCTCTTATCAGAAATATGATTTGCAAACATTTTCTGTTTCTATGGTTTGCCTTTTTATTTGCTTGCTGGTGTCTTTTTTTTTTTTTTTTTTTTTTGAGACCCAGAGTTTTGCTCTGTCACCCAGGCTGGAGTAGGTTCAAGTGACTCTTGTGCCTCAGGCTCCCGAGTAGCTGGGACTACAGGCATCTGGCACCACACCTGGCTAATTTTTGTATTTTTAGTAGAGATGGAGTTTCACCATATTGACCAGGCTGGTCTCAAACTCCTGGCCTCAGCCTCCACAATGCTGGGATTACAGTGTGAGCCACCTCACCTGGCTGATTGTGTCCTTTGAAGCACGTCTGTTTTAATTATTATGACTCCAGTATCTATTTTTTTCCTTGATTGCTTGTGCTTTTGGTGTCATATTTAAGAAGCCATTGTCTAACCCAAGTCATGAAACTACACCAATGTTTTGTTTTCTTTTTTTTTTTTGAGATGAAGTCTCGCTCTGTCACCCAGGCTGGACTGCAGTGGCACGATCTCAGCTCATTGCAACCTCCGCCTCCTGGGTTCAAGCAATTCTCCTGCCTCTGCCTCTCGAGTAGCTGGGATTACAGGTGTGTGCTACCACACCCGGCTAATTTTTATATTTTTAGTAGGGATAGGGTTTCCCCATGTTGGCCAGGCTGGTCTTGAACTCCTTACCTCAAGTGAGCCACCTGCCTCAGCCTCAGTGCTGGGATTCCAGGTGTGAGCCACCGTGCCTGGCCTGAATTCTTTGATTATTAATTAAGCTGAGCACATCTCCTAGACTTGTTGACCATTTGCACCTTTTCTTTTGTGAATTACCTATTCAAAAGCATTGTTGGCCAGGCCGGTCTTAAACTCCTATGTTCACATGGAAATGGAATACAGCCCTGTTTCTAGCTTTTATAACTTGCCATCATGCTTTCAGGGCTGCTCACGTGAGCATAGGAGTTTGAGACCAGTCTGGGCAACATTAGAGTGAGACCCCATCTCTAAAAAAAAAAAAAAAAGCCTCCTAGGCTCAAGGGATCCTTCTGCCTTGGCCTGCCAAAGTACTGGGATTACAGGGCGAGCTGCTGCCATGCCCGGCTACTACACCATTTTACATCAGGGACTTGAGCATCTGTGGATTTTGGTGTCCATGGGGAGTCTAGAACCCATCCCTTGCTGATTCTGAGGGACAATTGTATTTGCTTAAACTTGGATTGCCTATGATCAGCACCATCTCATGAAACAGAACTTTTCAGCTCCTTGAAATTTCCTGCTGTGTCCCCAGTAGCTGGTCACACCATGGATGGGTCTCACACCATGCATCTATTTGTGTTCTGTCTGTGGTTTCTTTAGCCGTATCAATTTTTAACATTCACCAGTCTTTTCTGATTTCTGGATTTTATGCTATGCTTAAAATGGCTTTCTTTTGTAAAAACATCTGCCGAGAGCTGCCTCCAGCACTGGTGCATTTTTTTAAACATCTCTGTCGTTAATCTTTGTGGAATTTGCTTGAGGCTGAGGCCGGGATGTTCAAGGAGACTCGATGTCATGCTTGGTGTCACGCTCATAGGGTCTGGCTGTGGGCTTGTGGGTTAACAGGGACAATTGTAAACATCTCCCCTTCTGCCAATCCAGCTTCCTGACACAGGGGCTGTGCATTGCTGCACTTCTGTACCCCCAAGCCGAGCCGAGCCCTGTCCTGTGGCAGCTGTGGCTTGAAACAAGCATTGGGTGGGAGAGACAGATGGACTTGGAGCTGGCTGGACCCCTGCAAGATCCTGGCCTGGTGCCTCCCAAGGAGCGGCTGAGGAGACCCCAGTGGTGGCTGTGGAGGTGGAGAGCAGCCTGGGGTAGAAAGGATGTGCCTGCGGCAGAGAGGGCGGAAGAGCCGGCACTTAGCCTTGGGTGCATAAAATCAGAGATGCCTGTGAGATAGGAATGCCTGTGCAGACACTGAGGTGCAGGAGATGCCGGGCTGAGGTGGGGAGGCTGGGCTGGGAGGCCATCACTAGGGCAGGCCTCAGGCCAGAGCTCTGAGCCTGGGGTCCTCCAGAGCTTAGGGGCCTATGAGAACAGGCAGCCGGGAAGCAGAGCCGTGGGCAGCCGTGCAGCAGAGCCATGGGGGCCTGCTGGCTCTGCGAAGGAGGGAGGAGCGTGAGGAAGCAGGGCCACGCTGGGAGCAGGGTGAGGCCTGGATGGTACTGGGACCAGGTGGTGAGGGGTGTTGGGGACCTCAGCAGGACTGCTTGGGGTGTCTTCGGATTGGAGGTGCTGGGGGCATGTGGGAAGCGCTCAGGAGGCCGTGCTGGTGCCAGGCTATGGTGGGTCCAACAGGGTGGCAGGGAGGGAGAACCCTCTCCAGGACAAAGCGGTGACATGGAGGCCAGGCCACAGCAGGGCACAGCCTCAGCTGGACACTGGCCCGAGTTCCCTGGGGAAGGAGTTCCCTGGGCCTTGGCCTGAGGGACCTGCATGGCCATAGGGGGCATGGGCATCTCCTGGCCCAGGGTGAGTACTGAGTGGTTGCTCACATTTACCCAGCCACACATCATCATTGGCCAGTCGAGACTGCTGCTTGCCACTGAGGGCCCTGGAGATTTTCCCTGGGTTGGGCTGTTGGGAAGATGTGGGTGGTGGTGCCCTGTGGCCTCAGTTTCCCCAGTGAAGCTCAAGAGGAGCTGGCAGCTGAGGGGCCAGGGGCCAGGTACCTCAAGAAGGGACTGGAGGAGGCTGGGAAGGGTGATGCTAGTGGGGCCAGGTGCCCAGATCTCCCACCACTGGGGTCATGGTTGATGCCCACAGACCTACAGTGGGTAGGGAGACGCAGGGCTGGGAGAGCGGGGACTGTGAGTCATGAAGTCAGGAACCCAAAATGGGGCATGGGCTGGGTCATCTGTAGGAGCAGTGGCCTGGCATGATGGCAGACCAGGCGGAAGGGGAGTTGGGAACACGCGTTCAGATGGTGGAAGCAGGGAGCCAGCTGGGAAGACAGGATCCTGTAGGACTCGGGACATCAGCCTGCAGGGCCTGCTCTCCTTCCTCCCTCTCTTCCTTTGCTCTTTGGGGGTTTGGGTCCTGGTTAGCTGCAGAAGAGTCCTCCCAGCTGGTGGGCAGCTCTTGACAGGACTGTTGCTGCTGCTTCCCGGAGGCAGAGGGGACCCAAGACCAGGAATGGGATGCGGATCACTTTGTGTCCATGTGTGACTCCCGGGGTAGGGGCAGACCTAGGGCCAGGGCTACAGGAAAGGAAGGCCCCAGGATGGCAGCAGGGTGGCTGGTCTGAGTCTGGGTGCTGTTGGGCAGGCTGGTGTGTCAGGCAGACTAGGGCCAAGCAGGACAGTGAGGGTACGGAAGGCCATCCACAGGGACACACCAGGGCAGATGGGGGTTGGGGGTTGGGTGGGGGAGTGGGACGGGTCAGGGCTGAAAGTGCGGGTCTGCAGGTGCAGCAGAAAGAGGTATCTGCAGTCGGGGTCTCTGGATGTGGCTTTTATGATTTTTATTCTACTCTGTTTTTCAAATGAATGTGTCTTTTGACCTTTTGAAAGTGCATCTCTTTCTCTTCTTTCTTGCTAAATGAGTGGCTACCTGGGAAGCTAACAGAGCAGGCACAGGATAGGCCTAAGAGACACAGCTGGATGCCACTGTCATGACGGCCACAAGAATGCATGGTCGTTTACAGAATACAAATACCCCCACAGAAGGTGCCCTGTTTTAGGTTCCTGTGGCTGCTGTCAAACATGCCCACAAACTGGGTGGCCTAAAGCAGCAGAAATGTATTCTCTTACAGTTCTGGAGGCCACACGTCCAAAATCAAGATGTTGGCAGGGCCACACTCCCTTGGAGGCTCCAGGGTGGACTCTGTTCCTGGCCTCTCCAGCTCCTGGTGGCCATCGGTGCCTGGGCTCGTGGCCGCATCACTCCAGTGTCGGCCTCCATCCTCACGTGGCCCTCTCCCCTGCAGCTTCTCTTCCATCTCTTGTAAGACACTTGGTTTTGGTTTTAGGCCCCCCCACTGGGTAATCTAGGACGATCTCATCTCAAGATCCTTGTCTTAATTCCACCTGCAAAGACCCTTTTTCCAAATAAGATACCATTTATGGGTTCTAGGGAATTGTTCATAGACATATCTTTTGGGGACCTCCATTCAACCCCCTACAGTCTATCCTCTGGCCCCTCAGAATTTATATCTGCCCCACTTCCAAAATAAATGTTTCTTATCCCAACATGCCCCAAAGTCTCAGCCTATTGTAGCATCAACTCTAAGTCTAAAATTCCATTAGCCCAGCCAGGCGCAGTGGCTCACGCCTATAATCCCAGTCCTTTGGGAGGCCTGTGGGTGGATCTCCTGAGATCAGGAGACCAGCCTGGCCAACATGGTGAAGCCTTGTCTCTACTAAAAATGCAAAAATCAGCCAGGCGTGGTGGTGCACACCTATAATCCCAGCTACTCAGGTGTATGAGGCACGAGACTGGCTTGAACCCAAGAGGCAGAGGTTGCAGTGAGCCAAGACTGCACCAATGCACTCCAGCCTGGGTGACAGAGCAAGACTCAATCTCAAAAAATAAACAAATAAATAAAAATTAACCAGGTGTGGTGGTGCATGGCTGTAGTCCCAGCTGCTCAGGAGGTAGAGGTAGGAGGATGCTTAACCCTGGAGGCTGAACCCAGGTCACAGAATGAGACCTTATCTTAAAAAAAAAAAAAAACCAGAAGAACAACATTTAATCAGCTCAGAAGTCTCAAATATGATCACTGAAGCTGTGTCTAAATCAGGTGTTGGTGAGGCTCTGGGTAGGATCCAAATGGGGGCAAAATTTTTCTCCATCTTTTTACTTGTAAAACTAGAAAGCAAGTTTTATGCCTCCAAACTGCAATGTTGGGCTACGCATAGACTAGGCATCGCCATTCCCAAAGGGAGAAATATAAAGGCATAAAGGGGTTGCCAGTCCCAAGCAAGTCTGAAATCCAGCAGGGCGAATTCCATGGGGTTTCAAGGCCTGGGAATGCCCCTCTGTGGCTCAGTGCCCGCCCCCCACACCTGCAGCTCTGCCAGCCTCTGCCTCTAGGCCTAAGGCTCTGACCTTGGAGTCGTTCTTCCTTTTTCTCGAAGGACAGCACATGTTTGCAGCTGCCTGGGTCTGTCATCCTGTTTCTTGCCTGTAGACTCAGAAGCCCAATACCTTCCTTCATTTCATCCTGTCTCTGTCCCCTTCAATCCAAGCAGGCAGTATTTCTGCTGGTACAACATTCTCGTAAACCTTCTGGGTCTCCCCTGTATGTCACAGGGAGTCAGGCCATTAGAGAGAAGGGTTCACTTGGATCCTCCCTGGATCATCTCGTCTCTGTTCCTGGCTTCTGTTGAGATGAGTGAATGGACCCATGAGTCACACACCTCATCTCTGCGGAGATGGCTTTCTCTGCAGAACACACTTTCCTAACAGGGAACCTCCCAACATTAGCATCTTTTGCAATCTAAATAGGCTGCAAATATCCCAAATCACGCATGCTGGTTCCTTTTTGCTTAACAGTTCCTTCCTCAATTTCTCTCTTTCTTTTTTTAAATTTTTAAATTTTTTATTTTTTGAGAGGAGTCTCGCTCTGTCGCCTAGGCTGGAGTGCAGTGGCGTGATCTCCGCTCACTGAAAGCTCCGCCCCCCGGGTTCACACCATTCTCCTGCCTCAGTCTGCCGTGTAGCTGGGACTACAGGCGCCCACGACCACGCCCGGCTAGTTTTTTTTTTTATTTTTAGTAGAGACGGGGTTTCATCGTGTTAGCCAGGATGGTCTCGATCTCCTGACCTCGTGACCCACCCGTCTCAGCCTCCCAAAGTGCTGGGATTACAGGCGTGAGCCACCACTCCTGGCCCAGTTTATCTCTTTCTTCCTGTACTTTACCATAAGCAGCAAGAAGAAGCCAAGCCACACCTTCCACACTTTGCTTGGAAATCTTTTCAGCTAAATATCCAAGTTCATTGCTTACGAGTTCTGTTGAGCCGACAGTGAACACAATTCAGCAAAGTCTCGCTTCAGTGTAAGAAGCACCTTTCCTCCACTTTCCTCGTTGCCTTCTAAGGCCTCACCACAAGCACCTTTAATGCCCGTATTTCTACTAACAGTCTGGTCAGACAGGCTAGGCTTTTTCTACTGTGTGCCTCAAGATGTCCCGGTTTCTGTTTATTACCCAATTCCAAAGCCACAGCCACATTTTCAGATATTTGTCACTGTAGGACCCCGCTGCTGCTCACTGTCTGTGTTGATGGCCTGTGATTCCCACGGGGAAGAACCACAAGCAAAGCACTCTGAAACAATAGAAATTTATCTTTTGACTGTTCCGGAGGCCAGAAGTCAAAAACCCGGTGTCGGCAGGTCGGCGCTTTCTCCGAAGGCACCGGGAAGAGCCTAGGAAGGACGGCCTGCCTCTTCCAACTCCACTGCCTCTTGACCTGTGGCTGCATCATGCCAGTCCCTGCCTCTGTGTCTCTCCTCATCTAAGGACACTTGTTTTTGGATCTAGGGCCCACCCAGCTAATCCAAGATGATCTCATCTCAAGATCCTTTATTTAATTATATCTGCAGAGACCCTATTTCCAAATAAGGCCACATTTATGAGCTCCAGGGACATGGACATAGATTTTTTGTGGCCACCATGGAACCCACCCAGCCATCCTTCAGTAGTTGGTTAATGTAGAACTTACATGTGTTTGTTCCATAGTCATTGTTTTAAAAAGTGTGCACAGTGGGCTGGGCATGGTGGCACGTGCCTGTAATCCCAGCACTTTGGGAGCCTGAGGTGGGAGGATCTTTTGAGCGTAGAATGTCAACACTGGGCCGGGTGCGGTGGCTCAAGCCTGTAATCCCAGCACTTTGGGAGGCTGAGGCGGGCGGATCACGAGGTCAGGAGATCAAGACCATCCTGGCTAACACGGTGAAACCTCGTCTCTACTAAAAACTACAAAAAAAAACTAGCCGGGCGAGGTGGCGGGCATCTGTAGTCCCAGCTACTCGGGAGGCTGAGGCAGGAGAATGGCGGGAACCCGGGAGGCGGAGCTTGCAGTGAGCTGAGATCCGGCCACTGTACTCCAGCCTGGGCAACAGAGCGAGACGCCGTCTCAAAAAAAAAAAAAGAATGTCAACACTGCAGTGAGCCTGGGCTACAGAGCAAGACCCTGTCTCAAAAAAAGTAAAAAAAATTAAAAAGCACGCACAGTGTACTTTAGTATGTGTTAATTTATCTGTAATTTCATGATTTAATGTTATGAAGTATTTTAGACATATGTAACTTCTTTTACTTAGTGATACAGCTTGGGCGTCTCTCTGTGACATTAATTTACAATACAGCATTCCCCTGTATGGCAACCATATCATATTTAACCAATTGATCCTTTCTCATAGGACATTGAGCTTAATTTTGGATTTTTGTATTAGAAATGGCTACAGTGAACAGTGTTGTAGCTGGGTCATCATGCATCTCTATGGCTGTTGTTAAAAATGGAATTTCTGGCCAGGTGCGGTGGGTCACACCTGTAATCCCAGCACTTTGGGAGGCCAAGTTGGGCAGATCACGAGGTCAGGAGTATGAGACCAGCCTGACCAACATGGTGAAACCCTGTCTCTGCTACAAATACAAAAATTAGCAGGGTGTGGTGGCAAGCGCCTGTAATCCTTGCTACACAGGAGGCTGAGGCAGGAGAATCACTTGAACCTGGGAGGCGGAGGTTGCAATGAGCTGAGATTGCACCACTGCACTCCAGCCTGGGTGACAGGGCAAGACTCCGTCTCAAAAACGAAAAAAAAAAAGGCCGGGCACGGTGGCTCACACCTGTAATCCCAGCACTTTGGGAGGCCGAGGCAGGCGGATCACAAGGCCAGGAGATCGAGACCATCCTGCTCAACACGGTGAAACCCCTGTCTCTGCTAAAAATACAAAAAATTAGCCAGGCATGGTGGCGGGCGCCTGTAGTCTCATCTACTCGGGAGGCTGAGACAGAATGGCATGAACCCGGGAGGCGGAGCTTGCAGTGAGCTGAGATCACGCCACTGCACTCCAGCCTGGGCGATGAGCAAGACTCCATCTCAAAAAAAAAAAAAAAAAAAAAAAAAAAGGAATTTCTGGGTCAAGTGGTTTTCAAAATTTAAGCTTTAATTTACACCAATATACCATTTTTTACGTTTCGTATTGGCAAAAATTGCAAATCTGGATCTAGGTTCTGTTGGTGAAGCTGTGGGAACCAGGCCAGAGAAAGCGTCTGTCAGAGCCGCAAATGCAGTGTGTGTCCGAACAGAAGACGGGCACTGGCCTGCGTGTGCTCAGAGGCTGGGCCCGCACATGCCACTCTGCATGGCCAGACGTGGGTGCGGTCCCGGTGCAGAGCAGGAGGCCTCCAGCGTGGGTGGGTGGGAAAGCAGGGGCAGAATGGTGCCCAGAAGATTTCACCGTTTGTGTTAAAAGAGAGAAAACCAAGAATCACATGGTATTTGCTTGATTTTCTGTAAAGAAATTCTGGAGAAACAAACAGGAAGCCGCTAACAGTGATTTTCACACTGTGTGTGTGTGTGTGTGGGTGGGGGGAGACAGAGAGAAGGGGGGAGCGAGCTGCTAACAGTGATTTTCACACTGTGTGTGTGTGGGGGGCGGGGGAGACAGAGAGAAGCGGGGAGCGAGACTTGCCTCTCTCTGCCCTCAGTGTTTGAGTCACGTGAATATTTTCTATTCCAACACGATTTTTATTTTATTTTTTTAAAGTTTAGTGAAGGGAAGAATGTAAACTGTTATAAGTTCTTTTTTTTTTCTTGAGACATAGTCTTGCTTTATCACCCAGGCTGGAGTGCAGTGTTGCAATCTTGGATCACCGTACCGCCGCCTCCTGGGTTCAAGCGATTCTCCTGCTTCAGCCTCCTGCGTAGCGAGGATTACAGGCGCACGCCACCACACCCGGCTAATTTTTGTATTTTTAGTAGAGACGGGGTTTCGCCATGTTGGCCAGACTGGTCTCGAACTTCTGACCTCAGGTGATCTGCCCGCCTCGGCCTCCCAAAGTGCTGAATTACAGGCATGAGCCATTGGGCCCAGCCTAAGTTTGTATTTTTATTATTATTATTATTATTATTATTATTATTATTATTTGAGATAGAGTTTCGCTCTTGTTGCCCAGCAGGCTGGAGTACAATGGCGCAATCTCGTCTCACTGCAACCTCCACTCTCCGAGTTTAAGCGATTCTACTGCCTCAGCCTCCCACGTAGCTGGGATTACAGGCATGCAACACCACGCACTGCTAATTTTGTATTTTTAGTAGAGACAGGATTTCTCCATGTTGGTCCGGCTGGTCTTGAACTCCCAGCTTCAGGTGATCTGCCCGCCTCGGCCTCCCAAAGTGCTGGGATTTTAGGCGTGAGCCACAGCCCTGGCCAGTTCTTTTTTATTTTTTTTGAGATGGAGTCTTATTCTGTCGCCCAAGCTGGAGTGTAGTGGCACAATCTCAGCTCAATGCAACCTCCACTTCTCCTGCCTTAGCCTCCTGAGTAGCTGGGACTACAGGTGTGAGCCACCACCCCTGGCTAATTTTTGTATTTTTAGTAGGTATGGGGTTTCGCCATGTTTGCCAGTCTGGTCTCAAACTCCTGGGCTCAAGTAATCTGCCTGCGTCAGCCTCCCACAGTGCTGGGATTACAGGCGTGAGCCACTGCACGAGGTTTCAGACACAATTTTTAAACAATTTCTAAGTTGCTGGCTGGGTATTGCAGTCCTTTCTCTAAGGGTCATCCCCCCAGCAGTGCCCAAGTGGGCCGGCTCCTCCTGCCTGCCCAGCACCCAGTGTTGGAGCTTCAGACAAGCCACGTGGCCTCGCTGTCTGATGGGGACTTGTGTAATGAGTCTCCTGGCAGAGCTAGTGGGAGGGTGAGCAGAACTGCGGCCGAATCAGGTTAGCGCAGCGTCTGCCATCTGGGACCTCTGCATCCCGGACCTCGAGCCTGGTCCTGGAGCCATCCTGGAGCCGGGGCGTTCCCTGCATCAGCTCTGACTGATCATCAGTTGTCTTATTCCAGAGTGTTTTGTGCTGATGAAGAGTTTTTTTCCTGCTGTATTTTCCTAACTTGTTATTGCTGGCCTAAAGAAATCTCTCGGGTCTTTTAACTGCGTTTGAAGCCAGCCTCTCAATGAACTCTCTCTGAGCTCTAGTAAATGGTGAGTTGAGTTGTTTCAGGTGCCAAGAGTAGCAGTGCTGACTTGGGTAAATGCTGTCCCGTGTCCTGGCACTGGACCAGGAGCTGCGCCTGCACTGTCGGCGTTCACCCTCACATGCCCTCCCCTCAGCAGCCTCGCCTGGCTCCGGGAGGGTGCCCCGCTGTGCTATGACGGGCATTTATTCTCATGTTAACAATGCAGAGAGCATCATCTCGTTATAAACGCTGGTTTTTATCAAATGAGCTGTCAGAATTTTTGAGATCAATATACAGGTTTTCTCCTTTAATCTACTAGTGAAGTCAACCATATTAGCAGAGTTCTGGGAAAGTGCATCCCATCCTTGAACTCTAGGAATTCATTTCTTCTCTTGCTCCATGTTTCCTGTGGTAACACCCTCGTATCCGGTGCTGGGTGAGGCAGCCGCCCCAGGGGCACTCAGGCGTCTCAGTGTTGGGGGGCTGAGAGGGAGGGAAGGGGATCAGGCGAGAAGCCTCTCTGCAGAGGCCTGGCAAGGTCCACCCTGCTGCAGCGGAGCAGGTGCCCGCGTGAGGGTGGCCTCCGGGCAGCAGCAGGGCTGTGGTGGGACCTGCTTGTGCCTGGAGAGCCCTGGCTGCTGTGTGCCCAGTGCTTGGAGGTGAGGACAACAGGGGAGGCTACCACTGTCTTTGAGATGAAAAGGTGGAGGCCAGGCCAGGGTGTGGTGGCGACAGTGGGCACAGGACAGGTTTGAGAGACATTTGGGTAGGACGGGCCCCCTAATGGATGGGTCATGTGGGTGGGACCCAGGACCTTCCCCCCAAATTGGTCTCCAGCAGACCCCTGGTTTTGAGATACTCCTGTACTGGGCTGCAGGGGAGGGAGGAGAAGGATGTGGCTTGGAGAGGTAACCTCTGTGCCTCCTGGGTCCCTCACTGGGACTCTCAGGAGCCCTGGTGGGCATCCAGTCCCGCAGTGGTGGCCCTGGACCCCAGAAATCCTGCAGGCTGACTGAGCTGGCACTGAGCCCCACCCTGCACGGGGTTGCCTCCAGACGTGGAAGGCTCTCCTCCCACCTCAGTCCCGCAGCACATGCGGGGCAGAAGCCTGGGGCAGGTGAGGTGGCTCCTGCAGGTCTGCCTCAGGCTCAGGCGGGGAGCAGAGCACGGGTCTGTGCGTCCGGAGGGCTCGGTGTGTGCGGGATGTATCTATGGCAGGATTTCACTGGGCCTGGTCTCCCTGCGGCTATTGTAGGGGACCCCAGAGGGAGGTGTCTGCCAGCAGGGTGTCTGCCTGTCGCAGGTCACCTCTGCATGGGATCACCAGGTCACAGCCCACTGGCCTGCTCCACCACCACCAGAGAGCCCCAGCAGGGCAGGCTGCCATGGGTGTAGGGACTGGGTGGGTGGGTGGGTGTGAAGATGGGGCAGGGAGCAAAGTGGAGGGCAGGCAGGGTGGTGGTGGGCAGGGCCTCAGGAGAGGGCCCATCCCATGCGCAGGTATGGTGTAGGAGACAGGGTTGGAGCCCCGTCTTTGGCCTGGGCCTGTGGCCAGGGCAGCCAGGGCCTCAGGGGACTGGTGAAGAGGGGGTTGCTCTGTGCCCAGACAGAGGGGTTGGGAAGAAGGGAGGGCTTATCTGTGGTGTCTGAGCTCAACTTTGCTTCTGGGGTCCCCAGTGGTGTGGGGATTTTGCAGAGAGCTTCAAGAGGATTTGGCTTTGCCCAGGGTGTGAGACTTGGCCAGGAGGCCTGCTGGCACCCCAGCTGGGCATGGGGGCATGGGGACCGTGCTGGGATCGACCAGCAGAGCAGAAGGTAGAGGTAGGGGTTTTCCAGCGGCACTGGTGCTGGTGAGTCCGACTCCAGCCTGGAGGCCCCTCCAGTTCACTGGCCTGGACACACAGACCTACATGCTTCTTCAGCAAGACTCCTTTGTGATCCATGAATTGGTTTCGGGTCCAAAGCCATGAAGTCTCCTGGGCGGTGGCCGGGGCTTTGCTTCCCACGCTCCAGAGCTGTGTCACCAGGGCGCCCAGCTTCCTCTATCCTGGCTCCCTTTCCTCCCTGCTGCCTAAATCTCTTGCTCTCAGGCCCTTCGCGGCCAGCCTGGGACCTGCCTGTCCTGTTGAAATCTCTGGCTGTAGCCCTGTCTCCAGGCGCCCCCCTCCTGGCTGCAGCCACCTCCACATTCATGGGGGTTGCCTGGACTTGTTTTCTCTACATCAAGGCCTTGGTGCATGTGGCCCCTCTTCCTGTGCTGGCTGCCTGCGGCCTGTCCCCACATAGCTGTCCCTTCCTCTGGGAAGCCTGTGCCGGGAAGGAACCACAGAACTGACTAACGTGCCGCTGGCTGAGCCTTTCCCAGGGTCATCGTGGCTGCCCCCACTTCCGAGGCTGCACCACGTAACCACCGTTCCAGCCTGGCTGGGCTGGGCAGTCTCAGGCCCCTTCCCGGAACCTTGCAGCTGCTGCAGCTTGTCTATAAGCCTCTGGCTGCAGGTTACCACAGGTGACTATGGTGGCCACTCATAGGTGGGCAGCTTGACCTCAGGGGGCAAGTTAAAGGCAGAGTCGGTGTGTGAAAACCTGTGTGTTCCTTCTTTGAACAGCTGTGTGCCCTCACCTTCTCATTAACTTAAAACCATGATCCTATTTTTTTGTTTGTTTTTGAGTTGGTCTTGCTGTCTCCCAGACAGGAACGCAGTGGTGCAGTCATGGCTCTCTGCAGCCTTAGGTGGGCTGGTTCAAGCGCTCCTTCTGCCTGAGCATCCCAAAGAGCTGGGACCACAGGCACAGGCCACCATGTCAGGCTAGTTTTTTAGTTTTTTGCAGAGACAGTGTCTTGCTATGTTACCCAGACTGGTTCTGAATTCCTGGGATCAAGTGATCCTCCTGTCTCAGCCTCTGAAAGTGCTGGACCACCACACCTGGCCAATCTTACACCATTCAATTATATGCATTTTAATCTTAAAAAAAAAATCTTCCGGGCTGGGCATGGTGGCTCATGCCTGTAATCCCAGCACTTTGGGAGCCCAAGATAGGTGGATCACCTGAGGTCAGGAGTTCGAGATCAGCCTGACCAACATGGCGAAACCCTGTCTCAACTGAAAATACAAAAATTAGCCCGGCGTGGTGGCGCACATCTGTAGTCCCAGCTACAGAGGCTGAAATAGGAGAATCACTTGAACCCAGGAGGCGGAGGTTGCAGTGAGCCAAGATCACGCCATTGCACTCCAGCCTGGGTGACAGAGCAAGACTCCGCCTCAATTTAAAAAAAAAAAAAAAAAGCCGGGCGCGGTGGCTCACGTAATCCCAGCACTTTGGGAGGCCGAGGCGGGCGGATCACGAGGTCAGGAGATCGAGACCATCCTGGCAAACGTAGTGAAACCCCATCTCTACTAAAAATACAAAAAAATTAGCCGGGCGTGGTGGCGGGCGCCTGTAGTCCCAGCTTTTCAGGAGGCTGAGGCAGGAGAATGGCATGAACCCGGGAGGCAATGGAGCTTGCAGTGAGCGGAGATCGCGCCACCACACTCCAGCCTGGGAGACAGAGCATGACTCCGTCTCAAAAAAAAAAAAAACTCCCTAGACTGAGGAAAATTTTTATGCATTAAATTTAAAAAATTGATCTAGACCGGGCAGTGTGGCTCACACTTGTAATCCCAGCACCGGGAGGTGGGAAGATTGCTTGAGCCCAGGAGTTTGAGACCAGCCTGGGCAACAGAGAGACACTGTATAAAAAATCAAAAGATGAACTGGGAGTGGTGGTGCATGCCTGCAGTCCCAACTACTCAGAAAGCTGAGGTGGGAGCATCGCTTGAGCCCAGGAGGTCCAGGCTGCTGTGAGCCGTGATTGAGCCACTGCACTCCAGCCTGGGTGACAGAGTGAGACCTTGTCTCAAAAAAAAAAAACAAAAAAAACAACAAAAAAAAACACAGCATTTTTTTTTTAACGTATGAACTTTTTAGGTCTGTTTATAAATATCTGTCACTTTCAGCTGAGGTTTAATAAGGAAGTACGATTCGGTTGCAGGCCAAATTTAGGTTCATCCAGATATAGCTTAGTAAAACCTAACTGGGAATTTAACAGTGGTGCGATCTTGGCTCACTGCAACCTCAGCTTCCTGGGTTCGAGCGATTCTCGTGCCTCAGCCTCCCTAGTAGCTGGGACTACAGGTGTGCGACACCATGCCTGGCTGCTTTTTTTGTGTGTATTTTTAGTAGAGATGGGGTTTTGCCATGTTGGCCAGACTGGACTCAAACTCCTGACCTTAAGCAATCCACCTGCCTCGGCCTCCCAAAGTGCTGGGATTCCAGGTATGAGCCCCCGTGCCCGGCCTGGAATTCACTTCACCATTTCCCCTAAGTTTGGAACTGGTGTTTCCTGAGACCCCCCACGCCCCAACTGGCTGAGTCCCAGGGAGGGCAGGGATGGGCAGGAGGACGAGAGACCCCAGAACTGCTGGGTCTGCAGTGCAACTGGGGCTTCTGGCCCTTTGCCTGTTAGCTTGTACCCCTGGGAGCTGCCAGCCTCGCTCCTGGGTCATGGTCACATCCTCCACGCCAGCCCCAACCTGGCGCACAGTGGGTCTGTTTGCAGGACGGGAGGGACTTGTGGGTGAAGGCAGAGGAAAGACCTGGCTAGAGACAGGCAGGCTGGTCACTTCTATCTTGTGAAGGCCATCCTACCCCACACTACCAGCATGGACTAGGGTGGAGCACAGTCCTGGGGCCAGTGTTGAAGGGGTGCCCTGGTGTGGGCAGGGCCCAGGCATTCCTCCGTGCCTCCTTGCAGTGCAGTGAGGCAGAGCTGACCTCGCCCTGCCAGTGCAACCTGCTCCCCCAGGCCTGGGTAGTGACACACAGCTACTCCTGCGGGCTGAGGAGGCTGACCCGATTAACCATAGGGGTGGCTGGATCTGAGCAGCTGTGGAGGGTCCCTGGTGGTCATGGCAGGGTGGGTGTGGGATGGAGCCTCAGTGTCATCCTCACAGCAGTGGAGATGCTGGCGAGTGGGCGGACTTGGGGGGTGGGGGGCGCAGCCAGGAGGACCTGTGGGGCATCCTGAGGCTGGCTGGGAGAGGCAGAGGCCAGGGCGCAGGTCGGACCTGTCATCTTGGGAGCCAGTGTATGACGAGGTGCTTGACCCAGGGCTGCACAGAGGCCAGACGGCCTGGGGAAGGGGCACACTGCTGGGGCTGGGGAGGTGGGAGGTGGCCACCCAGGGTCTGGGGGCTTGATCTCAGCAGCCTGCCAGCCCAGGCCCTGGAGTTGGGCCGGCTGAGGAGGTCACTGGGAGATCTGGATGGGTGGGTATCTCCTGCAGGGCATGGGTGGCGGCTTCGAGGCCCTGGCACCTGTGTCCCACAGGCAGTTCTAAGCATGGCTCGTTGCAGTGGACGCGGGGGGGCTGTGGGATGGGCCGGGGCCGTCCGAGCGCTCCTGGATCCGGCCTGGTGACCTGGCAGTCTGGCTGGGGTTAGCAGGGTCTTGTGCCCCAGAACTGCGCGCTGGGAGGGAGGGGTGCGCGGTGCGGCCGGCCGGGAGCATGCGCCCAGGGCGGCCCTGTCCGGCGCATTGATCAGCTGAAGCCCCGCCCCTGGCCGGCAGGCCCTGCCCCAGACCTCCGGGCTCCTCCCCCGGCTGCGGCGCTGGCCTGGGCAGTGCGGTGCGGGGCTGGACTCTGCTTGGCGGTGGCACAGCCGCCCTCAGCCCCGGCGCAGACATGGACCCCTCGCGAGCCATTCAGCACGAGATCAGCTCCCTCAAAGGTGCGGTCCCGGGGCCAGGCCCGAGCCGGGGGGCGCGGACCACACAGTGACCTCTGGCTGGTGCAGCCCACGCAGGGTGGCGGGCAGGGTCTGCCATCCCTGGGGCGACACTGTGGGTCGCTGAGCCGGAGCCGCAGGAGACCCCAGACCCTGTCCCTCCGGGCTCCACCTGATTCGGGGTCCTACTGGGCTGGCTCCCGCGGCTCCGCAGCCCTGCAGGAGCGTCGGGGGCGGGGTGGCTGCTGCAGCGCGGGCGGCGGGGCGGGGATAGGGAACCAGTGGGAGCTCAGCCTTCACAGCAGGGTCAGCCTCTTCCACCCCGCCCGAGTTTGCCGCCCACAACCTGGCGTCCAAGGGGCAGGGCAGGGCTGTGGGGACCACTGTGAAGAGGCGCCGGGCCGGCTGGCCCTGAGCAAGTCCACACTGCAGCTCTTTGTCTTGGGGTGGGGTGGGGGGGCTGCCCAGGAGCCCTGACTGGTTGCTCTGGAAACCTGAAGGGGCCTGGAGTGGGGGGAGAGGGGCCGCCCAGTCGCACACCCTGGCCCTCCCCGTGCTGAATCAGCTACCGCTTCGGTTCCCACAGGGTGGGGGCGGGGGGCGGTAGCTTCCGCCCAGGGGTCGGGGGGACGCCTGGACCCTGGCTCAGGGGTGTGTGTGCTTCGGGGGGGTGTGTGCTGCAAGGCGGGGTGGGGGTGGCGCATGCCGCAGGGGGGGCGTGTGCGGAGCTGGCAGGGTGGGCCGGGAACATTCTGCTCCGGGCTCCTCCCTGCGGCTTCCCTTCCCGCCTGCAGGCCCCTAGCTGGTGGGAGGGAGGGGATTCCCACCGAGCTCCGCCCCCTCCCTCTGCTGGAGGAAGCTATCGCCCTCTCCTGCCCCGAGCTGGCTTGGGGGAGGCGGGCTGGTCAGGTGGCGGCTCAGTGGGGGTCAGTCCCGGCTCCCCTGCAGGCCTGTGTAGGAGAGAACCCAGGTCCACGTGCTTTTAAGGAGCCTTGGGGTCATTTTGGGACAGTGTGGGTATCATGCGTTAATTTGGTGGGGCTCTAGGAGATTTGGTGGGGATTAGGTTAGGGAATCATGCCAGGAAGATGCAGTGGGCCTGCCGGGAGTGCAGGAGGTCAGTGTGTGGGGGGCGCTGAGGGACTGGCCAAAAGGGTAGGGACTGCTTTGGGCACTGGGCTGGGCAGGCTTGGACCCAGCTGGTGGTGTTCCCAAAGCCACAGCCCTGGTGGGTGGAGGGTCCGCAGGTGCTGGTGGTCCGAGGGCGTGGCCTCTGTGGTCCCTACATCCTCCCGGAGCCTCACCTTCTGAGGCTGGCCTTTTCCTGCCTGGGGCTGGCTTCAGAGGGAGGGAGAGCAATGCCGCAGCGAGCTGGCCCTGCCAGAGGGCTGTGGGAACAGTGGCTGTGCCTTCATAGTTTCCCCGCCACCACATCTCTGTGCACGCAGGCGTGCGCGTGCGTGTGTGTGCGCGTGTGTGTCTGTGTTTGGAGCCTGCACCGTGGCGCCATGGAGACGGCCCCATAAACCCGCCCCCACAAGCTGCTTGTTGGCCGCCTGCCGGTTGCTGGCCAGCGCCTCCCACCTCGGGATCCCCCCTCTCCCTCCCTCCTCCCCACCGCCCTATTTATAATCAGTTCCCGGGTTTGCTGTGCTTGGTGGGAAGGGGCGTGTCCGCTCAGGGCGAGCAGCGGTCCGGTGGGGGTTCATGGAGTACAGCGTGGGACGGTGGGAGTGTTGGGTGTGGTGCCCATGCCTGGACCCTCAGTGCCGGCGGCAGCAGGGGGTGGGGGCATGATGGGTGTGGCTGGGCCAGGCCTGCAGGGCCTCGCAGGGCAGTTTCCTCTTCCCTTCCCTTGGGCCCTGACCGTCTTCTGGCCTGGCATTCTTCCACCCTGCAGCCATCCATCTGGCCCACAGACAGGCACTTGGGCTGCCCAGGGTGGGCGTCTGTGGGCCGTAGGGACTCGGTGACTTTCTCTGTGGCAGCATCTGGGAGTCTCTGGCCTCCAACAGCTGGGTTGGAGGCGGGGGTGAATAGAGGCCCCTCTGAACCGCCTAGCCGGTGCTCTGCTCACAGGGCTGTGGGCTTGGAGAGGCCACCCCTAATCTGGCCTGGAGTGGGAAGTGTTAACTTGGGTGGCCACCGCCTCCAAGCCTGGTGTGTGGAGGTGGGGGCTCTGTCCATTTGCCTGCCTGATGGACAGCAGCAGCGGTTTCTGCAGCCCGCCCGTCCTTGTGCTGTGGCAGCTGCCCCCAGCCACTCCCCTCAGACTTCCTCCCTCAAGACCCCAGCTTCTTCCCCAGGCCCTAGTCCTCTCCACTCAAGCCTCACGTCCCTCCAGACCTGGCAGCCCAGCACCCCCCTTCAGATCCTTGTGAAGCCGGGACACCAGACCCACATCCCTGCTGAGGACCCCTCCTGCCCTCAGCCCCCCTGCCTGCCCTGCCACCCTCTTCTTTAGACTGTCGGTCTGTATCCGCCCCCACTCGCCCCAGCACAGTCTTAGGGACCCTGAAGGATGTGTTTAGAAACTGATGTCATTTCTGACGTTGGAGCCGCGGGGCCTGGTGGGGGGAAAGGGGCAGCTGTGGGGATGGCCGCTGCCTCTTGAGGTGCCCCCTACTCTACAAGGGCCCCGTCGGCTGTGGGTGGGAGGGGCCGCCCGTGCTGCTGAGTCAGAGGGGGCCGGCCGGCATCCTGGAGGAGGGCGGGCAGCCGGCAGTGCTGGCAGGGATTGCACGGAGCCAGGCGCCGCGAGCCACACAGCCGGGAGCCCGCGCCCTCACGCTCAGCACCCCAGCCTGCCTGCCCTGCTGCTGCCCGCTGTCACACCCTGTAGCACAGGAGCCTCTCTCGGTGCCCCGGGCCTTCTCGTGGTGCCCCGCCTGCTGCCTTCGCCCCTGCGCTGCCTGCCCGGCTCCAGCAGCCATGGTGGCCGGCATGCTCATGCCACGGGATCAGCTGCGGGCCATCTATGAGGTGCTCTTCCGCGAGGGCGTGATGGTGGCCAAGAAGGACCGGCGGCCCCGCAGCTGGCACCCCCATGTGCCCGGCGTCACCAACCTGCAGGTCATGCGTGCCATGGCGTCCCTGCGGGCACGGGGCCTGGTCCGTGAGACCTTTGCCTGGTGCCACTTTTACTGGTACCTCACCAATGAAGGCATTGCCCACCTCCGCCAGTACCTGCACCTGCCACCGGAGATCGTGCCCGCCTCTCTGCAGCGTGTGCGCCGCCCCGTCGCCATGGTGATGCCCGCACGCCGCACCCCCCACGTGCAGGCTGTGCAGGGTCCCCTGGGCTCCCCGCCCAAGCGGGGGCCACTGCCAGTGGAGGAGCAGCGGGTCTACCGACGGAAGGAGCTTGAGGAGGTGTCACCTGAGACCCCTGTGGTGCCTGCTACCACCCAGGGGACCCTGGCCAGGCCAGGCCCGGAGCCTGCCCCAGCCACAGGTCAGCTGCACCCTGACCCCAATCATGAGGGGTGGAAAGTGGGGGTCTGGTTTGTCGGGTCTTGGGCCTGGGCCTGGGCTGGAGTGGTTGCAGTGGTCGGCAGGCTTGTGGAGCGTTGCTCACGCCAGCAGGTGGCCCCCCCACCCGAGGGGGGGGTGTGCTTGCTGATGGACCCACGTGGCCCCTCCTCCTCGGCTGGGGACCTTGGGGTGTGTAGGCCAAGGAGGAGCCTGTGGCTGATGCCAGTGCCTCCCCAGGCACACCCTGGGGCGCCCCCTCCCCTCTCTCCAACACTGCCCTTGCCTTCGCGCCCTACACTGCCTCTGCTGTCCCAGTGAGCTGTCTGCCCCGAGGCTCCTTGGCACCGAGGTGGGGGTGTGCGAGGAGGTGCTGGCGCTGGTTGGGTGTGGCCCTCCTCCAGCACGTGGCCCGGCTGCCTCCCCTGCCACGGTGGTTGATGGGTCAGGCTTGGTGTTGCACAGAGTGCCCAGTGTGACCAGTAACTGAGTGCTTGGCCAGCTTGGGCTTGGTGGTGGCTGGGGACGGCCCTGAGTGGGATGGGGAGAAGCGCAGGGTCCAGGCAGGAGGCTCCTCCGGCACGGCAGAGGCCTCGGGGCTGGGGTGTGGTGTGTGCTGGCCCAGCCTGGGGCCTAGGTAGGCCCTTCCTGGTATGAACCAGGTCCCACAGGACAGGACGGGTCCTGTCGTCCCAGAGGCTTCCAGAGACCCTTTGCTCTGCCCCTTCTTTGTGGCCTCCCTCTGTCCACAAGCACCTGTACCAGCAGGACCCAGGTGGGCAGATGTGTCCCCTGCAGCCCAAGGCTCACACACCCACTGTGGAGCACTCTGCCCTCCGTGCTGGCTCGGGATGGCCCGATCCCCAGCTTGAGGCCAGCCTGGCCCCACCTCCCTCTTTGGGCCTGGCACCTGGGGAGCAGCTTGCTGTCTCAGGCTGAAGAAGGGGGCCTAGAGTGGGGCTCTCAGGGTGGCCAGGAGTTTGCCAGGGGTGTCGGGGAGGGGGCCCAGGGGAGGCCCAAGTTTGGGGCACAGCTCCCTGTATGGGGGGCTGGGCGGAGCCCTGGTGCTGGCTGGCCTGGGGTGAGTTGGACTTGTTAGGGGCTTGCCTTGGGCCCATCTGGGAGGATCAGTGAGGCTGTGGGGTGGAGGCTGGCCTCCCCTCCTGGCTGTCTCTGAGGCCTCGGACAGGTTGTGTGGCCTCTCTAGCTCCTCGCTAAATGGACAACATGTCTCCGACAGGAGGCATGAGACAAAGACCCAGCCCATGTGGCCTTCCTGCTGGCCTCTCCCACCCGGCACCCCTGCCCACCCACTCCCTGGTCATTTGGCAGCCCAGCCTCCTCATGCTCGACTCCTGGGTGTGGTGACTGGGAGCCCCTCCCCTCCTTTTTCCCCTTCCTTGTCCATGGCTGGGCTGGGCCTGCAGGGTAGGCAGCTGGCGGCAGGGCCAAGGAAGGGGGTGCTGGGTGTGGCTGCAGCAGGCAGAGCGGAGGGCACCCCTCCCCGATGGAGGTGACTCAGTCCCCCTGAAGCCACAGCCGCCAGCGGCAGCTCAGAGTTTCCAACAGGAAGCGAGCCACAGCTCCGGATGAGTCAGGGCCAGCAGGCTCAGACCCCTCTCTCCCCTGGACCTCACGGGCTGAGCTTGGGGATGGGAAGGAGGAGGCTCGGATGTGGAGTGTGGCAGAGGGCCAGGGCTGGGCCTCAGGCAGTGGCAGCGGTCATGATGGCCCTGCATACAGCCCGTGGCAGTTCTGATGATACCTGAGACCATGGACTTCTCGGAGTTTTTTTAAGTGATCAAGCAGTGAGCTACCCTGCCCTTCCCCACTGCACAGCCGCTCTGTGGGTCGGCAGAAGGGCAAGGTCAGGGCTCATGGGCCAACTGTGCGGGTCCACGATGGCCCTGTTGGATGGGCTGCCCCTCTCCATCCAGCCCTGGCTAGGGAGCGCCAGCTGTACCCCTGAGGTGAGGCCCCTGCCCTCCCTGTGCCCTGGTGGTCTGCTTATCCCTGGATGGGGCCCCTCGGGGCCTGCTGGCAGCACATCTGTGTGGGAAGCCATCCGCCCACCTGCTTGCTTAGCCATGCACCGGCCAGGGCCAGGGCCAGACCCAGATGGAGCCCCTGCCCCAGGGGGCTCCAGATGTGCGGGGTGAACTGGGTGAGGAGAGAGTGATGGGGAGGTGGCTTCAGAAGCAATCAGGGAGGGCTCTGAGGAGGTGCCTGCCCTGCCAGGAGCAACCTGGAGAGAGGGACAGAGGGAGGCCGGAAGGCCGGAGGGACTCATGGGAAGGCCCTGGGCCTGAGGCAGAGAGTTTCAGTTGCTTGGTGTGGTGGGAAGCTGTAGGAGTGTGTTTTTATTTGTGAGTTTCATGTACGTTTCATTTTTATTTTATTTTATTTATTGTTTTGAGATGGAGTCCCGCTCTGTTGCCCAGGCTGGAGTGCAGTAGCGCAATCTTGGCTCACTGCAACCTCCGCCTCCCGGGTTGAAGCGATTCTCATGTCTCAGCCTCCTGAGTAGCTGGGATTACAGGCGTGAGCCACCACGCCCAGCTAAGTTTTGCTTTATTTTTTTTAGTAGAGATGGGTTTTCGCCATGTTGGCCAGGCTAGTCTCGAACTCCTGACCTCAGGTGATCCGCCCGCCTCAGCCTCCCAACGTGCTACCACCCAGTCCTAATTTACCTTGCAAATAGCGATGCTTTGCCTGGCTCAAAATTCTGAAGGAACCGAGGATTGTGTGGAGGAGACGCCAGCTGAGCGCTGTCCATGGACCAGCAATGGGCAGGGGCCAGGCAGCCACCATCATGGCGAGCACTGTCCACACACAGCACCTAGAGCTGCTTCTCACAGCAAAGGGCAGGGGCCGGGTAGCCGCCACCACTTCTGCTCTACACAGAGGACATGCCTGTGCCTCCAGCCTCCCTCCTTGACCCTCTGTGGCCCTGTGTCAAGGAAGGCGCCTGGAGGTGGCCTGGCTGCCTTGCCCTTCTTCACGGCCACAGGGTGCCCGGGTAGAGGTGGACTGTGGCCCGGCCAGCTCTCCACAGGGATCACTGGCTTGGCTGAGTCGCCTGTTTACAGGATTTCTGTAGATCGCCCGCAGGCTTCTAAGGGGAGTTATGGTGGGATTTGATTTGCACTTCACTGGTCAGCGAGCATCTGGGTGGAGAGGTATGGAGAGGGGAGGCAGGTGTCACCATCGCCCCTGGACACGATGCCTGGGGCTGTGCTGGTTGGGGAGGGCTCAGGTGGAGGAAGAGACCACCTTTGGGGCTGAGCAACATGAGTCTCAAGGAGTGGGGTGGGGTGGGCAGTTTGGGGCTCTGCTCCCACCTGGCTCATGAAATACCACTGGGCACATGGATGCCTGGAATGTGGGTAGGAGGGTGGGAGGGCAGGGCTGGGCTGGTGGGGCCTGCAGCGGGGAGGGGAGGCTATAGGGTGGGGTCTGCTGGGTGGGGCAGGAACAGCAGGGAATACCCATGGGCTGGGGCCAGAGGGCTCTCCAGGATCGCAGGCAGGCCAGTCCCTTGCACCCCCAGGCAGGTCTGCCGGGCTGGTCTGACCCGTCAGTCGGCTGGGCTTCAGCTCCGCTCACTGACTAAGGGGTGGCTGCGAGGAGGAGCCGCTGCTACCAGGGCATGAGTGGGCCCTCCCTCTGCCTCCCACCCCTTCCCTCCTTCCTGCCTCGCCTTCCTCCCTGCCGGCTCTCGGAGCAGCCTGGCCTGTGCGGCAGCCATGGACAGGTACAGCATGGAGGAGCTGATTCAGCTGGGCCAAGGTAGGGCAGGCAGAGCTGGGGGCTGTGGGAGGCAGAGGATGGGGAGCCAGGGACCAAGGCCTCGGGCTATGCAGGGCCACAAGGGGGCTGGGGCCGCCCCTGGCAGAGCTGTCTCCCTGTTGCCCACAGTTCTGTGCCGCCAGACGCCAGAATCTGGGATGCAGGGATAGGCACGGCCCTCTCTTGGAGCTGCCCCAGGGGTGTGTGTGATGTGTGTCCCGGAAGCACAGGCCCGGCCGGGCCTCCGTGGAGTGGTAGAACTGCCCGCTGCCAGCCTGGGGCACTCCTGCCTCCAGGAGCTGGTTCTCACCCAGGCTGTTGAGTCGGGCTCCTCTGAGGCTTCCCCAGCCTGTGGCGGGGAGTGGGCTGAAACGTCCAGCCTGTCGGGCCCTGCCTACTGCTGGCCAGATGCCGTCCTGGGCTCAGCTGGGAGTTGGGCCGTCTCTGGCATGCCTTTGGGGCAGCGGGTATCCCTGACCCTCAGGGCTGTCGGGGCCCGCCCAACCCCTGGCCACCCAGAGCGGGCCACTGCAGGCATTTCCCTCCGCCACACGGTTTTGAGGTGTGGGGCTGGAGAGCAGGAGGCTGGGGTGGGCTTCCCAGCATGGACTGGGGTGTCCTGCCTAGAGGCCCGGGGCCAGGCTGGTTCACTGTGCCTTGCTGTGGGCTGAAGTGACTACGGTGGAGGCCACCTGGGCTCAGATGGCAGCGGGCAGGATGGCGGGCGGCGCCTCAGGCTCCTGGTCTGCATTCCTGGTATAGGACTTCATGGGTTTTGCTGAGGGTTCCATGTGGTGCCAGGAGTGACGCTGTGGGATGGGGTAGGCCATCAACGTGCATTCTGCTGGGCCTGAGGGGTGTGCCCAGCAGACGGGGGTTCCAGGGAGAGGAGCGGGACTGTGCATGCCCCATGTCCTGTTTCCCCGGCTGCACTGGGATCTGATCTGCATAGGATATGCTATGGGCCTGCCTGTGGCCAGGCCCTCTGACCCAGGCCTTCCACAGAGCAGGGCTTTGGGGCTCCTGGGTGGAGTCAGGCCAGTCTTCTGCTGTGGCCCAGGAGAGGCATCTCCATCCCAGATTCCTGGGACCCCAGGAGAGGCTGTGCTGTGGGGCAGGCGCTGGCCTGGGTGGCCTGAGCCCTGATTTCGGGTTGCCTGGGTATCTGGCCCGTGTGTGACCTTGGGGCGGCTGTCCTGGCCACCGGTGGGGCCAGGTGCTGCGTTGAGTGACCTGCGCAGGGCCCTCTGGGAGAATGGGCAGCCTCTTCTCTTGGCCCTTGTGGCCTTTCCAAGAGTACCCCCTGGGTGGGCAGGGCAGGTGGGTGGGGACTGCACCCCCTCCTGCAGGGACGTGAGCCTGTGCCCCCCTGCGCCCTGCTGTATATTAGAACCCCCTGTGGGAGCTGGGGGACCGAGGTGTCGGGTGGCATCTCCCAGCCAGACCCGACTGCAGCGGGGCCTGGGTGCCCTCGAGCTGCACGTCATGTTCTAAGTCTGGGTGGTGACGGTCCTCGCGCGCCCTCCTCAGATATTTATATCCCCTGGGTCCCTGCCCACCGCTCCCCTCCCCCACAAGCTGCTGCTGACAGCGGCACGGCCGTGCCCTCCTCCCACCCGACGCTGCCGCTGGTGGCTTGTGCCTCCTCCGAGGGGCCTGTGACCTCCCACACCCCTGGCCCGCTCCGTCTGCCCCGTGGGCTCCTGCCACCGTCCCCGATGAAGATCGTGCCCGGTAGGTGGGCAGCCCTTGAAAGCCTTGTGAAATCCTAGTCCCTTGCTGGGGACAGGAGCCAGAGGGCTGGGGCTGAGGCTGGAGGCCAGGGGCTCTGTCCCTTGCCCTGTACGCAGCCTGCCTCATGCGCCCTCACCTAGACCCCCTCAGCCCCAATCTGCAGTCTCACTCCGGGGGCGTTGGGGCTGGTGAGGAGGGCGAAGGTGAGGGAGTGTGGTGGGATCAGCTGCAGGCTTGGGTTGGGGGCTCTGGCATCCCTCCATGCCGGCCGGCTCTCCCCAGAGGGCAGCCTTGGAGGCAGTGTGGGCTGCTCAGGCCCCTCTTCTGGTGGGGACAGCACGGGGAGGCTGGGAGGGAGGGACGGTGTGTGCTGAGGCTGGGGGGCTGCAGCTTGGCCATGTGTGCGGCTGGCCCCTCCTCCCGGCGGGTGTGGCCGCGGGGACGCAGGGGTTAAGGCCAGCTAACCTTGAGCGTCAGTAGCTCTGCGCAGGGACAGCTGAGCCGGCCGGGTGGGGAGCGAGGGTGGGGAGGTGCCGAGGGCCGGACCGGCGGAGGGAGGAGGAGAGAAGGCGGGCGGGAGCTATCTCAGGGCTGCTGCCGCGTATGGGGCGGTCCTGCAGGCAGGGCAGGCTCCGTCCCGGCGCTCCCCCTCGCTCACCCTGCATGCCGGGAGGGGGCCTGTCTAGCCTGGAGCAGCCGGTTCCCAGCGCAGGAAGGGCAGCCCTGGCGGTTCTGTGTGGTGGCCATGGAGCCCTCAGGCAGCCTGTTTCCCTCCCTGGTGGTTGTGGGCCATGTTGTCACCCTGGCCGCTGTGTGGCACTGGCGCAGGGGACGTCGGTGGGCACAGGACGAGCAAGGTAAGCCCAGCTGGTGGCTGCCAGGGACTCGGGGCGGGGCAGAGGGGCCGCCTGCCTCCCGCCCCTGCATTCCCTGTGCCCTCCTTTTCCTGTTTCCAAGCTGCATGTCAGTGAAAGCAGTGTTGCCCCCCGCCCCACCCTGCAGCGTAGACCCTGACCCTGCTGCAGTCCCAGGGCGGGGCGGGCTCTGCGGCGGCCCTCAGTCTGCAGCCTGTGCTAGGAAGGAAGGTGGAAGGGGAGGCTGGCAGGGCAGGAGCCTGTGGCAGCCGCCGTGGCAGAGACAAGTGGGGCAGGTGCCTGTCCGGCCATCACTGAGGTAGAGGTGGCTCCCTGCCCACAGAGCAGGGGGTGGAGCCGCACACAGGTGAGGCAGGTGTCCTCATGCCCTCAGGCCCCACAGGGGGTGGGGGCAGCCAGGCTGTGCCCTGCCCTCCCTGCTCAAAGTCACCAGCTCCTGGGCTGTGGTCCCAGGTAGCAGCTGTGCCCAGCACAGGATGGGGTGGGGCTGGAGTGAATGGAGCCTGGGGCGGGGCCCTGGGGATTGGGCAGCTTCAAGCATGGGCTTCTGGCCAGAGGGACTGCCTATCGGGGACCTGGCTGGCTGGACCTCTCCTGCAGTGAGGGCGCTGCCTGGCTCAGCTCCTCTGCTGGATCCCCGAACTTGAGATGAGTCAAGATGGGGCTTCTAGGCATGGAGCTGGGGACGCTCGGAGCTGCCGGGGACTCAGCTGCCAGGATGGGACTTGGGCTGAGGGCTTCTTCCCCATCCATGTTTTTGGCCGGGAACCAGACACTGTCCCTCCCTCCCCATCTCAGCCCACGATTGCCCCCCTCGGCCACGGTCCTGGCTCACAGGATGCCTCTAGTCCCAGGTGGTGCCAGATGTGGCTCAGCCCCTCGGTTCTGCCCCTAGCATTGTCTGCCCACCACCTGGCCCCATGCCCTGCCTTCCTCCCTGGGCCCCACAGTGCCATCCTGCTGGGAGGCCCCTCCCATGCCGCGGCAGTCCCGGGGCAGCCTCCCAGCCCGGCCCGTGGGTTGGGGCGCGGCTTCCTGGCTGCGCTGGGCGGGGCTGTGCGCCAGGGGCAGGTTCTTTGGGTCTGGGCCTCGATCCCGCAGTGGGCGGATTGTAGGGGGGAGGTGGAAGAGGTGGAGAGCCAAGCCGGCGGCCTCGCAGCGTGGGCTGGAAGCAGAGGCGCAGCCGCGGTCTGGCTCCCCGCACTGTCCGGGGGTCGAACCGGGGCTCAGGCCGCGACTGGCATGTCGGGGGTGGGGGGCACCTTTGCCTCGCCGAGGGAGGTCTTGCTGGAGCGGCCGTGCTGGCTGGACGGGGGCTGCGAGCGGGCCCGCAGGGGCTACCTCTACCGGCAGCTGTGCTGCGTAGGTGGGTGCGGTGTCGTGGCCGGTGGCACCGAAGGGGCCACTGTCGCCCTCACCTAGTGGGGCTTGGTCTCTGCTGGGAACCGCCACCCGGCCTCGGATGGGGGTGGTGCCCAGGCCAGGTGCAGCCTTGCCCCCTGAGCTCCGGAAACACCTGGGGAGGAAGGCGGGGTGATGTTCCCCTACCCCCATTTGTTTGTCTCTAGAGAAGGGGCTGGAGGGGGCGGGGCTGGCGTACTCCCAGCTGCTTCACGTCAGCCTGGGCTTTGGCCCGGGTTTCCAGGACACGGGGGAGGGAGGAGGTGCTGAAGGCGGGGCTCCGGGCCTTCTGTGGACTTGCTGCAGTCCTGGGCCAGTGGGATTCCCTTCCCAGTCTTGGGGTTTCTGTCCTAGGACTGTCTCCACTAGCTGCGGGACCTCAGCCATAGCATCCACACCTATAAAACGGGGGGCGATACTCCTCAGAGGGCCATGGCAGTGCCTGTCGTGAGGGACCCTGGGCTGGTGGCCAAGGGTCAGCTGCCCTGGACAGCACAGGTACCAGGCAGGTGTGCAGAGGCACCTGTGCTGGGGGTGTTCTGGGTACGTCCCAGGTGGGAGAGCCAGCTGAGCTGCAGCTGTAGAGGGTGGGTGTGGCTTGGCTGGGTAGGGCAGTGGGGAGGGGGTGTTGGTTGGTTTTAGGGTCAGAATAGGAGGAATGGGGCATCCATGGTAGGGATCAAAGGGGCAGGCTGGGCTGGGAGGGAGGGGAGGTGATGAGGAGGGAAGAGCTCAGAGCAGAGAGGTGCCCAGAGGCAGGAAGTGGGGAAGGGGAACTCGAGCCAGGCTTGGGAGGTGGAGGCCCCTGACTGAGCCCCCAGCCCACCCAGCCCCAGCCCTGCCCTGCCCCAGCCCTTCTCCCCACCCTGCCCCTTCCCTTCTCTGAGCCCCTGCCCCATTCCTGTCCCGGGCCCGGCCCAGGGCGGCATCTTTGGAGGCCTGTTAGTGGCAGGGAGAAGGCTGGAACAGGGGCCTGACTAGGGTGGGACCCACGCAAGTCGTGGACCTTGGCCCCAGCTCCCGGTTTCCAGCTGTCCTGGACTCCCTGTGCCCACCTCCCTGGCTGTTCCGGGATCTCACGCTGTGCTCCTCAGCAGAGTGGCAGCCGTGTTCCTGCAGGCAGGAGCCACCTGGTCACGGCCAGGACCCCAGAGCCCCACGCCCAGCAGGCGCGGTGCTTGGCCTCAGGAGAGCTGCTGGGCCCCGGGCTTCTGAAGAGGCAAACAGTGTTTCCAGAGGCTTTGCACCCGGGGACGGGTGGCAGAGGTGTGGGGTGCGGGGTGCCCTTGGGCACACGACCGGAGGCGCTGACCAGTACAGGGTCAGGTTTTGGTTTGGGGGCTTCTGTGACTCCTGAGGTCCTGGAGGCTGCTGGGCCAGACAGGCAGAGCAAGAGGGTCAGCTCGAATCTCACGCCAGGCTCAGAGTCGACGCGTGGAGACCAAGGGGTGTCTTTGTGGGGCGGGGTGTAAGACGTGGCAGAGCCCTGGGGGCTGACCGTGCCCCTTGGCGTGGGGTGGGGGCTTCCTCACCTCTGAGGGGTTTGGGCACCCCCCATTGTGAGGGTTCTGGCACCCCCTCACGGCCTCACGGGCAGTAGGAATGGGGTGGGGTGAGCTCTTCCCAGAACCGAGGGCTGAGTGCAGCTCCCAGCTGGACCGAATCTGCCTGATGTACGGCTGGAACATTCTTGTGGTTGGGGCAGCACATTCTTTCCTGTGGTGGTCGGGTGGGCTGGCCAGAGGCAGCTCCGCCCCAGACCCCAGGGAGCCAGAGGCCTCAACCAGCGCAGGCCCTTTGCCCTTTGCCCTTTACAGCAGGAGGCTGCTTCCCTTGGGCCCCACCCAGCTGCAAACAGCACCCCCCACCCTGGGGTCGCCCAGGTCCTGCCTCAGGTGTGGCTTCCCCTCCATGAGTCACGGGCCTGGGCCCCCTCCCCATCCCTGACTCACTGGCAGGGCCCCTCCTGGGGCTTCCTGATGCTCCATCCCCCCACGAGGCCCAGCCTCCGTGAGTCAGCCCTCAGCTACGAGCCTCCGGCCTAAGGCGTCTGCCTGGGCCAGGGTGGGCTCTGCAGGTGGGCGCTGCTCCAGGATGTGCCAGATGGGCAGCTTGGGAGGGGCTAGGCCTGGCGTGGAACCCCACTGGCCCCGGAGCAGTAGCCTGGCCTGGGGCAGGGCAGGCACCATGGGGTAGGGTGTGCTCCCCGCTTCATGCAGGTCTGTGAGGAGGTGTGACTGGGGGGCTGCAAGAGCTGACGGGCAGCAGGCCCCCTCCCCTAGCCAGGTGTCAGCGGCTTCCCGAGTCCTCCCCGGCAGGGTGGGTGGGCAGAGGCTGAAGTAGGGCCTGGCCCGGGCCTGGAGGGAGCTTCAAAGAGAGGCGTGGCCTTAGAGCCCCTCCCACTGGGGGAGCCCTTCAGTCTGTTGGGGGGTCCTTCTGGGTGGCCGTGGGGACGGCCTGTGTTCCTTCGTGGTCCTGGCAGCATCTGGTGTGCAGTGAAGTGCCAGCTCCCCCTGTGTCCCCAGGTCCCCCTAGGGGACTGCATTGGGCAGGATGGGTGAGGAAACCCCAGTTTCCTGTTTCTGGCGGGCCGAGGGCGTGTCTGTGGGGGAGGGGGCTCCTTGCTCCTTCCCGCCGGGACACTCCCCTCCCTGGCGGCCTGGGCGGGGTGGGGCCTCGGGGGCGGGCCTGCCTCGCCAGGGAGTACAGCAGGCAGGGAGTGGCCACATCGACTGGGGCTCTGAGCTGAGCCTGTGCCCCTGTGCCGAGTGAGCGTCTCGTGGGGCCGCCAGCCTTCAGCTGCCTGTGTGCCACGCGGGGCTGCCTGGAGCACTGTGCTGAGGCTGAGCGTCTGGGCGACGAAGGTGTGGGGGCAGCATGTCTCAGCACCAGCTCCGTGTGCCGGAGCCCGAGGGCCTGGGCCGAAAGAGAACCAGCTCGGAGGACAACCTGTACCTGGCTGTGCTCAGGGCCTCTGAGGGCAAGAAAGGTAGCAGGGCTCCCCTTGGGCACCTCTGCCAGGCAGGGCAGGCCCCTGTGGGAGGAAGGCCCACATCCTGTGGCAGGAAGCCTTGGCACGGGGTGGGGGGGCTGGTCTTAGAGATGGGGGTCGGGGGACAGCCATCCCCACCCAACACCGAGTGGGCCAACAGGAGCCCGCAAGGCTGATGGGGGTCTCTGAGCATCAGGTGTCAGGCCTGGACAGGCGAGGAACTCTGCACTCTGGGGAAGGTTCGCGGCTCTGTCAGCAGCACACACAGGTTCCCTTCGAACACCCCAGCGGGCCTTGGCCCTGGCTCTGCCACACCCCTGCTTGGGTCTCAGTCTGTAGGGGGCGGCGGGAGTGCAGGACGGGACATGTGCGCCCTGGGCTCAGGGTGCGGTCCAGGACCCTCCCATTTCCTCGGGGGAAGAGTCGGGTGGGGTGGTGCACCTGGCGGCGCCTGGGCCCCTGGCACCTGGGCCTCTGCTGTCCTGGCTGGGCTGCGGGTGAGGGCGCCTGGGTCTCAGTGTGTGATCTGAGGGAGGCTTTGGGGCTCCCCAGGCGGGACCAGGCTGCCGTGTCTGCATGGTGGTCACCGGAGGGCCCCCGGGGCTTCTCCCAGGCCCCAGGTAAACTGGTCTTGTCTCCCCCAGATGAGCGGGATCGTGTGCAGAAGAAAACCTTCACCAAGTGGGTCAACAAGCACCTCATCAAGGTTGGTGGTGCATGCTCGTGCGTGTCACAGGGGCCGAGGCTGCAGGAGCCACTGAGGGAGGGTGGCCCCCACCGCCTACGGCTGTCCCCATGCTGCTTGTGCACTCACCTTTCATCTCTGAAACCTGTTATTTTCTGTCCTTTTTCTTCCCTACGCCTGCTCCTGTCTCTCTCTTCCTCCTCTTCCTTCTGGTTTTTCCTGGTCTCTCCTTGCAGCACTGGAGGGCAGAGGTAGGTGCCTCCGCGGGGCAGGGGTGTGTTCCGTGGGCTCCTGGGGGACTCAGCCCCCGCCTCCTTCCCTCTGGTACTGGCACCCCCTCGGTGGATCAGCCTCCCAGGGACTGTTGGTGGCTCTGGGGGACTGGCCACCTCAGCTGCTGCTGTCCCTACAGGCCCAGAGGCACATCAGTGACTTGTATGAAGACCTCCGCGATGGCCACAACCTCATCTCCCTGCTGGAGGTCCTCTCGGGGGATAGCCTGGTACGTATGCCCCTGCCCCCTCCGGGCCCTGCCTGCCCCCACCTGGAGACCTCTGCCCGCCTTCCCTCCTTGGGGCCTCTCCGGCTGCCCACTCTACTCAGAATCCAGCTTAGCCCTTCCTGCCGTCTCCCTGGGGGCAGCCTGGCCTCGTCCCTGGCAGTGCCTCCCGCCCAGGCTGCTGGGCATCACAGCCGAGGGCCTGGCCTGGGAGTGGCCGCAACCCTCGGACCTCGGCTGCTCTGGGCCTTGCTGCCCTCCACATCGGGGCCCTGACACAGTAACCTCACGCTCTGCTCTGCTTTGGTTTCTCTGCTGCTTGGACTCTGAACCTTGACCTCTGCCCTTTACCCTTTGCCCTGCTCTGGCTGGGCAGCCGAGGGAGCGGGACGTAAGCAGGAGCTCACGCCTGGTGAGTGGCTGTGCCTGCTGGCCGCAGCGGCACGGGAGCTCCCCAAGACCATGGAGTCCAGCTTTCTGGGGGCTGGTGGCCCATCAGCCGACCCCTGCCTGGCTCTTGGGCGGGCAGGTGGTTGGGTGTCAAGCTGCCTGTCCACCATGCTGCCCAGAGCTGGCCTGGGACCCACCAGCAGCTGCTGTGGCTGCCACCGCCGGGCAGGAGGACCCCCCTTAGTGCCACTGCCCTCCACATGAGGCTTCCTGGCTGTTGTCTCCTCCCACCCCTTCCTTCCTTCCCTCAGCCTGGATTGCTGGACTTCCCGAGCCCTGCTGGGCCTGGCCTGGCCCCTGGGCCAGTGGCCTCCCTTTCCCTGTGCGGGGGGGTGAACCTGGGATGAGAGGGGCTGCTCTCCCCAGGGAAGACCCCTGGCTCGGTCGCTGCAGTGCTTGGGGTTGTTGAGGGTGAGGCCTGGGAGCTGCAGCTGCACTGTGGGTGCTGACCGATCCCCCCCACAGCCCCGGGAGAAGGGGAGAATGCGTTTCCACAAGCTGCAGAACGTCCAGATTGCCCTGGACTACCTCCGGCACCGCCAGGTAAGGCTGCCTGCCCGGCCCTGGGCCCCAGCCAACCCTCACCAAGCCAGCCCTGCCCTGTGGGCCGTGACCGAGAGCCCCTCGCTCACAGGTGAAGCTGGTGAACATCAGGAATGATGACATTGCCGACGGCAACCCCAAGCTGACCCTTGGCCTCATCTGGACAATCATTCTGCACTTCCAGGTAGAACGGCTGCCCCCAGGACCCCCACCCCCTGCAGGAGTTTGCGGAGTAGCCTGGGCTCCTTGGCTGGCGGGCTGATCCGCTTTCTGGCTGGGGTGTGGCCCGGGAGGTGACTGGCACCATAGGTATGGTGGCGCCTGGGTGCCTTCCTGCCAGCCACAGCCCTGGACTGGATCTGTGGCCTGAGGGTACAGGCCTCTCTCTGAGGCCACCTATCCATGCCCTCTGGCCCTGGCTGGGCAGGGCCTGGAGCCTCCCTATGGAGGAATGCGGGCCCTGGTGCCTGCCCTGGGGAGGCTTCTGCAGCAGCGCAGGCTGAGTCACCCGCTGCTTGTCCTGGCTGCACAGGAAACCACAAATCTGAGAGCTGAGCAGGCAGAGCCTGGTGCTGGCACGGCAGCTGAGTCACACAGGCTGGCAGGACGACAGGCAGCTAGGGGTGGGTGGGCAGAACCTGGCCTGAGCATGCCACTGAGTGCAAAGCCAGGCTGCCAGAGGACCCACCTGCCAGCCCAAAACCAGGGATGGAGCTTGACCCCCAGCCTTTTCCAGGCCTGGGGGTTCTGGGCCAGGTTTAGGGGTGTACTTATGGGCTCCTCTTATGCCCACTGTCCTTCCACTCTGCTCCATCCCAGCCCTTGGAGGTGCAGGGTACAGCCTAGCCCTCCCCAGTTAGGGGAGTAGACACCTGCTGTGTGGTGGTAGTGAGGGTTGGGGGTTCTGAGCTGCGTGGTGGTAGATGCCACCGGCTGGAGTGGCTGGACTTGTGGCCCCGAGGCATGGCCAGTCCCAGCAGCTTCCCAACAGGGAAAGGCCCTGGGGCCCAGTGCTGCCCTGGCTAGCTTGGTGGCCCCACACACTCCCCTGGGTGCCGAGCTGCCCCTGCCCCTGTGCATGTGGCTGTGGGCACAGGGCAGGCCTGACAGCTGTGGCTGAGCTGTGGCCTCCTGTCTGCTGTGGACAGATCTCAGACATCCAGGTGAGTGGGCAGTCGGAGGATATGACGGCCAAGGAGAAGCTGCTGCTGTGGTCACAGCGCATGGTGGAAGGGTACCAGGGCCTGCGATGTGACAACTTCACCTCCAGCTGGAGAGACGGCCGCCTCTTCAACGCCATCATCCACCGGCACAAGTACATGGCCCCGGGGGCAGGGGGCTGGGGGCTGGGGGCTGGGGGCACCCCCACAGTGCCTCCGCTAGGCAACTTCAGACACGTCGGGGCAGGGAGGAGGGCAGGAGGAACAGGGATGAGTGCCAGCTGGCCGCCTCAGGGTGGTGGAGTTCAGGGCCCAGCCCTACCCTGGTGCCCTTCAGAAGCACCACCGCTTCCCCGAGGCTGGAGGGCCTGCAGGCTGCTGGTCCTCACAGCCAGGAGCATGTTCCTGCTGTGGATGCCTCCGGAGGGGCCTGGTGGGCAGGGTGGCTGCAGGGAGCCTCAGCTGCCTGGCACTCTCCGCTCTGCACAGTCCTCTGTGCTGTGCCCTGGGCTCCTGGGCATGGGGGTGGCAGGGCGCTTTCAGCTCTGCCCGTGTGGCAACACACTTTTCAGGGTGAGTGTGGGGCGGGTCCATGGTTGCTGGGATGTGTGAGGAGCAAGCCTGCGCACCTGCCTGTGTGGTGTGGCCGCTGGTCTTGTCCCACTCACCTGACCAGCCACCTGCTTGTCCCAGGCCCATGCTCATCGACATGAACAAGGTGTACCGGCAGACCAACCTGGAGAACCTGGACCAGGCTTTCTCTGTGGCGGAGCGGGACCTGGGAGTGACACGGCTCCTGGACCCTGAGGGTACATCTGCGTGGCCCTCCTCCCTGCCCCTTCCCCTGCTGCCTGCCCCAGAGCCCCTGCTGAGCTGCCCTTCCCTGCAGATGTGGACGTCCCTCAGCCAGACGAGAAGTCCATCATCACCTACGTCTCGTCGCTGTATGACGCCATGCCCCGTGTGCCAGACGTGCAGGATGGGGTGAGGGCCAACGTGAGTGGGGGGCCTGGAGGGCAGGGGGCTTGGGCCTGGACGCCCCAATGGCCCCGACAGCCATCCGAGCCTGCCTGTGCCTGCCCGCAGGAGCTGCAGCTGCGCTGGCAGGAGTACCGGGAGCTGGTGCTGCTGCTGCTGCAGTGGATACGACACCACACCGCTGCCTTCGAGGAACGCAGGTTCCCCTCCAGCTTCGAGGAGATTGAGGTGGGCCTGCCGTGTGGGGTGGGGTCCTGGGCATGCCCCGAGGGCTGGGCATGGCTGCCGACACCCTCATCCCCTGGCAGATCCTGTGGTCTCAGTTCTTGAAGTTTAAGGAGATGGAGCTTCCAGCCAAGGAGGCCGACAAGAACCGGTCCAAGGGCATCTACCAATCCCTGGAGGTGAGTAGGACCACCGGAGGGGTGGGTGGTGTCCTGGACCACCAGTGGTGTCCTAGAGGCTCTTCCAGAGGACGACCTGGCCCTGCCTTTGGGACCAGGGCTGTCCCGGTTCTGGTGGGCTGGGGTCTGAGGGCCCAGCGCCCCATCCCCTGTCCCCTGCATATAGGGCCTGAGCTTGGCCCCTGTCCACAGGGAGCGGTGCAAGCAGGCCAGCTCAAGGTGCCCCCTGGCTACCACCCGCTGGACGTGGAGAAAGAGTGGGGCAAGCTGCACGTGGCCATCCTGGAGCGGGAGAAGCAGCTCCGCAGCGAGTTTGAGAGGTGGGTGGGGCCCTGTGGTGGCAGGGGAACCACCCGAGGGTGAGTCACTGCCTGGGGAGGAAACCCCCACCCGCCCGCCCCTGGCGGGGGAGCCCGAGCTCCCACTGGCCTTAGGACAGTGGCCCACAGGCAGGGAGGCCAGAGCAGGAGGCGAGCTACAGTCTGTGGCCAGGGCCGTGCCGGACCCGGCCAGCGAGGCCCCTTCCCCGTGCTTCTGCCGCAGGCTGGAGTGTCTTCAGCGCATCGTGACCAAGCTGCAGATGGAGGCGGGGCTGTGTGAGGAGCAGCTGAACCAGGCCGACACCCTGCTGCAGTCGGTGAGGGGTGTGGGGCAGGCAGCACGGGAGGGAGGCCAGAGGAGCCTGCCCCGCCCTGCAGCTGGAAAGCCAGAGGGGGGCTGTCTGCCTGGGCTCCTGGGGCGGGGCAGGGGCGGGGCATGCGGTGGGGAGTCCAGCCCTGAGCTCCTCCCTCTGCAGCCAACTCTCACAGTGCTGCCAACTCTCACAGCCAACTCTCACAGCCTGCTTTGGGCAGAGTTGGTTTCTGGTCACCCGGCAGAACCCAGGGTGGCTGCCTTGCCCCCGTCAGGCCCCCTCCTCTACAGCGGTTTACTGTTAGGGGAGGGGGGAGGGGTGAGGGGAGGGCCCAACCCACGCTGCTTGCCCAGGAGGACAGGGCCACACAGCGTTACAGGAGGAGTTACCTGGGGTGGGTAATGGAGGATGAGGCCCAGGACCCCACGGACATGGTCATGGGGGTATCGGTTCTTGAACTGGGCAGAATTACTCTGGACTTGGTCCCAATCCCCCAGAAGGCCAGCAGGAAGATGTGTGAGGTGGGCAGGGAGGGAAGGGGAAGGATGGGGATGGGGGCAGGGGCCCACTGAGGCTGAGGAAGCGGGTGACGGTGGCCGTCTTGGCCGGGGCCCCTGTGAGGTCAGAGGGGGATCAGCTGTGCTCCGAGTCATGACAACGACCTTGCAGGATGTCCGGCTGCTGGCCGCAGGCAAAGTGCCACAGCGGGCAGGGGAGGTGGAACGGGACCTGGACAAAGCGGATAGCATGATCCGGCTGCTGTTCAATGACGTGCAGACCCTCAAGGATGGACGGCACCCGCAGGGCGAGCAGATGTACCGCAGGTGGGCCCCGCCCTGCCCTCCCTGATGCCCAGGTCCACACAGCCCCAGGCCTGCCAACACCTACCTGAGTCCTCTGCTGCCCCAGGGTATACCGTCTGCACGAGCGCCTGGTAGCCATCCGCACCGAGTACAACCTCCGGCTGAAGGCAGGCGTGGCAGCCCCTGCAACCCAGGTGACCCAGGTGACTCTGCAGAGGCGCCCTGAGCTGGAGGACTCCACTCTGCGCTACCTGCAGGACCTGCTGGCGTGGGTAGAGGAGAACCAGCACCGTGTGGATGGCGCTGAGTGGGGTGTAGACCTGCCCAGCGTGGAGGCGCAGCTGGGCAGCCACCGAGGCCTGCACCAGTCCATCGAAGAATTCCGGGCCAAGATTGAGCGGGCACGGAGTGATGAGGTGGGTGGCACTGAGCGATGGGCAGCGGAGGGGGTGGGCCGGGCCCAGCCATTGCAGGCCTCACCATCTCATCTGTTGCAGGGCCAGCTCTCCCCTGCCACCCGGGGTGCCTACCGTGACTGCCTGGGTCGGCTGGACCTGCAGTACGCCAAGCTGCTGGTGAGTGGGGCAGGGCCAGCTGCGGGAGGTGGGTAGTACTCGGCCTGCTGACACGCATCCTCCTGCCCACAGAATTCCTCCAAAGCCCGCCTTAGGTCCCTGGAGAGCTTGCACAGCTTTGTGGCAGCTGCCACTAAGGAGCTAATGTGGCTAAATGAGAAGGAGGAGGAGGAGGTGGGCTTCGACTGGAGCGACCGCAACACCAACATGACCGCCAAGAAGGAGAGCTACTCGGTGAGGGGTGGCCCAGCGCCCCTGAACCCCACAGCCCCCTCCCCACTGTGCCCTGGCTGTCCCCTGTAGTCAGAGACCAGTGCGGGCCCTGGGTTGAGTTTGCTGGGAGCTTGGCAAAGCTGGGTGTGGCCGGCCAGCCCTGAGACCCTTTGCCCTGGTGCCAGGCCCTGATGCGGGAGCTGGAGCTGAAGGAGAAGAAGATCAAGGAGCTCCAGAGTGCTGGGGACCGGCTGCTGCGGGAGGACCACCCGGCCCGGCCCACGGTGGAGGTGGGGCTGAGGGAGCCACCCAGGGCTCCCTGGGCAGGGGCGGGGCTGCAGAGGGGGCCATGCTGGGCCCCCAGGTGGGGCAGGGCAGGGCAGGGACTGACAAGGACCTGCTGCCCTGTAGTCCTTCCAGGCGGCCCTGCAGACACAGTGGAGCTGGATGCTGCAGCTGTGCTGCTGCATCGAGGCACACCTGAAGGAGAACGCTGCCTACTTTCAGGTGAGAACTGGAGCTCCCCTCCCCACTGTGGCTCAGTGGCGCCTTGGAGGAGCCCCTGGACCCCCTCAGCAGCTCCAATCAGGAACCCTCCTATCTGTTGCCAGCTGCTACCCGCAGCCTGACTGGGGCCTTAGACAGGGATGCTCCCCAGGCCTCCTGGGGGCTTTGCCACTCCTTCCTCAGTGCCCCCGTCTTGGGCCTGCCCTGAGAGAACTGTGGGCTAGGGCTCTGGTCCCAGGTAGCCCGGCGTGACCCCCTCCCGCTGCCCCAGTTCTTCTCAGACGTGCGGGAGGCCGAGGGGCAGTTGCAGAAGCTGCAGGAGGCGCTGCGTAGGAAGTACAGCTGTGATCGCTCCGCCACCGTCACCCGGCTGGAGGACCTGCTGCAGGATGCCCAGGTGAGGGAAGGGGTGTGCAGGGGCGTGTCGGGAGAGGCTGGCCTGGAGTCTGGGGTGCATGGATACCCTGGAGACTGGGGGCGGGGGGGACTGGAGGGGCCAGCAGGGGTTGGGAGGCACCATGGGGGGTGTAGAGGTCAGCTGACAGGGGAATGAGGCAGGGTGTGGGGAGCCAAGAGGCAGCTGGTCTGAGCCGGGCCACCCCCATCTCCACAGCCACAGAGCTAGTAGAAGCCTGAAGTCAGCAGCTGTTGCCAGCCCTTGTACTGTAGAAGGGGCACCAGCTGTTTGGCCTGAGATCTGGAGTGGGCAGAGTGGAGCTGGGCTTCGTGCTCCGGAGGCAGGAGTGGGATCACCCAGGAGGGTGGGGGCACAGTGGGGAGTGACAGGGAAAAGGGACTGGAGGCTGGAATGGCCTCTGAGGTCGGCAGGGCTGGGCCTGGGGAGAGCCGGCAGCTCCCAGGTACATCTTGCAGCCTGGCCTCCGCAGAGGGGTGGGATGGGAGGAGGCAGTGACCTTCTGCAGCCCACAGGGGAGGGGCAAGGGGTGAGGGCATTGTAGGGGCCAGAGTGTAGCTGAGGACATGGTGGGTGAGCTGGGGTGAGAGGAGGGTGCCCTATCTGGGTTGGGAAGGAGCGAGGGCGCATGGGTCTGCTTGGGGCCAACCCCCAGGGCCCGTCCCAGCTACACCTCCTGCTTTCAAGTGCCGTCACCCCGGGAGCATCGGGGGGCCCCACAGGCCTGGTCCAGGGTCTGGGGGTGCCTGGGGCAGGCCTGTGGGTCTCCATGGCCGTTGTCTAGATGCTGCCCCTCCCCCACAGGACGAAAAGGAACAGCTGAACGAGTACAAGGGGCACCTCTCAGGCCTGGCCAAGCGGGCCAAGGCCATCGTGCAGCTGAAGCCCCGCCACCCAGCCCACCCCATGCGGAGCCGCCTGCCCCTGCTGGCCGTGTGCGACTATAAGCAGGTGGAGGTGAGGGCAGGCCCAGGCTCCACCGGGGGGCGTGGCCAGGCAGGGCACGGTGTGGCCATGTCCTCACCAACTCTGCCCGTTCCAGGTAACCGTGCACAAGGGTGACGAGTGCCAGCTGGTGGGCCCTGCGCAGCCGCCCCACTGGAAGGTGCTCAGCAGCTCCGGCAGCGAGGCCGCCGTGCCCTCCGTGTGCTTCTTGGTGCCCCCGCCCAACCAGGAGGCCCAGGAGGCTGTCACCAGGTGGATGGCAGGGGCTCAGCCGGTGGGGGGTGGACGGCGGGTGGGACGCTGGTGATGCTGACTGTAGCCCTGACCTGCCAGGCTGGAGGCCCAGCACCAGGCCCTGGTCACGCTGTGGCACCAGTTGCACGTGGACATGAAGAGCCTTCTGGCCTGGCAGAGCCTTCGCCGCGACGTGCAGCTCATCCGCTCCTGGTCCCTGGCCACGGTACGCCTGCCCCCCAGCCAGGGGCTCTCTGGGTGGGAGGAGGGGAGGGGCATTCTGCAGGGCACAGCCGCCTCGCCCGACACTTAGCCCCACGTGCTTCCCCCAGTTCCGCACCCTGAAGCCAGAGGAGCAGCGCCAAGCCCTGCACAGCCTGGAGCTGCACTACCAGGCCTTCCTGCGGGACAGCCAGGACGCGGGCGGCTTTGGGCCCGAGGACCGGCTGATGGCTGAGCGCGAGTACGGCTCCTGTAGCCACCACTACCAGCAGCTACTGCAGAGCCTGGAGCAGGGTAGGGCATGGCAGGGCTGGGGCGGTTGGGCTGGTGCGAGGTGGGCAGTGGAGCGACCCGGATGTGTTCCCCAGGCGCACAGGAAGAGTCTCGCTGTCAGCGCTGCATCTCCGAGCTCAAAGACATCCGGCTGCAGCTGGAGGCCTGTGAGACGCGCACCGTGCACCGCCTGCGGCTGCCGCTGGACAAAGAACCGGCCCGGGAGTGTGCGCAGCGCATCGCTGAGCAGCAGGCAAGGGTTGTCCCCACCCTGTCCAGTCCCATCCTGCTCCCCGTCCCTCTCCCCACCCTCCCTTCTTCGGCCCTCAAGGGGTGCTGTGTGCTGCGCCCGGTGGTAAGTGCATCCCCACTCCTGTCTTTGCAGAAGGCGCAGGCGGAGGTGGAGGGACTGGGTAAAGGGGTCGCCCGGCTCTCCGCCGAGGCCGAGAAGGTCCTGGCCCTGCCAGAGCCATCACCTGCGGCCCCCATGCTGCGCTCGGAGCTGGAGCTGACGCTGGGCAAGCTGGAGCAGGTCCGCAGCCTGTCTGCCATCTACCTGGAGAAGTGAGTGCACCTGGCCACAGGCGAGGCGCTCGGGTGGGCTGGGAGGTGCTGGCCAGGAGGAGGGAGGCCCAGGCTGGGGTGGCGGCCGCAGAGGTGGTGAGAAGAGTTCAGGGCTGCGTGCTCTTCTACAGTGGTGGTCGGGGGACTTCCTGGTGATGAGATTTGGGTGTGGGGAAGAGAGAGTGAAGCTGGGTGGTGGCTGCTGAGTGAGGTGGGGAGGCTGTGGATCTACTTTCAGTGGCATAGTAAGGAATTCTGCACCCTGCCTCTTGTCTGTCCTGTTCCTGGCCTGGACTTAACGGCCTCTGGCATTTATTTCCAATGGGTTATGTCATAGTCTCTTCCTGTGTTGCACACCACACGTCCAGCCCCTATCTACTCTTCACAAAACCAACACGGTGATAGGGCTGCCACTGTCTGCCACAGGGTGCCATTTCCACCCTAGTGTCCCCTTTACTCGGTCTTGGGCTGCAAGGGCTGAGAACTATGCTTTCAGGCCCTGTGGGCACCAGGACACCGCTGTCATCCAGCCAGTGGGCTCTTCCTGTCTCAGGGCCTTGGGGTCTGCCGTTCCTGGCTGGCACACCCCCTCTTCCCTCTTCAGGCTGGGGCCTGAGTGTCCTTGTGTTGCAGAGGCTCCCAGCCTCCTTCTCCCCAAGTCTGTTCTCCCTGAAGCAAGCCTGTGACCACAGGGTCAGCCGACCCCCAGGGTTGGGTCTGGGCTTGGCAGGCAGCACCTTGGGTCTCTGTGGCTCGGGTTCCATCCCCTTGGGCTGTTGCTCGAGCCCCACGTCCTAGCCCTGAGCCGTGCTTTCCCGCCAGGCTCAAGACCATCAGCCTGGTGATCCACAGCACACAGGGAGCCGAGGAGGTGCTCAGGGCCCACGAGGAGCAGCTCAAAGAGGCCCAGGCCGTGCCGGCCACCCTCCCGGAGCTCGAGGCCACCAAGGCCTCTCTGAAGGTGCTGTTTCTGGGCTTGGACCTCACAGTGGGGTGGGGGTACAGCAGGCCCAGCTGAAACTGCACACGCCCCTCCTGTCCCCAACAGAAGCTGCGGTCCCAGGCTGAGGCACAGCAGCCCGTGTTCGACGCCCTGCGGGATGAGCTCCGGGGGGCGCAGGAGGTGGGGGAGCGACTGCAGCAGCGGCACGGGGAGCGGGACGTGGAGGTGGAGCGCTGGCGGGAGCGGGTCGCCCAGCTGCTTGAGCGCTGGCAGGCTGTGTTGGCCCAGACCGACGTGCGGCAGCGTGAGCTCGAGCAACTGGGCCGCCAGCTGCGTTACTACCGCGAGAGCGCAGACCCCCTGGGCGCCTGGCTGCAGGACGCCAGGCAGCGGCAGGAGCAGATTCAGGCAGTGCCGCTGGCCAACAGCCAGGCTGTGCGGGAGCAGCTGCGGCAGGAGAAGGTGGGCCTGGGTCGGTGGGGACAGGGCGGCTGGGCGTGCCCTGCGGCCGCTGCTCTAACCGCACCGTCCCCCAGGCCCTTCTGGAGGAGATCGAGCGCCATGGCGAGAAGGTCGAGGAGTGCCAGAGGTTTGCGAAACAGTACATCAACGCCATCAAGGTAAGGCCCTGCCGCCTGCGCCAGGTCCCAAGTCCGGGACTGCTGCCGGGGCAGCGGGCTTTCCCTGAGCCTGGGCCATGCCAGGGAAAGCCTATGTGAGGGTTTGGGGGCTGGGCAGGGGTCACCAGAGGGCAGAGCTGGTGGCTGACCGCGGTGCATTCCCACAGGACTATGAACTCCAGCTGGTCACATACAAGGCGCAGCTTGAGCCGGTGGCCTCCCCGGCCAAGAAGCCCAAGGTCCAGTCCGGATCAGAGAGTGTCATCCAGGAGGTAGGGCGGGGCTGAGCCTAGCCGGAAGAGGAGCTGGCAGGCCTCAAGTTGTGGCTCTTGCAGGGCTAACCCTGGCTGTACCCCACAGTATGTGGACCTGCGTACGCGCTACAGTGAGCTGACCACACTCACGAGCCAGTACATCAAGTTCATCAGCGAGACTCTGCGTCGCATGGAGGAGGAGGAGGTACAGCCCATTGGGCAGAGGCTGGGTGGAGGGGTCTATCTCACCCCCTGTTGCGGCCCACACACAGCCAGAGTTGCTGCCTGAGGCCACTTCTCATGGCCCTCCCCACTCTCCCCGCTGGCGCTGCCAGCACCCTCTGCACCCAGCTCAGCCTGCCCCACCTGTGGCCTGCCCCCTGGCCTGGCGCGGCTACACTGCTCCCCCACAGTGGCTGGCGCCGCCTCTCCTCCCTCGTGAGCGTCCCTCTGCGGTCTCCCGTGTGCTCTACCTTGGCGTTCTGCGTTGGCCTCTCCGCTCAACCCTTTGCTGCCAGAAGTCGGGGGTGTTGGGTTGTGGGGCTAGGGAGGGGTCTTCCAAGGCACCCACCTGTTGGCTTCTCCTTACTTTCTGTGTGGCCCTGAATCCTCTTCCGAACTGGCTCGGGTCTGCCCTGCTGTCTCCACGCTGGCCGCCTCGCCTCACCCCGCCCCACCCAGGCTTCCCACCCTGGTTGGGGAGAGGGGTCCAGTGATGGGAGCCAGGCCCCTGGTGTCCAGCAGAGCTCAGGCAGGGCTGCGTGCTGGGCGTGGCTCGCAGGTTCCCAGCTCCTGCTTTGCTCTCTCTCTCCCCGTCCATCTGTCTCCGTCGCCTGTCTGCGGGAAGAGGGGAGGACGCCTGGGCCTCCTTCCCCAGGCTGGTGAGCACAGTGGGGCCGGCTGCGATCGCTGCCCGAGTGCCCTGGGCGGGTGCACGCTGTCTCCTCCGCCGGGCTGGGGCCTCTGTCTTCCCCGACCCCTGCTCCGCGCTGTCTTAGTGAACTGTGCTGGTGCGTGCCCTGTGAGCGCTGGTGCCTGCCCGTGTTCACACTCTCTCTGCTTCTCTTCTTCTCTCTGCTGTGGCCGCAGAGGCTGGCTGAGCAGCAGCGGGCAGAGGAGCGCGAGCGGCTGGCCGAGGTGGAGGCTGCGCTGGAGAAGCAGCGGCAGCTGGCCGAGGCGCACGCCCAGGCAAAGGCACAGGCGGAGCGGGAGGCGAAGGAGCTGCAGCAGCGCATGCAGGAGGAGGTGGTGCGGCGGGAGGAGGCAGCAGTGGATGCGCAGCAGCAGAAGCGCAGCATCCAGGAGGAGCTGCAGCAGCTGCGGCAGAGCTCGGAGGCAGAGATCCAGGCCAAGGCCCGGCAGGCAGAGGCAGCGGAGCGCAGCCGGCTGCGCATTGAGGAGGAGATACGCGTGGTGCGCCTGCAGCTGGAGGCCACTGAGCGCCAGCGTGGTGGGGCCGAGGGGGAGCTGCAGGCCCTGCGTGCACGGGCGGAGGAGGCAGAGGCACAAAAGCGGCAGGCACAGGAGGAGGCCGAGCGCTTGCGGAGGCAGGTGCAGGACGAGAGTCAGCGTAAGCGGCAAGCGGAGGCGGAGCTGGCCCTGCGCGTGAAGGCCGAGGCCGAGGCAGCGCGCGAGAAGCAGCGGGCCCTGCAGGCCCTGGAGGAACTGCGGCTGCAGGCGGAGGAGGCGGAGCGGCGGCTGCGGCAGGCCGAGGTGGAGCGGGCACGGCAGGTACAGGTGGCCCTGGAGACGGCGCAGCGCAGTGCAGAGGTGGAGCTGCAGAGCAAACGCGCCTCCTTCGCGGAGAAGACGGCACAGCTGGAGCGCTCCCTGCAGGAGGAACATGTGACGGTGGCGCAGCTGCGGGAAGAGGCTGAGCGGCGGGCACAGCAGCAGGCCGAGGCCGAGCGCGCGCGTGAGGAGGCGGAGCGGGAGCTGGAGCGCTGGCAGCTCAAGGCCAACGAGGCGCTACGGCTGCGGCTGCAGGCGGAGGAGGTGGCGCAGCAGAAGAGCCTGGCACAGGCTGAGGCCGAGAAGCAGAAGGAGGAGGCGGAGCGTGAGGCACGGCGGCGCGGCAAGGCGGAGGAGCAGGCCGTGCGGCAGCGGGAGCTGGCTGAACAAGAGCTGGAGAAGCAGCGGCAGCTGGCGGAAGGCACCGCGCAGCAGCGCCTGGCCGCGGAGCAGGAGTTGATCCGGCTGCGGGCGGAGACGGAGCAGGGGGAGCAGCAGCGGCAGCTGCTGGAGGAGGAGCTGGCCCGGCTACAGCGTGAGGCGGCTGCGGCCACGCAGAAACGCCAGGAGCTGGAAGCCGAGCTGGCCAAGGTGCGGGCCGAAATGGAGGTGCTGCTGGCCAGCAAGGCGAGGGCCGAGGAGGAGTCACGTTCCACCAGCGAGAAGTCCAAGCAGAGGCTGGAGGCCGAGGCTGGCCGGTTCCGCGAGCTGGCCGAGGAGGCCGCCCGCCTGCGTGCCCTGGCGGAAGAAGCCAAGCGGCAGCGGCAGCTGGCCGAGGAAGACGCAGCACGGCAGCGGGCCGAGGCGGAGCGGGTGCTCGCAGAGAAGCTGGCCGCCATCAGCGAGGCCACGCGGCTCAAGACAGAGGCAGAGATCGCGCTCAAGGAGAAGGAGGCAGAGAATGAGCGCCTGCGGCGGCTGGCGGAAGACGAGGCCTTCCAGCGGCGGCGGCTGGAGGAGCAGGCGGCGCAACACAAGGCTGACATCGAGGAGCGCCTAGCCCAGCTGCGCAAGGCGTCGGACAGCGAGCTGGAGCGGCAGAAGGGGCTGGTGGAGGACACGCTGCGGCAGCGGCGGCAGGTGGAGGAGGAGATCCTGGCGCTGAAGGTGAGCTTCGAGAAGGCAGCCGCTGGCAAGGCGGAGCTGGAGCTGGAGCTGGGGCGTATCCGCAGCAATGCGGAGGACACACTGCGCAGCAAGGAGCAGGCCGAGCTGGAGGCTGCAAGGCAGCGGCAGCTGGCAGCAGAGGAGGAGCAGCGGCGCCGTGAGGCTGAGGAGCGCGTGCAGAAGAGCCTGGCGGCCGAGGAAGAGGCCGCACGGCAGCGGAAGGCGGCGTTGGAGGAAGTTGAGCGACTGAAAGCCAAGGTGGAGGAGGCGCGGCGGCTGCGGGAGCGAGCAGAGCAGGAGTCGGCACGGCAGCTGCAACTGGCCCAGGAGGCTGCCCAGAAGCGGCTGCAGGCAGAAGAGAAGGCGCACGCCTTCGCGGTGCAGCAGAAGGAGCAGGAGCTGCAGCAGACGCTGCAGCAGGAGCAGAGTGTGCTGGACCGGCTACGCAGCGAGGCAGAGGCTGCCCGGCGGGCGGCTGAGGAGGCGGAGGAGGCCCGGGTGCAGGCGGAGCGTGAGGCGGCACAGTCCCGGCGGCAGGTGGAAGAGGCTGAGCGGCTGAAGCAGTCGGCAGAGGAGCAGGCACAGGCGCGAGCTCAGGCGCAGGCGGCTGCAGAGAAGCTGCGCAAGGAAGCTGAACAAGAGGCAGCGCGACGGGCACAGGCGGAGCAGGCGGCCCTGCGGCAGAAGCAGGCAGCTGACGCAGAGATGGAGAAGCATAAGAAGTTCGCCGAACAGACGCTGCGGCAGAAGGCGCAGGTGGAGCAGGAGTTGACCACACTGCGGCTGCAGCTGGAGGAGACCGACCACCAGAAGAACCTGCTGGACGAGGAGCTGCAGCGGCTGAAGGCGGAGGCGACGGAGGCCGCACGCCAGCGTAGCCAGGTGGAGGAGGAGCTCTTCTCAGTGCGCGTGCAAATGGAGGAGCTGAGCAAGCTCAAGGCACGCATCGAGGCCGAGAACCGTGCACTCATCTTGCGCGACAAGGACAATACGCAGCGCTTCCTGCAGGAGGAGGCTGAGAAGATGAAGCAGGTGGCGGAGGAGGCTGCGCGGCTGAGCGTGGCAGCTCAGGAGGCTGCGCGACTGCGGCAGCTGGCAGAGGAGGACCTGGCACAGCAGCGAGCCTTGGCAGAGAAGATGCTCAAGGAGAAGATGCAGGCGGTGCAGGAGGCTACGCGACTTAAGGCTGAGGCAGAGCTGCTGCAGCAGCAAAAGGAGCTTGCACAGGAGCAGGCTCGGCGGCTGCAGGAGGACAAGGAGCAGATGGCGCAGCAGCTGGCGGAGGAGACGCAGGGCTTCCAGCGGACACTGGAGGCCGAGCGGCAGCGGCAGCTGGAGATGAGTGCTGAGGCTGAGCGCCTCAAGCTGCGTGTGGCTGAGATGAGCCGGGCCCAGGCCCGCGCTGAGGAGGACGCCCAGCGCTTCCGGAAGCAGGCGGAGGAGATCGGTGAGAAGCTGCACCGCACAGAGCTTGCCACGCAGGAGAAGGTGACGCTGGTGCAGACACTGGAGATCCAGCGACAGCAGAGTGACCACGATGCCGAGCGCCTGCGGGAGGCCATTGCTGAGCTGGAGCGTGAGAAGGAGAAGCTCCAACAGGAGGCCAAACTGCTGCAGCTCAAGTCTGAGGAGGTACCGCCCCCTCTCCATGCGACAGGCGGGTGGGCCTGGGGATCTGCTTCGGTGGGTGGTGGGTGCTCCTGGGCTGGCGGTCCCTGATCACACCCTCTTCTTCTGCAGATGCAGACGGTGCAGCAGGAGCAACTGCTGCAGGAGACGCAGGCCCTGCAGCAGAGCTTCCTCTCTGAGAAGGACAGCCTGCTACAGCGGGAGCGCTTCATCGAGCAGGAGAAGGCCAAGCTGGAGCAGCTCTTCCAGGACGAGGTGGCCAAGGCACAGCAGCTGCGTGAGGAGCAGCAGCGGCAGCAGCAACAGATGGAGCAGGAACGGCAGCGGCTGGTGGCCAGCATGGAGGAGGCCCGGCGGCGGCAGCATGAGGCCGAGGAGGGCGTGCGGCGCAAGCAGGAGGAGCTGCAGCAGCTGGAGCAGCAGCGGCGGCAGCAGGAGGAGCTGCTGGCTGAGGAGAACCAGAGGCTGCGTGAGCAGCTGCAGCGCCTGGAGGAGGCGCACCGGGCCGCACTTGCGCACTCAGAGGAGGTCACTGCCTCTCAGGTGGCCGCCACAAAGACCCTGCCCAACGGCCGGGATGCACTTGATGGCCCTGCAACAGAGGCAGAGCCGGAGCACAGCTTCGATGGCCTGCGGCAGAAGGTGCCAGCCCAGAGGCTGCAGGAGGCCGGCATCCTGAGTGTGGAGGAGCTGCAGCGGCTGGCGCAGGGCCACACCACAGTGGACGAGCTTGCGCGGCGGGAAGATGTACGCCACTACCTGCAGGGCCACAGCAGTATCGCAGGGCTATTGCTGAAGCCCACCAATGAGAAGCTGAGTGTTTACACCGCCCTGCAGAGGCAGCTGCTGAGCCCTGGCACGGCCCTCATCCTGCTGGAGGCTCAGGCAGCCTCAGGCTTCCTGCTGGACCCGGTGCGGAACCGACGGCTGACTGTCAATGAGGCTGTGAAGGAGGGCGTGGTGGGCCCTGAGCTGCACCACAAGCTGCTGTCGGCCGAGCGCGCTGTCACTGGCTACAAGGACCCCTACACCGGGCAGCAGATCTCCCTCTTCCAGGCCATGCAGAAGGGCCTCATCGTCCGGGAGCACGGCATCCGCCTGCTGGAGGCCCAGATCGCCACGGGCGGCATCATCGACCCCGTGCACAGCCACCGCGTGCCCGTGGACGTGGCCTACCGGCGCGGCTACTTTGACGAGGAGATGAACCGCGTTCTGGCAGACCCCAGCGACGACACCAAGGGCTTCTTCGACCCCAACACGCACGAAAACCTCACCTACCTGCAGCTACTGGAGCGCTGCGTGGAGGACCCCGAGACGGGCCTGCGCCTTCTACCACTCACGGATAAGGCTGCGAAGGGCAGGGAGCTGGTCTACACCGACTCTGAGGCCCGGGACGTCTTTGAGAAGGCCACTGTGTCCGCGCCATTCGGCAAGTTCCAGGGCAAGACGGTGACCATCTGGGAAATCATCAACTCGGAATACTTCACAGCAGAGCAGCGGCGGGACCTGCTACGGCAGTTCCGCACGGGCCGGATCACAGTGGAGAAGATCATCAAGATCATCATCACGGTGGTGGAGGAGCAGGAGCAGAAGGGCCAGCTCTGCTTCGAGGGCCTGCGCAGCCTGGTGCCAGCTGCCGAGCTTCTGGAGAGCAGGATCATCGACCGTGAGCTCTACCACCAGCTACAGCAAGGTGAGCGCTCTGTGCGAGAGGTGGCCGAGGTGGACACTGTGCGGCGGGCCCTCCGGGGTGCCAACGTCATCGCAGGCGTGTGGCTGGAGGAGGCAGGGCAGAAGCTGAGCATCTACGAAGCCCTGAAGAAAGACCTGCTGCTGTCTGACGTGGCTGTGGCCCTGTTGGAAGCCCAGGCTGGCACCGGGCACATCATCGACCCCTCCACCAGCGCCCGGCTGACCGTGGACGAGGCAGTGCGCGCCGGCCTGGTGGGCCCTGAGTTTCATGAGAAGCTGCTGTCAGCCGAGAAGGCTGTGACGGGATACAGGGACCCCTACACGGGGCAGAGTGTCTCGCTGTTCCAGGCCCTGAAGAAGGGCCTCATTCCCCGGGAGCAGGGCCTGCGCCTATTGGACGCCCAGCTGTCCACGGGCGGTGTCGTGGACCCCAGCAAGAGCCACCGCGTGCCCCTGGATGTTGCCTGCGCCCGAGGCTTCCTGGACGAGGAGATCAGCAGGGCCCTGTCAGCACCAAGGGCCGACGCCAAGGCCTACTGTGACCCCAGCACAGGGGAGCCGGTCACCTACAGCGAGCTCCAGCAGCGGTGCCGGCCCGACCAGCTGACTGGGCTGAGCCTGCTGCCGCTCTCAGAGAAGGCTGCTCGGGCTCGGCAGGAGGAGCTCTACTCAGAGCTGCAGGCCCGTGAGACCTTCGAGAAGACCCCGGTTGACGTCCCCGTGGGCGGCTTCAAGGGCAGGACGGTGACGGTGTGGGAGCTCATCAGCTCTGAGTACTTCACCGCAGAGCAGCGGCAGGAGCTGCTGCGTCAGTTCCGCACCGGCAAGGTCACCGTGGAGAAGGTCATCAAGATCCTCATCACCATCGTGGAGGAGGTGGAGACCCTGCGGCAGGAGAGGCTGTCCTTCAGCGGCCTCCGTGCCCCTGTGCCAGCCAGCGAGCTCCTGGCTTCCAGGGTCCTCAGCAGAGCCCAGTTTGAGCAGCTCAAGGACGGCAAGACGACAGTCAAGGACCTTTCGGAGCTGGACTCCGTGCGGACGCTGCTGCAGGGCAGCGGCTGCCTCGCCGGCATCTACCTGGAGGACACCAAGGAGAAGGTGTCCATCTATGAGGCCATGCGCCGGGGCCTGTTGAGACCCAGCACCGCTGCGCTCCTGCTGGAGGCGCAGGCGGCCACTGGCTTCCTGGTGGACCCTGTGCGGAACCAGCGCCTGTATGTCCACGAGGCCGTGAAGGCAGGCGTGGTGGGCCCCGAGCTTCATGAGCAGCTGCTGTCGGCCGAGAAGGCTGTCACCGGCTACAGAGACCCCTACTCAGGCAGTACCATCTCCCTCTTCCAGGCCATGCAGAAGGGCCTGGTCCTCCGGCAGCACGGCATCCGCCTGCTGGAGGCCCAGATCGCCACGGGCGGCATCATCGACCCCGTGCACAGCCACCGCGTGCCCGTGGACATGGCCTACCAGCGTGGCTACTTCAACGAGGAGATGAACCGCATCTTGGCGGACCCCAGCGACGACACCAAGGGCTTCTTCGACCCCAACACGCACGAGAACCTCACATATAGGCAGCTGCTGGAGCGCTGCGTGGAGGACCCTGAGACGGGCCTGCGCCTCCTGCCATTGAAAGGGGTGGAGAAGGCTGAGGTGGTGGAGACCACACAGGTGTACACTGAGGAGGAGACACGAAGGGCATTTGAAGAGACGCAGATTGACATTCCTGGCGGCGGCAGCCACGGTGGCTCCACCATGTCCCTGTGGGAGGTGATGCAGTCGGACCTGATCCCCGAGGAGCAGCGGGCCCAGCTGATGGCTGACTTTCAGGCCGGCCGGGTGACCAAGGAACGCATGATCATCATCATCATTGAGATCATTGAGAAGACGGAGATCATCCGCCAGCAGGGTCTGGCCTCCTACGACTACGTGCGCCGCCGCCTCACGGCAGAGGACCTCTACGAGGCTCGGATCATCTCCCTCGAGACCTACAACCTGCTCCGGGAGGGCACCAGGAGCCTCCGTGAGGCCCTCGAGGCGGAGTCCGCCTGGCACTACCTCTATGGCACGGGCTGCGTGGCCGGCGTCTACTTGCCCGGCTCCAGGCAGACACTAAGCATCTACCAGGCCCTCAAGAAAGGGCTGCTGAGTGCCGAGGTGGCCCGCCTGCTGCTGGAGGCACAGGCAGCCACAGGCTTCCTGCTGGACCCGGCGAAGGGGCAGCGGCTGACTGTGGATGAGGCTGTGCGGAAGGGCCTGGTGGGGCCCGAGCTGCACGACCGCCTGCTCTCGGCTGAGCGGGCGGTCACCGGCTACCGCGACCCCTACACTGAGCAGACCATCTCGCTCTTCCAGGCCATGAAGAAGGAGCTGATCCCCACTGAGGAGGCCCTGCGGCTGCTGGATGCCCAGCTGGCCACCGGCGGCATCGTGGACCCCCGCCTGGGCTTCCACCTTCCGCTGGAGGTGGCTTACCAGCGCGGCTACCTCAACAAGGACACACACGACCAGCTGTCCGAGCCCAGCGAGGTGCGCAGCTACGTGGACCCGTCCACCGACGAGCGCCTCAGCTACACGCAGCTGCTCAGACGGTGTCGCCGTGACGATGGCACTGGCCAGCTGCTCCTGCCGCTGTCGGACGCTCGCAAGCTGACCTTCCGTGGCCTGCGGAAGCAGATCACCGTGGAGGAGCTGGTGCGCTCGCAGGTCATGGACGAGGCCACGGCGCTGCAGCTTCGGGAGGGTCTGACCTCCATCGAGGAGGTCACCAAGAACTTACAGAAGTTCCTGGAAGGCACCAGCTGCATCGCTGGCGTCTTCGTGGACGCCACCAAGGAACGGCTCTCGGTGTACCAGGCCATGAAGAAGGGCATCATCCGCCCGGGCACGGCCTTTGAGCTCCTAGAGGCGCAGGCGGCCACCGGGTACGTCATCGACCCCATCAAGGGACTGAAGCTGACGGTGGAGGAGGCTGTGCGTATGGGCATTGTGGGCCCCGAGTTCAAGGACAAGTTGCTGTCAGCCGAGCGAGCCGTCACCGGGTACAAGGACCCCTACTCTGGGAAGCTCATCTCCCTCTTCCAGGCCATGAAGAAGGGCCTGATCCTGAAGGACCACGGTATCCGCCTGCTGGAGGCCCAGATCGCGACGGGCGGCATCATCGACCCTGAGGAGAGCCACCGGCTGCCCGTGGAGGTGGCCTACAAGCGTGGCCTCTTTGACGAGGAGATGAACGAGATCCTGACCGACCCCTCGGACGACACCAAGGGCTTCTTTGACCCCAACACGGAGGAGAACCTCACCTACCTGCAGCTGATGGAGCGTTGTATCACCGACCCCCAGACGGGCCTGTGCCTCCTGCCGCTGAAGGAGAAGAAGCGGGAGCGGAAGACGTCCTCCAAGTCCTCCGTGCGCAAGCGCCGAGTGGTCATCGTGGACCCCGAGACGGGCAAGGAGATGTCAGTGTACGAGGCCTACCGCAAGGGCCTCATTGACCACCAGACGTACCTGGAGCTGTCTGAGCAGGAGTGCGAGTGGGAGGAGATCACCATCTCCTCCTCAGACGGCGTGGTTAAGTCCATGATCATCGACCGCCGCTCTGGCCGCCAGTATGACATTGACGACGCCATCGCCAAGAACCTCATCGACCGCTCAGCACTGGACCAGTACCGCGCCGGCACGCTCTCCATCACCGAGTTCGCCGACATGCTCTCGGGCAATGCCAGCGGCTTCCGGTCCCGTTCCTCCTCCGTGGGATCCTCCTCCTCCTACCCCATCAGCCCCGCTGTCTCCAGGACCCAGCTGGCCTCCTGGTCAGACCCCACTGAGGAGACAGGCCCCGTGGCTGGCATCCTGGACACGGAGACGCTGGAGAAGGTGTCCATCACCGAGGCCATGCACCGCAACCTGGTGGATAACATCACAGGGCAGCGACTGCTGGAGGCACAGGCCTGCACTGGGGGCATCATCGACCCCAGCACCGGTGAGCGCTTCCCTGTCACCGAAGCTGTCAACAAGGGCCTGGTGGACAAGATCATGGTGGACCGCATCAACCTGGCCCAGAAGGCCTTCTGCGGCTTTGAGGACCCACGCACCAAGACCAAGATGTCGGCCGCCCAGGCCCTGAAGAAGGGCTGGCTCTACTACGAGGCCGGCCAGCGCTTCCTGGAGGTGCAGTACCTGACCGGTGGCCTGATTGAGCCTGACACGCCGGGCCGCGTGCCCTTGGACGAGGCCCTGCAGCGCGGCACGGTGGATGCCCGCACTGCACAGAAGCTGCGTGATGTGGGCGCCTACTCCAAGTACCTCACCTGCCCTAAGACCAAGCTCAAGATCTCCTACAAGGACGCGCTGGACCGCAGCATGGTGGAGGAGGGCACAGGGCTGCGGCTGCTGGAGGCTGCCGCGCAGTCCAGCAAGGGCTACTACAGCCCCTACAGCGTCAGCGGCTCCGGCTCCACCGCAGGCTCCCGCACCGGCTCCCGCACCGGCTCCCGGGCCGGCTCCCGCCGCGGCAGCTTTGATGCCACTGGCTCTGGCTTCTCCATGACCTTCTCTTCGTCCTCCTACTCCTCCTCGGGCTACGGCCGCCGCTACGCCTCAGGGTCCTCGGCCTCCGTGGGAGGCCCTGAGTCTGCCGTGGCCTGAGCCTGCCTGCGCCCACCCTGCTCTGCATGCGGGCCAGCCCGGCTCCCACCGAGGCGCTGGGGCCGTTTTCAACGCTTAAAGGTGTCTTCCTCCCAAGTGGTGCCTAAAGTTTAACCAAAAAGACCAGACTAATATATTAATATATATCTGCTGTCCAGACAGCCTGTATCTTGGGGGACAGGGCTGGCCCAGCCCTGCTGGCTGCCTCACCCCCTCGGGTCTCCCCACTCCCTTCTACCTGCCACTCACACAGCCAGGTGCCTTGGAGGGTCCCATGCTGGGCCCCAGCCCACCCTCCTGTCCCCAGGGTTGCCCGCCTGCCTGTCCTAGCTGCACAGGGCAGCTGGGCTCAGCCCCGTCAGTAGAGGGCCCTCAGCCTCTCAGGGCTGGAGCCCTGGGCCGGCGTCTCTGCCCTGGTGTTTCTAGCACTGGCCTGCACGGTAGGCCTTGCTGGAGACAGGGAGTCCCAGTCAGCCTCTCTCCCAGTCTCCCCAGAGAAGCCCCTTCCCCATGGGAAGACGAGGCCCTCGGGCCCAGCCCCCACAGTGCTGTCTGATCTGTGCTTTCCAGCTCACCCCCCACACTCACTCCTGAGACCTCTGGCCTCCGGCGTCAGCCTCCAGCCTCTGTTCCCCTAGTAAGTGCCTTCCATGTCGGCCTCTAATCCCAGGCCCTGAGGACCCAGACCCGGTGGGGAGACGGACGTTCCAGCTGGCATGGCTGGGAGCTGCAGACCTGCCCTGGTGGGTCCAGCGGCCCCTTCAGCTTGTGGACCCCACCCTGGGGTGCTGCCTGCCCGTCTCTCTCCCAGGGAGCCCCAGCCCTCTTTGGGCCCAGGGACGCTGGCCAGGCTGTGTGCTGATCCTCCTGTTCCACCCAGCCCTGGCCTCAGCAGCGACCGCCCCTGCCTCCACCTTCCGAGCTTTGCATGTTCCACTAACCCTGGGCGGGTGGCAGGTGGAGGTGTCAGGCTGCTGGCGCCTCTGCAAGGGCAGAACACTAACCTGACCGTGGGCGGGGCCTTGCGGCGTCCGCCCCCAATAAAAGCAATTCCAACCTTCCTGTGCCTCCTGCTTTGTGTTTTTGTCTTGGGGTCAGGTGTGTGTCAGGGACAGGGTGGACATTGCAGCCCCGGGCTCCAGGCTCTGAGCTCAGCCACTATGACTGGCCAGAGACGGACGTCTGTGTGCAACAGATATCAGGTGCCAGCAGGAGGGCAGCCGAGAGACCCTGGGCAGAGGAGGCAGTGTAGGGGAGGGTGGTGGCCACACTGAGGCCGGGCCTGCTGGGGCCTGCTGCTGGTCAGGTGCTGACCAGCCCCCCAGCCCCACCCCTGCACTGTAAGGGGCTGTTTCTCATCTGAGGCGGGGTCTAGCGTGCTCCCATATCAGTCACTGGCTGTGGCCCCCTGGCCTCTGGGGAGGGTGCTACATGGCCCCGGGTCAGTTGGTTCCTGCTGGCCGGGCAGCCCTCCAGAGGAGAGGCCACAGGCAGGGGGCCTAGTGTGAGGGCCTCCACGACAGTCTGCCGTGTCTCTCGGCCCGATGCCCATCACGCTCCGGGAATTCCACCTGGATGGGCTTCTCCAGGCTTCCAATTGTTGGCAGTTTCTGGGAAGACTTAGGGGAGAAGGGAAGTGGGGCCAACCCCAGCCTGCAGCAGCCACTGGCCCAGGCTCAGCCGATACTCCTGGTTTTTGTTTGTTTGTTTGTTTGTTTTTTCCAGGCAGTCTTGCTCCGTCACCCGGGCTAGAGTGCAGTGTTGTGATCTCGGCTCACCGCAGGTGCCGCCTCCTGTGTTCAAATGATTCTACTGCCTCAGCCTCCCAAGTAGCTGGGACTACAGGTGTGCGCCCAGCTAATTTTTGTATTTATAGTAGAGACGGGGTTTCACCATGTGGGCCAGGCTGGTCTCAAACTCCTGGCCTCAAGTGATCCTCCCTGCCTGGGCCTCCCAAAGTGCTGGGATTACAGGCGTGAGCCACCATGCCCAGCCTTCACCTCTCTTCTGCTGGTGGGACCCAGGCCCTCACCCTGGGGTCCGAGTCCTGGTCTTCTCGCTCTTGCAGGGCTCTATCCTCCCCGCCCTGGCCCAGTGGTGGGTGCTCTGCCTGCTGGTCCGCTGGAACAGGAGCGGCCCCAGCCAGGTGACCCACAGCCATCGAGTGGGGCAGCGCCTCACTCAGTCCCAGGTAGCTGGGTTTTAGGACCTCTGAGCTCTCACAGCTTAGAGTTACAGGGAAAGGAAGCCCACGTTGTCAGTGGGTCACTGGGAGCTGGTGAGTGGGCGGCCACTCCTGCCTCTAACTTGGTCCCCAGACCCATGCGGTCCGCTGTGGGGCCATTGAGGACAGGGCCACCACAGTCCCCGAGGGTTGGTGTCAGGACAGTGGCAGCAGCTCTTTCCAAGAAGCTCACCGATGCTGCAGGCTCTGTGGCGCCTGTGCTCCCACTCCCTCTGCACCCCTTTGCCGAAAGCAGTTGGGCCCTGGGGGCCGTTACACAGGAGCCGGTCTCCCAGGGCAGACAGAGGCACCGTGGGCTGGAAAGGCGGGTCCGTGCCTGGAATACCAGCTGCTGTCTTTCCAAGGGGAAGGGGCCTCCAGGGCTGAGTTTACCTCCAAGTGACCGGTTGGTCTCTGGCTGGTTTTGTGTCCAGGGTCCCTGGTGGTCTTTATTGCCAGAGGATAGGGTGTGCTGCTGCCGAGAGGAGCTGGGCTTGTCGTGGGGCGCTCGGCTCCGTCTGCTCCTCCATTGCTCCAGGCAGGAGCCATGTGGGTGCACCGACGCTGCTTCGCCAGCCGCGTCATTGGCTTGTGGGTGGCTTGGTGCCTGCTCTGCAGCCGGGGCCCCTGTGAACACCCACAAGTCCCCACACCAGTGTCCACCAGCAGTTCCATTCCCCAGTCTGTCTTCCAGCCTTGCCCTTCTCAGGGCCCTGACCGGCCAGCCGAGCCCTTCGCCAGCCCTGTCCACGTGTGTCCTTACCGTGTGTTGCTCTTCCCTCCTCATGAGAGGCCAGGGATCGCCCCCACCCCTGACTCCAGGGCCAGCCCGAGTGGAGTGGTCTGACTACCACGAACCCAACCGCCATGAAGCAGGCCGGGCTTGACCCCTACCCAGTCACAGGGACCCCCAAGGCTGTGGCCTGACCAGCAGGCAAGCTGGAAGCTGGGCCACCTGCCCGTGCAGCCCTCTGGCTCTCATGGCCGGTGCCTGGCTGTGCACTGCTCCTTACCCTGGATCCTCACTGTGCCGCTGACCTTAGCGTGGGTGGGTCCTGTGGCACTGGCTTCTGGTGGGAGCTGTGGCTATACCATCCCCAGAAACTTCTCTGAACAGTCTGCAGTTCTCTGTTGCAGTCGGGACCTCCTTGCTTCAAAACTTAGGGCCTGTGCTGCAGCTCTTTTGAGCCTTGCTGGAGACCCCTTGACACATCCTTCCCCACCTGCGGCAGGTACTCCCCATGCCCGAGCTCTGTTAGCTCCCAGGACCTGAGTGGCAGGACTTCGTTCCACAGCCTCACCAACTGCGCTACCCTTCCTTTTCCTGGGCCCCACTCAAAACGAGAAGCCTCTGTGCCAACCAATGGAGATCCATATCTGGTATCGTGCCGTGTGTGGCATCGTGGTATCGTGCCGTGTGTGGTATCGTGCCGTGTCTGGCATCATCGTGCCATGTCTGGTATCGTGCCGTGTGTGGTATCATGCCGTGTCTGGCATCATCGTGCCGTGTGTGGTATCGTGCCATGTGTGGTATCGTGCCGTGTCTGGCATCATCGTGCTGTGTCCAGAACCCAGAGGCCTGCCATCTGCCAGCTTTTTCCTGGTGGTAGGAAATGCAAGGCTCAAAGCTCGTTCTTGACCTTGAACAGGACGTCCTAACATGCCCAGATCTCTGGACTCCTAAAACCTTCATGACGTGACCAGTCCCTGAATCTTGGTTCAGCCTCTCTCCTGCCCTGGAGTGCCCGTGTCCTAACAGGACGTTCAGAACGCCCGCCGCTTCCCGCTTGCCAGGCCTGGTGGGTGCGATGCTGTCAGTAAGCAGACTTGTGTTTGTGCTTTGGTCGGTTGTCTGTGTGTCTGCATGACTGTGCGCCGCTGTCCACCCCGTGTGAGTGGGAACTGCCCTGACCTCTTCCTGGAGCCCTTCGCCCAGCCAGGAGCCACAGAACACCATGGGAGGCTGTAAGTCTGCTCCAGGGAAGACCACAGACAGCACAGCGGCTGGAGTCGGCGCTGCCGGGGACGCTGTGGCTCAGCCGCCATCCACCACAGTCCACCCAGCTCTTGTAGGGACCTGACCAGCAAACTAAGTGGGAAGATGGTGACCATCACCCCTGTACCGTTTAGTTATCGGAGGTGTTGCTGTCACTGCTGTTTTGACCAGGATGTCGTATCGTTTTATTTCCTTGGCTGGAGCTAGGGGTAGTTTCTAAGGCTTCCATTTGGTCTTCCCAACTACGGTGATTTTTACTCCATGGGCCAAAAAGCCCCCGTGAGGATTTGCCCACTGTTGAGCACGCCAGTTCCAACTGCACATTCCTGGGCTGGGAAATGATGGGCTGAGGCCTGGGCCAGGACTCCATGTCCTTCCTGACCCCATATTCCCTACCCGGATGAGAGCCTCTGAGGGTGCTTTGCGCCCCAGGTGTCAGCGTCCACTCAGACCCTGATCTGGGCGTCTTCCTCTCCCCAGGGCACAGTTGTCCAGATAAGCATCTTTGGGTCCCTGGGTGAGGGGCTGGGGGGGGTCACTGCTGTCCACACTTGGAGGCGTGAGGCCTTTCACAAGGGGCCCTGGCCCCTCTTTCCATTTATGGGTTCTGGCTCTGAGAACTGGCTGACATAAGGAAACAAAGCAAGCAGTTGTGTTTTCCATCAGAGCAGTGGGCCTGGACTCACTCACTCGTTTTAAAATTCATGGGTGCTGTGGAGCCGTGGACCTGGACTCACTCACTCGTTTTAAAATTCGTGGGTGCTGTGTGCTAAGCCAGTGGTCCTCTGAGTGTGCCTCGTGACCACCTGGGAGCTTGTGAGGGGCAGAGTCTTGGCCCTGGCCCAGACCAACTGAGTCAGAAATCCGGGGCCTGGGGCTCAGCCAGCTGTGCTTTAAGGAGCCCTCCAGGGGCTGCCATGTGCCTGAGTGTGAGAACCTGTGTACTGAGCAGCCCCTCACAGGCTGCCCATTTGCATCTCCTGTCAGGACGCGGCGCTTCATGAGCCAGCTTCACGGGCCCCCGTGGTCAGGGTCTTCTGGCCGCTGCCCCCACCTTCCCTCCTGCTGCCAGAATGTCTCAACAGGTGGGAGCTCCAGCAGTTGCACTGCCATGGATGCCAGGCTGACAGCATCACCAGGCAGTCGGTGGTGTTCTGAGCAACTGTGGTGTCTGTGCCCCAGGACCACGTCTGTGCCCCCTGTCCCAGGCAGGCTCCCCAAGGCGGTGCCTCAGCTACACATGGTTTCTGGAGAACTCTCAGGAAAGGGGTACAACAAGTGGGGAGGGCAAGGAGCTGGCAAAGGGGGCTGGAGCCATAGCCCTGCCCCACGGACATCTGAGAGGCAGGGGCACAGCTCAGAGGCTCTCGCTCCTGCCCAGACACGGGTCTGCACTGCCTGTGGGGTGGCACGTGGTCCTCAGGCATCTCTTGTCAGCCAAGGGCAGCGTTCTGGAGGAGGGCACAGGTGAGCGTCTGCAGCAGCTGGGGGGGCACACGGACGCCCAGGGGGATCTTGGAGGATTGGCCATGGCAGCTGCCTTCACGGTGGCCGCTCCTCAGCAGCAGTGCGGACGGACCAAGAGATCCTGAAAACTCCTCCGCGTAAATCCAGGTAAAACTTAAATAGCTTCTCAGGTGCATTCCTGACGTTACCAAAAAAACAAGGAAGCCCCCAGGGCTGAAAGATAAAGGGGGGCCTCAGTGCAGCGGCTGAGCTGACACTTCCCGAGGAATTTGCTGATCCTGGAAACCCGAAGCCTAGGGTTTTAAAGGTCCTCAGGAACAGGAGGCAGGGATGCGGGCCGCACAGGCAGAGGCCTCTGTGGCATCCGGATCCTCAAAGGGCTGCAACCAGTAAGAACGTGGGTTCTCCAATGATCCAGCCACAGAAGGGAAATGCTGGATCCTGCCTGGGCTCTGGCAGTAAAGCGTTTCCACCGAGCTTTACAAATTCAGGCCATCCCCCTGTAGGGTCTGAAGAATCCCGTGTGGAGGGATTACATCACCATGGCCCCAGGTTAGTTGTTGCCTGGTACCTGGCATGAGCCAACATAATCTTATCTGGAGGTCTTGCCCCCAACCAAGGCTTCCCAGGCTTCAGATAAAAGCCCTTGGACTTTCCAATATGATACAGTCAAAAGTTACAAGATGCATGGAAACAAGCATCATGAACAAGGGCAGAACCGGAACCTGAAGGACACAGGATACTGGAATTATTCAATAAAGAATACATAGTATGTATGTTTAAAATGTTTATGACACAACATATTTATCATGTGAAAAGTAAAATTCTAGCTAAAAAGAGCGAGAAGATTTTAAAGACATTTGATAGAATTTCTAATAATACTAAAAATATTTAAAATTCAATGGGCTAGTGAAACAGCAGACTAGTCATGGTTGAAGAACTGCTGAATTAAAGGGTAGAGCTAAAGAAATTACTCCGAATTTATCCCAGAGATGGGAAATATGAAAGAGGTTAGGAGGCAGAACAGAAAATATCTAGCCTCAGTCTAACTGGAGTTCTGTAAGAAGATCCTGGAATAAGGTGAGCACATTTTGAAGAAATAGCAGCTGATAATTGTTTTCCAAATAGATTAAAAACATGAACCATTTATCCAACAGGCACGGTAAAACCCAGGTATGGCAAATAAAGTGTCCACATCAAAACACATTGTAGTGAAATTGCAGAAAACCAAAAACCAAAAAAGAAAAAAAGTTTGAAAGCAGCTAGAGAGAAAAGACAGATTCCCTACCAAAGGTTAATGGACACAACTCGTTAGCAAAAGGCGAAGCCTCTTAATGTGTGTTCCGTGAACTAGGAGCGAGGGCCTCACCCTTGAACTTCTGAAATGAAGGCTCTCGAGACCCAGCGCAGACCCACCGTGGAGACAGAAGTGACTCCATGTTAGGTTCTAATCTACGGTGCAGACTTCTGATGAGCTGCAGTCCCGGGAATGCCCCCTGATTCCTGCCGTATCTACTGTCCTTAGTGTAAGAACATGCACTCGCTATGAATCCTGCCTGTCCATCAAAGCAGCCTTGGTGTTATAACACAGATTACGGGCAATGATGCATTCTTGCCTGTGTGTAGCACGCAGACCCATTCTCTACGAAACTGAGCCCTGGGTCTGGGGAGCGATGGTGCAGAGCTGCACCTGTTCCACCCACGGCCACATACTCCTGGCGGCAGGTTCCCCGGCACAGCGCCCTCTCCTGACAAACTGAATCTGTCTCATTCTTTGGTTCAGCTCCGTCCTCACGTGGGGATCGCTTTGCATAAGTGACCCTTTCATGGAAAACGTGCTGATAGAACCTGCATTTTTAATTTTTATATTTTTAGATGAATCTCCCTCTGTTATCCAGGCTGGAGTGCTGTGGCACGATCTCAGCTCACTGTAACCTCCCTGTCCCGGGTTCAAGCAATTCTTGTGCTTCAGCCTGCCGAGTAGCTGGGATTACAGGTGCATGCCACCAGGTCCGACTAATTTTTGTATTTTTAGTAGAGGTGGGGTTTCACCATGTTGGCCATGCTGGTCTCGAACTCCTGACCTCAGGTGAACTGCCTCGGCCTCCCAAAGTGCTAGGATTACAGGCCTGAGCCACCATATCCGTCCAGAACCTGCATTTTTTTTTTTAAGAGATGGGATTTTCCTCTGTCATCCAGGCTAGAGTGCAGTGGGCCATCATGGCTTACTGCAAACTCAATGTCCCATTTAAGGAAAAGCAATAACAATTCTGTAAAAACGCTTCCAAAAAATTGAAGAGAGAACATCCTCAACCGAGTAACGGGCATCTATGAAAACTCTACAACTAACATCATATTTAATGATGAAAAACCAAATGCTTTTCCTTAAGATCAGGAAAAAGGGCAACATTGTATTGAAGCTTCTAGCCAGTGGCAAAAAAAAAAAAAAAAAAAAGATAAATAATAAATGAACAAACAAATGGCATCCATATTGAAAAGGAAGAAGTAAAACTGTCCTTATTTGCCATTGACATGATTACCCATGTAGAAAATCTGATAGAATCCACAGAAAAGCAACTAGAGCTATTGAGTTTAGCAAGACTGGGAAACAAGATCAAGATACAAAAATCAGCTGTACTTTTATATTCTAATAATGGACAATTATAAAGTGAAATTTAAAACATCACTTAAAATCGCATCAAAAATATGAAATATGAATAATTCTGATCAGATGTGCAAGACCTGAACACTGAACATGACCGAACATTGATGAGAGAAATTAAACCCCTAAATCAATGTGGAGAGAGACCTTGTCCATACCCTGGGAGACTCGACTTTGCTGAGATACAGCCTCGAACTGGAACTGGGTCAGTGCAACCCAATCTGAATTCCAGTAGGGTTTTTTGTGTGGAAATTGACAAGCTGATTCTAAAATTAATATGGAAATGCAAAGGACCAAGAGCAGCTAAAACAACCTTGAAAAAGAAAAGTGAATTGAGGGGACATCCACCATCTGACTTGAAGGCCTATTGCAAGTCTATTGTAATCAAGACAGTGAGGTATTGATATTAACACAGAAACATACATCAACGGAGTCCAGAAATAGACCCGTGCGTCTATTGTCATTTGATTTTCAGTAAAGGTACAGAAGCACTTCAGTGAAGCAATAATGATCTTTTCAATATCTAGATGCAAAAAATGAATCTCACGCCATGTACAAAAATTCTCCCAAAATGGATCACAACTGGAATCTAAAATGATAAACCATCTAAAGGAAAACGTAAGAGAAAAATCTTTGTCATTTTTGAGTTATATTTCTGAAATATAACACTAAAATCATGATCTATAGAAGAAAAAGATCAATAAATTGGACTTCATCAAAATTAAGAACGTATGCCCTTTAAAATACACTGTTAGGACAATAAAAAGACAAGCCACAGACTGGGAATAATACTTGTAAATCACGTAACCGATAAAGGACTTGTATCCAGAATATACAAAGAACCCCCAGCACTCAATAAACAGAAATAATCCAATTTAGAAATAGACAAAAGGTTTCAACGGACATTTCACCAGTGAAGATCTATGGTGGTGAACAGCACATAAAAAGACGCACAAAAACATTCGTCATTAGGAAGATATAAATTAAAACTACAGTGAGACACCATCGTGCACCCACTAGAATGCCTAAAAATGTTAAAAGACTAAACATATCAAAAGTTGATGAGGAGGTAGAGCAGCTAGAGCCCTCGCCCTGAGCTGATGGAAATACCAGTGGTTCAACCACTTTGAAAAAGAGTTTAGCACCTCCAGGCCGGGTGCAGTGGCTCACGCCTGTAATCCCAGCACTTTGGGGCTCTGAGGTGGGCGGATCACCTGAGGTCAGGAGTTCAAGACCAACCAGGCCAACATGGGGAAACCCCATCTCTACTAAAAATACAAAATTAGCCGGGCGTGGTGGTGCATGCCTGTAGTCTCAGCTACTCGGGAGGTTGAAGCAGAAGAATCGCTTGAACTGAGGAGGCAGAGGTTGCAGTAAGCTGAGATTGTGCTATTGCGCTCCAGCCTGGGTGACAAAACTGAAACTCAGTCTCAAAAAAACAAACAAACAAAAAAAAACTTTTACTGCCTTTGTATTTTTCAGGAAGAGGGTAGAGATTTAGATTGACTCTGGACTTTGTCAAATATCCATGTTGAAAATGTAAGAGCAACTATTCAAAGAATGGAGACTCAGTGGTTCTGTCAGTGGAGTCCCAACAGGAAACAGGGTGACTAAGGAATGCTAACAAAGAAAGCATTCACCACGGTGTGGGCAGGGGGGTGAGAGCGGGAAAGGGGGTGGCCCTGCAGGTCGCTGGACCTGCCGGCACTTGCTATCTCAGGCAGATCCTGGTGGAGGGCTGCTGCTTCCCGTTAGGCTAGAACAGGTTTCTCCGTTTCCAAGGCGTGTGTGTGTGTGTGTGTGTGTGTGTGTGTGTGTGTTTTGAGACAGAATTTCATTTCTGCTTCCCAGGTTCAAGCAGTTCTCCTGCCTCAGCCTCCCAAAGTGCTGGGATTACAGGTGTGAGCCAGCACACCCGGCCTCCAAGGTATTTTATCTGCTGTGTATTCACCTGGTTTTGAGAAGTCCCAACGAAACAACTTAATATTACACCTGTTTTAGCTAGTCCTCACTTTGGTCCAGTGTCCAAACCCCGCCTCCAGAGTTGAGTCCTGCCTCCTACCTCAGGAGGAAGGCTGCCCCGACTGCTGGGCCCTGGGGGAGGCCATTCTTTTCTTTTTCTTTTTCGGCTCACTGCAAGCTCCGCCACTCGGGTTCACGCCGTTCTCCCGGGGAGAGGCCATTCTTCAGTGCTGGGAATGCACCGAGCAGGGTTGCACACCACAGACAGGAGTGGAGCCCTCCCACGCCAACACACACACAAGGCCATCCAGCAGTCTTGTGTCCTGGGCAGAGGGCGGACGTGGGGAGGGGCAGCCCCCAGGCAGGAGATGGTGGAATTGTGATGGGATCGCACTGAATTTGCAGGTCAGCTTGGGATGTGATGCGGAGATGACTTTCCATTCATTCATGTCCTCTTCATTTCTTTCTGCAATGTTTTCTAGTCTTAAGTATACAAGTCTTGCCTTTCTTTGGCTATGTTTATTCCTGAGTATTTTATTATTTGCAGTGCTATTGTGTATGGAGTTGTTTGCTTAGTTTCATGTGTGGATTGCCTACTGCTAGCATGAAATACAACTGATGTTTGTATATTGCAGGGACAGCCCACCAAGCATCGCACCTGTCCTCCAGGGCCTCTAGGGACAGCCCAGCTTGGTGGCCGGGTCTGGGGGACAGACCAGCTTGCCCTCCCTACTGGATCATATGCAGGCAGGACCCGGGTCTCTGGGCCCCAAGCTCTCGTCCCCGGCCTGTTTGCCCACCAGGTCCCAGGGACAACACTGTCCACAGGCTCCTCCCCAGGGACAACACTGTCCACAGGCTCCTTCTCCCTGGACTTGGCATGAAAGGCGTTTCTTGGATCTGGGCCTCAGCTGATTCCAGCCGACCAACCCACAGCTCCCTGGCAGCCCCCGCCCTGAACTGGAGTCTCACCGTAACCCCGGGCTGTGGGCCCTGTGGGTGAGGAGAGAATGCTCAGGTTGCTGCAGCTGCTGACCTGGAGAAGGAGCCTCTCTCCCGGAGGCATTCATCCCACACTCTAAGGAAAGGGAATGGGCCACGTGAGCCAGGAGTTCGAGGCGAGGCGGGACACCCAGAAGGGATGGGTGGCTGTGATCCATGGGAAGTGGCTTCCTGCTCTGCCCCTCTCGGAACAGGAGGCTTTGCCATCCTAGAAGCGCATTCGGAAGATGGGACGGCTTGAGCTTCCTCAACTCACCCGCTTAAATCCCTGAGTTAAAAAAAAAATTAACTGATCATCCTTAGGGGATCCCGGCAACAAGCTTACATTTTTTAAATTGATAAATAAAAGAAAAGAATCAAGCGCTTATTCTGTCTTTCCTATGCAAATGGGCCTCTGGGTAACCAAACAGCATGAGAGGGCAGTTCATCGTTGTCGCCGAAGTTTTCCAACCAATGAACAAAGAAGGCATAGCTGAGGGGATCCACCTTCCGTGCCAGACAGCGCATGTCAGCCTCCGAGGGGATGCAGGCCTCAGCCCCGCAGACCTGCTGGAAACCTGGGCAGCTCCACCATGTCCCATCCCGGCACATTTCAGAGCCTTCTGGGGGCAGAGTCTGATCCCCCACCCTGGAGCCCCGCGCGTGTTTGCCGAGGGACTGCTAGCTTCAGCCCCCGGGAAGCCACACCCCTGGGGACCACAGCTAAGGGACGGAAAGCCAAGTGGGGCTAGAACTGGGAAATGCCAGGGCCCTTCCCTCCCACTCTAGAGGGCGGCTGCCTGAGTTCCCGTCTCCCCTTTCCTCCCCCTGCTCAGGAGTGGGGCTTCTCTTGGGCCTGGTCTGAGGATGCTGGACTGTGGGGGGATGGAGACATGGGCCTGCCCTCGGCTTCGGGGCCTGGACTCCTGACTAGATCCCACTCTACCCACACTCCCTCCAGGTCTGCCAGGAAGATGAGGCACCACCTGCCATCTCTGAGGATGGAGGCTGGATGGAGTCCATTCACCAAGACCGGGCTGAGCAGTGCATGTTGGGCCACACCCCATTCGGTGCTCTGCTGTCTTACATGGCAATGGGCTCAGAGGCTAGGCCAGCATGAGCACGGCTGCCGCGGGCTCCCCAGCAGATGGCAGCAAAGTGCCTCCCAGCCCCAGCGTCTCGTCCTGGCCACCTGTCTCACTCCTGCTTTCCGACTAGAGTGGGGACAGCAGGCTGTGTCCCTTCTGGGAGTTGCCACGTCACCCCCTGGAGGGGAAACTAGCCCAGTAGGCAGGACGGGGGGTGGGGGGTGCTAGTGTCATCTCAACAACCTGTGCCCCAACACTCCTCCTCCCCCAAACTCCTCCTCCCCAGAGATTTCTCATCCCCAGGGCAGAAGTTGCAGGCAGAAGGCTTTGGAAACATTAAACGTGAATTATTCCAATTGATGACAAAAAGCAAAACAAAACAACTAGATCCTGGTTACTTTATAATATATAATACTCAAAGAATTGTAAATTTCTTCTTCTTCTTCTTCTTCTTCTTTTTGTTGTTGTTGTTGTTGTTGAGACAGTATCGCTCTGTCACCCAGGCTGGAGTTCAGTGGCATGCTCTCGGCTCACTGCAACCTCTGCCTCCTGGGTTCACGCCATTTTCCTGCCTCAGCCTCCCGAGTAGCTGGGACTACAGGCGCCGCCACCTCGCCCGGGTAATTTTTTTTTTGTATTTTTAGTAGAGACGGGGTTTCACCATGTTGGCCAGGATGGTCTCGATCTCCTGACCTCATGATCCGCCTGCCTTGGCCTCCCAAAGTGTTGGGATTACAGGTGTAAGCCACCGTGCCTGGCCAGGCTTATAAATTTCATTTTTATTTCAGCCTCTCTGAACGTGGAAGGATCCGTTGAGGAGTGAGGATGGCAGTGATTACCCACAGCCTTAGTGTGACCTGCACATCTGCAGCACAGAGCAATGAAAGTCAACAGAAAATGTGAAAAAGAGGGCAGTCCGTGCCATGAATGCACATCATTTGAAAAAAGCATCCAAGGGTGCCGCTGGCGCTCACACACATACCCTCCACTTAGTCTCCACTTAATACCAAGAACCTTCAGTTGAGAATCTATTATTATTATTATTATTATTATTATTATTATTATTATTGAGATAGAGCCTTACTTCATCCCCCAGGCTAGAGTGCAGTGGTGTGATCTCAGCTCACTGCAACCTCTGCCTTCTGGGTTCAAGCCATTCTCCTGCCTCAGCCTCCCCAGTAGCTACGATTACAGGTGTCCGCCACCACATCTGGCTAATTTTTGTATTTTAGTACAGATGGGGTTTCACCATGTTGGCCAGGCTGGTCTCAAACTCCTGACCTCAAGTGATCCTCCCACCTCGGCCTCCCAAAGTGCTCAGATTACAGGCGTGAGCCACAGTGCCTGGCCAAGAATGTTTTAAATGAGAAAAATGGTCAGGTGTGGTGGCTCATGCCTTAATCCAAGCACTTTGGGAGGTCAAGGTGGGAGGATCACTTGAGCCCAGGAGTTTGAGATGAGCCTGGGCAACATAGTGAGACCCCCATCTCTACAGAAACTACAAAAATTAGCCAGGTGTGGTGGCACACTCCTATGGTCCCAGCTATTTGGGAGGCTGAGATGGGAGGATTGCTTGAGTTCCAGAGATCAAAGCTCCCAGACTCATGGCAGTGAGCTGTGATCACACCACTGTATTCCAGCCTGGGCAACAGAGGGAGATCCTGTCTCAAAAAATAGAAAAAAATTTTTAAAAATGAGAAAAATTACAATGTTACTAAAAACCAGGCAAACGTGTAAGCCAGTAACACACACTACACATGAGCGAACGTAACATTTGATGCAGATGGCTTCCTGAACACAGGGTTGAGCAAGGCGTCAGCAAATCTCTCTGCAGGAGCACAGCCTCCCTTGCCCCCGTCCCACCCTGGCTGTGCGCACACCTCTTTGTTGATTCTCAAACTTTGCAAAACGCCCTCATGCTGTTACAACCGTCTGCGCATTGTTTCTGAAATGTGACTCAAGACTTTTCCCGTACATTGTTAAAATTCTCTGACTGATTTTTGGGGGTATAAATACAACATGTTCCTGTATAAATATTGCTAAAAAGTGTAATGAGAGATACATAAGTTCTTTGAGGTTTCGGTATTAAAAGCCCAGAGGTGGTCACTGACAGGTACGTGACTCTTGTGGGTGTCCTGTGGGCTCTGCCTGTACCAGGCTCAGCTTCCGGTGAGGCAGTATCTAGGATTCCAAAGACCATTCAAACAACCGCATGCATGGGATAAGGCGAATAGCATTCATTTGCCAGAAATCATAGCAAAATTTAATCACATGCTGCCAAATCATGTACGTGGAAAACAATCATTTATACTAAATATTACGATTTGTTATTTAGAGGATAAATTATCCAACCCAATAAATAAGATTATGGCACAGGGAATAAAGGTGATGATTTGGAATGAGGGGAGTGGTGCTCCCTAGCAGTGCTCCCCAACTCCGCTTCATCCTCGGGTGTGTGGGAGGGGCTGGACTGCCTGGTCCATCATGGCCATGAGGGGGACCATGGCAGGGAGTCATGAGGTGGTGCCATGTGAACAATATTGGCCAATGAGGAATGCGAGGAGGTATTTACACGGCACCTTACACCAGAGCATTTACTATTGCACGACCCTCCAGAGCCTCTGCGTCTCATCTGGGAGGACCCGCAATGCTCTAGGCAGCAGTCATTCCATCAGCCTGGGTCCTGAAGCAAAGACGGAAGAGAGAACCTCAGCCAACCCCTGCCATGCAAAGTGAGTGAGACAAGCTGTGGCTTTAAGCCGGAGACACTGGGGTCGCCTGTGAACATGGCATAAGCCAGCCCATTGCAGTGGATGGACTTTGAGACCAGGAGGAGGGTCCTGCTACAGCAAACCCCACAGGACACTGACTAGTGGTCTGACAGCAAAGCACTTATCAGAAGGACAGAGACCAGCATTATGCAAAACACGTGACAAAACTGTCTCCAAGATAACTGGGAAGCAGGTTTCGTATCAGTGAACTTGTGTCCAAGAGAAGGGGTGAAAATAGAGCTCATGAAATACGTGGGTCACTGTGGCCACACCTGCAGGGCGTTGACAAGGGAAGCTGTGTTCGACTGCCACAAGCAGAATAACAAATCCCGGAGGGGAGGAGAGAATCTAATTTCTAAAGTTGTCGCATTATGTTGTTTTATTATTTTTACGATTGGTTTTTTTGAGACAGAGCCTCGCTCTGTTGCTCAGGCTGCAGTGCAATGGCAAGATCTCGGCTCACTGTTGCCTCGACCTCCCCAGGCTCAGGTTATCCACCCATCTCAGCCTCCTGAGTAGCTGGGACTACAGGTGTGCACCACCATGCCTGGTTAATTTTTTCTATTTTTTGTAGAGATGGGGTCTTGCTATGTTGCCCAAGCTGGTCTTGAACTTCTGGGCTCAAGCGATCTTCCTGCCTTGACCTCCCAAAGTGCTGGGATTATAGGTGTGAGCCACTGCACACAGGCCTATATCCTATTATATATATAAAGTATATGCATATATATATATTTTTACATTTTATATATATATATATATATATATATTTTTTTTTTAGACGAAGTCTTGCTCTGTCGCCCAGGCTGGAGTGCAATGGCGTGATCTCAGCTCACTTCAACCTCTCCCTCCCAGGTTCAAGTGATTCTCCTGCCTCAGCCTCCAGAACAGCTGGAACTTCAGGTGCCCACCGCCACACTTGGATAATTTTTATATGTTTGATAGAGATGGGGTTTCACCATATTGGCCATCCTGACCTCAAGTGATCTGCCCACCTTGGCCTATGAAAGTGCTGGGATTATAGGCGTGAGCCACCGTGCCCGGCCTCTGTGTTGTTTTAAATGTCTACTTTTCAGCAAAAAGTTGTAAGACATGCAAAGAAACAAGAAAGTATGCTCATACACTGAAGACAATTTAATCAACAGAAACAGCCCCTGAGGAAGCCCAGGCATTGGACTTACAAAATGAAGACTTAAAATTAGCTATGATTGAATCTATATTCAAAGAGCTAAGGGAAACAATATTTGAAGAGCTAGGGTAGCCGGGCGCGGTAGCTCATGCCTGTAATCCCAGCACTTTGGGAGGCTGAGGCGGGATGACCTGAGGTCAGGAGTTCGTGACCAGCCTGACCAATATGGAGAAACCCCATCTCTAATAAAAATACAAAATTAGTTGGGTGTGGTGGCTCATGCCTGTAATCCTACTCGGGAGGCTGAGGCAGGAGAATTGTTTGAACCTGGGAGGCAGAGGTTGAGGTGAGCCAGGATCGTGCCATTGCACTCACTCCAGCCTGGGCAACGAGAGCAAAACTCAGCCGGAAAAAAAACAAAAAAAAAACAAATACCAAAAACTAAAGTATAAAAGAAATCTCTCACCAGATAGAGGATATGCATAAAGAGATCAAAATTATAAAAAGGTGGCAGATTATAGTGACTCATGCCTGTAATCCCAGCACTTTGGGAGGCTGAGACGGGCAGATCACCTGAGGTCAGGAGTTCGAGACCAGCCTGACCAACATGGTGAAACCCCATCTTTACCAAAAATTAGCTGGACATGGTGGTAAACGCCTGTAGTCTCAGCTATTTGGGAGGCTGAGGCAGGAGAATCTCTTGAACTCAGGAGGCAGGAGATTTAGTGAGTTGAGATCGAGCCACTGCACTCCAGCCTGGGTGGCAGAGTGAGACTCTGTCTCAAAAAAATAAACAAACAAAAACCCTCAAATCCGTATAAAGAAGCACAGAGCACCAGCATAAACTTATTTTTTGCTTGTAACTTCCTTTTTCCTAGCTGATTTAAAGGTAACTGCGTAAAGTAATAATTACAAATCTATGTTGATGAGAACACAATGTACAAAGAGGTAATCTGTGACAAGAATAGCATAAAGGAGGTGAAAAGGGAGTGGCCTGGGAGCAACATTTTTGGATACTATTTAAGCATGGTTTTCAATAATTCAAATTAGATTGTTATCAGGTAATTGGTCAATAGTAATCCCTACAACAACCACTAAGAAAATAACTGGTAAAAAAATAAAAAACTAAAGAAAAGAAAAAAGGAGAGAGTTAGAGTGGACAGTAAGAACAGACGAAATAGACTTTAAGACAAAGTTGTTAATAGAGGAAAGGAAGGACATTTTATAATAATAAAAGGGTCAATCTATAAAAAGGATATTATATTTACATACAACTCCATCTCAAAAAATAAATAAATAAAATAAAAATAAAAATAAAAAATAAAATTTCAATGGATTGAAATCATACAAAGTATGTTCTCTGACCACAGTGGAATGAAATTAGAAATCAATAAACAGAAGAAAATTTGAAAAATTCACAAATTTGTGAAAATTAAGCAACATATTCCTAAATAACCCATGGATCAAAGAGGAAATTCTAAGGGAAATTAGAAGCACTTTGAAATGAATTTTTTTAAAAACCGTATCAAAATTTATGGGATACAGTGGAAGAAGTGCTCAGAAGGAAATGTGTAGCTGTAAGTGCCTGCATTGAAAAGAAAAAAACATCTTGAGAGGCTGAGGTGGGAGGATTGACTGAGGCCAGGAGTTCAAGACTAGCCTGGGCAACATAGCAAGACCCCATCTCTAAAAAAAAAGTTTAAAAATTAGCCAGGCATGGTGGCACATGCCTGTAATCTCTGCTACTCAGGAGGCCAAGTGGGAGGATCTCTTGAGCCCAGGAGTTTGAGGCTACAGTGAGCTATGATTGTGCCACCGAACTCCAGCCTGGGCGACAGAGTGAGACCCTGTCTCAAGAAGGAAGAAAGAAGAAAGAAGGAAGAAGGAAGAAGGAAGAAAGAAGAAGAAGAAACATTTTAAGTAAATAGCTAACTTCTCTTCTTAAGCAACTAGAAAAGAAAACCAAATTAAATCCAAAGCAAGCAGAAATAAATAATAGGTTAGAGCAGACATAAATGAAATAGAGAACAGAAAAACAGTAGCAAAAAACAATGACACTAAAAGTTGATTCTATGAATAGATAAAATTGGCTTTCAGTGCCGATAGCGCTCATACAAATGTGATAAACGTTCCTAAAACCCGCCAGGCTCTCTGTAAGAAGTGTGGCAAGCACCAACCCCACAAAGTGACACGGTACAAGAAGGGCAAGGATTCCTGGTACGCCCAGGGTAAGCAGGTCATGACAGGAAGCAGAGTGGCTATGGTGGGCAGACTAAGCCGATTTTCCGGAAAAGGGCTGAAACTACCAAGAAGATTGTGCTAAGGCTTGAGTGCCTTGAGTCCAACTGCAGATCTAAGAGAATGCTGGCTACTAAAAGATGCAAACATTTTTAAACTGGGAAGAGACAAGAAGGGAAAGGGCGAAGTGATAGAGTTCTAAGTGTCATCTTTTGTTTTATTATGAAGACAACAAAATCTTGAGTTTATGTTCAAAAACGAAACAACAACCACAAAAAAGATAAAATTGAAAACCCTTTAGCCAGACTGACCAAGAGAACGAAGAATGCAAAGTTGGTTCAATATATGAAATTTAGGCAATGGAATACATCCTATTAAATTAGTAAAAGGAGGAAAAAACCCACATGATCATCTCAATAGATGCAACAAAAGTGTTTGACAAAATCCAATATCCATTCATAACAAAAATGGTCAACAAACTAGGGATCAAAGGGAATTTGCTCAACCTGATAAAGGGCATGTAAAACATTTCCTAATGCTAGCATCATACTTAGTTTTAAAAGCTAAAAGCTTCCTTTAAGAATAAGACAAGGGGCCGGGTGCGGTGGCTCATGCCTGTAATCCCAGCACTTTGGGAGGCCGAGGCGGGCAGATCACGAGGTCAGGAGATCGAGACCATCCTGGCTAACATGGTGAAACCCCGTCTCTACTAAAAATACAAAAAATTAGCCATGCATGGTGGCGGGCGCCTGTAGTCCCAGCTACTTGGAGGCTGAGGCAGGAGAATGGCGTGAACCTGGGAGGCGGAGCTTGCAGTGAGCCGAGATCTCGCCACTGCACTCCAGCCTGGGCAACAAAGCGAGACTCTGTCTCAAAAAAAAAAAAAAAAAAAAAAAAAAAAAGAATAAGACAGGGATGTCAGCTCTTACCACTTCTATTCAACATAATACTGGAGGTTCTAACCAGGGAATTAGGCAAGAAATAAATAAATAAATAAAAGGCATCAGATCGAAAAGGAAGAAGTGAAACTAACTCAATTTGAAGATACCATGATCTTGTATATTGAAAACTCTAGAGAGTGCACCAAAAACCTCATAGAGCTAATAAGTGAGTTCAAATGAATGTACAAAAACCAGTTGTATTTCATATTAGCGATGAACAATCTGAAAATGAAATTAAGCGAACAGTTCCACATACAACAGCCCTAAAAATACTAAAATACCTGGGAATAAATTTAAAAGAAGAGCAAGACTTGTATACTCACCGGTAAACATGGTTGGAAGAAATTAAGAGGACATGAATGAGAAGTCATCTCATGCCCGTGGGTGTTCTTATTCGGAAGGCATCGCTCCCTGGGCTGATCTGCAGATCCAGTGCGATCCCCAACAAAACCCCACTGCCTTCACGCAAAAAACGGACAAGCTGCAAAAATGGTCAGTTCCTAAAATTCGTATAGAATTGCAAGAGACCCAGAAAAGCTAAAACAATCCTGAAGAACAACAAAATTGGAGGACTTAACACTTCCCAATTTCAATTACTTCATAGTAATTAAAATCGACTACGGTCAAGGCAGTGCGGTACTGGGGTAAGGATAGATAATGGAAAAGAATTCAGAATCCAGAAATAAAATCACACATCTACGATCAATTGATTTTGGACAAAGAGGTCAAGAGCATTTAACAGGGAAAGAATAATCTTTTAAACAAATCAGCCAGCGTGGTGGCTCACGCCTGTAATCCCAGCACTTTGGGAGGCCGAAGCGGGTGATCAGCCAGCATAGCGGCTCACGCCTGTCATCCCAGCACTTTGGGAGGCCGAGGCTGGTGATCAGCCGGCAAAGTGGCTCATGCCTGTGATCCCAGCACTTTGGGAGGCCGAGGCGGGTGGATCACCTGAGGCTGGGAGTTCAAGACCAGCCTGGCCAACATGGTGAAACCCCATCTCTACTAAAAATACAAAAATTAGCTGGGCGTGGTGGTGCACACCTGTAATCCCAGCTACTCGGGAGGCTGAGGCAGAATTGCTTGAACCTAGGAGGCAGAGGTTGCCGTGAGCCGAAATTGCACCACTGCACCCCAGCCTGGGCAACAGAGTAAGGTCCTGTCTCAAAATAATAATAATAATAAACAACAAATGGTGCTGGACAAATAGATTCTACATGCAAAGAATGAAGCTGGACACCTTCCTCATATACCACGTACAAAACTTAACTCAGAATGGATCAAATGCCTAAAGATAAGAGCTAAAACTAGTAAACTCTTAGAAGGAAACAGATGTAATCTTTTCTTTTTTTTTTTTTTTTTTTTTTTTTTTGGTGATGGAGTCTCACTCTGTGGCCCAGGCTGGACTGCAGTGGCACAATCTCGGCTCACTGCAACCTCCGCCTCCCAGGTTCAAGTGATTCTCATGCCTCAGCCTCCGGAGTAGCTGGGATTACAGGCACCTGCCACCACACCCAGTTAATTTTTTTTTTTGAGACTGAGTTTTGCTCTTGTTGCCCAGGCTGGAGAGCAATGGTGTGATCTCGGCTCACTGCAACCTCCGCCTCCCGGGTTCAAGTGATTCTCCTGCCTCAGCCTCCCAAGTAGCTGGGATTACAGGCGCCGACCACCACATCCAGCAATTTTTTTTGTATTTTTAGTAGAGACGGGATTTCACTATGTTGGCCAGGCTGGTTTCGAACTCCTGACCTCAGGTGATCCACCTGCCCCAGCCTCCCAAAGTGTTGGAATTATAAATGTGAGACACCTCACCTGGCCAACCCAGCTACTGTTTTGGATTTTTAGTAGAGACAAGGTTTCACCATGTTGGCCAGGCTGGTCTCGAACTCCTGACCCCATGATTTGCCCACCTCACCCTCCAAAACTTCTGGGATTACAGGCGTGAGTCACTGAGCCCGGCCCTAAATTTTTGTTCTCTTGAATTACACAGTCTTATTAGATATGACACCAAAAGCACAGGCAACCATAGGAAAAAAGCCCAGATAAATTATTTAAATTTAAATAAAATTTAAAACTTCATTAAAATTTAAAACTTTTGTGTTTCAAAGGACATCATTTCTAAAACAAAAAGAGGGTCAGGGGCGTGGCTCATGCCTGTAATCCCAGCACTTTGGGAGGGCAAGGCTGGCAGATTGTTTGAGCTCAGAAGTTCATGACCAGCCTGGACAGCATGGCAAAACCCCATCTCTACTAAAAATTTAAAAATTAGCCAGGCGTGGTGGTGCACACCTGTGCTCCCAGCTATTTGGGAGGCTGAGGCAGGAGGATCGCTTGAACCCAGGAGGCGGAGGTTGCAGTGAGCCGAGATCACGCCACTGTACTCCAGCCTGGGCAACAGAGCAAGACCCTGTCTCAAAAAAAAAAGAAAAAAGAAAAAGAAAAAAAAAGAAAGAAAGAAAGAAAAGAAAAAAGAAAGAAAAACAACCACATCATGGGAGAAAATATTTGGAAATTATCTTTCTGATAAGAAACTTATATCTAGAATCCATAAAGAACATCACAACTGAACAATAAGAAGACAAAAGCCCAATTTTTTAAAAAAATTTTTTTGAAGGAGGGTCTCACTCTGTTGCCCAAACTAGAGTACAGTGGTGCGATCATGGCCCACTGCAGCCTCCACCTCCCTGGGCTCAGGTGATCCTACTACCTCAGCTTCCTGAGTAGCTGGGACTACAGGCGTGCACCACGATGTCCAGCTTTTTTTTTTTTTTTTTGTATTTTTAGTAGAGACGGGGCTTCACCATGTTGTGCAGGCTGGTCTCAAACTCCTGACCTCAAGTGATCCACCTGCCTCAGCCTCCCAAAGTGCTGGGATTACAGGCGTGAGCCACTGCACCCAGCCTCATAATTGATTTTTTGAAATGGACAATAACAAGTGTTGGTGAAGAGGTGGAGAAACTGAAGTCCTCATGCACTGCTGGAGGGGATGTAAAATGGTGCAGCCACTTTGGAAAACAATGATAGTTCCTCAAAAAGTTAAACACAAATTACCATGTGACCCAGGAGCTCCACTCCTAGGTGTACACTCAAAAGAACGGAAGACATTTGTGCATACAGAAGCTCAAACATTGATGTTCAGGGGAGCACTGTTCATCATAGCTAAAAAGTGAAAACCCAAATGTCCATCAGCTGTGAGTGGATAAAGAGAATGTAGACTTCCCTACCATGGAATATTACTCAGCCATGAACAGGAATGAAATTCTGACACATACTATGGCTTGGATGACCGTTGAACACAGGATGCTAGACTAAAGAAGCCAGACACAAAAGACCATATATTGTATGATTCTCTTAATATGAAATGCCCAGAGAAGGCAAATCCCCCAGGACAGAAAGCAGATTAGCTTTCCAGGGGGTGGAGAGTTCCTGTTAAAAGGTGTGGGTTTGTTTTGGGATTACATAGTGGTAATGGTTGCACAACCCTTGAATTGTACTAAAAACCACTGTGAATTGTACACTTCATAGGGGTGACTTTTATGGTACATGAAGTATATGTTGAGAGAGAGAGAGAGGTTTAGACAAGAACAGCCTGCGTTGTAAGCAGGAATGAAAGAGAAGGGAGCCAGTCATATTATCAAGGACTTACAAAGCTGGAAGAGACAACTGCTTCTCAACCCTAGGCAGAAATGCTTTGAGTGACAAAGCCTAATAGATCTCAGCCTTAAATCAAGGGATTAAGTCAAAGTAGGCCGGCACACCCATCAGAGGCTAAAATCCCTGATGAATTGGGCAGGCACCTTGTAAATCCTTTTAAGTAACAAAATGGCTCTAGGAAAAGAAACTAGAGGTCCCTGAAGGGACTGAGGTGCTTATGATTAAGTGAAGAAAAAGAGGCCTGAGTGTACAGAGCGAAGCAGCCATCAAACCTTTAGTCTCTAGCAAAGATCTGCGGGCGTGGGCACTGGCACGCGCAGATCATCAAATGAGTAAGAAGGCAATTCCTTCTGTTACTTCTTCCAAGCTTTTATAGTGGAAAGTTCAAACGCGTGCTAAAGTAAACAGAATAGGATAAAGAGTTCCCAAGCGCCCCCCACCAGCTTCAGCAATGAGGAGCTCATGGCCAGCCTTTCGTCTCTGGACCCCCGTCCATCTCCCACGCCCCATCGTCCGTGTATGTCTATTGAAAACAAGGGAGCTTTTACAAAATAATAATCACAACGTCATTATTGGGCCTCAATATCATCAAATAATAAGGGCCTTTACATTTTTAAGACCCCCTAAAGTTCACGAATCGTATGTGGGTCAATGAAACACGAAGCAAGCTCTGCCAGTCACTGAGCCCAGAACCACCTGGAGTCCCAGCACTCACTGCCCTGGGATTGCCCCCACGCCAGCCCTGCCCTCTGCAACCCTGAGCATGGGTTCTAGGGGCTGGGATAGGCATGTAGACCCCAGAAGGGGACTCAGGGCCAGCAGGGTCCCCTCTCCACCTCGGGCTTCTGACTCAGGATTCCGAGGAATTCCAAGTGTCTCTCAAAACTATCGATACTCACCAGCTGAAGGGCAGGAGAGAGTGCCGTCTCTAGGAAATCTAGAGATCCGGGGCAGTGGCCTGGAAACTCATGGTGCCTGCCTGCCTTTCTCTCTGCTTTTTCCGCAGAGACCTGGACTGTCTCCTCCATCCCACATCCTGGGACGGTATCTTCCACCTTGAATCCTAGGGTAGGGTTACGAGGTCCCTGGTTCAGCAAAGCTAAGAACACTGATGAAGGTGGCTATCCTAAACAACACATTTCCAATGTAGACAAAACAACTTTCCACTGGAAGAAGAGGCCATCTAAGACTTTCACAGCGGGAGAGAAGCCAATGATTGGCTTCACAGTTTCAAAGGGCGGGAGGATCACTTGAGCCCAGGAGTTTGAGACCAGCCTGGGCAACATGGCGAGACCCTGCCTCTACAGAAATATACAAAAATTAGCCATATGTGGCAGCGTGTACCTGTAGTCTCAGCTACTCGAGTGGCTGAGGCGGGAGAATCGCTTGAGCCCAGGAGGTCAAGGCTGCAGTGAACTGTGATTGCCATTGCACTCCAGTCTGGGAGACAAGAGTGAGACTCTGTCTCTTAAAAAACAAAAAAGAAAGAACCAGGCACGGTGACTCACGCCTGTAATCCCAGCACTTTGGGAGGCTGAGGTGGGCAGATCACGAGGTCAGGAGTTCAAGACCAGCCTGGCCAGGATGGTGAAACTCCATCTCTACTAAAAATACAAAAATGAGCCAGGCATGGTGTCGCATGCCTGTGATCTCAGTTACTCGGGATGCTGAGGCAGGAGAATGGTGTGAACCCGGGAGGCGGAGCTTGCAGTGAGCCGAGATTGCGCCACTGCACTCCAGCCTGGGCGACAGAGCGAGACTCCGAGACTCCATCTCAAGAAAATAAGAAAGAAGTTAGGCCAGGCGCGGTGGCTCGCACCTGTAATCCCAGCACTTTGGGAGGCTGAGGCGGACGGATCACAGGGTCAGGAGATCAAGACCATCCTGGCCAACATGGTGAAACCCCCTCTCTACTAAAAATACAAAAAGTAGCCGGGCGTGGTGGCGGCGCCTGTAGTCCCAGCTACTCAGGAGGCTGAGGCAGGAGAATGGCGGGAACCGAGATTGCGCCACTGCACTCCAGCCTGGGCGACAGAGTGAGACTCCGTCTCAAAAATAAATAAATAAATAGAAATAAAAATAAAATAAGAAAGAAGTGATACGCTGATGCAGTTGTCACCTCGTTAGATTCTTTTTGTTAGAGGTTATTTAAATTACTGCGTTTTGGTCAGAGGACTGTCTGTGTGATATTGACCGTTTGGGCTGTTCCAAAACGTCTCTGATGAAGGAGCAGAAGTGTTCTACAGGGCCAAAAAAAAAAAAAAAAAAAGGTGGGTCAGCCGTGAGAGCCTCTGTGTTTGTGTCTCTCTGGCCCCTGGTGTCTGTGAGGTCCGTTCTGCAAGTCGGTGCCTGCTGTCCCTGTGGTAGACAGGTGTCCTCCCCTCCTGGGCACGTGTCTCTGATTCTTTTTTTTTTTTTTTTTTTTTTGAGACAGAGTTTCATTCTTGTTGCCCAGGCTGGAGTGCAATGGCGTGATCTCAGCTCACTGCAACCTCTGCCTCCCGGGTTCAAGCGATTCTCCTGCCTCAGCCTCCCAAGTAGCTGGGATTACAGGTGCCTGCCACCACGCCTGGTTAATTTTGTATTTTTAGTAGAGACGGCGTTTCTCCATGTTGGTCAGGCTGGTCTTGAACTCCCAACCTCAGGTGATCTGCTCACCTTGGCCTCCCAAACTGCTGGGATTACAGGCTCGAGTCACCGCACCTGGCCACACGCCTGTGATTCTAGTTGGTCAGAGGTTGGTGCCTCCTGCCCTGGACCCACATGTCTTTTTGTTCTAAGATTGTCCCTCGGAGCCCGCCAGTTGCCAGGTCTCATTTGCTCTTTTTCCAGGGGGGTCCAAGGGTCTCCTCCTGGGTGAGCTTGTCTGGGTCTGGCATCTCCTGCTGTATTTGGAGAGATTTCCTCGTCTTATTCTGCAGCCTCTACACACTAGGCTTTCGCTTACTGCTTTGCCCTGGATGCACTGTGTTTCCTTGCTGGCCTGGTGAATGGAGCCTGCACGTCCGCTCTGACCTTGGCTGCCTTGGGGCTCAGACAAGCTTGTCCTGCTCTTCTCAGCCGCATCCACGCCGCGTGCTCCCCAGGCCCACCTCGCCGGCACTTGGCCCAGAGCACTGTGTGTGGAGCTGCACTTTCTCCTCTGCCCTCCTCAGTCCCGTGGTTGTGACCCCACGCACCCATTGGTTTCTTTTCTCATTTTCTCCTTCCTGACCCCTTCGCACGTTCACCATGGGGAGTCTGGAGGCCTGAGACGGTTGTTCTCACAATGTCCTCTTGTTTGAGAGATATCTGGATGGCCAGGGACAAAGACCTAAGTTCGGAGATTAAGCTCTAAGGCTGGGAACAAAGGTCTAAGGCTGCAGACGGAGGTCTAAGGTGGGGACGGAGGTCTAGGGTGGGCATGGAGGTCTAAGGTGGGGATGGAGGTCTAGGGTGGGCATGGAGGTCTAAGGTGGGGACAGAAGTCTAAGGTCAGGGACGGAGGTCTAAGGTCAGGGATGGAGGTCTAAGGTCAGGGATGGAGGTGTAAGATGGGGAGGGAGGTCTAAAGCCGGGGGCAGAGGTCTAACATGGAGACGGAGTTCTAAGGTAGGGACTGAGATCTAAGGTGGGGAAGGAGGTCTAAGGTCGGGGACAGAGGTCTAAGGTGGGCAAGGAGCTCTAAGCTCAGGGACGGAGGTGTGAAGTCGGGGTCAGAGGTCTAAGGTGGGGATGGAGGTGTAAGGTCGGGGACGAAGGTCTAAGGTGGGGAAGGAGGTCTAAGGTTATAGATGGACGTTTAGGGTGGGGATGAAGGTCTAAGGTGGGGATAGAGGTCTCAGTTTGGGAATGAAGGTCTAAGTTTGGGAATGGAGGTCTAAGTTTGGGAACGGAGATCTAAAGTGGGGATGGAGGTCTAAGGTCGGGGACAGAGGTCTAAAGTCAGGGATGGAGGTCTAAGGCCCACCGTTCTTTCCTTCAGAGCAAGGCACTGCTCTCCTCGCCTAGCCAGGGCTGCTGCTGAGAAATCTGACGCCCTCGTGATGCCCCTTTTAGGAGGTTTCTCTTTCTATCCCAACGTTTTTTCAGTTTTCCTCTTGCCTCTGACGCGTCTGGGTCACGGGGTGGGGCTTTCAGGTGTGGCCTCCCTGACCCCTCATCCTTTCTGTGCGAGATCTTCCCCTTCACCCCAACTCTGGGGAACCTGAGTCCACAGCTCCTGGGCTCCTCTCACCTCCACTCTTCAAAGCATTTGGATTTTCTTGTATATTTTTGGTCTCCTTTTCCTTCACAGCCACCAGCAGCAAGGCCCCGGCCTGGCCCCCAGTATGCCGTACACCCCGCCTGTGTCCCTGCCCTGGCAGGTTTCGAACTTTTCCTAAACAAATTCTTACGCTTGCTTCTGGCCTGGTCACGCCCCTTGTTCACGGGAAAGTCCACTGGCTCATTGATTGGCTGCCTCCACAGCCCGGCCTCAGGCCCACCTGCTGCCCAGCCGTGTTTGTGCCTGATGTGGCCCACGCCTCCACTGCATGTTCACGGCTGCCCCCCTGTCTGGCAGGCTACAGGGTCTCTCCTGGGGGCCAGGGCGCCATGGACCCCCCCCATATGCATTTGAGGGAGGCAGGTTTCCCAGGTTGCTTTCCTGCAGCCCTGGGGCTTAGAGGACAGTGGCTGGAGGAGGGGCCCGGCAATGTTAATCCCCAGCTCCTGTCACAACCGGTCACACAGCCAGGGTTTTCCTCAAAGCCACCACTGACCGCAGCAGTGGCCTGTGGTGAAGGGGTGGATGACGGTCTGCAGGCCAGGCCAGGGAGCAGCAAGAGCAGAGCCCACTGCCCACCAGCTCCCCCACCGGGGCCTCACTGGGTGGTTTCTAGAGTCCACACCCCTTCTTGCTTGGGGAGCTTCTCCAGGGCTGATTTTGAGAGTCGGCCAGCAGGTGTGGCCTCTTGGGCAGGAAGAGTTTGCTAACATCTGCCGTCCCTCCCCGTCCGGTGTGCAGTGGAGGGAGGAAGGTAGTTCGGGGCTGTGGAAGCAGCTGTCCTGGGGGCCCCGCTGGCTCCACAGACGGGGGTCGGCAGAGCCTGCATCAGGAGCTGCGAGGAGGGGAGTGGGGACTCGAGTGCTTCTGGGGGTGACAAGGAAGGAGTGAAAGGCGGGTGCCAGTACGTCAGGAGGGGGCCGGCGGCACAGCCCACCTGAACACAGGGGACGTGGGGGACGCCGCCCGCCAGAGATGAGGGAGCCTTCGGAGGCAGCGGGGCATGGGACGGTGCTGGGCTCCTGAGCTGTGGGCCCCAAATCAGCTGCAGTGGACAGCAGCCCCAGGGCCTCGCCTACTTGGCCTGAGAGCCAAGGATGGGCCCGAGTCAGCCAGGATCAGGCACAGAGTCGGCCGCAGACCGGGGAGGCTGGGTCTCTCCTAGTTGGTTTGGGGCCCACAGCTCACGAGCCCCACACAGCATTTGAAAGCAGGCATCCAGTACTGAGGAAGGACATCGGGCCAGCAGCCGTGCTTAGGCAGGTGGCCAGAGATGCGGGAGGACTGGACAGGTGTGCAGGGTGTTGGAGAGGCCCAGGAATGCACCTACTGGAGTAGACCCTGGTGTGAGGGGGCCCGCCAGCACTGCGGGAGGCAGGGCCTTCCTGGAGGCCACCGGCCCCCTTCCCACAGGAAGTTCCAGGCCTGGAAACGTACTCCCTGGCTGTGACTCCCGGAGCCCACCATCCGCTCACTCCTCCTGGGATCACGCCGGTGTCTGAGCCAGCCCTGGCCTGGCTGTGGACTGAAGGCTCGAGCCACAGCCTCCAGGTCCTGAGCCCACACCCACGCAGTTAGCCCCAGTGCTACGCCCGTCCTTTCTTGTTTGGCACCACCAAGCCCGCCCCTCATGCAACCGAGGAGCTGTGCTCAGGTTCACTTGAAAACGGAGCGGCTGCCCTGGCGTGGCAGTGGCCTCAATGTCCTCTGCTCAGACTGGGCTCTCGGCCCTTGGGAGTATCCAGTTGCAGGAGGGGACGCTGGGTCCCCAAGAGGGCACCAGCAGGGATGGCAAGTTCGGCCCCTCCCATTTCCACCATTTGACCCCAGGCCCATGCGTTCTACTTACTGGGGAGGAGACGCCGAGGACGCACTGCTTATGGGTTCAGGGCCTAAGCCCCGCCCTGGAGCACAGTGCCCAGCTCACAGCCCGTGGTCACCCGGCTGCCCCTGAGTGTGACTCTGCAGGGCGGCTCCACCACCTGAGGGCCACAGCTCGGGCGCTGCCATGCGGATCACCACGGCGACGAAGGGTCCCGTGACATGGGCCTGTCGTGCTGCCTTTGCCAAAAGCGGCCCTGCAGGTTCAGCTGTGTTATGTGGCATCCAGCACATGCGCATCTCCCAGAGCCTGGGAGGGCCCACCTTCCCTTACCTGCCGAGAGAGAGGAATAGACACAGTGTGTGTTTTCCTGGGATGGATAACAGCATGTGTTTACAGCTTGTCAAGGGGCAGCAGCACCCTCGCACCCTCTGTCACCATGGGGCCCAAGGGCACCCATCACGTGGCAGGCCACGGAGCATCACGGTGACCCACCGTGCCGGGTGTCATGGCACTGGGACCCGGTGACACTCTGGACGCCTGTTTAGACACCTCTCATTCCAGAGATGGAGATGGAACCAGAAAGAAAATGGCACAAAGAACAGCCAACGCAAAGCCATGTGGAGACCAAGGCCAGCGTGGTCGTGAGAGACGGCTCAGACACACACAGAGGCCTACGGCACACACCAAGCAGCAGGACCTCCAGCCTTCAGTGTGCCCGAGCTGCTTCCTGTCACATTTACTTGGACGAGGCTCAGTCAAACGGAACCATCAGGAACTCGGGGTGTCCTCCAGCGTTGCCCTCAGCCCTCTGAAGCCACACAAGGCCTCCTAGATTCCATAGCCACAGTCACACACCTAGCACCACCTTGGACCACAAACACAGGGGGGCGAGAAGTGACTGTGCTGTTTTCACAGCCAACGTCCATTTTTATTTGAGCCTAGACTCTTGGGCTCAGCCAGCGGGTTCCCTCTCCTTGGGGGTTTGTCTCCAGCTGTGGCTGCTGCAGCATGCAGAGGGCTGGAATGAATCCAGTCCCTGCCCTCCGCCTCTCCCTCCCCAGCGTCTGCTGAGACGCACTCACCCCCTCCCAGGCCCTGCCCCCGATAAATCTTTCAGCAGACGCTACCCCAGATCCTGGCAGTAACATTTCTGGGGAGCCACTCCCTCCTCACCCTCAGGCCACGGCCCAGCTGGGCTGACCCTGCCCCCAGTTCCAGGCCCCAAGATGGCTCAGGTGGACCTGTCTCCCGAGGCTGCTTCAAGCAAGCACCACAAAGTGGGGCTCAAACAGAGACGTGTTATCTGAAGTTCTGGAGGCCAGAGCCTGTGAGGAGAGTGTCGGCAGGGCCCGCTCCTCTGAAACCCTGCGCCGACCTCTCCCTGCTCCTTTGGTTCTGGCCATTTGCTACCAGCCCGTGGCAGTCCTGGGCCTGCGGTGACAGCTCTTCAGCCTCTGCCTCTGTCACCGCGCACGCCCTCGCGCGTCCTCACAGGGCGGCGTTTTCTTGTAAGGACACCAGTCCATTAGGATTGGGACCCACCCTAGTGACCTCATCTTTGCTTGATGACGTTGGCAACTACTCTATTTCCAAGTAAGGCTGCGTTCACAGGTGCTAGGATTAGCACTTCAGCACGTCTTTCTGGGGGACACAGTTCGGCTCAGAACAGCAGGCAATCCCATGAGAACTAACGTGCTTTTTCTAGAATTTTGGGAGACAGGTTCATGGGCTTCCTCTGTCCTGTTGGCTTCGTGCTGGCCCGGCCCTGGGGGTCCTGGCACTCAGGGCTCCCCAGGCTGGAGGCCTCAGCCTGACGCTATGCAACCGCCTGCTCCAGCACCCCACCCCCACCCTGCCAGTGCTACCAGCTGAGCGGCCTTTTTATTTTCTGTGTTTAAAGACAGTTTGAGTTGGGTTTCTGGGGACCGGTGGGAGTCTGGGCTCCCCCCGTTGCTCCGACGGGCCACAGAGCCTTGGACTGGCCATGCAGCCACTTCTCCAGCTCTGGGAGGGGCCCAGGAGCTCTGCCCAACTGGGATGGGGGTACAAGCCCCTCAGGCCCAAGTCCCCCAACTCTCTGGGCTTTTCTATCACAGAGACACCTGAGCTGGTCAGTGTGGAAACAATTATTCTTGCCATAATGTTTCTCCTAATGAATCTTTAGATCTTGCAAAGAAAACTCACTTCTTATCTCAACCTACACTGCCACCTACACTGCCACCTACACCGCCACCTACACCGCCACCCCTGCCAGCCGAGGTCTCTGCTGGAGTCACATCTCCCTGGGACCCCTCCTTGTGCCAGTCCCTTCCTCCCAGGGGCTCAGAGCCCCCTTGAGAGGAGAAGTACCTCAGTGAGTGCCTGCTGTGCCCATCGGCCCCTCGTCCTGGGCCACAGGGGAAGCAGGCAGGAGTCCCAGTCCCAGGCCCCCCACCCCGGCCCACTCCAGCCCCTAAGCCTCCTGCCTCGGCAGGCCCCTCAGACCCTGGTGCGCTCCACGCCCCATGAGCACATCAGTGTGCCTGCGGTCCATGGCTGCTGTTGGACACACACAGCGTGTCCACTGGGAGGTCCCCCGGCTGCCGGCCGGGGCTAGGACTGGTCTGGGCTGCGTCTTCAGCGTTGCCCCTGCCTGTGTTCCCCCTCCCCACTCGGGCTCATCTGCGCCTGCCCTCAGGCCGTGCACACAGGGTCCTCCTGGGCCTGCTTCCCTGCCCCGTGCAGGGGCTGAGATGCCCTGAAGGCAGAAAGCCTTGGGTGCGGGTGGGGCTAGACCTCTGTCCCCAGCCTGGGTCAGCAGGAAGCCAGGGGGAGGTCTTGGGAGCACGTCAGCTTGAATGGGCAAGGAGAGGACAGGGAGAAGGGAGGTCACGACAGAGAGGCGGCCTGCGTGACGGTCCCATGGCAGCGTCCAGGCCTGTGTGAAGGTCCCATGGCAGCACCCAGGATGAACCTCAAGCTACGGGGCCATGGGCCCCAGCAAGGCAGCTGCTTCCGTGTGCAGGCACAGGCGTGGAGGGCAGGGCCCCTGCTGTGATGGGGAAGCCTTACTGTGGAAAGGGACCCTGTGGTCGGCTGAGCTGCCAGGAGCTGGGTGTGCCCGCAACTCGAAGAGTGGCCATCAGAGCCCCTGGGGGAGGCGGGGTGGCCGCTGTGCTTCGGGGTCCTGCCTGGTGAGCGTTGCTGTTCCCTTCCAGGAGCCAGGCTCAGCCCAGACCCTGCCCCAGGTGGCCGGGAAGGAGTAGCTGGAGGCTGCCCTGGGCCTCAGCCCTGTGACTGGCCCTGTGGAGGTTCTAACAGAGACCCCACACACCCTGCCTGGGTGGGGAGGCGACCCAGGGCGTCAGGAGTCAGGGCGCCTGCCCCTCCTCCCCAGGGGAGAAGAGGAGGGGTCACCAGGCCTGCCTGGCACAGGCCTGGTGCAGACATGCCGGCCTCCCTGGCAGCTGTGCTGGGATGCCCACCATGGCTTCTTCGGGGCTTACATGCTTGGCACCTCTGGGCCTGGAGGTGGGGGCATGAGGGGGCAGGGTGGGCCATGCAAGGGTGCAGGCCAGAGCAGCCCCTCCCAGGAGAGGCGTCCACCACCCATCCACCCACAGCGTGTCTGCGGCCCGCCCGGCCTGCCTACTCACCCCACCCAGCATTTTCTGATGGAAAGTTCCCCAGGCAACAACAGCACAAACTGTGAAAAAGACGTGCCTGGGCAGGGGTGGGCCCACAGGGACTCCCAGTGTCTGTCCAGGCTGCCCCGAGGCTGGGCCCCTGCTCTCCGCCCCCTCTCTCACCCAGGCAACGGTGCTCCTGGTAGGCCTGGGGCCCAGCACAGTGGTGGGCACAGATGTGCCTTGGCCGGTGTGCCCAACACAGCATCCACTCCTCAGTAGAGGCCAGTGTTGGATGAAGGACTCAGTGGGTGGGGGGAGGGCCTGCACTGGCACCTACTGACGCAACTGACCACCCTGCACCTGCAGGGACCAGGGGCACCCACTCCTGCACTGGGGAGTCACCTCCCCCCATGGTCAGGTCTGGGAGAGGGGGGCTCCAGGCTGAGGAGGGGCAGGTTCATTCCAGGCCTGGGTGGGAAAGGTGTGGCCACAGGGTGGAGGTTCCTGGAAGCGAGACCAGCCAGTCTGGGGCGGTGGGAAGTCTTGGGTGGGGGCTGCTGGGGCCCCAGGGGTGGGGCAACTGGGGAGTGGAGAGGCCATGGAGGGTGTAGGTGAGGAGACAGGGATCCTTGGGGGCTGCAGAGGAGGAGGCAGGAGAGCCCACCTGTAGTTCCTCAGTCCCCAGTCCATAGGAATGTGAGCAGCACCCCCATTTACCCACCCCCAGATCCTCCCAGGGCAGGCCTGGCACCCACTGCCAGCAATCCCACCCTCTGGTCGCCTCCCCAGCATCGGGGCTCAGTCCAGTGGGCCAGACGGGCCTCGGGGGCAGTGAGCTCCTCCAACCCTGGCCAGTTCACCTCCCCCGTGGTGCAGGAAACTCGGGGGAGGGTGAGAAGCCCCTTCCCAGTCTCTCCTACTTGCATGATTGGGGCCGGGTCCTGGTTTCCCTGGAAACAAGAGGCAGTAGGAGGCAGGGTCAAGAGGAGAGCGCTGAGGCTGTGGCTGGACCGGCTGCACTGGCCGCACCAAAAGCTGGACGGGCGGGCCAAGCTATGGCCGGGAGGGAAGGCTGGGGGCAGGGACGTCAGCAAAGGTGGAGCTAACCCCTGGGCTCTGGGCTCCCTCTGGCCCCCAGGCCTGCTGCAGCAGTGGCCACAGACAGTAAATCTGAGGATGTGACCTGAGCCCCAGCCTTGAGCACAGGGCTGAGGGGGCTGGACGGGCCAGGTGGCCTTCCAGATCGGTTTCAGGTCCCCTTGTCCCACAGTGCTCACCACGGGAAACCTGGCCTCATGGTCAGGCTGCCTGGGGCTGAGGAGAAGACACACGGGGGCTAGGCCCCAAGTCCGGGGGGTCCCTGCCACCAGCAGTGTTCTGGGAGCTCCTGGGCCTGGTGGAGCCCCCGTGCCATTGAGGTGACAGACACTGGTGATGGAGATGGTGGTGACAGAGCCTATGAAACTGGAGCCGGGAGAGTGAGTAGGGCAGCTGGCTCTGGTGAGGCAGGAGCAGCCAGGGTCGGGGAGCAGGACAGCCCCTGGGGCTGTCATTCCTCCTGCAGGCATCCCCAGGGTCCCTGGATGCCCTTCGCAGCTGGCTGGATGGTGTAGAGGAGCTCAGGCCTTTCAGGGTCTCTGGTCCCTCATGCTGTGGCAGCTGCAGGAACAGGAGGTGCAGGGAGCAGGGGGCAGGGCTGGGTAGTGACACCTTTGGGACACCTCTGAATCTCGTCTGAATCTCAGCTCAAGCCACTGATACCTAATGATGCCGCTGGGTGTCAGGTCACAGCCAACCCTCCCTGTGGGGTGGACAGATGGCAGACTCTGGTGGAAGATGTGGCTCTTGTCCCCATGGCCAGTGACCCCTGTGAAGGGCAGTGGTGGGAGGGCAGGACAGCAACCACCAGCCCCCTGCGCTCAGCCCACCCCCATGCCCCAGCAGCTGCTCCTGTGCTTGCTGGGCGTGAGGGAGCCACAGGTGGGGTAGAGGCTGCAGGAAGCCAGGAGCCCTTCGGAGCTGCGTGCACAGCAGGGCTGCCTGGTGCCGCAGGCAGAGGCCGGGTGAGGCTGTGGGGGGCATGAGTGGTGAGGGCACCAGTGCGGGGAGCGAGCTGCTGGCTGCCCAGTCTTGGTCCCCAGGTCGGGGCTCCTGGAGCAGCTTTTCCTGGCAGCCCAAAGCTTCGAAGTGGCCCACGACGCTCTCCTGGCTGTGCGGTGGCAGGGCGGCTGGAGCCCGAGGGCCAGGAGGGGCCGTTCTGTGCCTGCAGGTAAGACCCAGGCCCAGGGAGATGTGGCAGGCCGGCACAGGGCTCCACGGCATATGGCCCCAGCACACATGTGCCCCTAGCCCATGTGTCTGCAGCATGTGTGTGACGGGGCTGCGGCACGGACCAAGGACTTGAAGTTCTTGGAGACGGGCCAGAGGCTGGTGGAGCTGCTCACAAGTAAGGGCCCCTCAGCCTTGTCCCTCAGCCTGGCTGGCGGCCCCCCAAGGAGTCCTGAGTGCTCCCAGAGAAGCCCGTCCCCAGCCCCTCGTTCGCCATGCCTTGGGGCGCCATCCTGGTGCTGAGGTCTGGGATATTGCCCCGGGGCACACGTCCCAGGCCCCCAGTCCAAGGCCCCCTTCCAATGCCCATGTCCTGGCCCCTGGCCCCCTGGCCCCTGGTCCCTTCCCCGGGGCGTGGCAGGGGGTGAAACTCAGCTGGTGGAGCCGCCGCTGCAGCAGCTCCGGGACTGCATGAGGCTGACCAAGGATGGTGCTGCCTGTGCCTGGGGGAGCCGCTGTGTGCCCCGAGGATAGGGTCTGCTGAACCCTCATCCCCAGCAGTCCTGGAGGCCCAGCTCACATTGGCGGAAGCATCAGGGACTCAAGAACCAGGAGCAGGTGTTTGCGCCCACCTGGCCCACCCCAGAGGAAGGGTTTCCACCCTGCCCATACCCTTTGGGACAGCTGGAGCTCACAGCCCCAAGGAGCAAGGATGGCTGGGAGTGCCGAGGGCTTTCGGTCCGCAGGCCAGGCTGCCCAGGACAATGCTGGCTCTCCCCCAGCTGAGGGCCCAGGTGGCCAATATGGTATGGGAGGCAGAAGCCCCTGGCCAGGCAACGGCACACCCAGTGGTGGCCCTGAAACAGCACTTCCTGCCAGGCATCTAGAGATTGCCCGTGGTCAGGCTCTGGAGGGGACTGGGGCCAGGTGGGGAGGGTGCCAGGTCCCAGGCTGGTGCTCAGGTGGTGCTGTCTCTCCCCAGTGGTGTTTTAGGCAGAGGAGGAATCCCCGGGGGAACCCTGGTCAGGGCCTCAGCAGCAGGACACGGCGCTGGAGGCCACCTAGGGGCCAGACCAGCAAGCCTGGTGGGGCCTGGTGGGGTCTGGTGGGGCTGGAGGAGGGGCTTTGGCCAGAGGGCCACTGGGCCCCAGCCTTGCAGGTGCCTTGGAGGATTGAAACAGGGAGGAGGTCACCCCAGAGTCCCTCAGGAGGAGAGGTGACCATGGGCAGGCTGGACAACTTGGGGGCTCTGGGCTGGAGCTGCTGGGAGGAGCCTAGCCAGAGGACACCCACCCTTTAGGGAGAAGAGGGTACGGCAGGGGAGAAGGAAGGCAGGGACAGACGGGGTTGAGCAGTGATTTCTGGTGCCTATTTCATGGCTCAGCTCCCATCCTTCTAACGACTGCAAGCCCCCATGCATGGCTGTGCTGCTGTCCCACGGGGTCAGAGCTGGAGGTACAGGTGGCCCTGGCTGCCCCCACAGGCGGGTCTAGTCAGCCCAATGACAGTACCTCTCAGAACAGCACTGCCCAGCCTCTAAACTGTGTTGGGGTGGGGCAGAGCGGGCCCAGGTACCTGGGTGTGCCTTCTACCTCTCCAATCAAGTAGAATTCCCAAATAAGAACATGGTATTGCTACGTATGACTCCCATTTATGTGGCAACTGGAAATAATATACATTTGAAGCAAGATAGGAAAAAGATTTCACTCTGAGATACACGTTGGGGCCTCCTTTCTTGTGTTTAACACAACCTCAAGGCCCAAAGTGGGTTCTGCCCTGGCTCAGCCTTCCTCCCCTTCCTCCTCCCCCTTTTCCTCCCTTCTTCCTGCCCTTCCCCTTCCTCCTCCCCCTCCTCCTCCTTCCTGTCTCTTCTATAAAATGGGAGAAGCTGGGCTTGCATGAGGCAGCCTCAGGATTTGCCTCCCACCTGGACCCTGCGGCCCCCTCTGCCCTTGCTCTCCCTGGCTTATTTCCCTGGCTTAGAGACTGTTTGAGTTTCCTGGAGCTGCCCTAACCAACCACCACCAAAGGGGTGGCTCCAACAACAGAAATGTATCGACCCTAAGCTCTCCAGGCCAAAGTCTAAAACGGAAATGTGGGCAGGGCTGTTTCCCTCAGTGGCTGTGAGGTAAGGCCCGGCTCCAGGCCCCTCCTCGGCATCTTCTTCCTGTATCTTCACATCATATTCCCTCTCTGTGGGTCTTCGTCTGTGTCCAGTGCCCCTTTTTGAAAGCATACCAGGCACATGGGATGAGGCCCGCCTACTCCAGCATGACCTCGTCCCAACTAACCGCATCTGCAACAACCCTGCTTCCAAAGAAGGTCACATTCCCAGAGGATTTGGAGTCCGGACTTCGACGCAGGAATTTGGGGGATGGAGTTCAAGCCACAGTTGGGAGGAACCCTCTGGGTCTTCCTCTCCTGGCCCTGACTGAGCAGCATGGGGACCCTGGCAGGCAGAGGCTGTGCTCCTCGTGTCAGCCGGCTTCCAAGGCCTGGGTAGGAGAAACTGGGCCAGCCCATGTCGTCACCCTGACTGACCAGGGACGGGGGATCAGTGAGAGGCACAGCGAGAAGGGTGTGGAGAAGAGAATTTAGGATGTGGTGGGGGGTTCTGAGGGGGACAGAGGCAGCAGGGCTCCGACCCCCACCTCAGCCCTTCCCCCACCCCAGGAGGCAGGTGCGTCACCAGGCTCCTCTGACGGCAGGTGTCCCCTGAGAGCTGTTGGGACAGCAGCCCATGTCTTTGCTGTAAGGGCACCCAGCCTGAGAGGAAGGCCCACCCCAAGGCTGCCTACCCCCAGTACCTGGGCCTGTGGTTGGAGCTGCAGGCTGCTATGTCCAGAACCTTGGTGGAGAGGTCAGCCTGCTGCTCAGCTCTGTCCCACCCACTCCTGCCAGGCCCTCCATCCTGCCCGCATCTGCCCTGTCTCCTCTCTGGGCCATGTGCCCTGGAGGGGACACGGGAGGGGACACCCTGCTCCCAGTTGCTTTATGGAGCAGTGGCGGGCACTCCCCTTTGGGCTGTGCCATGCCAGGCTCCGTGGGACCAGTGGGGATCCTGGCCAGAGGTTCCAACCAGCACAGTGACTCCACAGACCAGCCCAGGGGCAGCATCGGCACTGGTCTTGGGGCTCTGGGACCTCCCTCCTTGGATTGGGTCCTCTGAGAGCCTCCCTGACCACCAGGGGGAAGCTGCGTGCCAGCGCCAGGTGGAGGTGAGAGCGGTGGGCAGTACTGGGCATGGGAGCACTCTCGCTCACCTCCTGACGCCCTTCCTTGCTATGTATGTGGTATAGGCCCATGCCTGGGGGCTGGAGGAGTGGCCTGTGGCTCCGGGGACTGCTGGGCTGAAGCACTGGACTGGCACCCCTGGGGAGGTAGCGGTTCCCAGAAGCCCTGACCAGAAGTGGCCCAGGGACCTGGGGAGTAGGGCAGGCACCCAAGTTTGCCCCTGGAGGTGTCCCCAGAGGTCACTGGGCTGGGGGCCACCACAGGGCAGGGGAGCTGGAGTCACAGGAAGACAAAGCTGAGGGAGAGGAGTCAGGGGACAGATGCCAATGGGTGCAGCAGAGCAGGGCCAGCTCCGTGCCACCTGCCTATACCAGAGGGGTGAAGGGCAAACAGGCATGTGGCCCGTCCCTGGGCACATGAGAAGGCTTGGTCTGGCCAGCCTCACACCCTCTTCTTGCAGCGAGGGGCTGGCATACACCCAGGTTTTGTGGCCTGGCAGAGGTGCTGCCTGTAACGGCTCAGCCGCAGGAAGAAGTGGCTCTGGGGTGTGCTCCGGGCCACAGGCCGCAGCCAGCACCACCATGCCTGCCAGCAAGACCACACAGACAGTGTCCACGCATCCAGTGAGCAGGGCTGTTGGTCTGCCGGTGCCTTGGGGAAATGTGGGTTACACCAGCGCTCCTCCGGGGTCAGGGCCCAGCAGCCGGCAGCAGCCACACCGCGCGACCAGCGTGGCACGTGTAGACAGGGTCCAGGCAGCCTGGGTGAGCAGGTGTGAGTGTGGGCCTGGTGGGTGGATGAGAGCAGAGCCAGGTCAGTGGTCCCAAGCACCCTCACCCCTGAAGGCCTGACCTCTCCCTGCTGCACCTGCCGGGGCCTGCAAGTACCCTCATGGTGTGCGTTGGAGGTGGCTGGGCGGCTCTGGATGATGTTCTGGTCAAGAATGACTCCGGCAGAGGTGAAGGCTGGGGTTTGGAGGAAGGGGACACTTGTGGGGGGTGGGGAGCACCTGAGCCTTCAGGACCTCCAGGACTAGGGGACAGAGGAGGAGGGGCCTTGGGGACAGTGGAGGAGGGGCCTTGGGCCCTGTCCTTCCCCGGCCCTGCCCACCTGGGATCTCAGGGAAGCAAAGGGGAGGGCCGTCCAGAAGATCCATGGAAGGTTCCCATGCCAGGCTGAGGCTGCCCCCAGGCCAGCCCCCGAGGCTGTGAGCCTCCATGCCCAGCATCTCTGGCAGGTCCCAGCCTTGGAATGTGGGTGCCAGGATGGGCTTCAGAGAGGGGACCAGGTACTCCCAGGGTGACAGGGAACATTCTCTGAGCTCGGATGGAGGGGCCAGACCAGGGGGTGAGGCCTGGCGCTGTTCACAGGCAGGGCACCCCAGCTCTTACAACGTCATGGGAGCAGAGGGGCCCGCCAAGGAGAGCCTTGAAGAACCCTGGACCCAGCAGACACAGGGGGCGAAGCAGTGTCCCCAGGAGGATGAGCAGACAAGGTGGGGTCGGGGCTGGAGACAGGGACACCAGCCCGCAGGGCACTCAAGTGGCTTGTGGGGATGGAAACCGCTGCTCTGGTCGGTCCGCATTTCACTCCAAACTCCTTTCCCAAAAAAAAACTGTTCTGAAGAGCACAGGACGCCCCCGCGCCCGCCCTGCGTTCCTTCGCGGTGACTACCTGCTGGAAACGAGGGGAGGGTCCCGGCTGCCCGGCCGCCGCCTGTTGCCCGGGGTGCAAGCGCCAGGTCCGGGTCGCGCGGGGTTTCCGGCACCTGCCTGCCCCGCCCCGCGTCGGGGCCCCCACCTGGGCGCCGCCCTAGACGGGGCGGGGCCTACGTGGCTTGAAATGCGGGCGGAGCGGGCGCGCGGAGACACTGCGGACCCGGCTACGAGCGGGCAGGTGAGGCGGGTGCTGCGGGCGCAGCGGGTGCGGCAGGCGCGGGGCCGGGCAGGGCAGGGCGGCGGCCGCCGAGGGACACTGGATCCCGGCTGGAGCCGCACGCCGTGGCCAGGGTGGGGGCGCGGCGGCCGCCCGGGGCTTGGGCTCTGGCCGGGCAGGTTTCCCGCCCTGGGCAATTTGAGCTCCGAGTCCGAAGTGGCGCCCGGGACTCAGGGCGTGGAGAGGAGGCGCCGGCTCCGATCCCTCGTAGGAGAGGCGGCCGCGGGCGGGGGTCTTGGGCGGGGGTCTCGCAGGCCCAGCGGCTTCCTGGGCAGCAAGGACCGCCCGGGGCACACTCTGCAGGATGGGAACGCCCAGGCCAGGAGGCAACTAGGCCGACAAATTGAGAGAGGTGACTCCTGGCAACCTCGCCGGGAGGGAGGCATCACTGACGCGGGGAAGTTGACTGCTGTTGGGTGAGCGGTCCCCGGGGTGGCCACTCCGAGTCGGGTAAGCAGTCACAGGGTCACCTGGAGACCCGTGGGAGGCAGAGGCAGGAAGGCCTTGTCTGTCACTTGGGCCCAGGGCTCTGCTTCCCTGCCCCTCCGCCCCCATTGCACTGTGCCAAGCTTGTTATTGGGGCCACTGATGTCTGATCGTGGTGCAGGGTGCAGGGTGCAGGTGGGCGGGGTCTCCCCACCAGGGCACACAATCCGGCAGAAGCTAAGGCTGCTGCTCCCTGTGTGGGCCCAGGCAGCTGCCAGGGTCTGTCCTGACCCAGCTCAGGCAGGCGGCTGCAGCCTCCCGACCCTTGTCCCAGGCTGCAGTGGGGCCTGCTGGGCAGTCTGGTGACAGTGACCTCGCCCAAGAGATGCAGAGCCACCTTCCTCAGGAATGGCCCTCCACCACTTGGGGCCTGGGGGCCACCTGAGGTGGGGAATCCACAGGAGGGGCCCTTTGTGCCTCAGACTCCGGGGAAATCTGCTTGGCTTCCTCCCCACCCCATCACCCTAACCCTGACCCTGTGCTCACCTGGGTGGCAGCCACCTCCTCCAGATGTCCCCACACTCGAAGCTGCGCCCCCTGCCCTCCCTCGATCCAAACCCTCCATCCAGCTGCCCTCCCGAGGCCTCACATGGAGTCAAGTACACCCACTCGCGGGCCTTCCTCCTGTCAAGTCAGGGAGGAGACAGGGCCCAGGGAAGGGGCAGGGCCGGGAGGGGCTCATACTAGGCCCAAGGTCAGAAAGAGACAGTGAGTGGTGCAGCCAGCCACAGGCTGCATCTCACACATGGTGCGGGGTGGACATGCACTGGCAGGCACACACACACGCAGTGCACACCTGGCCCCAACTCGCTACTCAAGCGCCATGTCTCCAGCCTTCCTCCCTGAATCTCCTCTTTGTTTGGGAAACTTGAGCCACTCGCCTGAGCTTATGGCCTGTCTGGGCTGGCTGCCTGTGCCCAGGTCAGGGGCCCGCCCAAGGCGCTGTCCCCACCCCTGCTGGCCCTGCCCTGCCCTGGCCTGCACTACCCCTCCCCCTTGCTGGGAAGTCAGGTGCTCATTTCCCCATTGCCATCCCCGGCCAGATGTCAGGGGCCAGGGCAGGGCCCTGACCCCCCAGAAGCCCCTCATCTGGTGTAGATGGCATAGTGAGTGGCTGCCCTTGGCTCACAGATCCCGGGGGGTCCTGGAATGAGGCATGCTGGAGAGGGCCCAGCCCTAGGGGAGGCAAATGCCAGTACAGGTGGGCAAAAAGCGCCCAGGCTGGGTTCCTGGAAGCAGAGTCTGTTTGAGGCAGGGTCACCGGGCATGGTCTCAGGGTGGCCTCAGGAAGGGAAGGGAGGAGGAAGCAGGGTGGACAAAGGAGAAGCTGGCCTGTCCTGCCGTCTCATGTACCCCCCCAGAAGCAGATCTGGACAATCCCTGTGGCCACCCCAGTCAGGCTGTGCCCTTGAGCCTGGCTCTTCCTGGGGAAGTGCAGAAAGAAGTTTGCAGTGTGGACCTGGCCTCTGGGGCCACCTCCCTGTCCTCCAGACCAGATGCCCTCAACCCAGGTGTGCCTGCTGGCTCAGGGCTTGTCAGGTGTGACCAGGTCCTCTTCCCTGAGGGTCCCCTCTAGGGCTGGGGATGATGTTCTATTTACTATGAGAACCAGGCAGGGCAGACCAGGTCCCTGCACCCTGCCTGCCCCTGTGGCACCGCCTCCTGGTGCTCAGACCTGTCCCCTGCCAGATGGGAGCCTCGACCTGGCTGCTTGCTCCTGGGACATGATGGGCTGGAGTGGTCTGGGAGCAGCATAGCCTTTGGCTTGGTGACACTAGCTGTGTACCCTGGCAGAAGTGTTCCTCCTCCAGGGACCAGGACATCTGAGCTTACCCACCCCAGAGCTGTGGGGTCGAGGAGTCCAAGCTCCATCATGGATCAGTGGGGGATGGTGGATGGGCCACTGTGGCTGCCAGGCCTTGGTTCCTGGACCCCTGTGGCCCACCTCCTGGGAAACACGCACATGGGAAGCCATGTTTTTGAGTGGTATAGCCGACTTCCTGGGGAATGGTGCCCTAGCCTGCAAGGCGTCATTGGGGAGCTGGCACTCCGGCTGTGCCTTCAGGAAGTTGTCCAACATCCTGTCAGGCCAGGAGCTTTTGGCTGGGGCAGATTGTGATGTGACTAGCGGGTCCATGGCTAGTTGCACCATGAAGACAGGTGCCCGGGCATCCCTGTGGCGCACTGGCCAGCTGACCAGACGTCTGCAGCCTCTTGCGAGCTTTCTCCAATGCTGGTCGTTGAGCAGTGGCCCCACTCCATGGTCCTCTGCATCCTCCACGTCTTCTCAGCCACCTGACACTGCGTCCTGAGCATGGCCCCTCAGGACAGCTGAGCTGCAGTGCTGCTTCCTGGAGCCCTGGCTCTGCGCTCGGCCAGTGGGGTGATGGAGAGCCCTCCGGGTCCGGCTCCGTGTCTGAGGCTCTGAGCAGCCCATCAGTGGCAGGATGCCCGGAAGAGGCCCAGGACCAGTATCTACAGAAGGAAGGGAGAGGACCAGGGTTTTACCAAGGTGGGTAGGGGGGCTGCAGTCTTAACAGGTGGCCCTGAAGGGCATCTCCAAGCCTCGACAGCCCTCAGAGTTGCCCCTGGAGCATGCCCTTCGTGAGACCAGATGTGGGGAGAGGGGATGGGGAGGACCCAGTGCCTTCTAGGGTTAGGCTCTGCATGTTCACAGAGCACGAGCAGCATGGAGTACCTGTGAGACCTCCAGGAGGCAACTGGGCACATGGTTTTGGGACCCAGGACAGGCTGAGCTCCTGCTGCAGATGTGGGAAGCTGAGGATAGGTGGGAGGAGGTCTCAGAGTTAATGAGGGAACGAAGATGGAGTGGAACCGTCACCAGAGAGGGGAGCCCCTATAGCCCGTGTCGTGGAGGTGGGTGGCGGCCAGCTCCAAAGTGCATTTGTTGAGTTTGGCAGCCGGGGATGGCGGCTGCCTCAAGAGCGGTGGAGTGGGAGTGGGGGTCAAACGTGGGGTCCAACCCTTCTCCTGAAACCCTTGTGTAGAGGTAGGGAAGGGTTGTCATGGACAGGCTGCTGAGCAGAGGGAGGTTCCAGCCGGAATGAGGGGGAGAACCAAGAGAGGGACTGGGGCCCGTAGTGCTAAGAAAACGGGGAGCAGACCCTGCTCTCGGGTGGGGGGGCACAGGGGTGCAGAAGACTGGCCAAGGGCCTAAAGAGCAGGAAATTACTCTCACAGCTCTAGAGGCCAGAAGCCGGAAGGCGAGGAGTGGGCAGGGCCGCACTCCCTCCAGAGCTGAGGGGAGGATCCTTCCTGTCTCTTCCAGCTTCTGGGGCCCCAGGCGTCCTGGGAATTCCTTGGCTTGTAGATCCAATTTCTGCCTCTGTCATCACAAGGCTATCCTCTCCCTGTGTGTCTGTCTTCTTATAAGGACACTAGTTACGTTGGCTAAGAGCCAATCCTAGCCCGGTATGACCTCACCTTAACCGGGTGACACCTGCAAGGATCCTATTTCCAAATAAGGTCACATTCACAGGGACTGTAGATTAGGATTTAGACATACCTTTTTTTTTTTTTTTTTTTTGAGATGGAGTCTCGCTCTGTCGCCCAGGCTGGAGTGCAGTGGCCGGATCTCAGCTCACTGCAAGCTCCACCTCCCGGGTTTACGCCATTCTCCTGCCTCAGCCTCCCTAGTAGCTGGGACTATAGGCGCCCGCCACCTCGCCCGGCTAGTTTTTGTATTTTTTTTTTTAGTAGAGACGGGGTTTCACCGTGTTCGCCAGGATGGTCTCGATCTCCTGACCTCGTGATCCACCCATCTCGGCCTCCCAAAGTGCTGGGATTACAGGCTTGAGCCACCACGCCCAGCCTAGTCATACCTTTTTAAGGGACATAATTCAACCTGGTGCAGAAGGGGACAGACGTGGGTGGAGGCAGTTGACGTGCAGGACTGGGGGGATGGAGGTGAAGCACCTGCTGCCCTGCTCAGAGCCAGTCGTACAGCTGTGCGTGGAAGGGGTCAGCACAGGGCATGTTGGGGCTGCAACCGGAGGACCAGGGCCCATGGGGGAGAGAGAGAACCTTGCCTGGCCTGCACATGGCTCCTGGCAGGACTGCCACATGTCTGCTGAGCCAGCAGTCCCCGGGGCAGGGTGTGGGCTCAGAGGGGCAGTAGCCCAGAGGCCGTGGTGCTCGCGGACGTGAGATCCAGGACAGGCAGAGGAGGATGCAGGGCCAGGCTGAGGCAGGAGACCGGAGCTTCAGATGGTTGGGGTCTTGCTGGAGCCTGGTGGATGACTGTGGCGGGAGGGCGGGGCCTCAGGAGCCGGAGGAGGCAGCAGAGGCTTCTCTGGAGTGAAAGGTGCAGGTGGGGTGGGAGGTTTCAAGAGGTCACTGGAGCTGGGGTGGGGCAGGGCATGAGGCACAGCCTTTGGAGAACAAAAGAGAGGCACCCAGAGGTGGAGAGATGCCGGTGCCCAGGCCGAGGGGCGGGCCCTGTGGGTGGAGCCACAGCCCACTTGGAGCAGGGCTGGGCCCCTCAGGCAGGGTTGGGGAGGGGACCAGGGTGCCCAGGAAGGACTCGAGGACACAGGGCCCTGGGCTGGCGGGAGGGCATTGGCCTGGGGTGGAGGTTGAAGGACAGCCTGTGGGAGGGACAGCCCTGGAGTCCCTAGAGGCCTCCCGGCTCCACCTGGGCCCCTGTGCTCACACGGTCCCTCTGAGCTTGCACTTCCCTTGGCACTCCCGCCGCGGAGTGCTCCCCGGGCAGACTCAGCTCCTCGGGGACTGGCTGCGCGTCTGCAGGCGGAGCCCAGCCCAGGACAGCATGGGATTGGCCCTGTGACCACATCTTCCCCTGTGCCCACCAGGCCATGGGGGGTCCCTGATTGAGCCTTTCCGTCCCCTGCAGGACAGAGGTGGACCTCTGCAGGCTCTGCACAACCAGCTGTGTGTGATGAGTGGCCACACCTTGCCTCCTCTTCCCGTCCTGGGCACCAACAGCACGGAGCAGGCCAGCGTCCCCAAAGCCATGGCAGCCACGCTGGGAGCCAGCACGCCCCCCAGGCCCCAGGCCAGGAGCATAGCTGGGGTGTATGTGGAGGCCTCAGGCCAGGCCCAGAGTGTCTACACTGCCATGGAGCAGGGCCTTCTGCCTCCTGGGCTTGGGCTGGCTCTGCTAGAGGCCCAGGCAGCCACCGGGGGTCTGGTGGATCCCACCCAGGGCCAGCTGCTCTCTGTGTCCAAGGCCCTACAGCAGGGCCTGGTGGGGCTGGAGCTGAAGGAGAAGCTGCTGACCGCTGAGCGTGCCGCTACGGGCTACCCTGACCCCTATGGGGGTGAGAAGCTGGCCCTCTTTCAGGCCATCGGGAAGGAGGTTGTGGACCGGGCCCTGGGGCAGAGCTGGCTGGAGGCCCAGCTGGCCACTGGGGGCCTGGTGGATCCTGCCCGGGGTGTGCTTGTGGCCCCTGAGCCAGCCTGCCACCAGGGCCTCCTGGACCGGGAGACATGGCACAAGCTGTCAGAGCTTGAGCCTGGCACAGGTGTCCTGCGCTTCCTCGACCCCAACACGCTGGAGCGGCTGACGTACCACCAGCTGCTGGAAAGGTGTGTGCGGGCCGCCGGCTCGGGACTAGCCCTGCTGCCCCTCAAGATCACCTTCCGCTCTGAGGGCGGGGCAGTGAGTGCAGCCGAGCTGCTGGAGGTGGGCATCCTGGACGAGGAGGCTGTGCAGGGTCTGCAGGAGGGCAGGCTGGCCACAGCGGACGTGAGTGCACGTGCCGAGGTGCGGCGCTACCTGGAGGGTACCGGCAGCGTGGCTGGGGTTGTCCTGCTGCCCGAAGGCCAAAAGAAGAGCTTCTTCCAGGCTGCTACCGAGCACTGGCTCCCAATGGGCACCGCACTGCCACTCCTAGAGGCCCAGGCTGCCACCCACACCCTAGTGGACCCCACCACAGGCCAGCGGCTGTGGGTAGACGAGGCAGTCAGGGTGGGCCTGGTCAGCCCAGAGCTCCACGAGCAGCTCCTGGTGGCCGAGCAGGCCGTGACGGGGTACCACGACCCCTTCAGTGGCTCCCAAATCCCCCTCTTCCAGGCCATGAAGAAGGGGCTAGTGGACAGGCCACTGGCACTGCGGCTCCTGGATGCCCAGTTGGCCACAGGCGGGCTGGTCTGTCCAGCACGCAGGCTCCGGCTGCCCCTGGAGGCCGCCCTGCGCTGTGGCTGCCTGGATGAAGACACTCAGCGACAGCTCTCGCAGGCTGGCGGCTTCTCAGACCCTGGCACGCACGGTGGCCTGCACTATGAACAGCTGCTGGCCCGCTGCGTCACTGACCCAGAGACTGGGCTCGCCTTCCTGCCACTCTCAGGGGGACCCCAGGGAGGGGAGCCCCAGGGACCCCCATTCATCAAGTACAGTGCTCGGCAGGCCCTGAACGCAGCCACAACCACCGTCTCCGTGGGGAAGTTCCGTGGCCGGCCCGTGTCCCTCTGGGAGCTGCTCTTCTCTGAAGCCATCCCTGCAGAGCAGAGGGCAATGCTGGCCCAGCAGCACCAGGAAGGGACCCTCTCCGTGGAGAAGATGGCCGCTGAGCTGAGCGCCACCCTCGAGCAGGCTGCAGCCACTGCCAGGGTCACCTTTTCTGGGCTGAGGGACACCGTGACACCAGGAGAGCTGCTGAAAGCCGAGATCATCGACCAGGACCTGTACGAGCGGCTGGAACATGGACAGGCCACAGCCCAGGATGTGGGCAGCCTGGCCTCGGTGCAGAGGTACCTGCAGGGTACAGGCTGCATTGCCGGCCTGCTGCTCCCTGGCTCCCAGGAACGCCTGAGCATCTATGAGGCCCGATGCAAGGGGCTCCTCCGGCCCGGCACTGCCCTCATCCTTCTGGAGGCACAAGCTGCCACGGGCTTCATCATTGACCCCAAAGCAAACAAGGGGCACTCCGTTGAGGAGGCACTGAGGGCTGGTGTCATTGGGCCCGATGTGTTCGCGAAGCTGCTGTCGGCCGAGCGCGCCGTCACCGGCTACACCGACCCCTACACCGGGCAGCAGATCTCCCTCTTCCAGGCCATGCAGAAGGACCTCATCGTCCGGGAGCACGGCATCCGCCTGCTGGAGGCCCAGATCGCCACGGGCGGCGTCATCGACCCCGTGCACAGCCACCGCGTGCCTGTGGACGTGGCCTACCGGCGCGGCTACTTTGATCAGATGTTGAACTTGATCCTATTGGACCCTTCTGATGACACCAAAGGCTTCTTCGACCCCAACACACACGAGAACCTCACGTACCTGCAGCTTCTGGAGCGCTGCGTGCGCGACCCCGAGACAGGCCTGTACCTCCTGCCACTCAGCGGCGTGCAGTCCCCGCTGGTGGATGGTGCCACCCGGCAGGCCTTCCAGAACCTGCTGCTCTCCGTGAAGTACGGGCGGTTTCGGGGGCAGAGGGTCTCTGCGTGGGAGCTGGTCAACTCTGAGTACTTCAGCGAGGGCCGCAGGAGGCAGCTGCTGCGTGGCTACCGGCGGCGTGAGGTCACACTGGGGCAGGTAGCACAGCTGCTGGAGGCGGAGACGCAGAGACAGGCGGACGTCATGCTGCCCGCGCTGCGGGGCCAGGTCACCATCCACCAGCTCCTGGAGGCCCATATCATTGACAAGCACCTGTTGGACCAAGTGCTGGCCAGGACAGTCAGCCCCGAGGCACTCCTACTCATGGATGGTGTCCGCAGGTACCTGTGCGGCCTGGGAGCTGTGGGTGGTGTGCGGCTGCTGCCCTCCGGCCAGCGGCTTAGCCTCTATCAGGCCATGAGGCGGAAGCTGCTGGGGCCCAGTGTGGCCCTGGCCCTGCTGGAGGCTCAGGCAGCCACCGGAGCCATCGTGGACCCTCACAGCCTGGAGAGCCTCTCGGTGGACGAGGCCGTGCGCAGGGGTGTGGTGGGGCCGGAGCTGTATGGCAGGCTGAAGCGGGCTGAGGGTGCCATCACTGGCTTCAGAGACCCCTTCTCTGGGAAGCAGGTGTCTCTGTTCCAGGCCATGAAGAAAGGTCTCATCTCTTGGGAGCAAGCTGCCCGCCTCCTGGAGGCTCAGGTGGCCACGGGAGGGGTCATTGACCCCACTGGCCACCACCACCTCCCCATGCCAGTGGCCATTCAGCGTGGCTGTGTTGACCAGGAGATGGAGACAGCCTTGTCCAGCTCCTCCGAGACCTTCCCCACACCAGACGGCCAGGGGCGCACCAGCTATGCCCGGCTCCTGGAGCAGTGCCCCAGGGATGAGGCTTCTGGCCTTCACCTCCTGCCCCTGCCAGAAAGTGCTCCTGCCCTCCCCACTGAGGAGCAAGTCCAGAAGAGCCTGCAGGCCATGCCGGGGGCTGAGGATGGCACATCCCTCTGGGACCTGCTCAGCTCCTGCCACTTCACTGAGGAGCAACGGCGGGGCCTGCTGGAGGACGTGCAGGAGGGGAGGACCACTGTGCCACAGCTGCTAGCCTCTGTGCAGAGGTGGCTACAGGAGACTAAGCTCCTGGCCCAAGCCCACGTCGTGGTGCCCGGCCCGCGGGGTGAGATCCCCGCCGTCTGGCTGCTGGATGCTGGCATCATCACCCAGGAGACCCTTGAGGCCCTGGCTCAGGGCACGCAGTCGCCTGCCCAGGTCGCTGAGCAGCCGGCGGTGAAGGCCTGCCTGTGGGGCACAGGCTGCGTGGCTGGTGTGCTGCTGCAGCCCTCTGGGGCCAAGGTCAGTATTGCCCAGGCCGTGAGGGACGGCCTCCTGCCCACAGGCCTGGGCCAGAGGCTGCTGGAAGCCCAGGTGGCATCTGGCTTCCTTGTCGATCCCCTGAACAACCGGAGACTGTCGGTGGAGGACGCGGTTAAGGTCGGCCTGGTGGGCAGGGAGCTGAGTGAGCAGCTTGGGCAGGCCGAGAGGGCGGTGGCCGGGTACCCAGATCCCTACTCTGGGGGCTCCCTCTCTCTGTGGCAGGCCATGGAGAAGGGACTCGTGCCACAGAACGAGGGCTTGCCCCTCCTGCAGGTGCAGCTGGCCACAGGGGGTGTGGTGGACCCTGTCCACGGGGTGCACCTGCCCCAGGCAGCAGCCTGCAGACTCGGCCTTCTGGACACACAGATGAGCCAGGTGCTAACAGCAGTTGACAAGGACAACAAGTTCTTCTTTGACCCCAGTGCGCGGGACCAGGTGACCTACCAGCAGCTCAGGGAGCGCTGCGTGTGCGACTCCGAGACTGGCTTGTTGCTGCTGCCACTGCCCTCAGACACAGCACTTGAGGTGGATGACCACACTGCAGTGGCTCTTAGGGCCATGAAGGTGCCCGTCAGCACAGGGAGGTTTAAGGGGTGTAGTGTGTCGCTCTGGGACCTGCTGCTCTCCGAGTACGTCTGTGCTGACAAGCGGCGGGAGCTGGTGGCACTCTGTCGGTCTGGGAGGGCTGCAGCCCTGCGGCAGGTGGTCAGCGTGGTCACTGCCCTGGTCGAGGATGCAGAGAGGCAGCCCCAGCAGGCCACCTTCAGAGGGCTCCGGAAGCAGGTGTCAGCCAGGGACCTGTTCAGGGCACAGCTGATCAGCAGGAAGACGCTGGACGAGCTGAGCCAAGGGACGATGACGGTGAAGGAGGTGGCGGAGATGGACAGCGTGAGGCAGTTCCTGGAGGGAGGCAATTTCATTGCCGGGGTCCTTGTCCAGGGCACCCAGGAGAGGATGAGCATCCCAGAAGCCCTGCGGAGGCACATCCTGCGGCCTGGCACAGCCCTGGTACTGCTGGAGGCACAGGCAGCTACTGGCTTCATCATCGACCCCGTGGAGAACCGGAAGCTGACCGTGGAGGAGGCATTCAAAGCAGGGATGTTTGGCAAAGAAACCTACGTGAAGCTGCTGTCGGCTGAGCGCGCCGTCACCGGCTACACCGACCCCTACACCGGGCAGCAGATCTCCCTCTTCCAGGCCATGCAGAAGGGCCTCATCGTCCGGGAGCATGGCATCCGCCTGCTGGAGGCCCAGATCGCCACGGGCGGCATCATTGACCCCGTGCACAGCCACCGTGTGCCTGTGGACGTGGCCTACCGGTGTGGCTACTTTGATGAGGAGCTGAACCGCATCCTGGCAGACCCAAGCGACGACACCAAGGGCTTCTTTGACCCCAACACACACGAGAACCTCACGTACCTGCAGCTTCTGGAGCGCTGCATGGAGGATCCTGAGACTGGCCTGTATCTGCTACAAATCATAAAGAAAGGAGAAACCTACGTGCATATCAGTGAGGCCATGAGACACGAGTTGCAATCTAGAACTGTAAAAATGCGCGTGGGGAGGTTTGCTGACCAGGTGGTCTCTTTCTGGGACCTGCTGTCCTCTCCATACTTCACAGAGGACAGGAAGCGGGAGCTCATCCAGGAGTATGGAACCCAGAGTGGGGGCCTGGAGAAATTACTGGAAATCATCACCAAGACAATTGAAGAAACAGACACGCAAAACCAAGGCATCAAGGTGGCGGCCATCAGAGGGGAGGTGACAGCTGCAGAGCTGTTCAACTCCGGGGTCATCGATCAGAAGACCCTGCATACACTTCGTGTGGGGAGGACTGGGGGACAAGCACTTAGCACGCTGGAGTGTGTAAAGCCTTACCTGGAAGGCAGTGGCTACATTGCAGGGGTGATGGTGCCCTCCACCAGGGAGGTCATGAGCCTTCATGAGGCCAGCAGGAAGGAGCTCATCCCTGTAGGATTTGCAACTTGGCTGCTGGAGGCACAGGCCGCGACTGGGTTCCTCCTGGACCCCAGCACCCACCAGAGGCTCTCCGTGGACGAGGCTGTGGATGTGGGCCTGGTGAGTGAGGAGCTGCGGGAGAGGCTCCTGAAGGCCGAAAGGGCTGCCACGGGCTACAGGGATCCAGCCACGGGAGACACAATCCCACTGTTCCAGGCCATGCAGAAGCAGCTCATTGAGAAGGCAGAAGCACTGAGGTTGCTGGAGGTGCAGGTGGCCACGGGGGGTGTCATCGACCCATTGCACCACCACCGGCTCCCACTGGAAACCGCCTACAGACGTGGCTGTCTGAAAGAGGACATCTATGCGCTCATTTCTAACCAGAAGCACATGAGGAAACGGTTTGTGGACCCGAACACGCAGGAGAAGGTCTCCTATCGAGAGCTGCAGGAGAGGTGCCACCTGCAAGAGGACACTGGCTGGGTGCTCTTCCCAGTGAACAAGGATGCACGGGACTCCGAATACATAGACGACGAGACGAGAAGGGCCCTGGAGGCAGAGCAAGTGGAAATAACAGTGGGAAGGTTCAGAGGTAAGAAGCCAACACTGTGGGAACTGCTGAATTCAGAATACGTGACAGAGGAGAAGAAGCTCCAGCTGGTGAAGATGTACAGAATGGACACGAGCCAGGCACTGCGGAAGGTAGCACACCAGATCTCAGACATGATTGAGAAGCAGGAAAACAGCAACAAACAACTGTGGTTCCAAGGAATTAGAAGACAGATCACAGCCTCTGAACTCCTCAGCTCAGCCATAATCACGGAGGAAATGCTCCGGGACCTGGAAACAGGGCGGAGCACGACACAACAGCTCAGGGAGGACGACCGCATCAAGCGCTACCTGGAGGGCACCAGCTGCATTGCGGGCGTCCTGGTGCCCGCCAAGGACGAGCCCGGCCGCCAGGAGAAGATGAACATCTACCAGGCCATGTGGAAGGGCGTGCTGCGGCCCGGCACGGCCCTGGTGCTGCTGGAGGCGCAGGCGGCCACCGGCTTCGTCATCGACCCCGTGCGCAACCTGAGGCTGTCCGTGGAGGAGGCCGTGGCCGCGGGCGTGGTGGGCGGCGAGATCCAGGAGAAGCTGCTGTCGGCCGAGCGCGCCGTCACCGGCTACACCGACCCCTACACCGGGCAGCAGATCTCCCTCTTCCAGGCCATGCAGAAGGACCTCATCGTCCGGGAGCACGGCATCCGCCTGCTGGAGGCCCAGATCGCCACGGGCGGAGTCATCGACCCCGTGCACAGCCACCGCGTGCCCGTGGACGTGGCCTACCGGCGCGGCTACTTCGACGAGGAGATGAACCGCATCCTGGCGGACCCCAGCGACGACACCAAGGGCTTCTTCGACCCCAACACGCACGAGAACCTCACGTACGTGCAGCTGCTGCGCCGCTGCGTGCGCGACCCGGACACCGGGCTCTACATGCTGCAGCTGGCAGGCCGGGGCTCCGCCGTGCACCAGCTGAGCGAGGAGCTGCGCTGTGCCCTGCGGGACGCCCGTGTGACGCCAGGCTCGGGCGCCCTCCAGGGCCAGAGCGTCTCCGTCTGGGAGCTCCTCTTCTACCGCGAGGTGTCCGAGGACCAGCGCCAGGACCTGCTGAGCAGATACCGGGCGGGCACGCTGAGCGTGGAGGAGCTGGGCGCCACCCTCACCTCGCTGCTGGCCCAGGCCCAGGCCGAGGCCGAGGCCGGGAGCCCGCGCCCAGACCCCCGGGAGGCCCTGCGTGCGGCCACCATGGAGGTCAAGGTGGGCCGCCTCCGGGGGCACGCGGTGCCCGTGTGGGACGTGCTGGCGTCCGGCTACGTGAGCGGGGCCGCCCGGGAGGAGCTGCTGGCCAAGTTTGGCTCAGGGACTCTGGCCTTGCCCGCACTGACCCGCCGGCTGACCGCCATCATCGAGGAGGCCGAGGAGGCCCCCGGGACCCGGCCGCAGCTCCAGGACGCCTCGCACGGCCCGCGGGAGCCAGGGCCAGCCGGGCAAGGGGACGGCGAGTCGGGGCGCTCCCCGGGCCAGGGCGAGGGCCAGGGCGAGACCGAGGAGGCCGCTGCCGCCGCCCCCCGCCAAGAGCAGACCCTGCGTGGTGCCACCATGGAGGTGCAGCGCGGGCAGTTCCAGGGGCGGCCGGTCTCCGTGTGGGATGTCCTCTTCTCCTCGTACCTGAGCGAGGCCCGCCGAGACGAGCTCCTGGCCCAGCACGCGGCCGGCGTCCTGGGCCTGCCCGACCTCGTCGCCGTCCTCACCCGGGTCATCGAGGAGACCGAGGAGCGGCTCAGCAAGGTGTCCTTCCGAGGCCTGAGGCGCCAGGTGTCCGCCTCCGAGCTGCACACGTCTGGGATCCTGGGCCCCGAGACCCTGCGGGACCTGGCCCAGGGCACTAAGTCGCTGCAGGAGGTGACGGAGATGGACTCGGTCAAGCGCTACCTGGAGGGCACCAGCTGCATCGCGGGCGTCCTGGTGCCCGCCAAGGACGAGCCCGGCCGCCAGGAGAAGATGGGCATCTACCAGGCCATGTGGAAGGGCGTGCTGCGGCCCGGCACGGCCCTGGTGCTGCTGGAGGCGCAGGCGGCCACCGGCTTCGTCATCGACCCCGTGCGCAACCTGAGGCTGTCCGTGGAGGAGGCCGTGGCCGCGGGCGTGGTGGGCGGCGAGATCCAGGAGAAGCTGCTGTCGGCCGAGCGCGCCGTCACCGGCTACACCGACCCCTACACCGGGCAGCAGATCTCCCTCTTCCAGGCCATGCAGAAGGACCTCATCGTCCGGGAGCACGGCATCCGCCTGCTGGAGGCCCAGATCGCCACGGGCGGAGTCATCGACCCCGTGCACAGCCACCGCGTGCCCGTGGACGTGGCCTACCGGCGCGGCTACTTCGACGAGGAGATGAACCGCATCCTGGCGGACCCCAGCGACGACACCAAGGGCTTCTTCGACCCCAACACGCACGAGAACCTCACGTACGTGCAGCTGCTGCGCCGCTGCGTGCGCGACCCGGACACCGGGCTCTACATGCTGCAGCTGGCAGGCCGGGGCTCCGCCGTGCACCAGCTGAGCGAGGAGCTGCGCTGTGCCCTGCGGGACGCCCGTGTGACGCCAGGCTCGGGCGCCCTCCAGGGCCAGAGCGTCTCCGTCTGGGAGCTCCTCTTCTACCGCGAGGTGTCCGAGGACCAGCGCCAGGACCTGCTGAGCAGATACCGGGCAGGCACGCTGAGCGTGGAGGAGCTGGGCGCCACCCTCACCTCGCTGCTGGCCCAGGCCCAGGCCGAGGCCGAGGCCGGGAGCCCGCGCCCAGACCCCCGGGAGGCCCTGCGTGCGGCCACCATGGAGGTCAAGGTGGGCCGCCTCCGGGGGCGCGCGGTGCCCGTGTGGGACGTGCTGGCGTCCGGCTACGTGAGCGGGGCCGCCCGGGAGGAGCTGCTGGCCAAGTTTGGCTCAGGGACTCTGGCCTTGCCCGCACTGACCCGCCGGCTGACCGCCATCATCGAGGAGGCCGAGGAGGCCCCCGGGACCCGGCCGCAGCTCCAGGACGCCTCGCGCGGCCCGCGGGAGCCAGGGCCAGCCGGGCAAGGGGACGGCGAGTCGGGGCGCTCCCCGGGCCAGGGCGAGGGCCAGGGCGAGACCGAGGAGGCCGCTGCCGCCGCCCCCCGCCAAGAGCAGACCCTGCGTGGTGCCACCATGGAGTTGCAGCGCGGGCAGTTCCAGGGGCGGCCGGTCTCCGTGTGGGATGTCCTCTTCTCCTCGTACCTGAGCGAGGCCCGCCGAGACGAGCTCCTGGCCCAGCACGCGGCCGGCGTCCTGGGCCTGCCCGACCTCGTCGCCGTCCTCACCCGGGTCATCGAGGAGACCGAGGAGCGGCTCAGCAAGGTGTCCTTCCGAGGCCTGAGGCGCCAGGTGTCCGCCTCCGAGCTGCACACGTCTGGGATCCTGGGCCCCGAGACCCTGCGGGACCTGGCCCAGGGCACTAAGTCGCTGCAGGAGGTGACGGAGATGGACTCGGTCAAGCGCTACCTGGAGGGCACCAGCTGCATCGCGGGCGTCCTGGTGCCCGCCAAGGACGAGCCCGGCCGCCAGGAGAAGATGGGCATCTACCAGGCCATGTGGAAGGGCGTGCTGCGGCCCGGCACGGCCCTGGTGCTGCTGGAGGCGCAGGCGGCCACCGGCTTCGTCATCGACCCCGTGCGCAACCTGAGGCTGTCCGTGGAGGAGGCCGTGGCCGCGGGCGTGGTGGGCGGCGAGATCCAGGAGAAGCTGCTGTCGGCCGAGCGCGCCGTCACCGGCTACACCGACCCCTACACCGGGCAGCAGATCTCCCTCTTCCAGGCCATGCAGAAGGACCTCATCGTCCGGGAGCACGGCATCCGCCTGCTGGAGGCCCAGATCGCCACGGGCGGAGTCATCGACCCCGTGCACAGCCACCGCGTGCCCGTGGACGTGGCCTACCGGCGCGGCTACTTCGACGAGGAGATGAACCGCGTCCTGGTGGACCCCAGTGACGACACCAAGGGCTTCTTCGACCCCAACACGCACGAGAACCTCACGTACGTGCAGCTGCTGCGCCGCTGCGTGCGCGACCCGGACACCGGGCTCTACATGCTGCAGCTGGCAGGCCGGGGCTCCGCCGTGCACCAGCTGAGCGAGGAGCTGCGCTGTGCCCTGCGGGACGCCCGTGTGACGCCAGGCTCGGGCGCCCTCCAGGGCCAGAGCGTCTCCGTCTGGGAGCTCCTCTTCTACCGCGAGGTGTCCGAGGACCAGCGCCAGGACCTGCTGAGCAGATACCGGGCGGGCACGCTGAGCGTGGAGGAGCTGGGTGCCACCCTCACCTCGCTGCTGGCCCAGGCCCAGGCCGAGGCCGAGGCCGGGAGCCCGCGCCCAGACCCCCGGGAGGCCCTGCGTGCGGCCACCATGGAGGTCAAGGTGGGCCGCCTCCGGGGGCACGCGGTGCCCGTGTGGGACGTGCTGGCGTCCGGCTACGTGAGCGGGGCCGCCCAGGAGGAGCTGCTGGCCGAGTTTGGCTCAGGGACTCTGGCCTTGCCCGCACTGACCCGCCGGCTGACCGCCATCATCGAGGAGGCCGAGGAGGCCCCCGGGACCCGGCCGCAGCTCCAGGACGCCTCGCGCGGCCCGCGGGAGCCAGGGCCAGCCGGGCAAGGGGACGGCGAGTCGGGGCGCTCCCCGGGCCAGGGCGAGGGCCAGGGCGAGACCGAGGAGGCCGCTGCCGCCGCCCCCCGCCAAGAGCAGACCCTGCGTGGTGCCACCATGGAGGTGCAGCGCGGGCAGTTCCAGGGGCGGCTGGTCTCCGTGTGGGATGTTCTCTTCTCCTCGTACCTGAGCGAGGCCCGCCGAGACGAGCTCCTGGCCCAGCACGCGGCCGGCATCCTGGGCCTGCCCGACCTCGTCGCCGTCCTCACCCGGGTCATCGAGGAGACCGAGGAGCGGCTCAGCAAGGTGTCCTTCCGAGGCCTGAGGCGCCAGGTGTCCGCCTCCGAGCTGCACACGTCTGGGATCCTGGGCCCCGAGACCCTGCGGGACCTGGCCCAGGGCACTAAGTCGCTGCAGGAGGTGACGGAGATGGACTCGGTCAAGCGCTACCTGGAGGGCACCAGCTGCATCGCGGGCGTCCTGGTGCCCGCCAAGGACGAGCCCGGCCGCCAGGAGAAGATGGGCATCTACCAGGCCATGTGGAAGGGCGTGCTGCGGCCCGGCACGGCCCTGGTGCTGCTGGAGGCGCAGGCGGCCACTGGCTTCGTCATCGACCCCGTGCGCAACCTGAGGCTGTCCGTGGAGGAGGCCGTGGCCGCGGGCGTGGTGGGCGGCGAGATCCAGGAGAAGCTGCTGTCGGCCGAGCGCGCCGTCACCGGCTACACCGACCCCTACACCGGGCAGCAGATCTCCCTCTTCCAGGCCATGCAGAAGGACCTCATCGTCCGGGAGCACGGCATCCGCCTGCTGGAGGCCCAGATCGCCACGGGCGGCATCATCGACCCCGTGCACAGCCACCGCGTGCCCGTGGACGTGGCCTACCAGCGTGGCTACTTCGACGAGGAGATGAACCGCGTCCTGGCAGACCCCAGCGACGACACCAAGGGCTTCTTCGACCCCAACACGCACGAGAACCTCACGTACATGCAGCTGCTGCAGAGGGCCACTCTTGATCCTGAGACAGGGCTCCTGTTTCTTTCTCTCTCTCTGCAGTGACTGGGCTTCCTCTGCAATTTTCTGCAACTCTGGAAAAGCTGTGGCATAATTTTGTGTCTTTTTTTTTTTCTCATTCTTTGATTTTGTTGTTTTACCCATTCGTTATCTGTGGAAAATGTTTTAAGTTATCATGTGACGGTAACTTTTTCTTTGTCCATCAAGGTGTTTCTGGACATCATAATTTTTTTGGTGTGTTTTCTGAGTCCTCTAAGTGTCATGTGGTTTTCCTTTTCACTCCTTTTAGATTTTCAGAACATTTTTCTGTGCATTTTGGATTCCCTGCCGGCATTTTACAGAAGGTCACTCTTTAGACTCATTCCATCATGCCATCGGGTGCTCTTTTGTTGCAATGTAATTCTTATTACATGCAGGTATTTCCCTTATGATGTGTTCTTCATGTTCATTGTCAAACTCATTTTCCATCAGACAATGTCTACCATTTAGTGCTCTGGCTCAATTTCAGTCCTCCTCCCTGGCCTGTCCACCTGCTGCTGTGCCGGCCCAAAGCTTGGACGTTATTCTGCTGGCGGCTCCACCTTAGAGGTCTGACCTCACCAGCACTGACTGAACGAGTCTGTTGTGGAGAAAGACCTTTGGTAGTAATTTATTAGGAAAAATTCTGAACACATAAGACACGAATCAAACTCGTGTTTGATTTCAGGTTTTTGAAGGTTCAATCACCAATTTTCATACCCTTAATATAGAGATAGTAGATTAAACAAGGGAAGTAAGCCGTCCAAAATCCAGGGTTCCTGGAGCCATATCTCAGAATCGTATGCCCATAGGTTGCAGTTAAGTCTTGCTCAAAGATTCCTGGGAGAACCAAGAAGTTTCGTTGTTCGTAGAAGTGCGGCCATTCTAGCAGGTGACAAAGAACAAGGGCTTGCTAGTCCCCCCTCATTCACTCCACACATGGGTTGCCTGTGGTGTCTGGGCCGCTTGCTCTCCAATGGTAGCAAAACACAGCAAGAATCCATGGGTTCTGCCTGGTGGCTGTGTGTGGCTGGCCTCCTGGGGGCCTGCGGGCTGGGCGTGGAGGACACTCCCTGTGCTGGACTGGCTGGAGTGAGGGCAGATAGAGCAGACAGGGCTTGGACATTTGGGATGAAGAGCCAGTGGCCTCAGGGTAGAAATGACACGTGGGTAACTCATCAAAATGTGCCTCCCAAGCTCTAGAGAAAATCCCTGCCAGGGTCTGTGTGGCCTTTGCAGGAGCATCTGGCCCATCTGGAGGTGGGCTTGAGGGGACAGGTGGCCACAAGGAAATAGAAACGGTAGCCAGGCACGGTGGCTCACGCCTGTAATCCCAGCTCTCAGGGAGGCAGAGGCGGGAGGATAGCTTGAGCCCAGGAGTTCGAGACCTGCCTGGGTAATATAGCGAGACCCCGTTTTCCACACACACACACACAAAAGACAGAAACGGTAGTGAGGTTCACATGTGCTACCATTCACAGATGGCAAAGTAGTCACTCTATGATCCACTTAATCGCTCTCATCCAGGTTTTACAGCTGTCTGAGTAAGACCCCGTACAACTGACGATGCAGGCTAGGATGGGCGATGCAGTCAGGGCACTAACCTTGAAAAGGGGGACAGGGAGAACCTTGAAAAACAAGGCATCGGCAGGGTGCTTTCAACCACATTCTTTCTATTGTTCTTGAGCAAGTCCTGTGTGTGTGCCGGATGCCTGTGTTGTAGAAGTTCTCACTGTGAACTTTACAGCAATGCTGAAGCAGGAATTAGCATGCCTGATTAGTGGTGATGGGACCCATGTTTTTCTGTCCTTTTACTTTCACCTTCTCTGTCATTATATTTGAAGTGAGCCTCTTTAGGCAGCATATTAATGGGTGAGGTTATCTTTATCCAATTTCACAATCTCTATGTTTAAATTGGCATATTTACACCATTACATTTTATGTAATTATGTGTTTGGACTCATTCTTTGTTTTCTTTCCCTCCTCTGTTTTTTGTTCATTTCCCCTCCCTTAGGTGCCTTCTTTTGGATATTGGAATACTTTTTAGTATTCCATTTAAATTTATTGGCTTTGGCCGGGCGCGGTGGCTCAAGCCTGTAATCCCAGCACTTTGGGAGGCCGAGATGGGTGGATCACGAGGTCAGGAGATCGAGACCATCCTGGCTAACACGGTGAAACCCCGTCTCTACTAAAAACACAAAAAACTAGCCGGGCGAAGTGGCGGGCGCCTGTAGTCCCAGCTACTCGGGAGGCTGAGGCAGGAGAATGGCGTAAACCCAGGAGGCGGAGCTTGCAGTGAGCTGAGATCCGGCCACTGCACTCCAGCCCGGGCGACAGAGCAAGACTCCGTCTCAAAAATAAATAAATAAATAAATAAATAAATAAATAAATAAATAAATAAATAAATTTATTGGCTTTGGGCTATTCTTTTCTAATTTTTTGTTGGTCACCCTGGAGATTACAGTATGCTTATGAGTTTTGACACTCTTCTTCGCATCTCTGCTCTGCCACTTCACGGAGGTGTGGTCTCTTTCTCCATTTCCTCCCCCATTCTATCTCCGTCATGTTGTCACATCTACACGCACTGAGAATCCCACCAGGTAACGGGGCAATTTTACTTTCAACAGTACAGATTTTTTTGTTTTTCTTTTTGGAGACAGTGTCTTGCTCTGCCGCCCAAGCTGGAGTGCAGTGGTGCAATCTTGGCTCACTGCAACCTCCGCCTCCCTCCCAGGTTCAAGTGACTTTTGTGCCTCAGCTTGCCAAGCAGCTGGGACTACAGGTGCGCACCACCATGCCCGGCTAATTTTTTGTGTTTTGATCTCTACTTAACGGTATTTCATCATGTTTCCCAGGCTGGTCTTAAACTCCTGAGCTCAGGCAATCTGCCCACCTTGGCCTCCCAAAGTGCTGGGATTATAGTCCACACCCGGCCTCGACAGTAATAGATATTTTTAATGACTTAAAAAGTGAAAACAACATATTATGCTCATCTAAATATATACCATTTCCATTGCTCTTTCTGCATTCCTGAAATTCCAGGTTCCCTCTGGTATCATTCCCTTCAGGCTAAATACCTTTCTTTAGCATTTTCTTTTAAAGTTGGCCAGTGAAGCACTTTGGGAGGCCAAGGCGGGCAGATCACTTGAGGTCAGGAGTTCAAGACCAGCATAGCCAACATGGTAAAACCGTCTCTACTAAAAATACAAAAATTAGCTGGGCGTGCTGTTACCTGTAATCACTTGGAAGGCTGAGGTGGGAGATCACTCAAACCCAAGAGGCGGAGGTTGCAGTGAGCCAAGATCGCACCACTGCACTGCAGCCTGAGCAACAGAGTGAATCTCCATCTCAAAAAAAGTAAATATAGTCTGCTGGTGAGGAATTTTACACATATAAATCATAAAATATTTGATTTGAGTTTATCCTATGTGGAGTTGACCAAACTTTTTGACTTTCATAAGTTTATATCTTTCACTAAATTGGAGAACTTTTCTGCCATTATTTCTTCAAAATAAATGTTTTATGTACTAATATCTTTCCGTTCTCCTTCTGGAGCTTCAAATACAAAAAGATGTTTTGATATTGTTCCACAGCTCTCTGAAGCGTTGTTCATTTTTTAAAAAACTTGTTTTTCCTGTTTTCCAGATTAGATAATTTCTATTGATCTCTTTGCAAGTTTACTGACTTCTTCCTCTGTAATCCCCCTTTTGCTGTTGAGACACTCAGTGAGTGTTTTTTTTCTTTTTTCTTTTATTTGAGACGGAGTCTCACTCCGTTGCCCAGGCTGGAGTGCAGTGGGGCGTGATCTCAGCTCACTGCAGAGTCCACCTCCTGGGTTCAAGTGATTCTCATGCCTCAGCCTCCCGAGTAGCTGACACTACAGGTGTGCACCACCACGCCTGGCTAATTTTTGTATTTTTAGTAGAGACAGGGTTTCTCCATGTTTCCCAGGCTGGTCTCAAACACCTAGACTCAAGCGATCTGCCCACCTTGGCCTCCCAAAGTGCTGGGGTTACAGGTATGAGCCACTGCACCTGGCCAACTTTTTTACTTCAGATGATTTTTTGCTTCAGGTAATATGTTTTTCACTTCTGCCATTTCCACGTGCTGAGAACGTCTGTCTTTTCACTCATTCCTGGGGTGTCCACTCTTGCCTCGGGGAACATCGGGCTGGAATTGCTGCTGTGAAATCTCTTTCTGGTCCCTCCAGCATCTGAGTCCTGGGGTCCTGCCAGCAACTGTGTTTTCCCGAGACTGGATCCAATTTCCAGTCCTTGGCATGTCGGGTAATTTGGGTTGTATCTTGGATATTTTGAATAATCAGATGCGAGACTCTGAGCCCTGTGAGAACGCGCTTGAGAACGTTGGTATTTTCACTTTGGCAGGCACTTGCCCTGGCTGGGTCCGGGCCACAAGCTGCGTCCCAGCCTCTGTGTGCAGTGGATCCGCGCTGGCTCCATTCTCAAGGCTTTGGTGTGCAGCGTGTTCCCCACACTTGCTGCTCAGCTCAGGCGAGCACCGAGCTTGTGATGTTTCATGCTTAGCGTGGAGGCCCCTCCTCCAGGTCTCTGCTCCGTGGGGGCCCCACACACTCAGGCTCCTAGGAGTCCTCCATTTAGAAAGCCAGGGTTTCTCTCAGAGTCTTAGTTCCTTGTGCTGTCATCCATTTCAGATGACTTGGGCCCTGCTCAGGGCAGCACAGCAAGAGAAAAGACAGGAAAATAAGAGAGGGACCCTGCACACACACGCTCTGGACCACAGAGCCCTGTGCCCAGTTCCTCTGTCAATACAGGTGGAATCTCCTGCAGGATCTCAGGGGCCCAAGATGCCACCAAAGATCAGGCCAGGACAGGATTAGGAGGGAGAGGAGAGGGAAGTGGGGGTTTCTTCTGTGCACTCTGTTTGCAGAAGGAAAGGCGGGTTGGCGTTGGGGTTGTCAGTCTCTGCACCCACAGCACAGTTGTGAGACACCCCCATCCTCAAAACCGCACATACAGCTAGGGGAAAAAAAAAGAAACAAAAAAACAAAACAGTAAACCTCCGCGCCAGTTGTTGGTAAGTTCTGAGTTTCCTCCCCAGCCAGCTGCCACTGTTAACATTCCACAGTCCTCCAAGAGTCGCTTTTTATATTCTGTCCAAAGGGAGAAAGGAGCTGTAGTGGCTGTGCTCCACCTCTGCCAGCCCAGAAGTGCCCAGAAGTGCTCTTCTGATTTTACAGGTGAAGAACCAGAGTCCTGGGGGTGTAACAAGCCCAGGTTCTCAAGGCAAGGGCAGGAACTCACGAGCACCCAACTCCAAACTGTCCTCGCCCCACAGGCTTGTGGTGGTCACTGCTGCCCTGTGCACCCTGGATAGAAACACTGCTGGAGGGGAAGGCTTTCTCAGAGCCCTGGGGAAGGGGATGGCCAGGCCACCTACACTCACGGCCCTGTTCCACTGGCTGCACTGGAGTGGCAGCCGGATGGACAGCAGCCGGCTGGAGGCTGGGAGGCAGCCTGGGGACAGGAGGCTGGGGTGCTGAGCAGCATGCACCATGGGGCAGCAGGACACAGGGCCCTCCCAGCCGGACTCGCACGTGGCACTCTGTGGGGCAGGTGGTGACGGGAGGCAGACACGCTCCAGGGGCATCCCTCAGCCGCCATGCTCCAGGTACTTGCGCCTCACGTTTAGAACCAGGGTAGATTTGGAGACTCTTGGGATCTTTTGATAAAATTTATCTCCAATCTCTAGGTACAAAGGATGCTCCTATAAAGGGCCAGATTGCAAGCCCTGGGACTGAACCCCTGCCCTCGGTGCCACCACTGCTATTTCATAACTATGGGCTCTTCTGAAAGTGACTTCATGGCTCAGTGCCTCAGTTTCCCTTTTTGTAAAATCATCATCATGGCCGGGCGCGGTGGCTCAGGCCTGTAATCCCAGCACTTTGGGAGGCCGAGGTGGGCAGATCACAAGGTCAGGAGTTCGAGACCAACCTGACCAACATGGTGAAACCCTGTCTCTACTAAAAATACAAAAACTAGCTGGGTGTGGTGGGCACCTGTAATCCTAGCTATTCAGGAGGCTGAGGCAGGAGAATTGCTTGAACCCGGGAGGCGGAGCTTGCAGTGAGCTGAGATCTCGCCACTGCACTCTAGCCTGGGTGACAGAGCAAGACTCCGTCTCAAAATAATAATAATAATAATAATTGTAATAACATTTAACTCACATGGCAGTTGTGAGTACAAATAAAATTCAAACCCTGGAAGTGTTCGAAAAACATCCACAAGAATGACAGAAAGGAGTAGTACTCTGTTGCTGCTTTTGTTATTTTTAACATTCGTGTGGCTTTTTTCTTCCTATCCGAAAAAGATATTTTCTCCCCAGTCAACCCAAGTCATCCTTCTAGTGGCAAGAAAATTAGGTTTGTTAGGCCGGGCGCAGTGGCTAAAGCCTGTAATCCCAGCACTTTGGGAGGCTGAAACGGGCGGATCACGAGGTCAGGAGATCGAGACCATCCTGGCTAACACGGTGAAACCCCATCTCTACTAAAAAATGCAAAAAATTAGCCGGGCGCAGTGGTCGGCGCCTGTACTCGCAGCTACTCGGGAGGCTGAGGCATAAGAATGGCGTAAACCCGGGAGGCGGAGCCTGCAGTGAGCTGAGATCCGGCCACTGCACTCCAGCCTGGGCGACAGAGCAAGACTCCATCTCAAAAAATAAAAATAAAAAAAAAATAAAAAAAATAAAAAAATAAAAAGAAAATTAGGTTTGTTATGGAAAGAATCCAAAAAGAAAAAAACTAGTTAATATTCAGATTCAAATTTTTCTTCTTCTTTTTCTTTCTTTTTTTTTTTTTTTTCTTTTTTGAGACAGGGTCTCACTCTGTCACGCAGGCTGGGGTGCAGGGGTGCAACAGCTCACTGCAGCCTCGAACTCCTGGGCTCAAGCAATCCTCCCGCTTTAGCCTCCTGAGTAGCTGTGACTACAGGTGTGTGCCACCATGCCCAGCTGATTTTTTTTTAAGGACTAGAAAGTCAAAGACAAATGCCCAGCAGATTTTGTAGAGATGGGGTTTCGCCATGTTGCCTAGGCTGGTCTTGAACTCCTGAGTTCAAGCAATCCACGTGCCTTGGCCTCCCAAAGTGCTAGAATTACAGACATGGGCCGCCACGCCTGGCCTATATTCTGATTTATATTCAAAGTAGACTTTGCAGCAAGACAATAGGCTTGGAAGACAGGCTCGTGATGCAGTTCGTGATGGGGTTCGCAAAGGGGCTGGGGGTGAGGTTCAAGATGGCGTTTCTGATAGGATTGGTGATGGGGTTCGTGATGGGGTTAGTGATGTGGTTGGTGATGGCACAATGGGGTTGGCGATGGGGGTTCGTGATGGAGTTAGTGATGCGGTTGGTGATGGCACAATGGGGTTGGTGATGGGGTTCACAGTGGAGTTCGCGATGAGGCTGGCCATGGGGTTGGCGATGGGGTTCGCGACAAGGGTGGTGATGGGTTACCGTGGAGACAGTGAGAAGGCAAGGCAGAGACCGAGGAGGTCAGATGCCTGCCTTGTCTTCCCTTGAGGTCCCTCCAGTGCGGTGGCTTACACCTGCAATCCCAGCACCTTGGGAGGCCAAGGTGGGTAGATCACTTGAGCTCAGGAGACCAGCCTGACCAACATGGTGGAACCCTGTTTCTACTAAAAAAAAAAAAATTAGCCAGGCGTAGTGGCAGGCTCCTGTAATCCCAGCTACTCAAGAGACTGAAACAGGAGAATCACTTGAATGCAGGAAGCAGAGGTTGCAGTGAGCCTAGATCACACCACTGCACTCCAGCCTGGGCAACAAGAGCAAAACTCCATCTAAAAAAAAAAAAAAAGACATCCTGACAGGTGGGCAAACAGCAAGGGCAGGGCACTCCAGTGCTGACAGGAGGGGCTCCTGTGGTGAGACCTTCATGCTTCCCAGGCAATACAGAGGCTGAGGTTGAGCTGACATCTATGCTGTGGGGCCCACAGTGAGGACAAGTGGTCTCACAGCAGACATGTGGGCAACAACTTGGAGTCAGAATGCACACTAAGCTGTGCCCAGCCCAGGGCACTGATGGGGACTCACATCTGCCCCACCTTCAACCACAGTGGCCTGTGGACACAGCTCTACAATCCAGACAGAGAGGGATGGGACATCAGACCAACCAGGATCCACCAAAGGTGAGAAACTCAAAAGACCCTCCTACTTTACAGAAGCTCCTGAGGGGTCAACCAGCCCTCACACAGACTTCTGCCTACAAGGGTGGTCTGAAGATCTTAAAGCCTTGAGTTTGGGATAAGGCAGTTCCAGATAAGCAACACCCAGACCTTGTCACAAGTGGACAAAAGTCTCCGGAAGATGATGCATCATGCGGTGCCTTCAGCTTATTCCTCCTATAAATACTTCTCAAAATGGTCTGCACACAACCAAAGAAACCAGAGCACAGCCGGAATGAAGACGCCATGAGTGAGAACCCACAGAAATGACAGAACACCTCCACAAAGACCGTAGAATAGCCCTGGTCAACTGTAAACAGCAATAACTAAAGTTAAGAATTCAATGGGCTGATTTAACCAGCATGTCAGACAAATCACTGAGGGAGGAGGTGAAATGGAAGACAGAGTAGAAGGAATTTTGGAGAACATAGCAAACGGAGATAAATGCTGGGAAGAGCGGGAGAGAAGCTAAGGTGCAAACAGAACAGTAAGATGGTCCAACAGACATCCAATGGAGTCCTTGAAGGTCAGAAGATAGAGAATGGGGCAGAGGAAACATTGGAAAGGAAAAAGATTTTCAAATTTTCCAGATCAAAGACATTAATGTCCAAATTAATGTCCCCAATCCCTCTCTCTCTCTCTATATATATATGTGTGTGTGTGTGTGTGTGTATATATATATATATATATATATTTTTTTTTTTTTTGAGATGGAGTCTCACTCTGTCACCCAGGCTGGAGTGCAGTGGCACAAGCTCGGCTCACTGCAAGCTCCGCCTTCCAGGTTCACGCCATTCTCCTGCCTCAGCCCCCCCAGTAGCTGGGACTACAGGCGCCCGCCACCACGCCCAGCTAATTTTTTGTATTTTTAGTAGGGATGGGGTTTCACTGTGTTAGCCAGGATGGTCTCGATCACCTGACCTTGTCATCTGCCCGCCTCGGCCTCCCAAAGTGCTGGGATTACAGGCGTGAGCCACCACACCTGGCCAGCAAGTTTTGTAAGTAACTAGAGATGTCCAAAGGTTAACAAGTCCAAACTTGAGCTCTCCTGCACGACAGCCAATAAGTCAAGACAAGGAGTTAAAGCCAAGAAGGCAACAAATTCATTTTGGAGAGCAGCAAGCCCAGCAGATGTGAATGAGCGTCCTCGGGAGCCATCTCACGTGGGTATGAGGTTCAGGCCCTTTTCATGTTCAGGGCAGGGAAAAGAGGAGGGCATGTGATCAAGGGGTGATGGATGACAACTGGGTACCAGTGAGGCTCCGAGGAGGTTGGGAACTTCCTCTTCCTTTTCAGGTCACAATGCTCCTGTAAATCTTCCACAAAACATAGCTGTTTACATGCTTCCCCTTCAATCCTCGAATTAGTTTCAAAAACCATATGAAAATTACTGTCCTTGCATTTTATCTCAGAGCTCTACAATTATCCTAACCTATGTGCAGGAGTGGGTAAAGACCCCTTCAACAAAAAAGGAGTGAGTGATGTGAGTTGTTTTGTGGTCTCACTGTTACGCAAATAGTCCTTTAAGGCAATTTGGTGCATGTGCTAATCCCGCCAGTGAGAGCCGCTGACACCGAGAAGAGCTCACCATAGGTGTCAATTATCTTCAACTTGGACTTTGCCTTATCTGTATGCTGAATAGATGCCTCTATTCCTCGGGATTGAGTTATTACTAGATATATTGCTATCCTCCTGAAATATTTTTGGAAATAATTATTCCTAATCAGTGCTTCACATACACACACGTGCGCACGTACCAGCTTCCAAGCTGGTTGTTGGCCACCACAGGCCTTCATGGCTGCTCTCTGGAAACGGCTGTTTCTGGCTGTGTGTACACTTCACAGCCTTGCTCGGAGTGAGCTGGGAAGCCAGCAAGCCACTGTCTCCACCGCCCAATCTGGGAGGCACTAGCCCAGTGCCTCTGTGCCTCTGCTGTGTTCTCACCCCGGAAGCAAGTCACCCAGTCCAGTCCACACTCCTGGCATGGGACTGCACATGATGCGGGAGACCAGGAGGCAGAGTGACCAGGACAGACAGTGGGAGGGCTCCTCTGGTGCTCCTCTGACCCCCCAGAGTTGGGACCCCCTGGCTTTCTCCCACCCTAGGATTCCTGGCATCCAGGACAGCAGTCCTGAGCCCCGCAGGCCAAGGGATCGTCCACCTGAGCCCCGCAGGCCAAGGGATCGCCCACCTGAGCCCCGCAGGCCAAGGGACCGTCCACCTGCCGATGGGAAAGAAATCTGCAGGAATTCTGAGAACAGCTCACCTGCATGCCTCACAGGAGGGAGGGGCTTAGGAAGACTCTAAGGCGACAGACATGGAGCCCCAGTAGATGTGCAAGGCGGAAGAGGAGGAGGCAGTGAGCAGCGAACCTGCAGTTGGCACCACAAGGCATTGCACAGGGGCCAGGCGCAGCGGCTCACGCCTACACTCCCAGCTGCTCAGGAGGCTGAGGCAGGAGGATCCCTGGAGCCCAGCAGTTCAAGACGAGCCTGGGCAATATAGCAAGACTGGCTCTATAAAAAGTTTAAAAAAAAAAAATAGCTGGGCTCTGTGGCATGTGCCTATAGCCCCAGTTATTCAGGAGGCTGAGGTGGGAGGATCCCTTGAGCCCAGGAATTTGAGGCTGCAGTGAGCTGTGATTGCACCACTGCACTCCAGGGTAACAGAGTGAGAATCCATCTCTAAAAAAATAAATTTTAAGAAGCCAATTCACAGATTAGGCTAAGAGGGCGGGTGAATGGCTCAGTGGCCAAGAGCAGCCCTAGAGAACTTCCGATAAATCCAAATGGCCTGGCAGGATGAAGGGGTGGAGAAGCTCATAGGCAGAGCAGAAGGGAGGGTGGGCACCCACCCTGGGGCACAGCCAGATTGAGGCCAGGGAGGGCATGCTGCAGCAGCCACTGCCTCTGTGCCCGGGCGGGCAGCAGTCCGACCCACTCTGTGGAGTCGGAATAAATGCTGGGAAGCATCCCTGCACGCGAACACGTAGCGGTTGTCACGTCACTCTTCTTACCATGCGGGTTGTGCCCGGTGCATGTGCTATTCCCCTCGGGCTGCCAGAGCAGCACCAGAGATGGAGGAGTGGCTTAAAACAGCACAAACAGATTCGCTCACTGTGCTGGAGGCTTGAAGTGCAAAATCGAGATATCAGCAGGGCTGATTGCTTCTGGGGCGGGGCGGGAGAATCCATCCCAAGTCTCTCTCCTCACCACTCATGGCCCTGGCAGTCCTAGGCACGCCCTGGCCTGTGGGCACAGCCCTCCAATAGTGGCCTCCATGTTCACATGACTGTCTACCTTATTTCTCTGCACCCCAAGTATCCTTCTTTCTCTGATAAGGACATTTAGGGCCCACTCCAACATCTCAAGATCCTAAACTTATTTACATTTGCAAAAATCTTTTTTTTTTTTGAGAAGGAGTCTCACTTTGTCTCCCAGGCTGGAGTGTGGTGGCATGATCTCGGCTCACTTCAAGCTCCGCCTCCCGGGTTCACGCCATTCTCCTGCCTCAGCCTCCCAGTAGCTGGGACTACAGGCGCCCACCACCACGCCCAGCTAATTTTTTGTATTTTTAGTAGAGACAGGGTTTCACCATGTTAGCCAGGATGGTCTTGATCTCCTGACCTCGTGATCCGCCCACCTCGGTCTCCCAAAGTGCTGGGGTTACAGGCGTGAGCCATTTTTTTTTCAAATAAGGCTGTGCTCCTAGGTACTGGGGATCAGGATGTAGACTTTTGGGGGATCCTATGTGACCTACCACAGAACATGTGTGTCTGGTTACGGGGGTGGAGAAAGGGGAGGAAATTCATTGAGATTCTTCTGCTCAAGCCTTACCTCTTCAGGGGCTTCTCTGGACCACACCCCCCAAAACGCACCCCTGCCCACCCAGAGATCCATTCAACAAGTGTTTGCTGAGGGCCTGCTGTGTGCCAGGTACTGTCCTCGCACCCGAGAAAGAGCAGGGACAAAGAGAAGACACTCCTGCCCTGTGGGAGCTCGAATAGCAACAGGGACACAAACAGTGAAGAAGAGAGATGATAAAAACCCAGATGCAAGGCAGGCGGGGTGAAAGCCCCAGGAAAAGTCGAGTCAAGCAGGGGAAAGGGGATGGGGACTGTGATGTCAGGATTCGTGGCCAGGGCAGGCCTCTCAGGAAGTGACCTCAGAGGATGTTTGGGAAGGGCATTCCGGGCAAAGGTATAACCAGGGCAGACTTTGGCCTCCAGCCCCTGCAGAGGTCAGGCTGATGCCACATGGCCCAAAGTCCCCCCGTAGACCACGTTGTTAGCACAGACCAGGGGTGTCCAATCTTTGGACTTTCCTGGCACACATTGGAAGAATTGTCCTGGGCAAAACACTTAAATAAAATACACTTAACACTAACGACAGCTGATGAGCTTTAAAAAAAAATCTCAACAAGAAAGTTTACAAATTTGTGTTGGGCTGAATGCTCCCTCTGGGCTGCGGATTGGACAAGCTTAGCATAGACTGTGGTGTGGCCTAGGTAAACACAGACATTCAAATCAGGTGGAACATTTCAAGGGCTTAGAGGGTGTCTCTCAGGAGCTGGTCAGGGCCAGTTTCAGGGTGGAGAATTTGAACACCCCAAACCTTTACTGCAGAAGGCCTCAGCAGGATCATCTGGCCTTGGTGGAAGCCACACTCAGGGGGCCTGGTGACCAAGGCTGGTCAGGAAAGAGCGACCACAGGGGATGCAGCAGGGCCAGATGCAAGTCTGCCAAAGAAAGAAAGAGGCGTCCCAAAGGGACAGCGCACAGAGGCGCGCGGAAGGGAGGAGGGGAGTTCCAATTTGGGCTCCAGAGAGAGAAGGTGAAGGATGAGGACCCGCCGTGAGAGAGGGAGGAGGCCACGGGAAGGCTGTGGGAGCTGCGGGCTGAAGGGGGTTTTAGGTAAGAATCGGGGAGAGCGCCGGTGGTCAGCGTGGCTGGAGGGTGTGCTCAGAGCGGCCTCCGGAGGGAGCGGCCTTGTGAGCCGGGTGGGCACCCCCATCATGGTTCCACTGTCCCAGGGGAGCCAACCGCGGAAAGGAGGGGCGCGTTTGAGGAGAAAAGAGAAAATCGCCATCCTGGAAGGTGAGAAGATGGGCTTGTGGGCGGGAGGAGGCACCGGCAGGCGGGCCATGGAGAGATTTGTGGCCCCCAATGAAAGTCAGCCTGGGTCAGCCTGCTGGTGGGCCTTTCCCCCAGCCCTCGGTGTCCCACCCACCTGTCCCATGGGGGTCGGCCGGGGAATGAATACGTGGCCAGGAGAGCGGGGCCCCGCTTTCGAGCCCGCGGGGACTCCTGCAGCTAGAGGGTGTCGTGGGCTTGGGGGACCCCAGATGCCCCGAGTCTTCCCCCAGATCCTAGGGGAGCAACCGCGAGAGAAGTGGGCTGCTCCAGGCTCCGGGTGGCCGCGGGGCGGGACCTCCAAGGGGGCGGGGATTTGGGGGCGGTTCTCCTGCGCGGGGCGGGGCTTCGAGGAGGCGAGGCGGGGCCTGGGGCGGGGCCTCGCGGAGGACCTTGGGAATTGGCGGGGGCGGGGACCAAAACGGGGCGGGGCTTCGCGGAGGTGGGGCGGGCCTTCGCGGAGGAGGCTTGGGGGACGAGGAGGGGACAGGGCCTGGGGCGGGGCTTCGCGGGGCGGGGCCTCCGAAGGGGCGAGGCCTGGGCGCGGCCGGGGTTCGGCAGCTGGCTTGGAAGCGGTGCTCTGGCTCGGGCTGGCACACGCGGCTCGGGAGCGGCGCGCCGGCTCCGCCTCCGGCCCCCATCCGCCCGCCGCGCGCCCGCCCCTCCCAATTCCCAGAGCCGGGGCTGGGGCTCGCGGCGGCGGCGGCGGCGGCGGCGGCGGATCTAGGCTGGGCTGCTGGGCGCGGGGCCAGGGCGGGCCGGGAGCGGCTGCTCCGGCGGCGGATCACGCGAAGGGCGGTGGCCTGGGCCGGCCGAACCATGGCGGCCCCGGAACCGGCGCCGAGGCTGGCCCGGGAGCGGGAGCGGGAGGACGAGAGCGAGGACGAGAGCGACATCCTGGAGGAGAGCCCGTGTGGTCGCTGGCAAAAGCGGCGGGAGGAGGTGGGCGCGGGGGTCGGGGGCACGGGGTGACACCGCCCTCCCAGAGCCGGAGGGGCCTGGAGGCTGCGCGGGGCGTGGGGGCGCTGGGAGAGCGCGGCGCGCGGCGCCTGGAAACCTCTCCACGGTCCCTTGCGGCCAGCGAATCAGCCACCCCTGGACCCCTTTGGCCTGGCGCCCGCCCTGGGATTCCCTGAGGGCCAGTCTCCTCCTAGGACCACCTCCCCATGCCTCTGGACTCAGCCGCTAGGTTCCTGGGGATCCCCCTCGACCCCTTGAAACCTGCTCCAAATCCCCTTAGCCCAGCCCTTGGATAGGAGCCCTTGGCTCCTGGGGGCAGCTACCCTCCAAGCCCCCACCTTCCCGCAGAGTGGCTCAGGGCCTACAGTCCAAGCTTGGGCCCACTGGAAAGGTATGGACAGGGACCAAATCCTCACCCGCAACCTGACACACACCAGGGCACACATAACCCCTTATTCACTCCCCAGGTAAACCAGGGGAACATGCCAGGGCTTCAGAGCACCTTCCTAGCCATGGACACGGAGGAGGGGGTAGAGGTGGTGTGGAACGAGCTCCACTTCAGAGACAGGAAGGCCTTCGCGGCGCACGAGGTGAGGCCGCTGCCCCCTCCTCATCCTGCCTGGGTGACCACCTGCTGACCACCTAGAGACCATCCTCCCTCCCCAGGAGAAGATCCAGACTGTGTTTGAGCAGCTGGTGCTGGTGGACCACCCCAACATCGTGAAGTTGCACAAGTATTGGCTGGATACCTCCGAGGCCTGCGCGAGGGTGATTATGGGCGAGGCCCCGGGCAGGCAGAGGCCACAGCCAGGTGGGGTGGGCATGGGGACGAACGCGCAGCTCGTGGAAATCCTGAGCTCACACCCTGCAGGTCATCTTCATCACAGAGTACGTGTCATCAGGCAGCCTCAAGCAATTCCTCAAAAAAACCAAGAAGAACCACAAGGCCATGAACGCCCGGGTATGGGGAGCGGGCTGGGGCAGCCACGGGGACAGGACGGGGTTGGGGCAGCCTCGGGGACTGGGATGGTGAGGGGGTGCCCAGTGGCCTCGGACAGGGACTGGGCGAGGATGCGGGGCGGGCTCCGCAGGCCCAGCCGCCTCTCCTGCGCCCACCCGACGGAGTCGTGCGTCCGCCGCCAGGCCTGGAAGCGCTGGTGCACGCAGATCCTGTCCGCGCTCAGGTGAGGGCCTGGGCTGGCCCGGGCGCTGCACCGCTGAGCCCCCGCCTCTTCAGAGCCTCCTGACCGGCTCCTCCTACTCTCCCCTCCCCAACGTCTGCAGCTTCCTGCACGCCTGCAGCCCCCCGATCATTCACGGGAACCTGACCAGCGACACCATCTTCATTCAGCACAACGGCCTCATCAAGATCGGCTCTGGTGCTGGCGGGGCAGGGCTGGGCGGGGGACGGGGCAGGGGAAGGTGCCTGCAGCCAAGGGCAGAGGAGTTCTGATGCCCCAGCAGCTAACTTCGCTCTTTCTCCCGCCCCTTGGCAGTGTGGCACCGAATCTTCTCCAATGGTAAGTGCAGACTCTGGGGGATGGGGTCCTGGAGAGGTCCCGCCTGCTCAGCCTTTACGCCCTCCACAGCGCTGCCGCATGATCTCCGAAGCCCCATCCGCGCTGAGCGAGAGGAACTTCGGAACCTGCACTTCTTCCCCCCAGAGTACGGCGGTGAGTGGCGCTGGGTCTGGGCGCCCCGTGCCTGCCCTGTGTGCTTCTCTCCTACCCGTCCTGTGTTCTCTCCTGTTCAGAGGTGGCCGACGGGACCGCTGTGGACATCTTCTCCTTTGGGATGTGTGCACTGGAGGTACTGCCCCCGCCCTCCACCTTGTGCTCTGCCCTCCTCCTAGCTGTGCCCTGCCTGGCTCACCTGTGTGGTCTCTTCCCCATGCCTGACCTGGCTCTGTGCCCCAGATGGCTGTGCTGGAGATCCAGGCCAACGGGGACACCCGGGTCACAGAGGAGGCCATTGCTCGTGCCAGGCACTCACTGAGTGACCCCAACATGCGGGTAAGCAGCTTGCCCTACCCCTCCCCAGCTGGCTCACTGTGCTCAGCTAGGCCAGCAAGGTGCTCCAGGCAGGCCTGGGAGAGCATCACAGTTTGTGCAGCTGAGGGGTATACCAGCTGGCTGCACCCCCCAAAGAGGACCTCAGTGGGAGCACATACTGGTTCCAGGCCTGAAGGCCCTAACGGGTCAGCACATTCTAAGGACAAGAAGGCAAGAGAGACCCTCCCTCTGTGGCTGCTATCACCATGCCCGTTTTATAAAGAAACTGAGGCTCAGAGGAGATGAGTCCTTTGCCTGAGGCTTTAGAGTAAGTGGTGGAGCCAACATCTGCACCTGGGTCTGCTTCACTCAAGTCCTTGACTTTAAGCTTCTAGGAGGTGATGAGGCTCCTGCTTGTGGGGGGACATGGTGGGTGCCAAGCATGCAAAAAAAGGTATGGGATGGAAGCTGCATCCATAGCCCCCTCTGCTCGGAGTCCAGACTTAACTCCATGGCCTCAGAAGATGGGGGTGCCTGGATGGGGCTGGTAGGGAGCTGGAGCCGGGCTGGGCACGGATGTGGACAGAGGGGGAACCAGCAAGGTCATCTCCAGTGCTGGTCCTGAGCTGAGCCCATCAAATGACCATGGGTAGCAAGAGGCAGAGCTTGCAGTGAGCCGAGATCGTGCCACTGCACTCCAGCCTGGGCGACAGAGTGTGATTCCGTCTCAAAAAAAAAAAAAGACCACGGCTTGCAGGTGTGACTTAAAGATCATGGCTCCTACTCCCCATGATTTTTGGGAGGTTGAGGGAAGCACAGCATGGTGCTCCAATCCCAGAACCCAGCTGTCCTCAAACCCAGAGGGCCAGGTCCTGGCCTGGCTGCTGCCAGGACTCCTACCTACGGGCATCCCTGCATGTCCTGTATGTCCCTGAGGAGGAGGGACGAGGAGAACTCAGGGATTACCTCTCCTCGAACTGTGGGGCCAGAGCAGAGAGCTCTGCACACCACCAGCCTCTCTTCCCCATGCCCCAGGAGTTCATCCTTTGCTGCCTGGCCCGGGACCCTGCCCGCCGGCCCTCTGCCCACAGCCTCCTCTTCCACCGCGTGCTCTTCGAGGTGCACTCGCTGAAGCTCCTAGCAGCCCACTGCTTTATCCAGCACCAGTGTGAGCAGCAGGCCAGCCCAGGGGGTGGCCGGGGAGGCTGAGGTTGGGATGTGGAAGGGGCCCTGCAGGACCCACGGCCTGAGCACACCACCTTGATGCTCCTGTGGCTGCAGACCTCATGCCTGAGAACGTAGTGGAGGAGAAGACCAAGGCCGTGGACCTGCATGCAGTCTTGGCGGAGCTTCCCCGGCCCCGCAGGCCTCCGCTGCAGTGGCGGTGAGCAGTCAGCACCCAGAAACCTCCCCTCCCCGTGCCTCCCCTCCCCGCACCCCTGGCCAGCCCCTCATGTGCCTCCCACCTCCATGCCAGGTACTCGGAAGTCTCCTTCATGGAGCTGGACAAATTCCTGGAGGATGTCAGGTAAGAACTGATGTAAGGTTGGGGGCCAGGCAGCTGTCAGGCCTGAGCCCCCAGCCACCCCGGTGTGTCTCCAGGAATGGGATCTACCCACTGATGAACTTTGCAGCCACTCGGCCCCTGGGGCTGCCCCGGGTGCTAGCCCCACCCCCGGAGGAGGCCCAAAAGGCCAAGACCCCGACGCCAGAGCCCTTTGACTCTGAGACCAGAAAGGTGAGTCCCCTCTTGCTGCTCAGTGCCATCCCTCAGACCTTCCAACAGCTTGATAAGAGATTCCTTCTCCCAGGGCCTGCGTCCCCACAGCCCAGCTCTCCTCCTGGCTGCCAGAGACCAGATCCAGGCTGACCCCCTTGTGGGGATTATGGGGGTTGTAGGACAGGCTGGACACTCTCCTTTTCCAGGAGGCTCCCTGTCCCCTCAGATCCTCCCCTGCATCCTGCTGCCTGCCCTGAACCTACTCCAAGCATCCTTCCTCCAGAACTCGCCCAGGCTCTTCCACCCTGCCAGCACTCTTCCCCCCACCCCCCCACCCTCCCATCCCCCACCTTGTGCTGATTCCCGGATATCTATGTCCTGGTGTCTCCCCAGACTTTTCCTGCAGCGCTGCCTCCTGGCCAGTGGCCTCTCTTGGTGCAGTGCAGCCAGAATTTATGTCCTAACAGGCAAACTGCCTGCTCCTGGCTGCCCCCAGAGATCATGGGAGTCCTCAGCTGATGCCCAGGCGCTGGGAGGCCTGGTCCTGCAGGCACCCTGCACTTCGGTGCAGTCCCGTGCCACTCAACCTCCCTTTCCCCATGCTTAAGTTCCCTCTTTGTTCAAGTTGTCCTCTCAGCAGTGAAAGCTCCTATTCAGCCTTCAGTACCCAGCACCTAATGTCGACTCTTCTCGAAGCTTTCCTTAGCTCACTAGGCCACTAGCAGTGAGATGGGCCCTTCTTAGAGATTCCCCCCTTTCCAATCTCTGCTGTCCCTTCCTGACCCCTCTGGGGCCGCAGCATGTGGTCTCGCTGCTGGGTCTGTGAGTCTCAGCCTTCTGCCGCTGCAGGTCATCCAGATGCAGTGCAACCTGGAGAGAAGCGAGGACAAGGCGCGCTGGCATGTGAGCGGGGCCTGGGAGGGCAGCGCTGCTGTGGGGAAGGCGGGAGCGTGGCAGACCCCCAAACCTCCAGCCGACCACGCCCCGCCGCCTCCCCAGCTCACTTTGCTTCTGGTGCTGGAGGACCGGCTGCACCGGCAGCTGACCTACGACCTGCTCCCAAGTAGGCTGGGCAAGGGACCTGGGCGGCGGGCGGTGACCCCGGGCAGCGGGTGGCGCAGCGGCCTCATGCCTCGCCTTACACCGTTGCCGCAGCGGACAGCCCTCAGGACCTTGCCTTGGAGCTTGTGCACTACGGCTTCCTCCACGAGGTGCGCTGGGTGGTGCAGCGTGGCCTGGCGGAGGGGGCAAGCGGGGCAGGCTGTGCCCCTCCGTCCCCCATGCCTCCCTCCTTCCACAGGACGACCGGATGAAGCTGGCCGCCTTCCTGGAGAGCACCTTCCTGAAGTACCGTGGGGCCCAGGCCTGACCTAGTACCCCAGCCCCTGGGGACCATGCCGGGGTGCTGCCCAGGCAGGCCATGTTGGGGAGACCCCAGCACCGCGGGGCTGCTCTCCTCCTTGTGCCTGGGAGCACAAAGGCCCTGGTGGTGAAGAAACCCCCGCCTCCTGAGAGTGGGGCTGACCCTGCCTCGGGCGCCGCGGGGGTGGGGGGTGGGTGTGGGGGAGCCGTTAGGCCTCCCAGGTCCTTAGGTTCAGGGTTGCCCCCAGGACCCCTTCCCATATCCTCCATTCTCCACCCTGAGTTCCTACCCAAGCTGCCTGGCCAGGGCCACTGCCTGCTCAGCATGCAGGAGGCTGCCCTGCAGGGAGCCCCAGCTCTGGGGTTTGGGGGTGAGGGTCAGCCCTGGACAGACCTCTGCCCAGGGAACTGCTCCATGGGGTCTGGGAGAGCAGCCATCCCCGGCTGGCACCATAGACCCACACAAGGAGCCCGCACAGCAAGCCAGCAGTGACACACCTGCAGGTGTCAGGCATGGCACTGGGCACAACAGGGACCTGGCAGGAGAAACAGACCACAGAGAGGTCTGGAGTTGAGGCTGTCATCAGCAAAGCCCCTGGTCCCACGCAGCTCTGCCCTGGAGCCACCTCTTTGACCCTTACCCACCCTGAGACCAGAACCTGCAGCCCCTCTACAGATCTCCTCTGGCCACTGCAGCCCTTCCAATGGGCTTTTTCTCTCCTGCATCCCCTGGCCTGGAGGGGTCAGGGCCCCCACATCCTCTCTGCTCCTCAGATTCACACCCCTCCATGTTACCTCCCGCACCTCCTCCCTGGGGCAGCTGCTCCCTGGGCCTCTGAGGATGTCAGCTCCTGGCTCCCTGCCTCTCTCCCACTGCACTCCTGGCTCAGTCTTAGAGGTTTCTATGCCCCCATGGATTCTACCCCTGCCTTCCTGGCCTCTTGATTCTTGGCTTGCCTCTCCTCCAATTCCAAACTTAGTGAAATAGCCTTAAACATTTTAAATTGTATGTATAAATTTAGCACAATCATGCCTTTTTAAAAGCATTTCAAATGTCAAACCAGAAAGGCACACCACTGTATTAGTTCTATACTGCTGCTGTAAAATTTACCACAAACTTAGTGGCTTAGAACAACACAAATGTATTGCAATTCTGTAGGCTGGAAGTCTGACTACAGGTCTCACTGGACTAGAATCAAGGCTGGCAGGCTGCCTTCCTTCCTGGAGGTTCTAGGGGAGACTCTGTCTCCGGCTTCTTCAGGCTGCTGGCAGAATCCACATCCTTTCAGTGGCAGGGCCAAGGTCCCCACTTTCTTGCTGGCTGTAAACTAAGGCCACTTCCAGCTTGTAGAGGCTGCCTACATTCCTTGGCTCTTGGCCTCCTCCTCCATCTTCAAAGCTAGCAGTTTCAGTCTGTATCACGAAACATTTCTCTGGTTCTCTGCAGACAGGAAAGGTTGTCCCTAAGGACTCATGAGATTAGGTTGGGCCCAGCCAGATAACACAGGATAGTCTCCCTCCTCAAGGTTTTTAATATTAAACACATCTGCAGGACACATTTTGCCATGTAAACTAACATTCACTGGTTCCAGGGATTAAGGAAGGAAACTCTTTTGTTGGGGAAGGGTGGCATTCTGCTGACCACAGCACCCCAACCAAAAACCAAAGCAAGACTTACTAACGAATATCAAATAAATTAAATGTGCAAAATAGTGAATCTCAGTTATCTTAAATATTCCAATACTATTTACAAAATTATTCTAATTCTCACAACTTCCAACTCAAAATTAGTAATCTAAAATAATCTCCATATCCTAGATGGAAACCCTCATGTAAAACTGTCTGATTACTCACGGTCCTAAATGGTTTCAGTGGCAAACACATAACATTGTACTACTGATTAAACTGAACTTAAAAGCATCAATACTACCATTGCTGCACTTAATCATGTCTCTGTTGAATTCTTCCTTTTATCTTTTCAGAATTTTATGTGTATTGTTTTTAAAGTAGAATGGGTTTTTTTTGTTTGTTTGTTTGTTTTTTGAGGCCAATGATAAATAATAAAGGCAGGCTCCTACTCTCATCCTCTCCAAATTCAACTCTCTTAACTGTTTCTTCAGGCATTTGAAATCCATGTTTTTCAAAATCATGAGCTTTTAGTTCTGTTTATTAGTTGTTTCACATTAGGTGTCCCCAGCCAGCATCCTCTGGGAGGAGGGTGGTCACCCGCCTCAATCTCCTGATGCGGCATCGTTCTAGTGTGACGGGCATCACAGCTGCATGGGTGTTATTACAGCTTCATTACCACACGCCACAGGAGAGAACAGGGTGTTCTAGGATGGCATTTCTTGCACAACTTTTTGTTTTCCCTGGAGTTAATAATTGCCTATTTTTTGTTTGCCTGGTTTTCTCTATGTGTTTGTCATCGATTCATCTTTAGACTTTCCTGCAAAAGCATGAGCATCCTCTCACAGCTTAGGACTCATCACATAACTGACTGCTCAGTTTCTTCTTTTCCTGGAGCCCCCACTATGCAAGCCCCCTGCCCAGGCTACTTGTTCTTGGACTTATGGTCCAGTTGTCAGCATGGGTTAACTCTTCACCAGTGTCCTGGAATGCTTTCCTTTTCCTTCATTTGCTCTGTTTGAGAAGGACCATCCTCCAAGTTTCCTGAGAGGGTGCATAGGAAGTTGCGGAGTCTTTACCTGTTTGTCTTTATGCTAACCTCACATATGCTTGACAGTGTGACTAGTTACAAAAAGCTTGGCTTGGTTGAAAATCATTTATTCCCAGGATTTTGAGGGTATCGTGTCATTTTCTTCTAGTTCTGAGAACGCTTGTGCCTTTCTGAATTCTGACTCTTTACCTATGATCTCTTCTGTTTTATTCTTTGCCCCATTACTTCGACAATTTTCAATGATTTGTCTTGATATACAACTTGCCTTTCACCCACTGTTCAGGAAACATGACTCTCTGGTTCTAGGAAATTTTCGTGATTTATCTCTTTGTTGATTTCTCTCGTTTCCTTATTTTCTGGACAATTTAGATGTTGGGTTTCTGTTTTTTGGGTTTTTATTTTTTGTTTTTGTTTTTTGAGACAGGATTTGGCTCCGTCACCCAGGCTGGAGTGCAGTGGTATGATCACAGGGCACTGCAACCTCCACCTTCTGGGCTCCAGCAATGCTCCCACCTTAGCCTCCCTACTAGCTAGGACTACAGGCCTGTGCCACCATGCCCAGCTGGTTTTTTAAAATTATTTTTTGTAGAGATGTGGCCTCGCTATATTGCCCAAGCTGGTCTTGAACCCCTGGGTCCAAGTGATCCTCCTGCCTCAGCCTCCTGAAGTGCTGGAAAGGCAGGTATGAGCCACTGTGCCTGACCTGGACTTCTCTTTTGAGATGCAGTCATGGTGGTGGAAAGAACACAGGTTCTGGAGCCATTCTGCTGCTCCCTGCCTTGTGACATTGCCCATCAGTAAAAATGGGGATAACAGCTGTACCCATTGCATAGCACTGGGTTGTGAGGATCCCATGAGTAAATGTGTATAAGAACAGTGCTGGGCACCATGCACCCTGCGTGCACTTTATTGTCAAGGGAAGCTGTTCCCAGAGGGTGGTGCCTGTGGCTTCCCCTGGTGGTGGTAGCAGACCAGCCCCCCACCACCCATCCACCCCCTCCATTGTGGAGGCCTTGTGTGCCAGGCTGGCCCTAAGAGCACCCACCTGTGTTACTGCTATTCTGTTTTCCAGCTATCTAGTTCTGTCATTATACATTCTGGAAGACTTCATCTTAAAAAGCCTATTGAATTGCTCTTTCCCCTCATGTTTTATTTCTAAGAGCTCGTTCTCATCCCGAGTGTTCTTTCTCTATAGCCCCCAGTTCCTTTTTATTGCCTGTAATACCTCTAATATCTCTGAGAATGGCATTTTAGTTTTCATTTTTCTTTGGCTTCCTTTATTGTCTCTGTTTCTTCTGAGTCCCTTTTCTTCTTTCTCAGGTGTCTGGTGATCCTGGGCTGTCCAGTTGCTTTTAAGAATGAGATGCTTTTTGGCCGGGCGCGGTGGCTCACACCTGTAATCCCAGCACTTTGGGAGGCCGAGGCGGGCGGATCACAAGGTCAGGAGATCAAGACCACGGTGAAACCCCCTCTCTACTAAAAATACAAAAAATTAGCCGGGCGAGGTGGCGGCGCCTGTAGTCCCAGCTACTCAGGAGGCTGAGGCAGGAGAATGGCGTGAACCCAGGAGGCGGAGCTTGAGGTGAGCCGAGATTGCGTCACTGCCCTCCAGCCTGGGTGACAGAGCGAGACTCCACCTCAAAAAAAAAAAAAAAAAAAAAAAACCATGAGATGCTTTTAGTGGCTGGGGCTTATGGCCTGGTGAGCTTCAAGGCCAGCGATCTGGCTGGGCCATTCTACTGGGCAACCCTCTGCCCCTAGCTGCCCTGCTAGTCTTTTCTTTTGAGCTGGGAGCTGCAGCAGAAAGGAGCCTTCCTCTCTGAGGAGGCTGATGGCATGTTGGTGGTCAGACCCAGCCCAGGGGGTGGAGGTAAGGCAAGGACCCAGAGTCTCACTTACTCCCAGGCTTTCAGACAGAGCCTTGCTTTAGCAGGGCCTCAGAGCTCCTCTCCCAGAGTTCATGTCTCAGCCACTGCACTGCCTGCCAGCCCCGGTGGGTATGGACAGAGGTCTGGGGTTTCCTTTCTGTAGCTGTGCTTTCACCCACGACCCTCAGACACCGGCCTCCATGGCCGGGTGGGCTGGAGTAGCTCTCACTGTCCATCTTCCTCCAGCTCTACAATATTCCAGCTCTTTGCCCTTGCAGGGTTTGTCTTTATGAAACCCCTTTCCTATAATTTCAGAGGGTTTCAGGAGGAAGGCGGGGAATATGCTGCCCTATTTAAGTAGAGGTGTCTTTATTAAATTCTAAACGTTCCCAGGGTTGAAAGGAGGCCTGCCCGGGATGCCTTGTGGCCTCAGGCACTGAAGGTGCCTGAGCTTACAGATGTGGCTTCTTCAGATGACCGAGTTGGGGTCTCGGGACTGGGTGCAGCAGATGGCAAATGTCCAGGACGGGCAGCTTTCCCGGCAGTACTGATAAACACTTTGGGCCATGAAAGCCAGTTCAGGTACTAAGGGGGCCTGTGGCCTGCGGGCCTAGTGACTGATGTCAGCCAACCTACGGTCATCTGTTCCCTGGAAGGAGAAAAGGCTGCCAATTGAACGAGGCTTCCCGGCCCCAAGGATGTCGCGACGCGGGGACGAAGCATCTCACGACGTGAGCCTGAAACACACGGGCCTTTCATCACCCGAGAATCCTCCAGTCCAGGAGGGTCCCGCTCCTTCCCCTGCCTCCCGGAGGAGAGCCTCTGGACGACGCCCGCGACGGCGTTTTCTCCAAAAAAGGCAGAGAAGAGAAGCTCAGTAGTGGCCGCAAGGGAGAGGGGCAGCGAAGGCCACCACGCGCTCCCGCGTCGGCCACGCGGCGAGATACGCCCGGCTCGAGTACTGCCGCGCGCGCCCCCGGACGCCCATGTTGCACGGACCTCTCCCCTCGCCCGGCCAAGGGCACGCCCCTTCCGTCGCCCCTCCCGCGGGCGTTAACTGTCCCTCCCCGCCCCGGAAGCGCGTTCTTACTTCCTTCCTCGCGAGAGTTCCGTGCGCCGGCGCCCAGATCGCGCGAGACCGCGGAAGGAGCAGGAGTGGGTGGTGCGCGCGGTGGCCGCGACGGACGCAAGATGGCGACGGCGACCATAGCTCTCGTAAGTGAGCCCCCCGTGACGCGGGCGGCCCTCAGCTTGCGGGGCCGGGTCGTAGGCCCAGCCTGGGCGCGGAGGGCCTCCCAAGAACGCGGCGGTCTTCCCAGGTCCCGCGCGGACTCCCTTGTGTCCCCAGGTCAAGTGAGGCGGGGGCGGGGCGGGTGCGCGCGGGCGGCCGGCTCGCGGCCCCAGCTTCCGGTCTGCGGACCCCAGCTTCCGGCGGGGCGGGGCGGCGCGGGGGCCCGGGCGCTGCATGTGGCCCGGGCGGGCGAGCCTAGCGGGGTCGCGTTCCTACCCGCTAGGTCCGGCAGCCGGGGGTCGTCGTTCTCTCTTTGCCGACTGGGATGTGCGCCGTGGTCACGACGGAAGCGGGTTCCTGGGGATGATGCGTGGGCCTTCGGGTTGATAGGATTAGAAGGGGACGGGATCTGTAGAAAGGGGTTTGCAACTCAGAGCGTGGGGTGGCCTTGGTTCACTACGCCTGCAGCTGTGAATTCGTTTTCCGGTGCTGTAGAGGGATATGGTTATCTCTGTTCTCTTGTCTCCACTTGGGAAAGAAGGACGTGCTTTCTCATCCTACAGTTTTTGAGAAATCGCTCTGTGGGAGGATTTGGGGACACAATGGGGAACCAGACAGGCAGTCGGAGGTCTGGTGCCCACCTGAAGTAAGTTCCCACCCAGGGTACCATTTGCTGGGCGCCCGAGGGAACTGCGTGGGCATCCAGAGGAGTGAGTCGTCCCCTGCTCTGCTCAGTGCCCACCTCCCCGGGCAGGGCAGGCGTTATTAACGTAGGGGGAGAACATCCATGCACACAACACATGCGCGATGAAGTCTGGTTTTTTTCCTTACCACTTAGCTTATAGGACTTAATCCCGTTTTGGATCTCTCTTAGCCACAGTTTACCCATTTATTACTTGCCACTCTCCCCCCAGCCCACATCCAGCGGGATGGGATAAGGTCTGTTTGAGAAGACAACTTGAGCAAGTGGCTGAAGGCTGGACTGACAGGACCAGGGACTGTCCTTAGACTGCCATTGCCAGGCCCCATAATAGGGGGAGAGAGGCATTTGCACAAGATACGTAGCTTGCGAGGGCAGCCTAGTGTGTGATTCACAGGGCTGGCTGACTCCACTTTTTCTATCATGTCTTTTCTCTTGAAGCCACGGGAGTAAGTTATCTTTGAGGGGCACTCCAGAGGGAAAGGAAGTAAGGTTAAGAACCTGGTGACTGTCTCCAGGAAGCAGAGAGTTGATGGTGAAGGAGGAGGAGGCTCAGAGACAAGGACTGGACACCTGGCAAGGTGGAGGAGGAGAATGGATGCCTCACTCCCCAAGCATCCGCAGAACAGCGCCTTGTGCTCATGAGGGTTAAATGGGGGCTCAGGTCTGCTGTGGCATGGTGCCAGATAGTTGGTGTCATTGTTGAGTTGGACGTGGGTCATAACTGACGCCATGAACAGGTTCTCAGTTGGGGTGTTTGTTGCCATCCCAATTCTGTTGGGGTTAATACATGCTTTTTCATTGCATCAGGCTCCAGGAATGAGCTGTAGCCTGTGGTCTAACCCATTCCTCTTTTCATCACTGAGTTGGAAAGGCTTCTAGAAGGGTTATCTGTTCCCCACCATCCTGGTTGGGCACAGTGATGAGAGCCTGCCCTCTGTCTCATGCTGCTTCGGCTCTTATGGGAGGTTGAATGGAGCAGCTGAACTTATAGACAGTGGCCTGGTGGAGAAGAAGCCGGAAGATGCAGAAGGGCCTCCCCTCCCATGGGCTTCTGCCTGGTGGCTGCAGAATGAGGCCGGCTGCCTCTTCGCAGCAAGGGTAGGTCTTCTGGGTGCATCTTTTCACTTTGGCACGTGGCTCCATTATTCACTTCACTGACAGCCCAAACGGCTTTCATTTGGGGTCATCACCCTTGGGGTTCCAGTTACTTTCTTCTGTAGGTCCCAGCCTGCAATGTCACCTCGTAGGCCCCCTGGATGCCGTGGCCTGGCACATCTCATAGCCACTTCTTTCTTATCCTGTGCTTGCTTAGTACACACAGAAGTCATCTTTGATTTCAGCATTCTTTGCTGGCAGCTGACACCAGGCTCCTGAGAGAGATATCCTTCTCTCTTGTCTTGTTTCTGCTGCCTCTGCAGTGCTCAGTGTGGAGCCTGGGCATGCAGTAAGCAGTGTTCATTGTGTGAAGGGAACTGACAGATAGAAAGCAGTGTCCTGCAGCCAGCTCTGCCCTGGGTATCTGACGCTAGATGTTAACAATACTGACGATTGCTGGAACCTGTGGCTTGCTTTGCTGCTTTTCATGTGCAGGGACTGCAGGTTGTGGGGTTAGGCGGAGGGGTGGGGGGGTGCCGGGATTTGACTAAATCTTCACAGTAGCCCTAGGAGACAGGCTGTCCCCCTTCCCAGCTGAGGAGCCTGAAGCCTTGGGACCTTCGGTCATTCGCTCCACATTACTTTTTGAGACGGAGTTTCGCTTTATCGCCCAGGTTGGAGTGCAGTGGGTGATCCCGGCTCACTGCAACCTCCGCCTCCTGGGTTCAGGCAATTCATGGTAGCACCTCAGCCTCCCCAGTAGCTGGGATTACAGGTGCCCGCCACCATGCCCAGCTGATTTTTGTATTTTTAGTAGAGATAGGGTTTCACCACGTTGGCCAGGCTGGTCTTCAACTCCTGACCTCAAGCAATCCATCTGCCTTGGTCTCCCAAAGTGTTGGGATTACAGGCATGAGTCACTGTGTCTGGACACATTACTTAAAAAAATTTTTTTTTTCATAGAGATGGCATCTTGCTATGTTACCCAGGCTGGTCTCAAGTGATCCTCCTACATCGGTCTCCAAAGTGCTGGAGTTACAGGTGTGAGCCACCACGTCCAGCCCCTACATTGCTCTTCTTGTTTTCTGATGGAAATACTCCTCGTTGCTCTGGGCTGAGGAAAGGCGGTCCCAGAGTTGGCACCTCAGAGCCCCTCTGCTGCACCACCCCTCAAAGGGGCTTCCCATTCCTCCGAGCACTGCTGCCTGGTGCTGGGGGGCATCCTGACCATAAAGCCGCCATTTTCATTGCCTAAAGATGGCAGTACGTGACTAGCTGCGATTATAAACACCACTTTCCTCCAACCTTTCCCAGCGTCTGGTTAGCACAGAACCCTAAGCTCCATGCAGGTAGGAACTTCCATCTGCCAGGAATGGCGTGGGATGTCCTGTGTAGAAGGCAGCGGTGGGCCAGCTCTTCCCAAGAAAAAGTTTTCTGAGCCACATCCCACTGTCAGCACTGTTGTGTGGTTCACTTGTTGGTTAGTGCAGTGATTTGGGGGAGCAGGAAGTTACGAAAGTGCCCCTCCGTTCACCCTGTTCACGGGTATCTGGAGATGACCTGAAGTGATCTCTTCCTGTGGGCAGTGAGAGGCAGCCTTGGCTGGCACAGTGGACCACGCCTGTAGTGCCAGCACTTTGGAGGTTGAGATAGGTGGATTGTTTGAGACCAGCTTGGGCAACATGGAGACCCCCATCTCTACCAAAAATACAAAAATTAGCTGCGTGTGGTGGCACATGCCTGTAGTCACAGGAGGTGGAGGTTGCAGTGAGCTGTGGTTGCACCACTGCACTCCAGCCTGGGCGACAGAGCCAGACCCTGTCTCAAAAAAAAGAAGAGGCAGCCTCTCCTCTGGCTGTGCATGCAGTGGGAGGGGCCATTGTTTCCGAGGTACGGTGTCTAGGCAGTGTGGGGCTGAGTTGGGCATTTAGAGCACACCGGTGCCGGCAGCATCGGGATTAGCTCCTGGCACGGGCTGGGTTGGCCTTCCCCAGTGCAGCTGGGCTTGTGCTGCTGCCCCTCCTCTGGAGGCTGGAGGACCTGGGACGCTCTGGTGGGTCAGCCCAGCCTCTGGCTTTGCGCACATGGCTCCAAGGGTGGGCACACTGATCTCTTCTGTCCTTAGATACTGTGGGTCTCATCCTTGAGCTGGGAGCGGGTTGACTGCATGCTGCCTTGGTTCTTGTTGTGCAAGAAGGTAGAGTAGGTCTCAAGACCCTTCCACCATCTCCTGACCCCCACAACGTTACCCGTCTCCTGCCCATGGCCTGCCTTTGCCCTGCCATCCCTCAAGACCATTGTGGAGCTGCTACTCCCTTCTGTGCCCCTTTAGGTGTGGGTTTTTCCCAGCGCAGAGGCCAAGTTCTTGGCCGTCCTCCTGGGAGACTGCTCTGGACGGTTCTGTTGCCAGGGAAGGGAGGCCTGTGTGTCCAGACCCCTGCCCACCATGCTGCTTAAAAGTGTCTTCAGGAGAGAACTGGGACCTGGGCTTGGCCAGAGCCTGTGGAAGGCGCTGGGGCTGGGGCTGAGTTGTGGGCTGGCCAAGGTGTGTACGGGTTGCCAGGGAAGGGAGGCCTGCGTGTCCAGACCCCTGCCCACCATGCTGCTTAAAAGTGTCTTCAGGAGAGAACTGGGACCTGGGCTTGGCCAGAGCCTGTGGAAGGCGCTGGGGCTGGGGCTGAGTTGTGGGCTGGCCAAGGTGTGTACAGGTTGCCAGGAAGGCACCCTTGCTGCCTCAGGAGGACATGGGGGACAGCCAGCCAGTTCCTTTGACCATCCAGCCTGCTGGCAGGAGAGGATGGCTTTCTTTGCCTGGGACAGGAGCACAGTGCTCTCTATCCTCCTCCCTGCCCCTGCTTGGACTTGCTGGCAGCCCTGGCCCAGCCCAGGCTCCGCTCTGCTTCTGACCAGCTCCCTGGGCGTGCTGACGGGTGTGAAGCTAGGGCAGTTTGGGCTGGGGGGTCGTGTCGGAAATGCATCCTTGCCCGGCCTCCCTTGTTTATCTGTGAGGAGCTCAGCCCTTAGCTTGGGAGGAGAGCAGGCCTGGGCAGTGGGGTGGTGTGCCTGTCCGTTAAAACATCTCCTTCCTGCCTGCAGCAGGTCAATGGCCAGCAAGGAGGGGGGTCCGAGCCGGCGGCGGCGGCGGCAGTGGTGGCAGCGGGAGACAAATGGAAACCTCCACAGGTACTGACCTTAAGCATCCTCTCCCTCAGGCCCGCCCGCCCGCCTGCCTGCCTGTGTGTCCCTGGGCCCAGAGAGGGCTGACTGGGGGCAGGGCAGGAGGAACCTCGGGAACCCTTCTCTGCCTCTGGGCAGACAACTGCCCGCAGAACCACGGCCCTCGCCTTGCGCCAGTCCTGCATCCTCCCCACCCAGCCACTGAGCCAGCCTTTGCCCTCTGCATCTGCCCTGCTCCAAGCACCAGGCAGGGCCTGTTGCCAGTCTGGCCGGGCGGGGATGCCGGGGCCTGGAGCTCACGCGTTCTTAGGCATCTTGCAGGAAGGGTGGACCAAGGTTTCTAGAACGTGCAGTGCTTTAGGAGCCAGAAATATAGATTTCATTTCAGACCTCTGTGTTTTACTTTAAATAAAACAACGAAGCAACGCGCACATCAGAGCACGGGTCTGGCTGGGACTCAGCCCTCCCCGTCTTTTTTCCGCCCCAGGCTCCAGAGTGGCTGCGGGTGGGTCTTGGCCTGTTCGATGGCCCAGCCTTGGGAGCGGGTCCTCTCGGAGGTGGAGCTGGGCCTGGGGCTGTGTAGTCGGTTCTTTGTGCTTCTCCATGGCAGCGCCCGCCTCCAGAGCATTCCAGCGGGGCCTCAGCAAGGTGGCCTGGGAGGCCTCTTGGGGCTGGGCCCTCCTCTTGGTCCCCCAGGCACGCTTAGGGGGTGGGACTGGGACATGGTATGCAGCCTGGATCCTGGGAGATGTGGGGGCTGGTGCTCCCTGGCCCTTGGCTGGCGCCCAGCCCACCATTGGTTGGTGGGAGAAGGGCCTTTTGTTTACCAAGACAAAGAGGAGATTGAAAAGTGTCTGGGGGTTGAGGGGATTGGCATTGATTACCATGGTGACAGCCTGTCTCTCAAGTCCCAGCCTCTGGCTCTTGGGCCCTCTTTCCCACTAAGGAGGAATGGGCTTGGGGCCAGCTGTGAGGGTGGCAAGGACAGGTCTAGTGTGAGCTGGACTGGGGCACCTGGTGCCACCCACAGCCAGCCTTTGACCTTCAGGGACTGGCTGGGGCTCCAGTTGCCTGGGGAGGGGTCTCCAGGGCTTCTTGCCCTTTGAGCCTGGGCCAGCATCCCAGCACTTGGCAAGCAGGAAGGGGTTCTTGGGGCTTAGGCCAGCCTTGTCCCTTCCTGCCTCCTGTGTCCCTCTGTCCTTGCTCTGTCCTTGCTGGGAACCCTTCTCTCTTCTCTGCTGTCCCTCAAGGCTGCATCTGGAAGTCTGGGAGGGCCCAGTTGGTAGGCCAGTGGTCTTTGTGCTTGCCGAGCTGGGGGACAGGCGCAGGCATGCTGTCTGCCCACCCCGACTCTGCTGGGCCTGCTGGCCATGCCTCCCTGCCACGCAGCTGCGTTCTTCCCTCTGCAAAAAGCTTAGAGATGGATTTTGACAGAAGGGATGTAAACATAGTCCTGGTTGGCATCAGCTTGGGTCTGCAGTGGCTGTGATTGCCCAAGGGCCTCCTGGTCCCCAGGCCCACCTGGCTGGGGCGCCGGTGGGTCTGCTCCTGGCTTCTCCCAGTGGGCCAGGCACAGCACATGCAAGAGTGTGTGTGAGTGAGCTGGAGCCCTCTGCAGGGCTCATGTGGCCCGAGAGAGGCCTGTGTTCTCTGGGAGGTGTGCACAGCGCCTGCGGGGACTGGGGGTGGGGGGGGCGGGAGAACACTGTAGGGAGAGAGGCCCTTGTATTTGCTCCTTGGATGGCCCCTTGAAACTCCAGGGAAGCTGAGCCTGTGTCTGTGGCAGGGACTGTGAGGAATCCCAGAGGAGCCTGGGAGCAAGGAGTCCCGGAATGTCCAGAGAGCCCTGGCCCTTTTCTCCTGCCTTCCTGCCTTGGAGGACAGCTGAGGCTGGCCCTCCTGCAGGGCATGCGATAGCAGCTCTGGAGTCAGACTGACAACAAGGGGCCGGACCCCTTTCCTGCCTCCAGCTGTTTATCTTGGTGGCGCCCGAGGAGGCCACTGTGGCCTGGGCCCCACAACTGCTCAGGTTGGCCCAGGGCTTCCAGGGCACCTTCTTGCCTCTGTCTGTGTTCTACCCCATGGGTCCTGGGGGAGACAGCAGCCTGGGCTGGGGACAGCAATGTCAGAAGGGCAGGCCTGAGTCCAGGCCAGGCAGAGGATAGTCTGTGCTAAGGCCCTGTCTCTCTGGGAAGGGGCTGGGCCAGAGCCCGTGTGCAGTGTTTGGGAGACAGGTGGGGTGGCACTCCTGGGGCCATGTGAAGGAGAACTTGAGCTTGCTGTTGACAGATTCTCCTGCTCCCCTACCAGGGCACAGACTCCATCAAGATGGAGAACGGGCAGAGCACAGCCGCCAAGCTGGGGCTGCCTCCCCTGACGCCCGAGCAGCAGGAGGCCCTTCAGAAGGTGAGCACGGACCTCCCAGGGCACTGCAGGTGTGGGCCAGTCAACTGGGGGCAGGGGCAGGGTGCGGGGCAGGCCTGTCTCCCATGGGCCGGGCCCCCAGTGCTCCTCACTGCCACCTCTCTCAGGCCAAGAAGTACGCCATGGAGCAGAGCATCAAGAGCGTGCTGGTGAAGCAGACCATCGCGCACCAGCAGCAGCAGCTCACCAACCTGCAGGTGAGCCCCAGCCGGAGCCTCCACCGCCCTCCCCACCACCACCACCATCTCCTCCTCTTCACGCTCTTCCTCCTCCTGTGCCTGCGGTCATCCCCGCAAGCTGTTACAGTACTCCGATTCTCAGACTCATGCTCGGGACCCCCGGGGTCCTCTCTGAGGCACGAGTGGCCCAGCCTTTCCCACCTGTTGCTCGCTGGAGCCCCTAAAGCGCCGCAGCCCCTTTCTTGGCTGCTTGGCTGTAGCTCTATCCTGTTCCCCTTGCTGGTCTTCACACTGTGGCCTCTGGTCTCCCCCGTGCTTCCCGCCCCAGCTGTGCGCAGCTGATGGTGGCAGCATGCAGGGCGTGGACCTCCCTGCCCCCGTGGCCTGGATAAGACTGCTCAGGCCCTCACCCCTGCAGTGAGTCCAGACCACCTGGGCTCAGCCCCAGGACTGAGGGGACAGTCTAGAGGCACCTGCCCTGGGGCCCTGCTTTAGGCCTGTGGCCGGAGGCTGCGATACCTTCGTGGGAAGAGGCCGGTGTGAGGCCGACAGGTTCCTGGGCCTTGAGCCTCACGCCCCCCGCCCAGCCCTCAGACATTCACGCTGCCAGGAGTTGTCCTGGCTGTACACTGCGCTCCACTGCCCTCCTCCCTCCCTCCCTTCCTCCCTCCCTCCCTTCCTTTCTGCCCCGGCCAGCCCAGCTGCAAGGCTGCAGGGCGGGGCACATGGGGCGCTGCGGCCCCCCTGGGCAGGTGCCGGCGGCCGGCAGTGTGGGAAGGCAGGCGGCCTCCCTGGCAGGGCGGGGACTCCGGGCCTTGCCGCTGTCTGCGTGAGGTGTTGACGAGAGCGGGAGACTGCTCGGCTCCAACAGACTGAACTCTGTCTTTACTGTCTTTCAGATGGCAGCAGTGACAATGGGCTTTGGAGATCCTCTCTCACCTTTGCAATCGGTCAATAGAAATGCTCACTTCTTCCGGGGCTCATGTCCTTAGTCAGGGCTAGAGGGGGGCAGTGCAGCCCACGTGCTGGGGACCTTGCTCCCCTGGCCGGCCCTGCCCGCCAGCTCTGGACGAGCGCAGCAGAGCGCCAGGCGTGGTGGGGCCAGTGGTGTGGGCACCCACCCGGGACCGCCCCTGGGGAGGCCTCCATCTGCTCTGAGGGCCCACCTTAAAACTAATCGGCCAGGTAACTGCGGAGGGCAGCCGGCCAGGGCGGGTAGCTGCCGGCACCAGGCCCGTCTGTGCCCACGCCGCCTGCACGCACGGGGTGCGCCTACGGCCTCCAGCCCCGTCAGTCTCCAGGCTGCCTGGCTCTTGGGTTGGGGTCAGGCCCCTGAGGAGAGAGGGGTCCTAACTCATGGCCCCATCAGACCCTGGAGGGAGGATGGATGGATGGGGTGGGGGTGGGGGGACCCAAGCGAGCAAGGGAAGGGCAAGCAGGGCCTTGTGCCTGGCTGTCAGCAAGGGGCAGAGGCCATGCAGCCAGGGCGAAGGAGGCAGGGGCCACGGCTATGGCCTTCGCTGTGGTGGGCAAAGGAGTCCGGGAAGGAGGTGCCCCTCCCTTCCCCCAGAGGCAGGCTCAGGAGGAGGCCAGGCCCCATCTCGGGGATCCTGAGGGGAAGATGTGGCCCCTTCTCTGGGAGCCTCTATTCAGAGGGGGCATCCCTGTGTGTGTGGCTCCCATGGGGCAACACACGCCTTGTTCTCTCTGGGAAGCATCTGAATGGGAATCTGGGCTGGGGGTCTGGTCAGGGAGAGAGCTCTTGACCTGCCTGGGGGTGGGGCCCCACACTGAAAAGGAGACACAGCCCTGTCTTGGGGGAACATGACCTGAGGGACAAGCCTGGTCTTGTGTCTGGGGAGCCTGCTGACTGAGGGGGTTGTGATTCCACCTTTGGGGGGCTTGCTCTGAGTGGGGAGCCTGAGGTCTGTTAGGGGGCCCAGTTTAAGGAGAACACAGTCTCATTTTCAGGGAATGCCTAGTTTGAAGGAAGATGTCTCACCTTGGGAAGTCCCTTGATGTGGAGAGATGCTTCCAGGCTCCTCTCCATGGGATAGGGAGGTTCAGCCTGCATTAGGCCTGCTGATGTCTAAAGAGGGAAACTGGTCTCTGGCCACAAGGCTTTGTGTGGAGAGGGGCAGGGCCTGGCTCCAGCTGCCTGCTTTGCCTGCCCTGGCCCACAGTCTCCCTGTGGTCCACTGCGTGTGGCTCTGGAAGTCCCCAGCCTGGCACGTCTCCTGTGAGGTGGCAGGGGCGAGAACCCGTCCCTGAGGGTGTGGGGAGGTCCCTCAGCATAATAGCCAAGCTCACAGCCAAGGCCCTGGACCAGCTAGGCCTGTCACCTCACCAGCTCCAAGGAGCCTGAAGGCTTCTCTTAGGGTCTCTGCTACCTCATGGTGCCCCCGGGGGCCAGGCCAGTGGTCTCGCCTGGGCCCACGCTCGGCTGTGGGCACGGGCTCCAGGCAGCTCCTTTGTGAGGAGTTGCAGGGTACTGGGAAGGCGCAGCATGAGCCCCTACCGGAGTTGACCCCGCATGAGCAGCTGCTCCTCGTTCTTTCTTCAGGGAGCCCCCATCTGGCTCCTCAGCTCCTCCCCTGGGGTCTCTTCTGGGCAGTGGCTGCCCTGTCTTCTGACCTCCTCTCTTCTGGCCACCAAACCAGTGGGTCCCTCCAGCTTGGATGGCTCCTCCTTCCCTCTTCTGTCGTGGTCCTTGGCTGGGACAGTGGGAGGAACTCCCAGCCCAGCCTGGGATACCCAGCCCCCAGACTGGAGGGGTGGTCTGGGTGGGAGGGCGCGCAGCCCTGCCTCCTGACCATCTGTCGACTTTGCTGCCACAGTCTGCCTGGGACCTTGGCGGGCTGGGGTGCGTCCTGTCCTGCCGCTGGGCCTGGCCTGCCTTCTTTGGGTGGCAGGGTCCTGCGACCCCCTCACCCTGACTGCAGGGATGGAGCCCGCACCTCCCTGCCATGTGAGGAGCCCTACCCACAGCAGGGCTGAGTGGGTGGGCCAGGAGGGGAGTGGGCTGCCCAGCCTCCTGCCGCCCCTGACGAGCCAGCGGTTCTCTCCCCTCTGTCCTGCTGCAGATGGCGGCTCAGCGGCAGCGGGCGCTGGCCATCATGTGCCGTGTCTACGTGGGCTCAATCTACTACGAGCTGGGGGAGGACACCATCCGCCAGGCCTTTGCCCCTTTTGGTCCCATCAAGAGCATCGACATGTCCTGGGACTCTGTCACCATGAAGCACAAGGTCAGCAGGTTTGGTCTGCCCTGGCCACTTAGGGCTTGCCCCCACCCCTGGGCTCGTGCAGCCTGACAGGTGTGTGCTTGTGTCTAGGGTTTTGCCTTCGTGGAGTATGAGGTCCCTGAAGCTGCACAGCTGGCCTTGGAGCAGATGAACTCGGTGATGCTGGGGGGCAGGAATATCAAGGTGAGGCGGGGAGCCAAGGCCTTGATCCCACAGGTGTGCAGGGCTGCCCCTCCATAGAAGTCTTTTGTGGCCGGGCCTGGGTTGACAGGTCTCTCCATCTCACCCACTCTTCCCCAGGTGGGCAGACCCAGCAACATAGGGCAGGCCCAGCCCATCATAGACCAGCTGGCTGAGGAGGCACGGGCCTTCAACCGCATCTACGTGGCCTCTGTGCACCAGGACCTCTCAGACGATGACATTAAGAGTGTGTTTGAGGCTTTTGGCAAGATCAAGTCTTGCACACTGGCCCGGGACCCCACAACTGGCAAGCACAAGGGCTATGGCTTCATTGGTGAGCTGGGGCGGCTGAGACGGGATGGGGGCCACCTGAGGCTGGGGCTGGCCCTGCTCACTGCTACTCCTGCCCACAGAGTACGAGAAGGCCCAGTCGTCCCAAGATGCTGTGTCCTCCATGAACCTCTTTGATCTCGGTGGTCAGTACTTGCGGGTGGGCAAGGCCGTCACACCGCCCATGCCCCTACTCACACCGGCCACGCCTGGAGGCCTCCCACCTGCCGCTGCTGTGGCAGCTGCTGCAGCCACTGCCAAGATCACAGCTCAGGTGAGGGCCCACACATCTGTGTCAGCTTGAGGGTGGGTGGGCCGGCCCCTGATTCCTTGGAGACTGATTCAAGGTGGTCTTGAGTAGCCAGGCCAGGGACTGAGCATGGTGACCTTTTGGGTTGCAGGAAGCAGTGGCCGGAGCAGCAGTGTTGGGTACCCTGGGCACACCTGGACTGGTGTCCCCAGCACTGACCCTGGCCCAGCCCCTGGGGACTTTGCCCCAGGCTGTCATGGCTGCCCAGGCACCTGGAGTCATCACAGGTGAGTCTAAGTGGTACCAGATCCTTTCCTCTCCTGTCCTGGCATCTCTAGGCTCGCTGCCCTCAGCTGCCTGGCCCTGTTGGTCTGGCCGCAACCCTCTGAGCCCAGGGCAGGCCATGGCTGGTCAGTTCTGTGCCTTTCTGGGAAGGGGGGTGGTAGGGAGTGACTGATGGACCTGAGTGGTTTTCCTGCAGGTGTGACCCCAGCCCGTCCTCCTATTCCGGTCACCATCCCCTCAGTGGGAGTGGTGAACCCCATCCTGGCCAGCCCTCCGACGCTGGGTCTCCTGGAGCCCAAGAAGGAGAAGGAAGAAGAGGAGTTGTTTCCCGAGTCAGAGCGGCCAGAGATGCTGAGCGAGCAGGAGCACATGAGCATCTCGGGCAGCAGCGCCCGCCACATGGTGATGCAGAAGCTGCTCCGCAAACAGGAGGTAGGCGGAGGGGTGGGGTGGTGGCCAGCGGGGAGGTGGGGGAGGTAGGGAGCAGGGCCACAGCACTCAGCTGTTTCCGCTTGCCCCGGCCCCACAGTCCACAGTGATGGTTCTGCGCAACATGGTGGACCCCAAGGACATCGATGATGACCTGGAAGGGGAGGTGACAGAGGAGTGTGGCAAGTTCGGGGCCGTGAACCGCGTCATCATCTACCAAGAGAAACAAGGCGAGGAGGAAGATGCGGAAATCATTGTCAAGATCTTTGTGGAGTTTTCCATAGCCTCCGAGACTCATAAGGCCATCCAGGCTCTCAATGGGCGCTGGTTTGCTGGCCGCAAGGTGGTGGCTGAAGTGTACGACCAGGAGCGTTTTGATAACAGTGACCTCTCTGCGTGACATTGGCCCCTCCCCCCGGACTTGCACTTGTTCCTTGTTTCCTCTGGGTTTTATAGTGATACAGTGGTGTCCCCCGGGCCAGGCGCGCTGTGCCCAGCCCAGCCTATAGTGCGGATAAAGGTGCGGATGCTGCTGGCCCTGAATGTCCGTGTGTCTGCCATCGGTCCTGTCACCCATCCTGGGTGTGTGTCCTTAGGGGGTCTAGGGCGAGGAGGCCGGAGTGGGGGTGGTCTCTGGACCTGCTTCGTGGAAGCAGGCGGGGCCCGCCGTGGGGCGAGACCTGGGCAGGGTGTTGGCTCCCTGGGCTCCGTCCCTCGGGTGGCGGCAGCTAGGTGGGCGGGGCTGCCTGGGGCGCTCGGGCGCGGACTCGCAGCCGTCCCCGCAGGGTGGTGCTGACAGAAGGCAGACACCGCGACCCGTTGGACAGCGCGCGCTGCCAGTGTGCTTTTGTGCCGTAGAGTCGGTCGTCTAAGGCGAGGGAGCGGGCGGGCGGGCGTGGTCGCTAACCGGGAGGAGGCTGCGCATTGAGATTCGTGGCCAGGGGCCGGCTGAAAACGGCTACGGAGGGCGCGGCCTCTCGTGGACTGTAGCTCCCGCAATCCCACGCGCGGGGCGGGCCCGGTTTCCCGGCAGGCTTTGCGCGGGGCTGCTACGGGTCCTCGGAGGCGACCGCGCGGGGCCTTCTGGGGGCCGCAGTCCGGGCGTACTGGGCGGCGAGGGCCGGACTCGGCTTCCCGACGGGCTGCGCGGCGGCCGGGTGGGTGTCGGCGGGGCAGTCCGGCGGGCAGCGGCGGTTCCGGTGCGGCACGGCGGGCGGACGAGCGAGCGGGACGAGCTGAGTGGGACCAAGCGGGATGCGGAGCCGCCGCCGCCGCTTCCCCCGTCTCCTTAGAGTGTGAGATCTGCCGGGCCGCGCCCCCTGCCCAGGCCCGCAGTCCGAGCATTTCGAGCGCGGGCCGGGCCCAGCGCCGGCCGCGGCCGCGTCCCCGTCCAGTCTCCGGCGGCCCGCCCCCTGCCTGCGCCCCCTCCCCATGCGCGGCGCCCATGCGGACTGAGCCCCGCCCCCCGGCCCCGAGCCCGCCGAGCGCCGCCGCCGGAGCCCGCGCCGCCCACCCGCACCATGCTCAAGTGCATCCCGCTGTGGCGCTGCAACCGGCACGTGGAGTCGGTAGACAAGCGGCACTGCTCGCTGCAGGCCGTACCCGAGGAGATCTACCGCTACAGCCGCAGCCTGGAGGAGCTGCTGCTCGACGCCAATCAGCTGCGCGAGCTGCCCAAGGTGAGCGGCTGCCCGCACCTGCCGCCCAAAGGCGCGTCCCCAGCCCCTGGTTCCGCCGGTGGCAGAATCTGCCCGGGCGAGCCACCGCAGCCTCCAGCCGGCCCTGCTGGTTTGCACTGGCCAGGTCCCCACCCTAGCCAGCCCCACCCTCCTCTCCCAGCCGCCCTGGCTGGCGCAGGTGGCAGCGGTCATCAGGTGCTTGCCTGGGGATAGCGATTGTCACCGCGCCTGGAGGAGGAGCCTGAGAATGAAAACCATGGGGATTCGGGGAGGTCGATGGGATTAGGGTGGAACTTGGATTCAGGTGACTGATGAGTACTACTTGTTGGGCTGTTCTGGAGATGGGGTCCAGGCCTCCTCTCCTTTTCTTCCTGGGTGCAGGGGTGAGTGGGGGAGCTCTCCTGATGTGGCCTTTGCACTCGGATCTGCTCGCTGTTCCTCTTTCTTTGCCCTTGCTTCTCATGGTCAGTTGCTCTCCTCAGGCTGCTCCAAGAAAGGAGGTGGAAACACAGATTAAGAAGTATCTCTTTACTGGAGATGGGGTGTTGAGTGGCCAATACCTAGGGGTTGGGTGTCCCAAAGAATGTGACCCTGCTCTGGCCCTGGCAGTGACAGCACGGTTCTCCGTGGTCACCTGCAGGCTTTACACATAGCACCGTGCCTGTGGTACTCTGCTGTTTTTGTTAACGATTTTAGGGGGAGCACTTGCTGAGTTCTTACTGCAGAACCACGCCAGGCTTGTTATTGGGATACAGTAGCAGAGACCAGTGTGAGCCCCTGGAGGGTGGCAGAAGTGGTTCGGGGCCTGGGTAGGCCGAGATAAGACACAGTGCAGGGGATTGGAGTTTTGTCTGGTCACCAGCAGGTGCCTTCTCAGAGCAGAGGCTGGTGTGAAGAGTGGAGGGAGGTGGACACAGTGGGCATGTGCACCGTGTGTTTCTTTGCTTTTGTTGCCACAAACGGGGTGTCATGGTTAGACCCCAAGATCCTGTGTGACCTGGAGCAGGCAGAGGCCTAGGGACCCTTGGCTTGTGATACCCACGTGTCCAGGAGCTCTTCTCTGCTCTGGAGTGGACTCTGCCACAGAGTCCGTGTCCTCCCTGCCCACAGCCCTTTTTCCGGCTGCTGAACTTGCGCAAGCTGGGCCTGAGCGACAACGAGATCCAGCGGTTACCTCCCGAGGTGGCCAACTTCATGCAGCTGGTGGAGCTGGACGTGTCCCGGAATGGTGGGGAGCCTGGGCAGGGGCTGGGTGGAGTCTGGGGAGTGTCTGCTGGGGCTGCAGACGTTCTGCAGGCCATAGCATCTGTCCACTGTGATCCTCTGTAATAGATATCCCTGAGATCCCAGAGAGCATCAAGTTCTGCAAGGCTCTGGAGATCGCGGACTTCAGCGGGAACCCCCTTTCCAGGTGGGTGGCAGTCTGTGGTGGGGTCGGTAGGGGCTGTGGATGCCACAGCCATGGTCTGGTTGTCCGACAGCTTCTGCTTCCTCCCATCCAGGCTCCCCGATGGCTTCACTCAACTGCGCAGCCTGGCTCACCTGGCCCTGAATGATGTGTCCTTGCAGGCACTGCCCGGGGACGTGGGCAAGTGAGTGCCCTCGCACGTGGAGTCAGGGTGGGATGGGGGGCTTGGATTGGCCCTGCCCGTGCCACCGCTGCCTGCCTTCCTCGTGCCTCAGCCCTTGGTCTCTCTTTTAGCCTTGCCAACCTGGTGACCCTGGAGCTCCGGGAGAACCTGCTCAAGTCCCTGCCAGCGTGAGTGTGACGGGCATTCTCCCAACCGCCAGGGCAGGGCCACGGCCTAGGGACCAGGGCTACATGGCCCCACCCCCACCTTGCTTTCTCTGCAGGTCCCTGTCTTTTCTGGTCAAGCTGGAACAGCTGGATCTGGGAGGCAACGACCTGGAAGTGCTGGTGCGCAGAGGCCTGACAGGGTGGAGACCAGAGGGCGGGCCACGAGAAGCAAGGGCAAAGAAAGGGGGACAGCGAGCAGATCCAACAGCAAGGGGCACATCAGGAGGGCAGGCGGGGGGAGCTGGGCATGGGGCCATGTAGTCTCCTGGGCACGGCACAGCAGGAGGCCCTGCCCCGCAGTCACTATTCTCTGTTCTTTCTTGCAGCCGGACACTCTGGGGGCTCTGCCTAATCTTCGGGAGCTGTGGCTTGACCGGAACCAGCTGTCAGCACTGCCCCCGGTGAGTCAGGGTGGGGCTGGCCCCCTGCTTCGCGCCCATCCGCACTCTGACTCTTCGCCTGCCTGTAGGAGCTTGGGAACCTGCGGCGTCTGGTGTGCCTGGACGTGTCGGAAAACCGGCTGGAGGAGCTGCCTGCTGAGCTCGGCGGGCTGGTGCTGCTCACTGACCTGCTGCTGTCCCAGAACCTGCTGCGGCGGCTGCCGGACGGCATCGGTTAGTGTGCCTGGGGGTGCCCGGGTGGGACGCACAGAGCCTGGCCCTGGGAGGAGCATGAGGCGTTGGGGCCGTGTGTGGTATGGAACATAGGAGGATCCTGAGTCTGCCCAGGCTCTGGGAGCTGTGCCTGAGGAGGGGAGGGGAGGTGGGACCCTGGGGCAGCCCCGAAGGCTGAGGAGGCAGCTGGTGGTGCTGGAGGGGCAGAAGGGTGGGCAGCGTCCCTGGGGCCTGGTGTTTTCTCAAAGGAGGTTGGGTCAGGCTGTGGGGGCAAGGTAGGTAGGGTCCTCCCGAAGTATGGCGGCGGCAAGAGGGGCTGGGGGCCTCGCTGTTTGCCTCGAGAGCGCCTTTAGCCAGGTGGGTAAGGCACGTCTGGGGCCTGTGCTCAGCCGTGTCACCCTGTCTCCCCGGTGCCAGGTCAGCTGAAGCAGCTGTCCATCCTAAAGGTAGACCAGAACCGGCTGTGTGAGGTGACCGAGGCCATCGGGGACTGTGAGAACCTCTCAGAGCTGATCCTCACAGAGAACCTGCTGATGGTAGGGTCCGGCTTGGGAGGCAGAAAGGGCGGGGCCGTCGGGCGTGTGGAACAAGGGCGGGGCATCAGCCTGTGTGCGCTGCTGGGGGGTCCTGGTGGCAGCCTGACTCGTGGAGCCACTCGGGAAGGGCCCTTCTGTCAGAGCGGGAGCATGCTGGCCAGAGTGAGGCGGGGCAGCGAGGCCAGGGCAGGGCCCTTTGCCATTTACTGTGAGGAGTCCAGGTCTTGTCTTTTCCAGCACATGTTGTACCACTGGGGAGTGATCACAGAAGAGGCAGGGATACAAACTGATTTGCCTATAGGGAAGACAGGAGGGGAGTAGGCTGCTCCCCCGGGGGATCTACCTGCCCCTCACGAAGCAAGGCAAGCTGAGGCCCCGGCCGGGTTTCCGGACGATGGTGCTGCCATCCCCAGGCTGGAAAACAGGAGCTAGCTGTGGGTAGGGTGTTCATGGGAGTTTCCATGGGGGCGTTCTCATTGAGGAGAAGGAGAAAGGGATTCTGGGGTTCAGGGCCCTAGGAAGGGGCTGGCCCTGGGCAGGCTGGAACTGGGGGCCTGGGGCGCCCTAGGGATGACAGAGCAGACCAGTGAGGCACCAGACAGGCTCCCAGGGTATAGCCTCGCAGGTAGTCCAGGGAACCCATGGGAAAGGGCCAGGGATGACTCTGGTGGGATGTTTTGGTGGTGGGGACTGAAGGCTGAGGTCAATGGCCAGAGCTTGGGGGCAGAGGGCATGGAGTGGGGTGGAGACAGCCTCTGTGGTCGGCTCCCTGTCCAGGTCTCCAAGGGCTGCGAGGGACCCTGGCTGGAGCTGACCTGGAGTGTCTGTGCCCTCCCCCCAGGGGCTGTCATCTCCTTCCCACCCCTAGCAAGCCCCTAGCGTCCTCTGACCTCCTCTTCCCGGCCAGGCCCTGCCGCGCTCCCTGGGAAAGCTGACGAAGCTGACCAACCTCAACGTGGACCGGAACCATCTGGAGACGCTGCCACCTGAGATCGGGGGCTGCGTGGCACTCAGCGTCCTCTCCTTGAGGGACAACCGCCTGGCCGTCCTGCCGCCGGAGCTGGCCCACACAGCCGAGCTGCACGTGCTGGACGTGGCAGGGAACCGGTGAGTGCCAGCCTTGCCCCACAGGCCAGACTGTGGCCCCAACACCTGCTGACTGCCCGCCTGGCCCGCAGGCTGCAGAGTCTGCCGTTCGCGCTCACCCACCTCAACCTCAAGGCCCTGTGGCTGGCAGAGAACCAGGCGCAGCCCATGCTGCGGTTCCAGACGGAGGATGACGCCCGGACTGGCGAGAAGGTGCTCACCTGCTACTTGCTGCCCCAGCAGCCTCCATCCAGCCTCGGTAGGTTGTTGGCAACTGGTGTTTAGCGCGGGGTGGCCCTCAGGCAGGGCTCGGGGACCAGCCTGGGTCCTGACGCTCACCTGCTGCAGAGGATGCTGGGCAGCAGGGGAGCCTCTCGGAGAGCTGGAGTGATGCCCCCCCAAGCCGCGTCAGCGTCATCCAGTTCCTGGAGGCCCCCACAGGTGATGAGGATGCTGAGGAAGCTGCAGCCGAGAAGCGGGTATGAGGGTGGGGACCTGGGGGGTGAACCTCTGCCTGACCCCTGCCCTGTGGCTGCTGCTCACCCCTGTCCCCACCGCAGGGCCTGCAGCGCCGGGCCACACCTCACCCCAGCGAGCTCAAGGTGATGAAGAGGAGCATCGAGGGACGGCGGAGCGAGTCCTGCCCTTGCCAGCCAGACCCTGGGTCGCCCTTGCCTGCGGAGGAGGTGGGCGTGGAGCCACGGCAACCTGTGGTGGAGCTGTGGTGGTCTGGTCCGTCCTGGGAGTGGGGCTATAAGGGCCAGGGCAGCACAGAGAAGGAACAAGAGATGAGGCTGATGACAGGATTTAGGGACATGGAGCTGCAGGGCCAGCTGGGTGAAGGGGGCCAAGGTGGACATGCAGGTTGTGCTGGGCAGGTCTGTGGGGCTGGAGTATGGGAAGAACCAGAGGTGGGTTTCCCTGGGAGCACGGGGAATGGGGTTTGGTTGTTGGGAAGGGCCTCTGGTGGAACCGGCTAGGGTATCATCGGCACCTGGGAAGGGGTTTGGGGCTGGGACAGAGCAGGCCTGACTCTCCTCTCACAGCTGTGACATGCGTGCTGTGGGTTCCTGGGTGCAACCAAACCAGTCATCTGGGCTGGGGTAGGGTGTGTGGGGCCGTGCATGGGAGGGGAGGAGGCTCATATCGGGCTGGGATACTTCTGGGAACTTGCGTGGTCCTTGTTCATTTTAGGAAAGGCTTTCATTGGGGCTGGGCTGTGGAACCATGGTTTTGCCCACCCTAGGCTTTGGAGGCGTGTGGCTTCCTTGCAGGCTGGGCCAGGGAGCAGCTGTGAGGGTATGGGCCTATTAACAGTGCCTGGTCAGGGCAGTGGGAAGCTGAGGGAAGGACTGCCACATGAGGGGCATCCCAGGTGGCCAGCCTGTGAGTCGGGAGCCTGACCCCACTTCCCACCGCAGGAGAAGCGGCTGAGTGCCGAGTCTGGCCTGAGTGAAGACTCTCGCCCGTCTGCCAGCACAGTCTCTGAGGCTGAGCCCGAGGGCCCATCAGCTGAGGCACAGGGTGGAAGCCAGCAGGAGGCCACGAGTGCTGGTGGGGAGGAAGATGCCGAAGAGGACTATGAGGAGGTATGGATTGGCAGGAAGGGGGCAGGGGGTTGGGCCTGCTGGGTGGGCGCTGCCTCCCCTGTAGGGCCTCAGCTGGGGTCAGTGTTGGTGCAGGCAGTGGCTGGGCCCTGCTGATGCTTCGGGAGCTGCCCTGTACAGAGTGGCTGTGGGTGGTGCAGGGCCGTGCCGTGGAGGTGCCCTGGAGAGCTGCCACCCTAGGTGGGGTGAGGGTCTGCCTTGACAGCTGGGCTCACAGACCCTACCTGCACCCTGGACTCCCTTCTGAATCCCTGTGGTCTCCCTGGTGTCAGGCCTTGGTGCACCCCTTCGTTTCTACCTGGGGCGCCGTGTGTCTCCAGGATGAGCCCCTGGCCCTTTGCTTTTCTCAGGGCTGAGACACGTGCCCCTCACTGGTCAGTTAATGCTGAGTCCTCGTGTGGCAGGGAGCCTTTCAGAGCCCTTGTCTGTGGCCACACTGCTTAGCAGGGCCTTCCTGTGGAAGCACAGCCCCAGAACTGGGGCCACCCTCACCCTTGTGTCTGCACAGCCTGCAGTGCATTTTGCGGAGGACGCACTGCTGCCCGGGGACGACCGGGAGAGCGAGGAGGGGCAGCCTGAGGCCCCTTGGACCCTGCCGGGCGGGAGGCAGCGGCTCATCCGCAAGGACACGCCTCACTACAAAAAGCACTTCAAGATCTCCAAGCTGCCCCAGCCGGAGGCCGTTGTGGCCCTGCTGCAGGGCACGCAGCCCGATGGGGAGGGCCCTGTGGCTCCCGGGGGCTGGCACAATGGCCCCCACGCACCCTGGGCTCCTCGGGCCCAGAAGGAGGAGGAGGAGGAGGAGGAAGAGGGTAGTCCTCGGGAGGAGGAGGAGGAGGAAGAGGAGGAAAACAGGGCTGAAGAGGAGGCCAGCACTGAGGAGGAGGACAAGGAGGGGGCCGTGGCTTCTGCGCCCTCTGTCAAGGTGGGTGTCAGCCTCACCCCTGCCTGACCCAAATCCCCTTGGCCCTCCTGGGCACCCAGGGCTGCGGTAGGGGCAGGGCTGAGGACTGACCCACTGGCCCCTGGCCACCCGGAGAAGATGGTGGACGTGTTGTGAGAGTCGGCATCGTGGCCACTCTCACCAGACCCCAGGCCTGCCCTACCGTTGGTCTCAGTCCGTGCTTGGGGCCCAGGCCTGCCCTGGCGTTGGTCTCAGTCCGTGCTTGGGGCCCAGGCCTGCCCTGGCGTTGGTCTCAGTCCGTGCTTGGGGCCCAGGCCTGCCCTGGCGTTGGTCTCAGTCCGTGCTTGGGGCCCAGGCCTGCCCTGGCGTTGGTCTCAGTCCGTGCTTGGGGCCCAGGCCTGCCCTGGCGTTGGTCTCAGTCCGTGCTTGGGGCCCAGGCCTGCCCTGGCGTTGGTCTCAGTGCCAGAGGCTGCTCTGCTGGCCAGTATTTGCCTGACCTGCTGGCGGGCACAGAGTTCACAGAAACCTGCCCTGGCGTTGGTCTCAGTGCCAGAGGCTGCTCTGCTGGCCAGTATTTGCCTGACCTGCTGGCGGTCACAGAGTTCACAGAAACCAAGCATGGCTGCCCATCCTTTGTGGGCCTCCGGGACCTGTCTGCACATGTAGTGGTCCAAGGGCAGGGTCTGTTCGTCTCCCAAGATCCCTGGGCTCTCCTGGGATCCTCCCTGCGTTAGGCACTGGCTGCAGGCCTGAGGCCCTGACGGCTCTGTTCTGCCTTGTCGGGCCCTCCTGAGGTGCCACACGGGCCTTTGGGGCACCAGTGTGTCCCTCCCTGGCCCTCAAGTCTCCTCCATGGCTCACAAAGGGTTTCACCTGCTGTCTGGGCAAACTCGGATGCCAGGGGGGGTCCCTGGGTCCCACTCCCTTTGCCCTTGATGACACCCCGACCCTGAGTGTGGGCCAAGGGCACAATAGCCGAGGGGGCCTGGAGGGGCCACAGCAGGGACAGCCGGGTGGGGCTCGGCTCAGCTCTGGAGCCCCTGGTGAGCCCTGCTTGTCCCCAGGTGTGCGGTGTCACTCACGTTTCCAGGATGGAGGCGCCTGTGCCAGGGCAGTCGAGGGAGCTTGGTGTGGTCTCCTCTGTCCTTTCTGCTCGTGGCGGGGGCTGGGTGAGGCGGTGGTGGCGGTCTTGGCGGTGGCTAACCTGCATGCCTCGCTGGTCCTGTCCTAACAGGGGGTGTCGTTTGACCAGGCCAATAACCTGCTGATAGAGCCTGCTCGCATTGAGGAGGAAGAGGTCTGTACCACTCTGCGCTCTGGCCGGGCCGCCGCTGGCCTCGCTTCCCGGGCTGGGGCTCGGTCTGTACCGCTCTGCGCTCTGGCCGGGCCGCCGCTGGCCTCGCTTCCTGGGCTGGGGCTCGGTCTGTACCGCTCTGCGCTCTGGCCGGGCCACCGCTGGCCTTGCTTCCCGGGCTGGGGCTCACGCCTCTCCCCGCCCCTGTTGCTTGAGCGCAGATCCCTCCCAAAAGAGCTCTCAGATCGAGCTGGGCTCCAGGATCAGGACACCTCCTGCCTGGGGCAGCCTGTCTTGGCAGGGGCAAGCAGAGAGGCTGGTCTGACTCCCGTCAGCCGCCTGTGGCACTCAGAGCCTTACTTGCCTGCAGAGGCAGTGCAACCCTCACCCTCTGGAGGGTGGCGGGGGGCCTCGGGCCTCCATCACCCAGAGGTGGGCAAGCCCCAGCCCACCACGCTCTGCAGAGCAGTGCCCTCCTGCTGGGGTCTTGGGGCTTCTCCAGCTGGCATCTGTGCTGGCCCTGGCTGGTGAGTGGTATGAGGCCCCATTCAGCTGCCCAGGGAAAAGCTGGAAATAGCGTCTGCACGCTGGTGGGTTCTCCTGCAGAGAGCATAGGCAGCCGCACTGCGGCCCTTCCTGGACACCCCGTTTGTTCTGTTTCCAGCTGACCCTCACCATCCTGCGGCAGACTGGGGGCCTGGGCATCAGCATTGCAGGCGGCAAGGGCTCCACACCCTATAAGGGGGATGACGAGGTGAGCACTGCCCAGGAGGGCCTTTGCACTGCCACCGGCCCATCCCCACCGTAGTTCACACCAGCGGCACACAGGCCCCTTGCCCTGAGAACACTCACACACTCCGTGGACACGGGCTGGGCCCAAGGCACCAACTGTCGTGGGATCCCAAAGTCCAAGGGCAACCTGAGGGTGCCTGGGTCTGTCCTCCCTTCGCAGCCCCTCTTCTCTCACCAGGTGCCTGTGTACCAGGCTTGGGGCCACGAGCCCTTTCTCGGGGTTGACCTGCTCCTTCCCTGACACTCAGGATCCCACAGTGGCTGGAGCGCAGTCTTCCTGCTGGCCAGGGCTAGGGGCTGCTGGGAGTGGGTCTTCCCCTCCTGGGTCTTCTGCAGAAGGGGCAGGACCACGGGCCTCTCTCCCTGGCCCCTGCCAAGCTCATGTCTGTGCCCTAGGGCATATTCATCTCTCGGGTGTCTGAGGAAGGCCCTGCGGCCCGGGCTGGAGTCCGCGTGGGTGACAAGCTCTTGGAGGTGAGTTGGGAACCTCTCAGCCCCAAGTGGCAGCTGTGCCCTCCCGGAGGTACACAGTCCCTGGTATTAGGGTGCTTGGCTGTCTTCTCCCGGCCTCCCCAAGAGTTCCAAGCACAGGACACCAAGACTTCTGGGTGAAGCCACAGAACCTGTAAACCCCAGGAGAGAGCCACCTGGGTAGGAGCCACCTGGGCCCTCCATTGTCACCCTGGCTCCCATCTAGTGCCCTGGTTGCTCATCTTTGTTCTTTGGGCACAGGTGTGTTTTTCTACCAGTGGGTAGGGCAGCAGCTGCACTGGGCACAGTGGCCTTCACAGGAGGGGCCACTCCTGGGCTGACCGAGAGGGGTCAGGCTGCTGGCAGGTCTGGTGGGGTTTGGACCCCGTATGGGAGCCCTGGAGCCCCCGCCTGGGCACCTGGCTGTCCAGCCTGGGCATGGGCATCAGGGGGCTCTAGAGAGGTGTGCGCCCTTCTTGTAGGGACACACTGAGGACAGGCGAGGGCCCTGGAGCCCAGCCAGGAGGCGTCTGTCCAGGGCTCAGATGCTGCATCTGCTGCTCAGCTCTTCTCCTAACCTTTGCATGGGAACTCCTGTTGCTGGGTATTGGGGTGGGGTGTGGGTCAGTAACCCAGCGGTCTCAGGTGTATGTGGGACTGCTCAGATGGGCAGGAGGTATCCAGGAGCAGGGCCATGTGTGTCCTGGCCGTGGGGGCATCTGCCTGCCTCCCGTGGCCAATCTGTGTCCTGGCCCTTGGGCTGCCCACACCGGGTTTCTGAGGACCTGGTAGGGCAGGGGTCAGTGGTGCCCACGAGGAACCTTGTGGGTGAAGGTCTAGGGTGTCAGAGCCTGGGGCCTTTCCCCTTGCCCTGTGCTTCAGTCTCCCCATCCTGAAGGGAGCGTCTGCAGCCCCCAGCGTGTGGCTGTAGGTGGCTGCACTGGGTCCTGACATGCACGTGGCCTCTGGCCCGCAGGTGAATGGCGTGGCTCTGCAGGGCGCCGAGCACCATGAGGCCGTGGAGGCGCTCAGGGGGGCAGGCACTGCCGTGCAGATGCGAGTGTGGCGGGAGCGCATGGTGGAGCCTGAGAACGCGGTCACCATCACGCCTCTGCGACCTGAGGACGACTACAGCCCCCGGGAGCGGCGGGGAGGGGGGCTGCGCCTGCCCCTGCTCCCAGCTGAGAGCCCTGGGCCCCTCCGTCAGCGCCACGTGGCCTGCCTGGCACGCAGCGAGAGGGGGCTGGGCTTCAGCATTGCTGGCGGGAAAGGCTCCACGCCATACCGGGCTGGTGATGTGGTGAGGCCAGGGCTCAGGGCCAGGGAGGGCTGCTCCAGAGCTGGCAGCCACACCCCAGCCTCACCAGCAGCCCTTCCTCCTTCACGCTCCCCTGCAGGGCATCTTCATCTCCCGCATTGCCGAGGGCGGTGCTGCTCACCGTGCGGGTACACTGCAGGTTGGCGACCGCGTCCTCTCTGTGAGTGGGGATAGGGCCCCACCCTGCCCACCGCCCCACCCTGCGCCCTCTGTCCCATCCTACCCTTGGGTCTCCCTGATTCGGGCATGCTCCCACAGATTAATGGAGTGGACGTGACTGAGGCCAGGCATGACCACGCCGTCTCCCTGCTGACTGCTGCCTCCCCCACCATCGCCTTGCTGTTGGAGCGGGAGGCTGGGGGCCCTCTTCCTCCCAGTCCTCCGCCACATTCCTCCTCACTCCCCACCGCTGCTGTTGCCATCACCAGCACCAGCACTGCCAGCATAACCACTGCTACCCCCGGGGAGTCTGGGTTGCCGAGCCTGGCCCCCAGCCTGCTGGCTGCCACCTTGGAAGGGCCATACCCAGTGGAGGTGAGACACAAGCCCCCACCTAGGCACCCACCCAGCTGCAGCCGTGGGCACTGGCCCTCCCAGGACCTGCCCTCTTGCGGCCCTGCAGTCTTCTCTGGGTGGGAAGCCGGCCTGCTCGCCCTTTCCCCTGCAGCCCCTCGAGGTGGGGGCTCTGCCCCACAGCCAGATTCCTCAGTGTGGTCCCCTTGACAGTCTCCTGGCCAGCCACATGGCCACAGTCAGCAAAGATGTTGTCCTCATGCTGTGTGCCTGCCTGGACAGCAGAACACTGGTGGCGCAGAAACCCCCGTGGGCACATCAGGGCAGCCCCCGCCCACCATCCCCACGGACCAGGATGGACTCCTGGGAGCCCTCCCACACCCTTTCCCTGGCCTGACCGAGGCCTGTCCTTGTCCCGCCCCGTATTCCCAGGAGATCCGTTTGCCAAGAGCTGGGGGCCCCCTGGGGCTTAGCATTGTCGGAGGCTCCGACCATTCCAGCCACCCGTTTGGTGTCCAGGAGCCTGGTGTATTCATCTCCAAGGTAAGGCAGCCCATCCGGGCGGTTCTGTGAGAGGCGTACCCATCCCAGGTACCAGCGCAGGTCAGCGTGGCCTCAGCCACCAGCTGCCACCCTTCTCCCTGACAGGTGCTCCCGCGGGGCCTGGCTGCTCGCAGCGGCCTGAGGGTTGGGGACCGCATCCTGGCAGTGAACGGGCAAGATATGCGGGACGCCACGCACCAAGAAGCCGTCAGCGCCCTGCTCCGGCCCTGCCTGGAGCTGTCGCTGCTGGTGCGGAGGGACCCGGCACCCCCGGGCCTACGGGAGCTGTGCATCCAGAAGGCGCCCGGGGAGAGGCTGGGCATCAGCATCCGCGGGGGTGCCAGGGGCCATGCCGGCAACCCCCGCGACCCCACAGACGAGGGCATCTTCATCTCCAAGGTGAGCCACCCCACCCCAGCCCGCCCTGGGTCCCACCCCCCAACAGGTCTCTCCCATTCTACGTCTCCCCACAGGTGAGCCCCACGGGGGCGGCCGGGCGCGACGGCCGGCTGCGTGTGGGTTTGCGGCTGCTGGAGGTGAACCAGCAGAGCCTGCTGGGCCTGACGCACGGCGAGGCGGTGCAGCTGCTGCGTGGTGTGGGCGACACGCTCACCGTGCTGGTCTGCGACGGCTTCGATGCCGGCTCCTCGGCAGCCCTGGAGGTTAGCCATCCCGCCCTGGGAACCAGGCCTCCCTCTGGCCCAGCTCAAGGTGGTGTGAATCGCTGACACCTCTCGGGGCGGGCAACGGGTCCTCTGTGCCTCTGGGTCTGGGAGGTGCTCTGCGGCTCTGCATCAGCCGTGAGGGGTAGGGAGCTGGAGGTAGGGCCCTCCTTTCCTTTCTGCTGAGCTCTGGCTAATCAAGCTGTCCGGAGGCCCAGTCCAAGTAGGATGAGGCATGTGAACGGATGGGGGGAGGGGCATGAGTTTGGGGCACACTATGTGGTCTGGTCCTAAAAGAAGCTGAGCCACTGGTGACTCTTGCAGAGTCCCACCAGGCTGCTAAGGGATGTCTCCGAGCCCTGCCCACAGCCCACCAACCAGGTAGACTCGTCGGGAGTCTGAGGGTCCCCGCTCCTGTGTCCAGTGGCACCTTTCTCCTCTCAGCCCATCCTTGGGCCATGCCTGACTCCAGCGAGCCCCTCTGGTGACCCTTCAACAGAGAGCTCCCTCCCCAAGATCTCCTGCCCAACTGCTGGTCCGTCACTTCCTGGACTCCAGAGCAGAAGCCCAGACTGGGAGTTGGGATGTGAGGTGGGGCCCCAGGAGTCCTCCCTAGCAGCACGGCCTGAATCCTGGAAAAGCCTGGCCTCTGTCAGGGGGCTCCTATCTCCCTCCTGTCGTCTTCCCCATGCCATCCCAGGGGGTCTGCAGCAGGCCTCAGCAGCTTCCAAGGGCTCTTCACCGGTGCCAGGGTGTGCAGGCTGGCTTCGCACCAGAGTGGGCTGTAGGGCCGCAAGAGGGTGGGTCCTGGAGGGCCGGCACCCATAGCTGAAGCTGGGTGGATGCCTGGGCGGGGACATGTGTCTTCACCTGGAGGGGCCACCTGCTCCTCCCAAAGGGTATCCCTGCTGCTCACACAGGTCCACAGGGGGCAGGTGATTGTCACCTCTCCCCACCAGCACACATGGCTTCCTCTCCGTAACAGCCTCTGGGATGGGGCGGCCCCTCACATGGTTCTGTCTTGCAAGGGATCTCTGGGATGGTGGCTTTAGGCTGACAGCCACGGAGTGCGTCCTGACCCACAGCCAGCGTGGGGGCCCCTGGTAGGAAGTGCATTCGTAGTTTTCGCTCCACAGCTGGACGTTGGGCTTGGGGCGGGCTTGGGGCTGGGCCCGGACCAGCCCTCACCCACCTCCCCTCCTGTCCTTGAGGGAGTCCTGGTGGTTTCCAGGGAAGGATTTATCTGAGGACTCAAGCCCTGAACCATCTGGTTCTCAGAAAGGGCCTTGCCTTGTATTTACTTATTTCAAGTGGATGTCTAAACATGTTTTATTTGATATATTTACTCATGAAGTTTTTGTCAGAGAAAGAGAGAGCACACGCTCCCTTGGGGAAGAGAGAGGTATGCAGAAGGCAGGACTAGCGCTGTGTCTGTAGCCGGCATGTGTCCACGTGCGGCGCTGCTGTCAGCCACCGGTTTCCTTGCATCTGGCCGGGTCCCCCACGAGCCTGCCATGACACACCGGAGGGGCAGGGGTCTCAGATCTCACACTCTGGCCAGCGACGGACAGAGCCACCACACTCTCCCTGGTGTTGGGGGCAGATACCGTTTCTGCTGTGTTGGGCAGGCCAGGGGCCCCGAGCAGTGGGGCTGAGAGCTGCGATCCAGCTCCCCTTCCCCATCACGGCTGCCTCTTTCCCGCCTCCATCCGTCTTCCCGTGGGCTCGTTGTCCGCCCCAGCACTGCCCTTGCCCTCTGTTGTTGCCCTGGCTCCCGTCCAGCGCCCTGGTTACTCATCTTGGTTCTGTGGGTACAGGTGTGTTTTTCTCCGGCTCTTGCTTATGTTTTTCTTTAAAAAATGGGATCTTTTGAGTTACAAAAATCTCAATTTTTAAATTCAGTCTTATGACTCCTTTATGACTTTCAGATTCTGGTTTTTTCCTTGAGAAGATCTTCCCTACTGCAAGATTACAAAAACATTGTCTCGTTTTCTTCTAGTATTTCTGGAAGTTTAAACAACATACAGCTCCGTGGTTCACCTGGAATTGCTTTGACGAGGTCTCGCTTGTCACCTAGGCTGGAGTGTGGTGGCACAATCACAGCTCACTGCAGCTTCCGCCTCCCGTGCTCAAGCCATGTCCCCACGCCCAGCCCTGGAATTGTTTTGCAAGTAACTGGATGCGTAGCTGTCCCCACAGTATTGATTGAATAGTCTGTCGCTTCCCCAGTGATTTGGGGGAAATGTGGCCTTATTGTGTTCAGTTCCTGTGGGCTCCAAGCTCTGTTTCTGGACGTGGTCCCAGGGAGTTGTGAGCTGCTTCTGGGCCACACGTTTAAATGCCTCACTTTGTAGCAGGTCTCATACCTAATCCTCATCAGCAAAGTCACCCATTCTTTTTTCTTGTCTTGAAAAGTTTCTATGGTCATGTGTTTTCTCTTGCAAATGAACCTGCCGAGTTCCATGCAAAAACCGACCGGAATTCTAGGATTTCACGTACATGTATGTATATACACATTTTGAGAAAGGGTCTCACTCTGTCACCCAGGCTGGAGTAGTGGCGCAGTCGCTGCTCACTGCAGGCTCTACCTGCCGGGCTGAAGCGATCCTCCCACCTCAGCTTCCCAAGTAGCTGGGACTACAGCTGCACCACCACACCTGGCTCACTGTTTTCTGTAGAGACGGGCTTTTGCCATGTTACCTAGGCTGGTCTTGAACTCCTGGGCTCAAGTGACTTGCCTACCTGACCCCCCAAAGTGCTGGGGTTCCAGGCATGAGCCCTGCGCCCAGCCTTGGGGTTATCTTTATGTTGAGTTTTTCTCCAGGGTGTCCCCAGGTGGCTCTTGCTTTCCTGGTAATTCTCATCAATCCTCACCTGGATTTATAAGTCTGCTTCACCTCTTGGCAGAAGCCCGGTCACCCTTCCCACCTCGGGCCTCTCCTGTTTCCCCTCCTGCAGAGCCCCTGGTCCTGTGGAGGTGGGGGCTTGCTCTAAGGGACTTTCATCTTATAGTGTGACATTTGCTGTAGACTCTTAAAACGTTTTTTAAATTGATTGGGGGGGTGCTATTTCTATTTATAACCTGTAAGAATTGTTATCTGAAGCAGGTGTTGAGTTTTCTGAAGTCCTCTTATCTGCTAAGTAGGGTTGGTTCGGCCCATGGAGGTTTCATCAGCAGGCTTGGGGCTTGAGAGAGAGGAGCGGGTTTCACACATCAGGAGTCCACGCCATGTCTAGCTTCTTGGCTTCCCACAAAAAGCTCGGCAGCCGTGGCGCGACCAGGCCTGTGCTCCCACGGGACCTTCTGTTTCTGACTCCAGAGCATGGGCGTGGGGGGGCTTCAATTGGTGACCCTTCCCCATTTTTCTTAGGCCACTGGACTCATCTGTGTGTGTCCGCCTGGCCCTGCGGGCATCGGTTTGCCCGTTGGGTTCCATAACTTTCTTCTCACTATGTAAGCCCATCTTGGCATTGGCTCAGGAGTGCCTGCACATCCTCAGCACTCTGGAGCAGTGGCCCATGTTTGTTTGTCAGAGCTTAAGTCTCCTGCATTCTAGTACTGTGCATTTTTGGGGGTCATGCATAGTTCATCTAAGCCTGGCCCTCACTAGCTGTCGGGCCTTGGGTGGGCGCTTGACTTTACTCCTCAGTCTCCTCGTCTGTACAATGGGTCACCCACGGTGCCTGCTTCTCGGGGTCGAGAGGATTGATTCAGTAAAGACCTGCCTCGCCATGGTCGGCGCCAAGACCCCTGCGCAAACCTCGGTGGCTGTGCGCTGTCTGAGAGGACTTGCCCGCTACCCCGCGTGTTTGGCATGAGGATGCAAGTCCTCTCCCACTGGGCCCCTCCTTTGCAGTCACCTCCCTCTCGGCCCTGCTGTCCGTGTCCTCTTCCTCCTGGTCATGCTGACCAGGGTCCTGTGTGTTGATAGCCTTTTCAGAGCCAGCTTCTGAATACTGATCAGGACCACCTCTCCCTTGTCATCATCACCATTACAAATAAAACTTCAGAAGAGACTGCCCTTTCTTTTGGCATTTCCTTGATTTCCGCTCTCAGGAAGAATCCTTCAGTCTTTCCCACTGCATCTCCGGCTTTTAACATTCCTGTAGATCTGTCTATAAAGAAGAGATCACTAGCTCTGTTTCTGTCCTGATGTGAGCTCCTGCAGGAAAGACCTACGAAGATCAAATGCTTGGTTCTTCCCTTTGTCAGTTTTTAGAATAACAGGCTGGGGCCCTGGAATCTTCCAAAGGTGGTTCCTGAGGTGTCTTTCTGTTTTTAGGGTTTTCGTGAACTCATGAGTCTTTGTTTTCCTGATGGGTTTCAACATAGCGTTCCCTTGATGTCCCTTGATCAGGCAACGAGGCCCTGCATCCCTGTGGCATGACCCTGTCATTCCTCAGCTGCTTTGACAAGGCATTCTTTGTATCACCTGTCCCAGCCCTGGATTCCACCATTTTTGTGTGGGACCTCACCCCTCTTGGCAGTAGCTGGGTGTAGAGCTCCTAGCCGTGGGACCTGGCCCCTCTCTGTGGGAGCCGGGTGTTGGGCTGCTAGCTGTGGGACCTGGCCCCTCTGGTTGGGAGCTGGGTGTAGGGCTCCTAGCCATGGGCCGGGTGTGCTCAGGACTCAGGCACTGCCTGCGGCCTCTGCAGCAGATGCAGACTGAGAGGTGGATGTTTTTAGAAAGAGAAAAAATCATGAGTTTGTACTGTTATATTTAACTCATTTAAGATTACAGGGTTTTTACTAACTTTTGTGATTTTCTACTTTTTCTCATGAAATCTTTCCTTAATTTCAGAATTAGCTGAGTGTGGTGGCATGTGCCTATAGTCCCAGCTACTCAGGAGGCTGAAACAGGAGGATCACTTGAACCCAGGAATTTGAGTCCAGACTGGGCAAGACAGACTCTATAAAACAAAAGCAGCAACACCAGTGGTACGACTGAGAGCAGGAGCGTGGAGAGGGGCTGAGTTCCTGGCAGCTGCTTCCTGACGGTTCACCCTGCTGGGACGTGCAGTCCGCATCCTGTGTTCTCAGCCACTTGAGATCATTCTGTGGTTTTGCTACCAACCTGATACACAGTTGGGCTGATTCCTTTCAGCTTTTAGGGTGACTTTTTAAAAATCTTTTTTTTTTTTTTTTTTGAGATGGAGTCTCACTCTGTTGCCCAGGCTGGAGTGCAGTGGCATGATCTCGGCTCATTGCAACCTCCACCTCCCGAGTTCAAGCAATTCTCCTGCCTCAGCCTCCCAAGTAGCTGGGATTACAGGCGTCTGCCACCACAAAAAATCTGTTTCTTAATTGTGTAAATATTCACATGGTTCCTAAGCTGAAATTATATAGAGTCACTTCAGAAGACCAGCCTCCATCTCTGTTCCGAGGCCACCATCTTTATTCATTTTGGTTTATTCTGCCATTTCTTTCTGAAAAATATAAGCACATATATAAATGAATTTTAAACTTAGAGAAAAGTTGCAAAAACAGGACAAAGAACCTGTGACACTCAGCCCTATTCATGACTCAGCCACTGCGCGGGATGCGCTCTGTTGCGGGAGCCTCCCTCTAGTCTCCACTCAGCCCTATTCATGGCTCAGCCACTGCGCAGGACGCACTCCATTGTGGGAGCCTCCCTCTAGTCTCCTTCGGGTGGAGTGTGCCTGTCTCTGCTGATTCCTCTGACCTTGACACTTCTGGTGGGCATAGGCTCTCCCTGCTTCCGGCGGTGATTGCCCCCACGCTGGGTCTGATGCCCTAACAGGCTTCAGCGTGTGCATCTTGGCCGGGATTATCACAGAGCTACCATGTGTCTCTGTGCCTCCCACCAGGGCTCACTCTGATGCTCTGAACCACGAGGTCAGCCAGGTTTCCCCCTGCAGTTACTCCTGCCCCTTGAAATCTGCAAGTGTGGGAGGTACTTTCAGAGCACATAACAGGCTGTTTCTCATCCAGCTTCACCTGTGAGCCTCAGCACCTTGATGGTTCTGAGCAGGCCCCGAGGTGGTTGGCGACAGTCCTAACCCACCACTCCCACACTCATCAGGCAGCTTCCTGCCACCGAGCTTTCCCTTTCTCCCAGTTTACGTGTGTCTGCTTACCTGTTCACGTGAGCTCACGAGGGAGCCCATTTCATTAACAAGTGAGCTTCCATTTTATTTCATGGGCGACAGCAGTTTACCATCGTAATTTATTTTGATGCTTAAATTGTCCCAGACTTGGCCCACAGAAGGGGCTTGAGGACCTGAGTCATTCTGATACAACCTCCCCACTCTCAGCACCTCCTCACCTTCTGCCTCCAGCCTCCAGGATGTGCTGGGCTTCTCTCCTTGCCCTGCCCAGCCCTAGAGTCGGCCATTTCTCTCAGGAGCGCTGGATCCTTTTAGTGGAGAGTGACACTTAGAAGCTGCGCTCTGGCCCTGGACCTAGCGTTCTTGGGGCATCGTCTCAGGACCTCCCGGGGGCCAGAACTAGAGGGTAAGGGGGCATGCCAGTCATTCCCGAGGTTATTCCTGGAATGATGGAAGAGGATGAGCTCACCCGTGGCTGTCAGAGTCAGCACCCTGGTCTGCCTTTTCTGTGTTTGAGCAGCTCTCTCTGACAAGAGAGGCCGGGCTGCCTGTGACCTTGCTTCCCACTCTGCCAGCCCCCCTGCCTCTCTTGGACCTGTCCAGTGGCTTTTTGACTTAAGTTATTTCAGAAACTGAGAAGACAGGCACCTTGTTTGTTGTTTGTCCTCCTAGTTCTGTGAGAGCCTGAAAGACATAGTTAAGTCTCCCTGTATAACTGTGCTTTTATGACGCTCTCGTGTTTCTACTAGTCTGCTTTCTGTGTTTAGCTGCTTCCTTGTTGAGCGCTTACAGTTGATGATGATTGTATCATCATTGTAAATAGCATCTTTTGTGGTGACAGCATCCCTCTGCCTGCTTGACAGCTGTGACCTCACATCCTGTCTCCCCTGGCCTAAGCAACCCCTCTCTGCCTCCCGTGTGTTTGCCTGCCCTCTCTTTGCCTTCCCCTTACCATTTCAGTTGTGTTTTTAACCAGCAACAGCATAGGGCTGGGTTTGTCCTTCAGGCCACATTGAGAGCGCCTTGATTTCGCAGGGACCCCGTCCATGATGAGCGTGATGAACAATGCCTATCTCCACTGTGCTGCCTCTTCTGGCTGCTGCTGGCGGTGGGGGCTTGAAGCAGTCCCATTGCCCCCCTTGGGCTTGGAAGTGAGCTCTTCCCATGGTTCCGTCTGCCCGTGTTAACCCCAGGCTCAGGATCCAAGTACATCTTGTGTCCAGCCGGAAGCCCCTGCCTGTCCTGGTCCTGTCTCCTTGGCCCTCCTCTGCCCTGCCTGAGCTCCCTGGGCGCCTTTCCTTTCTAGACTCCCCCTCTGCCCTGCCAGTCACTGGTTTGGAATAGGTCACTGAGCTCTGTAGAGTGCAGACTGGCCAGGCCTCCTGCATGGTGTCCTTTGTTTCAGAATCCCTGCCCAGCACTCACGCTGGGGTCTGGAGCCAGCCTTTCCACCTGAGGGGGCCACTCTGTGCCATCAGTTCCAGCATCCACTACTCACGCCCCTCCTTCCCCCATCTTGGTGGCTGTCAGTTCTTCCTGGGGGTGACTTTACATAGTCAGCAAAGTGGCAGGCATCTTTGCTGTGAAGAGATTGCTCTTCACAATCTCGCCTAGTGCAGACATGACCACGTCCACAACAGCCTTGTGAGCTGTAATGGGGACGGACCGGGGACAGACAGTACTGCAGCATCCTGGGGGGGGGGTCCAGTAGAATGCCCTCCAAGGCTATCCCAGCCATGCGGTCAGCCCTGCTGAGGGATGCAGCTCCTGTGTTCACTGTTGCTGGCTATTCTGGGCTGGGGCCCCATCCTGCCCCAGAGTTGGGACCCGGGCTGCAGTCCTCACTTCTCAGCCCACACCCCTCTTCTCAGGTGTCCCCAGGTGTCATTGCCAACCCCTTTGCGGCGGGCATCAGCCACCGGAACAGCCTGGAGAGCATCTCTTCCATCGACCGGGAGCTGAGCCCTGAGGGCCCAGGCAAGGTCAGAGGTGCCTGCAGCTGGCAGCCCCAGGGCCAGGGAGCCCAAGGCCGGTGGTGCCTGACGGGTCTGCTCTGCTCACAGGAGAAGGAGCCACCTGGACAGACCCTGCACTGGGGGCCCGAGGCCACAGAAGCCACGGTGAGTGTGGTTGCCCCGCCCCCTCCCATCAGGGCACTGGAGCGGGGTGCACATTGCCTGTGGGGTGCTGGGTAGTAACCCCGAGGACTCCCTCTCATGCCCTGTGCTGGCCGGGTGCCGCCATGGAGCTGCTCCTGCTAGTGCTGTGTCCACTCTGCCCCCAGGGTCGGGGTCTGCAGCCCCTGAAGCTGGACTACCGTGCCCTGGCTGCCGTGCCCAGCGCTGGTGGCATGCAGAGGGTCAGTGCCCAGTGTGCAGTGCCCCCCACCTCCGTCCTGTTGTCCTGTTCATCAGCCACCGCAGGACGAACGCCAGGGCCGTTGGGGAGGGAAGCTTTGGGGGGGGGCTGGGATGGGAGGAGGCCACGTCTGACCTGCAGGCTACCCCAGCCTGTCACGTGCTTGTCACCCTCATTCTTGATCCAAGCCATGTTGGTGCTGCCCCACCCACACGCTGAGCTGCGGATGGGTGACATAGGCCGAGGACCTTCTTGTAGTCACCGAGCAGGCCGGGGTGGCAGCGTGAGAGCTTCACCTGCTGGCTGGAGGCGGAGGCTCCTGGGGGATTGGGCAGGCACATGGCACCAAGGGGAGGACGGGCTGGAGCAGCTGGAGGGGCAGGTGCTGGGGACAGGCAGGAGGATATGCAGGCCCTTCCCTCCCCTTAAAGATACAAATAACCCTCCCAGAGGGTGTGCCCCGCCAGCCCACCAAATGTGAGTGACTGAGGGATGGGCTCCGCCAGACCCTGGCCAAGCGGTGGAGTGGTAGTGAGGGGCCAGGCAGCGTCTGGGGCTCAGGCAGGCCATTCAGGGGCTCTTGGGACCCGACCCTGCCTCCTCTGGCCATGGACTACGCTGAGAGGGAGGCTCCCAGGAGGCCCTTCATCCTCATGAACAACAGCACAGCCATGGGGGCAGCGGTCAGGGTGCCACTTGAACCCTGAGGGCCTCACACTGCAAGTAGGGGCTCCCCACCGGCATCTCTGTCCCCGGCCCCTCCCCTGAGCCCTCCCTGCTCTCTCCTCCGGCTGTCCTGTCCGCGCCCATCTCTCCTGCAAAGCTCCAGCCAGCACACTGCCGTGGAGACGGCAGCTGCCCAGCCCAGGCCCCCACATCCTGTGGGGACGGGAACGAGCCCCTCCTTGCTGACCGAGTGTCTGGGGCGTCGCCTGGGCTATAGTCAGGTTGGGGAACTGAAGGGCTTCTGTGCCTTCCAGGCAAGCTCCAGGCCCCCCCAGTCCCTCCTCCTCCGGGACCACAGCCCTGCCCAGCCTCACCCCACCCACTGCCTACTTCTCCAGGTACCATCTGGAGCAGCTGGAGCGAAGATGGCCGAAGCCCCCTGCTCCCCTAGTGGCCAGCAGGTGAGTGTCCCAGGTTAACGGGCGCACCCCATGGCGGGTGGAGGGCAGAGCAGATGGCTGCTGTGCACAGGGCCCCTCTTCCAGGGACGGGGTCAGGGGCTGGCGTGGGGTGCCATTGACTCTGGTCTTCCCTCTGCTACCATGGGGCCTCCTGTGTGAGGACAGCCAGGGACACTTTCCTGGCCAGAGCTGCCTGGTGATGGGGTGGGGGGCCTGAGCGTGCTGTTCTTGGAGGGGCTTAAGCTCCTGAGACCCCGGTCAGTGTCTTGGGCCCAACGCCTCCCAGGACCCACCTGCCGCACCCCTTCCTGCCTTTTGTCTGGGAGTCCTTGCCCCCCCCACTATTGGCACCTCCCCCAACACACTGCCACGTGAGAGTGGAGGTGGCAGCACCCATGAGACCCAGCTCAGCCCCTCACAGGCAAGATGTCAGCCCCACCCAGGTCTCCTCTCTCTCTTTCTCTCTCTCTCTCCTCCCCCCTCCCTCCCCCTCCCCCACTGCCTCTCTCTCCCCCCCTCCCCCTCTCCCCCTCTCTCCCTCCCCTTGTCTACCCCCATTCCTTGCCTTGTACCCCTGATCCTGCTCTCCTCTTCCCCCGCCACCGCCACCTGCCTTTTTTAGACAAAACCAGGGGTGATCCAGCCATTGGCTCAGGCGTGGCCAAGGGGCTCCCCAGCCCTCAGGGGCAGAGGTTGTCCCCACTCCGTGAGTGCTCTGTCCCATGGGTGGGGGTGGCAGAGCCTCCTTCCCTAGCAGGATGGTGGGTGGGGATCAAAGGCAGGCAGTGGGGACAGCCAGTGGCGAGTTGAGCACAGCTGCAGCCCTGACAGCTGCCCCAGCGTAGCTCACAGGAGCCCCACCCCCCAGCCGCCTTCCCCGCCTTCCCCGCCTTCCCCGGATGAGCTGCCCGCCAATGTGAAGCAGGCCTACAGGGCCTTCGCGGCTGTGCCCACTTCTCACCCTCCTGAGGACGCCCTCGCCCAGGTGTGTGGGAGCAGCACTCCTCCCTGCTGCGCATGGTTGGGGTGGGTGCTCAGGCCCCAGTGTCCCGGAGGAATGCCAGCCAAACCTCAAGGTTCGCTCCCCCCAGCCCCCCACACCTGGACCTGCAGCCTCCCCAGAGCAACTGTCCTTCCGGGAGCGGCAGAAGTACTTTGAGCTGGAGGTGCGCGTGCCCCAAGCTGAGGGCCCTCCTAAGCGTGTGTCCCTGGTGGGTGCTGACGACCTGCGGAAGATGCAGGAGGAGGAAGGTGAGGGGCATGGAAGTGGGGTGGGGGCGGGTCTAGGCTGGCCCGGGCTGACACACCCTGCCCTCGGGCAGCCAGAAAACTACAGCAGAAGAGAGCGAAGATGCTGCGGGAGGTGGCAGAGGCTGGGGCCGAAGCGAGGCTCGCCCTGGACGGGGAGGTGCTGGGCGAGGAGGAGCAGGAGGATGAGGAGCCACCTTGGGCTGGCCCGAGCCCCTCCTCAAGGTGAGCACCCGCCCACCAGATGCCCCCAACTCACCCCACGTGCCCCCCACACACACAGCACGTTCTGTCCCTTCCCCAGGCAGAGCCCAGCGTCCCCCCCACCCCTGGGAAGCGGCGCCCCGGTGCGGACGGCCAAAGCTGAGCGGCGCCACCAAGAACGGCTGCGCGTGCAGAGTCCGGAGCCACCAGCACCCGAGCGTGCCCTGTCCCCTGCCGAACGCCGGGCCCTGGAGGCTGAGAAGCGTGCACTGTGGAGGGCAGCCAGGTAAGCCCCGCCTGGGGTCCCCACCCCGCCCTGCCGTCTTTCCCTGCTCCTGCCCCGAGTCACCCCTGCCCGCTGTTCTCTGCAGGATGAAGTCGCTGGAACAGGACGCTCTCCGAGCACAGATGGTCCTCAGCAGGTCCCAGGAGGGCCGGGGCGTGCGGGGGCCCCTGGAGCGACTGGCCGAGGCCCCTTCCCCTGCACCCACCCCGTCGCCCACCCCTTTGGAAGGTCCGTGGGTAAGGGCAGGTGCGGGGGGTCAGCCTGCTGCTTGGGCTGCTTCCAACGCCTGCTTCTTGTCCCCCTAGACCTCGGCCCCCAGACCAGCACCTCCCCGGGACGCCTGGTGAGGAGCCGGTGGCTATGCCCTCCCTTCACCCCCAAGACATGGGGGGGGTCTGGCCTGCCCCCACCCCCGTGGCCCTCACCCCCTCTTCCTCTCACTCTCTGCCTCTCCCCTCACGCTGTCCTTTCAAGCCCTTGTCTGGAAAGAAGTTTGACTACAGGGCCTTTGCAGCCCTGCCTTCTTCCAGACCTGTCTATGACATCCAGGTACCTGGCCTCCAGGCCTCTGCATGCCTGCCACCCCGTCCGTGCCTGCCACCGCCTCCATCCGCTCCCGCAGGGCCTCCCCGCGTTCTGCCGTGGCCCTGCTTCTCCATCCCCCTCCCCCCTTCAGCCGGGCTCTGTGGGCCTCAGGGCTGGGAGCCCACATGTGGGTGGTTTGGGGCAGGGGTGGCGCCGGCCTGATCAACACTCTCCCCATCACAGTCGCCGGACTTTGCTGAGGAGTTGAGGTCCCTGGAACCATCTCCCAGCCCTGGTGAGTTGGGGCCGGGCTGGGTGAACTCCCAGGAGCCCAGCTGCCCTCAGCTCACTGCCCGCCTGTCCCTGCCCGCCAGGCCCACAGGAGGAGGATGGAGAAGTGGCTCTGGTGCTTCTAGGCAGGCCCGCTCCTGGCGCCGTGGGCCCTGAAGATGTGGCGCTCTGCAGCAGCCGTCGCCCCATAAGGCCTGGGCGCCGTGGCCTGGGCCCTGTGCCCTCCTAGAGGAGCAGGCGCCTCCCCCAGACTTGGGGTGGGGGCCCTGCCAGCTCCAGCACCACCCTTGCCCCAAGTCTTTTAACCTGGGTGTTAGCATTTTAAAGAGACCCCGCAGGAATTCTGGCCTCTGACTAACTGCCCCACCCCAGCCGAGACCTCGGCGAGACTGTAACTAGTGATGTTTGTACAACCAAAGACTCTATTTTGTGGTTTAAGGAGAATAAAGTTGACTACATTTTACCTCCCGTCTGCCTGTCCACCCCCCCGCCCACTAGCACAGACCCTTCCTGCCCTCCGAGGCCGGGCTGAGTTCCGAGGGCTGCACCTTCCCCTCCCTCCCACGTCTCCGTTGCGCCTCACTGCGCACAGGTTGGGCCGGGCGGGCTGCCCATCCCCAGCAGGGCCTCCCCCCAGTGCCTGCAAACCTGTGTCTGCCAGCCGGGGCCCGGGACAGCCGGGGCCGGGACAGCCGGGGTCGGGACAGCCGGGGTCGGGACAGCCGGGGCTCGGGACAGCCGGGGCTCGGGACAGCCGGGGTCGGGACAGCCGAGGCCCGGGACAGCCGGGGCCCTGGACTCTCACACCGCCGCTGCCCCTCATGCACAAAGCACAGATGCCACACCGCGCCCTGGGGCACACGCTTTATTGGGGCTAGCACTAGAGGCCTGTGCCCGGCAGCTGCACACGCACCGGGAGCAGCACCTGCAGCTGCTCGGCTGGCGGCCACTGGACCTTGGTGACGAAAAAGAGGCGGAAGTGCCCCAGGCGCTGCTCCTGGAACTGCGTGGGGCTATACTCTGGCCCATCCGTGGGCCGCAGCAGCGACAGGTACCTCTCCTGCTCCAGCAGGCCGCGGCTCAGCAGTGCCTGCGCCAGGCCAGGCTGCACCGCCTCCAGCTGCCGCTGCACGGCTGGGAACAGGTCTGCCTCACGCAGGTCGAACACCAGCGGCTTCCCATACCTGCCCCATGAGGCTGGTGAGGCTGGGGTGGGGCTGGGGGTGGGGGGGGTGTACCTGACCCTGCCCGCGTCACCGCAGAGCCCCCAGGAGAGCCAGCCGCAGCCTCTCCGGCTTCAGGTGCTCCGGGTTCACTGTGTCCACATAGTTGGTGTCCTGGTAGCGCAGGAAGGTGGCTGCCTGGCCCGAAGGGTCAATGACAAGAGGCCACCTGGGGACACCCATCGAGTCACTGTTGTCTGTCCAAACCCCAAATCGCCCACATCTGGCCCGGAGCACTGACCGGCCGTCGGCGCGGATGCGGTTGCCCACATCTTTCATCAGCACGTCATGCAGCTCGGTGACCTGGCACTTCAGCCCGGGCGCCTCTTCCTCCCCTGTCGGGGTAGCAGAGTGCAGCTGACAGGCAAGCCCAATGCTGGACCCCGCCCTGGGCCATATCTCCCAGCCCCCAGCCAGTGCCCCATGCCAGGCCCACCTTCCTGCGTCTGCTCCCGCAGCTCCAGCCTGGCCATAACCAGCGCCTCCTCGGCCTTCTGGGCCTCCTGCCGCAGCCTGTCCACCTGGGCCTCTGCGTCCTTGATGGCCTGGAGAAGGGGGCCACACTGATCGTCGCACGCTCTGGCTGGAGAGGGTACCTGCCTGAGCCTCCTCCCCACCCCACCTCAAGGAGGCCACTGTTGACTGGTGACTCCCCATGTTTAAGAGGGAAAAACTCCAGGCCTGGCGGGGGAGGAGGGCCTGGGCTGGTGTGGAACAAGGAGAGGGGGTGAGGGTGCAGGGGCACAGCAAGTCCACCATGGGCTCCCACCTGCAGCGTGAGCTTGGTCTTGTCCACGCACCTCCACTCACACTGATCGTGCTCTGTGATCCTCCGGCTCAGCTCACAGTACGCCTGTTGCAGCTGGGTGGGTGTACGGGCAGGCCCTGGCAAGGCTGGCCCTGGCAAGGCCGGCCAGTACCCTCCGACCAGGTCACTCCTGGCCCAGGGGCCTGAGGGCACCTCCCCTCCTAGCTCTTCCCCCAGCTTCCTGGCCCTCCCTCGGCTCCTCCTCCTCCCCACTCGGCTCTCCCTTCTTTTCTGGCTCCTCCCTGAGGACACACTCACCTCCTTGTGACACTGCTGCTGCTCCCTGGCCAGCTGTTGGACCTTGAGGGTCATGCTAGGGAGCGGGAATGAGCTGGGGCAGAGGCTTCCGCCAGCGCCCCCACCAGCACCCCCTGCCCACGCTCCCTGCCAGCGCCACCAGCCCCCCCACCAGCACGCCCTGCCCACGCTGCCCACGCTCCCTGCCAGCGCCCCCTGTCCGTGCTCCCTGCCCGTGCTCCCCGCCAGCGCCCCTCACCAGCACCTCCCACACCCCTCCTGCCTGCCACAACGCTTGGCCTCAGCCTCCTTGTGCCTCTGGGCCTCCTGGGCCCGGCGCTGCTGCTCTGCCTCCATGTTCCGGAGCATGGCCTCCGTGAGGCTCAGGTCCCACGAGTGCAGCACGCTTGCCGCGGCGTCCAGCGAGGCCACCTAGTGACAGACGGCGTTTGTCGGACACTCGGTGCTTGTTCGGAGTCTCCTCAGCCTGGAGAGGAACGGCTGCCTCCCATTTGGGAGAAAGGGCGCCATTGTGCAGAACGGCCTCAGTGCTCACAGCTGGTGCATGGTGGGCCCCAAAGCATGAGCCACTGTGGTGCTGCTGTCCCCAAAGCCCAGACCGCCCGGAATTCTCCTGGGCTTCCTGACCAAGTCCAAGCAGGAACCTGCTTCTGTGGCTGGGTTTCCAAAGGCTTCCTTCCCCTTCACTCCCCCAGGACCTGGCCCAGGCTTCCTGCCTCTGCCAGACTCAAGTACACGCCTGAGGCCTCGGCTGCCACTGCTGCTTTCTGAGTAGGAGGCTGGCCCGCAGGACACGCACTCTGGAGCTCCCTCCTCTGTGGTCTCCCGTAGATCTCTGCCTGCAGGACACAACCCTTGGGACTGCCGCTGCCTCTCACCCTCCTGAGTCCCCAGCACTCTAGGAGCAAGGAGTGGGTGCAGAGAGCCGAGCTCAAAGCCCAGCTGCCCTGGGTGAGTCCCTGACTTCCTGTGCCTGGGCCTCCTTGTCTGTGGAGCAGGGGTGATGCTTGGAGGGGTCGCAGTGAGGAGGAAGGAAGAGCAGGAGCTCAGAGCAGGTCCACATGCACCTGGTGGCGGGCCAGTCCCAGCGTCACCCTTGACCAGGAAGCTGTGCATGGGTGTTTCCGTGTGTGAATGCCACTTGCCCCATCCTGCTCTGGGAAGGCAGGGTGACCAGGGCCTGCTGTCTAGTGTGGCCAGCTCCCTAATGGCTGGATGACAGCGGAAGAAGGCAAAGCAGTGGCTGAGAAGGGCCAGGTGGGGCAGGGAGACTCCTGTACTCGGAATCAGGCCTGGGAAACAGTTGGGGCCCGAGGAGCTGCTGACTGGAGAGCAGAGGCCTAGGAGAAGGAGAGCAGGTGGCTGAAGGTGGGTGCCACAACCAAGAACAGACCGAGAGGGTGTGGCAGGCCTGGCGACGGGGCCAGGTGGAGGTGGACAGACACGGGCCACGGAGCAGGCAGAAGCACTACATTAGGGGTGGGCAGGTGAGCGGTCGGCGTTCCCATAGAGCAAGGGGTTCATGGCGTGGGAAGGATGAAGCCAGGATGAGGGGAAAGGGGTGGGGAAGGATGAGTTCCCTGTAGCTCTTCCAGGGAGACTGGCCGCAGACAAGTGCAGCCAGGGAGACTGAATGTGGGCAGAACCGGGAAGAACTCACAAAAGTGTGGGAGGGAGGGGGACAGAGCAGACAAGAACGAGAGAAGCGGTGGCGCGGCGTGGCCTCGGGTAACCACCATCCTGGCCGAGCTGGTGCCGACTTAAGCATTTGTCTACAGATGCAGGGAGCAGAGATGGAGAGAAGGGGCAGTATAGGGGGCCTGCAGGTCTGCGGGGGGCCAGGGACATGCAGACACGTGGTAAACTCACCTCCACGGCCACCTGATGGATCCACAGGCTGACAACAGCCTGAGGACCGGCCCTGTGCTATCTGCTTCCCAGCAGCTAGGACCAAAAGTTCAAAGCCCACCAGGGCCAAAATCAAAATTTTACACAGACGTTTGCTTTAAATAGAGCCCAAATATGCATATTTCTAGACATTTAGACCCTGCTTCTTTGCATACCCTGCAAAACGGAACCCGTATCTGCCAGTGGTGGGTGAGACAGACCCTGGGGCTACAAAAACCTTCAGGCTGGGCTGCCTTCTGGAACTCTCTGGTGCCCCGTCCTGCTTCTGAGCAGTTTCCCGTAGGTGCCAAGCTCTCTGTGAAAACCTGTCCAAGTGCGGCCAGAATAAAGCTCACTGCGTGCTGCTGCCCTCTCCTGGTCCTGTCTTCCTCCATCAGCCCCCAAATCCTCCAGCCTCTGTGCCTCGTTCCCCGGCAGCCAGAGGGGCTCCTTCCTTGTCCCCCAGGATCTTACACTGGCCAGTCTTCCTGTCTGGAAGCTCCTCAGATGTTCACAGCCCTCATTCCCTCCCCTCTAAGTTTTCCCTTGTACGTCACCTTCTCAGCAAAGCCCACCTTGGCCACCTTTCTTAAAATTCCAGCCCAGCCCTGCCCGCTCTGGTAGCCTGGTATCTCCACTGCACTATGAGTTGTGACAGAAGGGACTTTGTTTTGTTCAAGGATGTGCCCTAAGTACCTAGAAGAGTGCCCAGCTCAGGTCTTCTGTCAGTTGGTCCAGTGGCTGGGCTAATAATGAACGGATGAGTTAATTCATAGATTAGCGTACACCTGATTGTTTGGACAGATAAATGGCTAAATAAATAGGAGAGATGACTATAGAGACATATTCACTTATGGACATTCCTCTGCACATTCATTTATCAATGACTCTGTCTATATTTGTAAATATAAATTTGCAAATATAAACATGTGGGTGTGTGAGTGAAGGAGTTTATGAATATGCACATTTAATCCTCACTTTGGGATCCTAAGGACAGTAACCTCAGAGTAAGGCTGACTTCAGCTTAGCTTCAAATCCTCTTAATCCCTGAAGTTGGTGAAGTGACTCCAGACTTTTGGTACCCCCAATACATGGCAAAAGCTAAATCCTCAGTGAAAAAAGAGTGAAAAATACCTTTCTAGGCTTCAAATTATTCCTACCAATAAAACATATGACATGGCCAGGCAAGGTGACTCATGCCTGTAATCCCAGCACTTTGGGAGGCCGAGGCATGCAGATTGCTTGAGCCCAGAAGTTCAAGACCAGCCTGGGCAACATGGCAAAATCCAGTCTCTACAAACAAATAAAAAAAATTAGGCCAGGCGCGGTAGCTCACGCCTGCGATCCCAGCACTTTGGAAGGCCGAGGTGGGCAGATAGATCACAAGGTCAGAAGTTTGAGACCAGCCTGGCCAACGTGGTGAAACCCTATCTCTACTAAAAATACAAAAATTAGCCAGGTGTGGTGGTGCGTGCCTATAATCCCAGTTAATTGGGAGGCTGAGGCAGGAGAATTGCTTGAACCTGGGAGGCAGAGGTTGCAGTGAGCTGAGATCATGCCACTGCATTCCAGCCTGGGTGACAGAGCAAGACTCTGTGTCAGAGAAAAAAAAAAATAGCTGGGCGTGGTGGCTCAAGCCTGTAGTCTTAGCTACTTGGGAAGCTGGGGCAGGAGGATCACTTGAGCCCAGGGGGTCAAGGCTGCAGTTAACTGTGATCACACCACTGCACTCCAGCCTGAGTGACAGAGCGAGACCCTGTCTCAAAGAAAATAAAAAGTAAAAAAGACTGGGTCTGGTAGCTCACGCCTATAATCTCAGCACTTTGGGAAGCTGAGATGGGCAGATCACTTGAGGTCAGGAGTTCAAGACCAGCCTAGCCAACATGGCAAAACCCCATCTCTACTGAAAATACAAAAATGAGCTAATGTGGTGCTGCACACTGGTAGTACCAGCTACTCAGGAGGCTGAGGCATGAGAATTGCTTGAACCTGAGAGGCAGAGGTTGCAGTGAGCTGAGATCATGCCACTGCACTACAGCCTGGGTGACAGAGGAAGACTCTGTCTCAAAAAAAAAAAAAAAAAAAAAAAAAAAAGATACAATAAAAAGGCACAGGAAAATACAAGACAATATAAACAAAAATCTGCAGAAACTACAGATGATAGAAATAGCTCCATGAGGGATCAGGATATTAGAGTTAGCTACAGATTTTCAAACAGCTATATTTACTGTGCTCAAAGAGAGAGACTACATTGAGAATTTTAGCAGAGAGCTGGAACCAAATATAATTTTAGACATGAAAATTAAAATAACCAAAATTAAGAACGAAGTGCATGGATTTAATAACTAGCTAGATGCAGCTGAAGAAAGAATTAGTAAACTGAAAGACATGTCACAAGAAAATATCCAGAATAAACTCAAACAAAAGGATGGGAAATATAGAAAAGGGTAAAAAACTGTGGTAGTTATTAGTGCTGATCATCAAACATGTCCATCCTTCCACCATCTAGACATAGGATAGGATTAAACTTCCTCACCAATTTGTGGTTTCGGTGGAGCCAAATGACTAGATCTGACCAATGAGCTATAAGTAGAAGTGTTTGTGCTAGACCCTCCTCAGCTCTTTCCCTCTGGTATACTGACCAGCAATATTCAAGATGGTGGTTGCTCTGTCAGCCTGGGTCCCTGAAAGACTACAATTAGCAGAAGCCCCCTGTTATCCCTCAATGGGCATGTAGCATAAGTAAAAAATAAACTCATTTTGTTTTATGACATTGAGATTTGGAGACTGCATGTTCCACAGCACATCTGTATTAGTCCATTCTCACATGGCCAAAAAAGAACTACCTGAGACTGGGTAATTTATAAAGAAAAGAGGTTTAATTGGCTCATCGTTCTGCAGGCTGTACAGGAAATGTGGCTAGGGAGACCTCAGGAAACTTACATTCATGGCAGAAGGCCAAGGGGAAGCAGGCACATTTTACATGACTAGAGAAGAAGGAAGAGAGAGCAGGGGGAGGCGCTACACACTTCTAAACAACCAGATCTCATGAGAACTCACTATCATGAGAAGACCATGGGGAAATCAGCCTCCATGATCCAATCACCTCCTCCCAGGCCCCTCCTCCAACACTGAGGATTACAATTCGACATGAGATTTGGGTGGGGACACAGATCCAAACCATATCAACATCCTAGTCTATCCTGGTTGATACAGAAATGTAGAGGCTATGGTGAGATCTACCATCTGTATATTTGGAGAGTGAGATTAAGGGCAGAAACAAAGAGGTAATGACTGAGAACTTTCCAAAACTCACTCATGAAGAAAAACAAGGTGGGAAGACTTGCTTTTATCTGGTCCAAGACTTGTTATGAAGCTACTGTAGTCAAGACATGGTATTGACACAGGATAGATCAATAGACCTATGAAACAGAACAGCAATCCCAGAACAGAGCTATAAGTATATAGACACTTGACTTAGGGCACAGGTGATGGTGTAGAGTGAGGAGGGCAGTCTTTCACAAAGACTGTGCATGCTCTCAGGACAATTGTGCATCCATATGAGACATAAACAAGCTTGAACATGACCTTTCACAAGACGGACCAAAACAACGTACAAAAATCTATTCGAGTGGATGACGGCTCTAAATGTGAAAGATGTAGAAGACTGCACAAGAAAATACCTTTATGTCCTCGGGAGAATGGAGAGAGTTCTCAAACTGACATGAAAAGCACCAACCATAAAGGAAAAGAATGATAAAATTTACTACAGTAAAACAAAATTTTCCATCAAATTGTAACATTAAGAAAGTGAAAAGGCAAGTAAGACAGAAGACACCTATAACACATATAATTGATAAGGAGTTTGATCTAAAATATATAAATATTAGGTCCACAGAGCAATAAGAAAAATAAATCAGGCAACCCAGAGAAAAATGTACACTAATGCTAATAGGTACTGCTTTAAAAACGATAGCTAACTGGCTAATATGCATAAGAGTTCTCACCTTCATTAACTGGCAGGGAAATGCAAGGTAAAACTGCAGTGAGACACCACGACACATCCACCATGAGTCTGTGTTAAAAACACTGGCAATCACAATGTGAGAGCATGGGGCAGTGGGACTGTAACATATCCTCAGTGGGAGCAGATAAACTGGTACAACCATTTTGGAAAACTGCACATGTGTGCCAAGAGACACATACAAGAATGTTCATAGCAGCATCAGTATAACCAAAGCCTGGAAACAAACTGAACGTTTATCAGCAGTAAAATGGATAAATATGTTGCAGACATTTATATAATTAAAGTCTCCATAACAAAGTGAATGAACTATAGCTACAGGCAACAAGACTGAATCTCACAAATATAGCCTGTGATAGAAGAAGCCAGATACCAAAGATCAGCTGCCATATAAATTCATTTACATAAAGCTCAAACACAGTGAAACAAAGATATATTATTTTTATTTATTCATTTATTTATTTTTGAGACGGAGTCTCGCTCTGTTGCCCAGGCTGGAGTGCAGTGGTGCTCACTGCAAGCTCTGCCTCCTGGGTTCATGCCATTCTCCTGCCTCAGACTTCTGAGTAGCTAGGACTACAGATGCCCACCACCACACCTGGCTAATTTGTGTGTGTGTGTGTGTTTTTTTTTAGTAGAGACGGGGTTTCACAGTGTTAGCCAGGATGGTCTCAATCTCCTGACCTTGTGATCCGCCCACCTCGGCCTCCCAAAGTGCTGGGATTATAGGCGTGAGCCACCGTGCCCAGCCTAAACCTATATTATTCAGGCACTCATTTAGGAATGAATGGATGAATCAGTAAGGGGATGACAAAATGAATGAATAAATGAGGGATGATTTAATGATGTAATAAAGAATAGAATAGATAAAGAAAAGCAAGAGGCTGGGCACAGTGGTTCACGTCTGTAATCCCAGCACTTTGGGAGGCCAAGGTGGGCGGATGACCTGAGGTCAGGAGTTCGAGACCAGCCTATCCAACACGAAGAAACCCTGTCTCTACTAAAAATACAAAATTAGCCAGGCGTAGTGGCACGTGCCTCTAATCCCAGCTACTCAGGAGGCTGAGGCAGGAGAATTGCTTGAACCCAGGAGGCGGAGGTTGCAGTGAGCCAAGATCACACTATTGCACTCCAGAGCCTGGGCAACAAGAGGAAAACTCCATCTCAAAAAACAAGAAAAAGAAAAAAAGAAAAGCAAGAAAGTAAGCACTGACAAACCCACAGTCAACATTATACTGAATGGGCAAAAGCTGGAAGCATTCCCCTTGAAAACTGGCACAAGATAAGGATGCTCTCTCCTACCACTCCTATTCCACATAGTATTGGAAGTCCTAGCCAGAGCAATCAGGCAAGAGAAAGAAATAAAAGGCATCCAAATAGAATGAGAGAAAGTCAAACTGTTTCTTTTTGCAGACAACATGATTCTATATCTGGAAAACCCCATAGTCTCGGCCCAAAAGCTCCTTCAGCTGCTAAACAACTTCAGAAAAATTTCAGAATACAAAATAAATGTACAAAAATGACTAGCATCCCTATACACCAGCAACAGCCAAGCCAAATGCCAAATCAGAAAGGCAATCCCATTCACAACTGCCACAAAAAGAATAAAATACCTAGGAATACAGCTAACCAGGGAGGTGAAAGATCTCTACAATGAGAATTACAAAACACTGCTCAAAGAAATCAGAAAAGGGACAAACGGAAAAACATCCCATGCTCATGGATAGGAAGAATCGGTATCATTAAAATGGTCATATTGCCCAAAGCAATTTACAGATTCAACACTATTCCTATCAAACTATCACACCAAGCATATTATTCACAGAACTAGAAAATACTATTTTAAAATTCATATGGAACTAAAAAGCCCAAATAGCCAAGGCAGTCCTAAGCAGAACAAAGCTGGAGGCATTGCATTACCTGGCTTCAAACTATACTTCAGGGCTACAGTAACCAAAACAGTATGGTACTGGTACAAAACAGGCACATAGACCAATGGAACAGAATAGAGAGCCCAGAAACAAGGTTGCTTACCCACAACCACCTGATCCTCAACAAAGATGATAAAAACAAGCAATGGGGAAAAGATTCCATATTCAATAAACTCTGCTGGAATAACTGGCTAGCCATATGCAGAAGATTGAAGCTCGACCCCTTTCTTACACCATACATAAAAACCAACTCAAGATGGATTAAAGACTTAAATGTAAAGCCCAAAACTATAAAAACCCTAGGAAGACAACTGAGGCAATACCATCCTGGACATAAGAACAGGTAAAGATTTCATGACAAAGACACCAAAAGCATTCCCAACAAAAGCAAAAGTTGACAAGTGGGATCTAATTAAACATAAGAGCTTCTGCGTAGCAAAAGAAACTATTAGTAAACAGACCACCTACAGAATGGAAGAGCATATCTGCAAATTATGCATCTCACAAAAGTCTAACATCCAGCATTTATAAGGATCTTATACAAACTTACAAGAGAAAACTCGATTAAAAAGTGAACAAAGAAAATGAACAGATGCTTTTCAAAATAAGACATGCATGTGGCCAGCAAGCATATGGAAAAAAGCTCAATATCACCGATCATTAGAGAAATGCAAATCAAAACCACAATGAGGATACCATCTCACACCAGCCAGAATGGCTACTATAAAAAGTTAAAAAATAACAGATGCTAGTGAGGTTGCGGAGAAAAGGGAACACACACACACTGTTGGTGGGAGTGTAAATTAATTCAGTCACTGTGGAAAGCAGTATGGCAATTCCTCAAAGACCTAAAAGCAGAACTACCATTCGACCCAACAATCTCGTTACTGGGTACACACCCAGAGGAATATACATCAGTGTACCATAAAGACACATGCACGTGAATCTTCATTGCAGTGCTACTCACAATAGCAAAGACATGGACTCAACCTAAATGCCCACCAGTGACAGACTGGATAAAGAAAATGTACATGCACACCATGGAATACTATGCAGCCATAAAAAAAAATGAGATCCATGCAGGAACATGGATGGAGCTGGAGGCCATTATCCTCAGCAAACTATCGCAGGAACAGAAAATCAAACACCGCATGTTCTCACTTGTAAATGGGAGCTAAAGGATGAGAACTTTTGAACACAAAGAAGGAAACAACAGATACTAGCGTCTACTTGAGGGTGGATGGTGGGAGGAGGGAGAGAAGCAGAAAACTATTGGGTACTGGGCTTAGTTCCTGGGTGAGGAAATAATCTGTACGACAAATCCCCATGACTATTTCACCTACATAACAAACCTTCACGTGCACCCCCGAACCTAAAATAAAAGTTAAAAAAAGATTACTTAACATCTCTGTGCTTAAGTTTCTTTGTATATAATAAAGTCTTTTATATAATGTAGGAATATTAATAATACTACAATCAAGTTTGTTGAGAGGATTAAACTGGAGACTTTATACATATTTCAGTAAAGTTTTATAACTTGAAAAAAAGGAAACAAGCACTATAAAATTCAGGATATTATTTTCTGGGGAGAGGTGTGGTGTTCTGGCAATATTTTATTTCTTCAGTCAGGTAGTTACTACATGAGTATTTCCTTTGTGGTAAATAATTGAGCTACAACTTTGATTTGTGCAATATTTTGTATGTCATTTGTAATTAAAAAGGAAAGTCCAAAGATGTATAAAATCAAGGAGTGGCTAAAATGAGAGAAGGGATGAATGGATAACTAAAGAAATAGGATGGAAGAGTGGACAGACATATAAATGAGGCGATGATTTTGTAACTTAGAAGAAATTGTGAATACTCATTTAAAATAATAATAGCTACCATTTCTTGAGAACCAACTCTGTGCCCAGAATTGTGCCAAGGAATTTCATTCATTACCTCATGAATCTTCAAAAAGCTGTTATTAGTCCCATTTCTGAATATATGGAAACTGAGATTCAAATAACTTTCAGAACTTGCCAAAGTTCTGTCTGTAAGTGGAAAAACTGGAGTAGATGGAAGATGAATGAAGAGAGAAAATAAAAGGATAATATAACGAGTGAACTTATGAGTGTCTTAATGAATAGGCAATAAATGATGAATGGATGAGTAAATAATGAGCTAAACTATAAGAGAATGAAGATTAGATTAATTGAACTGATTAAATGATGAACTGATACATGAAAAATTAATAGATGAATGAGTGTAAATAATGGATAAATGAGATAAGCAAATGGTTAGTTGAGCAACTGGATGGATAAATTGATGGATGAAATGGATGAATTCATTGTTGAACAAAATGTTTCAGTGCCTATCATGGTCAACCAATATACATGGCATTGGGGCATACGATTACGGGGTGAGCGAGACACAGTCCTTTCTTGGGGCATACGATTACGGGGTGAGCGAGACACCGTCCTTCCTTGGGGCATACAACTATGGGGTGAGCGAGACGCAGTCCTTCCTTGGGGCATATGACTATGGGGTGAGCGAGACACCGTCCTTCCTTGGGGCATACGATTACGGGGTGAGCGAGACACCGTCCTTCCTTGGGGCATACGATCATGGGGTGAGCGAGACACCGTCGTCCTTGGGGCATACGACTATGGGGTGAGCGGGACACAGTCCTTCCTTTGCTTTCTCATAATTTTCTGTCAAGTAAACGGCATGAATGTGTATATGAATGGATGAATGGATGCCTGAATTAATAGTAGATAAATAAGTGAATAATTATTTAAACATGGTGTAAGGGTGGAATGGGCACATTAATGAGTGGATAGTTTATAAGTTCATAAATTTATAAGTTTATACATTTATTTATAAGTTTATAAATAAATGACTCATGGCTGGGCATGGTGGCTCACACCTGTAGTCCCAGCACTTTGGGAGGCCGAGGCAGGCAGCCCACCTGAGGTCAGGAGTTCGAAACCAGCTGGCCAACATGGCAAAAACCCCATCTCTACTTAACATGCAAAAAAACAAATTAGCTGGGCATGGTGGCGCATGCCTGTAGTCCCAGCTACTCTGGAGGCTGAGGCAGGAGAACCGCATAAACCCGAGAGGCAGAGCTTGCAGTGTGACTGTGTTGGTGCCCTCCAGCCTGGGTGACAGAGCAAGACTCCATCTCTAAATAAATAAATAAATGACTCATAAGTTAATAAGATAATTATGAATTGATGAAAGAGCAAACCAACACTGGGGTGAGAAGGATGAAGTGGGTGAATGTATGGAAACAATGATCGATGGATGACGGAGCGATGGCGATGGACGGCGTGGTTCAGTTCTTCTGTATCATCGCTGATATTCTGCGTACTTGTCTCATCAATTATTGAGAGACAGAGATGGCAAAATCGCCTACTACCGTTGTGGATCTCTATTTCTCCTTGTAGTTCTCACAGTTTTTGCTTCATGCATTTTGAAACCCTGTTAGTAGCTGCATAAACATTTAGGATTTTTATGCCCTCGTGATGAATTCCTACATTCGTCATTATTAAATGACTCTTTTATCCTTAGTAACATTTTTTCCGAAATCTACTTGATGTTAATATAGTTACTTCAGCATTCTGTTTAGTGTTATCTTGGCATATTTGCTTTTATCATTTTAATTTTCACCTATTTGTGCTTTTACATTTAAAGTTTGTTTCTTATAGGTAGAACATAGTTAGCTACATTTTTTTTTTTTTATCCAAAATGACAATCATCTTTTTTGTTTGTTTTTCGAGACGGAGTCTCAAAGTCGCCGTGGCTGGAGTGCAGTGGCGGGATCTCGGCTCACTGCAACTTCCGCCTCTCGGGTTCAAGTGATTCTTCTGCCTCAGCCTCCCCAGTAGCTGGGATTACAGGCACCCACTACCACACCTGGCTAATTTTTTGTATTTTAGTAGAGACAGGGTTTCGTCGTGTTGCCCAGGCTGGTCTCCAACTCCTGAGCTCAGGCAATCCACCCACCTCGGCCTCCCAAACTGCTGGGATTACAGGTGTGAGCCACCGCGCCCGGTGACAATCCATCTTTTAATTGGGGTGTTTAGAATGTCCACATGTAATGAGATTATTGATACGGTGTTGTTAAAATCTACCATTTGCTGTTTGTTTCCCACTGGTCCCAGTGGTTCTTTTCCTTTTCCTCTTTTCTTGACTTCTTTGGCAATATTTTTTAAGAATTCCATTTTATCTCCTTTGTTGGCTTATTAGCTCCAACTCTTTTGATATTGTAGTAGTTGCTTTAGGCTTGAGAGTATACGGCTCTAAATTGTCACAATCTACTGTCTTTTTTTTTTTTTTTTTTTTTTTTTTGAGACGGAGTCTCGCTCTGTCACCCAGGCTGGAGTGCAGTGGCCGGATCTCAGCTCACTGCAAGCTCCGCCGTCCAGGTTCCTGCCATTCTCCTGCCTCAGCCTCCCGAGTAGCTGGGACTGCAGGCGCCCACCACCTCGCCCGGCTAGTTTTTTTTTTTGTTTTTTTTTTTTTTGTATTTTTTAGTAGAGACGGGGTTTCACTGTGTTAGTCAGGATGGTCTCGATCTCCTGACCTCGTGATCCGCCCGTCTCGGCCTCCCAAAGTGCTGGGATTACAGGCTTGAGCCACTGCGCCCAGCCACAATCTACTTTCTAACGATATTAAACCATTGCACATATAAGAACCTTGAGACAATACACTTCCATTTACCCCTCCCAGCCTTTCTGGTATATTTTGGGATTTTTTTCTTTTTTTTTTTTTTTTGGTGTTTTTTGTTTTGTTTTGTTTTTTTGAGACGGAGTCTCGTTCTGTCGCCCAGGCTGGCGTGCAGTGGTGCAATCTCAGCTCAGCTCACTGCAGCCTCTGCCTCCCTGATTCAAGCAATTCTCCTGCCTCAACCCCCCGAGCACCTGGGACTACAGGCGCCGCCACCACGCCCAGCTAATTTTTGTATTTTTAGTAGAGACAGGGTTTCGCCATGGCTGGTCTCAAACTCCTGACCTCAGGTGACCTACCCACCTCAGCTTCCCAAAGTGCTAGGATTACAGGTGTGACCCACTGTGCCCAGCCAATTATCATCATATATATATATGTCTTATATAGGGTCTTGCTCTGTCACCCAGGCTGGAGGACAGTGGCACAATCACGTCTCACTGCAGCCTCCATCTCCTGGGTTCAAGTGATCCTTCCCCTTCAGTTTCCTAAGTAGCTGGGACCACAGGCACATGCCACCATGACTGGCTAATTTCTTTTTTTTTTTTTTTAAGAGAGGGGAGTCTCATTATGTTGCCAGGCTGGTCTCCAACTCCTGAGCTCAAGTGATTCTCCCAACTTGGCCTTCTAAAGTCCTGGAATTCCAGGCATGAGCCACTACTCCTGGCCCACCATTATTTTTGTTTCTTTAACTATATTTTAAGTCAATGCAAATAAGACACTATCTTCCGCGTTTCTGTGGGGTTCCTTTCCTGATGCCTCATGCCTTTGGGCAGAGCCATATCGCCATCTCGTGCCCCTTTTCTTCCACCAGGAGGATTTTCATTAACATTTCTTATAGTGTGAGTCTGCTGGTGATGAATTCTTTCAACTCTTGTATGTCCAAAACTCTTGATTTTGCCTTCATTTTTGAACGCTGTTTCCACTGGACCTAGAACTCCAGGATGACAGGGCCGCCAGGCCTTTCCTGTGGGGCTCCCCATGCATCACTCCACTGACCCTCACTGGCAGTTTCCAATAAGTAGTTTGCTGTTTTGGGAGGCTGAGGTGGGTGGATACCTGAGCTCAGGAGTTCGAAACCAGCCTAGGCAATATGGTGAAACCCCGTCTCTACTAAAATACAAAAAATTAGTCAGGCACGGTGGTGGGCATCCGTAATTCCAGCTACTCGGGAGGCGGAGGCACAAGAATCGCTTGAACCCGGGAGGTGGAAGTTGCAGTGAGCCGAGATTGCACCACTGCACCCCAGCCTGGGCGACAGTGCAAGACTCTGTCTCCAAAAAAAAAAAAAAAAAAAAAAAAATTGCTGTGACTTTTATCTTGTTTCCTCTGGCCACTTTTAAGGTTTTCTCCTTCTTACTGGCTTTGAGAAATTGTATCTGATGTGTCTTGGCATGGTTTTCTTCACGGCTGCCCTTTAATTATTCCTCTCTTTCCCAGTAAACAGAAATATTTGTGATTGACATTACTTTAGCCCAAGTATAAAAATTGGGTTTTAAAAATTGATTTAGCTGCTTTGCTAAACTGAAGGGGTTTTTCAAGAGTGGGGTCATTTTCTGTTTAAAATTCCTAACCTCAGTGCTTGATAGAGGCACAGTCCCAAATCCAACTTTCCCGCCTCACAGGGACTTTTCCAAGAGGGTACACATTAGACATTTAGTTTGGAAGGAATAGGGAAATTTTTCATGTGCTTCTTCCATTGTTTTATTTTTTTTTTCCTCAAGTTGGATAAGGATTTAAGGGAGCACTGGGTTTAGCTCCGTCATGACCCCCAGATTCCTCCTCCTCTGGCCTTCCTGTTGCCCCCCGGTCTCCCTGTCCTCTATTTTGTGAGATGTATGGCGGGGGGAGCGTGTTAGGGGGTCCCAGGGCCTTGCATCGGGTGAGGTCTCTACTATGCTTTTACTTTTTTTCTTTTTAAGGGGAAACATGGGGGTTAGTTTATTAATTCAACAAAGAGCTTGTTAAAACTGTGCTAAGTGTGCCTGCTCATCAAACACCCCATCTTTCAAAACTATCATTAAAAGTCTCACTTTCACTGTTCTCCAGGTCTTTGTTTGTTTTGTTTTGTTTTTGAGACGGAGTCTCGCTCTGTCACCCAGGCTGGAGTGCAGTGGCTTGATCTCGGCTCACTGCAAGCTTCGCCTCCCGGGTTCACTCCATTCTCCTGCCTCAGCCTCCCGAGTAGCTGGGACTACAGGCTCCCGCCACCTCGCCCGGCTAATTTTTTGTATTTTCAGTAGAGACGGGGTTTCACTGTGTTAGCCAGGATGGTCTCGATCTCCTGACCTCGTGATCTGCCTGTCTCAGCCTCCCAAAGTGCTGGGATTACAGGCTTGAGCCACTGCGCCAGGCCTGTTCTCCAGGTCTTTAAGCCCATTCTTGGGTTTAAATGCATAAGTTTGTTTCTCACACCCGGGAGGCGGAAGTTGTAGCAAGCCAACATTGCGCCACTGCACTCCAGCTTGGGTGACAGGGTGAGATTTTGGCTGCAAAAAAAAAAAAAAAAAAAATCAAAACAAACAAACAAAACTGCACTGATGTCCCTTAAATCCATAAAATAAAAACTTTTTATAAAAACTGTCCTACAGCTCATTAATGCTCTTTTCATTTGGGGGATTTCTGTTCTGTGTGCTTTAATTTTGGGTAGTTTCTATTGCTGTGTTATATTCACTAATAATTATTTCCGCAGCATGTATTCTGACATCAATCCCATCCAGGGAGCTTTTTATTTCAGACAGTATAGCTTTATCTCTAGAATTTCAGTTTGAGTCTTCATATCCTCCATGTCTGTAGTTTTTTGAAGATCTGAAATACAGTTATAATATCTGTTTTAATGTCTGCTAATTCTAACATTTGCGTCAGTTCTGGGTTTCTCTTGATTGGTTGACTTTTCTCATTATAGGTCATATTTTTCCACCTCTTTGCATGCCTGGTAATCTCTGGTTGAATGCCACACATTATGCATTTTGCCTTGTTAGGAGCTGTTTTTTTTTAATATAAGTCTTCTTGAATTTTATTCTGGGATACAGTTCAGTTGCTTGGGGTGTTTCATCCTTTGGGTCTTGCTTTGTAATTGATTAGGCTGGACCAGAGCAGCGTTTATTCTGGGAATAATTTTCCCTCACCACTGAGCCAAGCTCCTTCTGAGAACTCCACCCAGTGCCCTGTGAATCACGGATTTCTCACTCTGGCTGACGGGAGTAGGCACTGCTTCCTTCACGCTTCTCAGAAGTCGCCTTGAGCAGTTTCCTCACGTATAGGAGCCATTAAATATTCCTTGTATTTGCCTAATAATATGCCTTATTAGCTACAACTAATGACCACAGGGGATCCAATGAATGACCAACGGGGATCGTGTCCACGTCTCTAGGGTTCTTTCTTCAGCTCTCTTCCCTCTGGCACTGGTGATCTCCTGCTGCCTCAGTATCCTTGAATTCTGAACTCTTGTCTCCTTAACTCAGAGAATATGCCTGGCTCTGGCTGGGTTCCCCCTTCCTATACTACCCCCTGAAATTTCTCTGAAGGTGGTAAACTGGGACAATCTTATGGCTCACTTTGCTTATTTTCAGCCTCTTGGAGATATCTTTCTGATTTGTTGCCTGATGTCTAATGTCTTGGAAACCTTTATTTCCTATATTCTGTCTTGAATTTGTTCTTGTTAGAAGTGAGAGGATAAATCAGGTTCCTGTTACTCCATCTTGGAAACAGACGTTTTTGCTCAATTTTTTTCTTTTTCTTTCTTTTTTTTTTCAGACAGAGTGTCGCTCTGTTGCCCAGGCTGGAGTGCAGTGGCACAATCTCAGCTCACTGCAAGCTCCGCCTCCCGGGTTCACGCCATTCTCCTGCCTCAGCCTCCCAAGTAGCTGGACTACAGGCGCCGGCCACCACGCCCGGCTAATTTTTTCTATTTTCAGTGGAGACGGGGTTTCACCATGTTATCCAGGATGGTCTCGATCTCCTGACCTCATGATCCGCCCGTCTCGGCCTCCCAAAGTGCTGGGATTACAGGCGTAAGACACCGCGCCCAGCCCTGCTCAATTTTTTTCAACCTTCTTTTTCTCTTTTGTGTTTCATTTTGGATAGTTTCTATTGCTATATCTTCAGATTAACTAATTTTCTTCAGTGTCTAATCTGCATCTTCCATTAATCCCATCCAGTGTATCAATGTAGTTTTCATCTCAGACATCGCAGTTTTCATCTCTAAAAGTATGTGTGTGTGTATATATATATACATACATATATATATATATATATGGTGTTTTTTTTTTTTTTTTTGAGGCAGAGTCTCACTCTGTCGCCCAGGCTGAAGCGCAGTGGTGTGATCTCGGTTCACTGCAACCTCCGTCTCCCGAGTTCAAGCACTTCTTCGTCAGCCTCCTAAGTAGCTGGGATTACAGGTGCGTACCACCACACCCAGCTAATTTTTGTATTTTTAGTAGAGACAGGGTTTCACCATGTTGGCCAGGCTGGTCTCAAACTCCTGACCTTGTGATCTGCCTGCCTCAGCCTCCCATAGTCCTGGGATGACAGGCGTGAGCCAGCGTGCCCGGCCTCAGCTATAATAACTTTTAATGTTCTTGTCTACTAATTCCATCACCTGTGTCATCCTTGAGTCTGTTTTGATTGATTTTTCTCTTCACTCTGGATCATTTTTCTTGTGTGTGTGTTTTGTTTTGTTTTGTTGTTGTTTTAGCATGCCTGGTAATTTTGCTAATTTTTATTTTGAAATATAGATTTACGCAAAGTTGCAAAACTAGTAGAGTTCCCATATACCCCTAACAAGCTCCCCCAATGATGACGTCTTATATAATTTCAGTACAACATACAAACTAGGATACTGACATAGTACAATCCCTAGGGCTTACAGTACAACATACAAACTAGGATACTGACATAGCACAATCCACAGGGCTCACAGTACAACATACAAACTAGGATACTGACATAGCACAATCCACAGGGCTCACAGTACAACATACAAACTAGGATACTGACATAGCACAATCCACAGGGCTCACAGTACAACATACAAACTAGGATACTGACATAGCACAATCCACAGGGCTCACAGTACAACATACAAACTAGGATACTGACATAGCGCAATCCACAGGGCTCACAGTACAACATACAAACTAGGATACTGACATAGTACAATCCACAGGGCTCACAGTGGATTTTGATTTCGCATCCACTCGTGTGTGCGCGTTTATCACTCAATTTTCTCACATGTCCAGTTTTGCGTTACGACCATCATAATCAAGATGCAGCACTGTCCCATCACCCCAAGGGTCTCTTGTGCTACTCCTGCCCAATCGGCCCCATCTCTTCCCCCTTTTCCTGCCCCCACTCCCATTTGTAACCCCTGTAGGCCTCTGATCTGTCCTCTGTCTCCACAATGTTGTCATGTGAGTGTGTTGTATGAATGCAACACGCAGTCTGTGACCTTCTCCCCCACTCTGTGAAGCTCCCTTCCGGCTTCTCACGTTGCTAGTTGTTGCATGGGTCATGCGTTCACACCGTTTTATTGCCAAGCGTGTTTCGAAGCAGGAATGCACCAAGCCTGTGGAACCAGTCACCCGCTGGAGGACATCTGGGTCCTTTCTACTTCTTGGCTATTGTAAATAAAGCTGCTGTGAACATTTGTGTACACATTTTTGTGTGGACTTAGTTTTCCTTTTACTGGAGCAAATGTCTAGCAGTCTGATGCTGTGCAACATGGTAAATGTGTTTGCTTTTTAAGAAACCGCCCGCGTATTTGCAAGAGTGGCTGTACTGTGCTGCGTCCCTCCAGAGAGGTGTGGCAGGGCCAGCTTCCCCACATCCCCGCCCACGTTCGGCCCAGCACTCGTTTGACCTGGGCTGTCCTGGGAGGTGTGAGCTGGTGTGCAGCACCTCCTCGGGTGTTCATCTGCCATCATTAGATCCTCTTCAGTAAATTTCCCTTCAGGTTTATGCCGAGATTGTGTGTCTTATTGCTGTTGCGATGTGAGTTGTTTTTGTGTTCTAGGCACACATCCCTTGTCAGATGCGCAGGTCACAAATGTTTACTCCTGCCTGTGGCTTCTTGGCAGGTCTTTTACAAAGCAAACATTTTACATTCTGATGAAGTTCCGTTTATCAATTTTTTTTTTTTTTTGGATTGTGATTTTTGTGTCGTGTCCAAGAATCCCTCCAAGCCCTAGGCGACAAAGATTTTCTCCTGTGTGTTCTTCTAAAAGTTTTGTAGTTTTACCCTTTACATTTAAATCTATAATCCACTTTGAGTTAATTTTTTATAGGGTGTGTGGTTCAGGTCCACACTAACCCCTTTGCCTGTGGATGACCAACGCTCCAGCACCATGGAGTGAACACACGGTCCCCTGGCACCCAAGGGCGCCCCCAGCACCCCCAGTTGCTGCCCTTCTCAGCTCTCTGGGCCACCATGCCCCAGGCAGCAGGTCTGCTGGACACCCCAGCACCCCTGACTCCCACTTGCACCTCTGGACACCTCACTGTATCCTCAGCCCCTCCCTAAGCCCACAGCCTCAGCCCTGCCCCTCCCCTCCAACCCAGGAAGAAGGACCCTTTGCAGACAAGGAGAAAGAAGAGAGGGGCAGGACAGGCTCCCAGGCAGCACCTACAGGAGGAGAGTCTGGGGGTGGGTCCCCGGCTGGGCAAAGACTTTGGCAGTGGTCCAGTGGATGCATCTCCCAGGTGTCTGCTATGGGCCCCAGGCAGAACCCAGGCTCCAAGCAGCACCTCCAGACTTGTGTGGGAAGTGGGGTGAGGTTAGGGTGGGTTGGGGGAACATAATGACTGAGATGGGAGAGGGACTGGGATCCAAATTAAGTTGATTTAAATAAAACTAAGGCAGGCAAGGTTCGTGGTCTGGTTTTCCAGCCACTGCTCCAACAGGTGGAGTCGGCCTCACCCCACCCTACTCCTGGGCCCAGGACAAGTCCAGGCAGTGTGTCTCCAGCCTGGCCCAGGGCAGACTCTGCTTTTTTTTTTTTTTTTTTTTTTTTTTTTGAGTCTCACTCTGTCACCCAGGCAGGAATGCAGTGGCACAATCTCAGCTAACTGCAACCTTCACCTCCCGGGTTCAAACGATTCTCCTGCCTCAGCCTCTCAAGTAGCTGGGACTACAGGCGTGCGCCACCATGCCCAGCTAATTTTTGCATTTTCAGTAGAGATGGTGTTTCACCATGTTGGCCAGGATGCTCTCAAGCTCCTGAGCTCAAGTGATCCGCCCGCCTCAGCCTCCCAAAGTGCTGGGATTACAGGCGTGAGCCACCGCACCCAGCCAGACAGTCAGACTGTCATTTCTAACACAGCCCAAAGGTTCTAGGCAGGAGCTCTGTGGCTGGGCTGTGTGGCTCAAGTTCTCTGGTAAACCGGAGTGCTGACAGTGAGAGGCCTGATGGGTGGGCCCCGTGCTGCCGCCAGCGCCGTGAGCTCTGCCAACCCTGGAGTCACCATCCTCAGTTTCTCCATTAGTAACACCACTTCCTCAGGCAAAGCATGGAAGGAAGTAACACAAAACCCGACACCAAAGGCATTCACAAAATGGGAGTCGTTGCCAGTTCCATTGTAGACAAGGCTTTAAAGTCAGGACTTCTAGGAAGGGACTGGGGCAAGGCAGGGCTAGGAAACAGCTCTAGCAGTGCCACTCAGGCTTCTGACAACTTTCAGAGACCAAGCGGGTGGGGTGAGCCTTGTCCTGCCTGGGTGTGCACCTGCCAGACTCACACCTGCCTGGCCCACACCTCCCGGTACCCACACTTCCCAGGGCGCACACCTGCCTGGCCCACACCTCGCCCACACCTCCTGGGCCCACACCTGCTCAGGGGTGTTCCCGTCCTCTGCGTATACCCGGGGGTCTGCTCCGAGCTTCAGAAGCACCTCCACAGCTGCCAGGTGGCCCCCGAACGCTGGGCGGTACAGTGGCGTCCGACCGAAAGCGCCCTGTAAGATGGGCTCCCTGAGCAAGATCCAGGCCTTGTCCCTGGGGGAAGGAGGCCCCGCGCTTGGGCCCGCAGCCCACGGCGCCCACCTTGCTGTTGGGGCTGGCGCCGAGCTCGGCCAGCAGCTGGATGGCCAGGGGCTGCCCGCCCGCGGCCGCCTCAGACAGCGGCGTGTTCCCGTGGCTGTCCTCGCACTCCACCAGAGCCACGCGTCGCTGCAGCCGCCGCGCCTTGCCTGCCTCGTCATGGCCCACGCCCTCGCGGGTCAGCAGCTGCTCCACCTGCGCCGCCCGCCGCAGTCACTGCTCTCCGCTCCTCCCACTCCACCCCCACCCCCCGCCCTTCTCCCGCCCCCGCTGACCTCCTTCAGCACCGCTCGGATCTCGCCCACGTCCCGGTCGAAGGCGGCGTCCAGCAGGCGGCGGCGACGCTGCAGCTCCTCCCGCCGCTCCCGCTGCGCCGCCTCCTCCTGCTCGCGCTGCCGCCGCGCGGCCTCCTGCTCCCGGCGCACCAGGGCCAGGTAGGCCTGGGAGGCGCCCGCCCGAAGTCACCGCCCGCCCCGCGCCACCGCCCGGAGCCCCGAGGCCACCATCCACGCCTCTGAGGTCAGAGCCCAGCCTGAGCTCCACACCCCCCTCCACGCACCCTGCTTCGCCATTTCCTCCTGCCTCCTGCCCTGGCCCCCGGGGGTCGCGGCCGCCCGTTCTCACCTCCCTCTGCAGCTTCTCCATCTGCTCCAGGTACTCCCGGCGCTCCTCCCGGCGGCGGGCGAGCTCCCTCCTGGCCCGGAGCTGCCGGAAGGCGCCCTGGATCGCTCTGGCCGCTCGGTCCTCCGCTCGGTCCTCGGCAGCCCCTGGGGTGGGGAGAGGCTCACGGGGGCGCGTTCTCGCCTCCAGCCACGCCTGCTGCGCCGCTGGGAGTGGAGCCGGCCCGGCCCCGGCCCCGGCCCCGGCCCCCGCCCCCGCCCCCACAGAGGGACCCGAACGGCTCTCAAAGCCCCCAACGCGGCCGAGCCGGAGTTCCCGCCTGCAGAGGCCGCACGAGGAGGCTGCGCGAAAGCCCAGGACGGGGAGAGGACCCACGTCTGCGGGAGCCTCCCCTCCACGCCTCCGGGGACCCTGCGAGCCCCGCCGAGCCCGCAGCTCGGGAGCCCCAAGGAACGGCGAGGAAGCGGCCCTGTCACCCGCGGGACTCCCTCCCCTGAAAGCCGAAGGCCCCTCCTGCATCCAGGCCCCAGCGAGCAAAGGCTGGGCTGAGCGGGGAGGCCCCAGGCCTTGGGAGGGCTCATCACAGCTCCGCGCGACCCAGAAGAGGGCAGGGCGCGGAGCTCAGGGCCCCAGAGGGAGCTCCGTCCTCTTCGGACTCGGCCTCGCCCTCGCCCCACCGCGGCTGCAACAGAGCGCTGAGCCCGAGCCTGGAGCCCCCTTGGGCGGAGGAGAGGCCGTCGGGCCCAGCCCTGCCCTTAGTGGTCTCGGGAAGTCACGGCACCACTCAGCCTCCCCGGCTTGAGCCCCTTGCTGTAACGTGGAACAATACTGGCAGCTTTCTAAGAGTCTAGCAATGGGGCGCTTGGGGCGCTTCCGCCACAGTGAACGCTCAGCGTGCGCCCCATGGGTGTGACTTGCACCAGGGCACGGGCAGAGGTGGGGGTGGGGGGTGGCGGTCGAGGCTGTCGGGCCACGTGGGCACCCAGCAGGGAGCCACAGCTGTGCAGAAGGCCACGGCAGCCCAGGCCAGAAGCAAGCAGGCAGCTCAGCTGGGTCTCCACAGGTGTCCCCACTGGGGAGCCAAGTACTATGATTCCCACAACCAGGCTCCCAGGGAACATGGACAGAATGGTGGGATGAGGCGAGACTGGGAGACGCGGAAGGCCCTGCAGGCCCTGGGCACGGACCGGAGCAGCCAGAGCGGGCAGAGTGGAGAGCTGAGTGCATGTGGGAAAATCAGTGTGAAGGGGAATAAACGGAGAGTCACCGTCAGGAGGGCGAGACACCGAGTGGCAGTGGACAGAGATAATAGAGTCATAAGAATAACGAGTGTCTAGAATGCAGATCCTGACAATGGAAACAAAGAACAGACACGCAAGATAAAATCCAGGAAATCCTGAAATGAATCTTAAGACCAAAGGGGGAAAAAATCCCAGAAAGCAAAGGGCATGAACACCACGCATCAGACACAACTCGGTGAAGTTGAGCCTCAAAACAAAATGTTTTTCAGGCACCGGAGGAGAAAGAGCAAAGCACCTATAAGAGGAAAGTCCGGCTCTCCTGAGGCTTTGCTTTTCTTTTTGAGACAGGGTCTCACTCTGTCACCCAGGACGGAGCACAGTGGCACGATCTCTGAGCCAGGGTCTCACTGTCACCCAGGACGGAGCACAGTGGCACGATCTCTGAGCCAGGGTCTCACTCTGTCACCCAGGACGGAGCACAGTGGCACGATCTGTGAGCTAGGGTCTCACTCTGTCACCCAGGATGGAGCACAGTGGCACGATCTGTGAGCTAGGGTCTCACTCTGTCACCCAGGACGGAGCACAGTGGCACGATCTGTGAGCCAGGGTCTCACTCTGTCACCCAGGATGGAGCACAGTGGCACAATCTCTGCTCACTGCTGCTTCCACCTCCCTGGTTCCGGCAATCCTCCCACCTCAGCCTCCCGAGTAGCTGGGACCACAGGCACACGCCTGTACACCACACCCACCTCCTAAAGCTTTTTATGGAAACACTAAATGTTAGAAGAATATGAAGCAAAGTTCACAAAATTCTGCAGGGAAAACAGTGGGCCAGGAAGGGTATGTGGTTCTGCAGCAGAGATGGCAGGGCAGGACGTGCAGCCTTCCCAGTGACAGCAACAGAGAAGACAGACGAAATCAAAGTGTTTTTTAAACAAGTGTGTGATGGCATTGAAAGCTACTGAGGAAGTGAAGAATGAGGTCTTGAGGAGAACAGTGCAGCAGGGTGGTCCCAGCACCAGGAGGGTGAGCCTGGCCTGGAGACTCAGGCAGCTGGGCCTGGCCTGGCCCGGAGCAAAGGGTCAGCTGCTCAGCAGGGGATGGGCCAAGGGACAGACCTGTATTTAGAGTACTGGGTATGGCTTGGGTTTAGGGTTGCAAGATTTAGCTAATAAACAGGATGCAATTTGGGGGACATACACTAAATAAATTATTCACTGTTTATCTGAAATTCAAATTTAGGCCAAGTGTAGTGGCTCACTCCTGTAATCCCAGCATATTGGGAAGCTGAGATGGGAGGATTGCTTGAGCCCAGGAGTTTGAGGCCAGCCTGGACAACATGGTGAGACCCTGTCTCTCTTTTAAAATATATATATAGGGCCAAGTGCAATGGCTCACATCTGTAATCCCAACACTTTGGGAGGCCAAGGTGGGAGGATCACTTGAGCCCAGAAGTTCAAGACCAGCCTGGGCCACGTAGGGAGACCCCTGTCTCTACAAATAACTAAAAATTAGCTGGGTGTGGGCCGGGCGCGGTGGCTCAAGCCTGTAATCCCAGCACTTTGGGAGGCCGAGACGGGTGGATCACGAGGTCAGGAGATCGAGACCATCCTGGCTAACACGGTGAAACCCCGTCTCTACTAAAAAATACAAAAAACTAGCCGGGCGAGGTGGCGAGCGCCTGTAGTCCCAGCTACTCCGGAGGCTGAGGCAGGAGAATGGCGTAAACCCAGGAGGCGGAGCTTGCAGAGAGCTGAGATCCGGCCACTGCACTCCAGCCTGGGCGACAGAGCGAGACTCCGCCTCAAAAAAAAAAAAAAAAAAAAAAAAAATTAGCTGGGTGTGGTGGTGCGCATCTGTAGTCCCAGTTACTCCGGAGGTTGAGGTGGGAAGATGGCTTGAGCCCAGGTCAGTGCTGCAGTGAGCCATGATCATGCCACTGCACTCCAGCCTGGACAACAGAGCAAGACCCTGTCTCAGTAAAATGTATTTATATTACACATATAGAATATGTATATATGAGAAATTAAAATTTAAATGGATGTCCCGGTTTACGGGAGCCCTGTTTTATCTGGTAGCCCTATTTGGGTCAGAATCACAACCTTCACGAAATAAAAGAACCCTGATGGGAACAGGGGCCCAGCTCCAAAGAGTGACAGCAAACAAAGTCGTCTTCATTTGCAGATGATGCACATAAAAATCCAAAAGAACTCATCACAAATGATTATCATCAATAAGCAATCTTGGGAAGGTTCTGAATATAACCTCATACTCACAAAGTATATTTCCGTACACAAGCAACAAAAAGAAAATTTAATTATGATATTAGCATCAAAAAACTATCATATATTTGGATTAAGCCCACAAAATAAACGTCAGTGACTCCATAGTGATAGAAATAAGGGATTAAATACACACCAGAGGGAGTGGAGGGAAAGTAGAATCCCATCAATGGGTATAGGATGGGGCAGGGAAGGAGCAGATTGCCATCAGGCACACAAGAAGTGCAGCTGCTGCAGCTGGCGGCTGCCGACACGTTTCAGTGGGTTTGAAGAAAAGCAGAATTTCTCTTGTCTCAATATATCTCTCCCAAGATAAGTGTCACCCACAAAAGGAAAACATAGTACATTTACAAAGGAGAAACCCGGCGGAAACCCCCCAACTAAGTGATTGAGTACAACATCAAAAGCAGTGAGATGTTCGCAGAACCCCCCCGCTCCGCCCCGCGACTAAGTGATCGAGGGCAACATCACAAGCAGTGAGACGTTCGCAGAACCCCCCCCCCGCCCCCCGACTAAGTGATCGAGGGCAACATCACAAGCAGTGAGACGTTCGCAGAACCCCCCCCCCCCGCCCCCCGACTAAGTGATCGAGGGCAGCATCACAAGCAGTGAGACGTTCGCAGAACCCCCCCCCCCGCCCCCCGACTAAGTGATCGAGGGCAGCATCACAAGCAGTGAGACGTTCGCAGAACCCCCCCCGCCCCCCGACTAAGTGATCGAGGGCAGCATCACAAGCAGTGACACGTTCGCAGAACCGCCCCCCCCGCCCCCCGACTAAGTGATCGAGGGCAGCATCACAAGCGGTGAGACGTTCGCGGAGAACCACCCCCATGACATGATGTACGTCGAAAACACAACATAATTTCTGCTTTATTTTATTTTTAATTTTTAGAAACAGAGTCTCAGCCGGGCACAGTGGCTCACACCTTTAACCCCAGCACTTTGGGAGGCCGAGGTGGGCGGATCACCTGAGGTCAGGAGTTTGAGACCAGCCTGGCTAACATGGTGAAATCCTGTCTCTACTAAAAGTACAAAAATTAGCTGGGTGTGGTGGCACATGCCTGTAATCCAGCTACAGGGGAGGTAGAGGCAAGAAGAATCACTGGAACCCGGGAGGTGGACGTTGCAATGAGCCAAGATCGAGCCATTGCACTCCAGCTGGGCGACAGAGCAAGACACTGTCTTAAAAAAAAAAAGGGGGTCTCATTCTGTCAGCCAGGCTGGAGTGCAGTGGCTCGATCTTGGCTCGCTGTAGCCTCAACCTCTCTGCCTCAGCCTCCTGAGTCGCCAAGACCACAGTTGCACACCAACACATCCACATTCACTCTTTCAAAAGTGTCAAGGTCGTGAAAGAAAAGTAATGACTACAGGAACAGTTACAGATTGCAGGTAACTATGCAGAAACAGCAAATAAAGGCAATATGGCATCCTGGAAAAAGTGGTGAAATTTGAGGTCTTTAGTTAATGGTTTTATGCTAGCGTTAATTTCCTGGTTCTGATCCTTGTATTGTCCCTATGTAAGAGGTTAACCTTAGAGGAAGCTGGGTACGTTATACATCTATGGAAAATCCCCATACTCATTCTATTGCTTTTCTGTGAGACCAAAACTACTTGAAAATAAAAAGGTAAACAACTGTCAAATACTAGGATTAAATCTGACAAAGATGCACACAAGATCTCTATACACATGAGCAAACACACACACACCCATAAAACATTTTTGAAAAGCACTAAGAACAGAAAACAAAAGGAGAGATAAACCATATTCATAGATTGAGTGGCCACTGCTATAGAGGTGACACTCTTTGCACATTGAGCTAGAGGTTCAACGAAATCCTAATGAAGACCACCCAGCAGGGCTGTTTTGCTTTGTTTGTATGAGAATTGACCAAGTGATTCTCGAATGTATCTGGGAAAGAACCAAGAATGGCAAATAATTCAAAGAAGAATCCGGTGGGAGGACTTGCTCTTCTTGAGATTAGGACCTCATGTCGGTGAAGACAGTGCAGTGTTCTCACACAGAGACCAGTGGCCGTGGGTTTAGAAATAGCCCCCTGGCATGTGGGCGCTTCCTGGCCAAGGGGCCTACAGAGCCGTGGGGAAGAATGGAGATTTCAGTCAGTGGTGGGGTCCAATCAGAAACCCCATATGAGGAGAGGGAAGACGTGTCTGCTACTTTACTCCATTCACAACAGGCAATTCCAGATGGACTGGTGATCGCACGGGAAGGCAAAACCATAAAGCTTGTAGAAGATCACATGGGAGAACAGCTTCAGGAACTTGGAGTTGGAAAGAAAGATTTATTTAAGAGACCACCACACACACACACACAAAAAGAAAACACGTTAAAATCAGTAAGTTCTTGTGTGTGTGTGTGTGAGAGAGATGGAGTTTTGCTCCATTGCCTAGGCTGGAATACAGTGGCTCGATCCTGGCTCACTGCAGCCTCCACTTCCCTAGGTCAAGTGATTCTCCTGCCTCAGCCTCCCAAGTAGCTGGGATTACAAGTGCCCACCACCACGCCTGACTAATTTTTGTATTTTTAGTGGAGATGTGGTTTCGCCATGTTGGCCAGGCTGGTCTTGAACTCCTGACCTCAGGTGATCCACCCACCTCGACCTCCTAAAGTGCTGGGATTACAGGCATGAGCCACCATGCCTGGCAAAAATCAGTTAGTTCTATTCATGAGAAGACACCATTGAAAGTAAAAATGCAACCCACTGAGTGGGAGAAGATAATTGCAGTACATGTAACTGACAAAAGGTTTGTATTCCGAATATATTGGGAAATACCACAAAGCCATAAGAAAAGAGGCAGCGGCACAATAGAGAACTAGTGACACACTTGAATGCACGCGAGAACCTACCCAAGTGGCCAAGAAATATATGGAAATGTGATTAATCTCATTAGTTACCAGGGAAATCTAATCTAAAACCTCACCTAATACCAATGCACACCTGCTAGAGAGAGGCTGCCACTGCTGGCGGGAGGCTTGCAGCACAGTGGTCTCCCACACTGCCGAGGGGAGGGAAATCAAAACACCCACTTTAGCAGATGGCTTGGCACACCTGTGCCTCAGCAACCCTTCTCCAGGCACGTGCCCCCAAACATGCTTGGATGTGTGCACCGGGAGATAAGTGCAAGAAAATCCATGCTAGTATTATTTTTAAAACCAAAATCTACAAATAATCCAAATGTCTACTAGCAGTAGAATGCATCAGTAATGTTATATGCACATAACAGACACCTAAAGAGCCATGAACATGAACCACAGCTACATAAAACAAGGGATGACTTTTAAAATATGTACTTTATATACCACAAAGGAAAAGACTACTAAAGTATGTCAAAATGTAAAACTTCTGCTTATCTACAAATAACATACCAAAAGTGAAAAACCATATAAACTTGGAAAAGAAATTTTCAACACATAATACCTGTTAAAGAACTTCTGCATATGTCGAAGAAACAGGTAAGTAATCCATAGAACAATGGGCAGAGAGATGAACAGGCATTTCCCAGAAGAGGAAAAAGGATTGGCTAATAAACCTTTCAAAACACATTCCGCCGGGCACGGTGGCCCATGCCTGTAATCCCAGCACTTTGGGAGGCCGAGACGGGCGGATCATGAAGTCAGGAGATCGAGACCATCTTGGCTAACACAGTGAAACCCCGTCTCTACTAAAAATACAAAAAATTAGCCAGGCGTGGTGGCGGGCACCTGTAGTCCCAGCTACTTGGGAGGCTGAGGCAGGAGAATGTCATAAACCCGGGAGGCGGAGCTTGCAGTGAGCCGAGATCGCACCACTGCACTCCAGCCTGGGCACAGAGCAAGACTCCGTCCAAAAAAAAAAGCACATTCCATGAAATGCAAACTAAAATTACCACGGAGGCTCATTTCATATCCAGTAATTTTGCAAAATGTAAAGATAGACTTCTCAGATTGGGTGAGGATGAGAGCATTATATATAATCATAAATATATGATTTTTTTTTTTTTTTTTTTGAGACAAGGTCTTACTCTGTCTCCCAGGCTGGAGTGCAGTGGCGTGATCTTGGCTCACTGCAACCTCAGTCTCCAGGATTCAAGTGATTCTCCCACCTCAGCCTCCCAAGTAGCTGGGATTACAGGCATGCACCACCAATTTCCTGGCTAATTTTTGTATTTTTTGGTAGAGACGGGGTTTTACCATGTTGGCCTCGCTGGTCTCGAACTCCTGACCTCAAGGGATCTGCCCGCCTTGTCCTCCCAAAGTGCTGGGATTACAGACATGAGCCAACAAACCCGGCACGGCTATATATATGATTCTTGAAATTTTTATTTTCTTTTTTGAAAATTATATTTTAAACGTAAGGGAATGGTGAACACAATTGTAAGAGTGGATTCATCTGCAGGGAGGAGTGGAGTTGGGCGGGGATGCGATAGTGTTGGTGACATGCGGGCTCTTACAGTCTATTGTCCTAAGGCACATATATATTACTTATGTTCTTTTGTACACAATTTTTAAAAGAGATTTTTATGCATCCAGCAATTCCTTGAGCTTCACTAGTTTATTTTCATTTGTTAAATTTAACATTTTATTTTTAAAATGAAATGTATAAAATATCTCTGCTGTTATAAAATTCTCTCTCTCCATCTCTTTCTGCCTCTTCATGATTATGGAAATTTACCCCTGTAAAAATGGAGAGAGAAATATTTGGAGTATTCATCAAATGTTTGCACATTTGTTATTTCTTTTTTCAGTTTGTTTTGTGTTGTTTTTTTTTTTTTTAGAGAGACAGGGTCTTGCTTTGTTGCTGAGGCTGGAGTGCAATGGTGCCATCACAGCTCACTGCAGCCTTGACCTCCCCAGGCTCAGGTGATCCACCCACCTCAGTCTCCTCCTGAGGAGCTGGGACTACAGGCACAATTTTTTTTTTTTTTTTTTTTTTTTTTTTTTGTAGAGACGGAATCTCACCATATTGCCCAGGCTGCTCTCAAACTCCTGGGCTCAAGTGATCTTCCATCTCAACTTCCCAGAGGGCTGGGGTTTAAGGCGGGAGCCACTGCGCCTGGTCTGCACGTTTGTTATTTCTGAATACTGGGATACTGCAATATTGGATGATTTGTGATCTGCAGCTTTTTCCTTTGATTTGGGGGAGTTGCTTACAGGTTTTATGAGTCAGGGTTTGTTCTTTTTTTTCTGCTACCCAGTAGCTGTCCACCTTTCCTGTGCAGGTGGAATCCTCTGCTGTCAAGTCCTTCCAGCGGGCCCTCCATAGAAATGCATGTTTCCTGTCTCTGTTCTCTGACTGCTGAGAGTATCAGAAGAACATAGAACTTTGAACAACTGCACAGTCCCAGAATCAGAATCATCCTTCTATTCCCAGATCAGCTAAATATTTTTAAATTCCCAATCAAAGCTTGAGGGACTTTTTGTCTTGTATAACGGAATTGTATATCTTGTATAACAGAATTACCGGTTTAAGCTCCCACTGTATCCACTGTATTAAAAAGGAATAGCCACTCTGCCTGCCTCTAGGGCTTGTGGACTTTGTTTCTGTTTGGAGGATCGCTGGGCTAATGTGTCAGTCTGGTTTTGCATTGCTACAAAGGAACACCTGAGACTGGGTAATTCATAAAGAGAAGAGGTTTACTTGGCTCACGGTTCTACGGCTGCACAAGCATGGCACCTGCGTCTGCCCAGCTTCTGGGGAGGCCTCAGGAAGCCTTTCCTGACGGTA